>NC_140940.1:52231351-53526351 GCF_014529385.1 Adiantum capillus-veneris | reverse complement strand
CCGAACATTGGTTCCAACGTGAGGGTCGAACCCTCTCTCTCTCTCATTCTCACACACGCATGCACCGAGGGAAGCTTGAGACATAAGGTAAAAATAAAACATTGGAAAAATTTGCGCAAATTAGAAGGGTATTTTGGTAATTTTTCCTAAAACATTACAGAACAAGAAACAAGAGTTTGCCGTGACGAACTTTGTATCGGTGCTCCCAAAATAAACCTTGGAAAGTTTATAGATGTAAATAAAGGTTTTAACACTAAATTGTGTATGTTCTCTCACCTCCAGTTCTAATTTCAAAATTTATAGGTAAATCTATAGTTTTTGGAGTGTTGATTGCCATGTGGCACTAATGAACAAATCTTATCCAACGTTCCACAATTTATCTAGTCATCAACGGCATGGATTTGCATTCGTTTCCTTTCCATTTTGCAGTCCATCGAGCCTCTCCTCGGCCATTCTCTCCCGGTATTAAGTGCTCCATTGTTGACCATCATCGGTATCATTGAGATCTACATTTTCAGCTTTCAAGTTTTATGTGAGAGATTTGTTGCGTTGTACATTGCAGATCTGCAGTTTTGCAATCAGCTTTTAGCCCTTCATTCCTCTCACATCGGGAGCGCATTTCAGCCCCAGACCTTCCCCTTGGTGGCCATCCGCAACCCCACATTGAGAAGGATCCAAAGGTGCATCAAATGAGCCTTAGAGGTGCCTCATCTTGATTAGTTACCGTGGTGATAGTTATCATTTGAGTCAATAGAATCGGCACTCGAGGTATAGCATGTGTGTACATTCCATTTACGCAATCTAAAGCAAATACCACATCGGCAACGTCGTGGGGGGCCCTTGAAAGGGTTGGTTGGGACCCCATTGGGTGTCATTCTCCTCTTCTCTCTCTTTCTCTCTTACTCTACATATCTCTAATGGACTCTCTCATTCCCTCTCTTCAAGGAAAGGTAAAGGATCATTATTCAAGCTACAAAGTGATCATTAAAGCTAAAATAATTATGGGAATCACATTGGGTATTCAATTGAAATGCCATAACTTTCACACCCTCTCTATAGCTCATAATGGACATAAATGGTGAGACCAAGTTGATGAAGAAGCTACCATGGACACCCCAGCGACAGTGGTCATGCCTCGGATTTGCTATCTCTAACTTTTTACCTTAGAAGACGACTCCAAGGGTGCAGTGCCTAGTGGGGGGGTCCACTACTGGGAGTGTGTAATGGAAATGGCCTATTAACTTTGAAAGTAGGGCAAATTAGAGATAGTACTTTTGTGAAATTACTCTGTGTCTTTGGCAATGAATAACTTGATGCATAATACAATGGGGGCAATGGGTTGTTGTGTATATACCCACCTTAGTTAATTGCCCTACCCAGACTTTGACAAGAATGTAAAATAAATGTCTAAAAGCCAAATAAATATTGGATCACAGTGGGCTATTCACTTGAGATGCCATAACTTTAACAATTGGTTTACATAGATGGTGAGGACATCCCTCACTTATTCAAGGAGTGCCCAGCGATCTGTGGCCTAGCAAAGAAGACTTGCACATGGCATCAAAAGACCTGGAAGATAGGGTTCTTCAGGAATGATCTGTTGCTAGGAGAGAAGGTGATAAAAAGCCAAGCGCTTCTAATCTGTACACAAAGTGTTAGATTCTACTACTTCAAGCAAGTCTTGAAGACCAAGAACTGTCGGGTTTTCGAAAATGTTATATCACCAGCTAAATTATCCATGAAAGCAGGGAAATGATAGTTTCCATCGGTGAAAGTAGAACTCGGATGAGTGGAATAGGGCAATTAGTGCCATCATGACCGCAAATTGCTAACAATGTGTATGGGACCATGGGTAATGGTTCGCCTCTGTCTTGGGCCTTGTAGCTTATGACATAATATGACTAGAAAGTGCCTTTTTTGTGTGTGGAAGCTTGACACCTTGTTGATTCACTTACATCCCTCTGATTTTCTTGGCTTGTGCATGAGTGACACAAGATAGAGTGAAAATTTCATCTACAAAACCCTCATTATGTGACTTGGTAGCAAGGCCTTTTTGTAGTATGTATGCCACCATGAGTGAGGTAGGATTACATTAATTTCTTTTAATGAGCTAGTGGGCCTTTCAAATATATGTTTGGGCTCTTGGGCATTGGGTCAAAGCCAAAGTCGGTATATAATTGCAAGAAATTTTGTGAATATTGTTCCAATCGTGAAGATATTTGGCCCTTAAGAGTCAACTTTGCTCTTGTGACACATGGATACATAGTCATTAGGTGTTTTGTATAGGAGTAAACCCAAACCCCCCCCCCCCCCCCCCCCCCCCCCCAAACCCCAAAACAACAAACATCATGCGTGCAGGTCTCGCTCCCACGTGCGGCAATTTTTATTACTCTCTTCTACATATGTGGGAAAAATTCTTTCATGATAATGTTTGAAAATTAGTTAAGGAACCTTTGTGCAATTAAATTAAATATGCGTACAATTTGCTATCATATTTTTCCTTGTTTTGAACTTGATAATATAAATTCGTACTGTAGATGATCACAGGTCTTATGAATGGTGCGAAAAATGCAATTGTGCAAGCTACAGTTGACACCCTCTTCAAAGATTCAAAGGAAGTTAATATAGCATTTGAGGTGAGTTAAGCATCTATTTCATGTGTGTCAGAAAGCTTTATACTCTAAACTCTCGATTGTATCAACCTTTTTTAAAAGTGCTCAGTTGATCTTGAATTGCATAAAAACGAGAAAGTTACAAAGAGCCCTCGCATATCCTTTGCAGAGGATTATCCAAGAAAAAATACATCACAGGTGATCGGACCAACCTTACATCTTAACCTTATTACAGGTTATTCTCCACCAGCACTCTTCAAGAACAACATTAGATTGTATATACCTTAAGAAAAGTATATCATACCATACAATAATATTAGTTTTCAGGCCTTTTCTAAGTATCAAATTCTTAAAAAGATTTGGAAGTTTGGCACATTACTCTTCTAGCAAATTTATCGTGTGTCAAGTCACCATTAGGATTAGGTTGTCAATCCTTAATCTTGCACGCTATTCTTTCTAATTCATTCAAAACCAATTTCTCATTTTAAGAAGAAGTTTATTTTATTTTGAGGGTACTTATAAATGTAACTGTTCATAAATGAGACAAACTCCATTAGTTCTCCTGCAGAAGATTAGTGCAAAGTTTCTTACTTATATTTCATATGAAGAGATGATTAATGCTTCATTAATCATTAATCATCTCTTCAATAGTTCTTGATTTGCATTACTTTTTCATTAGTGGGACACTATTTATAGTGCTGTAGCATCTCTTTGAAGTTATTTTCTTCACAATCTTCGAAGTATGAACATCATATTTGTGTTATAAAAAGTATGATAATTTTTATGTACTATAGCTTGCGATACACATTTTCGACCGATCATACTGTTTTGTAGGGTAATTTTGGACCAGTGGATGAGATTGGGTCTCGAGTGCCACTAGAGGTAATTGATGGAGCCATACCATTTGACTTTCCAACAGGGGTGTACATAAGAAATGGTGAGTCACCTTCTCTTTCCTTCATAATCAAACCTCCAATAGGATGTCACCATCAACGGCAAGAAGTGGCTTCTTTTGGGCCACAATACATATAGAAGAGATTCTCGAAACAAAATTCTCGATGGAATACAACTTTAGTGAGCTTTGGTGTGAAATTTTTGTAGGCCCAAACCCTCAATTTGGTGGCAAGATAAAAAACTCTCCCTTTGGCAGATTAAATCATCATTGGTTTGAGGGAGATGGCATGTTGCATGCAACATACTTTGGGCTAGGTGGTGGTGTTTCATACCAAAACAAGTATGTGGAAACTGAGGGATACAGAGAGGAGAGAAAGCAGGGAAAACAGCTTTGGCTGAACAACATAGATGGAGATCCAAAGGCTATTCTCATGGCTTACTTCTTCAATCAGGTACATTATAAATGCTACCTTTTTGCATAGGTTTGTAGGTTGGATGAAGTTAAAGGCTGCATACCTTGATTAAAAAATATTTTAAGGATCAATTAGCCTTTTCAAATGGAGTTATTATGTTTTCTAAACACTCCTCTTCAAATAATCTAGTCGGGCTAAAACATTGAAATGAAAAGAGATTATATAAGAAGGCAGGGAAGTGATCATCTTTGTCGAAAAACCTAAGAACTCTGAAGATTAGAGTCTAGCAATCAAAGCCCTCTTGGGCCTAGCTTCTATTAGTCATCAAAATGTAACTATCTATGTACCTCTCGTATTTCAAGGATTGTCTAGCTCCCTCAAGGCACCTAACATGCTCGAGGACAATTGTACATTCCTTCTGGGTTGATATAACTCATCCACTCACAATTGTGAGTATGGGCAAAAAGAAAAGGAATCATAGATGACATGCACAAAGTTGAAAGGCTATAATACCAATGTAGACCTAAGAACTTGATATGTTAAGCTAAGAGCTGTGTGTGTGTGTGTTTTTTGCCAACAAAGCAACACAAGACTCCAAGAGGGAATTAACACAGCCATCCCACCATCCTCCACCCCATATCCACCCTTAATGAGCTCCACGAAAAGGGGAAAAAATAGCAAAATATATGCAAGAAACAAGTAGCCAAGACAACATAGCTGGCTCATCCACCCTACATAGGTAATAGTCAGTCAAGACTCACACCCACACCTACACGAGCAATTTGCCAAGCAGCAACACACCCAAGCAATTTGTCCAAGGGGCCTTGGTGAAGGTGAGAAATAGATAGAAAGCCTCATCAAGGCACTCTTGATTACTCTATGTGTGTGTGCACACTTCATATTTGTGAAAATTGATGTCACTTGCCATTACCTTTTATCATCCCTATAGATACCTTAAGGTTCAATGCTTAAGTAAAAGATACCACCAACCCACTAACTCATGATGCTAATGAAAATTTCATGCGTGCGCGTACGTACACACACAAATATATGTGTGTGTGTGTGTCTCTCTCTCTCTTGTACTGTCGTCCTTTTGTTCTTCCCTTTTACTCCCTAAAAATGACCAAAATATTCTTTTCAAACCTTTCCTTGCAAACTCATGTTGATTTTTGGCCTGCCCAAAGGGCAAAGGTCATAAAGATGACTTCTCTTTTTGGTTAGCTAAAAATACTTTTGAGATTGCAAGAAGGTAGATAGAGTTAGGGGATTGGCTATAAGATACCATGGTTGCTGCTAAGAGGGGGCTAGTGTTGATGGTGGTGTTGCTTGTTTTACTGGCTCCGACTGCATTGAGGGTTGCAAAAGACTGAAGTAAGCCTACATAGTGGGCCATGGGGGCTGTTGGAGCTGTGATGATGGCGTTGTTCCATGGTGGGTTGGAGTGGATCCCCTCTTGCATCATCATCTTCTTCCACTTGAGGCATGAGTCCTACTGGCGCAAGAGCACTCACAAGAAGATTTATAAAATTTCTCATGTAGGAAAACGGAGTCGTTTTCAGTGTTTTTCATACAATGCATTAACATCATGACCTTCTGCAAGGGAGGCACCGCACAGGGGACCGCTAGCCCACCGCAATCGTACCTAGCTAGGTATGCGGTACCTCCCTCACAAAAGGTCATGATGTTGAGGTAAAGTCACAGTGTAGGAATTTGTCCAAAATTTCTTGTGACTAGTCCTAGCACCCTGCCTGGCGTTTCCTTGGCCAAAATGCATCATGTAATTGGGGAGATGTTGGGGTACCTAGAGCTCTCCACATAAAAACCATCTCCAAAACCCAAAGCGGGTTGTTCGCTACCTTGAATGGTGATGCAGAAGTGTAGCAGTACCCTCTTGTCTACCTAACTGTAACATGCTATTTGTAAAGAATGGCAACACACATAAATATAGTGGTTGTTTGTAGATTCCTCTCGACTGCACGATGAATTTTACACAAATGTCATGCTGCCTAAGGACCAACGATCATCATGACCTAGCTGCATAGCCATCATTGGAAATCCTTATTTACTTGCTTATCATTAATTAAATATGTAATTACTATGCTTATTCATCGTTTGACCTGTAGAAGGCCTCGTGATTTTGGCACTTTGTTATATTATTGGCATGATAAAGCTGAAAATAGTAAGCAACTTTAGGTGAGGAAGATGAAGGTTTTTCACACTTTAAGAAAAGAGAGGAAAAGAGAGAGAGAGAGAGAGAGAGAGAGAGAGAGAGAGAGAGATTTTGATATGCAATATGGTGTGCATTAAAAGTCCAAGCATAGGAAAGGATAAATGTACATGTTTTTTTAAAGCATAAGAGATGCCTTTCTTGATTTTTCATTTACTTTACGTTTACATTAAATATGTAGTAATATTAAACAAGATCTCAGTGTAACAATTGGCTATCTGCACATTAAAACTTAAATTAGTATTAAAACAATGCAATTAATTACAATTTAAAAAATATAGTTTTCAAGTAATGTGGTTTGCTGATATTTTATTATTGTGAGGTATGGATGGATGAGCACAGCTACGATTCAATAAAGTTAACAAGGCAACTTGCAACACAACAATCTTCACACACAATGGTCGACTATTTGCAAATGCCGAATCGGACATTCCAATCGAGATCTTGCCTTATAACTTAGAATCAATAGGACCATGGGACGTTGGCAAACAATGGGGTCGTCCATTTACCTCTCATCCAAAGGTACACATGGGATTTTAGAAATTTTCTCATGTAGGAAAACGGAGTCTTTTTTAGTGTTTTTCAGACAATGCATAACATCATGAGCTTCTGCTCAAGAGGCACCACATACCTAGCTAGGTACGATTGGGGGTCCCCCACCGGGCTGACGGTCCCCTATTCCCAATCGTACCTAGGTAGATATGCACTGCCTCCCTCACATAGGCTCATGATGTTGAGGTAAGTCACAATGTTGGACTTATTGTGAGAATTTGTCAAAAACTTCTTGTGGTACCAACTATGGACATTTTTGCTTTATAAAGATAGTGCAAGAAACAGGTGAAATGGTCATATTTGGATTTTCAGCAATGAAGCCATATTACACTACTGGCGTCATATCTGGTACATTCTTGTGCTCCAGTTGCTTTTGATTATCTTAGAACTTGAATAATCAAAAATTAAAAAGACAAAGACAATGCGAAAAACTTTTGACAGCGGATGGGAAAGCGCTCATCCACACATGTGATGCCGAGCTTGACATACCAATGTTTAGCCATGAGCTTGCCATAACACAAAAGTAAGATATTACACAGATATATTGCTAGCATGAAATTCTTGTTTTGAGCTTTCCATAAGACAAAATTAAGAAACGTATTGATTACCAATGGTTTGGTATTTACATATTTGTATTAGCAATTAGTTCTTGGTAGTCGTAACATTTCCTTGTTGCAAATATAACAAATAATGGGAAGGATATTTCTTAATTGATTTGAAACATAAACCACACCTCCTTCCTTGCAAAAAGTTCAAAAAATTCTTGTGAGAGGACAAACACTTTAACGCACAACAGTTCAATGTTGCAGGTAGCCAGCTAGCCGCAACCCATGTTGATGACGCGCAACATGGGTTGCGGCTAGCCAACAAGCCAACACAAATTATGATGGTGCATAATTTGTGTGGGAAAAAGAAGCTCATGATGCTTGTGTTTGCAAGATTTTCAAAAGCTAACTTTTTCACCTACAGAGATTTTAATATTTGGAGGTAAAGCAACAGTTAGGTAGAGATTGGACTCTTTTTAAAGCATGATTTTATTTTTGTTTCTTTATCTTTTTTTGATTTGAATTGCTCTTAAATTACATGCTTTGAAGAAATTGCAAAGTGTAAACTTCATCATAATTGTAGTTTTTATTTTGCATGGTGGTTTTTCTTTTACTGATCTGCATTGCTCTTCAATTACATGCTTTAGGTAGGTTTCTTTTAATGATTTGTGCATTGCTCTTAAATCACATGCTTTAGGTGTATGCATTATGTGTTCCTTTGAAGTTCAAGTATTGGAGAATATTGCAAATAATAATCAGAAGAAATACAAATCCAAACATTTTGTTGTCATCAATTTACCTCTCACACCTCCTTTGTGTTGCTCAAACAGCTATGACATAATCATGTATATGCCACTCACCCTTGATGTTACAAGGGCGATACAGGGGAAAAAGTGAGTTTGTTCTTGCGTTCCAATCAATACAAATTGAATCCTTGACCTTTGTCCTTTAAGTGTCATCAATTCAAGGTTTTTTGTTTCAAATATTTGATGTGTAGCTTGTTGAAATTTGACGAGGGGATGCAATCTAAATTTGGGATCAAACCTCGTCGAGGAAATGCAAGCGCTATTCGTTGGTTTCCTGTTGAATCACACTATACATTCCATTTAGTGAACTCATACGAAGAAGGAGATGAAGTTAGTCTTTCTTTTCCTTTCTTCATATCTTTACATAGTGGAGAATGCAACTCCACTTTTTAAAAGCATTTGGTTTGTATACAAAATACTTCTTTCACACTTGCTATAGATTTTAGCATCATACTATGTTGGAAATTTGAAATGAGCAGCTTTAGTATTTAGATACTGAGGATTTTAAGATATATCTTTTAGTAAATCTCTTTATTATGTAGGTTATACTACATGGATGTCGGGCGCGAAGAAGTCTTCTCATGGGTCCTTGTGATATGAATCCAATAGAGTGGTTTGCAAGAGGCATTGATGACACTTTGGTTGATGAGAGTTCAAGAGATCCAAGTATAGATGGGGCACTTTTCTCCACTATTCATGAATGGAGATTTAATCTTCAAACAGGTTCAGATCCTCTTTAGTTCAGATCTAAGATACCAATGCATATCTCTCCACTCACACACTTAAACATGAACACTTATGCCCTCTAGGTCTTAAAAAGGAGAGAAAAAGGAAAACCCAAATTGATTAAGTCTATTTTTGCACAATCTCTCTCTCTCTCTCTAAATTACATATGAAATATTCTAGCCGTAGTATTCATTCTTTTAGCATTAATTAGCATAATTTTCATTAACCATAAAATGTAGTAACAAGTCTTTTCAATGTTTGCAGGCTTGGTTGCAGAGAGAGACATTATAACTGCTCAAAATTCAATGGAAATGCCACGAATTAATGATAAACACCTTGGAGTTAAATATAATTATGCGTATGCTCAAGTGGTGGATCATGAAGCAAGCAAACTAATTGGTAATATTTACAATACATTCTTAAATTATCTATTATCTATCTTTTCTACTTTGTCTTGATGAATAAGGAATTCTTTTATAGGTATGCCAAAGTACGGGAGGCTTGCTAAACTGACTCTTCTAGAAAAGGTTTGCATACAGTAATTTGAGCAAACAAATTCATTTTTTTTTTCACGTAAAGAAATATGAGGGCCAAGTTTAGTGGCAATGTAATGTATTTTGCACCCCTCATGAATAAATTGGTGAGATTTACCTTTCAAGATACATTCACAAGGCAGAAATATCAACAAAAAATTTGGGATTTGACTTGGTAGGTATCAAACAGGTGACATTGGGGTAGTCGATGTCCCTAACTTGCACTAGGTGTCTCCATATGTCCTGTCTATGAAATTCACTCTCAAAACTGAGAAAATATCTCTTTAATCTTTAGTTTTATGAATAAAAAGAAATTTCAAAAGTAAAATTTGAAACATTATTTTTTATAGAGGCCTACTTTTTGTTGCAAAATAGTTGAATTTTTGGCATTATGATCAATGATGATATTGAGTATGTAGCTCAATAAGAATTCAGTGTAGATAAATGATCCTATACTAGGAATGAACATGGCATATAGTTTAAAAAGGTTTAGACTCATACTTTAATTATGAGCAATAAGACCATAAAAGGTCTGTGAGTGATCAGCTTGACTAATTGCACCAATAATGTGGAAACCCAACTGTTCAAAGTTTTTAAAAGAATGAAGAGAAAGAGAAAACTTCTACATCACCACAAGCAACGCCTAGTGGTGGAAATAATCGTTTCCATAAAATAAATTCAATTTCACAAAATTTTCCTATACATGGAGGTTCCTATATAAATAGAAGTATATCATAAGACTATTAAGAAAACCCATACAATTTCTTATGAGTACAAATGAGATATAGAAACATTCATTCCTGAGTGATCCCTATTCCTTTCAAATATGGAAAAAAATTATGTTTTTTTCCTAACTTTAAAGGTTATACTTTTCTTTCTTTAGTAGCTTTATTCTTTGATATGTGGATGTTAAACAGCATAAGGGTTGCAACTTAGAGCTCCATGATGCTGGAAAAGACGTGTTCTATTCGGAACCTTTGTTTGTTCCAAGACCCAATTCCCATATAGAAGATGACGGTTGGGTGGTTACGTATGTCCACAATGAGAAAAATAACTCCTCAGAGGTAGCTCTCAAACGATTACTTTGCTCAACTTTCATTTAATTTTGAAACATATATGCTAATTTGATGTTGCAGATTCATATCCTTGATGCCCAAAACTTTTCAAAGCCACCGGTTGCTAGGATCAAACTACCACAACGAGTTCCTTATGGCTTCCATAGCACATTTATGCATGGATTGTTCTAACAGCCTTGAATGCTAAAAAAGCATTCAAGGTTGCTAGTTATATTCTTCTTTGCACATAAATGTTTTAATTCTTGAATGTAAGACATACATTACTACTCTTCCTTTTATGTATACCTAGTGTACATTATTTAGACAGTTAAATACCAAATGCATTTCAGTCCTTTTGTAGGATCCCATAGTGATGAATTTTGACAAAAGACAATGTATATTGTTCCCTATTCCACGTTGTAAATTTTACTATTTAGTTTTCTTGGTCTCTCCATTATTCTTGTCAATATGCTAACTACTTCAAATGCATAGCAAGTCAAGTCCCCCCCCCCCCCCCCCCCCCCCCCCCCCCTCCCTCTCTCTCTCTCTCTCTCTCTCTCTCTCTCTCTCTCTCTCTCTCTCTCTCTCTCTCTCTCTCTCTCTCTCTCTCTCTCTCTCTCTCTCTCTCTCTCTCTCTCTCTGGCATGCACTTGCAGACCTACAACTATGCATTTCTACCCACAAAATGTAAGTATTGTAATGGAAATTGTAATTGGCAATGTCAATCTAGATAGTACAAGAGATACCATTGGGTTATTACGTTACTTTATGGGGAATATTTATTGAAGACCAGAAGTGCTAAGTTGGGACTCTAAATTGTTGCATAGAGAGAGTGAGGGAGAAAAAGAGAATGCCAAAGTGTGGGTAGAGACGTAGAAGCAAAAGCTACAATATTGGAGCTCTCTTATTATCAGAATAAGGAATAAAGAAAGTCTCGCATTTTGGGCATGTAAGTGGACAAAGGCACAAAGCCTTATATCCAATAAGATTCCACTTAATGTTAGCATGCCTTCAAGCAAAGTATGATTGGTGAGGGAGGCAGTGCACCAGTACGTGTACATGTGGGAAGGGGAAGAAGAAGAGTAGAGTAATTGGGAGAAACAGCATACTACATGGAGAGAGTGTGTGTTGCCTTTATTGTATATATAAGAAGGATAAAATAGTGTTAGTGAGTTAATAGGTGGAGAGTGTCAGTCATGGGCGGGCGGCCACATGCCTTTACCCCAACAATCTCCGTGTATACAAGAAGTGGTCCTCTTGACTTCCTCTAAATCCTTGGGACTACATAAAAGTATCAAACTTTTGATACCACTACCTTGAACCTTGCGTTAAACCTTAAATCACTTTCTTGAGTTTGCATAAAAGCTCGTCTCCCTACTAGGTTGTTGAAAACCTTCAGGTTGTTCCATGTAAACATCCTCTTCAAGATCCCCATGAAGAAAGGTTGTCTTCACGTTTCATGTCCTCAATGGTTACTAGGCCAAGCACTTAACACAATGTAGTTATGATAGCCTCCAATTTCGGCACCAAAAAGGTTATGCAAAACAATTTTTTATCACCATGTCATGATTCTTGCCATAATTGAGTGACATATTTGCTAATGAATAAGTTTATTGTTGCCATTATATACACCTTGTGGCTCTTTTTTGTAAATTCTCTTGGTGAATTAGCGGATACGCATTTGTAACACCAAGAAAGGCATATCAAATCTCTCTTAGTGTTAAATGTTAACGCCATAGTCCATGTACCCATTTGAAGCCTAAGCCTAGGTCCAAAAGATTGTATCTTTTCCAAGTTTTAAATAAAGGGGATAAGAAAAGGTAGCGTGATGTTGGAGGTTACAACCAACCACCTATATCTACTCTCATGAACGATTCTTTTCAAACTCTCTTTGTTGGTCAAGATGGACATAGTGAGACGAGGGCTTAAATAATTAGTGAGGGGAGCAGTGGGGTAAGAGATCATATAGGGTTTGATGGTTGCACTTAGAGCTTCCCACCACTAGGACTTGTTGTGAGTAAGGCTACTGAATAATTGCACTTTGAAAACCCGCATCTAGTTAAAGCATGTCATAGAGCGACACTCGCAAAAAGGTATTTTTCAGGATAGTTTCTGCTATAGGCACTAGGGGATGTCTTGTCAAGTTCTAGAAGAGGGATTGTATTCATTGCTGAGATAGTGGGTGGAAAAGTTGAACTTGTTGGAAGGTTGATACCGAGGGCTTCTCTCTGGGTTCTCTCTGGGCCGGAGTGAGGACACTAGTGGGATTCTTTACTTGTTGGAACTTGTCATGAGGAGGCATCACATGAGTAGAAGCTGATGGTTCTAATCACTATCGATTGATGTCAGGAAATGTGAATTCAAGTTACCTTTGACTTGGGCTCAAAGACATGGATGCGTGTTGTTTGGGACAGTCCAAACTATAGTGATTATTATCCTCAAAGCAATGATGGCAAGGAGGACACCTTTTTGGTAGGGGGCATTTAATTTGGTAATCCCCATATTCCTCAAGGTGGCAATAAGCCCGAAGGGGGCATTTGTGTGGAGGATGCCCTAGAGAGCGACATCAGGTACACAAGACTATATGTGGGGCCCTTGAATAACCACCCTGCTCCCTCTATTCTAGTAGTAGGTGCAACAAATTCCTCAAGAGTTACTTCAAGTTATAGAGTCTCCCATAGATTCTATTGAGATATCTTTCCCCACCCACTTCTTAACCATGAATTCTCCTGGTGGCTGGGGAAGCTTGGAGATCAAAGATTTTGTTGTAATCATGAGTAGTGCAAAACTCTCATCTAGTTGGAGGACTAAGTTTTCCAACTCATCCAAGGCTTTCTCTTGAAGATCACTTGGTTTTAAAGCTTCAAAGAATTTTTCTTTAGAGTTTCCCAAGTCGTAAGTGGTTCTAAACAAATAGATTGTACCATTTATCTGCTATGCCATCCAAGGTTGAGGAGAAGAGCACTAGGTATATATCTTCTCTATTGAGGCCATGAACTCTACAAAGGGATGCAAATATCCCAGCATGGTTGTCTACATCCTCTATTGAGAGTCCTTTGAAAGTTGAAAACTTTATGCTCACCTTAGCTAGAATCCTTGTTGACTCCCCCATTGCTGCCTACTCTCAGGAACCTATTGTTCATAAGACTATTGTAGCACAATTGGTGGAAAGTTTACTAAGGGAAAGAAGACCAAGGTGGTGAGGAGTTGGCCGAGGGAGATGTTAGATAGGGTAGAGGTAGCGAGGGCGGAGAACTTCTACTCGACACAAAAGGCTGGTGCTTTATTGGTATGACAATAGAGGGCTCGATAGTGGGATTTTTTTATCTTTATATTTCCTTGTATGTGTCATGCAGTAGCAACAAACCCACCCAAGCTCTGGTGCAAAGACCCTTGAATTATCTAGGCAGTCTAGATCCACTAGATAGAATCAACTAGATCAAGCTAGACTAGACTCGCCTAGACCAAGCTATACTAGACTTGACTAGAAGAGGATGCTGGACTAGACCAGCTAGACCAAGTTAATTGAGGGAAAAGGTGGACTAGACCATGATGTTCAAGGGAAAATGTGGACTTGACCAAGCTGGACATGACCAATCTAGACCAATAGATTAGACCAGGGGACAAGCTAAACAAGGGAGCTCTTCGACCATGCATGCTTAGTGGAGTCAAAATTTATTTGGGGTCCCTGCTGAGCGTGCCAAAAATGAGAGCACTTGTAGTAGTCAAAGTGTATTATGCTCTCTACTCTGGGTGCATCAATGCAATATGCATGAAACCTCACTCCAACAGAATGAAAACGATGTCAAGTAATGGAACAGCAAACTCAAAGACACAAAAACAGACTCAGAACTCAATGGAAGACTATCTCATGGAACTAGTATAGAGTCTAGCTAGCAACACACTCAACTTCAAGCCCATGACACATAGGTACAATGGGAATGTCGAGGCTCCACTGTGCATGAAGAGTGCACAAGTGCGGTGTTGGAAGCAAGCCACTAGACTGTACTCATGGAAATTATGAATTCTATGTGACATCACTCGTGCCTCTGCTGCATGTCACTACCAAAGCAAGAACGGTATATCTAGTGTGTACCCAAGAACAATTGTAGCTATAATTGCCTATCTTGTGCAAGTGACACTATAGCCCTGCTACATGTTAACGTCTATCTCCAAATTGTGGTGGTGGTGAACTGGTCATGCTGTCCATTGGATCACCACTTGTGTGTCTTCCACGAGTCATTACCCTGACAAGAATCTACACAGTTTGAACCCAAGACCAATTGTAACAGCTTGTCCAATGCAAGTGAAACTATAGCCCTACTACAATTCTCCTCTCAATGCTTCATACCAAGCATTACCAAGAATTTGATAACGATTCTTATTGCAAATTCCATGTCTCAACCATGGTGTACATCAAGGATCCAACTGCATATACATAAGGAACCTTGACCATATCAACCCTTTGCTCATTAGATATGGGATGTTACTCTTGGATAAGCTTCAAATGTGGACTCTATGTAGTAATGGTTAGCTTCCCCCTCTTATTGAAATGCTTGACTAGTTGAGAAATGTACTCTTTGTAAGACAACTATAGAACCTTTTTTGATCTTGTCTCTCATGATCTTCTTGCAAATAATACACTTTGCTTCACCCAAATCCTAGACATCAAAGGTCTTGTAGAACTTAGGCTTTGAAACATACACCCTAATGCTCTTTTTCTTGGCTAGGAATATCTTTCACATAAAGGATTAAAATCAAAAGATTACCGTCAATAGCTTTGATTGTGAGGAGGCAGATATTAATTTCCCTCCTTCTATATCCTTGAGCCTTCAAAAATGAATCAAACTTCTGATGCCATCCCCTTGGTGCTTGCCTCTAATCATAAAGGATTCTCTTAAGCTTGCATATTGGTTTATTTTTTCCTTTCTCTACAAACATTAATACTCTCATGTTGATTGGAATGTAAGAACACAATTTTAACATTTATTTGGATGATCTCCTTGTCCTATTTAGCACCCAAAGCATTAACAATCTATGGAGTGGTCATTTTGGCAATGGGAGAAAAGACCTCATGCACCATGTGGCAACCAATCTAGCCATAGGCTTTCCATAACTATGTGTATTCTTCAAGTTGTAAAATCATGTACATGATAAATCATTTTCTTCTTTTGGCAAAGATACTTATGTCCCAAGTTTGACTCTTCTTTATAAAGAGTCCATTTTCCATTGCTGCATAGCACACTTCCGCTTGAGCTTATAACTTGGAAACAAAGCCTCATTATAGAATAAGGACTCTCCATAATTTCTCAACATAATGTACTCTTGGCACAAACTATTCAAGTGGCCTAGAAACTCAAGTTGACCTTTACAATGCACCACGTTTTGCACAATGAATTTTCATTCTCATTGCATGTCAGCACTTCTTGCTAGATTTTCACAATTTTGCTCGTATTCTAGGCTACTAGGAGCATTACTTTGCATTATTTCTTCACCCTATGGTGCATGGACTACTTGTTATCTTTGCACATGAATTGGTAGCATAACATTCTTAAATTGGTGGCATAATATCCTTGAAAGTAATTTTTCTTATTTCAACTTCTTCAGAGAATTATGGGGTGCTCTTTGAATATTGTAATCAATACTTCTTGGTGCTATAATGTCATTACAAACGTTATAACTCCATTTTGTGAATGCTTGCAGAGTAAAAAGAAAAGAGTATCTTATCTCAACTAGTCATAAACAACAAAAATACAAAACTTTGTAATATACCTGTACTCTCTAAAATCAATTTTGTATTGTGAAAAATCATTTAAAGATTGATGTTGGGAAATGTAAATTCAAGTTTCCTTTGACTTGGGCTCAAAGACAAGGATGCGTGTTGTTTGGGACAGTCCTAATTATAGTGATCATTAGCCTCAAAGCAATGATGGCAAGGAAGACACCTTTTTGGTAGGGGACATTTGCTTTGGTAATCCCCATATTCCTCGCATCTAAAATGGGCTGCCTGGATGGGCGAGTATGGGGATGAGATGGTAGTTTTTTCTGCTGCATGGAGATGGAGACTGAGGTGTAGAAGTTGTGAGGGGTTGAGGGAGCATTAGCATAATAAAATGTTTAAGATAGAAATGTTGTCATGCTGTGGAACATACATAGTGGGAACAACTATTAGGAGATTTATTTTGTGATTTTTTAGATATATAAGTATATTTCCCATAATCTACATATGTATATATAAGTATAATAATAAACTTTCTATCTCATCCTATTATTTATCTCAAGGTAGCATATTCTTACTTTACCGTTACTGAAGTATTATGGAAAAAAGCGTCAATAGATGCACCTTTTTAACTTGGGGAAAAAAGCATTGGTTCTTTCTTTTTACTATCTCATTATCACCTCACACTCTAGCTAGATCCTATAGCTAGTGTGATTTTCAACATATATATATTCTATGTATTTTTCTTATATTTCTTTTTAATAGCTACTAGGAAGGAATCAAATCCTAGTGGCACACTAGCTTGCATGATTCTCAAAGATACATCTATTTTAATTAATTATTGAAAGGATACTTTAAAAACTTTGTCATGGAGAAATGTCATTCTTTCATATTGCATGAGGTGTCCATTGGGATCAAATGGAAGTCTAAGCTAAGGGGACCACAAGAAGACTTTTGCTGCCAGAAAGATACCCTATTGTGATGATTTTTTTGCACATGGTTCGAATCCAAATTGGAAAAAGTATATAAAATGGGGGTCGTATCTCATGAGTTGAAATTTTTGCCCCTATTTTTATTTTTTTATTTGGAGCCACGATTGAGGAGATAAGCTCAAAATGATGGACCCCATTTTGTCCACATCATGTAGGGACATCCCATTTCAAACTTTGCCAGCTCATATTCACGTTGTCTCCTCTCTTACTTGTGTAACCCTAGGGAGTTCCCCTTCACTAAGTCTAAGCCTACACTTGCTCCTTGAGGAAGACTAACCAATCTTGTAAGCAATCCTTGTAAGATCAACTCTAATCAACCAAGGACTTGGATTTGGTGCATCATTCAAGGCTGGTAATCTTCCCTCTCCTTCTCTCTCCATCAAATTGGATAATACATCTTGAAGGTTTTATCAAATAAGGTGTGTTTTGATTTGTGATTTTGTTTGCCTCTTGAT
The DNA here is from genome assembly GCF_014529385.1 of Adiantum capillus-veneris. Taxonomy (NCBI): domain Eukaryota; kingdom Viridiplantae; phylum Streptophyta; class Polypodiopsida; order Polypodiales; family Pteridaceae; genus Adiantum; species Adiantum capillus-veneris. Next base: position 53,508,822 of record NC_140940.1, on the reverse strand, counting down.
GTTTTTCTTTTCATCTCTAGCCAAATCCTTACCTCTATCTCTATTTTCAAATCTGTTCCCTAACCTAGCTATGATCCACTTTTAATTCTACACCCACCCTTACCTCTATTTGTACATTTACTTCTATCTCTATTCCTATCTCCATCTCTCTTATGTCGTAATTACTGAAGGCATTCAAGCTACAACACTCCTCCAAATCTATGATCCACCTTCTTGGAGATCTATGCTAATGCACAAGGTGAGTAGCCATATCTGTACAGTCTCAAAAATCTCTCTTACTCTTAGAAGCTCATTCTCTCTACGAACTCTAGGTTCTCCTTGCTTTAGGTACCTCTCCCCACAATATCCTTATTGCCTACAAGCAAGAATTGGGCTTGAGAGGGGCTTGAGAGGGAACATTCTCATCTCTTCACTTCTCACATCTACATTTTGTACATACTATAAATATCCTAGATGAATACTCCACATGATGTGAATTTTTATCACTTCCACTCTGTGCGACCTATTACAATAAACGTATGGATTAGGCATAAAATACACTTCCAACACTGTATAGTGGTTCTCTTTGGCCCAGAAAGGCTCAATGAAATGCTTCTTTCACCGGATTCCATCATACTACCCCTTCTAGACTATAACTTTTCTTTTGATAAAAGTGTAGTTATTTTGCTGTGAACCAAGAGGATTTGTACACACAGTTATTCCCAATCATTATATATATCATAGTAAGCACAAAACTACAGTTCCAAAGAACAATCCGTAGCTTGTTTGGTCAGCAAATATTGAATGTCATTAACTCATCTATTAACCCTTTCATCCTACCCATGATAAGATAGGACCAAAGCCTTGACGTTTTCATCTTTGTGTTGTTTTGATTTTCTCTTTTGTGTTCATTCTTTTGTGTGTGTGTGTGTGTGTGTGTGTGTGCAAGAGAGAGAGAATGGGGCTTCTTTGATTGCACTCCCTATCAAATTCTAGACTTCATGGCATAACTCCTTCATATAGTTTTTGGAGTTACCTTATAAATTCTGACAACAAGAAGCCCGGTCTTTCTTGGCAAGACCGCAAACTTCTTGACATATTTTTGATGAACCCAACGTGAATTTTCCAGGATGAGAGTTTGTGCGTAACCATGAATGATCATGCGGAGTAACATGGTATGCATTTTGACCCAGCAACAATGCAAATTTTTCAAGAATTTGCCTTATTTATGCAACATCAACATGCTACAAAAAGACGGGAGGTCTCAACAACCAAATCTATTTAAACTGTTGTCAACAAAATGGATTAGTTTGATGGGAAAGATGTGACAAAGTACCTTCACAAATATGTAAAGGAAATGGAATTGCATCATGTACCAGAAGGTGAGTTGATTCAAAGGTTCGAGTTGGTTGTGACTCCTAAAAATAGGGAGCATGTAAGAGCAATTAGGTCATGAGAAAAGTTGGGAAACATTAAAATTGGCCTTAAAGGAGGAGTATTTCATAGAAGATTCAGAGCAAGTAACAAAAAGAACATTTTTGGAATGGATAGCCAAGCCAAAGGAGGGACTCTTTCCAACAGTGTTGCTCAGGGAATTTGAGCAATGCTATTCTCAACTATCAAGGACCAAAAAGGCTAGAATGGAGTTAGAGAAGACGCAGATTTTCCTACAAGCAATAGGAAAAGAACTTCAAGAAAATTGGGAGCTTCTACTTGAAGACAAAGATGCTAAGAAAGGGATATGAACTAACTGGAATGATGTTGAAGATGCAATCTCACTACTTGCAAAGCAGCAAAGAAGAAAAGACAAAATGGTAATCAATACTTCTACACCGACCTCCTTGGCTCTTGAAAAAAAGCTAAAACCTTCTATTGTAGCTCCAAAGGTTGATGAATCTGTGCTAGATGAGATTGTGAAAGACATGCGTGAATTAAAGCTAAAACTTGCAAAGCTTGAAGGAAAGGGACAACAATCAACCCCGCCTTCAAGGAAAAGACAACAAACCAAAGAAGGGTTTGCTCACATATGTATATGGTGTGATGGCACATATCATGTAAGAAGGGATTGTGATAGTTTTAATGATGCTTTGAGAAAAGGTGTGTTTTTAAAGGATTGTAAAATCCACTTAAGAGAGACAGGTCTGTCCTTGAGAACTAAAAATTGAGCATCTTAATGATGAAGAGGTGAATGATCACCATGAAAGACTTTGGCCAAATATCATGGAGTTACCTAGAAAAGGAAAGCTTACAAAAGAGATTCTATATGAATCAGGTGATTGTATACATCCAAAACTAGTGTGGAGTGATCCAGTGGACTCAATGTCCATGCATGCCTACATTATAAACTGCCAAAGCCATGAAGCTATTGTAGAAGAAAAGCGTAGGTGTGAAAATGGTGATGAAGGGCCTTCAAAAAGAGCTACAAAAAGTGGAGGAAGGAATGATGCAACACTTTTCACAAGCGCCACCAACACAAGAGCCACCTTCACCTAAGTGATGATGGAGGAGCACCAGGTATGTATCTTCTCTATTGAGGCCATGAACTCTACAAAGGAATACAAATATCCAAAACCATGGTTTTCTACATCCTCTATGCAGAGTCCTTTGAAAGTCACAAACTTTATGCTTACCTTATCCAGAATGCTTGTCGGCTCCTCCATTGCTGCCTACTCAGGAACTTGTTGTTCATGAGCCTATTGTAACACAATTGGTGGAAAGTTTACTAGGGGAAAGGTGACCGGGGCGGTGAGGATCTAGCTGAGGGACATGCTAAAATTGGTAGAGGTAGCGGGGGTGGAGAACTTCTACTCAACACAAAAGACAATAGTATGACAGTAGAGGACTCGGTCGTGGGATTTTTTGATCTTAACATTACCTTGTATGTTTCATGCAGTAGCAACAGACCCACCCAAGATCTGGTGCAAAGACCCTTGAATTATCTAGGTAGTATAGATCCACTAAACAACTAGATCAAGCTAGACTAGACTTGACTCAACCAAGCTATACTAGACTCGACTAGAAGGGGACGATGGACTAGACCAACTACACAAAGATGGATGAGGAAAAAGGTGGACTAGATCAAACTAGATGAGGGAGAAGGTGGACTAGACCATGTTGGTCGAGTGTGAAGGTGGACTAGACAAAGCTGGACTAGCTTGATCTAGACCAATAGTATAGACGAGAGGAGGGGCTAAACCAGGTAGCTCCTCGACCATGCATGCTTAGTGGAGTGAGATTTTAGTTGGTGTCCCATCGAGCATGCCAAAAATGAGAGCACTTGTAGTAATTAAAGTGTATCATGCTCTCTACTGTGGGTGCCTCAATGATATATGCATGAAACCTCACTCCAACAACATTATCAAGTAATGGAACAAGAAAACTCAAAGACACAAAAATAGACTCAGAACTCAATGGAAGGCTATCTCATGGAACTTGTACAGTGTCTAGCTAACAACACACTCATCTCCAAGCCGACGACCCATAGGCACAATGCGAATGTCAAGGCTCCATTGTGCAAAGAGAGTGTAGAAGTGCGGTATTGGAAGCAAGTAACTAGACTTTACTCATTAAAAGTATAAATCCTATATTACAACTAGAATCAACTACACATATCTACAATCACAAAGAGTAACCATGGCTAGCAAAATATCCCTGACAGCCTTGCTATATCTATCTCCAAGCGCTGTAGTAGTGGTCCACTAGATCATCACTCCTGTCTCTCCCCCATGTCACTACCCAAGCGAGATTCCATCTAGTGTGTACCCAAGACCAACTGTAGCTATAATTGCCTATCTTATGCAAGTGACATTGTAGCCCTGCTACATGTTAACTTCTATCTCCGAATTGTGGTGGTGGTGAGCTGGCCATGGTGTCCATTGGACCACCACGTGTCATTACCCCGGCAAGAATCCACCCAATGTGAACCCAAGACCAATTGTAACTGCTTGTCCAATGCAAGCGACACAATAGCCTTGCTACAATTTTTTTCCCAATGCTTCATACCAAGCATTGCCAAGAAATTGATAACGATTCTTACTGCAAATTCCATGTCTCAACCATGGTGTACATCAAGGATCCAACTGCATATACATAAGGAACCTTGATAATATCAACCCTTACCTCATTAGATTTGGGATATCACTCTTGGATAATCTTCACATGTGGACTTTATGTAGTAATAGTTAGCTTCCCCCTTGTATTGAAATGCTTGAATAGTTGAGAAATGTACTCTTTATAAGACAATTAAAGAACCTTTTTTATCTTGTTTCTGATTATCTTTTTGCAAATAATACACTTTTCTTCACCCAAATCCTAGACATCAAAAGTCTCGTAAAACTTAGCCTTTGAAATATATACCCTAATGCTCTTTTTCTTGGAATATCTTTCACCCTATGGGGCATGGACTACTTGTTATCTTTGCACATGAATTGGTAGCATAACATCCTTAAATTGGTGGCATAACATCCTTGAAAGTAATTTTTCTTATCTCAACTTCTTTGGAGAATTATGGAGTGCTCTTTGGATATTGTAATCAATAATGATTGGTGCTATGAATGTCATTACAAATGTTACACTTGCATTTTGTGAATGCCTGCAGAGTAGAAAAGAAAAGATTTTCTTATCTCAACTAGTCGTAAACAACAAAAATGCAAAAGGTTGTACTTTACCTATACTCACTAAAGGCCAAGTGCATATTGTGAAAAATCATTTGAAGGGTGGTTTCTTTTACTTTGTGAAGAGATAAGACATGTTGTAAAACATATATGCAAAGATCGTATGAAGTAATGTTTGCTTATCGCGGTTGATAATGTATATTTATCAATTACAAAACGATTGTAATCTAATTAAACCTTATTTTTCTAGACATAGTAGCTATATGTCCCAATAAATACCTTAGAATTTGGCATCAATCCATGCTATCGCATTTGTTTGACCTTAAAAATCAAGGCCCAAAGGGAATTTTTTGAGTAGTGCAATAAACATCTCTTGGGAAAAGCATGGTTTTGCTTGGTTGAAAAGTATACATCACATTCGTACTTAGTAACGTTATACAATGGTCAATTAAATTCTTAGCTAGTTCAAAATAGATGACAACATAGTGTAGATGGGTGGTTTCTTTCACTTTGTATGCATTATCGTAAAGTTCATAATACTCTTTGCATACTTGTTCTATATGGTTTCTTTCACTTTGTATGCATTATCATTAACTCCACCATCTTTAATGTATGATAAATCAGATAAAATATGTATGCAAAGAGTATAATGAACTAATGTTCACTTATCGCAGTTCATAGTGTATATTCATCAATTAAAATTTGAAAAAAACATGATTGTAATCTAATTAAACCTTCATTTTCAAGACATAGTAGCTATATATCCCAATAAATACCTTAGATTTTGGCATAAATCTCAGTTCTCTGACCATAAAAAATCAAGGCCCAAAAATGGAACTTTTTGAGTAGTGCAATAAGCATCTGTTAGGAAAAGGATGGTTTTTCTTGGTTGAAAAGTATACATCACGTTCGTACTTAGTATCATTATAAAATGGTTAATTGAATTCTTAGCTAGTCCAAAATACATGACAACATACAATGCTCCAATTTGTCATTACCTCTAGCCACCAAGACATAGAACATTTCAATGACCACAACACTATGAGAGTCCCTTGACTATTTATTCATTTGAGTACTACATCAAGAATCTATTATGACATAAAGTGGTGTTAATTGGACGTTGTTTAAGCATGACATATATGCAACCAAAAAGGGAAAATTAGCGTCTACTTGTTAAAGTAGAATATATTATGTGAATCCTACTATGGATCTCTTTGTGACAATGAACAAAGTGGAAGAATCGTTTAGAAAACAACTTGGATGATCAAAAGGGAGCAAAGTCCTCCATGAGGACCCCATGCAACCTATGCAAGAGTAAGAGCATGGGCATATTGTAGTATCACAATATTTGCACAAGGTATACAATGATGCATCTTCCAGGTTGCAAGTGTGAAGAGTTGAGCACTTAACCTTGGGCTAATACAACCCCTTTCATAACCAGCTACGAAAAACAGGATAATGTTTGTAATGGTGGTGAAAAAAATAACTAAGTAGAAAGATATAGTGATGCATTCTTTTTGAAAGGGACGTCCTACTAAGGACACCATCCTCTTCTATACATCTCTAAAACATGACATCTTTGGCCCTAAATATGTAAAGCACCAATTTGTAAGCTACCAACGGTAGAAACCAACGGCTTGATTCATCCACACAGAATTCTTAATTTGCACAAACACAATGTAAACTTTTTCTCGAACTAAACTACGATATAAACTCTCAAAAAACAATACAATTTTTTGGATAAATGCCTATTCCTCACTATCCAAAGTGATGAGGCATCTCATGGATAACTGGGGGGGTTGTCTATATTTTTCTCATTTTAATTATTAGAGAATACAAGGGTCTTCCTTGCAACAATGCCAACTCATGAAAAATGATGGATTTTTCTTGTCTATCATAGTTAATCACTAATGCAATTCATATCTAGGACATAGTACCTTCTATAATGCTATACAACACTTGAAGGAAATTCAAAGCTCCTAAAAGAAGGAATCTTACAATGTTCCACTACTTTGGAAAACTCTACTCTAGAGGTGAATTTATTGTATCTAATGTTTCGAGGTAAAATTACTCTATTTTGTTTTCTCACTTCTTGTTTGAAAATTTCAAGGTAAATATGAATGTAAAGGGGAAATGACACTAAACCTAGGTGTTTTTGGGGAACCACAATAGTCATCTTAGCATTTCAAGTAAGCTTCAAAATATAAGGATAAAGTAAAACATCCTCAACTCCCTAGTGCACCAAGCTTACCAATTAGAGCTCGAATGGCACTTAAATCTGATAGTTCTTGGTATACGGAGGCATTATGTTGGACTCTATCTTGAACCACTAGTGAACCCCTACCAAAGGGCATCCCTATGCTGCCCAAGACATGTGCCTTAACTCTGGATGGTTAGTTTAACACGATTCTTGGATCAAAATCCTTGTGGATTGAAGTGTAGCAATTTAATATCGATTACAACCTTCTTAGAAGGTTCCCCTTCACATAATTGAGTTTTTTTGAGACCCTTCATAGCTACCATCATCTTGTGGAGAAGCCACGTAAAAGAATCTCATCCAAGCAACCATGCTAGCAAGAAACATAAAATAAGAGACTAGGGTTTGTGATGAGAGGCAAGCAATACACGGGAGAGAATTTGAGAGAAAATTTAGGTGATGTACACTCTTAATATTGATGAATGGTTATTATGCATGAGTAAAGATTTCATAATTCCATTGCAACTTTTCTTTCCTATTCTTTTGTGTGTGTGCGCGTGCACACACACATGCAAGCACGTATGTATGCAAGCATGGATATGTACATGCACATGTATGTGCTTTTTGCACGCGCGCGCGCGCACACACACAAGCCTTGCAACTAACTTGGCATGCACTTGCACATGATTCGCTACCTTCTTTGTTAAATACACAAAAACAATAGTAAAGATAATAGGTAGTAGCATTCACATAGAAAGTATATTTGTGATTGAAAATATACCCTATCAAAAAGATTGTATAGCCAAAATTACTTGCATGTTGTCACTATGATGGAAGCCATGTAGGTGGTCTTAAATATAGAATTTTTGCACTTTTGTACATGCACCAATGCTAAAATGTTATAGAAAATTATATGCGATTTATCCTTATGTCCAAAGATAAGAAACAATGCCAAGATATTATACAATCTAGCACACACAATTTGCAATAATTATAAAATCATTTCAAATTAGGGATGGCCCCATGTACACCTTCACCCTTATTGATACAAGTGGTCACACCATGATTTTAGTGCAACTAACACTACCAAATGCGAGGCATTAAGAACAAGACTTTCTTTCAAAAGCAAACGGACCATTGATTGGCTAGAAGGTGCAGGTTAACTACGGTGAAGCAAGAGAATGTGTACTTGCACATAAGTCAAGCATACCCGACTCACATTGGTCTTACTTTGATCTATTTCAATGTGACTTACATAGCACTACACGACACATTTGGTTGGTTCACTAAAGCTCACAACTTAAGTAGTATCAGTGCAACCTTAGCTTTTTCAAACTTTTACGTTTGTTTCCTTGTTGGTAGTATGTACTAGACTATTTTTCAAGGGTCACGATGTTAGATCATAGCTATTATTATATGACATTGGCTTGAATAATTTTAGCTTATATTATTTTGAGAATTTACATGAAATGTTAATATTGAAAATGTACATTCTTAACAACATATGCCCCGTTCATCAACTAAACAAGTGAAATAAGAATTAAGATGGCCTACCTTTGAGCAAGAGTTCACAAAAAAACTGAAACAAGACATTTTTGTCACATGAATGATTTATAGTTAGTTTGTGACATCAAAAGAGGACAAAGCCCAAGAACAAAACCACAAAAGAAATCTCATTATGAAACAAAAGAAACATTCAACTCATGAATAAATAATCATTGTAGAACAAGTGATCATCTTTAGTTGAAAGAAAAATCACATAAACAACACATCATCATTATGGGCTTAGCGCCCCCATCACATAGTGTCTCCTTCTATAGGCCCAAAAATAGAAATAGAAATGACCTTCAGTGCTTCAACGCTCCAATGCCTCAACATACTACAAAATGCTACTTCATACCACCTTTGCCCATATGATAGCAAGGCCCAATGTGCTAAATGCATTTTTCTCTAAACGGCCATATTTCCCCGTCTAAAGAGGTAAACCTTAAGAATCAACAAATGCTTGCAAAGTGGTAATTTTTTAAAACTATTCCCTTGCATTTTTTCTTTATCCCTCATTTTACTTGGTTATTTGGATTTTTAACCGGCTCTAAGCTAACTTGGGGAACCTTTCTCGCACACTGGTAAGGGCTTTAATAGACCAAAGATGGAAACAAATCAAATCTTTGTATTTTCGGTGTCAACTTTTGCTTCTCCAACACATTGACAATGATTTAAAAAAACATTGACTTGAAACTGAGTTGCAAAACAAATGCACTGACCATAATATGCACATTTACATTATAATGGAGAAAGGAATCCCGGTGGAAGAGTTTCCATTTGGTAACACTTCCAAACCACCAAATTCAATTCTTAAGGATATGTTTTAATGAAAATCCTACACATTGTGTTTTAAGTTTGATCAAAGCTCAATTTATAAGGGGTTTTAGGTATTTTGGCCAAGGTGAAGGCTTAGTAGGGACGGTTTACTCAAATCTTTGTTATTACGAATGTAATATAAGGTTGGTTTGTCTTCTACTCACTCTTTATGTCAAGCCTAAAATTTAAATTCGAACATCTTTCTTTACTCTCTCTCTCTCTCTCTCTCTCTCTCTCTTAAGACACCATTGCTCAAATAATTCACATAGAAGAAATAAAACCTCCCACTATGTTCAACACAAACAATCTAGTCTTCCTATACTCTAGCTTAAAATTATTTGCACTCTCCAACCTCTCTCCTACAATTAACTGATTAGTTTCTCAAAAGAAAGAACTTTTCATGGCCTTGATTTTTAAGATTAGGCTTATAGAGAATTGGGATTTATGCCACAATATAAACTTTTAAAGCCAAACCTATGAGATAGTTGGGACTTATGCCAAAATCTAAGTATCTACCCAAGTTTCTATCTAAAATTCCCAGTTAATAATTTACCCACTTCTTGTATTACAAAGTGGATACCAAAATAAAAGAAAGTCATAATAATTAACTAGGTTTTTGCTAAAATTGTAATTTTTGAGTAATCCAATTAATCTAAACAAGTACATGTTGTCAATCTTCATGTAGTTACCATTGACACTTACTACATCTACTCTATGCCTATAGAGGGGATTTTCAAATTAGTTTGAGCTTGTTCAAAAATGATTTGATTAACCTTTCAAAGATTGACTTTTTTTGCACAAATAAGTCCATAGAAATTGACATGATCAGGAGAACTTTAATCCTTAATTTTATTTCCTTCCTACTTTTTATCAACTCATACTAGGACAGGCGTATTTTCTTAAGAGGGTTTTCGTTTAGACATCTTCACAATCAATGGTCAACAAAAGTGCCTTAAAGCCACATAAGTACTTTTTTCTTTTTTTAGGACTAGTACTAATCTTAAAATTAATGTCCTAAGAAATTGCAACCATACTACAAATTGGAAATTTGTGAGAAACCATACTGAAGATCCTCACGATTCCTCCCCCAACCTACCTCTTGCCACCATCTACAATAGTTTTTCCATTATTTCTAGCTTTACCATCTCTTCTGGCTCTTTTTGGCACCTAAGGTACTTCTAAGCATTGAAGCTATGCTGCTTGCTCTTACTGGTTATGTTGACAAGTGCATCTTTCAATTGTGGTAGACAAAATTTCGAGGTTGTCACCATTTCCATGGTTTTGGTGGCTTGCAAGGGAGTTACATATACCTTCATAAGTTTAGAATAGTATGAACTCACAAATTATAAGAGGGAATAAAGCACTCATAAAACTATAAAAGCAAGGGACACAAGAAAAGAAAAGAAAAGAAAAAAAACCGAAACAAAACAATAACAAACAAACAAACAAACAAACTAGATAAAACAAAACATTATTAACTTTATTCATAGTCTGCATGATTGTTGTGGTACACCCCAACTCTATTGCACACCAAATGAACCACTACTTTGCTGTGTGTTAATATTGCTACTCTGTAGTAAATCAGCTGTAACATGGTGATACTCTTAAAAAATTACAAGTGACTATATTATTTCACATTACCATTGATTAGGCCTTTTGATCCACCGATGTTTTTTCGTTTCGTGTTTGTCACGTGTACATTCAACAAGCATATGCATCCACGCAAATAGAGAGACTCATGCACACAAACAAGATGTGATGCATTTCTCCTCTCCATGTCTCTATTTACAAACCACTGCATTAATAGAGTACATAGGATTTTTGAAATGTAGAGGAGTCGTGCTTAGTTTTATTGCTCACTTTTTTTGCTTCACTGTGATTTCTTCACTCGCCTTTTGATAATCTCTGGCATGAGAGCAAACACACAATAGCAACCTACGACACTTGTGCAACATTGCAGAGTATTAAGCTTTGCTTGGTCCTTGAACGCGCTCCATGGGCTTGGGGTGAACTTACAGTTTTCAACCTGTCTACCTTGTGCAAAAGCACCCAGGTGCTTTTAACGCATAATTGATATCCATTGAAGACAGATAATGCAGATGAAATAGCATACCCAACAGTAGAACATACCCTTTTCTATCTGGTAGATGCATGAAATACAGAAATAGAATGACCATCAGCAACACAGAGAAAACAGGATTCAGGTGAGGCATCATTACATGTAGAATAGTCAATACATAAACTCAGAAAATTACAACCGAGGAAAACTATAAAATTACTCTGCAAAAAGTTCACTGGCAGGATGGAGGCATAGACAAAATTTGAGCCTTCTGACCAACAGCATAGACTCCTCTCCAAGCATAAAGAGTACGACTTCGCTTACATTGTTACACAGCCATGCAGCCTGATGCAGAGTTAATTCCAGGAGCGAGTTTCGCCATTGTAACATCAGCAGAACATGAAGGTTTTGTTGTCAGATTTTAGCATCCTTTTGGCACGAGAGCTTCCAACAACTCTCTCTAGCTGCAAGAAAACATTAACGTCAGTTTGCGTTTTGAATACTACAGACCACATTACTACATATTACTTTCTATGCATGATTATCTGGTTATCTGATGGTGGAAATTTACTTTCATATCTAACAGAAACGAAAAAAAACCCCTAACAGTTTTTCAGTTAAGTCTTCGGACATGCTCTTTGCCTACGGGCCCAATTGTTTACCGCTTTGCGTTGCCTTGGGGACAAGCTTACTTTGAGCATTTTAGGGCTTTCCAATAATAGAAGCCTAAAAGCAGTACTTTTTTCAGAGAGAGAAATAAATGAAATGATATATTAACGTCTTCGAAAGACCAAAATCTGGTGAATCTGATACCGTGTCTGGGTACAGAAAAAGAGATAGTAAAATGAATCTAAAGGTTGTACTAGTTGGAATTGGAGAGAGAGATGTGTTCAACGTCTTCAAGAGGCCAAAATGACCAATGAGACCAAATTGATACAATCTTGGTGGGTCTAATACACTGTCTGGGTACAAAATAAAATAAAAGCTAAAATGAACATCACTGCCCGAGGATGGCCAGCATCGGGCGTTGTCCGAGGATGTACTGCATCGGTTTCTGCAGAGCATCGTCAATGTCCGCCTTTGTAAAAAGTCGTACTAGATGTCTCCCATGTTGTGCTAGAATAGTCTTGATCCTCTGATGCAGCCTCCGTCAATGTCGTGGTGGCCCTCGTAGACGTGGGTGTCTAGCTCTTTCAATCTCAATGGCTCTCAATCAATATACCTCAACTATAGGTGGCTCTGAAGTCTGCTGTGAAGCTTCCTCATCTGATTGCCAAGTCTCTGTTTTTAAGAAGTGATCTCCTTCTGTGAATGTCTCGCATTGTCTAATCTCCTCAAGAGACTCTCCCCGTGTCTGTGCAGCTCTAGCAAAAACAACCTGAGGCATCTCTGATCCTGATATCTCATGACTCTAGCCAATGGTCCAAAGCCTTCTCTGAATAGACAGTGAAAGCGGCCTCGTATCTCATAGTATACCAGACGATGACATGTGTGATGTAACTTTGTCTCTAGCTCTATATGACAAATCTTGGCTTTTGCTGGTATTCTCCTAAATTTGCTAGTCTCAATCTCTAGCTGATGTGCGCATCTGACCAATAGCACATTGTTTCCCATGGGATAAATGAGTGTCCATATAGGAAAGTCTGATCACATATCCATCCTTTGTTAGCTAGAAAAGATGCTCCCTTTAAAAAGCCATCTCTGTGCCAAAGCTCTTATGTCGGCTCTGTCCAAGTCCTCCTAGTGTCTAGCTGAATCAAATCATGTCTGATGAGGCTGGTAATCTCGGTCCCTGCGAGGGGCAAGGAGGGCCATCCAGCAAGTACTGGAAGTGGGTTAGTCTGTCCATACTAAATCCATGTAGCTGAAACCATGATGTCATCTGTGCATACCAACAAGATGTGTCTCCTTGTAAGGCAAGTTGTCAGGAAGACTACAAAGCTAGGCAAGCATATCTATCTTTGGGGAGATAGATCCCAGATACTGTGTATATAAGAGACGGATCTGGTAAGTGCCTCTATGATCAGCGGGGGAGCAGCAAGCTCAGCACAAATAATCTCGTACGGTAGAGAGGCCTTGACCCTAATCATCCAAGAATTCATAGAGACCAGAGGCCTCTCCATACATCTCCATCCATCAGTACTGCCAGCTCGGCTATGGTGGTCTACTCACGGCCCCCATATATGCACCCCATAAAGCATAGCTGAAGTAACCAATTTGTCAAATAGCCAGAGCTTTGTTCGAGGATCCTTAAACTGAATCTGCGAACATATCCTCCATGCTCCCCAAAGCTGCATATGCTCTCGTCAGCCTGGTCTCTGCTACTCTCCTCAAGGAGAACTTTGGACCACTGTAGACCACTCCCAGGTAAGTGTATGCATCTGTATACTCACCCGTATGCTGACCAAATTATATGTTTGGTGAATCTAATACAATGTCTGTGAAAGCTAATAAACAACTAAACATCTAACTAAAATGGGGGGCAACGTGAGTGGGGGGAAGTAGCCTATGGCATGGTGTATAGGGATACATATAAGGGCCTCTCTAGAAAGAGAGAGAGAGAGAGAGAGAGAGAGAGAGAGAGAGAGAGAGAGAGAGAGAGAGAGAGAGAGAGAGAGAGAGAGAGAGAGAGAGAAATGAAATGTTATATTAACGTCTTCAAAAGGCCAAAGTCACCTATGAGACCAGAAAGTTACAATGTGGTGGATCTGATACAAAGTCAGAGTATGACAAAAATGAAATGACAAATGTCACAATAAAATACTATGGAATCCTAAACTACTAGGTGTGAACTAAGCAGCTAGCTGGGATAGCTAGATCACAAGAGATCCACCATCGGTCGCTGGCGGATCTCATCAATCTCCTCCATGGTCAGTAGTCTGACCAGGCGTCGTGCATGTCGAGCCAAAGTGATCCGAATCCTCTGATGCAGCCTCCGCCGATGCTGTGTAGTCCTCCGTCGTCGTGGGTGTCTGGATCTTCCCAGCTTAGTCGCTCGGTCGATCAGTGTGCCTTTGGTGTGAGGCGACAAGCTCTGCTGTGGTAGTAACTCCTCTGGGTGTCCAGTGGCAGCTCTAAAGAAATCTGTGATCTGTCTCTGGGACTAGCTAGCCTCTCCTCTCATCAGGCTCTCTCTGTGTCTGCGTAGCTCGAGCAAAAACAAACCCAAGCATCTCTGATCCTCGTACTACATGACTTTGGAGAATGGTCCAAAGCCCTCTCTGAACAAGCAATGGAAGCGGCCTCGTATCTCGTAGTAGACGGGGCAGTGGCATGTGTAGTGCAACTCTGTCTCACGCTCGATGTCACACAGGGGACATGTCCTAGCCTCTGCTGGTACTCCGATGTATCTCCTAGTCTCGATCCGCAGCTCGTGTGAAGATGTATGTATCTGGCCGATAGCGCATCGTATCCCATGAGACAAGTGGGTGTCCATGTATCTGGGCCTCATCACAAAACCATCAACCATAAGCTGGAGGAGATGCTCTCTGTAGAAAGCCATCTTCGTGCCCAGCTCCTGTGTTGGTTGTATCCATGTCCTCCTGGTGTCTAGCTAAGTCAAGTCCTGGCGGATGAGCTCGGTGATCTCGGACTGTGTAAGAGTCAGAGAGGGTGCATCCAGTGAGTACTGGAAGGGAGGCAATCTGTCTATGCTGAACCCATGCGCCTGAAACCATGATGTCATCTCTCCATACCAGCATGCTGTATCTCCTTGCATGGCTAGCGGTCGAAAGGACTCAAGTGCAAGGCGGGCATATCTGTCTCTGGGAAGTTCCCACATGCGGTGTATGAAGGAGACCGATCTGGTGAGCGCCTCAACCACTAGTGGGGGGGCAGCTAGCTCTGCTCGAACAATAGCACGTGGTACTGAGGCCTTGGCTCTAATGAGCCGCGAGATCATAGAGACCAGAGGCTTCTCCATGTCCCCCCATCCATCACTGCGGCCTGTCCTCCCGTGATGATCTAATGAAGGTCCCCAAATCTCAGCTCTATAAAGCAATGCAGAAGCCACCAGAGTGTCAAAGAGCCTGAGCTTCGTCCGAGGCTCCTGAAACTGAACCTGTGAACACATCCTTTCCAATCTACCCAATGCTGCATGGGCTCTGGTTAGTCTAGTGTCTGCTGCCCTCCTCAATGAAAATGCTGGCCTACTAAAAACCACTCCGAGGTAAGTGTACGCCTTTGTATATTCCACAGTCTCCTGGCCGTATGTGAATGCTGGCGCTGATCTCCTGATCCACTGTGGGGTGGTATTAAATACCATGACCTTGGTTTTACCAAGGTTGACGGACAAACCACTTTCCTGAGCAAACCTATTCAAAGCATCCAAGTGACGTTGCATCCCCTCCGAAGAGTCGGAGATCAACACAATATCATCAGCATATAACAATAATGAAATCCATGTCCCTGCGAAGGGCGGTAGTCTATCCATACTAATTCCATGTACCTGAAACCATGATGTCATCTGTGCATACCAACAAGATGTGTCTCCGAGGCAAGCCGTCAAGAAGACTTCAAAGCTAGGCAAACGTACATGTCTCTGAAGCAAGCTATCGAGAAGACTCCAAAGCTAGGCAAATGTATATATCTTTGGGGAGATCCCAGATACTATGTATAAAAGAGACAGATCTGCCATCTAGTAAGTGTCTCTATGACTTGCCGGGGGGGGGGGGGTGTCGCAAACTCTACACGAATAATCTTGTGCGGTACAGAGCCCTTGGACCTAATCATCCAGGAAATCATAGAGACCAGAAGCCTCTCCATACATCTCCATCAATCAATAGTGGCAGCTCACCTATGATGGTCTATTGATGATCCCCATATCTGCACCCCCATAAAGCATAGCTTAAGTAACCAATGTGTCAAAAAGCCAAAGCTTTGTTCGAGGTTCCTGAAATTGAATCTGCGAAAACATCCTCTCCATGCTCCCCAAAGCTGCATATGCTCTCTTCAGTCTAGTCTCTGCTGCTCTTCTCAAGGAAAAATTTGGATCATTGAAGACCACTCCCACATAAGTGTATGCATATGTATACTCCACTGTCTATTGACCTTATGTGAAGGTAGGTGCAGATTGCCTGACCCACTGTGCTGTGGTGTTCAACACAATGGCTTTGGTCTTGCCACCGACAAGCCGCTATCACTAGTGCAATGCATCTAAGCGTCGTCGTATCCCCTTTCACCAATCTGAGATCAACACAATATCATATGCATACAGTAGTAATGAGATCCATGCCCCTGCTAGCTGTGCTTCTCTGTCGCCTCGCCTCTCAATTTAAATGAAACCTCATCTACATACAAACCAAATATTGTAGGGAAGAGTGGGCATCCATGTTTTACTCCAACACTGGAGTGAATATGCTCAGATAGCCCCTCGGGAGTACGAAATTTCTCCCCTGGTTCTCCTGCTTCTCATATGCTCTCTTGGTTCTCATCCTGTCAATAAATTTCTTTACCATCTCAACAGTAAACAAAGTGCATGTCTGTGGGCATGGCTTCGGAGGGTCGGGTGGAGACTGCTTCCCTTGAACTGTGATAAGAGATGCTACATATGCGCCCCAAATCTCGGTTGATGTGATAGCTTGCGAGGGGGAATAGTCATGAAAAAATCTCCACGCCTTGTCGGAGTTCTGGCATAGGAATAGCTTGTCCAACTCCTCTAACTGAGTAAGATAAGTCCTCATCTTCCGTCGCACTAGGCGCCAGTAGGCAATGTGTGACTGTCTATGAGTAATGACTCCCAAGAGCAGCTGTCTTTGAAGAGTGGCTCTCATCTCTACACTCCTCATTATACCAACTGCTCATAGAAAAAGAGAGAGAGAGATTTGATTTGGTAATAACGTCCGCGGGGGGCCAAAAATGACCCATGGAACCTCAAAGTGATACATAGTCTCCCCTCACGGGGGTGTATGGTGTGGTGTGTGTTATTCTCTTTTTGTGTTCCTATGAGTGTCTTTTGATGCTCAAGTATGCGGGTGAGGTATGTTCCGAGAGCTGTAGGGGAGGGGTCTGTCTTGGATAATAGGTCCGCAAAGGTAGAGCAACCGCTTAGAAGTGGTTGAAAATTAGCTCGGATGTGAGCGTATTCTGGGCATTCCAATGTCACATGTGCTTCATCTTCGGGAGCTTGCATTGTACATGATGTGCATATCCGTTTAGAAGCATCAATTTTCAGCCAGCCCTCTGTTTCTATTTTGAGCATATGTGACCTTGTGCGCATCAAAGAGATGGCCCTTCGTGCCATGTGGGGCATGGGTGTTCGTATGTGGGCCTGGGCTTCCATTGGGTTTGTGCTATAGCCTTCCCAATACTTTGTGTTGACATGCTTTGCAATAGTATTCAAATTTCGAGCGGTGTTGCGTTGTCTTCCACTTGGTGTGGAGGCTATTTAGTAATGTAATTTCAAAATTCAGCATATGTTCTCCCTCCTTGCCCTCCTCAATAGGCATGTCCACATATGTCTCTACATTCCATTTAGCGAACCATTTCTTAATGTCCTGTATGAGGCTCGATGACAGAAATTTGCTTTTTTTTGTTGTCTTTTGCGGCGCACATCCCGTTTCCCATGCAATGCGGGGGATTCGAGTAGTAGGCATCGCTTTGACCTTCATGATATACGTGTACATTTTTTGCAATGCTTTCATTTCTAGTGGTCTCTTGCCTGTCTCCAAGAGTAGCACGGAGTATGGTGTCGTCTTTTTGACCCCCATGTGTCGACATAGAAACTTTTTCTGAACTTTTTCAATTTCATTCCATGTGTGGGCTGAAATGCTTGCTCCCCAGATTTCCACTCCGTAGAGGATGGCTTGCACTACGCATGTCTCAAAAATGGTCGCTTTTATCTCCCATCTTTTTATGCTCCTTTGTGTGCACATGTTTTCAAATTGATAGTACTTGGCATGGCCGATGTCAATTCTATTATGTACGCATTGTCCCCAAGCATAGTTGCACGGGATGTCAATCCCCAAGTACTTGAAACTGTCGACTTTCTCAATTTGTTTCCCTTGATACATGAGGGGGGCGTGGATATCCATCTTACGAGTCTTTACAATCATGAACTTTGTTTTGTCTACATTGATTGATAGACCCACATTTTCACAAAAAGCATGTAACGCATCGACCAATTTCTGTAGAGCTGTAATGTCATGGGCGTAAAGAGCCACATCGTGAGCATGAGAAGTGTAAGCATCCCGATGGCTGGTTCATCCCCTTCTAGTTGAAGGAGGAAGCTTTCTATTTGATCAATGCACAATCCAAAAAGAGTAGGGGAGAGAGGGCATCCTTGTTTGACCCCCATGTTGCTCGAGAAAGCTTTGGACAGCCCTTCGTGCATTTTTAGTTGACATATGACTCTGTCATAGAGACGTGCTACCGCACTCCTGAGATGCATCGGTACTTTTATGCATTCTATCCTTTTCCATATACCCATTCTCGAGACCGTGTCAAAGGCTTTGGTGAAATCTACAAAGCAACAGTATAATGTTTTTCCCTTTAGCCGACTCTCTTCCATTAATACCCTGAGTGAAACAAGGTGATCAATGGTGCTATGTTTTGGTCGAAAACCTACTTGTTTTGCTCGTTTTCCATTTGTCTCTGTCCATGTGCTTATGCTTTGTTCTAAGATGCTTCCCAAAAGCTTTGCCATGCAAGATCCTACCATAATGGTATGGTAGTTAGTAGGCTGATTTACATCCCCTTTTTTGTAAAGTGCTTTGATCCAGTTCTTTTGCCAATCCTCGGGTAGCCCTTGAACAATGGCTTGGTTTAGCATTCTATGTATCCACTCTCTCGCTCTCATACCTGACCATTTAAGCATTTCTGAGTTCAAGTGTAGTACGTCTGGAGCTTTCCCATTTGCAAGTTTCTGTATGCTTTTTTTAACCGTTTCGGAATCAAAGTGGTCTTGGGCATGGAGATCGGTTTGCATGTGTGGCATTTCTTCCGCATTATTATGCACATATAGTTGTTCCACATACATGTACATGTCATCTGAGCTTATGTCCCCCATAATGTCATGTCTCCGTCCTTTTATTTTCAGCAATTCCTTTTTGGGATTTTTCTTGAAGTTGGCTATGGCTTGGCTATGGCTTGTGTCTCCGTGCGTAGCTCATAGTTTCTTCTTTTCCGCCTCTTGAGATTTGTGTAGTCTTTTGATAGAGTTTCCCATTCCGTGTTCGTCGTTGACAGTGCCCGCAATTGTTTTTTTACATACTTGCACTCTTCATCAAACCATGGGTTATGCGGTAGCCCTTTAACATGATTTCCTCGCCGATGCGTTTTTCCCATTGTTTGTTCCACGGCGTCACATAGAGCTTGTTTGAAAATTGGCCATGTTTGTTCAATGTGTGATGGCATGGGTACATGAGCAAGTGCATTGTCTAGATGTTCTACATACATTCTTTTCTTGTCCACTTGCATTTTGTATGTCCATGATCGGGCATGGAGCTGTTTTTGTGCTTTTTCAGTGGGAACTTGTAGCCATACATGGATTGGGGTGTGGTCCGAATTGGCTGACCTCTTCCCAATTGTAAAATTACTTACAATATGGGATGCCTCATATGCAATCAATACATAATCAATAACACTCATGCCTTTGTTGGCCGTGTAGCATGTGCATTCTCCCGATTTTTCAAACTTACTTGTTCCATTGACGGCGATTAGTTGTTAGGATGTCATCATACTGAGCAATGCAATACCTTGCGGGTTTGTTATGAGATCTTTCGAACATCTCTCCCATGTGGGATCTAGTATCTCATTATGTTCAAGCATTGGAGGTGTCATGAGATCCACCATTTGCATTTGCGCATGTGCTATGCGAGTATTCATGTCCCCAATAAGCATAATCATCCCTTCTTGTGCATAGGCATGGATATCGGCATACAAATCCTCGAAAGGGTAATTCTTCTCTACATTGAAGGCACCATAGAATGGTGACTCTCTATAGGGGATGTAGCACCTGGCAATGAACATAGGTTTAGGTTTTGTGTTAAACTTGATCCATATGTACCGGTTATGAGCATCTGTCTTGCAAATTGTGATCATTTTTCTGAGTTCCTCTCGGTATATCACCGTGACTCCTCCTTGTCCCTCATTTTTGTACATGGAATCCGTAGGGAGTGTGTGACATATCCTTCAATGTGTGGTATTCTATATGCATCGTGTTCCCATGTTTCCAATAAAAAGAGAATGTCGGCTTGTGGTAGGACTTCCGTTAATCCTTCTCCTTTATGCCACGGGAAGCCTCTGCAATTCCAACTTGTCACGTGTAGTTCCGCGAACCCATGGGTCTCGCATTGTCATTTTGTTTCCTCTTTTGCTTCCCCTTTCGTGTCCGCTTGGGCTGTTTAACGTCTTCAAAAGGTCAAAATGACATATGAGACCAATCCGTTACAAATTGGTGAATCTGATACCATGTCTGGGCACAAAAAAAGAGATACTAAAATTTATCTAGAAGTTCTACTAGCTAGAACTTTGTGGGGAGAGAGAGAGCGAGAGAGAGAGAGAGAGAGAGAGAGAGAGAGAGAGAGAGAGAGAGAGAGAGAGAGAGAGAGAGAGAGAGAGAGAGAGAGAGAGAGAGAGAGAGATGAAATGAAATGAAATGTTATATTAACGTCTTCAAAAGGCCAAAATGACCTATGAGACCAATCTGTTACAAAATGGTGAATCTAATACCATGTCTACGAGAGAGAGAGAGAGAGAGAGAGAGAGAGAGAGAGAGAGAGAGAGAGAGAGAGAGAGAGAGAGAGAGAGAGAGAGAGAGAAATGAAATGTTGTATTAACGTCTTCAAAAGGCCAAAGTGACCTATGAGACCAGGAAGTTACAATGCAGAGTATCTGATATCAAGTCAGATTAACAAAATAAATTAAACTAGGGATAACAAGATATAAATACTGCGGAATCCTTAACTAAGCGGATAGGTGTGAAAGGCGAAAGGCGTGAATCGCGTGAACTGAGCTATACAATGTGTAGACAATTTGGGAGGGAAGTAGAAATCTATCTGCATAGAGATCCATCTTCATCCGCACTCTGGACGACGAAAAAGTATGGCTCGAATCCTTTGCTGTAGCCTCCTTCGAAACTGTGTAGCTCCCTCCTCTTCTCCATCGGGGTCGTCTAGATCTCCCTAGCTCCAATGCACGGTCTATTAGAATGCCAGTAGTGCGGGTAGACCTCTCCACTGTTGGTTGCTCCTCTGTCTGTTCTTCTGGGTGTACAGTATCTAGTGTAAAGAAATCTGTGATCTGTCTCTGGGGTTGTCTCTCTTCAGCTCTCCTCAATAAAGTTTCTCTATGCCTGTGTAGCTCAAGTAGATATAGCCCAAGACATCTCTGATCCTCATAACTCATGACCCTAGATAGTGGCCCGAAACCTTCTTTGAATAGACAATGAAAACGGCCTCGTATCTCATAGTACACTGTGCAATGACATATGTAGTGTACCTCTGTCTCTGGCTCTAGATGGCATAAGCGGCATATCCTGCTATCTGCTAGTGTCCCTCCGAATCTGCCAGTCTCAATCTCGAGCTGATTTGAGGACGTGCGTATCTGGCCAATGGCACATCGGACACCATGAGAAAGATGCCTATCCATATAGCTAGGTCGAATCACAAACCCATCCTCCGTGAGGTGGAGAAAATGCTCTCTATAGAAAGCCGTCTTTGTGCCCAACTTCTGTATCGGCTCTATCCATGTCCTCCTCGTGTCCAACTGAATCAGATCCTGACGAATGAGTCTATTAATCTCTACCCGCGTCAAAGACCTCAAGGGTGCCTGTAGAGAGTATTGAAAAGGAGGAAACTTGTCCATGTTGAAACCATGTGTCTGAAACCATGATGCCATCTGTGCATACCAGCATGATGTATCCCCATTAAGAGCTAATTGTCTGGAGGACTCTAAAGCCACCCTGGCATATCTGTCTCTGGTAGTATCCCGAAGACTGTGAACAAAGGAGACTGATCTAGTAAGTGCCTCAATCACCATAGGAGGAGCAGCTAATTCCGCTCGAATGATATCATGCGGTACGGAAGCATTGGCTCTAATCAGCCGAGAGATCATAGATACCAGGGGCTTCTCCATACGCCTCCAACCCTCCTAGCCTACAAAAGGTCCCCAAACCTGCACCCCATATAACATAGTAGAGGCAACCAAAGTATCAAAGAGCTATAACTTTGTCCTGGGTTCCTGGAACTGAACTTGCGAACACATCCTCTCCATTCCTCCCAGAGCTGCACTAGCTCTGGTTAGTCTAGTCTCTGCCGCTCTTTTCAAGGAAAATCTCGGCCCAGTAAAGACTAACCCCAGGTAAGTGTATGCATCTGTATACTCCACAGTCTCTTGACCATACTTGAAAGTAGGTACTGATCTCCTGACCCATTGCGGTGTGGTGTTAAACACCATAACCTTGGTTTTACCTAGGTTTACACACAATCCACTATCCTGTGCAAAACTGCGTAGTGCATCCAACTGTCGTTGCATACCTTCTGGTGAATCAGATATCAGCACAATATCATCATCATAAAGCAACAATGGGATCCACGTCCCTGCCAATTGTGCACCTTTGTCACCCTCTCTGTCGATGTAATCAGACACCTCATCAACATACATACCAAATAGAGTAGGAGACAATGGGCAGCCCTGTTTCACTCCAATAGTAGAGTGAATTAAATCATATACCCCTTCCGGAGTGCGTACATGTCCCATCACTGATCTGTACAAAGCCATAATCCCCCAAATCACCTCTATGGGCACCCCCATCTCCTGTAATCTGCGCATCAATCGAGCTCTTGGTACCATGTCAAATGCTTTACGAAAATCCACAAAGGTACAATAGATCCGTCTCCCATGTGCTCTGCCCTCCTCAATGATGGCCCTGAGTGTCAGAATATGATCAAGAGTGGAGAAACCATAGTTACCGGGGAACGCGTTCCATAGGCCCTAGAAGGCCGGAACGCCGTTCCCCCCCCCTCTGCCAAGCTGGAACGCCCCGAAACGTTTTGCCGTTCCGGGTGACCACCTGATACCGGAACGGCCGGCCGGAACGGTCCGGAACGGCCTCGGAACGGCCAACTCTCAAAAATGGGAAGAAATAGGCAGTTTTTTTCAAATTTGCAGTGAAGATTAGGTGTTTTTTTAGTGTGCAAGGACTCAAAAATTAAAATGCACCCCCTCACACCCATTCCCTTCTCAAGCATTATTTGGGTGTTTTTTATGCCTCCCGTTCTGCGTCGTTCCCATTCCGGACCCCTGGCCGTTCCCCCGTTCCGCGAGGGTCCCCGTCGCCGTTCCCGTTCCGCGTTCCGGGTAAATCTGGGAGAAACCCCTCCTGAAGCCAGCTTGACCCTTCTTCCCAATTACTCAAGTGTTGCTCCAGGATAGATGCATACAACCGTGTCAATGTGTGTCCAACCATAATAGTACAGTAGTTCCCAAGCTCTGTAGGGTCACCAGCCTTGCAGATGGGCACAATATTAGACAGCCTCCAAGTCTCAGGTAATCCCTCACACATGGCACGATTGAACAACACTGCGAGAACCTCCATCAGCATATCCTTGGCATGTATAAAGTGCTCCGCTACTAGACCGTCATGATCATATGCCTTCTCGGTCTTCATCCTGTCGATGGCCCTTTGTACCATCTCAGGTGTAAAGAAAGTGCTTGTAGCTTGGCAAGGCTTGGTAGGGTCTGGAAGGGGTTCCTGTCCAGGAACCGTATATAATGATGTCGCATATTGGCCCCACACCTCAGGTGAAGTAATCACTGGGGGAGGGGAGTGTTCATGGAAGAGTCGCCATGCCTCTCCTGAGTCCCTACTCAAGAACATCTGATACAAGTCTCGTTCCATCTGAGCTAGGTAAGCTCGCTTCTTCCGTCGCATAAGGCGTCGGAAAGCAATCCGAGACTGTCTGTAAGTGATGACTCGTAAAAGAAGATCCTTCTGAAGCTGGGCTCTCATCTGTCTGCACTCCTCATCATACCAACTATTCTGGGGCATGCTCCCAGAATGTCGTCTCTTGCCCGGCTGAGTGTGTGGGTACGCCACTGATGCAGCCCCATGCAGTGTCTCAGTCAATAGAGTGGTGCACTCCTCCACTCAGAGGCATGTACCATTTGTGCCAGCTGTGCCTTCCAATAGACGGTCCCAGATCTCCTCTGAATAAACGAAATCAGTCTCTGGTGTGAATGTATAGCGGGTGTGTGACCTACCTCCTGATGTCTGGGTTGTACTATACTGAAATTTATGGATAGTGTCAAGAGAGCATGATCCACTGCTATGCCCATTGGCCTGGCTCCCACTGTGAAATCCTGAATGCAAGGGACAAAGCTCGGTTGTGTCATAACATAGTCCACTGTACTGGCCCCATGTCTATGTGGAAAGCATGTGAAACCGGCTGCTCCAGGAAATCGCTGTAAGCCATTAAGTATGGCTAATCCATGTGTAGTCGTCATTTCCATGAGGTATCTCCCATACTCCGTTTGCTCTCTGTCATCTGAGCATCTGTCAAGTCCCAACTCACCCACATCCAACTCTCTAAGCATCTCATCTGAAGTGTCGTAGAAGACTGTCTGCGAGTTGCCCGTTCGGGCATTAAGGTCCCCTAGGAGAATAATATCACCCTCCCTAGAGAACTCCCAAATGTCATCATCAAGGATAGAGAAAGGCGATTGCCCTCTGGATGCGGCATACATTGATGTACTGGGAGAAAAGTAACATATGGCAATATATAGGAACCGGCCTGTGTCAGCTCTCAGTCTCACCCACATATATCTAGCATGATCATCTCTTCGTACAATATGCAGTAATGGTTGTAGTTCCTCTCTGAATAGCACTGCTACTCCTCCTGAGCCTCTACTCCCATGCTCAGATCTCGCATTTGTCCTGTGAGATGTTTCCCATCTGTATCCCACCACATGTGGCATTACCTGTCCAGGGGCCTGATGAGTCTCTGAGAAGAACACAATATCCTTGTCTTTGAAACTCTCCTCAAATGCACCCACGTTTAATCTCATAGACCCATTACAATTCCAGGTAGCCATCTTCAGTGTGGTCCCATATGTCTTGCACCGTCATGCAGTACGCCGCACTAAAATCACCACCCTTCCATCTTTGTAGAAGGCTATCTTTCCCTTCTCCCTTGCCGCTGTAATCTCTGGCATTACCTCTCTCATATGTGCGAGCTGTGAGAGAGTTAGATCATCGCCGAGGAAAATACCTATCTTTTTGAGAGTAGGCTTCTTCCTCAAGAATTCCTTCTTCTCTTCCAACGAGGGGAAGTGTAGTATGAGAGCTCTCCCCTTTGAAGACTCTCCCGTGCCATCACTTTTCTTACCTACCCTCCATGCCTTTGTGAGCAAAGGCTTCTCCATCCCAATCATGGATGTAAGGCTTGTGACCTCTTTCTCTACATTGTTTATGTCCTTGAGACCGGTCACTCTCACATGCAATGTTCGCATCCGCCTTCTTTGTTCCTCTTCGAGAGTCATGTTGATAAGCGTCGGTGTACAAGGAGTTTCTTGACCTTTTCCTTTCTTGGCGACCTCAATCCATTTTACAGCCTCGTTTGCCTTTTTCTGTGTCCTTGTTATCATCTCCGCCCATGAAGATGTCTTTGCCACACTCAGTTTCTCTTCCTCTGTGATCATCATTACCTGTTCCTTAATTTCCTTGATTTCATCTATTACCGAGGGTTGAAATTCGCCTTCCTCTAGTCCATTGCTTACTCTATCAGCAAGCTCCTGTTTAAGGACTGAGACATCTTTTTTGAGTGCCCGTATCTCGGCGTTTGGGTTCTCCTGTTTGAGGGCTGAGACTTCTTCTTTGAGTGTCTTTATTTCTGCGTTAAGGCTCTCTTTCTCCTTCTTCCACTGTGCGCCTTCATTGAAGACCATCTCAAGGAGGTTGGCCTTCTCCTTCCACCATCCTTCCATCTCTGTTTTCCACTCCTTCATTTCCCTCTCCATTTGTGCCATCCGCTTATTCGTGAGCATGAAGGTTGCCTTCGCTCTTGGCTTGCAAACAAGTGAGACATTGGCGGCTTCCGTGTCGTGTGTAGGGTCTTCTTCAAGTGTGACAGTTTGTGCAACATCCATCAAACATTCATGGCCTTGACATTGATCCATTACGGTGTGGCTCAAAGAATCATTTTCCATTATAAAATTCAAGCTGGACGTGCAGGGCACAGGGCTACTGAGAGAGAGAGAGAGAGAGAGAGAGAGAGAGAGAGAGAGAGAGAGAGAGAGAGAGAGAGAGAGAGAGAGAGAGAGAGAGAGAGAGAGAGAGAGAACCCTACCTGATTTGCTGGGTCTGCGCGCTCTGTACGTCCTCAGTCATTGCAATCCGCCATGTGTTGAAAGATGGGCGCAAAGCTAAGAGAGATTAAAGTCCTGTAGATGCTCCTGCTGTGGTGCCGCGCGAACAGAGGGAGGCTGGGCTGCTGCTACAGTCCCGAGAGAGAGAGAGAGAGAGAGAGAGAGAGAGAGAGAGAGAGAGAGAGAGAGAGAGAGAGAGAGAGAGAGAGAGAGAGAGAGAGAGAGAGAGAAAGAAAGAAAGAAAGAAAGATTTTTAACGTCTATGTCAGGCCGAAATCGGCCTATGAGACAAATCAAATGTACATGGTGTGTATGTCATCCGTCTATCGGAAAGACAAATGAAACAAAACTGATACAAAACTGAATGTAGGTAGTGGAGTATCTGAGGAGGGATGGAGTTCTATCTCTAGGGGTGTATGCATGTCTATATGCTCAAGGTAGTACAATCATGAGAGTGCATCAAGCTATCTAGCTCCATCCTGTACTAATGGGGGGATGTAAGATGTGGTACATGGGCGGGTCTGGTGCCAAGGCTACCCGGATGAAGGCTGTCGGGTCGGCCCTCATCTGAGCCACTCGCTCCTCAGTGGCACGGCGCTCCCGGGCTCGGATCTCCTTGATCTATCGGTGGTGGGAGCTCGCACCCCTGTAGCCTGTGACTCGTGGTCGTCGTCTAGCTCGGTTCACCTCCGCCTGTGGGAGTGTCACTCCCCTCTGAGTGTCTGGTGAGGGAGAGGCGGAAATCCTCTGAAAGAAGTCTGTGAGCTGCGACTGTCTCCCCTCTGTCTGTGTAGCTGTGTGTGACTGTAGTAGTGTGTCCCGATGGCTCTGTATCTCTAGTAAGAAACGTCCGAGCTGTCTCTGATCTCGAGATTCCATGATCTCTCGGAGAGTGGGCTGTCCTCTGAATAAGGCCTCATACCTGCCTCTGATCTCAGTGTATGCTCTGCATCTACATACAAAGTGCTCCTCACTCTCCACCTCCTCTGTGCAGGCTCTGCAGATTCGCTCCTCCCTGGGAACACCAGTATGTCTCCCGATCTCAATCTCTAACCTGTGTGAAGCCACTCTCAGCTGACCAATCGCCACCCGTGAGCTATGTGGCATATATGTGTCCATGTAGCGTGGTCTCTGTATGAACCCCCTAGACAATATGGTGAGAAACTGGTCTCTGTAATCTGACATCCTCGTCCCCAAGCCAGGTGCCTCCCAGACTCTCCTAGTGTATAGCTGCCACAGATCCTGTCTCAATACCAAGTTCCTCTCACTGCGAGAGAGGTGAACATATGGTGAATGGGGGTCGTATTGGAATGGTGGTAGGCTCTCCATGTCAAGACCGTGTCCCTCAAACCATGCTCTGACCTGTGAGTACCATGCTCTCTCATGCCCATTCTCTGATAGCTGTATAGCTGCCTCAAATGATCTACGGGTAAGTCTGTCAGGAGGTAGCTCTCTCATCCTCTGGATGAAGCAAACTGTCTGGAATAGTGCCTCTACAACCATAGGTGGTGTGGCGAGCTCGGCTCTAATAATGTCATGTGGCACTGTCTTCTTGCTGCGGAGCAAGCGTGAGATCATACATACCTGTGGTCTCTCAAGCTGTGTCCACTGGTCAGCTGTCAATCCTGGTGCCCATACCGCCGCCGAGTACATCAAGGCAGGGGTGACTAAGGTGTCGAAAAGCCACCCCTTCGTGCGGGGCTCCTGAAAGTGTGCCTGGTGGCATCTCCGCTCTAGCATGGCCAGAGCTGCATATCCTCGGGTGAGCCTGTCAACAGCAGCCTGCCTCATAGTGAAGGGTCCTGGTAGGCTGGTGAATGTGATGCCAAGGTAGACATAGGAGGTGACTACATCAACCTGTCCTCCTGCTGCTGTGAAGGTGGCGGCGCTCCTCACTGCACTGGATGTGTGAAAGATCATAACCTTGGTTTTGCCAAGGTTCACAGTCAACCCCCTGTGTGTGCTGAATTCGTCCAAGGCCTCAAGATGGCGTTGCAAGCCCTCGGGTGACTCTGAAATCAACACAATATCATCAGCATATAACATGATGTGGACCGGAGTACCTACCAAGTCGCTCCCCTCTCCCCCTGCTCGCAGTATGTGTCGGAGATCTCGTCGATGTAGAGCCCAAAGAGTGTCGGGGAGAGTGGGCATCCTTGCTTAACACCAATGGTGCTAGCAATGGTCTCTGAAAACCCGCCTGGGCAACGAACCCGACCCGTCACCCTCTCATAGAGAGCATATATGGCCCAAATCATCTCTGTTGGTACCCCAATGCTGTGAAGGCGCTGGAAGAGTCTCTCGCGTGGGACTGTGTCAAAGGCCTTGCGGAAGTCCACAAAGCAGCAGTAAAGCCTCTTCTTCCGTGCCTTTGCCCCATCAATGAGGCAGCGCAGAACGAAGATGTGGTTAGTGGTGGAGAAAGCTCGTCTGAAACCTGCCTGGCCTGGAGCTCGTAAGCCCTCGATCTCTGCGTAGCAGCTGAGAGAGAGAGAGAGAGAGAGAGAGAGAGAGAGAGAGAGAGAGAGAGAGAGAGAGAGAGAGAGAGAGAGAGAGAGAGAGAGAGAGAGAGAGAGAGAGAGAGAGAGAGAGAGAGAGGGGAGGGGGGGCGATATGCGATAGAGTTAGGAGGGGGGGGCGAGAGATTTGTAAATTTAAATGGGGGGGGGGGGGGTGATAGACAGGGGGGGGGGGGACAGGCAGAGAGAGAGAGAGAGAGAGAGAGAGAGAGAGAGAGAGAGAGAGAGAGAGAGAGAGAGAGAGAGAGAGAGAGAGAGAGAGAGAGAGAGAGAGAGAGAGAGAGAGAGAGGGCGAGCAGGGCAGGGAGCGCGTGGGAGCAGGGGGGGTAGCGGAAGCAGGAGAGCAGGGGCGGCAGCAGGTGCAGGGCAGGTACGCAGCGAGCGGGAGTAGGGGAGGGGGGGGGGGGGCAATAGACAAGAGGGGGAGGGGGGCGCGATAGACGAAGGGGGGGGGGGGGGGGGGGGGGGGGGGGGGGCAGAGAGAGAGAGAGAGAGAGAGAGAGAGAGAGAGAGAGAGAGAGAGAGAGAGAGAGAGAGAGAGAGAGATGAAATGATATAAATGTCTTCAAAGGGCCAAAATGAACTAAAGACCAAATGTTTACAATGTTGGGTGAATCTAATACAATGTCTGTAAAAGCTGAAAAACAACTAAACATCTAATTGAAATTGGGGGGGGGGGGGGGGGGGGGGGGGTAGCCTATGGAGAGGGATACATATAAGGGCCTTTTTGACAGGAAGGAAGGAGAGAGAGAGAGAGAGAGAGAGAGAGAGAGAGAGAGAGAGAGAGAGAGAGAGAGAGAGAGATGAAATGTTATATTCACGTCTTCAAAAGGCCAAAGTGACCTATGAGACCAGAAAGTTACAATGTGGTGGATCTGATACAAAGTCAGACTAACAAAAGTGACAAAATAAAATACTATGGAATCCTAAACTGCTACTTGTGAGCTAAGCAGCTAGGTGGGATAGCTAAATCACAAAAGTTTGAGCATCGGTCGCTAGCGGATCTCATCAATCTCCTCCATGGTCAATAGCCTGACCTAGGGTCGTGCGTGTCGAGCCAAAGTGATCTGAATCCTCTGATGCAGCCTCCGTCGATGCTGTGTACTCCTCCGAAGTCGTGGGCGTCTTTTTGATGGTAGAGTTAAGTACGGATAACATTTGAAGCAGATAAATCTTTTTGCGGATAACATTTGAAGCAAAAAGACGGATAACATTTTTCTGTCTTTTTCTAAGAGTTAAGTACGGATAACATTTGAA
Source organism: Adiantum capillus-veneris (assembly GCF_014529385.1). Classification (NCBI taxonomy): domain Eukaryota; kingdom Viridiplantae; phylum Streptophyta; class Polypodiopsida; order Polypodiales; family Pteridaceae; genus Adiantum; species Adiantum capillus-veneris. The sequence continues at coordinate 53,478,534 of NC_140940.1, read as the reverse complement.
GCAGTATCTAATGGATGTTTGAAGTAGTATCTATGTCTAGACTCTATGTAGTTCCTAGTATGTATGGGCTGAAAAAGGCTAAAGTCACTATTCTTTTTGTTGTTACAAATGTTACGTACTGGTCACGTACCTTAAAGGCCGATCCGTACAGAAGTACGTACCTTACGTACTGATTACGTACCGTACACTCCGTACCTTTCCACCTTGAGATAGGCCCTCTGAGGTGCGTACATGCCCCACTATTGACCTGTATAATGCCATGACCCCCCCAAATGAGCTTTGTGGGTACTCCCATCTCCTGTAATCTGCGCATCAATCTAGATCTGGGTAGTGTGTCAAATGCTTTGCGGAAGTCCACAAAGCTACAATAGATCCGTCTCCCATGTGATCTGTCCTCTTGAATGATGGCTCTGAGTGTCAAGATATGGTCAAGAGTAAAAAAACCTCTCTTGAACCCTGCTTGCCTGGCTGCGCGTATCCTCTCTCTCTGCCCATCTACTCAGTTGCTGCTCATGAATGGATGCGTACAACCATGCCAATGTGTGTCCGATCATGATAGTGCGATAATTCCCAGGCTCCATAGGGTTTCCTGACTTGAAGATAGGTACAATAGCAGATAGGCTCCAAATATCAAGCAAGCCCTCACATATGGCACAGTTAAACATAACTGCTAGAAGCTTTGCTCGTAAATCTCTAGCATGCATGAAGTGCTCAGCCACTAAGCCATCATGATCATATGCCCTCCCAGTCCTCATCTTGTCAATGGCGTTCCTCACCATCTCAACGGTGAAGAAAGCACATGTGTGGGGGCATGGATCGGGGGGGGGGGGGGGGGGGGTCGGGAAGGGGCGATTGTCCACGAATTGTGTACAGAGATACGCGTATTGGCCCCAAGCCTCTATAGAGGTAACCGCGGCGGGGGGTGCTCATGAAAGAGCCACCATGCCTCACGTGAGTCCCGACTCAAGAATAGCTAGTATAGGTCCTACTCTAGGCGAGCCAAAACAGCCCTCTTCTTCCGCCGCACTAGACGCCGGAAGTCAATTTGTGACATTTTGTGAGTGATGTCCCCCAAAAGCACCTCCCTCTGAAGTCTAGCTTTAGTCTCGCAACATTCCTCATCATACCAGCTGTTCTTGGGCATGCTCTCAGAACGATGTCTCTGCTGAGGCTGAGTGTGTGGGTATGTCTCTGCTGCTACATCATGTAAGGTCTGAATCAGTATAGTAGTAAGCTCCTCTAGAGGTCGCCCTGGCTCTTCTATACACAGGCGTCTGTAGATCCCGTCTATGTATACACAGTCCGTCTCCCGCGTGAAAGTATAGCGTGTAGGGGCTGCTGCCTGTGGCCTGTGTGGTACACTAAACTGGAAAGAGATGGTTAGCGACACAAGAGCATGATCCATTGCCACACCAACAGGTCTGGGTCCAACCGTGAGATCCTGGATACTAGAGATGAGACTCGGATGTGCCATGACATAATCCATTGTGCTGGCTCCATGTTTGTGTGGAAAGCATGTAAAACCCCCCGCATCGGGAAATTTCTGAAGGCCATTCAAGATGGCCAATCCATGTGAAATCCCCATGTCTATCAAGTGTGGTCCATACTCAGTATGTTCCCCATCCTGTGATAGTCTGGATAGGGACGTCTCTACAACATCCAGCTCTCTTAGCATCTCCTCTGAAGTATCATTAAAAACTGTCTGATGATGGGCAATCCTAGCATTGAAGTTCCCTAGAATGATGATGTCACCATCTCTAGAGAACTCCCATATGTCATCATCCAAAATAGAAAAGGGGGACTGTCCTCTGGGTGGTGCATACACTCACGTACTCGGGGGAAGGTAGCAAATAGCAATGCAAAGATATCAGTATGTCTCTGCTCTCAATCTCACCCACATGTACCTAGCTTGCTCATCCTTGCGAGCTATATGTATCAATGGCTGCAACTCCTCCCTGAATAACACTGCCACTCCTCTTGAGCCCCGCCCTCTGTGCTCAGATCGTGTCTCCTATCTACAAGCGGTCTCCCATCTGTATCCACTAATGTGAGGCATAGACTACCTAGGGGCCTGATGTGGCTCAGAGTAGAAGATGATGTCTCTCCGACTAAAACTTTCCTCAAAAGCACCCACATCAAGACGCATAGATCCATTACAATTCCAAGTAGCAACTTTGAGTGTGGTCCCATAGGTCTCACACCGTCATGTGGAGCATGGCTCCAATATCAACACTCTTCCATCTCGGTAAAAAGCAATCTTACCTTTTTCCCTTGCCTCTCTAATCTCTGGCATTACCTCCTACATATGAGCGATCTGTGAGAGGGTAAGATCATCCCCGAGAAAGATGCCCGTTTTCTTAAGAGTTGGTCTCTTCTTCAGAAAGTCCTTCGCTTCCATGAAGGAAAAACGAAGGATCCTTTCTTTCGAGGTTTCCCCCTTGCTCCCATTTTTCTTGTTGCCCACTCTCCAAGCTCTTGAGTGCATCGCCTCATGAACCCCCATCAAAGCCATGAGTTCTTTTACCTCTTTGTCCACATTATCTTTGTCTAAGGCTGTCTGTATTAGACCGATGGCACACCGTAACCCATGGGATAGATGTGTATCCATATAGCTGGGTCGAATCACAAACCAATCCTCTATGAGTTGGAGAAGATGCTCTCTATAGAAAGCCATCTTCATGGCCACCTCCAAAGTCGCTCTATCCATGTCCTCCTGGTGTCCAATTGAGTCAGATCCTAGCTAGTAATCTCCACTCGTGTAAGAAAACGATGGTGCATCAAGGGCGTACTGAAAAGGGGCTAACCTTTCCATGATGAAGCCATGTATCTGGAACCATGATAACATTTGCGCATACCAGCATAATGTGTCCCCATGTAAAGCTCACCACTGTTTGGAGGACTCAAGGGCCAGTCTTGCATATCTGTCTCTGGTAGTATCCCATAAGCTATGCATAAAGGAGACTGATCTTATAAGCGCCTCTATCTCTGGGGGGGGGGGGGGGGGGGGGGGGGGGGGGGGGGGGGGGGGGGTTTAGCTAACTCCGCCCTAATGATAACATGTGGCACGGAGGCCTTGGCACTTATCAACCGAGAAATCATAACTACCAAGGGCCTCTCCATACCTCTCCACCCATCCTGAGGGTCCCTAAACCTGAACCCCATAGAGCATAGCTGAAGCTACCAAGGTGTCAAAGAGCCAGAGCTTTGTTAAGGGTTCCTGGAACTAAACCTCTAAACACTCCTCTCCAATCCTCCCAAAGTCGCATATGCTCTGGTCCATCTAGTCTCTGCTGCTCTCTTCAAAGAAAATCTTGGCCCAGTGAAGACTACCCCAAGATAAGTGTATGCATCTGTGTACTCCACAGTCTCCTGGCCATAGGTGAATGTAGGTGTTGATTTCTTGATCCATTGTGGGGTGGTGTTAAACACCATGACCTTGGTTTTACCAAGGTTTACAGACAATCCACTATCCTCCGCAAAGCTATGTAGTGCATCTAATTATAGTTGCATACCCTCCGGTGATTCAAATATCAACACAATATCATCCGCATATAACAACGGAATCCATGACCCTGTCAGTTGTGCACCTCTGTCACCTTCTCTGTCAATGTAATTAGAAACCTCATCTATATACATACCAAAGAGGGTAGGAGACAATGGACAGCCTTGCTTCACTCCAATAGTGGAGTGAACTAAATCAAATATCCCCTCTGGGGTGCGTACATGTTCGATCACTGATCTGTATAGAGCCATGATTCCACGAATCAACTCATTGGGCACTCCCATCTCCTGTAATCTGCGCATCAATCTGGCTCTGGGCACCACGTCAAATGCTTTGCAAAAATCCACAAAGCTACAGTAAATCCGCCTCTCGTGTGCCCTACCCTCCTAAATGATGGCTGAGTGTCAAAATATGGTCAAGAGTGGAGAAGCCTCTCTTGAAACCGGCCTGCCCGTTCCACGCATACCCTCGCTCTCTGCCCATTTGCTCAACTGCTGGTCAAGAATAGATGCATAAAACCATGCCAACGTGTGTCCAATCATAATAGTACCATAGTTTCCAAGCTCCATAGGATCACCTGCCTTGAGGATAGCCACATTAGTAGACAGTCTGCAAGTCTCAAGTAGACCCTCACACAAGACATGATTGAGCAGAACTACAAGAACCTCTACAGCATATCTCTAGCATGTATAAAGTGCTCTCCTACTAGACCCTCATGATCATATGCCCTCCTCGTTTTCATCCTTTCAATGGCCGTCTTTACCATCTCAGTGGTAAAGAAGGTACTCGAAGATGGGCATGGTTAAGGAGGATCTAGAAGGGGTGTCTATCCAAAGACCATATATAAGGATGTTGCATATTGAGCCCATACATCAAGGGAAGTAATCACTGGGGGAGTGGAGTGCTCAAGGAAGAGACGTCATGCCTCTCCTGAGTCTCTACTCAAGAACAACTAGTACAAGTCTCGCTCCATCTGAGCTACGAACGCTCGCTTCTTCCGTCGCACAAGGCGTCTACAAGCTATTCGAAACTGTCTGTGAATAATAACCTCTAGGAGAAGATCTCTTCGAAGCTGTATTCTCATCTCTATGCACTCCTCGTCATACCAATTGTTATGAGGCATGCTCCCAGAACGACGCCTCTGGTCAGGCTGAATGTGTGGATATGCCTCTGTTGTTGCATCAAGCAATGTCTCGGTCAGTAAAGTGGTGATCTCCTCCACTGAGAGTCCTGGCCTGGCTGTTGTACATAGACGACCATAGATCTCCTCTATATAGACAGAGTCAATCTCTTGTGTAAATGTATAGCGGGTATGTGTCCTCCCTCTTGACACCTGAGTTGTATTATACTGAAAGGAGAGTAAAAATGTCAAGAGAGCATGGTCTACCGCTATGCCCACTCGTCTAGGTCCTGCTGTGAGATCTTGAATGCAAGGGATGAAGCTTGGTTATGCCACGACGTAGTCCAGTATGCTCGCGCCATGTCTATGTGGGAAGCAAGTAAAGCAAGCTGATGCGGAAAATAGCTCTAAGCCGTTAAGAATGGCCAAGCCATGTGAGGTCTAGCTCTCTAAGTATCTCATCTGAGGTATCATAAAAAATTGTCTGATGGTTTCTCGTGCAAGTATTATTGTCTCCCAAAAGAACGATATCACCATCTTTGGAAAACTCCCATACGTGCTCATCTAAAACCAAGAGAGGGGATGTCCTCTAGGTGTGGCATACACTGATGTGCTAGGGGCAATGTAACAAATAGCAATGTACAAGAAACTGCCCGTCTTAGCCCTCAGTCTTACCCCATGTATCTGGCCTGATCATCTCTCTGAAAAGTGTGCACAAGCAGCTGTAACTCCTCTCTGAACAAAACTTCTACTCCTCCTGATCCTCTGCCCGTATGCTCTGATCTCGTCTCTCCTTGGCAAGTGGTCTCCCACCTATATCTTGTCACATGTGGCATAAGTTGTCCCAGTCACTGGTGTCGCTGAGTAAAAGACGATGTCTCTACCTGTAAAGTTGTCCTCAAATGCCCCTACATCAAGACAATTCCAAGCTGCCATCTTTACTGTGGTCCCATAGGTCTTGCATCGTCATGCGGGGCGTCGTTCCAATATCACCACCCTTCCATCTCGAAGTGACCCATTACAATTCCAAGCTGCCATCTTTACTGTGGTCCCATAGGTCTTGCATCGTCATGCGGGGCGTCGTTCCAATATCACCACCCTTCCATCTCGGTAAAAAGCAATCTTACCTTTTTCCCTTGCCGCTCTAATATCTGGTATAACCTCCTGCAAATGGGCAATTTGCGAGAGTGTGACGTCATCTCCAAGGAAGATGCCTGTCTTCTTAAGAGTTGGTCTCTTCTTTAAGAAGTCCTCCTTCGCTTTCATGGAGGGGAAACGAAGGATAAGTGCTCTTTCCTTTGAGGATTCCCATTTGCTTCCACTTTTCTTACTGTCCACTCTCCAAGCTCTCATATGTGTCAGCTCATTAACCCCCATCATGGTAATGAGTTCTTTTACCTCTACATCCACATTTTCTTGGTCTCTGAGGCCACAAATCCTCACGTGTAAGGTAAAGGTCAAGTTGAAGACCATAGAGATCAATCTTCGATATTCAAACGAAAGAAAAGTGAAGCTAGGATCTGATTGACAAAGGTGGAGGTCCAGAGCCTCCACTTTTCAGAGTGCTACTTAATGTCATTTGTCCACTTTATAAGAAGTCTATTAGTTACTAGGACATGTCCATATAGACAAACCAAGGTGATAATCTCTTAGACATCAAGCTCTGATGATTGGCCTCTGAGAAAAGTGTGTACAAACTAGTGTTTGCACATGCATGCTTACGATTCATAGAGGGCAAGCAACATACCAAATACACATTCATGCAGATGACATAAGAAGAGAACTGCTCTAACCAAACAACCACAAAGCAATCAAACGGCAAGCATTATCCTGTAATTAGGCACCCACTATACCTTCAAATTGTCGAACTGGGAGAAGAGAACTGATGAGGATGGATTTTCCAAGCCCTCCATCATGTTTGTTATCTGATGCAAAAACCAGAAGTGAGTGCATGTCACTGTTTTCCGCATAGAAATTTACCATCATCATAAACTGAAAAGTTCAATCTACCTCAGCATAGAACTCAGCATTCTCTGGCAACGAATAAAAAATTAGCTCTTTTATACCTCTTATCTGAAAATCAACTACAATACTTAGTAAATGTATTGAGATAGAAAAATACAAGGCACCTTGTACACCCACCTTGTAGCGATGATAGAAATGTGCCCGCTCCGTGTACAGCATCAATCGCCGCTTACCATGAAAAAACCATGCTCTTGCACGCGAAATGTCACTTTGCTTTGTGTACCTGTAAAAGGAACCAGGTGAACGGTTGAACCATTTGAAAAAAAAGACATCGTCTTCAAATCAAACCATGGGCATCCCTAATCATATCAGTATTCATGTGTATGGGTGGTGCTCCATGCTAGAATCAGCCCTGCCTACTCTAATGTCTTGACAAGAGACGATGACACCCTCTCACCCTGCGAATGTCACCAACAATCTTCTCATGAACACTCAAAACCGAAACCTCAATGTTGTCTATGGATAGCGTGTATTTGATAAACAACATGACTCTAGACTTGCTATCGATTGCCAAGAGTCTATGAAGATAGATAGACATGAAGATCTGTTGTATCAGCAATCAAGAATTTCTCCGAGTGTTCCTTTTGTAAGCATCTGAAAACTGAATCAACTTAGAACACAGTGGTTTTTGGAAAATCAAACCACAGCTTACAAACCCTAATCAACATGCAACAAGAGTTGATCAAAGTATATGGGGCAAGGAAAAAAAAGAAAAACCAGCTGTCTACCATCATCTTGGACCCATCATCGAGGGCTTCCACACGCCTAAGGTAAACAAAGGTTGAGCAAAGATGTGCATATTTGAGGCATATATGCATGATATATCATATCCCCCCTCTTTAGAACAAAGTTCTGAGAGTGAAACTTCGCAAGGGACGAGTTTCTCTTGCTGCCCTATAGCAAATACTCTTGCTGCATAGAGCCATCATGGATGGGTCTTGCTTGGCTGCAATCAAGCTACTCCAAATCAAGAAGCTGCAACACAGCTCGATGTCGTTGGGATTTGGTAGACCCCTTGGCTCACTGCCTTCCACACAAATAAGTCCTGGGTGACAATGCTATCCAGCGACCATCATAGAATCTGAAGATCACCGTTGTGACTGCATGGATCTCTCTCTTTCTCTCATTAAACCAGTCCTTATCAGTCCATGCTATGCAGTGAGGTATGGTTCTCTCTCCTTCCCTTCTCTTCTCTCTCTCTGATTCAACGAGTCTTTATCAGTCCAAGCTAGGCAGTCAGGTATGCGACTGAAACGGATTGCTATCTCAAACAAAAGCGGTGACATCTCGAACAGACTTAAATACAATTCAAACTGAAAATACTGCACACAACACCTGCAAGAGATAAAAGGGGGGTGGAGTTCCCCTATGAGATGCCTTGGCCCCTAAGGTAGGTGCCCGGGTGGTATTTCCTTGTTGTCTTGATGTCAAGGAAAAAGGCACCTTACTACAACTGCTCTCTGCTCTAAGGATTTTAGTACAACTGGCACATAGGCTTTGGTTAGATAGGACCTGGTTGCTAAGGCAATCAACCAGCAAAGCAATTGCTAAAAACAACTTATCCAATAAAAAAATACCTATCAGAACAGACAGAGCATAGAGAACCAGGAGACACTGACACCATGTGGACATGCTCGACAAAATCCTTACCGGAGACTACAGTCACACATGGCCTACACATCATAGAGCATGCAAAAATCGAGGTCCAACATTTCACACTACTCATGCGGATGTGTCTACTCACAATCACGTCTGGTCCGGCATTTCACGTTAGACCATCCAGATGCATTTGATACACAGGCACAATCAGAGATGCAATGCACCGACATTCATTTCACAAACTCAATCAAATCACAAAGCCTCGCTAAACCAAAGTTCGAAGAGCGTTGCAACAATCCTTTATCTATAACATACAATTCCCATAGACACAGGACTGTTAGCTTATTATTTCTGGTGTGCTAAAGAGCACAACCAAATGACTATTATTTACGCAATCATGTTGATTTGCTGACAAGAGAGTTAATTGCCTCCCCAGAAGGCACTGTATTAGACTCAACTGTTGAAACCGCCTGCGATCTCTGAATGATAGGCCCCAAGCCAAAAGCCTCGAGATAAAGACCCATCAACTGTGTGATCTGCCACGTTCCCCTCCTTTGACCACTTTGGCGTCTAAAGCAGGGTAGTCCCTGAACTTTACCAAGTACATTAGAATCATCTTACCCTTCACTTTTCTTATTTTTATGTGCCAAAACTTGCTGTGGACAGACCTTGGCAAGATGGCCCATTTGTCTGCAGATGAAGCACTGGTTCAAGAGGCCTGAATACTCCACACTCTTGTCCAATACAACCACCAGGCAGTAGAATCACCTTTGGGAGTGTCCCAACCATGGGCCCAATCATGGACAGTAAGAATCCCGCCTTAGTCCTGGAAAGCAAACTAAGATGGAAAGATATGCCCCCTCCTCGAGCACATCTATAGTCGGGTCGAAGTCCGCGGTGTCCAACGAGCGGGCTTCTTTGGAGTCCCTCTGAGGTGGAGCAAGGGCCGCCATTTTGTGTTTGCTTCTTGAAAGAGGAAGGCGAAAGCGATGATGAGAGCCACCGAAGTGTTAAGGCAGCCCACCGACTATTAGCGAGGGAGGAGAGAGATTGTTGTTTGGGGGGGGGGGGGGGGAGCACAGGCAGCAACGAGCTCTTTGTTGTACTCGGCTACCGATCATAGTTGTACTGGACTCCAAAAGACCTGTTCTCATAGGATTTCTAATATGCTCTTGGATAATTCCTCTCTCTATGCTCTCGAGCAGCTGCGAGCTCTTCGTTGTACTCGGCTACCGATCACAGTTGTACTGGACTCCAAAATATCTATTCTGTCATTAGGATTTCTAATAAGCTCTTGGATATATCCTCTCTCTACACTCTCGAGTGAACGAATCATTGGGTCAATGTTGATCCCTTGATGATCAACTATTGATTGCTTGAGAAGAATCCGCCTTTGGGCATTGTCATAGGCCAACCTCGATTTGGTTTGTGTGCAATTTTGTGTCAATTTTCTTTTGATCTGCATCATAGATAGCTTGCTTCATTATCGTGAATTCCTTGCATGATATGGACAAAGCCTTATGCAACACCAAGAAATAGACTACACTCACCACTAAAAGAAAATCTGAAATCCTTGGCAATAAAAAAACCAGATCTATCCCCAGCTAACAATGACCTCTTTGCCTTAATACATCCTCAACAGCCTTTTTATCATTAGCTTAATATACAATATCGAAAATGTAAAACAAGTAATATACTTCCTGGAGATTAAGAGACACTTACTCTCCCAAAAGGCAAAATGACACATTCTCTGCTTTGAGGAAATTCCGCAGCCTCACAAAGTCAAAGTAAGCGCTCACAAAGATCATAATTCCCCCCTGAAAGTAGAAAGCAAACATCACAGCATCAAACAGTTGATTGTTAAATAAGACTTCCTTAAATCTATTTGAGCAATATTTGCAACTCATCCATACCTGCAAAGACTCCTTCAAAGGACCAAAAATCTGGAAAACAAATGCGATACTTCAACCAAAAATTAAGTTGCCCAAGGAGGAAGTGAAAATTTCCTTTGATGTGTTCAGAACTGACATAAATGTACTCTTGCCTTGTTATTCTACTCCCCTTAGAGCAGTCTTTAAGCTCATTCATAGCAACAAGAACAAAGAGAAATGCAAGCACATGTATAGATTCTCCTTCGACTGCAGCATACATAGAAAGAACCTTTTGCTGCAACATATACCAGTTACGCACAGTGCACACACCAGAATTAAAGGAGCTAGGGTGTACCTTACCCTTCAACTTAGCACATTACCCTTCCCAACTCTTTTGTTCTGAACATCGATGAGATGTCTGATTTTAACGACCATCAGAAGTAGTAAGACATGAGGAGTTCTGGCTACAAAGTGGCCTGGAGCAGCACCAGCCCACTTGCACGGAGGAGCGCTTGAGACAGCCCCTTGTTTGGAACCCATGTTTAGCACTCAGAGAGGCCGCTTGGTTGGTAGTAGGCCTCATGTTTCTTGGGGTCCCATGGCAGAGGGTCCAGCCCGCACTCTAGGCGATTGGCCCCAGTTCTCAGGTTTGCCAGAGAAGGTACAGATCACCCAGCTACGGGGCATGAGAGGGGTGCAGAGCATGTGCCAGGACATTACAGAAGCTTTGCCAGCTGAGTGGCTCACCCCTCTAGAGCCAACAGCTCCCAGATGGAAGGGGGCTTTCACGCGACTGGAGGTCCTTATCACAGTTCGTGCTTGCTCGAAGACAGTACCCCCCATGTTCTTCGAGATCCAGGGAAAGGGTTGACTTCACAGAGTCCCAGTAGAGGCTCCGTGGGTTGCAAAGTGCTGTTTTTAGACAATACGAGCAAAGGGCATCTGTAGGAAGACCTCTGTCACAAATCCGGACCGAGCAGACCTTGAGACAACCCACTGGAGGCTTTGGGCTTGGTAGAGCTGCCCTCTGGCACGAGTGCAGTGTGACCCTAGTGAGTGGTTTTGGAGAGACCCCTTCTCTTCAGCCGACCACCCTGGGATCCCTTTCTTTCACTACACTGTTCGACTGGGGCACCACATACTGACACCACAGAGAGAGGACCGTCCAGCTCCAGCACTTCATTGGCAAGAGGATGGTCACACAATTGAGTTCCTGTCAGGTTTTTGGGAGCGGTTATGGGACTCCAAGCAGCCGGGGAGAGTCACTTTGTTCTAGTGGCTCGTTGCACACAGAGCTACAACAGTTGGGAGCTGGCTAGTACACAATGGTTTTTTGGCAGCCTCTGCAGCTTGTGGTCATCCTTTAAGGAGCCACCGACATTGTCTGTGGGACTGCCCCATGGCATAGCACGTTTGGCTGCAGGTTTTTCGGCTCATGCCAGCTCTTTCCACAACTTGATAGTAGTGCAATTGCCACATTGGGCGCATATATGTTCAGGAAGCCCATGAGGCAACCCAGAACCTGCATAGTAATCCGCTGAGTCCTGCCTGGCATGATAATACCTATGCCCACAATGGCCTGCTGCCAAGAATCCGCAATAGTCATACATACCCCTCCCTCGATACCGCCAGGTCCAAATGCAACTGACCAAAACGTCTCATTGCGACCACGCAAAATATGACCACATAGTCTAATGCAGCTCTCACACACATGATGCTCTTGTAGCATGAGAATATCAATCTCACCACCCACAAGGCATTGCTGAAGCTCCTGATGCAACCAATCCTCTGGTGCTGAAATTGGGGCCCTCCTAATCCATGCACATTCCATGAGACGATCCTCATGAAGTCAGTGAGAAAAAAGAGATAATGGAGCAGCAGCCAACGTCGCTATCTTTGGGGCCACTTTGGATGGGGAGTAATCTGCATCCGAGCGATCTCTAGACAAGCGCATCTGCAGTGACTGTCCCACCCAGGCCCAAGCCGAGCATGCAGCCAGTAGGGCAGCTACATCCTATGTCCAAGAATCCTCATGTACAAATACATAGCAAGGGGCGCTCTGAGTATCAGCAAACAAATGCACCACAATGTGTCTGCAACCTGCTACATCCGGGGGCGTCACACTAAACTTGGCTAAAGGCCAAATTGTCTGTACCAGGTTTGTCACCCCTAGGTCCCTGGACCTAGAGCCAATTAAGAACTGTGTGCAGGGTCCACTCTATAGGATCCTTGCCGCACAGCGGAAAGCAGAAACCTACCCCTCTATCCAAAGCCTGCGTGCCTTCGACTGCTAGAAAGAGGATGTGGACTCGAAAGCAAGCCTCCTCCGGGTCGAAAGAAGAATCATCTAGGAAGCGTGTGAAGCTGTAATCGAATAAGTCCCATCGTCTGCGAATGTCAAAGCTGGTCAAACCCCGAAGGACTGTTGCAAAAGTAGAGGTCTCCACCATAAGAGGCGGCCTCAGATGGGGCTGTCCCTCCCAAGCCATGCGACTCGTAGCGAAAGCACCACCAAGAGATCGTCCCGCTGCAGATGTGTGTCCAGTCCCCTGCATCTCAGGAGTCGGTCGAGAGATGAGGCTGAGGGCCCCACCGTGGAGAGAGGAGGAGCAGGAGGTGGGGGTGAAGGTGGAGGAGGGGGAGGCGCAGGAGGCATCTGAGGGTGGAGGCGGTGGAGGCACGAAGCTGAGGTGGAGGGAGCCTCCTCAGGGGTGTCCTGCTGAAGAGGGTCAAAACGGTTCCCTGTCAGAAACCAATGCTGCTGAGTTGCAGGAGGTCGGCCACCAAGGGAGTAGTGTGGCGAGCCCATCCCTGTCGACGGCGGCTAGGGACCTTCTGCCAACTGTCAGCTGGCTGATCGCTGGCCTCTGTCGAGGTACCAGCATGTGTGTCCTGGGTATCTGTCTGTTGGGCATGCTCAGCCTTGATAGGCTGCACATGCGGATGCCGAGCAGGATCATCAATATCACCTTGGCCGTCATCTCCGGAGACTCGAACTCTATCTGATAACCCTTTCCCGAGGATGAGGACATCCGTGATCTTGCCCACATCGGAGAGGAGTCGGGCCTGAAGTAAGTCCCGAACCTCAACTCGATTGGGTCGAGTGCCAATAATCTTTGCAGATAACCGAGGAGGCTTGCAAGTGTTCCACCTCGGCCATCGAGCTCGCTTGCTCTTCTGGCGAAAGAGCAAGTCGAAGAGTCGGCTCCGCGAGGTCGGGCGAGGGGGCTTCTGAGGAGTCCCTCTGTGGTGGAGCAATGGCCGCTATTCTATGTCTGTTGCTGTCGAGGAGGGGGCAAATGTGTCGGCTCCGTCGCCAATAGGCTGCAAATCAGCCCACAACGAGGGAGGCGGGTGAGCAGGTCGAGGCGGGCAAGGGGCTGGTGGGCAGCCCAAGGCGGGAGAGGTGGAGTGGCGTGCTGCTGAAAGCAGCGCAAGGAGGGGAGGGGGGGCTGGCTGGCAAGTGAGGGAGGCGATGGCGAGCAGGGAGAGACAGCAGCAGCGAGCGCGTGCAGTAGGATTGGCTGCAGATATGTGTTCTTGCATATAATGTGCATACAAGCACATGTGTTCGTGCATATAATGTGTCAGTCTTTTCTTTAATGTTGGGAGGGACGCCTGGGGAACCATGAATAACATACAAATAAGAACCCTTTTCCTTTTTCGAAAAAAATAAAGATCTGATTGAAGCATAGCCAAACCTCCACAGCAATACTTCTCCATTACCTGTTTTGTGAATAACTTGAAGCGAGCTTCGTCCACATCAGTTAAAGAGGTACAGCTTATTCGTTCATAAACCTGCCGCAAAAGATGTCTCCCTTGAAGATTGAGCAGTAAGTGAACCATATCTTTTTCTCTAGCGTCGACTTCTTCGCTTACCTGTCGGACTTGCAACAGCATCTTGGAGAGAACGCCGGGATATTCACAGCGCAACTTTACCTGCACACATTGGACAAATAGATTGCTGAATATTTCCTTTGAAGCAAATCATAATGGGTACCTCTTTCAGTTGACAAACACCTTGCCAGCATGATTGAGACATGAACGATTGAAAAAGGCATTGATTCCTGCATTCACATGACAGAATCTCAGCTTTACAAAAGCCTCAACTGTATCACAGAAAAATAAGCAAAAATATTTCAAAACTTGGAATAAAAATAATTGACGCGTAGAAGAAGAATGGACAACCTGCATCAGTAAATGCAGAAAGTATTAATGTCTGTCGAAAAAACCTTCCATGCCCATTTAAAAACCTGTAAAAAAACATCCTTGTTCATACAAAAGTGAAAAAGGAGCACCTCTAGAAACAAGACTAAAAAGACATCCCAACACAAGTGTTAGTAACTTTTCATGAAGTGGGAGACTCTTAGGATTTTAAGGATGCATACTCATTTGCTATCCTTGAACCTTAGTTCAATGGCTGTCCCCTTGCACAAGAGCAACCCAAGACATTTTATGATTTTAACGTGGGAAGGCTCATAGAGATCAAAGCAGGTTAAGTGTGAAGGGAGCACAGGGCTAGGATTTGATCCTGCAGTTGATGTGTTAGCCGAGGTGGAGTTTTCATTTTTGAATTGCATTTCTTGAAAAGAAGCCTTTTCTCTATAGGATTGAAGCTCGAGTTCCATTGGCAATTGGCCCCTGGTGGCCAAAGATTCAATCAATTTGCACACAGACGCAGAGTCGTGTTGACCTGAGGATGGGAGGACGATTTTCTGCGAGTATTATGAGGGCCTAGGAGTCGCGGCTTCACTTGTCTGACCTAGAGACATCCCTCTTGGGTGCAAGAGAGACCTTGGCTCTGTGGTGTTGAAGGGAGACCTTGGCTCTCTTGTGTGCAGTGTGACTCACAAGTCTTCCTTGATTTCGGAGTGCACCTTCCAAGGATCAGTTCTTGAAGCCGCATAGCTGTGGATCCGACTCCTCAGGAGGCAATCAGGAAATGCTGGAAGTTGTGGGCTTTCAGCAAAGGGTCTTGGGTGCAGCTGCAGTGGGACTCTAGAGGGTGGCATGCAGGGACCCCTCTCCCCCCTCCCACCTGCAGACCGCCATCTTATATGGCTTGCCTGTCATATTTTGATGTCTGATTAGGAGGCCATACCACCACCAGTCACGGACATTGGCAGAGGGTGGCATGCAGGGACCCCTCCCACCTGCAGACCGCCATCTTATATGGCTTGCCTGTCATATTGTGATGTCTGATTGGGAGGCCATACCACCACCGGTCACGGACATTGGCAACTACAGGGGATCATTGAGGACTCTGTATCTAATTTATGTTCACCACTCTGGGCTGACCGCGAGGCTCGTAGGATTTTTGTTTTTCAATGGCTGGTTGTGCAGAAGGGCTGCTATAGGAGTCTGGCTAGCCTATAATGTACCTCCTAGGTTTACCTTGGGTGTGTGCATCTAGCGACATTGTTTATGGGATTGCACGCAGGCATAGAAGGTTTGGCTCAAGACTCTTCGTGTGATGGATCCCATCCTCCCAGACATGGTTTTCTCTTGGGGGGCCACAACTCGGCGAGCTAGCTGAGGCCTGCATTCCACTATAAGACAGAGCAAGACAAGTCACAACCTAGTCATTAGGCTACATGCATAGTGACCTATGGCACCGAATTCTTAGCAGCAATATGGATTCAAGATAGAGACCTTAGAAAGGAGTTAATCAGCAGCCTGGGCTTTTGGTTCATCAGAGGAAACTTGATGTTTTTGTCCTCTTCAGGGAAACCCCAGCCACCTGCAGTGACAGTTCACGCTTTCTGGCTTCAGCTGCTCCACACACTCAAAGGATAGCATGATAACATCCAAGGTAGCTCAGACAGAGCTAAGAGATGTCACCACACAATCGTTAATTGTGGGGTCCAGTACCTTTCTTCACGGTGGGGCACGGTCTTCTTTGGCATTACTACCTTCCAGTTTGGCTTTTCCCTCTCGCATTCTTTGATGTAGCCATTCTATATTTTTTCATGGGACGGTCTTCCCTCCTTGTACAGTTTTCTCTCAAGATAACGGTGATGTAGCCCATTGAACAGTTTTTAAAACAAATAGAGAGAACTTTTTTGCGCAACAAAGGGGAAAAAAAAACCATGCTATACTTGGGAGGCTTTTCTGATGCGAAATATTTGAAATGCATGTCAAATGGTAATCATTTCATATTTACCTATGAAAAGAGAGCAACGGTTCTCAGTGCAAGGACAACTTACAAAGGAATTAATCTCAATATATTCTGGCCTTTTGCAATCCTATGAATGGTTTCCCATCTCCAGTCTAAGTTGAATGAAATGTGTCCCATGACAATCACTCCAAGAAGCTATTAACTCCACCTGGCCGCAACCATGGAAGATATGTATACAACACATTTTCAGCAGCGCAAGCATCAACCTTACCTGCTCTCAAGCCCAGGAAGCATTCCCTTTTGCTACATATAATCCTAATACTCGAGCGATAAGAAACATTGATAGAGGCGGCGAAAATATGTAAGAAGAGTCATGAGCAAGGCAAAAAGAGACAGCGCCGTAGAAGTTGTCTTTTTTGTTGTGTATGTGGGATTTACAATGCAATTGAGGTGACTTCACAAGTGATAAAATCTCTATTGTATCCCCTCCAGACGTAAGCCAAGAATAGCAGCGATCATTACTATTCTTTATTCATTTGGTCTGTACATGCGGCATGCCCAGTAGTATACCTTTCTACATGTTTATAGCAAAACGAGTTATCACAGCCTTACAGCTCTCTGATTCGCATAAAGTCAGTGCCATTCTGCTGTGTCGGGATCTGATTCAGCTGCTCTCCAATCTCAGTCACATGCGCCCAGTTCTGTTAAGATATTTTCCTCAAAAAGAGTCAGTTAAGATTTTTGGAACGCATGCCTGCATAAGTATCACATCTGCATTTTCACTTCAGTGTTGTACATGCCTGCATAAGTATCACATCTGCATAATCAATCACCAGAATCTGTACCAGAGACAAACAAAGACACAACAAAGAAAGTAAGATCAGACAACATGTACTGTCTTGTTTGCGATGTTCAACAGATTCACGGTATCAAATGCAAAGGTATTTAACATGACAAAACGTAAAATCTAGACAGCAGGTACTAAAGTTGAATAAATAACAATCAAGTTAATAGGATACTTTCATACAAGCAATTTCCCCTGGACATTGGCCACATCGAGCAGGGAGCACTCGCAGAACATTGGAATGCAGAAGTGGTCTGCTGCTCTACCTCTGACTGTGCTTGCTCTGACCTATGCTCTTTCTCATGCTGCAGTGTAGTATTCATAGTCATATGGAACACAAATTGCGAGTAGGGAAGCAGAAAGGCGTTGGATTTCCATTCCTTGCGACTATGTTCTCAAGACTGTCACATGGAACGAAGGACCGAAAAAGGAAATAGGAACTGCGAATGGAGAACCAAAAATGGTAGTGGACTCTTGTCTGTTTTGGATGGAAGGATCAACCCGACTGTCTCTACGGTACTTTGAGGCAACCCTTTCCAAGTGGGCCCCTGAATATTGCATTCCAAGCAATAGTTTGGCATGACTGTGACAATGTGATCACAATGCTCTGACTTTCCCCCACAAAAAAGAAAGGCTATCTGACACAGTGCTTGACACAAGCAGGGCCACAATCTCTTGGCCGGCGGTTTTTAACAGCAAATGTGAAGCAAGGGCTTCCCTTTAGATGCAATCACTTACGCTTACATTTTCAAGGCCTATGACTTTATTCAAGAGGTTGATAAAGAAAAACAAAATCATCTTGACGATTCTTTGGTTGAAATGTATATTCCCAAACAAAGGCACAGCATGGGAGCAGGGCTGTTTTCAGCAGATTCAAAGCAACAGCCGATCCCAGAGCCAAGATGCAATAACCTATGCCGAGTGTGGTGCCACTTGACAGACATGCTACACCAGCCTCATAGATGGCTTGCTGAGGGCCATTGAAGTTGATAGAGCAAGGCTCCTCTCCATATGCAGACACCTATGCTTGCATTAAGATGGTATATGGCTTTACGCAAGGCATTCACATGGGCAAGCAAATCCATGATAAGAATGTCAGTCAAGGGCTGTTGAAAAAACATGTCCTTGGAAATGCGTTCTTGGACATGATGTACTAATGAAAGCGTGATCCCTTTCTTGCCTAACGCTCAGTATATAACAGATTGATTTCATAGGCCATCTTGGCCTTTTGAAGACGTGTCAGGAGGGGTAGCAATCTTATTCAGGGAGGAGTTGCAGCCGCTATTACAGATTGTCCGGAGAGATGACCAGGCGAGATACATGTGGGTGAGGCTGAGGGCTGAGACGGGCAGATTCTTATACATTGCTATATGTTACTTTCCCCCTAGCACATCAGTCTACACCTCACCTAGAGGGCAATCCCCTTTCTCTATACTTGATGATGACATATGGGAGTTCTCTAGAGATGGAGATATCATTCTCTTGTGAGACTTTAATGCCAGGACGGCCAACTCCCAAACGGTATTTTATGATACCTCGGAGGAGATGGATATATCGGAGATGGGGCTTGACAGACACTCACAGGATAGAGAGCACATAGAGTATGGGAGATATCTCATGGAGATGACGACTACGCATGGTTTGGCCACACTTAATGGTCTAGAGATTTTTCCTTCGTCTGGGGGATTCACATGCTTTCCACACAGACATGGGACTAGTACAGTGGACTATGTCATGACATCACCGAGCTTCATCTCTAGTATTCAGGATCTCAGTGTGGGACCTATACCTGTTGGAGTAGCAGTGGACCATGCTCTCCTGACTTTTCAGTCTCTTTCCAGTATTATGCCTCTCAGACACCACGGAGGATTGCACACACACGGTATACTTTTACACCAGAGACGGACTCAGTTTATGTGGAGGAGATTTACAGGCGGATGTGGGCAGCCGCGCCTGTATATACCGTGGAGGAGATCACCACTCTATTGACGGAGATCTTGCATGGAGCAGCAGTAGAGGCACACCCACACACTCAACCAGATCAGAGAAGACGTTCTGGGAACATGCCTCAGAATAGTTGGTATGATGAGGAGTGCAGAGAGATGAGAGTTCAGATTCAAAGGGAGCTTATACTTGGAGTCATTATATATAGACAGTCTCGCATTACCCTTCGGCGTTTAGTGCGACGGAAGAAGCGGGCCTTTTTAGCCCAGATGGAACGTGATTTGTATCAGCTCTTTTTGAGTCGAGATTCAGGTGAGGCATGGCGTCTCTTCCATGAGCACTCACCTTCTCCAGTGATTACTTCTCCCGAGATTTGGGGTCAGTATGCAGCATCATTATATACAGTACCTGGGCAACCACCATTACCAGACCCTCTAGACCTTCTTTACCACTGAGATGGTGAAGAACGGCATTGACAGGATGAGGACTAGGAGAGCATATGATCATGATGGTTTGGTGGCAGAGCACTTGATACATGCTAGAGATTTACTGTCAGAGGTTCTTGCGCGGTTGTTTAACCGTGTCATGTGTGAGGGATTACCCGAGTCTTGGAGGTTATCTACTATTGTACCTCTCTTCAAGGCAGGGGACCCCACGGTGCTAGGGAACTACCGTACTATTATGATAGGGCACGCATTGGCACGATTGTATGCATCCATTCTTGAACAGCAATTGAGTAAATGGGCAGAAAATGAGAGCATACGAGCAGCAGGACAGGCTGGATTCAAGAGGGGTTTCTCCACTTTGGACCATATTCTTACACTCAGAGCCATTATTGAGGAGGGTCGGGCACATGGGAGACGGATGTATTGTTGCTTTGTGGACTTCTGCAAAGCATTTGACACAGTGCAGAGGGCCAGATTGATGCGCAGGCTACTGAAGTTGGGAGTACCCACAGAGATCATATGGGGGATCATGGCTTTATACGCCTCAGTGACTGGCCAAGTACGCACTCTTGAGGGGATTTCTGACATTGTTCATTCCACTATTGGAGTGAAACAGGGGTGTCCTTTGTCCCCTACACTTTTTGGTATGTATGTAGATGAGGTCTCTGACTACATTGACAAAGAGGGCGACAGAGGCGCTCAGCTAGCAGGGACATGGATCCCTTTATTATTATATGCTGATGATATTGTGTTGATATCAAAGTCACCAGAGGGCATGCAGAGACAGTTGGATGCATTGCACAGCTTTGCAGAGGATAGTGGATTGTCTGTGAACCTTGGTAAAACCAAGGTTATGGTGTTTAACACCACACCACATTGGGTCAAGAGATCGGCACCTACACTCGTATATGGTCAGGACACTATGGAGTACACAGATGAATAAACTTATCTGGGGGTGGTATTCACGGGACCGAGGTTTACTCTGAGGAGAGCGGCAGAGACTAGACTGTCCACAGCCTATGCGGCATTGGGAGGGCTAGAGAGGATGTGTTCGTAGGTTCAGTTTCAAGAACCGCGAACAAAGCTATGGCTCTTTGATACTTTGGTTGCTTCAGCTATGCTTTATGGGGTCCAGGTTTGGGGACCATCTGTTAATCATGACAGTAGGAGGAGCATGAAGAGACCCTTGGTATTTATGATATCCCGGATGATTAGAGCCAAGGCCTCTGTACCACATATGATTATTCGAGCAGAGGTAGCCGCCCCTCCTATAGAGATTGAGGCTCTTACCAGATCAGTGTCCTTTATGCACAGTCTATGGGATACACATAGAGGCTGATATACTAGATTGGCTCGAGTCCTCTAGACAGTTAGCAATGCAAGGAGACGCATCATGTTGGTATGCGCAGATGACCTCATCGTTTCAGCATGGATAGATTGCCTCCTTTTCAGTATTCCCTAGATGCACCCTCCCTGCCAGTCACACAGACGGAAATCACTAGACTCATTCGTCAGGATCTTATACAGTTGGACACCACGAGGACATGGGTAGAGCCGATGCAGGAGTTGGGCACGAAGATGGCTTTCTACAAAGAGCATCTTCTCCAACTTTCGGGAGATAGGTTTGTGATTCGTCCAAGCTAGATGGACACTCATTTGTCTCATGGTCTGCGATGTGCTATTGGTCAGATTGCCACATCCTCACACCACCTAGAGACTGAGACGGGTAGATTCAGAGGGATACCACCGGAGTCTAGGATATGCCAACTATGCGATAGAGAGCCAAAGACAGAGCTACACTACATATGCCACTGCACTGTGTATTATGAGATACGAGGGCGCTTCGATTGCTTATTCAGAGAGGGTTTTGGACCCCTAGATAGAGTCATGAGGTATCAGATCAGAGATGCCTTGGCTTATATCTACTTGAACTACACCGACATAGAGATAGTCTGCTGAGGAGACATGGAGTACGACAGTCACAGAGACAGATACCAGACTTCTTTGGATCGAGGGAGCCAGGAGACCAACCACCAGCACAGGGTTGTACCCACATTCATACTAGAGGCACCCTCATTGACAAGGCGACTGAGCTCGGGAGATCGAGATGACCACGACCGAGACACAGCAACACACTCCATTGACGGAGACTCGAGCGGAGGATCAGAGGCATTCTACCACGACACCCAGTGTGTCATTATGGGCCTATTCTACATTTTCACATTTCACATTTCACACTTCATTTTCAGTTTTCATTTTTCACATTCAATACTTTTTGTACTTGTACTTCAGACATTGTATTAGATTCACCACTTTGTATCTGGTCTCATAGGTCATTTTGGCCTTTTGAAAACGTTAATATATCATTTCATTTCTCTCTCTCTCTCTCTCTCTCTCTCTCTCTCTCTCTCTCTCTCTCTCTCTGAGCAGCTGTGGCGTCAGGGAAGAGCAGCGTGAGGGCAGCAGGGCAGCGATCTGCGGCGTGTGGGAAGAGCAGCGTGAGGGCAGCAGGGCAGAGAGTTGTGGCATGAGGGAAGAGCAGCGAGCGACTCTCTCTCTCTCTCTGCAGCAGCGCGAGGCTGAAGGCCTGTGGCGTGAGGGAAGGGCAGCGTGCTGGCCCTCTTTCTCTATCTACCCACCTGTCTCATGGTTTGAGATGTGCTATCGGTCAGATTCGTACATCCTCACACCAGCTGGGAATTGAATTTGGCAGATTTAGAGGAATCCCACTTGAGAGCAGAATTTGCAAGTTATGCGGAATGGAGCCGGAGACAGAATTACACTACATATGCCTTTGCACCGTATACTATGAGCTACGTGGGTGTTTCCATTGCCTATTTAAAGAAGGCTTTGGACCTCTAGATAGAGTCATGCAATACCAAGATCAAAGATGCTTAGGCTTGTACCTACTAGAACTACATCGGCACAGGGATAATCTAATGAGAAGACAAAGAGCACTACAGCCTCAAGAGGCAGATCACAGATTTCTTCGGATCGAGAGAAGCAAGAGTGGAAGGAGAAGCAAGAGGCCAGCAGCCAGCACAAAGGGATTGAGCTTAGGAAATCAAGACGACCACGACCGAGATGCAGAAGCACACTTCACCAGAGGAGACTACAACAAAGGATTAGAAGCATTCTAGCCAGACACCCAGAATGCTCCTAAGAAGTTTATTTAATACTTTGTATTTAGTTTTTCACATTTATTTTCACACTTTCACACTTTTCACGCTTAGTACTTTAGTACTAAGGTACCCAGACATTGTAACAGATTAACCACTTTTGTATCAGTTTGGTCTCATAGGTCATTCAAGCCTTTTGAAGACGTTAATATAACATTTCATTTCATTTCATCTCTCTCTCTCTCTCTCTGGAAACACATGTATGCATAATGTGGTGCGTATAGGTCGCTCTCTCCTCTCTATTGGAGAGTGAATCAGATAAGTGAAACAAATAAGGCAAGAAGGATGGCGGCGCACTACATGGTCACAAGCAAGAGGATGACAACCATTGAAAAGGAGTTGAAAGAATGCAAAGCCCACATGGATGAGTGGAAGAAAGAGAAGAATTTAATTCTTGAATGGAAAAAGAGGGAGGAACAGGCGAGGGAACTAGAACGCAAGGAGTTCCGGGATGAAATTCAAGCTTTAAAAGGTAGCATCTCAGCCCTTAAGGAAGGAACTTGACGAAACCAAAGAGGGAGGACGCCTTGAAGATGGAGAAATTCAGCCATCAATGATCGATGAACTGAATAGTATTCGAGCACAAGTCAAAGAAATAAAGGAGGAAGGAGAAAAGAAGACCTCATGGGTGGAGGTTCTCTCCAAAACGCAAAAGAAGATGGATGAGGCTGAAAAATGGATTGAAGTTGTCAAGAAGGGAAAGGGCAAGGAAATCCCGACTACACCCGACATCATCAACAAGACACTTGAAGAGGAACAACGAAGAAGGGTACGCGCTCTACACGTGAGAGTGACCGCACTAAAAGATTCAAATAAGGTGAACAAGAGGTGAAGAGCCTCATGTCCATGATGGGGGTGGTGAAGCCCTCGCACACACAAGCTTGGAGAGTGGGCAAGAAGAGTGAAGGTAATGGGGAGAGTTCAAAAGAACGGGCTCTCATTTTGCGCTTTCCCTCCATGGAAGAAAAGAAAGACTTTTTAAAGAAGAGGCCAACCCTCAAGAAAACAGGTATCTTTTTAGGAGATGATCTTACGCTCTCACAGCTTGCACATATGAGAGAGGTCATGCCAAAGATTATAGCAGCAAGGGAGAAGGGAAAGTTAGCTTTCTACAGAAATGGACGAGTAGTGATTACAGAACACTGCTCTACATGACGGTGCGAGACCTATGGGACCACTCTCAGGATGGCCATTTGGAACTGTAATGGTTCGTATAGACTCGATGTGGGGGCCTTTGACGACAACTTCAGAGACAGAGACATTGTTTTCTACTCAGAGACTCATCAGGCTCCAGGACAGTTGATGCCGCACATATCAGGATACAGATGGGAGACAGCTTGCCGGACATGCACCAGATCTGCGCATGGGACTAGAGGATCAAGAGGTGTAGCAGTTCTTTTCAGAGAGGAGCTCCAACCACTACTGCACATAGTTCGGAGAGATGATCAGGCCAGATACTTGTGGGTGAGGCTGAGGACAGAGACTGGACGTTTCTTGTACATCGCCATATGCTATTTGAATCCCAGCACTTCAGTATATGCTTCACCCAGAGGACAGTCTCCTTACTCTGTACTTGATGATGATATCTGGGAGTTCTCCAGAGATGGAGACATCATACTCCTGGGGGATTTCAATACCCGTACAGGCAGCTCACAGACGGTCTTCTATGACACCTCAGAGGAGATGCTTAGAGAGTTAGAGCCAGAGGAGATGGGACTTGAGAGATGCTCACACGACAGAGAACATACAGAGTATGGGAGATACCTGAGGGGGATGACGACTACTCACAGTTTAGCCATATTGAATGGCTTATCGACCTTCCCATTTTCTACAAGTTTTACTTGTTTTCCACATAGACATGGGTCCAGCACTGTAGACTACGTTCTGACACATCCGAGCTTTATCTCTCACATTCAGGATTTCACAATGGGGCCCAGGCCTGTAGGGATAGCAGTAGATCATGCACTTTTGACATTATCAGTTTCCTTTGAGTACAGTACATCTCAGGCCTCACGGGGTGGTAGACAACCACGCTATACTTTTACACCAGAGACAGACTCGCTCTATGTAGAGGAGATACATAGGCTTTTATGCACATCAGAGCCAGTATACACAGTGGAGGAGATCACATCTATGCTGACAGTGACATTACATGGGGCAGTGACAGAGGCATACCCACACACTCAGCCTAGTCAGAGACGTCGTTCTGGGCACATACCTCAGAACAGTTGGTATGATGAGGAGTGTCGACAGAGTAGAGCTCAGATACAACGGGAGCTTACATTGGGAGTGATCACCTATAGACAGTCTCGTATTGCTACACGACGACTAGTGCGACGGAAGAAGCGAACTTTCTTGGTCCAGATGGAGCAAGATTTATATCAGCTCTTCCTTAGTAGAGATTCAGGAGAGGCTTGGCGTCTATTCCATGAGCAGTCTACCCCACCAATGATTACTTCTACAGAGATATGGGGGTAGTATGTAGCATCTTTATACACTGTACCTGGACAACCACCACTACCAGATCCACCACAGCCATGTCCGGCTACGAGCACCTTCTTTACCACTGAGATGGTAAAGGAGGCCATTGACAAGATGAAGACCAAACGGGCACAGGATCATGAGGGTTTGGTAGCAGAGCACATTATACATGCTGGGGATTTGTTGGCAGAGATGCTTGCACGGTTATTCAACTGTGTCATGTATGAGGGCTTCCCTGAGTCTTGGAGATTATCTACTATTGTACCTATCTTCAAGAGAGGAGACCCCACAGTACTGGGGAATTACCGTACTATCATGGTAGGACACACATTGGCACGGTTATATGCATCCATCCTTGAGCATAGGCTGAGCAGTTGGGCAGAGATTATGGGCATACGGGCACGTGGGCAGGCTGGTTTCAGGAGGGGTTTCTCCACACTAGATCATGTCTTTACACTCAGAGCTATCATTGAGGAGGGTCGAGCACATGGTAGACGGATATACTGCAGCTTTGTGGATTTCCGCAAAGCTTTTGACACAGTACCGAGGGCCAGATTGATGCGCCCGCTCTCTCCTACTCTATTCGATATGTATGTGGATGAGGTTGCTGACTACATTGAGAGCGATGGTGATAGAGGTGCACAGTTGGCGGGACATGGATTCCACTATTGTTATATGCTGATGATATTGTGTTGACCTCCGGCTCCCCGAGGGGATGCAATGTCACTTGGATGCTTTGCATAGGTTTGCCTACGAAAGTGGTTTGTCTATATGTTTCAAAAATCTGCAGTAAAGATGATGGTTCGGTAATTCTCGGGAAGCACCTAGGTACGGAGAGCTCGCTGCTGCTGCCGCTCCCCCCCTCGCACCTGCACCAGTCACCCCCACTCGCCATCGCTTGCTACCCCCCCCCAAAAAAAGTTGCGCGCGCTACCCCTCGCCCTACCCTCCCTGTCGCCTGCTCCCCTCTTGCGCCCGCCCTCAACCCCCTGCTGCCCTTCATTGCGCTGCCCGCTTCCACTACACCCACTGCCCCCATTTTCGCTGCCCTCTCCCGCACCCGCCCTCCCCCACCTCTCTTCGCTCACGGTCCCCCCCCCCCCCCCCCCCCCCCCCCCCCCCCCCCGCCCCGGGGCCCCGGCTCATTTCGTTCTGCCTTTCTCACGCCGAGGTTTTCCTGTCGATTGGCTCTGGCAGTGTTGGTTCTTTGACAGTGCTTGCCGGGGTCCTTTTGCAGAGAAA
This sequence comes from Adiantum capillus-veneris, assembly GCF_014529385.1. Classification (NCBI taxonomy): domain Eukaryota; kingdom Viridiplantae; phylum Streptophyta; class Polypodiopsida; order Polypodiales; family Pteridaceae; genus Adiantum; species Adiantum capillus-veneris. The sequence goes on along the minus strand of NC_140940.1, from coordinate 53,452,163 downwards.
TTGCTTTACCCACTCTTTTTCCGCCACAGCAGTAGACACAAATGGAGGCTCACGCTCCGCCACAGAGGTACTTCACTGAAGCCCCTTGGCCCGACCCCGCTGAGCCCACCATTCGACTTGCTCTTTCACCGACAGAGCAAGCCAGCCTAGCCGCAGAGGTAGAGCGCCTGCACGCGACTTCTGTCATCTGCAAGATTCTCGGCACCAGACCCAGCAGAGGAGAGCTGCGTGATCTTCTCCAGGCCTGCCTTCCCGCAAAGGTGGCCAAGATCTTGGATATTCAGATCCTCGGACGAGGCTACTACCAGATCGAGTTCAAGACCCCTGAGATGGCGTAAGGTCATCGCCATGAGTCCGTTGACCATCCGAGCAGCTCGAGCCCACTTTCGACAGTGGAGACATGGTTTTGACCCTGCTTCAGATGTTCTCGTAGAGGAGGCAGACATCCCCATCTCCGTCTGATTTCCTGGTTTGCGGAGGAAGTACCTACCACTTTTGTGCAGGATAGGATCAGCGATTGGGACTGTCCTGGAGACACCTCGCACGGCAGCCTCAGTAGCTGCCAAGGCGGCCAGCATTCCCTCAGTTCGCGTTCTGGTTAGGGACACACACTCTCCCGAAGGTCATTCTTCTGCCTGGGGTGAGTGGGGGTTGGTTTAGACAGAGCATGGAGTATTCCGGCCTCCTGAACCAGTGCTTCATTTCTCGACAGATGGGCCATCTTGCGAAGGTCTGTCCACGGAGGAGGCCTCGACCTACACCACGGACTCAGCCCCAACCTGCAAGGGCTGGCCAACAGCCACAGGCAGAGACACAAAGCACACATGCAGAGCCACCCTTCGAGCCTAGGGCTCTAGCGGAGGAGGGATGGCAGCAAGTTCATGGTCGGCGGCGGCAGGGGCCACAGCGATGACAGCCTCGTACTTTTTTCAGGAGGTAGAGGTGATCGTTTCATGCTCACACGTTCGGTCAGACAGGGCTGCCCTCTTGCCCCCTTCCTCTTTCTGTTCTATGCTGAGGCGATGAGCAGCTTTTTGGTGTCACAGCAGGTTGGTTTACGGGCCTTAGCACTCCCTATTTGAGGAGAGGAGCTACTGGACGTTGAGTTTGCTGACGACGCAGCCTTGTAGTTGGATGGCCAGGAGGCCAACCTTCACAGGTGAGAGCAGGCTCTTGAGACCTTCTACTCTGTATCTGGCGCACTGATCAACGGGAGAAAGACAGTGGCTTTCTCGGTTGGTAGTGCTCCTGTGCCCATCTGGATGCCAGGCGAGGGTTTCAGGTCGATTCCCCCAGGGACTGCAGTTCGGTACTTGGGCTGCAAGGTTGGTTTGGACTTGTCTCTCGAGCAGCAGATTGCTCCCCTCCTCCTGTCTATCAGGAGGAAGTTGTTACATTGGAGCTGCGCACGACTTTCTTTGGCTGGCAGAGTTGTAGTGGCCAACCAAGTGTTGTTGGCTACTATGTGGTACATCACTTCTTGCTGGATCTTCTCGAGTCCTTGTATCAGCCAGGTAGAGCGGCTGATCAAGAATTTCCTTTGGTCAAGGCGAGACACTCTGCCAGTCCGGGTCAAAGTGGCTTGGCAAGTCATCATTCTTCCTTGTTCCGAGGGAGGGCTTGGAATCATACACCCACCACAGCAGAGTAGAGCCCTTCTTGGGAAGTTCATGTCCAAGGTCTTCTTCAAGGTGAGGAGCCCTGGAAGGAGTCCTTGTTACAGCGGCTTCGTGCGAGGGTGCCTCACGCACAAGGCCCCTGGCAACCTTCAACCAGATGGATCATCACAGAGATGCGTAGAGTTGGTTTGAGCAGGAGTTTGGAGGATCACTTCGCTGTGGGGTTGCTTCGATCTTGGGAGCACTTGCGGCGAGGCCTGAAGCAACGTCAGCCTACTTGCACGGAGGAGTGTCTGCAACAGCCCCTTGTTTGGAACCCCATGGTTAGCACTCAAAGATGTCACTTGGTAGTGGGCCTCATGTTTCCTAGGGTTCCATGGCAACAGGTCCAGCACGCTCTTTAGGTTAATGGTTACAGTTCTCAGGCTTGTCAGAGGAGCTATAGGGCTTTCAGCTAGAGGGCATGAGAGGGGTGTAGAGCATGTGCCAGGACATCTCAGAGGCAGTACCAGCTGAGTGGCTCACGCCTCTCGAGTCAGCAGCGCCCAAATGGATGGGAGCCTTCACGCGACTGGAGGTTCTCATCTCTGTTCGGGCTCGCTCAGAGACTGTTCCCTCCCTGTTTTTCGAGCTACAAGGTGAGGGACGCTTACAGCGAGTTGCAGTAGAGGCCCCGTAGGTGGCACAATGCTGTTTTCAGCGGATCCGAGTGGTGGGCATCTGTGGGAGGACTTGTGTCATCGATCCTGACCCAGTTGCTCTTGCGACTGGACATTGGAGACTGTGGGCTTGGGGAGTGTTGTCCACTGGCACGAGTACAGTGGGATCCTGGAGAGTGGCTTTGGAGGGACCCCTTCTCCTCTGCAGACCACCCAAGTGTCCCTTTCTTTCAGTACATTGTTCGACTGGGACGTCGCATACTGGCAGCACAGAGAGAGGCTCGGCCTGCTGCAGCACCTCATTGGCAGGAGGAGGGTCTCACAACTGAGTTCTTGGCAGCTTTTTGGGAGAGGTTGTGGGACTCGAGACTGCCGAGGCGAGTCACTTTGTTTCAGTGGCTGGTCGCACACAGAGCTACAGCAAATGGGAGCTAGCTGGTGCATAGTGGCCTCTCGTCCGCATGCACAGCTTGTGACCACTGGAGAGTCAGCGTTACTATCTTGGGGATTGTCCCTTGGCACAACAGGTGTGGCTTCGTGTTCTCGGGCTGATGCCCACTCTTTCCACTGCTCGGCAGTACACTTGGGGGGCAGCTGCTTGGTCCACTCTCACGAGCCCGGCACTTCAGTTTGAGCTATCATCCACCAGCAGGATGATAGTGATGCGGAGGGGCGACCTACACGCCAGCCTGCCACCACAGCGCTTACTCCACAGGAGTGGTGCAGTGAGAGAGAGGTGTGTTGGGAGCTCATCAGTGGCCTGACACTCTGGTTCATCTATTGGGCCCGTTGCTTCCGCATCTTCGAGGCTCGCCCTGTACCACGAGCAGAGACTGTTCGGGATCTTTGGCTTGAGCTGGTTCATACTCTCAGAGGACAGTTTGAGAGACTCCAGGGCAGCTCCGACCGCATGCGGGAGCGCAGAGAGGCTTTCCTTTGACTTTGGCGTCCTGGGCCATTTTTCACCATGGTCCACAGTGTGCTCAGATGGCAATACCGACCACCGGTGTGGCTCTTCCCTCCTCCCATCCCCTGATCTAGCCTCATTGTACATATGTTGTTTTTTCATTGAGAGAGTCTCCCCATCATGATTGTTGTAGTCCTCTCTTGTAGAAGAGGTTGTAGCCCTATGGGCAGTTTCATTAACTAATAGAAGGATCTTTTTCTCGGAAAAAAAAAAAAAGTGGTTTGTCTATCAACCTTGGTAAAAGCAAGGTTATGGTGTTTAATACCACCCCACACTGGATCAGGAGGTGAGCACCCACATTCACATACGGCCATGAGACAGTGGAGTATACAAATGCTTACACTTACCTTGAGTGGTTTTTAGCCAACCAACATTTTCATTAAGGAGCGCAGCAGAGACCAGATTGACTAGAGCCCATGTAGCATTGCGTAGATTGGAGAGGATGTGTTCGCAAGTCCAGTTTCACGAGCCTCGGACGAAGCTCTAGCTCTTTGACACTTTGATGGCTTCTCCATTGCTCTATGGAGCTGAGATATGGTGACCTTCTTTGGATCATCACGGGAGGTCAGGTCGCACTGATGGATGGGGGGACATGGAGAAACCTCTGGTCTCTATGATCTCGCAGCTCATTATAGCCAAGGCTTCAATACCACGTGCCATTATCCAAGCAGAGCAAGCAGTCCCCCCACTAGTGGTTGAGGCGCTCACTAGATCAATCTCCTTCATACACCACATATGGGACCTTCCTAGAGACAGATATGCCCGCCTTGCACTTGAGTCCTCTCGACAGTTAGCCATGCAGGGAGATACAGCATGCTGGTATGGGGAGATGGCATCATGGTTTCAAGCGCATGGGTTCAGCATAGACAGATTGCCACCCTTCCAGTACTCACTAGATGCACCATCTCTCACTCTTACACAATCCAAGATCACTGGGCTCATCCGCCAAGACTTGACTCAGCTAGACACCAGGAGGACATGGATACAGCCAGCACATGAGCTGGGCGCGAAGATGGCTTTCTACAGAGAGCATCTTCTCCAGCTTACGGAGGACGGTTTTGTGACAAGACCCAGATACATGGACACCGACCTGTCTTATGGAATAGGATGTGCTATTGGCCAGATACGCACATCTTCACACCATCTGGGATTGAGACTGGGAGATAGCGCGGAGTACCAGCAGAGGCCAAGATATGCCCCTTGTGTGACATGGAGTCTGAGACAGAGCTGCACTACACTTGGCGTTGCCCGTCTATATGAGATAAGAGGTCGCTTCCATTGCTTCTTCAGAGAGGGTTTTGGACCACTCTCCAGAGCCATGGGGTACGAAGATGAGAGATGCCTGGGTTTGTTTTTGCTCAAGCTAACACACAGGGAGAGCTTGATGAGAGGAGAGACTTGCCAGTCTCAGAGACGGATCACAGATTTCTTTAGAACAGTCATTGGACAGTCGGAGGAGTTACTACCACAATAGAGGTCACATTTGTCTCACACCAAAGGCACACTAATTGACCGAGCGTTTGAGCTGGGGAGATCAAAACGCCCACGACTGCGGAGGACCACACAACATCGACGGAGGCAGCATCATAAGATTCGGATCACTTTGGCAAGGCATGCAAGACGCCCGGTCAGACTATTGACCATGGAGGAGATTGATGAGATGGGCCAGCGACCGATGCTCGATCTCCTGTGATTTAGCTATTTAGCTATCCCAACCAACTGCTTAGTTCACATCGAGCGGCCTAGGTTTCCATAGTATTTTTATTTTGTTTTTTTATATTGTTATTGTTGTTATTTTTGTTACTCTGACTTTGTATCAGATCCACCACATTGCTCTGCTCTGTTTTTAGGGTTTGCGCAGCAGATAGAGGTCTGTTTTAGGGTTCGTGCAGCAGTAACAGGCTGTTTTTAGGGTTCGAGCAGCAGACAGAGGCCCGTTTTAGGGTTTGCGCAGCAGTAACAGACTGTTTTTAGGGTTCACGAGCAGACAGAGGCCTGTTTTTAGGGTTCGCACAGCAGACAGAGGCTTGTTTTAGGGTTCACGCAGCAGTCAGCAGGCTGTTTTTCCCTCTCCCTCTCTCTCTCTCCATGGCTGCTGCTCTGTAGCGTGCTCATCTGCTGTTGCTGCCCCACACCAGTAACGTGCTCTCTCTCTCACTCTGCGTGTCACACTTGCAAGCTATGGCAATGAAGTTGACGGGCTCGCGCAGGTCACATGGGCACGCTCAGGTACATTCACGCGTCACTGTTGCGCTCTCCCTCTGAGCAACAGGCGGACACAGCAACCTGCAGCAGCGCGCAGCGCGCAACCTCAGCAGGTCAGCTAGGGTTCTCTCTCTCTCTCTCTTTCTCACAGCAGCCCTCCGCGTTCCTTCGTGAGCGTTCCCTCGACAGTCAGTCAGACTCAGTGTTTGGCACAATCTCTATACAGCTCGTGAGATCTTCAGTCCAACACAGATTTCCAGAAAGCAGATCCGCCATTCATTGGAATCGAGCTTGACCACAATGACTCGGGAAGGGAAGGCTTTTCTGTAAGCTCCTTAACTATTTCTGCAGAGCCCAAGGACTGGAGAGGAGCAGTCAATGTGACAGTGCAGGAGGTTCAGCGCCTGAAAGAGTTTGGTGTCACAAAGGGTGAACTGACAAGGTATATGACAGCACTACTCAAGGACAGTGAACATCTTGCAGCCATGGTGGACAGTGTTGCTTCAGTAGATAGCTTGAATCTTATCATGGAAAATGATTCTTTGGGCCACACCGTAATGGATCAACGTCAAGGCCATGAATGCTTGATAGGTGTTGCACAAACTGTCACACCTGAAGATGACCCTGCACACGACACGAAAGCCGTCAATGTCTCACATGTTTGCAAGTCGCGAGCAAAGGCAACCTTCATGCTCACGAACAAGCGGATGGCGGAAATGGAGAGGGAATTGAAGGAGTGGAAAACAGAGATGGAAGGACGACGGTGGAAGGAGAAGGCCAACCTCCTTCAGATGATCTTCAATGAAGGTGCACAATGGAAGAAGGAGAAAGAGAGCCTTAACGCAGAAATACAGACACTCAAAGAAGAAATCTCAGCCCTCAAACAAGAGAACCCAAACGCCGAGATACGGACACTCAAAAAAGAAGTCTCAACCCTTAAACAAGAGCTTGCTGATAGAGTAAGCAATGGACTAGAGGAAGGCGAATTTTCAGCCCTCGGTAATAGATGAAATCAAGGAAATCAAGGAACAGGTAAGGATGATCACAAAGGAAGAGAAACTGAGTGTGGCAAAGACATCTTCATGGGCGGAGATGATAACAAGCACACAGAAAAAGGCGGACGAGGCCGAAAAATGGATTGAGGTCGCCAAGAAAGGGAAAGGTCAAGAAACTCCTTGTACACCGACGCTTATCAACAAAGAAGGCGGATGCGAGCACTACATGTGAGAGTGACCGGTCTCAAGGACATAAACAATGTGGAGACAGAGGTCACAAGCCTTACATCCATGATGGGGATGGAGAAGCCTTTGCACACAAAGGCATGGAGGGTAGGTAAGAAAAGTGATGGCACAGAAGAGACTTCAAAGGGGAGGGCTCTCATACTACGCTTCCCCTCGTTGGAAGAGCAGAAGGAATTCTTGAGAAAGAGGCCTACTCTCAAAAAGACAGGTATTTTCCTCGGTGATGAACTGACTCTCTCACAACTCGCACATATCAGAGAGGTAATACCAGAGATTACAGCGGCAAGGGAGAAGGGAAAGATAGCCTTCTACAGAGATGGACGAGTGGTGATTTTAGAGCGGCGCACTGCATGACGGTGCGAGACCTATGGGACAACACTGAAGATGGCTACATGGAATTGTAATGGGTCTATGAGGTTGGACGTGGGAGCATTCGAGGACAGTTTAAAAGACAAGGATATTGTATTCTTCTCAGAGACTCATCAGGCCCCTGGACAGGTGATTCCACATGTGGTGGGATACAGATGGGAGACAGCTCACAGGACAAATGCGAGATCTGAGCATGGGAGTAGAGGTTCAAGAGGAGTAGCAGTGCTATTCAAAGAGAAACTACAACCATTATTGCATATTATACGAAGAGATGATCATGCTAGATATATGTGGGTGAGACTGAGAGCTGACACAAGTCGATTCCTATATTGCCATATGTTACTTTCTTCCCAGTACATCAGTGTATGCTGCATCCAGAGGGCAGTCGCCTTTCTCTATTCTAGATGATGACATTTGGGAGTTTTCTACAGATGGTGATATCATTCTCCTAGGGGACTTCAAAGCTCGAACGGGCAACTCGCAGACAGTCTTCTACGACACTTCAGATGAGATGCTTAGAGAGCTGGATGTGGGTGAGTTGAGACTTGACAGATGCTCAGATGACAGAGAGCAGACGGAGTATGGGAGATACCTCATGGAAATGACGACTACACATGGATTAGCCATACTTAATGGCTTACAGTGATTTCCTCGAGCAGCCGGTTTCACCTGCTTTCCACACAGACATGGGGCTAGTACAGTGGATTATGTTATGACACAACCGAGCTTTGTCCCCTGCATTCAGGATTTCACAGTGGGAGCCAGGCCAATGGGCATAGCAGTAGATCATGCTCTCTTGACACTGTCCGTTAAATTCCAGTATAGTAGAACCCAGACATCAGGAGGCAGGTCACACACTCGTATACATTTACACCGGAGACTGATTTCGTTTATACAGAGGAGATATGGGACCGTCTATTGGAAGGCACAGTTGGCACAAATGGTACAGGCCTCTCAGTGGAGGAGTGCACCACTCTACTGACTGAGACACTGCATGGGGCTGCATCAGTGGCATACCCACACACTCGGCCGAGCAAGCGACTACATTCTCGGAGCATGCCCCAGAATAGTTGGTATGATGAGGAATGCAGAGAGATGAGAGCCCAGCTTCAGAGGGATCTTCTTTTACGAGTCATCACTTACAGACAGTCTCGAATTGCTTTCCGACGCCTTGTGCGACAGAAGAAGCGAGCTTACCTAGCTCAGATGGAGCGAGACTTATATCAGATGTTCTTCAGTAGGGACCCAAGAGAGGCATGGCGACTCTTCCATGAGCACTCCCCTCCCCTAGTCATTACTTCACCTGATGTGTGGGGCCAATATGCGACATCAATATATACGGTTCCTGGACAGGAACCCATTCCAGACCCTACCAAGCCTTGCCCAGCTACAAGCACTTTCTTTACACCTGAGATGGTACAAAGGGCCATTGACAGGATGAGGACTCGGAAGGCATATGATCATGACGGTCTAGTAGCGGAGCACTTTATACATGCCAAGGATATGCTGATGGAGGTTCTCGCAGTGTTGTTCAATCGTGCCATGTGTGAGGGATTCCCTGAGACTTGGAGGTTGTCTAATATTGTGCCCATCTTCAAGGCTGGTGACCCTACAGAGCCTGGGAACTACTGCACTATTATGGTTGGACACACATTGGCACGGTTGTATGCATCTACTCTCGAGCAACACTTGAATAATTGGGCAAAGGACGAGGGTGTACGAGCAAAGGGTCACGCCGGCTTCAGGAGGGGTTTCTCCACTCTTGATCATATTCTGACACTGAGGGCCATCATTGAGGAGGGCAGAGCACATGGGAGACAGATCTATTGTATCTTTGTGGATTTTCGCAAAGCATTTGACATGGTACCAAGAGCTTGATTGATGCGCAGACTCCAGGAGATGGGGGGTGCCCATAGAGGTGATTTGGGGGATTTAGGCTTTGTACAGATCAATGATGGGACATGTACGCACTCCGGAAGGGGTATCTGATTTAGTTCATTATACTTTTGGAGTGATACAGGGCTGCCCATTGTCTCCTACTCTATTTGCTATGTATGTTGATGAGGTGTCTGATTACATTGACAGAGAGGGTGATAGCGGTGCCCAGCTGACAAGGACGTGGATCCCATTGTTGCTATATGCTGATGATATTGTGCTGATATCTGACTCACCAGAAGGTATGCAACGACATTTGGATGCACTACGCAGTTTTGCAGAGGATAGTGGATTGTGTGTAAACCTAAGTAAAACCAAGGTTATGGTGTTTAACACCACACCGCAATGGGTCAAGAGATCAGTACCTACTTTCAAATATGGTCAGGAGATTGTGGAGTATACAGATGCATACACTTACCTTTGGGGTAGTCTTTACTGGGCCGAGATTTTCTTTGAGAAGAGTAGCAGAGACTAGACTAACTAGAGCTGGTGTGGCTCTGGGAGGAATGGAGAGGATGTGTTCGCTAGTTCAGTTCCAAGAACCTAGGACAAAGTTATGGCTCTTTGATACTTTGGTTGCCTCTACTATGTTATATGGGGTGCAAGTTTGGCGACCTTCTGTAGGCCAGGATGGTTGGAGGCGTATGGAGAAGCCCCTGGTATCTATGATCTCTCGGTTGATTAGAGCCAAGGCTTCCGTTCCGCATGATATCATTCGAGCGGAATTAGCTGCCCCCCCTATGGAGATTGAGGCGCTTACCAGATCAGTCTCCTTTGTACACAGTCTGTGGGATACTACTAGAGACAAATATGCCAGGGTGGCTCTAGAGTCTCCAAACAATTAGCTCTTAATGGGGATACATCATGCTGGTATGCACAAATGGCATCATGGTTTTAGACACATGGTTTCACCATGGACAGGTTGCCTCCTTTTCAATACTCTCTACAGGCACCCTTGAGGTCTTTGACGCAGGTAGAGATTAATAGACTCATTCGTCAGGATCTGATCCAGCTGAACACGAGGAGGACATGGATAGAGCCGATACAGGAGTTGGGTACAAAGATGGCTTTCTATAGAGAGCATCTTCTCCACCTCACGGAGGATGGGTTTGTGATTCGACCTAACTATATGGACACGCATCTTTCTCATGGTTTGCGTTGTGCCATTGGCCAGATACGCACGTCCTCACAACAGCTCGAGATTGAGACTGGTAGATTCAGAGGGACACCAGCAGATAGCACGATATGCCGCTTATGCCATCTAGAGTCACAGACAGAGGTACATTACATATCTCATTGCAGAATGTACTATGAGATACGAGGCCGTTTTCATTGTCTAATCAGAGAAGGTTTTGGGCCTTTATCTAGGGTCATGAGTTATGAGGATTAGAGATGTCTTGGGCTATATCTACTTGAGTTACACAGGCATAGAGAAACTTTACTGAGGAGAGTTGAAGAGAGACAACCCTAGAGACAGATCACAGATTTCTTTCCACTAGATATTGTACACCCAGAAGAACAGACAGAGGAGCAGCAACCAGTGGAGAGGTCTGCCCGCACTACTGGCATTCTCATAGACCGAGCATTGGAGCTAGGGAGATCTAGACGACCCCGATGGAGAAGAGGAGCTACACAGTTTCGAAGGAGGCTACAGCAAAGGATTCGAGCCATACTTTCTCGTCGTCCAGAGTGCAGATGAAGATGGATCTCTACTTCCCTCCCATATTGTCTACACATTGTACTGCTTAGTTCACACATTTCACGCCTTTCACCTTTCACACCTATCAGCTTAGTTTAGGATTCCGCAGTATTTATATCTTGTTATCCTAGCTTAATTTATTTTGTTAATCTGACTTTGTATCAGATACACCGCATTGTAACTTTCTAGTCTCATAGGTCACTTTGGCCTTTTGAAGACTACTTGAGATTCAGAGACATAGAGACGCTCTATTGAATGGGCAAAGACAGAGACAGTCCCAGAGACGCATCTCAGATTTCTTCAGTCTGAGTACCACAGAGTCAGAGGGGACACCACCACCAGAGAGCTCGGTTCCCACCCATACACACATCAGCGGTACTCTCATTGATCGAGCTATAGAGTTAGGGAGATCGAGACGACCGCGACTGAGGAGGGGAGCCACGCAGCACCGGCGGAGATTGCGGCAGAGAATCCATAGGATTCTAGCACGACACCCAGAATGTCGATCGGGATAGGCTTCATGCTACTGCTATATTGTATCATGGTGACACTTATCCCCACTTTGTACCTTTATGGCATGATACCATTGCTCAGCCTACCGGCCACCCATAGGAGTCGGTAGCACTCCTATCAGTTCTTTGTTTGTAGTTTTCTTGTTTGTACCCAGACTTGGTACTAGACTCATCAGTGTAATCAGTTGGTCTCATAGGTCATTTTGGCCTCTTGTAGACGTTAATATATCATTTCATTTCATTTCATTTCTCTCTCTCTCTCTCTCTCTCTCTCTCTCTCTCTCTCTCTCTCTCTCTCTCTCTCTCTCTCTCTCTCTCTCTCTCTCTCTCTCTCTCTCTCTCTCTCTCTCTCTCTCTCTCTCTCTCTCTCTCTCTCTGCGCGTTGCTCCCTCTGCGCGCTGCCCCACCCCTGTGCGCTGCTCTCTACGCGTTGCTCCCTCCTGCGCGCTGCCTCCCCTGCGCGCTGCCCCACCCCTGTGCGCTGCTCCCTGCACGCCAAGACGACCGACCCATCCACTGAACACACACACCCCATCCCCACCCCCTGCCCGCTGCCCCCTGCTCTCTGACCGTCTTGTTTATTGCCGTACCCGCAGCCATCTCTCTCTCTCTCACACACACACACACACATACGGATACATACCCACACACACACTACATAAATACACACATACACACACGCTGAGTGTTCTCTTCCCCTTCTCCCCTCTTCTTCACAATATGAAGAGAGGGTAGCTACGAAGACAACCATGTCTTCCCCCATCATCAAGACGCCGACACCGACAACGAAGACAACGTCCTTCATGCTCACGAACAAGAGGCTTGCACAATTGGAGAAGGACATGAAAGAATGGCGGATGGAGAGAGAGATATGGAAGGAGGAGAAAGCCACCTTCATCAAGCTATGGAACGAAGAGAAGGAGGACATGAGAGCGGAAATCCAAAATCTCAAAGAGGAGAAGGAGAGAAGGGAACGGGAGAACGAGAAGGAGAGGGAGAGATGGAGGAAAGAGCAAGAAGAGATGAAGGCACAAATCGATCTCCTTCATGCTTCCATCACATCCCTCACCCCCGAGGAAGGAGAGATTAAAGGGGAGGCTAAGGAAGCCCTCAAGGAGGAGATCACCAAAGCCCTCACCGCAAGCATTGAGGACAAATTAGAGGCCACCAAAGAAGGATGGGTCGAAGTGGTCAAAAAGAACATCAAGAAGGTAGCAAGAGAGGAAGCCCAAAAAGATGAGGTACTCATCCTACACACAACCATCGAAGAGGAGAAGATGAGACAAGCTCGCTGTCTCAATGTGCGAGTGACCGGCATCAAAGAAGAAGAAGGGTCTACACCCGAAAGCGATGGGAAAGCTTTATGCAAGAAAGTGGGATACAAGGAAGAAGAGATCCCTTTCTCTAAAGTTTGGAGAGCCGGCAAAGATCCAAAGAAAAGAGCTCTCATCCTCCAATTCGCCTCCGAGGAGTCTCGAACTTCCTTCCTCCGAAAGAGGGTCATCTTGAGAGGGATAGAAGGCCCCCCGATTTATCTTGATGATGACCTCACAAAGATGCAAGAGGATCACCGTCGCGCGTGCATGCCTCGAGTCCACCAAGCCCGCAAAGAAGGGAAGAAGGCAGTATATCGAGATGGTAGGGTTATCATTGATGGCAAGACCATCGCATAGGGACTCGCGGCCTGTGGGACACACGAGGAGATTCATGTCACGGTTTGGAATTGCAATGAAGACCTATGGACACACCCAGAGAGACTTGAGGAGGTGATGAGAGGTCGAGACATCATTCTACTTACAGAGACACACGAGAGCCCGGAGAGAGGGTTACCACGGATACATGGATTCCAGTGGGAGTCTCTACATCGAGGATGTATGCGCCAGCACACCACTCGCGGCTCAGGAGGAGTGGCCATACTCTTTAGACAAGGGCTTCACAGCAGACTACAGATTGTTGCCCGGGACCCACAGGCCCGCTACATGTGGATTCGCCTCGAGCTCTCACGAGACAGGATCGTCTACATTGCCCTTTGCTACTTTGCTCCCACAGGCTCCAGATTCGCCCCTATTGAGCAGGAGTCACCGTACGCATGCCTCACGGAGGAGATTATGGAGTACTCCACACTGGGTGAAGTCTTCCTTATGGGAGACTTCAATGCTCGTACGCGCAGTGAGCAGTGTGAGGCATATGACCATGAGGACCCAGAAGCACTACACACTCTAGATGAGGAGGCTACTATGAGAGATACATCAGACAGAGCTCCAGTCACAGCCTACGGACGACATCTACTTCGACTTGGCTCCCAGCACCGTCTCGTTATTTATAATGGGATGGTCCAGTGGCCCACCTCAGGGGGCCTGACTTGTATGCCACATGGAGTTGCAGAAGGAGGGGGGAGTACAGTCGACTATATTCTGGGACCCAGGGAGGCTACACACCTTATCACATCCTTCACCATTCCACCCATACCCATCGGAGCCGACCACACATACCTCTCTTTCTCCATCACCGGAGATACCACCCCACACAGCTCCACAACACACACTCCACACACCACCATCCATTTCACACATGAGCTAGCCTCTATTTACTCGGCCAAGGTCGAACATGGCCTATGCCTCCTCCACCCATCCACACCACTCTCAGTTCTCACATCACATATCTCTTCCGTTCTCCACACTTCAGCTATTAGCTCTTTTCCACACACCACTCACACAGGACGCACTCCCCCCCCCCGGGACTATGCCTCAGAACCGCTGGTATGATGATGAGTGCAGAGAGCTATACCGACGCCTCCGTGCACGGCGAGCCTTAGGAGAGATCACAGAGAGAGGCCAGACGGCATATGAAGACGCTGACACGCCAAAAGCGGCGAGCATTCGAAGAGGCACAGGAGCTTAAGCTATACCGCCTATTCATGAGCATGGATAGCACGACGGCATGGCGCACCCTGCGCGAGCCACGTCCGACTACAGCTATTGAGGATCCACAGATATGGCATGATTATGCAGAGCGACTTTATGAAGTGCCAGGGCAGCCTCCTATCCCACAACCACACGAGCCACGCCCCACGTGCTCCTCCTTCTTTACAGCAAAGATGGTAGAGAGGGCCATACGCCGCATGCAGCAAAGACGATCAGCTGACCATACTGGATTACAGAGTGAGCACATCATTTATGCGGCCTCCACTATAGCCCCGTTGATTGCACATGTCTTCAACCGGGCTATAGGGGAGGGCTTCCCAGAGGAGTGGACACAGCACACCATAGTGCCTATCCACAAATCTGGCGACACCCTGGACCCAGGGAACTACAGGACTATCATGATTGGCCACACCATGGCCAAGCTATATGGAGCAGTACTTGAGGCACAGCTCAGCTGCTACGCAGAGATCGAGGGTTTACGAGCTCCAGGCCAGGCAGGTTTCAGACGAGCTTTCTCCACCATTGACCACATCTTCGTTCTGCGCTGCCTCATTGATGGGGCAAAGGCACGGAAGAAGAGGCTTTACTGCTGCTTTGTGGACTTCCGCAAGGCCTTTGACACAGTCCCACGCGAGAGACTCTTCTAGCGCCTTCACAGCATTGGGGTACCAACAGAGATGATTTGGGCCATATATGCTCTCTATGAGAGGGTGACGGGTCGGGTTCGTTGCCCAGGCAGTCTTTCAGAGACCATTGCTAGCACCATTGGTGTTAAGCAAGGATGCCCACTCTCCCCGACACTCTTTGGGCTATACATCGACGAGATCTCCGACTACATACTGCGAGCAGGGGGCGAGGGGAGCGACTTGGAAGGTACTCCGGTCCACATCATGTTATATGCTGATGATATTGTGTTGATTTCAGAGTCACCCGAGGGCTTGCAACGCCATCTTGAGGCCTTGGACGAATTCAGCACACACAGGGGGTTGACTGTGAACCTTGGCAAAACCAAGGTTATGATCTTTCACACATCTAGTGCAGTGAGGAGCGCCGCCACCTTCACAGCAGCAGGAGGACAGGTTGATGTAGTCACCTCCTATGTCTACCTTGGCATCACATTCACCAGCCTACCAGGACCCTTCACTATGAGGCAGGCTGCTGTTGACAGGCTCACCCGAGGATATGCAGCTCTGGCCATGCTAGAGCGGAGGTGCCACCAGGCACACTTTCAGGAGCCCCGCACGAAGGGGTGGCTTTTCGACACCTTAGTCACCCCTGCCTTGATGTACTCGGCGGCAGTATGGGCACTAGGATTGACAGCTGACCAGTGGACACAGCTTGAGAGACCACAGGTATATATGATCTCACGCTTGCTCCGCAGCAAGAAGACAGTGCCACATGACATTATTAGAGCCGAGCTCACCACACCACCTATGGTTGTAGAGCACTATTCCAGACAGTTTGCTTCATCCAGAGCATGAGAGAGCTACCTCCTGACAGACTTACCCGTAGAGCATTTGAGGCAGCTATACAGCTATCAGAGAATGGGCATGAGAGAGCATGGTACTCACAGGTCAGAGCATGGTTTGAGGGACACGGTCTTGACATGGAGAGCCTACCACCATTCCAGTACGACCCCCACTCACCATATGTTCACCTCTCTCGCAGTGAGAGGAACTTGGTATTGAGACAGGATCTGTGGCAACTATACACTAGGAGAGTCTGGGAGGCACCTGGCTTGGGGACGAGGATGTCAGATTACAGAGACCAGTTTCTCACCATATTGTCTGGGGGGTTCATACAGAGACCACGCTACATGGACACATATATGCCACATAGCTCACAGGTGGCGATTGGTCAGCTGAGAGTGGCTTCACACAGGTTAGAGATTGAGATCGGGAGACATACTGGTGTTCCCAGGGAGGAGCGAATCTGCAGAGCCTGCACAGAGGAGGTGGAGAGTGAGGAGCACTTTGTATGTAGATGCAGAGCATACACTGAGATCAGAGGCAGGTATGAGGCCTTATTCAAAGGACAGCCCACTCTCCGAGAGATCATGGAATCTCGAGATCAGAGACAGCTCGGACGTTTCTTACTAGAGATACAGAGCCATCGGGACACACTACTACAGCCACACACAGCTACACAGACAGAGGGGAGACAGTCGCAGCTCACACACTTCTTTCAGAGGATTTCCGCCCCCCCCTCACCAGACACTCAGAGGGGAGTGACACTCCCACAGGCGGAGGTGAACCGAGCTAGACGACGACCACGAGTCACAGGCTACAGGGGCGCGAGCTCCCACCACCGACAGATCGAGGAGATCCGAGCCCGGGAGCGCCGTGCCACTGAGGAGCGAGTGGCTCAGATGAGGGCCGACCCGACAGCTTTCATCCGGGTAGCCTTGGCACCAGACCCACCCATGTACCACATCTTACATCCCCCCATTAGTACAGGATGGAGCTAGATAGCTTGATGCATTCTCATGATTGTACTACCTTGAGCATACAGACATGCATATACCCCAAGAGATAGAGCTCCATCCCTCCTCAGATACTCCACTACCTACATTCAGTTCAGTTTTGTATTAATTTTGTTTCATTTGTCTTTCCGATAGACGGATGACATACACACCATGTACATTTGATTTGTCTCATAGGCCGATTTCGGCCTGGCATAGACGTTAAAAATCTTTCTTTCTTTCTTTCTCTCTCTCTCTCTCTCTCTCTCTCTCTCTCTCTCTCTCTCTATATATATATATATATATATATATATATATATATATATACATATATATATATATATACATATATATATATATACATATATATATATATATATACATATATATATATATATATATATATATGCACCTCACTCAAGCGGGCACAGACACAAAACAGTCCTCACTCCCTCGAAGATACAACCCACATGGACGAATTCAGAGGGATGTCAAACGCTAAGAGAAAACACCTCATGTCTCCACCATACACTAAAAGAGATATAACAAGGCGTGTTCATGCACATTCCCCAACATAAACTGCATGTTTGTTGTGCTCCGACATTTACTAAGTTTACAAATTACCACCAAGAAGAACACGCCATTATGCCTTCACAAAAGAAAACAGAAAACACGCATGGATGTTTTCCTCTTGGCTCAAAGGTATGTAAACGATTTAGCGGCAATACCAGCTTGTATTCTGTGCCTGACGCAAAACTTGACCGTTCTGAATTTGAGTTACATTGCCAATCACATCAATAGGACAAAATCAAACACAAAGTCTGATTGGAGTTCACAGCAAGATGCAAAAAAATCATGTGATCATTTCCTACCTCAATTGAAGAAAGAAAATCAACGTCTTTATCTTTCTCCTGCTGTGCTTCTCCAATCCTCTTTCAAAACAAAAGCAAGTGCAACCAAGCACAAAAGACATCAGCTTCTTCTATCCATCAGTTACTGGCATAGAATTGTAAAAAGGTCAAATAAACACCATACAGCGAAACCAAATAAAAAATGTTCATAAATTGAATGACAATCCAAAGACACAATTCAACAGGAGCATAGAAATTTCTTACCGTGATCAAACCCAGTGGAGACGCCACAATCAAATCTGAAGAATAGAAATCAGAATAAAGTTTGACACTCTTCCTGTACAGGTAGAAGACAAAAATAATTAACTCATTCAAAAGAGAAGGACATCTAGAAACGAACTGATTTCATTACCGATTTCACCGTAGCTAACTGCCAGCCACACACACACACACATTTTTTAATAAATTTAGTAATGCCCTAGATTGAATTACTAATGGGAACCTCAAAACGAGGAAACCCATAGAAAACATTACATGCGGTAAATCAGAAATAGTCAAAGTAGAGTTCGTAATGAAGGGAGAAGAGCTCATCCAAGTCATGGGCAAATTTAAGAGATTGTCGAAGAGAGGTTTTGAAGAGGAATACATAATCCACCTGAACCTGCTGAAACATGAGAAATTATGTGCTCTCCAAACTGTCCAAAGCACCCAGAATCTAACCCAATCCAACCAGTATGCATATGGGCGAAGCAATGGCGGAAGCACTCTAAAAAGCCAGAAATATCGACCAAAAGGTATCCCAGGGAAACGAGTGCGAAGACATGTAAAGATGTAATTCACAAACCGATGCGTATGAGGAAAATACAACAATAAATGTGGAATAGTTCTAATGCCGGCACCACAACGAACACATCGCAAGGAAGCCATTCCTCTGGAGCAAAGAAATTTGCTAGTTGGGAGAACCCCAATGATACATCTCCACATAAACAATTGCTGTTTCAGGGTAAGTTTAGCATGCCACACTTTCATGACTTTATTGCACCACCAAGTAGTACATTTATTCATATTCCATACCATATTGCAGTGTTCCGCTAGCCAAGAAGATGACTGCAAATGGCAATGTACCTTTTTCCCAGATAAAGAGATGATCGAGGAGCCAGCACACAAACACATACACACACACTCTCTCTTTTTTTTTGTACACACACACACACACACACTAACTAGTCGTATAAGTTCAGATAACCATCTGCATTCATACGTACATCCGTACGTGCACACATACATGAAGGTTGACATATTCCATATCCATTATACAGAACAAAAGTATGGTAGCTAAACATATGCACACATGCACTAAATACTCAAATCAAATGTCTTGGAAATCTATGAATATACACAACTAAAACCACACATGCATACATACATACATACATACATACAAGCCTACACACATATTTGCACGTAGGTACTTATATTGACATTTCACCACTATCAACTATATGTATAGCATTAGAGCGAGCATTTCAGACAAGGCGTACCAGAGGACAGGCCAGACAGGTCTTTCGGCAATGTAGACACTACCTGTCTACATGGGATCATATCACCAAGAGTGACCCGTCAACAAGCCAGGGGGATCAGAGCCCACAAAAATCCCAGGTTACAAAGCTTCATTCAGATAGCAAAGAGTGACTGTCTGCCCCGCTCGAAGGCCTAATAGAAAGGAAAATATTGTCCAAGATTGATCCTAGACAAAGCCTGCTAAGAAGCATGAATGATCTGGGTCAAAACTGGTCACATTTACACATTGATAATCTAAGCCAAAAACTTACACTTGAGGAAAGGAGCGTGACAGACCTCCCTGTTGAGCTAGGGTGGCATCTCTCAGCTTTGTAATAAGAAAGATCAACGTGGGAGACATAGTCACTAGCAAAGGAGAGGATGTTGTCGGGGTTTGTCTGCAAAACACCAAATACATCTTTGTGGGCCTCAACTAGACTTCTTGAGGGGTGTTCCCAAAAATGTACAAGAGATCCTCAATCTGCATTGGTGATCCATCCAAAGAGCTCTTGTTATGAGGAAAGTTGGAAGGAAAGGAGCGCTCGAGCTCTCTCTCTCCCCTATGAAAGCATCCTAACATAATTGCTAACCAATCTCAGAATAGATCCAAGAGTAACCTCTCTCCAAATCTCTGCACCCGGTCGCTCTCAGCAATCCATGCTAGATGCAGTAGAAGGAAATACATGTACCACGTCTACACCCAGGATTCACAGTGGAGTGTACATCGGCATGCCAAATGCCATGTGGCTCCCCTGAGGGACTGTCATCAAAAAAATCAAACATGGCATTTATGAGCCCCGAGAAGACTGAGAGAAATGAATGAGCACGAAGGCCACTGCCTGGCCTAGCTAAATTGGCCCCATTTGATCATACCCAATTGCCTGCTTTAAAATAATCCAGTCTCTCAAGTAAGCGCCCATGCTAGCGGTTGAAACCCTGATATAACGCGATGATTGAGGGGGTGCGAGCAAAGGAGGGTACAAGCCAAGCATCCTGTACATCCTGTATAAGTGGAAATCAAAGTGAGGGAGGGGAACGTGCTAGCTCGCCAACTATCCTCAAACTCTGCATTAATGAAATCGCCACAAACCACAAACCAAAATGCGTCCACAAGCTGGTTCCAGGTAATCAATCAGCATAGAGAGACATAACACCAGCCAATACATCACCACTCAATAGAAGACCTAAATAGCAGGTGGGACCCCACAGATATACATCGCCACTGCGATGACTCCCAACAAGTGTATGAAACGGAAGAAGCTTCCCACAATGGTGGAATGTGCCACGGGTAACTTGTGCAAATTATCGTCCACTAGCAAAATATCCACATCCCCAACAACACTCTATGCCGGACATGTCTCAATAGTGGACTACTTGCTCTAGTAGTGTGCAAACTATTATATTCCAAGTACTAATATAAAGTTCCATGAATCCCATGAATACATAAGGCTGCTGATCCACACTGGGATACCTCCAACTGCAAGCTCTTTTGTGCCCTAGGACACAGAGGTCGAATAACAAGGGGCAATGCATCTGGTCATTAAAATTGACAGACAAAGTGGTCGCAGAAGTTTCTCAAAGACAAAGGAAAAATATACTGCAAGGCCGCAAGCCACGAAGTAAAGAAGTGTAGGAGGAAATCTATGTCGGGCTCTCTATTGGGGGTGCTCCTCAATGCAATATGCAAGAAATTTCACTCCACACACAGAACAAACACTGTAGAGCAATATGAAATGAAGCAAGACTATACTCAGAATGACACATCAGCAGACTCCAAACCAAATGGAAGCTCGCTTATACTCATAAAGCCGATACAGATTCTGGCTGGCAGCACAGTCAACTCCAAGCCCAAGACTCACGAGTACAATGTGGGTGTCGAGGCTCCCACTGCACAGGGAGAGTGCAGGTGTGCGAGTGCTAGACCCAAGACCCAAGACTCTAGACGCAAATGACTCATGAATGTCCCAATACCCACCAACTGAGCATATATACAAAACATAAAGAGCAACCAACGGCTTACCCAAATATCTTTGACAACAAAGCTACACGTATCTCCAAACAGTGGTGGCGGTGAATTGGCCACGGTGTCCTCTTGGCCACCACTCCCTCTGTCAACACGTTTCCTGGACTACTAGTATCCAGCCCAAGCGAAAGTCTACCAAGTGCGAATCCAAGGCCAGCTGTAATTGATGTCCATGTCTTGTGACACTATAGCCTGCTAAAGGTTGCCCACCACAAGACCACTCACCGTTCCGGAGAGGAGCGACATTAGCAAGGTATAGACCAGCAGAAAAGCAAACGGAAAACATCACATACCATCCGGGGGTTGTGTCTACCTTGGATAGATTGCTATCTGGGAAGTCATCCTCAACTCCTATGGGTTCTTCACCGGCATCCACACGAGAGAGGTGGTAAGTCATGACATGATTCTTGTCGTGTTGAAGAAGTCAAACTACTGGAATAGAAGTAGACTTCCAAACCCGGCATACTACTTGGGGCTTATTTAGCAGATAACAAAGATGGTCAGTGATAATTGCAAAGTGCATACCCATTAAAGAATGGCGAAATTTTTGTAGTGCATAAACATAGTGAGCAGACGACTATCAGGCGATCAAGGTTGAATTCTTTGCTAGGCCAAGTCAAGACAGTGCTGACTAGCATCAGTAGCACAAGAAAAGTGAGGGACCAATCCGGGCAACTCGAATAGGAGCCTCGGTTAGACGCTTCTTCAAATAGACAAAAGCTTGGGCCTCAGCTTTGAACCACTGAAAGGGCTTTGGACCAAAGAAATGGGACAGCAGCATTGATCAGATGTGTCCAGGGCTAGGAAACATTTTCATACATACAAATGAACATGCGATGATAGCTTGTATGGTCTACACCTTTGGGGTTGATTGGTGGGGGCAACCTCAGAATGGCCACTATCTTATCAACGTTAGGACCTAAACCTTTAGCTAACACCACATGACCTAAAAGCGTACCTTGAGTGACCAAGAAGTGACATTTGTTTGGATTGATCTTAAGTTGCGCCTCCCTACACTTGAGAAATATTGCCGAGAGCTGAGATAGATGCTCCTCCAAATTCTCAATGGGGGTGGAGCATTGAGCGCCAGAGAATGTCGAGAAGTCATCCATGAAGATTTGGAGATGATCAGTGAGCAGGTTACAAAAGATGAGGTAGATAGAGAGCCCAAAAGCCATTTCTTGTAAATGAAGATACCCCAAGGAGTGGTCCTTCCTGCAGCCAAGCCGACTTTGATACATGAAACGAACTCGAGGAAGGATCTCCCGGCTACACGGACCGCCTATGGAAACCGTTGAAAGAACCACCGACCATAGCCACCATCTGGTAGCACCCCCTTGCTAGGGCCTGCGTCCTCGGCGTGCACCTATAAGACTCGGCGTTCCATACCACCTGGCCTCACCTCCTCGAGGTGACCTCGTGCACTCCTAGTCTCGCCGGCTAACCTCTAGTTCTCTGCCAATGGGGGTCAATAACTGCAAATGAGGCCTTTGCCATACTTGCCTGTTCACACTACGTCCGCCCTAACACTGGACACCCATCCCGACAATGTCATAGACTAGATCCGGACATAACGGAAGGTGAACTAGCCACGATGTCCTCTCGATCACCACTCCCTCTATCCACCACGACTAGTATCACAGCCCACGCGAGAGTCCACCGAGTGTGAACCCAAGGCCAACTGTAACTGCTGTCATGTCCTATGACATTGTAGCCTGCTACAAGAATCTTGTAGAAACTCCCAATATGTGAGAAAAAACAGACAAGGGAGAGACACCCCCAGGCCACAAAGACACATCAATAACCAAAATGGCCTCTACAGACTCTCGCTGAGTAAACAGAAGCGAGAGACAATGAACATATATATTGTCACTATTGGCTGCAGTAAAGAGAAGACCATGTCATCCAAAATTGGATTGGCAAAAGAAAGCAATGGCCCTAGCGAAAAATGCACAAACCTGTCTCATATAGTAGATACAAGCAAATGGAGTTGTAACCTAAATACTTTTTTCGAAAAAGAATACATTTGGAAGAAGGCATGCACACCTTGTAAACTTCATTCCTATTCGGAAATGATCATCATTGTTACCCCTAAATAATGCATTGAAATCTGTTGGCTTTGTCGACTTTGCCTTTTCAGCTGCGTCCTCATCAGAACCGTCATCTTCTGCACCAAATTCGTCAAAGAATCGTTCTTTATGCTCAGTAGTACCCTGAAGAAGATGTACCTATTGACGTCAACTGCTATGGCATGACATGTAGATAAAATGACCACAGAAACAATGATGCAAAGTTATCAACCAACAACAGACAAAGTGAGCTTTCACAAACCCAATAACACATCGGTGCCACAGTATAAGCGAACTTGAACAGCTGTCCTAACAGGCAAACAGGGAAATTCGAACCTAGTCTGAAAAAAACAGAGGTTGTGGGTCCTAAGATTAAGTGTCCCTTCCAGCTATTCCAGTTCTCCTTCAAGCTAGAGATACTTCACCCTACTTTGTGGCATGTGGTGAAACCCATGCATGAGTGGGTGAAGAGGAGAAACTTTAACATGGGCATGAGCAAGTAAAACTGCCATAGATACATGACTGCAAAACCATGTGGATACATGACAGCTAGCATGTGCGTACCTCATTCCTAGCCTAAGCGCCCAGCCTGAAAACAAATTGGGTGATGTGTTTTGCCTCAGAACTGCAGTTTCGTTTTTCAGGTCCAAAAAATAGACTTCAATATCTCCTGCTGCCCTCCTGTTAAACCATCCACAGTAAGGACTGAGCCTCTGACTGTGTCAACTGCTGAATTCTCGAGCAATACGAATATGATGGTATACCCCGGGACACTTGCTTCTGCTCGCTGCCCATCCTGTGCACCCTTATCGCCATCAGCGCGCTGGCCCTGCCCGCCAGCACCCGGCCCAACCAACCCCCCTCTTTCCTTTTTCGCCCCGCAACCCGCCTCCCCATCCCCTGCCCCTTGTTTGCTCAGGGCAGGGTTGCCATCTTTCGACCACACCTTGGCGTCCTCTCTCGCGCTTACGCTCGTCCTCAATTCCCCGTCGTAGCAGCAGACACAGATAGAGGATTCTACTCCACCACAGAGGGACTCGACGGAAGCCCCCTCGCCCGACCCCACGGAACCCACCATCCAACTTGCTCTTTCGCCGACAGAGCAAGCGAGCATAGAGGCAGAGGTGGAGCGCCTTTAGGCCACCTTTCTTATCTGCAAAATTTTCGGCATCAGACCTAGCAGAGAGCAGGTGCGAGATCTCCTCCAAGCCCGCCTTTTAGCAGAGGTGGGCAAGATCATCGACGTTTGGGCGCGGCTACTCTTAGATAGAGTTTGAGTCTTCTGAGATGACATCCCAAGGTCATTGCGATGAGCCCCTTAGCCAACCAAGCAGCTAGAGCTCAGTTTTGGCAGCTCAGTTTTTGCAGTGGCCCATGGATTTGATCTGGCTACCGATGTTCTCGTTGAGGAGGTAGACCTTCCCATCTCAGTCTGCTTTCAAGGCGTGAGGAGAGAGTACCTCCCGTTCCTTTCCAGGATTGATTCAGAGATTGGGACCGTCCTGGAGACACCTCGCATGGCAGCTTCTGTAGTTGTGAAGGCAACTGGCATACCTACAGTACGCATTCTAAATTGTGACGCCCACACCCTCCCGAAGAATGTTCTACTACCTCGGGTGAGTAGTGGTTGGCTTCGCCAGACTGTGGAGTACTCGGGCCTCGCGAACCAGTGCTTTATTTGTCAATAGATGGGCCATCTAGCAAAGGCCAGTCCACGGCCAAGACCTTCAGTACAGACACAGACCCAACCTCCCAAGGCTGGCTAGACACAGCAGACAGAGACTTGGGGAGCTCAAGAGGATCCTCCTCCAAGCCAGGTGCCGAGGCAGAGAAGGGATGGCAGTGTCCGTGGTCGTCGCCGCCAGGGACCACCACGCCAGTTCGGCCCCCTTGGTGATCGTCTTATATCAGGCCAGCCGCAATAGTTTCCCATAGGGAACCGTTTTGAACCTTCACAGCAAGACGAAGCCATAGTTTCACCCTCCACCTCAGCTTTACCCCAACCCCCCTGACCTCCATCGCCTCCACCTCCCCCCATCCCACCTCCTGGACAAAGAAGGCCCGACGGACGACACGCTCTTCTTGGTCTTGGGTTGGACAGTTTTTACAGTCACGCCTATCTCGGGGTCCCTGGGATGCGGATTACTCCCCATCCAAGCCGGCCTCGAAGACAGCTGGTTGTTGTTGCAACATCGGTTTTCTCACTTACACCATGAGGATTGTCTCTGGAATGTGCACGGATTAGGACGGCCCCAGTTTCAGCGCCAGGGGGTCGGTCGCGTCAAAAGCTTCAACGATGCCTTGTGGGTGGTCAGATTGATGTTCTTATGCTTCAAGAGCATCATCTCTGTGAGAGCCGCATTAGACGGTGTGGTCAAATTTTACGTTGTCGCTATGAGACATTTTGGTCATCTGCATTTGGACCTGGTGGTATCCAGGGAGGGGGATGTATGACTATTGGGGACTCATGCCAACACGCCATTGTAGGTAGAGGTATTATTGTGCCAGGCAGGACTCAATGGATTACTATGCAGGTTCCGAGTTGCCTCATGGGCTTCAATGGTGTGTTAAGGGAGCCTTCAACATGTTAATGGACCCCTTTGACAGGATTGGAGGTAGCCATCCTACTATGCACGGGGCTGGGTTGGCAGCTTGGGAGCGTCTATGTATCACCTTGAGGGTTTCTGATGTTTGGTAGTATTCAAGCTTTCTAAGGCCCTTGTCTTTCTCTCGCTCTGACCGCAAAGTAGGAGGAGTGAATCTATCTCGAATAGATCGCTTCTACCTCAGTGACCACATTTGTGACATGGGGGGATCTCTTTGCATTCTGGTAGGAACTACTTTTTCCGACCATGCGCCAATGATTCTCACTGTGACACACACAGAGGAGAGGGGGTACGATGTTGCACATCCCAGAGAGAATCTTGTTGAATCCAGAGCTTAGAGAGCACTGTGACAGACAGGCAGAGAGGGGGTACGATGTTGCACATCCCAGAGAGAATCTTGCTGGATTCAGAGCTTAGAGAGCGAGTGGTGGCCCTTTGGACAGAGAGCTTGGACATGCAAGACACCCCTGCTGATAGAGTGGCCTCTAGACTAGCTAAGCTTAGTCGCTTCTTCCTCCAGGAGTCTGCAACTCGCTTGGCTGTAGCCAGGGAGGAGGAGAAGCGTCTCCAAAGAGGTATTGTTTCCTTGCATGGAATGCAAAAGCATCATCCAAATAGTCCTGGGTTGGAGGAGAAAATGCAGTAGGCTCGACAAGAGCTCGCTAGCATAGAGGAGCGGCGCCATGAGTTTGCCTTCCATCGACAGGCATCTCAATGGACACAGGTGGGTGACAGAGTTAGTGGGGAGTTCTTTGAGATGGTGGGGCCTCACCATGCAAACAACACTATCAGCAAGTTGAGGAGACCCAATCGGTGAGTTGCTTCAGAGCCGGAGGATATGCGTGCAGTTGCTACTGACTTTTACCGTGATTTAGTCAGAGCGTCAAGATGCATATAGAGAGCAAATTTGGGCACAGATGCCTTGTCTTGTTACTAAGGAGATGTGTCAGAAACTAGAGCTTCCCCTCTAGCTAGAGGAGCTCCATGAGGCCCTCATAGCACTCCGCAGAGGTAGTTGTCCAGGGGAGGCTCCCTTGGAGTACTGGGACTTGCTTGGTTCAGATCTTTGCAATGCATTTTAGTACATCTTGCACACTGGAGAGATGCCTGACATCATGAGTGAGGGCTTAATTTACCTTATTCCCAAGGTAGGAGGCTCCTTGGAAAAGATTCGACAGTGCTGACCCATCACCATTCTCAACTCAACCTACAAAATTCTAGCAAAGGCTTTGAGCTTGAGATTCAGCTACTTATAGAAAGCATTATATATGAGACCCAGACAGGTTTTGTCAAGGAGCGTAGTATCCTTGAGAACATCTTCACTTTTTAGGAGGCGTCTACCCTCGTGCGTCTCCGAGGAGAGGATCAGGTGATACTCCTCAATTTTGAGAAGGCCTACGACAAAGTTGATTGGGCCTTCTTGGGGGGCACTCTACGCAGGATGGGTTTCTCAGATGCTTGGATTAGAGAAGTGTCAATTCTGTATAGGCGTATGCACAGTCAGGTGCTCTTGGCAGGGGGCAGAAGGCAACGCTTCATGCTCACACGTTCGGTCAGGCAAGGTTTCCCTCTAGCCCCCTTCCTCTTTCTATTCTATGATGAGGCGATAAACAGATTTTTGACTTCGCAACAGGAGGGCTTGCGTGGTCTAGAGCGCTCTATTAGGGGAGACGAGCTACTTGACGTTGAGTTTGCTAACGACTCAGCCTTGTACTTGGAGGGTGAGAATGCCAATATGCACAAGTGTGAGCAGGCTCTTGAGGTGTTTTGTTGCGCATCAAGAGCAATGATCAACTAGAGGAAGACAGCTTTGTGGGTTGGCAGTGCTCCTACGCTTGATTGGTCGTCGGGTGAGAATTTGAAATGGATTCCCCCATGGACTCGAATTCATTATCTGGGTTGTCAGGTTGGCTTGACTTGTCCCCTTAGCGGTAGACTGCTCCGCTCCTCCTATCCATTAGGAGGAAGTTGCTGTATTGGAGCTTGGTACGGCTCTCTCTGGTAGCCAGAGTTGTACTGGCCAACCAAGTGTTGTTGGCTACTATACATCTTGTTGGATCTTCTTGAGCTCTTGTATCAACCAGCTGGAGAGGCTAATCACAAATTCTCTTTGATCAGGGCGCGACAGCCAGTTAGCCCGGGCCAAAGTAGCCTGGCAAGTCATAACCTTACCATGTTCTCAGGGGGGCTGGGGATCATAGACCCAGCACAACAGAGCGGAGCCCTTCTTGGGAAGTTCGTGGTCCGAAGACTACTTCCAAGAGAGAAGCCCTAGAAGGAGTTGTTGCTTCATCGGCTTCGAGCTTGAGTCCCTCATGCAAGAGGCCCTTGGAGCCCTTCCATCAGGTGGATCTTTATCGAGATGCGTAGAGTTGATATGAGCAGGAGGTTTGAGGATCGGTTTGTTGCAAGCCTACTTAGGTCTTGGGAGCATCTGAGGAGTGGCCTGGAGCAGCATCAACCCACTTGCACGGAGGAGTGCTTGAGAATCTGAGACAATCGCTTGTTTGAAACCCCATGGTTAGCACTCAGAGAGGCCACCTGGTTGATAGTAGGCCTCATGTTTGTTGGGGTCCCATGGTAGAGGGTCCAGCCCGTACTCTCGGCAATTGGCTTCAGTTTCAAGTTTGTCTGAGGACACACAGAACATCCTACAAGGCATGAGGGGGGTGCAGAGCACGTGCCGCAATATTACAGAGGCTTTACCAGTTGATCGGCTCACCCCTCTAGAGACAGGAAACCGAGGAGAGTCACTTTGTTCCAATGGCTAGTTGCACACAGAGCTACAGCAATTGGGAGTTGGCTAGTACACAGTGGCTTTTCGGCAGCCTATGCAGCTTGTGACCATCCTTTGGAGAGTCAACGTCACTTTCTGTGAGATTGTCCCATGGCACAGCAGGTTGAGCTTCGGGTTCTTCGGCTAATGCCAGTTCTTTCCATAGCACGACTGTATAATTAGGGTGTTGCAGCCTAGTCCATTACGGAGCCTGCACTTCATTTTGAGCTAGCCTGCACCAGCAAGATGATAGTGATTCAGGAGGGTCAACCTACACTTTAGCCTGCCACAGAGCTTACCCCTGAGGAGTGGTGCAATGAGAGAGAAGTGTCTTGGGAGCTCGTCTGTGGCCTCACGCTCTGGTTCATTTGGCAGGCCTGTTGCTTCCGCGTCTTCGAGGCTCGCCCTGTCCCACTAGCAGAGCTTGTTCGTGACTTATGGTTGAAGCTAATTCACACTCTCAGGGATCACTTTGAGAGACTTCAGGGCAGCTCCGACCGCATGAGAGAGCGCAGAGAGGCTTTCCTGCGACTCTGGCGCCCAAGGCCTTTCTTCACCTTGGTCCAAGGGCACTACCGTCCACCTCTGTGGCTCTTTCCTCCTCCCATTTTGTGATTTATCCCTCAATATACATATTTTTGTTTACTCACTGGGAGAGTCTCCCCATGCTTTTGATGTAGCCCTCTCTAGTAGAGGTGGTTTTAGCCCTATGGGCAGTTTTTTTCACTAATGGAAGGATCATTTTCTCGGAGTAAAAAAGTTACATGTGATATAGTATGTATGTGGCCAATAAGTAATTCTCGATGCTCTAGGATTGTGGTAATGAGTCGCAATTCGCAATAGAGAGCCCACACTGTGGCTAGGAGAGGAAAGTGTGTAGGTCTAAGTCATGGCCAAAAATGTGAGGGAAGCAAGTTCGGATGTGAGAAAAAGCTGAGTACTCTAGTAGTGTGTGCCCCTCAGACTCTCGAACTTGCAATGAGCATAATGTGCATAGTCCATTTGACTCTTCTCCATTGCCCCAATGCCCTATTTTGCATCGAAGGGAGTGGAAGCTAAGTCGAATCACTGCAATAGTGCGTATGGTCGATAAGAAGATAGACTCACGCATATAAGGGTGAGTACGGTTTCCTCTTTCGCAAAACAATATGGTTTTGTAGTTAGGGGCAACATGGGTGGTGTAATGTATGAAGCGCGACCCACCGGATTCCTCTCAAACCGTATTACATTGGCATTGTAGAAAAGCTTCATTCACTTGGGAGTCTATTGAGGCATCATGTAGCAAGTGTCATGCATCCCATCTCCCAAACCACTTCTTTAAGTCTTGCATCCATCCCATGCTCAAAATCTTGTTTTTATGCATCTTTTGGACTTTTTTGCTAGCTTTCCATGCAATTATAGGAATCGATGTGAGGGGAGGTGACGCATCTTTATCATGTACTCCACAACCCTTTCCATGCCCATAACCTCAATTGGAAGAGATCTTGACTCAAGAAGTGGAAGCATATATGGTGTTTGTGTCTTAACTTAGAGAAAGTTTGTAAAAAAACGTTTTTGGACATTCTCAAACTATTTCCAAGTAGACTTTGAGATGCTCCCGCCCCACACTTCAATTCCATAAAGAAGAACCGGTGTCACCAATGGTACTTCTTTCCGAGTAGACTTTGAGATAATCCCGCCCCACACTTCAATTCTATAAAGAAGAACCGGTGTCACCAATGTGGGAAAAGGGTACTTCTTGAGAACCCAACATTTGACATCCCCATATTACACATATTCTCAAATGCATAGTATACGCTCTCTTCCTAGCTTCAAAACTATGCATAGCACATCATGCCACTTGTCATTGGCCGGAATCTCAACGCAAAGGTACTTAAAGCTTTCAACAACTTCAAGTATCTCATTGTTGTACATAATGCATGGCTTCTCCTTACGATTGGTTTTCACAAGCATAGCCTTTGTTTTGGATTCATTCACAATCAACCCATTATGCAAGAAAAAGTTCTCAAGAACAACCATAAGCTTTTTTGCATCCTCTAAAGTGTGATAGAAGCACTATATCTTCTGCATACAATGAAAGCATGATTACCGCATTGCAAATAGTAATTTCTTCAATGCCTTCTTGTTGTATAAATTCAAGTACCATTTGTTCCAATTGATCAATGCATAGATCAAAGAGAGTTGGTGACAACGGACATCCTTGTTTAACCCCAATAGTACTTGCAAAAAATTATCTCTTCCCATATGCAATCGACAAATCACCTTCTCATAGATTCGATAAACCGCAAGCATAAAATCACTTGGCACTTGGAGTTCTTCTATCTTTTTTCACAAATTGTTATGTGGAATCTATTATGTGGAATCGTATCAAAGGCTTTCTTGAAGTCCACAAAGCAACAATACAATCGCTTTCCTTTCAACCAACTTTCCTCCATGCGAACACGAAGAGTACCAAGAAGGTCAATGATGCTAAGACGTCGACAGAAACCCAATTGTCCTTATGCATGCTTGCGATTCTTTTCATCCCAATCACTCAATTTTATCTCCATTATACACCAAAACGACTTTGCCATAAGAGACGCAGTCATTATAGTCCGGCAGTTATTTACATTCTTTGCATCCTCTCCTTTATGCAAAGGCTTAACCCAATTAGCGCTCCAATCACCAAGGCATACAATGTTGAAGTGCAAGGTTGAACATATCACACATCCAATCATGTGTAAAATCTCCTATTCATTTAACCATTTCTGGCTTGATACTTTGAAGATCTCCCACTTTGTGAGTAGCCGACTTCTCAAGCCCACCGCGCACATCCTTAATAGTAAAAAAAGAGGGCATACATGAAAGGGAACCATACAATGGCATCTTTGCGGCATTTAGTTGCTCACATAGTTTCCAACAATGTGTGTGCATATCCATAAGGCTCAAGTTACCAAAACTCTCAACCCGCTTGCCCTTCAAGTTTCTCCGAAATCTTCCGAATACACGTGCTTTTTCTTAGACTTGAAAAAATTGATACTCGACTTCCCACTTTCTTCTCTTCTTTTGAATCAATGCCTTGTATGTATACAAATGACTTTAGTTATCTTTGTCCAGAGTTGCATCTAGTTTTATCGAGCACTTTTGAGCAAGTTGACACTCTTTATCAAACCACCTTTGCGTAATCTACATTTGTTGATACCATGGATATACTTATAACAAAGCATCCTTCGAGTGAAGAACAAACAACTTTCTTGAAAGCTTCCCATTTAGTTTTCAATGGTGCGTCATATTGGAGCTTTGTCATCCATAACTTTTGCTCAATAATTTCAATATGCATTGGTATCCGTTTGAAATCCATACAAAGAGATAACTTTTTTTCACTTTGATTGCGATTTTCATTCCTAGTTCTTTCTCCACATGTAAGGTCAATACATAAGGTCCGATAGTCTGATTGTGGATCTATTGGTCGAACGCAAAACTCTTTATGCGATACATAATGGCTTCGAAGAGTAGCATATAGTCAATCACACTATCTCCATTGTGTTTTCTACATGTAAATCCATCGATTCCACTCCATAAAGATACACCATTGCCAATGAGCGTACCCGTGCTAGTTAACATATATAGAAATAACTTTCCATAGTGATCCCTCTCTTTCTCATCCATTGAAGTATGATTATACAAGTAACTTTCCGCAATTATTCGTATTCATATCCCAAAAGACAATAGCGTCACCTTTTCCTTTAAAATAGGCAATGTCCTCCTCTAAATCAACATCTACCCATGCAAGCATAAAAGGAAGAATCATGAAGAGCGATGTCGCAACCGGCTACAAAAATGGGTGCTCCTTTTGGTGTCATACTTTTCATCCATATATAACGTTTGTGCTTGTCATCTTTTAATTGATATAAAATCTCCCAATTCTTTCTTAATCATACATGCTACCTCTCCTTCCCCCCATTGTTGCTTAAGATTCTTTGACCACATCAATGAATGTACATTGTAATTCTTCAACCCATTCATCCTTTATGCATTGTAGTATCCATTGCAATTCCAAAAGCATACTTTTAATTGTCACTCGGCCTAACAGATCACATGTTTGTATTTGCTCAAGGGACTTGGTTCCTCCGTGGACATGTTTTCTTCATGAGACATGTCCTTGTTTTTCTTACTCATATCCTTATATGCTTTCATATGCACATTTTGTTGCATAATAGTGCATCTCATTTACAAAACATTTTGTATCTCTCAAGTAAATCCAACTATTATTAAGAATAATCTTTCGCTTTGTCTCATCCGGCATGGTGCAAACAATTGGCCGTTCTCCCGAGCGAGGAGCTCCTTGCTTACCCACTATATGTGTCCCATGTGTCCCATAAACCATAGAAAGAGGTGTCTCTTGGGATAGTTTCGTACCACGCTAAAATTATCTTCTTCTTTTGCTTTTTTTTACTTCTCTTCGAGAAATCCACGAATAACGGCGTTCTTGGAACATCGCTCCCATTCCTTTAACTCCTCTACATCCACATTCTCAAGATTCTTTGTTTCGACCATAACTTGCATGAGAGAGGAATTGGAAACCACATTGTTGTTAGGGTAAGCCCAACTTGTGGCACCATATGGGAATGCCCTCTAGCCACCTAGGCCAGTGATTGTAAAGCACTAAGCCTATATTAGAGGCAATTATCTAATCAATCAATTGCACTTTGAATTTTTATCATTGTGTCTATACTCTCTTGCTTTATGCTCTTGACCTTGGCTTAACTCTAACCCTAATTTCCATTGCTCTAACCGTAATCCTAGCATCATGGTGAGCTTAAGGCTTCATCCACCATAGCCGAGCTCACTAACGGCGCTTTTTTGGATGTGTGTATGTGTACTTTTCGCCTAGCTTCTCGACCAATCTCACACCATCCGATATCTTTGCTAATCTGCTATTGCGATTTCTTGTGGTTGTCGATGTTGACTGCAACACGACAATCAACATCATCACAAATTCGTTGCACGTGCCCCATTTGCAAATTGTCAAGGGTCCCTACTTGATTGCCATCACAAGCTGCACTGTTGCAACCTCGCTCTTGTTATCACTTGGAGCTTGAAGCGTCACCATTTACTGCTCTACCATTATATGCGTTGCTCGGCCTCAATCGGTTACTGCACGACGTCTCATCCCTTGCTTACCGGCAGCCCTCAACTAGCCTCCTATCCACCACCCACTGGCTTCACTCAATGCAGCTCATGTGCTTGCATTGCTTTTGGTGGCCCAGCTCATCGTCATCTCCCTCGTCATCTTTAGCAAATAGTTGCCCGCACCTGCTCAGCAATAGCCTGTAAAGGTTTCTTGGCCGTATATGAAGTTCACATTCAGGAAACCTTAAATTTTTCACTCCACTCCCTGTTTTTGTAAGCCCTTGTTCTCACGATCAAGAACATCAAGTCACTCTCGCTTGTTGTGCTATTTTAGGCTCTAAAGCCCTATTTTCACTACCAAAGTGGCACTAAGGCCTTGTCTCTACACACCAAGGCGCAAACTTCGTAGAGCAACAAGAAGTTAACACGAGGAGAACTTCAAAGCATTCAAGCATGACCTTTCAAGAACACAAGCACGCTCCAATCGTAATGCATGCACATGAAGGCGCTATGCACATGAGCAAGGATTCTAGACACTACCCGAAGGAGTCCTCATGGTAAGACCGCCCACTATGGTAAGCACACACATCATAAGCATTGCAATTTAAGCGTGCTGTCACAAACTGCTGATGTGTCAAGCCACTCAAGAACAGAGCCAACCTGCAGATCCCGACCGAGGGGCCTAAACCCTGAAAGAAGCAGCAAAAGAAGTTTTACCAACTTAAGGGACCCCCTCTAATGGGGCCCAAGATGAAGTCTTTGTAAAACCCCAAGTTTGGCTTAAGGGGGCAATTGTTAGGGTAAGCCCAACTTGTGGCACCATATGGAAACGCCCTCTAGCCACCTAGGAAGAGATAAATGAAATAGCAAAAGAATGCAGCCTATCGAGCCAATGATTGTAAAATCAAATGCTATCATAGACAAGGAGACTAGAGAGGACAAGGAGAAGAGCCATCACCATTCGCATGATTACACGAGGAGATGGAAAAAGGTTGAGATATATAACGATGAGAACGTGGAGATTCTACAAATAGAGGAGATGCAAGGTAGAGGGGCTACCCACACCTCAGAGACTCGAGGCCAGATAGAGGACACTGTGGACACAGCCTCTTCGAGTTGGGGGGCACACCACCATCTTATATATAGGATGGGATGGAACAGTGACCGGGATCAAGAGAACTGACATGCTTTCACACAAAGGACCACCCGAGGACAAGCGACACAATGCACTACGTCATGGGATTCCTTGACGCTACTACTTTAGTCACATCCTTCATAGTCCCCCACATCCACATGCTTACCTAAGAAGATACCTTACTAGTACATCATGGGCAAGGGCTTCCTTATGGGCGACTTCAACGCTCACACACAAAGTAGACAAGGTGAGATATATGACTATGAGGCCGTGGAGATGCTACAAATAGAGGAGATGCAGGGGAGGGGGGGCTATCCACACCTCGGAGACTCAGGGACAGACACTTGACACCACCTCGTAGAGTTGAGACTATAGACACCACCTCTTAGAGTTGACACTACAAACAATTGACACTATAGACACCACCTCTTAGAGTTGGGGGTTAGGACATCATCTTATACATATGATGAGATGGAGCAATGGCCAAGATCAGGAGGACTAACATGCTTTCCACACCAGGGGCACGCTAGGACAGGTTACACAGATGTGGGCTACGTTATGGGTTCCCTTGAAACTTAAAACTACCAGCCACGTCCAATCAAATGATCATACATACTAGCCCTCTCTCTCAAAATCTCAACAGTGACTCTCTACCCCCACAATATTGACACCCCCCTTATCACCATCTATTTCATATGGGATCTGGAGAATATATATGACTATAGAGTACGTGAAGGCCACCTACGTATGGATCCCATGGCACCTATGGCTACTATCACTACACAACTAGCATCACTATTGCATACACAAGCCCT
The DNA here is from genome assembly GCF_014529385.1 of Adiantum capillus-veneris. Lineage (NCBI taxonomy): Eukaryota > Viridiplantae > Streptophyta > Polypodiopsida > Polypodiales > Pteridaceae > Adiantum > Adiantum capillus-veneris. The sequence goes on along the minus strand of NC_140940.1, from coordinate 53,416,625 downwards.
AGATGGCTTTCCTAATCGCATACACAAGAGAACCCCCAATAGACCGTGCCCAAGAACCAACCTCCCACAGATAGACTTATGCATCTGGCGGAGCTTTTGTCTGCATTTACTGCCTTCTCTTCCGCTTCTTTGCTTCTTTCCTTGTAACCCTCTCAGCCTCTGAGCTCCTAGTACAAGACAATACTTCTCTGGATCTCCTAAGACAATATGTGTTGTCTCTACTCCAGATGCTCTATGCTCCTAGTGCATCCAACTGCCATATGTTGTACTCTTACCGCATACAAAATAGTGTCCTGACAACAATAAAACATACTCTTTGCTGTATGTCACTTCCATGAATATGAACCGTGGCGGATTCTTAAAGAGAGAGGAGTGAATTAATCTAAGTGGGCGTGTATAGACTTGAAAACCTGGCTGTAACCGCTAGACCCTCGCGGAGACTAGCTAGATGCATCTCCTGCCTCCATTCGTATAGATAGCAATAAGCTCTGCTGAGGCTGAGGGACTCTATGCCAATGCTAGACTAGCCCATCCAATGTCTCAAACTAAACACTGTAGCAACCTCTCCCAAAGGAGAGACAATCACAATCCTTGGAATAGGTGACACAAGAAAGTAGCCCTGAGGTAGTCCAAAAGCTACTGCACTGACAGCCTTTCTCCCGCTGCTTTACAAACCAAACAACATACCTCTAATGTGGCCATTGAACTATAAACAGAGCTAAGTGTACCCCATCAGAATCCATGATGAAGAACAAACTCACATCCAATGATCAAAAGTAAAAGCCATTTGATAGCTGCCGATGGTGACCCAGTGGGATTCCCCGCCAATGGAGCGGCTTACCAGAGTCAAACCTGAGAGGCTCATGCGTCACCAGCACCAGATTGCCGCCGATGAGACTACTCCATAGTGAACAGCAGATACTCAATGCACTATCTGTGCTGAGGACCAATGACGAGGACTGATCATGGCAGACAGGCCCCACCACGAGACAAGGAACCTCAAAGGGCTCACGGGGAGTGGCAGTGATTTTCAAACGAGAGCTATACAATTGAATTAGAGCGATGGCTCAGGCTACGCAGGCCAGATACATATGAATCAGTTTACCAGCTCTGTCCCACGCTGAAGTAATGCATCTCTCTTTATAGCTAACTAACAGGCAGCTACTTTTGTTAGCTACTATCTATCACTATATCTATTTCCATGTCAATAAATCGATTTTTTTCCATCTTGATTTAACATATGCATTCTAAAATACTGAAGCATGACTTTAAACAAGAAAAGGTTGCTGCTTGAAATGAAATACATTACAAAGAAGCAAACCTTATGGGCAGCAGGGACCATATCCAGTAATCTTTTAACCAACCTCAGTGCCATACTACGCAGTGGAAGCAAGATAAGCACCTGTAAATTTTCATTCTCACATCATATTAGAATTAGAAAACTGGCAAAAGCTCTAAAAGCGTTAATCACACTGGCTTGTTTCAGCAAATGCATGACATCTACTTAGCCCATTATTGCCTAAATGATACAAATAGTGACATTTTGGCAGCAAACTCTGTCGATATGCAATGCAAACAGTTGATCAAAGACCTAGCATTATGGTTACCAGCAGCTGATTAAGGAGCCTAAAAAAGAGATCTTGGCAGCTGCTATTTGGAAGTGTATGATAAAGATTTAGTTGTTCTATTCAATGTATTATGTACCAAGATCAGGTCCTTTACATGTCATTTTAGGATGATTTACATCATTGATCTCTGTATACCTTGTGAAAAGCCCATAGGTAAAGGACAAGACATGCATGCACGTTGCAAACGAATGAAGAACAATATCACTTGGCAAGCAATGTAGTTCCAAATCTGAAAAACAACCTTGGGCCTTGTGAAGCCTTGATCTCTTGGGGCCTCTCGATCACTTGCAGCAACTTTTTTCTCATTATTCTTTGTTACAAGATCCCTAGTTTTGAGCACATGGTTCAGCTGCCACACACCTCCATTATATCTCAGAAGCAAAAATATACCTTAGTTTACAACAAAGCTACCACATGCAAGAGGTACCCATCCATTATTAGACCTACCACATGCAAGAGGTAAGCATCCATTATTTCTTGATCTTGAATGTCTCCATTACCATAAAAAGATGGCCTCTTTGAATATAAAATATCCCGGTAACTGTTACCTGGTAGGTACAACATTAGACATGAAACTTGAGATGGAGTTGAATGTTACGAATCCTTCACAAAACGTCATACAAAGACTGAAGAATTGGCATTGGTGATTGGATTGAAAGTCCCCCCAGAGCAAGCCCCTATGACTTGCTATCCAGCTCTTTTTCAGTCGCAGTTTAACGCCATAACTCAAAAGATTTCTGTCTTCCTGTGTCAACAGAATAAGCAACCAAACATAAGCTCTGAGTACCCATATATTGATACAGTAGCGACATTTGCAAAGAAAGAGCAAGCATCGTTGGGCTAAATATATGGGATGATCAAAGACGGAATTTATGGCCACTAGCTATGGCGAATGCATAAGGTGAAAATATGCCACTTTATTTACACGCATATGTCCTTGACAGTGTAGCTACAAAGTAACTTAAAGCCATAAACCAATGTTGATCTGGGTAATCACACGCTTCAAAAGCTGAAGAACTTGCGAGAGAGTCTGTGTGTTTGTAGAGGTGAGTGTGAGAGAGAGCGTAGTGTGTGTGGGGGACTTCTCCTCTACCGTACAACTCTGTCTCCTGTTCAGCTCTGGGAATGCCTGTTATTTGCTCAGTTCAGAGAGGATCTTTACGCAAGAGATTGCAAGTTTTCTACCCTCTTCCATTGCAATGTTGCATCTCCAGTTGTACATATCACACAGTGTTAGTAAAGTGGTTGCTCGCAATTTTGTGGAGTGTGGATTATTATCGGTTATAGTGAATGCATTTTGATTGTAATTCTGTGTACAAAAGAAGAAAACCTACGAAGTCGGCCTATGAGACAAATCGTACATGAGCAAGCCCTTTGGGTATCCAGCAAAATGGAAAAAGGTACAAAATAAAAGTGCTACTCTACAAAATCTTAAGCTGTGAGATGAAGGTGGTGTCAATGTAGGTGGGGAGGGAGGTAGTGACAAAAGGGAGGTAAGAAGTCAGCCTATGAGACAAATCAAGTACATGAGCATGCCCTTTAAATATCCAGCAAAATGGAAAAGTTACAAAATAAAAGTGCTACTCTAGAAAATCCTAAACTATGAGATGAGGGTTGTGAGGGAGGTAGTGACAAAAGGGATGGATGGAGCTCTAGGCCTAGGGGTATGAAATGAAGTGAAATGTTTATTTATGGCTACAAAAAGCCTAAAAGGCGTATGAGACCAAAGAATTACGTCATCATCTTTGATCCAATGTCCAATATATAAAATAAAAGACTTAAGGTAACAAATGCTAAAATGTGACAAATGAGAGACCCAATAAAGAGCCAGCTGGTAAGAGAGAGAGAGAGAGAAATGAAATGAAATGTTATATTAACGTCTAAAAAAGGCCAAAATGACCTATGAGACCAATCTGTTACAAAATGGTAAATCTAATAGCTTGTCTGCGTACAAAAGAACTAGAACAAAGATACTACTACTATAATCCATCCTCATCTACACTCTCGATGTCGAGAGAGTATGGCTCGAATCCTATGTGTAGTCTCCGTCGATGTTCTGTAGCCCCTATCCTCAATCGTGGCTGTCTGGATCTCCGTAGCTCTAGTGCTCGGTCGATGAGAGTGCCAATACTGGTCCAATGAGTGGGGGCCGAGCTCTGCAGTGATGCTGCTCTTCTGCCTGTCCCATATCTAGTGAAAAGAAATCTGTAATCTGTCGTTGGGACTGTCTCTCTCTATCTCTCCCAAGTAAAATGTCTCTATATCTAAGTAACTCAAGTAGATATAGCCCAAGACATCTCTGATCCTCATAACTCATGACCCTAGAGAAAGGACCGAGAGAGAGAGAGAAAAAGAGAGAGAGAGAGAGAGAAATGAAATGAAATGAAATGTTATATTAACATCTTCAAAAGGCCAGAATGACCTATGCGACCAAACTGATACAAAAGTGGTGAGTCTGTTACAATGTCTGAAAAGTGTGAAAATGTGAAAATAAATGCGAAAAACTAAATACAAAGTATTAGATAAACTTCTTAGGAGCATTCTAGGTGTCTGGCTAGAATGCTTCTAATCCTTCGTTGTAGTCTCCTCCGGTGAAGTGTGCTTCTGCATCTCGGTCGTGGTCGTCTCGATTTCCTAAGCTCAATCACCCTGTCAATGAGGGTGCCTTTGGTATGAATGTGGGTACTCCTTTGTGCTCGCTGCTGGCCTCTCGCTTCTCCTTCCATTCCTGCTTCTCTCGATCCGAAGAAATCTGTGATCTGCCTCTAAGGCTGTAGTGCTCTTTGTCTTCTCATTAGATTATCCCTGTGCCGATGTAGTTCCAGTAGGTACAGGCCTAAGCACCTTTGATCTTGGTATTGCATGACTCTATCTAGAGGTCCAAAGCCTTCTTTAAACAGGCAATGGAAATGCCCACGTCTCTCATAGTATACGGTGCAGTGGCATATGTAGTGTAATTCTGTCTCCGGCTCCATTCCGCATAACTTGCAAATTCTGCTCTCAGGTGGGATTCCCCTAAATCTGCCAAATTCAATTTCCAACTGGTGTGAGGATGTACGAATCTGACCAATAGCACATCTCAAACCATGAGACAGGTGGGTATCCATGTAGCTCGGGCGAATCACAAAGCCGTCTTCAGATAGCTGTAGGAAGTTTTCTTTGTAGTCGGCCATCTTCGTGCCCAATTCTTGTGTAGGGTCTACCCATGTCCTCTTAGTGTCCAACTGTATAAGATCCTGGCGGATGATTTTATTAATCTTTGCTCGTGTGATTGCCAGTGATGGAGCCTCAAGAGAGTATTGGAAAGGGGGTAATCTTTCCATACTGAACCTGTGTCTGTGAAACCACGAGGACAGTTGCGCATACCAGCATGATGTATCTCCTTTCATTGCTAATTGTCGAGAGGATTCGAGGGCCAATCTAGTATATCAGCAATTATTTGTATCCCATAAACCATGTATGAAGGACATTGATCTCGTAAGAGCTTCAATTTCTATTGGAGGGGAAGCTAGTTCCGCTCGGCTAATCGCGTGTGGTACGGAGGCCTTGGCTCTAATCATTCGGGAAATCATAGATACCAAAGGTCTATCCATTGACTTCCAATTATCCTGATCCACAAATGGTCCCCAAATCTGGACCCCATACAGCATAGTTGAAGCCACCACAGTATCAAAGAGCCAAAGTTTTGTTCGTGGTTCCTGAAACTACACTTGTGAACACATCCTCTCCAACCCTCCCAAGGCCGCAGAGGCTCTGGACAATCTAGCATCCGCTACTTTCTTAAGAGTAAACTTCGGTCCTGTAAATACCACACCAAGCTATGTGTATGCATCTGTGTACTCTACTGTATCCTCGCCATATGCAAATGTAGGTGCCGATCTCCTAACCCACTGTGGTGTGGTGTTAAACACCATAACTTTGGTTATATTAAATGAAAGAGAGAGAGAGAGAGAGAGAGAGAGAGAGAGAGAGAGAGAGAGAGAGAGAAATGAAATGAAATGAAATGTTATATTAACTTCGTCAAAAGGCCAAAGTGACCTATGAGACCAGAAAGTTACAATGCGGTGTATCTGATACAAAGTCAGATTAACAAAATAAATTAAACTAGGATAACAAAATATAAATACTGCGGGATCCTAAACTAAGTAGTACAATGTGAAGACAATATGGGAGGGGAGTAGAGATCCATCTTCATAGAGATCCATCTTCATCTGCACTCTAGACGGCGAAAGAGTATGGCTCCAATCCTTTGCTGTAGCCTCCTTCGAAACTGTGTAGCTCCTCTTCTCCATCAGAGTCATCTAGAGAGAGAGATAGAGAAATGAAATGAAATGAAATGAAATGTTATATTAACGTCTTCAAAAGGCCATAGTGACCTATGAGACCATAAAGTTACAAGGTGGTGGATCTGATACAAAGTCAAAGTAACAAAATAACCTAATCAACAGTACAAAACAAAGATATATATTATGGGATTCTAGATTGGTCGATGTGAGCTAAGCCGAAAACTAAGCAAAAATGGGCGGCTAGTTGGGATAGCTGAATCACAAAAGATCTAGCATCGGTCGTTGGCAAATCTCATCAATTTCCTCCATGGTTAGTAGTCTGACCAGGCGTGGTGCATGCCTGGCCAGCGTGCTCTGAATCTTTTGACGTAGCCTCCGTCGATGCTGTGTAGTCTTGCGCAATCGTGGGCGCCTGGATTTCCCCAGTTCAATCGCTCGGTCAATCAGTGTGCCTCTAGTGTGAGACAGGGGGAGCTCTGCTGTGGGAGTGGCTCTTGCGGCTGTCCCGTGTCTGCTCTGAAGAAGTCTGTAATCCGTCTTTGAGACTGGTTAGCCTCGCCATTCATCAAGCTCTCTCTGTGTCTGCGGAGCTCGAGCAAGAACAAACCCAGGCATCTTTGATCTTCGTATCCCATTACTCTTGAGAGTGGTCCAAAACCCTCTCTGAACAAGCAATGGAAGCGGCCTCGTATCTCGTAGTAGACGGGGCAGCGGCATGTGTAATGCAGCTCTGTCTCAGGTTCCATGTCACACAAGGGGCATGTCCTGGCCTCTGCTGGTACTCCGCTGTATCTCCCGGTTTCAATCCGCAGCTAGTGAGACGATGTGCGTAACTGGCCAATAGCACACCGTATCCCATGAGACAGGTGGGTATCCATGTATCTGGGTCTCATCACAAAACCATCTTCCGTAAGCTGGAGAAGGTGGTCTCTGTAGAAAGCCATCTTCGTGCCCAGTTCTTGTGCTGGTTGTATCCATGTCCTCCTGGTGTCTAGCTGGGTCAGGTCTTGGCAGATGAGCTTGGTGATCTCCGACTGTGTAAGAATGAGAGATGGTGCATCCAATGAGTACTGCAATGGTGGCAGCCTGTCTATGTTGAACCCATGCACCTGAAACCATGATGCCATCTCCCCATACCAGCATGTTGTATCTCCTTGTATGGCTAACTGTCGAGAGGACTCAAGTGCTATGCGAGCATATCTGTCTCTGGGAAGTTCCCATGTGCGGTTTATGAAGGAGACTGATCTGGTGAGCGCCTCTACCACTAGTGGGGGGGCCGCCAGCTCTGCTCAGATAATGGCCCGTGGTACTAATGCCTTGGCTCTAATGAGCCGCGAGATCATAGAGACGAGAGGTTTCTCCATGTTCCCCCATCCATCTGTGCGACCCGGCCTCCCGTGGTGATCCAATGAAGGTCCCCATATCTCAGCCCCATAGAGCAATGCTGAGGCCACCAGGGTGTCAAAAAGCCAGAGCTTCGTCCGGGGTTCCTGAAACTGAACCTGTGAACACATCCTCTCTAATCTACCAAATGTTGCGTGGGCTCTAGTCAATCTGGTCTCTCTGCTGCTCTTCTGAGTGAGAATGTGGGTCCAGTAAAAACCACTCCAAGGTAAGTGTAAGCGTCTGTGTACTCCACAGTCTCCTGGCCGTATGTGAATGTAGGTGTTGATCTCCTGATCCACTGTGGAGTGGTATTAAACACCATAACCTTGGTTTTACCAAGGTTGACAGACTTTCGTGGGCAAACGTATGCAAAGCATCCAATTGGCGTTGCATTCCCTCTGGGGATTCGGAGATCAACACAATATCGTCCGCATATAACAAAAGTGGAATCCATGTCCCTGCCAACTGTGCACCTTTATCCCCGTCCCTATCAATGTAGTCAGAAACCTCATCCATGTACATACCGAAAAGAGTAGGAGAGAGCGGGCAACCCTGCTTCACCCCAATAGTGGAGTGAACCGGTATTGAGAGTCCCTCCGGGGTGCGTACATGCCCTACTACTGATCTGTATAATGGCATGATCCCCCAAATGAGCTCTGTGGATACTCCCATTTCCTGTAATCTGCGCATCAATCTAGCTCTGGGTACTGTGTCAAAAGCTTTGCGGAAGTCCACAAAGCTACAGTAGATCTGTCTCCTATGAGATCTACCTTCCTCGATGATGGCCCTAAGTGTCAAGATGTGGTCAAGAGTAGAGAAGCCTCTCCTGAACCCTGCCTGCCCAGTTGCCCGCAGTCCTTCCCTCGCTGCCAATCTGGCATCTACTCAGCTGTTGCTCAAGAATGGATGCATACAATCTTGCTAGTGTGTGCCCAATCATAATAGTGCGATAGTTCCCGGGCTCCATGGGGTCTCCTGATTTGAAGATAGGTACGATCGTAAATATGCTCCAAGTGTCCAGTAGGCCCTCACACATGGCACGGTTAAACATAACTGCTAGAAGCTCTGCTAGTAAGTCTTTGGCATGCATGAAATGCTCGGCGACTAGGCCCTCATGATCATATGCTCTCCTAGTCTTCATCTTGTCAATAGCTTTTTTCACCATGTAAGCGGTGAAAAAGACACATGTGTGTGGGCATGGATCAGGGGGGTTGGGGAGGGGCGGCTGTCTAGGTACTGTGTACAGAGATGATGTGTACTGACCCCAGGTCTCTGTGGAGGAAATAGCGGGGGGGACTGCTCATGAAAGAGCCTCCACGCCTCGCGCGAGTCCTGACTCAAGAATTGCTGATATAGATCCTGCTCAAGTCGAGCCAAAAAAGCCCTCTTCTTCCGCCGCACCAGGCGTCGGAAGTTCATCTGTGACTGTCTGTGAGTGATGTCCCCCAACAGCACCTCCCTTTGAAGTCTGGCTCTAGTCTGGCGGCACTCCTCATCGTACCAACTGTTCTGAGGCATGCTCCCAGATCGGCGGCTCTGCTCAGGCTGGGTGTGTGGGTATGCTTCTGCTGCTGCCTCATGTAATGTCTGTGTCAGTATAGTAGTTAGCTCCTCCAGAGGTCGCCCCGGGTCTTCAGTGCATAGGTGTCTGTAGATTCCGTCCATGTATACAGAGTCCGTCTCCCTTGTGAATGTGTAGCGAGTAGGGGCTGCTACTCGTGGCCTGTGTGCTACACTGAACTGGAAGGAGATGGTCATTGACACCGGAGCATGATCCACTGCCACCCCGATTGATCTAGGCCCAACTGTGAGATCCTGGATACTAGAGATGAGGTTCGGTTGTGCCATGACATAGTCCACCGTGCTGGCTCCATGTCTATGTGAGAAGCATGTAAAACCTCCCGCAGCAGGAAATCTCTGTAGGCCGTTCAAGATGGCCAATCCATGTGCAGTGCCCATGTCTATCAGGTGTCGCCCATACTCAGTATGTTCCATATCGTGTGGTAGTCTGGAAAGGCCCGTTTTTGCCACATCTATCTCTCTTAGCATTTCCTCTGAAGTATCATAAAACACTGCTTGGTGATGGGCAGTCCTAGCATTGAAGTCCCCGAGGATGACAATGTCACCGTCCCTAGAGAACTCCCATATGTCATCATCCAAAATAGAGAAAGGAGACTGTCCTTTGGGTGGTGCATAAACTGATGTACTCGGGGGGAAGTAACAAATAGCTAGATAGAGGTATCTGCCTGTCTCTACTTTCAGTCTCACCCACATGTACCTAGCCTGCTCGTCGCTGCGGGCTATATGTATCAGTGGCTGCAGATCCTCTCTAAATAACACTGCCACTCCTCCCGAGCCCCGCCCTCTGTGCTCTGAGCGTGTCTCCTGTCTGTAGGCTGTCTCCCACCTGTATCCACTGATGTGAGGCATGGATTGCCCAGGGGCCTGGTGTGTCTCAGAGTAGAAGATGATGTCTCTTCCAGTAAAGCTATCCTCAAAAGCACCCACATCAAGACGCATAGATTCATTGCAGTTCCAGGCAGCTACTTTGAGTGTGGTCCCATAAGACTCGCACCGTCATGTGGAGCGTCACTCAAGTATTACCACTTTTCCGTCTCGGTAAAAAGCGATCTTGCCTTTTCCCCTTGCCACTCTAATCTCCGGCATTACTTCCTGCATATGAGCGATCTGCGAGAGGGTGAGATCATCCCCGAGAAAGATGCGAGTCTCTTTAAGGTTTGGTCTTTTCTTCAAGAATGACTTCTTTGCCTCCATGGAGGGAAAACGGAGGATGAGTGCTCTTTCTTTGTAGGTTTCTCCACTGCCTCCATTTTTCTTTATGTTGCCCACTCTCCATGCCCTTGTGTGTGTCGGCTCATGAATCCCCATCAAGGCTGTGAGTTCTTTTACTTCTTCGTCCACATTGCCTTTGTCTTTAAGACCGCAAATGCTCACATATAAAGCGCGCACCCTTCTCCTCTGCTCCTCCTCTAGTGTCTGGTTAATGATGTTGTTTGGTGTGGACGTGGGCGTTATCTCCTTGTCTTTTCCTTTCTTGGCCACCTTGATCCATTTCTCGGCTTCGTCCACCTTCAGTTGGGTTTTGGTAAGAACATCCACCCAAGAAGTCGTCATTTCTTTGTGCTGTTCTTCTCCCTCTTTGATGGCCCATACTTGTTCCTTGATCGTGTTGATTTCTTCGATTACCGAGGGTTGCAGTTCACCCTCTTCCAGTGTGTTTCTTGATCGGGCTTCGGCGAGTTCTTTCTTGAGTGATGCGATCTCTTCCTCTTGGGTCGATTGCGGTTCATTTTGGTAATGGTCTCCGTCATTTCTTCTTTACATTTTTGAATGGCATTCTCTAGGGGGTCGGCTTTATCGTTCGTCTTCCTCGTGCTAGATCGCCGTCCGCAAGGGAGTGAGGCCGTTGGGCGTGCGGGGGGGAGTCGGCCGCAAGGGAGTCGCTAGATGCACAGGTGCACCCACCCTAGCGGCGGTCTCAACGAGTGGTGGAGCGCGCGGCGGTACAGCCGAGGGGAGATAGTGGTAGTTATAGATTGGAGAGTGAGAGAGAAAGGGGGGGGGGGGGGGGGGGGGGGGGGTTATGGTAGATAGAGTGGGGGGAAGGGGGGCGGGCAGGAAAAGAAAAAAAAATTATTAATTTCCTACGCGTAGAGGATAGACATCCTACGCGTAGGAGAGGGGGGTAGACATACTACGCGTAGGGAATGATGGCACATGCTACGCGTAGAGAATAGAGGCTAGGGCAGCGTGCAGACGTCAAGGCGCGACAGAGCAGCAGCAGGGGGGGGAGGCGAGCGGGAGGTGCAAGGAGCGCGGGGGGCAGCAGGGGAGAGGAGCGCACAGAGAGAGAGAGAGAGAGAGAGAGAGAGAGAGAGAGAGAGAGAGAGAGAGAGAGAGAGAGAGAGAATGAAATGTTATATTAACGTCTTCAAAAGGCCAAAATGACCTATGAGACCAAACTGTTACAAAATTGTGAATCTGATACCATGTCTGGGTACAAAAAGACTAGAACAAAAATACTACTACTACTAGAATCCATCCTCATCTGCACTTTGGATATCGAGAGAGTATGGCTCGAATCCTCTCATGTAGTCTCCATCGATGCTGTGTAGCCCCTCTCCTCAATTGTGGCCGTCTGGATCTTCGTAGCTCTAGTGCTCGGTCGAGTGAGAGTGCCGGTAATGGTCGAATGAGCGTGGGCCGAGTTCTGCAATGATGGCTGCTCCTCTGGCTATTCCATATCTAGCGAAAAGAAATCTGTAATTTGTCTCTGCGACTGTCTCTCTCTAGCTCTCTCCAGTAAAGTGTCTCTATATATGTGTAACTCAAGTAGATATAGCCCAAGACATCTTTGATACTCATAACTCGTGACCCTAGAGAAAGAACCAAAACCCTCTCTAAATAAGCAGTGGAAACGGCCCCGAATCTCATAGTACATTGTGCAATGACATACGTAATGTAGCTCTGTCTTTGGCTCTAGCTAGCATAAGCGGCATATCTTGTTGTCTGTTGGTATCCCTCTGACTCTACCAGTCTCAATCTCCAGCTGATGTGAGGATGTGCGTATCTGACCAGTTGCACACCGCAAACCATGAAACATGTGTATCCATGTAGCTGGGTCGAATCACAAACCCATCTCCTGTGAGGTGGAGAAGATGCTCTCTATAGAAAGCCATCTTCGTGCCCAACTCCTGTGGCGTCTCTATCCACACACACACACACACACAGAGCATGGGCTCGATCGTTCCATACGCCATTGGCGATCCTCCTCAATTCTGAGAATGCCTATGACCCAATAGATTGGAGTTTTCTTGAGGGATCCTATTTCCAATGGGTTTTCCGGATGCTTGGATTCGAGGAGTCTCGGCACTTTGCAGGTCAGCTAGTAGTGCAGTGACCATCGGAGGATTTGTTGGACGCTCGTTTGAGAGCTCTCATTCAGTCACGCAGGATGCCCGCTGGCAGCTTACCTGTACTTGTTTCTGGCAGAGACGATGTCGGATTTCATCAGAGCACAGCAGCAAGGTATTAGAGGTCTACTCATGCCCGTTGAAGATGAGCCATTTAGTAGATTAGGAGTACGCTGATGACACTACTGTTTTTACGCTATGCCACAGGTGTTTTGGATGCAGCTCGTCACTCTGTGGATGCATATTGTTTGGCAAATGCTGCACATATCAACTCGCATAAGTCTTTCGACATTCTTGTGGGGACTAATGACATGCCAACATGGGGTACAGTGGGTGGTTTTGCTTGGTTGAGACCTGGTTAGTCTTGTAATTACTTGGAGTTTCAGGTAAGTTTGGATGTTGACTTCGGAGCAGCCATTTGCACCTGTTATGCAATCAATGTGTAGGAAGCTTTGCTACTAGTCCTCTCAGCATCTTTCTTTGGCTGGTCGAGCATTGGTAGCCAATCAAGTGTTGTTGGCCATGGGGAGCAATCTTATGTTGATGTATTGTCCTGGCAGTCTTTTTTTTTTTAGGGTACTGCCAAAGATCGAGGCAATCTAAAGATCGACAAAGCCCACTACTCAGCCCTTTGAAGTACTACCAAAGAAAGCACCAACCTTTCATGCCCAGTAGAAGTCCACCAGCCCCACTACCCCTACGGACCTACCCTCCCAAGCATCTACTTCCACTCCCTCAACCAGTTCTTCACCTCCCAGGTCACTTTCCTTAATACACTTTCCACCAACTATGTTACAGCAGAATCTGGAGCAACAGGCTCCTGAGCACGCAGCCATGAAGGAGCTAGTAAGCGTTCTTGCTAAGGTGAACATCAAATTTCCCACTTTCAAAGGACTCTCCACTGGGATGCAGACGACCACGCTCGGAGGTTTGTATCCCTCTGCAGAGGTTTGGGCCGAGACTGAGAAGATGCCTACTTAGTGCTCTTTCCGTCCACCTTAGATGGCCAAGCAGACAAATGATACAGTCACTTTGCAGAGAACCACTTTAAGACTTGGGCAACACTGAGGCGACAGTTTTGTGAAGCTTTCAGACCACGTAACTGTCAAGAGAAAGTCTTAGATGAGTTGGCAAATTTGGTGCTCCAACTTGATGAGACATTTGCAGAACTAATGACAAGAACAAAGTCTCTGGTGGCCAAGCTCCCCCCAAAGACGTCTCAACAGAATCTGCGGGAGACTCTCCGACCTAAAGCAACTTTGGAGGAGTTTGTCGCTACCGCTACCAGAATCGAGGGGGCAAGGCGGTTATTCAAGGAATCCCCCCAGGTAGAGTCTATCTCAGTCCTCATGGAAAGTGCATCTGACCCGTTGATTTCTTTACGGAGGGAACTCGAAGCACTGAAATTACAACGAGCTCTTCAGGAGGAGAGGTTCTCCTCTCTTCGACAGGAGAAGTCCCCACATCAAAAGGCCTTAGACCAGATCAAGCAGGAGCTAGCAAAGCTCAATGTTGGGGTAACCCTCAGAGCAAGCTGTAATAGGTGGAGGAGCCAATTGGTGTCCTCACTTGGCACAAAGGGCTGCCCTTGGCCTCGGTCTTCCAGAAGGTCCAACTCAACTATCCCCAGTCTCTCAAACTAGTCCATCTCTAGCAACTGACAAGCCATCGACTAGTGTCAAAGTCCAACAGACCTCCATGCTATTTAATATTGATGGGGCCTTCTTAAAGGTAGTGGCTGACTGCAGCAGATCAAGGTACCAGAGAAGGCCCTGATCATCAGCGACAACTCTGCAACAGAGACTATCTTGAATAATACCTTTCAACTAGTGTCACTCTACAACATGCTTTGGTTAGATGCAAATCTTCAGAGTGACATCGTTACAGTCATTCAGTCTCTGTATCCAAGAGCAGGGCCTAGTGGCAAGCACCTCCCAGTGCATCCCTCAAAGTCCTATATGATCTCATATTCCACTACTCCCCTCACTGACTACGCGAGTCCTCGGCTCACTCTATTCTCGGGCGCCAATTCTCAGATGTCATCGTCAATGGTGGACCTAGCATCAACCTGATGCCAAAGTTCACTATGCAGGCACTGGGTCTACAACCTACTAGGCCCGCCCCATTCACAGTGACTTTGGCCGACCAGAGGACTATCTACCCCTTGGGCATGGTAGACAAGGTGCCTCTGCACATATAGGACTTCACATTCCACTTGGATTTCATCGTGGTTCGCCTTCCTAAGGTCAAGGGTGGTTTGACCTTGCTCATTGATCAACCATGGCTATGGCACACTAAAGCGCTACATGATTGGGACAATGATGCCATGTGGATACACACTCCTTGCTGCCCAAAGACACCCATTCGACTTGAAGAAGGCATGGTCTTGTAGTGCATCATAGCTCTTTGTCGCTGGAGTCCAACCCCAAACTGGCACAACCTACCCCACTCGATAGGCTAGAGGACTTGCTTGAGTGGTTAGAAGCTACCATGTCTATGCCTTTCCATGTGGTTTCTATCAATCCTTGCCCAAGGATACCTCATCTACCAGTGTCCCTACAGTAGCCAAGCAAAGTGTGCTGCCTAGCCCAGAAACAAGTGTTGCGAATGCTCCTACTGTCGAGGCCTATGGGCTTGGTGAGCCAACCAAACAAATGAGGTAAGAAATCTCCCTTACAAGAATTTACCCAGTTGTCAACCTCCTCGGTGTCTGACTCCCTGACCACGGCGAAGTTCTCTTTTATGTCTGATGAACTCCCCTCTAAGGAGCTTCCACAAGGATAGTTACAAGGAGAATATGTTGATTTCAATATTCATCAGACACAAGAGCATGTAAGGGAAGTCAACCTTGGAGATCCCAATAACCCATAGCCCATTCTTTTAGTAGCTTGGTTATGGGATCACACGGCACTCCTCGACCAGGTAGTTTCTTTGATGCATTCTTTCAAAGATGTTTTCGTTTGGTCTTACAAAGATTTGGAAGAAATCCCACCAGAACTAGGCTTTCACACTATCCCTCTGGTCGAAGGGGTCAAGCCAGACAGAGGCCGAGCTTACAAACAAAACCCCAAGTATGCAGAAGCTGTCAAAATGGAGCTAGAGACAATGCAAGAAGCAGGCATCATCGAGGCCGTGGAGCATTCTGAGTGGCTGTCCCCAATGGTAACAGCTCCCAAAAAGCAATCCAATAAAATCCGTGTGCATCGACTACCGCGCGTTGTATAAGGTAACAATCCCAGATGGCTTTCCAACACCTTTCACAAAGCGAGTGCTTCAAGATGTGGCTGGGCACATCCTCTACAGTTTCATAGACGGGTTCAGTGGATACAATCAACTGGGCATTCATCCTGTTGATCATATCAAAACTGCTTTTGTGACTCCATGAAATATTTTCCATTTACACTAGAATGTCTTTTGAGCTGAAAAACGCTCCCCCTTCTTTCAATCGCACAATATATCTCATCTTTTATCCTCTCCTAACTAATCATCTTCGCATATTCATGGATGATTTTTGAACCTTCTTCGATGCTCAATGTTCCACCCCAATGGAGAATTTGGAGGAGCACCTCGCTCAGCTCTCTGTCGTCTTCCTTCGGTGTAGAGAGTCACGCTTGAAACTCATACCTAACAAATGCCATTTTAGGTACACTTTTGGGCCATCTGGTGTTTGCTAAAGGTTTAGCTCATGACCCCGATAAGATAGTAGCCATTTTGCGGTTGCCTCCCCCCATCAATCCCAAAGGTGTTCAGAGCTTTGTAGGCCACACACGATATCATCGCACATTCATCCGTATGTATGCCGAGGTTGCTCAACCACTGACCCGCCTGACCAGTGCTGTTGTACCCTTCCAATGGTCAAAGCCTGAGACCCACGCATGAGCCTCTTAGCGTTTTCTGCTGGGCAGCCATAGAAGAGTTCGTTGGCAGCCAGGGGTACTACTCGTCGCAGGCGCTCCTTCTCTAGGGGCTGGGGCAGCAAGTTCTCCCCTTTCACTTCTTCCCCTCAAGGCAGCCTATTTAATGGGCATAGCAGTTAGATGCAGGGGAGAGCAGAGATTTCTATTTCCTTTGAAGGGAAGCCACACCGGCAGCCTTGAGTCCTTCGTCTCTCTCTCCAGTTCTTCCTTTTCCAGGAGATGGACTTGTGTTGGGGAGCCTAGCCCATGTCGAGACCGTGGCAGTGGTCTCGAGTGCAGAAGCAGTTGGCAGTGTCAGTAGCAGCTGCAGTTGTGTGTCCTCGGGTCTATCCATTGGGCATGTCAGTTCTATGCCGGACCACCCTTGGTCACTTGTATGAGCAGATTGTTATCAGCATGGAGAACCTTTCCCATATCTCTCTCTCTCTCTCTCTTTCTCTCTCTCATTCTCAGATGTCCTGTCTCTCTCTACCTCAATGATCTATCTTCTCCATAGGTGTGTCTTGTTCATGAGTTTGGCATTGCAGGTGTTCTAGATTGGAGTGAAGGTACCCACCGGATCACGAGCCAGTTCTTGTCTTCATTGCATCTTCCGCTACCACCTTTCACATAATATCAGAGCTCTATGGTGATACGACCACCTAAGTGCTTAGATGTGGCTGATCTGGTGCGGTTTTGGACATGATTGAGAGAGAAGCAGCTGGCTGTTTTTTTTCTGGTTTTCTCCAAGTTTGAGGCAGATTGGGGTATGTGGAGGCCTTGGATCCTCGTCTACGACTTCCCCGTCTTTACCCTTGATTACCCCGACCTCTCTTCATTGAGGGGAACACGATGGAGGTCTCATGTCACAAACTGCTGACATGTCAAGCCACTGAAGAACGGAGCCAACCTGCAGATCCCGGCTCAAAGGCCTAAACCCTAAGTGAAGAAGCTGAATCAGCAGGAGAAGTTTTACCGACTTACAAAGTCTTGCCAAGTGGCCTATTTTTAAAGAAAAGTTCCTGCCAACTTATGGGACCCCGTCCGATGGGACCCAAGTGACACATAGAGAAAATAAAGCAGAACCCACATGCACAGCCAATGATGACGAGGCAGGCCTATACGGACAACCCGAAATTTGCGTTGACCTGCTGACGTGCCAGCCTGTACAGATTTCCGAGTTTTTTGTTGTCGTGTTGACATGGCAGTGTACGGGATTCCCTATTTTGCGCTGGCAACTTTTGGACCAGTTGCTTTTGAGTTTGTAGCTTTTCATGTAACTGCTTTTGAGGCCAAGGGCTTTTAAATATGTGCAAAGCGCTCAATCTCTGGCATGCTTCAATGTGAAGGTGTATGGATTGGAATACTGGCATTGTACTCAGTTGAAGCAATATGAAGAAATACCGAAAGGGACGCCAACGTTTGGGGCCAGTACTCTCTGAGGTGGAATTCCGCCACTCCGTGTCGCGTGTGCTCTCTATCTATTTCAGTTCAGTTGTTATTGAAGTTCTAAACATCCAAACTGTTCTTTTCTATTGGCACATGGTGCCCGTCTCATTGACATCTCACGATGTGCAGCAATGCGGACTGCTCTCCTAATCCGAGATGAAGTCATGTTATTGTGCTTTTCCTGCAATGAGAGCTACTCATTTCCAGCTTCTTCAGAGAGAAGTGTTTGGACAACAACAGGATCTTCCTCCTCATTTTTGGAGGAGGTTCCTATGGTTGTGTTCGCCTCTGTAAATAGTCATAATGGGCATCTCCCATATCGTGCTAGAATAGTCCTGATCCTCTGGTGAAGCCTCCATCGACGTCGTGGTCACCCTCCTCCACATGGATGCCTAGCTCTCTCGAGCTCAGTGGCTCTGTCCACTAATATACCTTTTGTATAAGTGATCTCTGAAGTCTGCTAAAGCCTTCGTCGACGTCGTGGTCACCCTCCTCGACGTGGGCGTCTAGCTCTCTCGAGCTCAGTGGCTTTGTCCACTAATATACCTTTTGTATAAGTGATCTCTGAAGTCTGATATGCATGTTCATCTGGCTGCGGAGTCCCTGCTCTATAGAAGTCAGTGATCTCCCTTTGTAAATGTCTCCCATTGCCTGGTCTCCTCAGGAATCTCCGTGTGTCTATGCAGCACTAGCAAAAACAACCCGAGGCATCTCTGATCCTGATATCTCATTACTCTAGCCAACGTTCCAAAGCCCTCTCTGAACAGACAGTGAAAGCGGCCTCGTATCTCATAGTATACCGGACATGACAAATGTGATGTAACTCTGTCTCTGGCTCTATATGACACAATTGGCATATCCACGCTTCTGCTAGTCTCCAAACTCTGCGAGTCTCAATCTCTAGCTGATGCGATGATGTGTGCATCTAACCAATAGCACATCGTATCCCATAGGATAAATGAGTGTCCATATTGGCCGGTTTGATCACATATCCATCTTCTATTAGTTGGAGAAGATGCTCTCTATAGAAATCCATCTTCGTGCCCAGCTCTTGTATCGGTTGTATCCATGTACTTCTCGTGCCTAGCTGAATCAAATCCAGTCTAGTAATTATTGTCCGTGCAAGAGAAAGGGAGGGTGCGTGCAAGGAGTACTGCAATGGGGATAGTCTATCCATGCTGAAGCCATGTGACTGAAACCATGATGTCATCTGTCCATACCAGCATGTTGTGTCCCCCTATAGCGCTAGCTGTCGAGATGACTCAAGGGCTACCCGAGCATATCTATCTTTGGGGAGGTCCCATAAATGATGCACGAAGGAAACTGATCTAGTAAGGGCGTTAACTACGAGAGGGGGGGGGCGCCTAGCTCAGCTCGCATAATCTCATGTGGCACTGAGGCCTTAGCCCGAATCAGATGAGAGATCGTAGAGACTAGAGGCCTCTCCATCCGTCACTGCTAGCAGATCTTCCATGGTGGTCTATTGAGGGTCCCCAACTCTGAGCCCCATAAAACATAGTTGAAGCCACTAGAGTCTCACAAAGCCACAGCTTTGTTCGAGGTTCCAGAAAGTGAACCTGTGAACACATCTTCTCCAATCCTTCCAAGGCTACATAAGCTCTCGTCAATCTAGTCTTTGTTGTTGTCCTCAATGAAAACACTGGTCCACTGAAGACTACCCCAAGATACCTGTATGCATCTGTATACTCCACCGTCTCATGGCCATATGTAAAAGTGAGTGTTGACCTCCTGGCCCACTATGGTGTGGTGTTAAACACCATAACCTTGGTTTTCCCCAAGATAACAGACAATGCACTATCGTGGGCAAATGTGTATAGAAAGGTCCATCCTCCCGGACCTCATGTGAGACTTCTGCCCTGCTGCTGCTTTTGTTGCCTCACGTAGCCTGCTGGCACCACAAAGCCCTTGCTCTCGCTGAACGAGTCATCCGTCAAGTCTCCCCTCACGGAATCACTACAACCCCTGCGCGTTCAGCAGCTCCGCACTGCGCGCTCAGCCCCTGGTTCAATTTCCGAGATAGAGGGAGCAAAGGACTCTTGCTACTGTGCAAGAGCCTTGCGATAGAGAACTCTTCAACGATAGAAGACTTTTCAGCGTGAGAATACTTTTTAGCGATAGAAGATTTTCTAATGATAGAAGAGAATACTCTTTAGCGATGCCCACACACTGCCTGCAGCAATAACCTAGCGAGTGGCCTGGCCTGCACGTCCACCTTGCAGCAACCCTAATGCACACCACTCTGTCAGCGTAACCTACTCACAGCCAGCGCACGTCGAGCTCAGAGAGAGAGAGAAAGAAAGAAAGAAAGAAAGATTTTTTAACGTCCATAGGAGGCCGAAATCGGCCTATGAGACAAATCAAAGTACATGGGGTGGGTGTCCTCTAGATATCTTGTGAAGGATGAAAAGGTACAAAGCAAAAATAGCTATCCTGTGTAAGGACTGAGGGAGGAGGGAGGTGTTACAAGGGTGGAGTTCTAAAAACAGGGGAGAGATGCAATCCTATATGCTGGGGTATATACAATCATGAAAGAAATGCTATCATATCTCTAGCTCCATCCAGTCCCGTAATCAGGGTGTAAGACATGATGCATGGGTGGGTGAGGTGTGAACAATCCCCGTAGGATGGAGGTTGGATCTGCAAAAGCCCGGATGCGTCTCTCCTCTAGAGATTTGTAGTAGCGCTCCTGGATCTCCTAGATCTCTCTCTGGTGAAGTCGGGGTGCCCTACACCCATGGGGACGTGGACGTCTGCGAGCTCGGACCTCCTCAGCCTGCTGTAGAGTCACTTCTCTCACAGTAGTCCGGGATGGTGGTATTATTGTGCCCCTCTGGAAGAAATCTGTAATCTGTGTCTGGCGCTTGTCTCTCACGACTGATAATGTCTGAAGGAGAGAATCTCGGTGCTGCTGTGCCTCTATGAGGAAGCGGCCGAAAAGTCGCTAGTCTCTGGACTGAAGAATCTGGTGTAAGGTGGGCTGATCTGCAAACAAAGTCGTATATCTGCCTCTGATCCCCTCATATGCTCTACATCTGCACACAAAATGCTCCTCACTCTCAATGTCTGTTGTGCAAAGTGTGCATATCCTCTCTGCCCTGGGGACATGTGCAGCTCTCCCTGCCTCAATCTCTAGATGGTGTGATGATACTCTGAGCTGTCCAATGGCGACCCGTGCTCTATGTGGCATATGGACATCCATGTATCTCGGTCTTTGGATGAAACCATCTGCTAGGATGGTCAGGAAGTGGTCTCTGTAGTATTGCCTCTTCGTAGGAAGAGGCTCTCTCGGTGTGATCCATGTCTCTCGGATGTATAGCTGCCAGAGATCCTGTCTTAGAACTCGATTCCTCTCATGGTGTGAGAGGCGTATGTGTGGGGAGTCGAGATCATACTGAAAAGGGGGCAAGTCTGTGATGTCCAAGCCATGGGATGTGAACCACTCTGTGACCTGTGAGTACCATGCTCTGGTGCCCCCCTCCTGATGTAGTTGTATCGATGCCTCAAAAGCTCTGCGTGTGAGTCTGTCTGGTGGAAGCTCTCGCATGCGCTGGATGAAGCAAACTGTCTGGAAGAGGGCGTCTACTAGCATCGGGGGTGCCGCTAGCTCTGCTCTGATGATGTCGTGTGGTACTGATGGTTTGCTATGGAGCAAACGAGAGATCATATGATCTGTGGGCGCTCTATCTATGTCCAAAGAGATGCTGAGAGTCCTGGTGCCCATACTAAGGCAGCGTACATCATGGTAGGTGTAACTAAAGTGTCAAAAAGCCACCCCTTGGTGCGGGGCTCCTGAAAGTGGGCCTGGTGGCATCTGCGCTCTAAGGTGGCCAGTGCTGCATATCCTCGTGTAAGCCGGTCTCTGGCTGCCTAGGTCATGGAAAATCTGCCCGTGGTGCCAGTGAAAGTCACCCCCAAATATACATATGAATCAACTACCTCAACCTGTCCACCTGCTACCATGAGCACTGCTCTACTCCGGACTGTCCTAGAGGTGTGGAAGATCATGACCTTGGTCTTGCCAAGGTTCACTGTGAGCCCTCGATGTGTGCAAAAATCATCCAAGGCGTGTAGGTGGCTCTGTAGTCCCTCCTATGTCTCAGAAACTAGCATAATATCATCTGCATAGAACATAATAAAAAATGGTGTACCTGCCAAGTCGGAGCCCACCCTGCCTGCTCGTAGGATGTAATCTGCTACCTCGTCGATGTACAAGCCAAATAGGGTCGGGGAGAGGGGGCATCCTTGCTTCACACCAATGGTGCTAGCAATGGGGTCCGATACTCCACTTGGGCACTGCACTCTACCTATGACCTGTGCATACAAAGAATGAATGGCCCATATCATCTCAGATGGTATCTGTAGCTCCTGGGGACGCTGAAAGAGTCTCTCTCTAGGGATGGTGTCAAAAGCCTTGCGGAAATCCACAAAGCAACAGTAGAGTCGTCTCTTCCGTGCTTTCGCTCCATCGATGAGGCAGCGAAGCACGAAGATGTGATCGATGGTCGAGAAAGTGCGTCGAAACCCTGTCAAACCTGGTGCACGAAGCCCTCATGCCTCTGCGTATGTGCTGAGCTCTGCCTCAAGAACTGCCCCATATAGTTTGGCCAATGTGTGGCCAATCATGATAGTCCTGTACTTCCCTGGGTCCAAGGTGTCGCCAGATTTGTGGATCGGCACAATGGTGTGCATGGTCCACTCCTTTGGTAGTCCCTCAACCAAAGCGCGGTTGAAGAGACGTGCTATCAAGGGGGAGAGGGTGTCTGCTGCATAGATGAGGTGCTCGCTCTCTAGTCTAGTGTGGTCTGCTGAGCGGCCATGCTGGAGGCGTAGAATAGCCCTCTTGACCATACTAGATGTAAAGAACGTCGAGGTGGTAGGTCGAGGGTCGGGTGGCTCCGGGATCAGTGGCTGCCCAGGTATCTGGTATAGGCGCTCGGCGTAATCATGCCAGATCTGAGGATCCTCCAGGGGGGTGGTAGGGCGTGGCTCTCTGAGAATCCTCCATGCGGTGGCGCAGTCTGTACTCATGAGAAGGTGGTTTAGCTCAAGCTCTTGTGCCTCTTCGAAGGCCCGCCGTTTACGGCGTGTGATGGCCTTCATCTATCGCCGGACCCCGCTCTCAGTGATCTCCTCCAAGGCTCGTCGAGCCCGTAGCTGCCTGTATAGATCCCTACACTCCTCGTCATACCACCGGTTCTAGGGCATTGTCCCAGAGGGTGGAGATCTACCAGTGTGGGTAGTATGTGGAAAGCAGCTGAGGGCTGAGGTGTGTAGAACTGCGGAAAGCTGGCTAGTGAGTGTAGAGAGTGGTGTATCTGGGTTGAGAGTGTAGATCCCCTCGTAGACATGTGATGAGTAAACTCTGGCTAGCTCATGTGTGAAATGTATGGTGGTGTGTGGTGTGAGTGTAGGTGGTGTGTGTGAGATGGGTGAGCCAGTGAAAGAGAGGGCAAGATATGCATGGTCAGCCCCAATATGTAGTGGTGGGATGGTGAAGGATGTGAGCAGGTGAGCTGCCTCTCTGAAGCCGATGATGTAGTCCACTGTACTGCCGCCGCTAGGTACTGATGGTGGTATGCAAGTCAGGCCTCCAGATGATGGCCATTGCGCCATCCCGTTGTAGATAACGAGACGGTACTGTGATCCCAAGCGAAGCAGATGTCGCCCGTACGGTGTCGGTGTGGTGGTGTCTCTGGAAAACCTCTCTGCCTCTGTGTTCTCCATGGTGGAGAGTAGCTCTGGGTCGTCAAAGTCGTAGATGTCACTGTCTACTCTGTGTCCTGGCGTTGAAGTCTCCCGTGAGGAAAACTTCTCCCAGCTTGGAGTATTCCATGATCTCCTCCCTGAGACATGCATATGGTGAAAGTGTATCATCCTCCTCCTCTCCGCCCTGTGTATGAGCCTCATATGTCTCTCCTCCGCCTGTGTGCAAATCTAGAACCACTGGGTGCGATGTAACAAATGGCAATGTAGAGAATGTGTTCATCAGAGAGCTCAATCCGCACCCACATGTAGCGTGCTCCTGGGTCACGGGCTACTATCCGTATCCTGCTATGGAGTGAGCGGCGGTAGAGGACTGCTACTCCGCCAAATCCTCTAGTGGTGTTGTGCCGTGTGCACTTCCTGTGTGTGGTTTCCCACTGATAATCCTGTACTCGGGGTAGACCTCTCTCTGAGCTCTCATGTGTCTCTGTGAGTAGAATGATTTCTCTGTCATGCATCACCTCCTCCAATCTCCCTGGGTGTGTCCACAGAGAGCCGTTGCAGTTCATGTGTATCTCCTCATATAGTGTCCCATAGGCCGCGAGTCCCTATGCTACGGCCTTGCCATCGATGATGACCCGACCGTCGCGATAGGAGGCTCGTTTTCCTTCATTGCGTGCTTGTTGCATCCGGGCCATGCATGCTCTTCTATGCTCCACTTGCATTTTGTGAGGTCGTCATCTAGGTAGATGGGGGGGGCCCTGAGACCTCGTAGGATTACCCTCTTTCGGATGAAAAGGGTGCGTGCTTCTTCCGATGACAATTGGAGTATAAGAGGCCTCTTTTTGGTGAGGTCTTTGCCGGCTCGCCAAGCTTTGGTGAAGGGGGTTGGGTCTTCTACTTTGTAACCAAGTGTGTTGCATAGGGTTTTACCATCTTTCTCAGGGGTGGATTCCTTCCCTTCGTCAATGCCGGTGACTCGTATATTAAGGCGACGGGCATTCCGCATCTTCTCCTCTTCAAGGGTGGTGTGTACAAGGAGATCTTCTTCCTTGTGGGCGTCCTCTTTCGCTTCTTTCTTGAGGTTCTTCTTGAGCACTTCTACCCATCCCTCCTTTGCAGCTTTGAGCTTGTCTTCCAGGCTCTCGGTAAGGGCTTTAGTGAGTTCTTCTTTGATGGCCTCCTTTGTGTCCTTGTTGATTTCCCCTTCCTCGCGGGTAAGGGATGCGATTGAGGCCTTGAGGATGGCCATTTGCTCATGCATCTCTTCCTTCTCTTTCTTCCATCCCTCAAGCTCCTCCTTTTTGTCTTCCTTCTCCCTTGCCCATTCTTCTTTCTCTTTGTTCAAGACTTCTACTTCTTTCTCAAGTTTGGAGAGGCGGTTGATGATAGTGGTGATGGCCGAGTCGGTCAATTTCTTGTTTTCTTTGATCGTGGCGTGTAGCTTGTCCTCCATCTTGGCCATTTCATCCTTTGTGGCCCCTTTTTCCATAGCCGTTAAATGGGTGGTCCCTTTGTATTGAAGGTTGAAAAAGGGTGAGCCGTGGGAACAGGCAGGTATGCTGGGTGGGGGGTTAATTGCTGGCGGATTTGTTTGTGGGCAGGCCTGACGCGTTCAGGTGGGCAGACGGGAGAAGAACTTGACCGGCAGGGGCAGTGGGAATGCGCGCAGGCAGGCCCAAAAACGAAAGCTAAAAAATGATGCGCGCAAGTATTTAGGCGCGCGAGACAGGCTGCGCGCAGGTAGCTGGGCGCGCGCAGGCAGTGCAACAGGTCATGGCGAGGGCGCAGCAAAGAGAGAGAGAGAGAGAGAGAGAGAGAGAGAGAGAGAGTTAGCGTAGGCTACCTGTCTCTACACCATCCCCTCCTTGGATTAAGCACGCAAGGCACATGTTGCCCACACGAGAGAGAGAGAGAGAGAGAGAGAGAGAGAGAGAGAGAGAGAGAGAGAGAGAGAGAGAGAGAGAGAGAGAGAGAGAGAGAGAGAGAGAGAGAGAGAGAGAGAGAGAGCTTTTTCCTCATGTCCAGACTTCTCACAAAAGTGGCAGTAAACCCGAAGGGGGCATTCTTGTGGAGGGTGCCCTGGAGAGGGGCATGAGCTACACCAAACCATAGCCTTAGTCTCCTGCTGAGACTTGAGCTCTTCTAGCTCGTGCTTGATGTGTTCCAATGCCTCGTGATGTGGAGGCTTCTCTTGTCTAAGAGAGAAGGACCTCTCCTCTTGAAGAGCTCGCTGTAACTCTAGGGCTTCAAGTTCCCTGCGTAAAGAAGTTAAAGGATCAAAAGGACTTTCCAAAAACACTGAGGGGGTCTCTACCTGAGGAGAGTTGGTGAACAGCTTCCTAGCTCCCTCTATCCTAGTAGCAACAATGGCGTCAGGTCGGAGACTCTCTCGCAGTTTTTGCTGCGAAGTTTTGGGAGGTCCACCCACTTCTTAACCATAAATTCACCGGGTTGCTAGGGAAGCTTGGCAACCAGAGACTTGGTTTTAGTCATAAGTTCTGCAAAAGTCTCCTCTGGCTGGAGCACCATGTTGGCCACTCGTCCAAAACCTTCTCCTTGTAGTCACCTGGCCTGAATGCTACACAGAACTGTTGTCTTAAGGCTGCCGAAGTTGCAAAATGGTTCTCTGCAAACTGGCTGTACCATTTGTCTGCTAAGCCATCCAAGGTAGATGGAAAGAGTACCAAATAAGCATCTTCTCTATTAAGACCACGACCCCTACAGAGAGATACAAACCTCCTTGCATGGTCGTCAACATCTTCTGAAGAGAGTCCTTTGAAGGTAGGAAACTTGATGTTTACTGTGGCCAAAACACTAGCCAACGCCTCCATGGCCCCTTGCTCAGGAGCCCGTTGCTCAATAGCCTGCTGTAACAAAATAGGAGAGACTTTTATTTTTTTTTACTTTTTACTTTTTTGGGCTAGAGCCGGCAAGCCAGCAAGGAACTGCTTTTGCTTCGCGTGCACGCAAACGAGTGAAAGACAAATTACCTTGCGGACTTGCCGACAAAGGGAAAAGCGCTTCCATGCCGTATCGTGGCATGTCAACGGGGAATGGAAGCAAGTTTCCCCCTCGGGGGAGTAAAAAGTCTTTTCATGCCATGTTAGTCAGTCCATGTTCCCTTGTTAGTCACGCCACCCGAGGGTCACGTCGGGAAATCACCAAACGAATTCAGTGATGCATTTAAGGACCAAGGCTGAGAGAGAGGGACAAACCCTTGTAAAGACTTTTATTGGAGAAGGTGATCAGGAAGATGTGGAACCGGATGGAGGAATGGGTGATGTCGTATGTGGAGGTATGGGTGATGAGTTGATGGACTTCTACTAGGTACCAAGGGTCGTCTTCTGTTGTAGTACTTCAGAGGACTCAGTAGTGCGCTGACGCTTGACTGCCGGCCTTGTATATGTCATGCAGCGACCACCAATCCAACCAAGCTTTGGGCAAGAAAACCTTTAACAGGCTGAAGACAGGTCTAGACTCTACTAGTCCAGGCAAGTACTAGACCCAGGCTGGACCAGGGACGGGGAGGACTAGACCAAGGTCAACGAGGACTAGACCAAGGTCGAGAAAGGACTAGTCCAGGGAAGAGGGCTGGTTGGACTAGGGCGAGAGAGGACTAGCGCGAGAGGACTAGACCAGTTGGACCACACAGTGCAAGGCAAGGTAGGCGAAGCTAGGTAAAAACCACTAGCTTCACTGTTTGTATTCTTGGCCATTTCCTCCATCTTGGCCATTTCATCCTTTGTGGCCCCTTTTTCCATAGCCGTTAAATGGGTGGTCCCTTTGTATTGAAGGTTGAAAAAGGGTGAGCCGTGGGAACAGGCAGGTATGCTGGGTGGGGGGTTAATTGCTGGCGGATTTGTTTGTGGGCAGGCCTGACGCGTTCTGGTGGGCAGACGGGAGAAGAACTTGACCGGCAGGGGCAGTGGGAATGCGCGCAGGCAGGCCCAAAAACGAAAGCTAAAAAATGATGCGCGCAAGTATTTAGGCGCGCGAGACAGGCTGCGCGCAGGTAGCTGGGCGCGCGCAGGCAGTGCAACAGGTCATGGCGAGGGCGCGCAGCAAGAGAGAGAGAGAGAGAGAGAGAGAGAGAGAGAGAGAGAGAGAGAGAGAGAGAGAGAGAGAGAGAGAGAGAGAGAGTTAGCGTAGGCTACCTGTCTCTACACCATCCCCTCCTTGGATTAAGCACGCAAGGCACATGTTGCCCACACGAGAGAGAGCGAGAGAGAGAGAGAGAGAGAGAGAGAGAGAGAGAGAGAGAGAGAGAGAGAGAGAGAGAGAGAGAGAGCTTTTTCCTCATGTCCAGACTTCTCACAAAAGTGGCAGTAAACCCGAAGGGGGCATTCTTGTGGAGGGTGCCCTGGAGAGGGGCATGAGCTACACCAAACCATAGCCTTAGTCTCCTGCTGAGACTTGAGCTCTTCTAGCTCGTGCTTGATGTGTTCCAATGCCTCGTGATGTGGAGGCTTCTCTTGTCTAAGAGAGAAGGACCTCTCCTCTTGAAGAGCTCGCTGTAACTCTAGGGCTTCAAGTTCCCTGCGTAAAGAAGTTAAAGGATCAAAAGGACTTTCCAAAAACACTGAGGGGGTCTCTACCTGAGGAGAGTTGGTGAACAGCTTCCTAGCTCCCTCTATCCTAGTAGCAACAATGGCGTCAGGTCGGAGACTCTCTCGCAGTTTTTGCTGCGAAGTTTTGGGAGGTCCACCCACTTCTTAACCATAAATTCACCGGGTTGCTAGGGAAGCTTGGCAACCAGAGACTTGGTTTTAGTCATAAGTTCTGCAAAAGTCTCCTCTGGCTGGAGCACCATGTTGGCCACTCGTCCAAAACCTTCTCCTTGTAGTCACCTGGCCTGAATGCTACACAGAACTGTTGTCTTAAGGCTGCCGAAGTTGCAAAATGGTTCTCTGCAAACTGGCTGTACCATTTGTCTGCTAAGCCATCCAAGGTAGATGGAAAGAGTACCAAATAAGCATCTTCTCTATTAAGACCACGACCCCTACAGAGAGATACAAACCTCCTTGCATGGTCGTCAACATCTTCTGAAGAGAGTCCTTTGAAGGTAGGAAACTTGATGTTTACTGTGGCCAAAACACTAGCCAACGCCTCCATGGCCCCTTGCTCAGGAGCCCGTTGCTCAATAGCCTGCTGTAACAAAATAGGAGAGACTTTTATTTTTTTTTACTTTTTACTTTTTTGGGCTAGAGCCGGCAAGCCAGCAAGGAACTGCTTTTGCTTCGCGTGCACGCAAACGAGTGAAAGACAAATTACCTTGCGGACTTGCCGACAAAGGGAAAAGCGCTTCCATGCCGTATCGTGGCATGTCAACGGGGAATGGAAGCAAGTTTCCCCCTCGGGGGAGTAAAAAGTCTTTTCATGCCATGTTAGTCAGTCCATGTTCCCTTGTTAGTCACGCCACCCGAGGGTCACGTCGGGAAATCACCAAACGAATTCAGTGATGCATTTAAGGACCAAGGCTGAGAGAGAGGGACAAACCCTTGTAAAGACTTTTATTGGAGAAGGTGATCAGGAAGATGTGGAACCGGATGGAGGAATGGGTGATGTCGTATGTGGAGGTATGGGTGATGAGTTGATGGACTTCTACTAGGTACCAAGGGTCGTCTTCTGTTGTAGTACTTCAGAGGACTCAGTAGTGCGCTGACGCTTGACTGCCGGCCTTGTATATGTCATGCAGCGACCACCAATCCAACCAAGCTTTGGGCAAGAAAACCTTTAACAGGCTGAAGACAGGTCTAGACTCTACTAGTCCAGGCAAGTACTAGACCCAGGCTGGACCAGGGACGGGGAGGACTAGACCAAGGTCAACGAGGACTAGACCAAGGTCGAGAAAGGACTAGTCCAGGAAAGAGGGCTGGTTGGACTAGGGCGAGAGAGGACTAGCGCGAGAGGACTAGACCAGTTGGACCACACAGTGCAAGGCAAGGTAGGCGAAGCTAGGTAAAAACCACTAGCTTCACTGTTTGTATTCTTGGCCATTTCCTCCATCTTGGCCATTTCATCCTTTGTGGCCCCTTTTTCCATAGCCGTTAAATGGGTGGTCCCTTTGTATTGAAGGTTGAAAAAGGGTGAGCCGTGGGAACAGGCAGGTATGCTGGGTGGGGGGTTAATTGCTGGCGGATTTGTTTGTGGGCAGGCCTGACGCGTTCTGGTGGGCAGACGGGAGAAGAACTTGACCGGCAGGGGCAGTGGGAATGCGCGCAGGCAGGCCCAAAAACGAAAGCTAAAAAATGATGCGCGCAAGTATTTAGGCGCGCGAGACAGGCTGCGCGCAGGTAGCTGGGCGCGCGCAGGCAGTGCAACAGGTCATGGCGAGGGCGCAGCAAAGAGAGAGAGAGAGAGAGAGAGAGAGAGAGAGAGAGAGAGAGAGAGAGAGAGAGAGAGAGAGAGAGAGAGTTAGCGTAGGCTACCTGTCTCTACACCATCCCCTCCTTGGATTAAGCACGCAAGGCACATGTTGCCCACACGAGAGAGAGAGAGAGAGAGAGAGAGAGAGAGAGAGAGAGAGAGAGCTTTTTCCTCATGTCCAGACTTCTCACAAAAGTGGCAGTAAACCCGAAGGGGGCATTCTTGTGGAGGGTGCTCTGGAGAGGGGCATGAGCTACACCAAACCATAGCCTTAGTCTCCTGCTGAGACTTGAGCTCTTCTAGCTCGTGCTTGATGTGTTCCAATGCCTCGTGATGTGGAGGCTTCTCTTGTCTAAGAGAGAAGGACCTCTCCTCTTGAAGAGCTCGCTGTAACTCTAGGGCTTCAAGTTCCCTGCGTAAAGAAGTTAAAGGATCAAAAGGACTTTCCAAAAACACTGAGGGGGTCTCTACCTGAGGAGAGTTGGTGAACAGCTTCCTAGCTCCCTCTATCCTAGTAGCAACAATGGCGTCAGGTCGGAGACTCTCTCGCAGTTTTTGCTGCGAAGTTTTGGGAGGTCCACCCACTTCTTAACCATAAATTCACCGGGTTGCTAGGGAAGCTTGGCAACCAGAGACTTGGTTTTAGTCATAAGTTCTGCAAAAGTCTCCTCTGGCTGGAGCACCATGTTGGCCACTCGTCCAAAACCTTCTCCTTGTAGTCACCTGGCCTGAATGCTACACAGAACTGTTGTCTTAAGGCTGCCGAAGTTGCAAAATGGTTCTCTGCAAACTGGCTGTACCATTTGTCTGCTAAGCCATCCAAGGTAGATGGAAAGAGTACCAAATAAGCATCTTCTCTATTAAGACCACGACCCCTACAGAGAGATACAAACCTCCTTGCATGGTCGTCAACATCTTCTGAAGAGAGTCCTTTGAAGGTAGGAAACTTGATGTTTACTGTGGCCAAAACACTAGCCAACGCCTCCATGGCCCCTTGCTCAGGAGCCCGTTGCTCAATAGCCTGCTGTAACAAAATAGGAGAGACTTTTATTGGAGAAGGTGATCGGGAAGATGTGGAACCGGATGGAGGAATGGGTGATGTCGTATGTGGAGGTATGGGTGATGAGTTGATGGACTTCTACTAGGTACCAAGGGTCGTCTTCTGTTGTAGTACTTCAGAGGACTCAGTAGTGCGCTGACGCTTGACTGCCGGCCTTGTATATGTCATGCAACGACCACCAATCCAACCAAGCTTTGGGCAAGAAAACCTTTAACAGGCTGAAGACAGGTCTAGACTCTACTAGTCCAGGCAAGTACTAGACCCAGGCTGGACCAGGGACGAGGAGGACTAGACCAAGGTCAACGAGGACTAGACCAAGGTCGAGAAAGGACTAGTCCAGGGAAGAGGGCTGGTTGGACCAGGGCGAGAGAGGACTAGCGCGAGAGGACTAGACCAGTTGGAGCACACAGTGCAAGGCAAGGTAGGCGAAGCTAGGTAAAAACCACTAGCTTCACTGTTTGTATTCTCAACAAAGAGTGAGACTTCAGTTGAGGTCCCACCGTGATCGGCAAAATGAGAGCACCTGTAGCGCGGATAGTGTGTCATGCTCTCTATAGTGGGTGCTCCTCAATGCAATGTGCGTGACAATCTCACTCAAAACAGACTAAAAACAAAGGAACAAATAGACAACAACTGAGCTCACAGAGACACAACAACAGACCACAACATATGACTCGACTATCTCAAATAACTAATACAGACTCTGGCGTGGCAACACACTCAACTCCAGCCCGGGATACACAGGTACAATGGGTTGTCGAGGCTCAGATGTGCAAGGATGGTGAAGCAGTGCTATGTGTATAGACTCTATCCTCTAGACGACGACGCTGGACCAGATATGGAGAAGATCACCAGCGGCTCATAAATGTCAGCCACCTAAACCGAGTGGTGGTGGTGGTGACCTGGTCACGATGTCCACTAAACCACCACCGTCTGTATCCTGCCACGTGTCACTGCCCAGCCCAGAGAGTCCGTCCAGTGTGAACCAGACCAGACCAACTGTACTAACTATGTGTCCTGTGAAAGTGACACTATAGCCTCCTACACATCTCTCTCTCTCTCTCTCTCTCTCTCTCTCTCTCTCTCTCTCTCTCTCTCTCTCTCTCTCTCTCTCTCTCTCTCTCTCTCTCTCTCTCTCTCTCTCTCTCTCTCTCTCTCTCTCTCTCTCATGTGAAAATTCTCTCTCCATTAAGTGAACCACTCTAATCTCTATTTAACTACTCCTTAATTCCCAACAATTCTCTCGTGTCTGTGCGGCTCTAGCAAAAACAACCCAAGACCCGAAGATGCTTTCAAATAAAATTCTAATACTCTCCGGTGTGCTCTGTCTTCTCTTTTGTACCACCGGTATGCTTTCAAAAAAGCACACGCCTGACGCTCTGATTCCACGGGCACCACGTGCCAATAGAAAAGAACAAACTGAACAGCCTTTTAGCACTTCAATAACAACCGAACTAAAAGAGAGAAAGCACGACATGAGACACGGAGTGGCGAAGTTCCACCCCAAGAGAGCACTGGCCCCAAACGCTGGTCCCCCCTTTCGGTATTTCTTTATTATTGCTGATTAGCAAAGTACAACAATCCGGGAGCACCTTCTCTGCAATCTGCGCACTGAAGAGTGCCAAAGAGGGCCCCCAAGGCTCATATTTAAAGGCCCAAAGCCTAAAAGCATCAAATATGAAAAGCTCACCCAAAAAAACACTTTCCTAAAATTTTGGGATTTTCCTAAAAATCCATCACGAATTGCGGAACGTCTGTACAGGTGCCACATCATCATATTTTGTTGTGCAAAGTCTTCTAAGTGTGTTCTGCTTTATTTTTTAAGCCTTTATGTCACTTGGGCCCCATCGGATGGGGTCCCATGAGTTGTTGGAAACTCTTCTTTAAAAATAGGCCACTCGTCAAGACTTTGTAAGTCTGTAAAACTTCTTCTTCTGTTGCTGCTGCTTCTTAGAAATTTGGCCCCTTGGCAAGGATCTAAAGGTTGGCTCCGTTCTTTAGTGGCTTGACACGTCAACACTTTGTGACATCCCCCCTTCTTGAAAGAAAGTAATCGTCCGCGATTATGACATATCTACAAAACAACTCAAGTTAGCTCAAAAATTTTCGAGGGTCATTCCAAGGGACAATCAGTTTGCTCATCTTTTGTTAAGGAGTTGGCTTCTCCTCTCGGCTCTTTTGTTAAGGAGTTGGCTTCTCCTTTCGTCCAGATTGGAACTCTTGATATTCCAATGTAGTAAAATTAGCCATCGCACCCAGACCGCACTGATATTCCACGAGTGTCTTGAAGCACTACAATTACATAACCTAGGCAATCTCATCCAATTAGGAATATTCAGTGGTTCGCACATCACAATGCAACACAAATGCTCACATATGCATGCTACAAGACACAGAAACATAAAGTCGCCGATGAACACTCCTCCCACATAACCTAACAAAGTCCGAGCCGAGAGATATTCAACGACTCCCTCATCATTCCTCCCGCATAACCTAAAAATGTTCGGGCCGGGAGATATAGAGGCCTTTTACAACCAAACGCCCCCCAGACCGCAACCTGGGGTCGTTTGGAGGTGCTAAGAGTAACCACTGCTCAAACTTCTTAATACTCCTCCTGCATAACCATCCACGTCCGAGCGAGAGTAACAACAACAATATTTTTCAAGCATACAACGAAACGCTCCCCAGACATCCCGTTTGCGTCGTTCCAAGGTTCAAACAATACCAAAACAGCATTTCTTACCACTACACCAGGGAGTAAAATCATCAATCAATGAAACCAGTATTAAAATTAAAGTCAAAACATTTCAAATCAGCACCAACAGGCTCAAAACAAATACCATCCATTTCAAACAAATTCCAAATAGGACCACCAAACAAGTTCCAAACAGAACTTAAACTTAAAAAGCAATCTCGGCATCAATCGAGCTCGAAAAGTTGACTGACTTTCCATCCTCAAACCTGCACCAAAATTAGGGTTAGATTCCTTCCATAAGGTCGTAGCCGATCGCAGCATGATCCACAAACTCTTGAATAGTCAAAACAAGCCTCGACAAGCAATGTTCGTGTGGCGGTGATGGTAGTCCCAAGACTTGTCAATCACACTTGACCTCCAAGATTATCATCTTGAGAAGAGACACCTGCTAAGAGATGTCCAAATAGTTCAAGTCGTAATCTGCTAGGGTTTCCATGGCAAGCATTTCAGGATACCCCACTCTGCCAGAAGTTGCACTTTGAAGGAAGATGTTAGAAACCATACAGCTTTGGGCTAAAAAAAAATTTAAAGCTTGCCAAGTCCTTGGAGTGTGTGGCTTGATAGCTATAGACATCCACCACTGATTATAAGAAAAACAGCAGTTCGAAGCAAATCTTGATCCTTCTATTGCAAATGATCTTAATGGCTTAAGCCCTGTAAGACAGCGGTGAAGACGGTAGCACCCCCGATGTGTGATGAAGTATGGGTGGGAGTGGCTAATAAGTCCGGTGTCCCCCCCGCCTTCCCTTGCACGCGGCAGCCCAGCCCGCCCACCCCCTACTGCGCATACCCGCCGTTGTCCCCTAGCTCGCGCTGCCCGCCAGCAACCCCCCTCTCGCGCCGCCCTTCAAACCCCACCCCCCAACCCTGCCCGCCCGTTGGCTGCCTCTTGAGGTATCGAACTCCGCCCGCCTTATCCGTTATTCCCCCCTCGCCTTCTTCTCCCCGAAGCCTCCTGCACTTGGCTCTGGTAGCACTGTTTCTTTGGACAGTGCTCGGCGCGCTTGGCTGCAGAGTTGCTTCACCGCCCGCATCTTCGACACAACAGTAGACACAAATGGAGGTTCCAGTTCCACCACAGAGGGACTCGTGCGAAGCCCCCTCACCCGACCCTGCTGAGCCCACCATTCGACTTGCTCTTTCGCCGGCAGAGCAAGCGAGCCTAGCCACAGAGGTAGAGCGTTTGCAAACAACTTCTGTCATCTGCAAGATTCTTGGCACCCGACCTAGCAGAGGAGAGCTGCGTGACCTTCTCCAGGCCCGCCTTCTCGCAGAGGTGGGCAAGATCTTGGACCTACAGATACTCGAACGAGGTTACTATCAGATCGAGTTTGAGACCTCCAAGATGGTGTCCAAGGTCATCTCCATGAGTCCATTGACCATCCGAGCAACACGAGCCCACTTTCAACAGTGGAGACATGGTTTTGACCCTGCTTCGGATGTTCTAGTAGTGGATGCAGACATCCCCATCTCCGTCTGCTTTCCGGGTTTGCGGAGAGAGTACTTACCACTTTTGTCCAGGATCGGCTAACCATTGGGACGATCCTGGAGACACCTCACATGGTAGCCTCAGTAGCTGCCAAGGTAGCTGGCATTCCCTCAGTTCGCGTTTTGGTCAGAGACACTCGAGTACACACTCCCGAAGGTTATTCTTCTGCCTCGGGTGAGTGGAGGTTGGTTTAGACAAAGTGTGGAGTATTCGGGCCTCCAGAACCAGTGCTTCATTTGTCGACAGATGGGCCATCTAGCAAAGCCTATCCACGGAGGAAGCCTCGACCTACACCACAGCCTCAACCCCAGCCTGCAAGGGCTGGCCAGCAGACACAGACAGACACAGCGCACACATGCAGAGCCACCCTCTGAGCCTGGGGCTCCAACGGAGGAGAGAAAGCAGCAGGTACGTGGTCGACGACGATAGGGGCCACAGCGACAACCTAGCACTCAGAGTGGTCCTCAGGCGCCTACTCAGCAGCACTTGGTTCCCACGGGAAACCGGTTTGGTCCTCTTGAGCAGGATGAGGTCCCTACTCCAGCCCCCACCCCAGCTTCACCCTCGACAACCCCTCCCCCTCCAGAGTTCCCCCCCTCTTCCTCATCCTCCCCCCCGTCTCCTGCTCCAGCCGCCTCTTCCTCCCGCCCCTCTACCTCTACCGCTCCCCCCCCCCCCGCACCTCTTCTCCACTGCTCCCCCTGCTCCTTCTCCCCCACCTCACGCTTCAGTTCCACAGTCGTCCCAGGGGGCAGGGCCTTCTCCGGCTGCTAGGAGGCCTCTTGGCAGCGCCTTTGCCACAAGTCGCTTGGCGAGAGAGGGTCAGCCTTTCTTGCGGCCCCCTCTACAGGTACAGACGTCCCCCCTTGCAGATATCCCTCGAGGTCTGACGAGCATTGACATCCGACGCCGATGGGATTTCTTCAACTATGACTTCACTCGTTTTCTCGACGACCCCTCAACAGACCATGAGACAGCCTACTTCAGGGTCCATGTTCTGTTCCTTGCAGCTAGGGGGACAGACTCCAGAGGCCTTGGACTCAGCAGTTGGCTTCTCCTTTCCCCTCTGCGGCAGGGACCAGACAGAGTGGACTCTCGACTCAGTGTTGGGATGGTTGCACACACTGGTCCTAGACTTCTCTCACCACATGGGAGAACTAGGAGTTACAGACATGCTTCAAAATCTATGGCCATTGGCCAAGTTTGCGGTGACACCTCCAGATTCAGCAGGATGTAGACACATTGTGGTTTACTTCTTTGCTGATACACAGTGCTTGCCATGCTATGTATACATTCATGAGGATTCTTGGACAGAGGAGGTTGCTTTACGTACGGCTCGCTCTACTTGGGCTTGGGCCACGCACTCGTTGCAGTCACGCCTATCTAGAGGACGTTCAAATGCGGATTATTCCCTATCCAAGCCAACCTCGAAGATAGCCCGTCTAGCTGCTGCGGCAGCCTCTGTTCTCTCTCGCTCCCCATGAGGATCATCTCATGGAACGTGCAGGGACTAGGTGGGCCCCACTTTCAACGTCAGCGGGGCCCACTGCGACAGGAGCTTCAACGTTGCCTTGTGGGAGGAGAGATTGATCTCCTTATGCTTCACGAGCACCATCTGTGTGAGAGCCGCATCAGACGTTGTGGTCAGCTCTTGCGTGAATGATATGACACTTTTTGGTCAGCTGCTTTTGGACCTGGAGGCATCCTGGCTGGGGTATGTATGACTATTGCGAACTCTTTGCAGCAGGCCATTGTGGACAGAGGGATTATTGTGTCAGGCAGGGCTCAATGGATTACTATGCAGGTTCAGGGTTGCCTAGTGGGCTTCTTGAACATCTATGCGCCCAATGTGGCGAGTGCTCGAGCAGAGTTTTGGTCACAGATAGTTGAGTCTCTGCCGCAGGCAGAACACTGGTGCATAGGAGGGGACTTCAACATGTTGGAGGACCCTTCTGACAAGATTGGTGGTAGCCACGCTACTGTGCATGGAGTTGAGCTGGCAACTTGCGAGAGGTTTTGTATGACTCAGAGGGTCTCGGATGTTTGGCAGCACTCTGGTTTTGTGAGGCCCCCAGACAACCTTGCCTACTCTCGTTCAGACCCCAAAGTGGGAGGAGTGAATCTATTGCGGATAGATCGCTTCTACACCGGTGACCATTTCAGTGACTTGGGATGGACAGTGGGCATTCTCGCAGGGACTTCCTTCTCGGACCATCCACCAGTGATCCTCAGAGTGGCAGACAGGCAGAGCAGTGGGAGCACGATGCTTCGCATCCCAGAGAGGGTCTTGTTGGACTCAGCACTCAGAGAGCGGGTAGAGGCTCTCTGGACAAAGAGCTTGGACAGGCAGGATTCTCCTGCTGACAGAGTGGCCTTAGGCCTAGCTCAGATTAGCCGTTTTTTTTCTAGCTCGCCGGGCTGCAGCGAGAGAGGAGGAGCAACGTCTCAGACGGGACATTGCTTCGCTATAGATGATGTAGGAGCAGCATCGAGACAGTCCTTGGTTGGAGGAGCAGCTACAGTAGGCTCGTCAGGAGCTTGTTAGCACAGAGGAGAGGCGACATGAGTTTGCTTTCCACCGACAGGCAGCTCAGTGGACCCAGGTGGGCGACAAAGTGACGGGTGCTTTCTTTGAGGCAGTGGGACCTCGGCATTCGTATGCCAAGGTCAGTCGGTTGAGAAGGCTCAACGGGTCAGTTGCTTATGAGCCCGAGGATATACGTGCAGTTGCTACTGACTTTTACCGTGAGCTACTGTCTGCAGAGCCCCAATCAGAGCGTCAGGATGCATGCAAGGAGTAGGTTTGGGCACAGATGCCTTGTCTTGTGACTGAGGAGATGCGTCAGAGGCTTGAGCTACCACTTCAGCTTGAGGAGCTACACACGCCTCTTAAGGCCCTCCCCTGTGGTAGCTATCCATGTGAGGATGAACAGACTCCCAGTTTTTTCTTGGAGTATTGAGACTTGCTTGGCCCAGATCTCTGTAGTGCTGTTCAGTACATCTTGCACACAGGAGTAATGCCTAACAGCATGAGTGAGGGCTTGATCTACCTCATTCCCAAGGAGAGTGGCTCCTTGGATGAGATTCGACAGTGGCGCCCCATCACCATCCTCAACTCAGCCTACAAAATTCTTGCCAAGGCTCTGAGTTTGAGAATGCAGCCACTTCTAGAGGGCCTTATACATGGGACTCAAACGGGTTTTGTCAAGGAACGCAGTATCCTTGACAACATCTTTACTTTTTGGGAGCTTCTACCCTGGCACGGCTCCGTGGTGACGACCTAGTGATTCTTCTTCTCGATTTTGAGAAGGCATACAACAGAGTTGACTGGGACTTTCTAGAGGGCACTCTACGCAGGATGGGCTTCTCAGATGCTTAGATCAAAAGGGTGTCAGCTTTGTACAGACAGGCTCATAGTCAGGTACTTTTAGCGAGAGGTAGAGGTGATCGCTTCATGCTCACACGTTCGGAAAAAAAGGGCTGTCCACTTGCCCCCTTCCTCTTTTTGTTCTATGCGGAGGCGATAAGCAAGTTTTTGGTGTCGCAGCAGGTTGGTCTACTAGGCTTAGCACTCCCTATTCGGAGAGATGAGCTTCTGGACGCTGAGTTTGCCGACGACTCAGCCTTGTACTTAGATGGACAGGAGGCCAACCTTCACAGGTGTGAGAAGGCTCTCGAGACCTTCTGTTGTGCATCGGGCACACTGATCAACTGGAGAAAGACAGTGGCTTTCTCAGTTGGTAGTGCTCCTGTACCCGATTGGATGCCATGAGAGGGTTTTAGGTGGATTCCCCCAAGGACTGCAGTTCAGTACTTGGGTTGTCAGGTTGGTTTGGACTTGTAGCAGATTGCTCCCCTTCTCCTGTCTATCAAGAGAAAGTTGTTACATTGGAGCTCAACACGATTTTCTTTGGCTGTAGTAGTGGCCAACCAGGTGTTGTTGGCGACTATGTGGTACATCACTTCTTGTTGGATCTTCTAGAGTTCTTGTATCAGCCAGGTAGAGAGGCTGATCACGAACTTCCTTTGGTCAGGACGTGACACTCAGATAGCCCGAGCCAAAGTGGCTTGGCAGGTCATCACTCTTCCTTGTTAACAGGAGGGGCTTGGGATCATTGACCCAGCACAGCAGAGAAGAGCCCTTCTTGGGAAGTTCATCGTCAGAGGAGTTCTTCCAGGTGAGGAGCCCTGGAAGGAGTTCTTGCTACAACGGCTTCGTGCTAGGATGCCTCAGGCAGGAGGACCCTGGCAACCTTCGACCAGATGGATCTTCACAGAGATGCGCAGAGTTGGTTTGAGCAGGAGACTACAGGACCGTTTCGCTGTGAGTTTGCTTCGATCTTGGGAGCTCTTGCGGCGAGGCCTGGAGCAGAGACAGCCTACTTGCACGAAGGAGCGCCTACGGAAGCCCCTTGTCTGGAACCCCATGGTTAGCACTCAGAGAGGCCACCTGGTTGGTAGTCGGCCTCATGTTTCCTAGGGTTCATCCCCCTTTGCAGCAGAAAGCTCAGCGTTTTCAGTATTTAGAACAACCGCAGATTCAGCCCTAAGGCCATGCAGAAGACCCCCATTTTCAGCCTCGAAAACGCAGCCAAAACAGTCATTTTCAGCCACCGAATTTCAACAGTTAGAAGACCACAGATTTCAGCCCTAAAGTCGTCGTCGTCATCAGCATAGTCCCAAGTTGCATCAGTCTACTGTATCCGCATTTTACCACTTTGTGCAATCAATAAGTAGATCACTCTCGCCGACGAGAGTGGGGCCTTCGGAGGAGGGTTTTACAACGTCTCTGGTGTTGTCTCTCTCTTCTCTCTCTATCTCTCAGTCTCATACACTTGCACGCACAGTGTCCATTCACTTTGTTTGTGATCATAGCACTTTCCATTAAGAATGGAAGGCTCTCCCTTCCATAAGAACTAAAAGGAACCTTGAGCACAGTTCGGAGCACTCATCTTGAGCAAAGCGCAAACAATCATTCCACTGCACCTAACATTGGTATCAGAGCTTTGGCAGTGTTCTGTATCACTCAAGGAAAGAACCATAAGAACCACATATTTTTTTTTTTGCTTGTTGAGGTCGCACGAACCCAAGTTCGCTTGGGCGTGTCGATTCTTAATCGTGTTTCTGAAGAGTGACAAGAATCCTAGGAAAGAAGGGCTTGTCCAGCCTCCCCTTGTGTCTCTTTTCACTCATTGAGAGCGGACCGTGCACTTAGCGGCCGGCCAATCGACGTGAGGTGGGAAAAAGCAACCTTGGTGTGAGCGCAAGGCCGCCAAGGGGTGCGCCCGCAGAAAGGAGTAGAACTCGGGTGAAGAGAAGATCCTTCTCAAACACGGTTTGCAAGCGAAAGAAAACCTCAAGAACCTCAAGATCCTCAAGAACCCAAGAACCCAAGACCCTCAAGAACCCAAGTTCCTCATGAACTTAAGAACCAAAGATCATAGTGCATGGTCGTCACCCGAAGCGGAATGGATACTTCGCATACAGGTGATGAGCATGAGAGAGGAGACGAAGATTTTTCCCCACCAGGAGATTTTTTCGACCCTCCCCCTTCGCCATCTACGCCACGAGTTGTACTAACTCCTATGGAGATGATGGTCAAGTCAATGATGGACATGATGCTGGTACAACAAGAACGAAATGAAAGAAATGCAATACAACAACAAGAAGCGAATCGAGTTGCGTTGGCACAACAAGAAACCAATCGCCTTGCTTTCGAACGCGAGCGCGATGAAAGAAATGAACGAAAAGAAGAAAGGGAGGCCAAGCGTGCAGCTCAAAGAGAGCTACGCACTCAAGAATCGCTTCAACAAGTGCTAGCCTCGAAGACCGAACCACCCAAAGATCGTGGGAGTTCCTCAAGTGATGCAAGCCACGATGCAGATTCCAACCATCCAGTCACAGAGAAGTTGACTTTCAGTAAGTATGATGGTAAGATGGATGCTACGGTTATTCATTCTTGGTTGCATCAATTTAATGCTTATTTTGCGACAACTAAGAAGACTGGAAATAGCAAGGTTTTGACAGCAGCTATGTACCTTGCCGGTGATGCCATCAATTGGTACCACACATGGCAAGAGGCACAGCTAGCCACGCACCTAGAGGACGCCGACGAATTCATGCCCCTTTCCTTCAATTGGGTTGATTTCCAAGACAAGCTCAAGGCGCGGTTTATGCCACCTCAGTACCTTGCACGATTGAAGGACGATTGCGCGCTCTCAAGCAAAATGGTATGCCAGTCGTGTCTTTTTCTAATCGTGTTTTGCAGCTAGGCACTCAAAAATCGGATGATGAGCGCAAAGAGGCTTTTCTCTTTGGATTGGACGAGTATATGAAGTACGATGTCGAAGTACTCAATCCAATCGATCTCAACAAGGCGGTATAGCGATTGCTCTCGCACAAGAGATGAAGCACAACAAGGGAAAGCCTAAGGAGAACAAGACTTCCACAAGTACCTCGCAGACTTCTCAGAACCCTCAGAACGGTAAGAACGGTAACTCTTCTAACCAATCTTCCAACAGTCTCTCAGAAAAGAATTCTTCCAATGAATCTAAGGGTAAGGTTAACACAATTGCTAAACCTAAGCTTACTCCAGATGAAAAGGTAGCACAAGGAATTGTAGGAGGATACATCACGTCGGAAGAGCAAAGCACTTATTCTAAGGAAGGTCGTTGTTTTCATTGTCACATTAAGGGTCACATAAAAAGAACATGTCCTAAGCTTGAATCGAATGAATCTAAAGAATCCACAGAATCCACTTCCTTTGTCAATGCAATTAGTGACAACACGAGTGTGCCCCATGTTTCTCCTGGCCCTCCCAGTGATGATTCTCTCATTAAATGTTATGGTCGTACGTCGGGGCAGCGTTTTGTCATATTGTTTTACCCAGGTAGTATGCATGATGTGATCAGTCCCTCTCTTGTTGAGAAAGCCCGCCTCGAAGTTAGTCCGAGATCTCCTATCGAGGTCTCTGGCTTTGTTCCCGGTATGGACGCTCTCATCACGGAGGAATGCCTTGATGTGTTGTTTGCAATTCAACAAGCTGCTTTCACCAGAAGATTTGTTGTTTCTCCTCTCTCAAGATGTGATATGATTTTGGGCATTCGATGGTTTCGTAATAATAACTCTCTCATTGACTTTGAGGCTAACACTTTCACTCTCAATGCCAAAAGTGATTCTCCTATTGTCATTCATGGAGAGGACATTGTTCATTCTCCATCTCTCATTGCTAATATGCAGGACAAGATTGAAAGGATTCAGGAAAAGGAGACTCTCTCAGTCTCTTTCTCTCCAAAGCATGAGACACAGGATTTGCATGATTGTGATCAGCATGATGATTTGGATGATAAAGACAAGCATGATGATTTGCATGATCAAGATGTGATTTCTCACAAGCATGATGATTTGCATGAAGAAGATGTGATTGTTCACAAGGATAATGTGTTAGTTGATGCTTTTTCTAGCGAAGCTAACCTCGTTGCAGATTCGATCAATCACGAAGGATCGATCTTGGCTCTTGAGCCTAGGTCTCAAGAACCCTCACAGGAAGTATTATGTGTTCGCATGATTGATACGCATGCATTGTTCGAGTGTTTCATTCGTGATCGTTTCCTGTATTTTAGTGAGCATCTTTATATGATCCCTTTTATTAGGCATGACATATTGTATGTTGAGCACGTTTCTCTCATGGATGAGCACGAATGTATGCGGATGATTCATGAAAGGATGAAATGTTTGCCTTCACGGAAGTCACATTCCATGTCTCTTCCTTGGCATGACACATTTGTAGAACGAGCACATAAGAGTATGAGCGCCAGAATCAAGAGGGGACTGATTGGTTTGTGTTGCATTTTCGTCGCGAAGGATATTTGTGTACCTATTGTTTCCAATTGATAGGCCAGCTGAGGAGTGTTGCTGATTTTCATCTAGGAATTGGATGAGACCTGGACGCTTTTTGAGCATCAGAAGGGACTCAAGTGCGACGATTTGTAGGAAACACAGATTGCAAGCGAAAGAAGAACCTCAAGAAACGATAGTGAACGGCTCGCTACTGCTGCTTCGCACGCCCCCCCCCCCCCCCCCCTCCCCCCCCCCCCCCCCCCAGCGCTACCTGCTGCCCTTACTGACAACGTTGCTTGCCCCCGCGCTGCCTGCCCGCCTCTGCCGCCCCCTGCTTGCTTGCCCGCCCGCCCGCTGCCCCCCCCTCCCCCCCCCCCCCCCCCCCCCCCCCCCCCCCCCGGCCCGTCTGCCCGCCCACCTGGGTTTCACCCCGACAGCCCTGCAATTCGGCCCATTCAGCTTTGTTTCAATTCTTGGGGTGATGCTTTCTGCGTCGGATTGCAGCATCCTCCCGTCGACATCTTCTTACGAAACAGCAGTAGACACAGATGGAGGCTCCAGCTTCGCCACAGAGGGACTCGCTAGAAGCCCCCTCGCCCGACCCCGCTAAGCCCACCATTCGACTTGCTCTCTCGCCGACAGAGCAAGCGAGCCTTGCCGCAGAGGTAGAGTGATTACAGGCGACTTCGGTCATCTGCAAGATTCTCGGCACCCGACCTAGCAGAGGAGAGCTGCGAGACCTTCTCCAGGCCCGCCTTCTCGCAGAGGTGGGCAAGATCTTGGATGTCCAGATTCTCGGACGGGGTTACTATCAGATCAAGTTTGAGACCTCCGAGATGGCATCCAAGGTCATAGCTATGAGTCCACTGGCCATCCGAGCATCACGCGCCCACTTTCTGCAGTGGCCACATGGTTTTGACCCGGCTTCGGATGTTCTAGTAGAGGAGGCAGACATCCCCATCTCAGTCTGCTTTCCTGGTTTACGGAGAGAGTACCTACCACTTCTTTCTAGGATCGGCTCCGCCATTGGGACTGTCATGGAGACACCTCGTACGGCACCATCAGTAGCTGCCAAGGCGGCAGGCATCCCCTCAGTTCGAGTTTTGGTCAGATATACCCACACGCTCCCGAAGGTTATCTTTCTGCCTCGGGTGAGTGGGGGTTGGTTTAGACAGAGTGTGGAGTACTCATGCCTCCCGAACTAGTG
This sequence comes from Adiantum capillus-veneris, assembly GCF_014529385.1. Classification (NCBI taxonomy): domain Eukaryota; kingdom Viridiplantae; phylum Streptophyta; class Polypodiopsida; order Polypodiales; family Pteridaceae; genus Adiantum; species Adiantum capillus-veneris. The sequence goes on along the minus strand of NC_140940.1, from coordinate 53,372,603 downwards.
CTTCATTTGCCGACAGATGGGCCATCTAGCGAAGGCCTGTCCACGCAGGAGGCCGCGACCTGCACCACAGCCTCAGCCCCAGCCTGCCAGGTGGCCCGCAGCCACAGCCAACGGCACAGCGCACACATGCACAGTCACCCTCCGAGCCTGGGGCTCCAGCGGAGGAGGGGTGGCAGCAGGCCCGTGGCCGACGACACCAGGGGCCACAGCGTCAGCCTGGCACTCAGAGTGGCCCTCTGGTGCCTGCTCAGCAGCAGTGGGTTCCCACGGGGAACCGCTTTGGTCCTCTTGAGCAGGAGAAGATCCCTGCACCAGCCTCCACCTTCGCTTCACCCTCGACAGCCGCTCCCCCCCCCCCCACAAGAGTTCCCCCCCTCTTCCTCATCCTCCCCCCCGCCTTCTCCTCTCGTCGCCTCTCCACCTCGCCCCTCTACCTCTGTCGCCCCTTCCCGCCCCTCTTCTCCTCCGCTCCCCCCAACTCCTTCTCCCCCCCCCTCCTGCTCCAGTTTAACAGTCGACTCAGGAGACAGGTCCCTCTCCGGCGGATAGGAGATCTCTTGGCAGCGCCTTTGCCACGAGTCGCCTAGCAAGAGAGGGTCAATCCTTCTTGCGGCCCCCTTTGCAGATTCAGACATCTTCCCTTGCAACTATCCCTCGTGGTCTGACGAGCATTGACATCCGACGCCACTGGGACTTCTTCAACTACGGGTTCACTCGTTTTCTCGGCGATTCCGCAGCAGACCATGAGGCAGCCTACTTCAGGGTCCATGCTTTGTTCCTCGCCGCTAGGGGGACAGAGGCCTTGGACTCAACAGTTGGTTTCTCCTTCCCCCTCTGTTGTAGCGCCGAGACAGAGTGGTCCCTCGACTCAGTGGTGGGATGGTTGCATACACAGGTCCTAGAGTTCTCTCACCACATGGGAGAACTTGGAGTTACATGTATGCTGCAGACTTTGTGGCCATTGGCCAAGTTTGCGGTGACACCCCCAGACTCAGCAGAATGTAGGCACATTGTGGTGTACTTCTTTGCTGATGCGCAGTGTTTGCCTTGCTATGTATACATTCATGAGGACTCCTGGACAGAGGAGGTGTTACCATATACATGTGGTAGTGATGTGTGTGAACACACTAGGACCGCCGGGGCATTTTTTCGCTCTTTAGGAGGTTTTTTCCTCCGTGCATTGTATATACGCCCATCACTCTAGGGCTATCTATCTTTCCATTGCACACTAAGTAACACACTCTCTATTGTGTGCCTTGAGCTTCCTTCGTCTTCTCCAAGCTGTGTGTGTTTCTCTGCAACCCTAATTCCAACAATTGGTATCAGAGCAGGTCACGTCCTCCCGGGCTTAGTCGCCAGCTGCTCCAGCACACGCCTGCTCACTTTCTCCGATTTCAGTGAGCTTTGGCGAGCATTCGCAGGTCGACAAATATTTTGGGTAAGCTCGTAGAGCTTGGTCTGCTCAGAATTTTGATTTGGACTCATTTCGGCCTCCGTTTCCACTACGGGCAGTACTGCACAGGCTATTTCGTCATTTTGTGCAGATTTTCTGTCAGTGCCGTTTTCTGCATAACAGGTGCCTTATAGTCTTCTACGGTTTGTGCTATATAGCACAAGTTGTTCCCGCTCCATTTCTCCTATTTTCGGGCAGTTTTCACATCAGGTGCAGCATTTACCATGGCTGACAACAACAACACAGATGTGTTCAAGATGTTTGCTGCTGAGGACAGGTTGGATGGGGACAACTACCCTATGTGGGCTTATATGATGCAACATGTTGTTGTGTCAAAAGGTGTCTGAAACATTGTGCAGGGCATTGATGTACGTCCTGGTTCTGAAGATGTAGGCGATGTTGAGGATGTTGCAGGTCTTGCTGCAAGGATTGCAGCTGTTAAGAGTTGTTTTGCCTACGGCAGAAGAAGCTCGTTGGGATGTTAAGGATGCGCAGGCTCATGCATTGATTGCGTTGTCTGTGAAGCGCACCATTATTCCTCACATCCGTTCAGCAAAATCTGCAAAACAGGCTTGGGATATTCTAGCAGGTCTTTATGCAAGCCGCAATGAGGCTAAAATTGCTTTGCTGCGTAAAGAGCTAGAGTCGAAGATTATGCATGAGGAAGATGATATAGACACTTTCCTTGCTAGTGTCAAGGATATCAATGAGCAACTCATTTCTGCAGGTGAAGTCATTTCGGACAGTTCCCTTGTGCAGACTGTTCTTGATGCCTTACCAGATTCCTACCAGACTTTTGCTAGTACTTGGAGACTGATGACCCAAGGAAATCCTGAAGTTGTCAAGTTTGATGCATTATGCACATTGCTGTTGCAAGAGTCACTTTCTAGAAAAAACAGGACTAGGCAGCATGCAGTTGAACAGGCTTTTATTGCTTCTCAAAGAAAGGGTGGTAACAGTAATGCAGCCACTTCTTATGGTTCTGCTGCGAGTGGCAAAACTTCTGTTCCTAATGCTTCTGCTGGCAGCACTTCGTTTGGCAATTCTGGTGATAAGGGCAAAAAGAAGATGCGTTGCCATTATTGTAAAGCCAATGATCACTTGATCAAGTCGTGTCCTAAGTTGAAGACCAAAGAGGCTAAGAAGAAAGAGGGTGGTTCCACTGCAAATGCTGGTTCCACTACAAATGCAGCCATTGTTGAGTCTTCTGTGAAAGGAGATTGTGATGCTGATGTTGATGCAGAATGGGCTTTTAGCGCAGAGTGCACTTACAATCCTGCTGTCCATGATGCATGCTTGTCAGTTGCTGCGGATTCACATGTGGTATTTCGGCAGTGGTGCTACAAAGCACATTACCTCACAACGTGAATTGTTTACCTCTCTCGAGTCTGTCCCTCATGGGAATTCAGTCACTTGTGCCAACAACGCCTCTTATCCAGTTCAGGGAGTTGGAAAGATTGTGCTCACTGCTGCTAATGGCAGTTCCTTCACTCTTGTTGATGCACTTTATGTACCTGGGATCAAGAAGAATCTCTTGTCTGTATCCGCACTTGCTAGACTTGGACTTGTAGTCAAATTTGTGGATGACAGATGTACAGTTCATGATCTCAGTTTTGGTGATGAAATTGTTGCATCTGGGCTCTTGTGCCGTGGGCTGAATAAGCTCACTTTGTATGACAAGTGTGGACAAAATTTTGCAAATGCTGTTGTAGATTCAAGGGCTATTTCAGATGCAAAACTTTGGCATGCACGTTTTGGTCATCTGAATTTTGTCAGTTTGCTGCGTTTGCAGAAATCTGATATGGTTGCTTCTTTGCCGCCTCTTGAAGCACCTGTCAAACATGTTTGTGAAGGCTGTATTCTGGGTAAAATGCAGCGTTCTAAGTTTCCAAAGGATGGTTCAGTTAGGGCCACATGCAGGTTGCAGCTTGTGCATAGTGATGTTTGTGGGCCCATGCAAACTCCGTCTTTGGGCAATTACTTGTACTTCGTGACTTTCATTGATGATTACTCCAGGCATGCATGGGTATTTCCGCTTAAAGCGAAGTCCGAAGTTTTTATGTGCTTCAAACAATTTTTGGCTATGGTTGAAAATGTCTCAAAATGTACTATGGGCACCCTCCGTTCCGATCGAGGGGGAGAGTATATGTCTCATGAATTTAATGCATTTCTGGCTAGTCGTGGGATAAAACACCAATGTACAGTGCCTTATACACCTCAGCAAAATGGTGTTGCTGAGAGGAAAAACAGGTCACTAACGGAAATGGCACGATGTATGGTCAAAAGTCAAGCTTTGCCTTTTTGGCTTGAGGCCATCATGTGTGCCACTTATGTACTTAACATGTGTCCTACGAAAGCTTTGCAGTCTATTACTCCATATGAAGCATGGCATGATAGAAAACCTTCTATTGAGCACATGCGTGTTTTTGGCTGTTTGGCATATGCTTTGGTGCCACAAGTGCAGCGCAGAAAATTGGATGATAAGGCTGTCAAATGTATTTTTGTTGGTTATAGTGCTGAAAGCAAAGGTAACAGGTTGTATCATCCGCAAACAAAACGTATTCTGGTTTCACGGGATGTAGTGTTTGTGAAAGACTCTGTTCAGCCCTTGCTGTCATGTACTAGAGACAGTAATGTAAGCTCACAGGACATTTATGACACTTTGTTGCCTCTTTTCAGTGGTGGAAATACGAATGTAAGTTCCAATGAGGCAAATGTACAGCCTATGGGGGTTTCTGAAAATGTTTTAGAATAGCCTATTACTGATGCAGATGTACATGATGTACTTGATGAGGAAAGGGCTGAAAATGAGCAGGCTAGAGGTATGCCAAAATGGCTGGTGCACACTTTGCGTGACAGTAAATTGGATGCACCTTTATCTAGTCGTACTCGTTCAGGCTCTCGCCATGCATCTTATGCATCAGATTGTTATGCTTTGGCTGTGTCTAGTTTACATGATGTTGAGGAGCCTCTGTCTTTTGATGAAGCACAGAATTCAGAAAATTGGATTGCTGCCATGAAATCAGAATATGATGCACTTATAGAGAATGACACATGGACTTTATGTGATTTGCCTCTTGGCAAAAAGGCCATTGGTACGAAGTGGGTTTACAAGTTGAAACGCAAGCCGGATGGTGAGATCGATCGCCATAAGGCTCGACTTGTTGCAAAGGGTTATGCACAACAAAAAGGCATAGATTATGAAGAGACTTTTGCTCCCACTTGTCGTATGACTACTGTGCGTTTTCTATGTGCATTGGCAGCTCATTTTGGTTGGGATGTACATCAATCAGACATTGTTACTGCTTTCTTGAATGGTGACATATTTGAGGAAGTTTATGTAACGCAGCCTCGCGGTTTTGTCATAAAAGGACAAGAGGACAAAGTGTGCAAATGTAAGAAGGCTTTGTATGGGTTGAAGCAATCTCCTCGTGCTTGGTATGAGAAAGCTGACACTCATTTGGTTAAACGAGGCTTTCGTAACAGTCCAACAGAAAGCACATTGTATGTAAAGCGTGAGGATGATGTATTTCTCATTGTGGTTCTTTATGTTGATGATTTGCTGATCACTGGACCAAATGAGAGACATATTGCTGAATTTAAGGCTGATTTGAATGCTACTTTCAAGATGAAAGATTTGGGGCTGTTGCATCATTACTTGGGTATACAGTTTAAGCAGTGTGATGGTGGTATTGCCTTGTGTCAGAAAAGTTACATAGAGACATTGCTATGTAAGTTTGGACTTGAGGATTGCAAACCTATTGCCACTCCCATGGAAACAGGTTTGAAGTTGAGTCTACATGATGCTGGCGATCCTGCTGATGTCACTCTTTACCAAACTGCTGTTGGCTGCCTCATTTATGTATGCAACGAGGCCAGATATTCAGTTTGCAGTCTCGCAGGTCAGCAGATTTATGCATAGCCCAGGGTCTAAGCATTGGCAGGCTGTCAAGAGGATTTTCCGCTACCTTAGTGGCACTTTACATCTTGGCTTGTTTTATCCCAAGGAGGGATCATTGCCGCCAGACTTACATGCTTTTTCGGACTCAGATTGGGCTGGTTGTTTTGACACGCGAGTGTCCACAAGTGGTTTTTGTTTCATGCTTGGCAGTTCATGTATATCATGGTTGAGCAAGAAGCAACCTACTGTGGCCACTTCGAGTTGTGAGGCTGAGTACAGGGCAGTCTTCACAGCTACGGTTGAGTGTGTATGGCTCAAACGCCTTATGGCTGACTTGGGTGTTGGACAGGACACTGCCAACACTATCTACACTGACAGTCAGAGCGCATTGGCAGTTGCGAGGAACCCAGTTTTTCATGCTCGCACAAAGCACATTGAGGTGCATTACCACTATGTCAGGGAGAGGCTCTCAGCAGGAGAGATCAGCTTGGCTTATGTGCCAACACAGGACAACCTTGCAGATCTTTTCACAAAGGCATTGTCTCGTGAGAAGCTTGAAGCTTTCCGCAAAGCTTTGGGCTTACTCCCCTTTGTGGACTGATCCTGTCCTCAGGGCATGGCACTTCCCTTTACTCATGTGCCAGCTCTCGTTCACCGCATCACTCCAGGGGGGATTTGTTACCATATACATGTGGTAGTGATGTGTGTGAACACACTAGGACCACCGGGGCATTTTTTCCCTCTTTAGGAGGTTTTTTCCTCCGTGCATTGTATATACGCCCATCACTCTAGGGCTATCTATCTTTCCATTGCACACTAAGTAACACACTCTCTATTGTGTGCCTTGAGCTTCCTTCGTCTTCTCCAAGCTGTGTGTTTCTCTGCAACCCTAATTCCAACAGGAGGTTGCTTTACGCACAGCTCACTCTACTTGGGCTTGGGCTTGGGCTAGGCACTCACTGCAGTCACGCCTATCTAGAGGACGCTTGGATGCGGATTACTCCCCATCCAAGCCAGCCTCGAAGATAGCCCGTCTTGCTGCTGCGGCAGCATCTGTTCTCTCTCGCTCCCCATGAGGATCGTCTCATGGAACGTGCAGGGACTAGGTGGGCCCCAGTTTCAGCGACAGCGGGGCCGATTGCGTCAGGAGCTTCAGCGTTGCCTTATGGGAGGAGAGATTGATCTCCTTATGCTTCAGGAGCACCATCTGTGTGACAGCCGCATTCGGCGATGTGGTCGGATTTTGCGTGGACGATATGATACCTTTTGGTCAGCTACTTTTGGATCTGGAGGCATCCAGGGTGGGGTATGTATGACTATTGCGGACTCATTGCAGCAGGCCATTGTGGGCAGAGGGATTATTGTGCCAGGCAGGGCTCAGTGGATTACTATGCAGGTTCAGGGTGGCCTTGTGGGCTTCCTGAACATCTATGCGCCAAATGTGGCGAGTGCTCGTGCAGAGTTTTGGTCACAGATTGTTAAGTCTTTGCCGCAGGCCAATCATTGGTGTATAGGAGGGGACTTCAACATGTTGAAGGACCCTTCTGACAGGATTGGTGGCAGCCATGCTACTGTGCATGGAGTCGAGTTGGCAGCTTAGGAGAGGTTGTGTATGACTTTGAGGGTCTCGGATACATGGCAGCACTCTGGTTTTGTGAGGCCCCCAGACAGTCTTGCTTTCTCTAGATCGGACCGCAGAGTGGGAGGAGTGAATCTATCGCGGATAGATTGCTTCTACACTAGTGACCACTTCAGTGACTTGGGGGGATCGGTGGGCATCCTGGCACGGACATCCTTCTCGGACCATGCACCAGTGATCCTCACAGTGGCAGACAGGCAGAGGAGTGGGAGCACGATGCTTCGCATCCCAGAGAGGGTCTTGTTGGACTCAGCACTCAGAGAGAGGGTAGAGGCTATCTGGACAGAGGGCATGGACAGCCAGGTTTCACCTGCAGATAGAGTGGCCTCAGGCCTAGCTCAGCTTAGCCACTTTTTTCTTCAGGAGTCTGTGGCTCGCCGAGCTGCAGCGAGAGGCGGAGCAGCGTCTCAGACGAGGCATTGCTTCACTACAGAGGATGCAGGAGCAGCATCCAGACAGTCCATGGTTGGAGGAGCAGTTACAGCAGGCTCGACAGGAGCTTGCTAGCACAGAGGAGAGGCGTCATGAGTTTGCCTTTCACCGACAGGCATCTTAGTGCACTCAGGTGGGTGACAAAGTGACTGGTGCTTTTTTTGAGACAATGGGACCTCGGCACTCGCATGCCAAGGTCATTCAATTGAGGAGGCCCGATGGGTCAATTGCTTGTGAGCCCGAGGATATGCGTGCAGTTGCTACTGACTTTTACCGTGAGTTATTGTCGGCTGAGCCTCAGTCAGAACGGCAGGATGCATGCAAGGAGCAGGTTTGGGCACAAATGCCATGTCTTGTGACAGAGGAGATGCGCCAGAGGCTAGAGATGCCACTTCAGCTTGAGGAGCTGCACACGGCTCTTAGGGCCCTCCCTCGTGGTAGCTGTCTAGGTGAGGATGGGTTGACTCCCAGCTTTTTCTTGGAGTACTGGGACCTGCTTGGCCCAGATCTTTGTAGTGCTTTTCAGTACATTTTGCACACATGAGTGATGCCTGACAGCATGAGTGAGGGCCTGATCTACCTCATTCCCAAGGAGGGTGGCTCCTTGGATGAGATTCGACAGTGGCGCCCCATCACCATCCTCAACTCAACCTACAAAATTCTTGCCAAGGCTCTAAGTTTGAGGATTCAACCACTGTTAGAGAGCCTTATACATGGGACTCAGACAGGTTTTGTCAAGGAACGCAGTATCCTTGACAACATCTTTACTTTCTGGGAGGCTTCTGCCCTGGCACAGCTCCGTGGTGAGGACCTTGTGATTCTTCTTCTCGATTTTGAGAAGGCATACGACAGAGTTGAGTGGGAATTTCTAGAGGGCACACTACGCAGGATGGGCTTCTCAGATGCTTGGATCAGATGGGGTGTCAGCTTTGTACAGACAGGCTCACACTCAAGTGCTTTTAGCAGGAGGGAGAGGTGAGCACTTCATGCTCACACGCTCGGTCAGACAGGGTTGTCCTCTTGCCCCCTTTCTCTTTTTGTTCTATGCGGAGGCGATGAGCAGATTTTTGGTGTCACACCAGGTTGGTCTTCGGGGCTTAGCACTCCCTATTCGGGGAGATGAGCTACTGGACATTGAGTTTGCCGATGACTCAGCCTTGTCCATCAGCAGAAAGCTATTACAATGGAGCTCGGCACGACTTTCGTTGGCTGGTAGAGTAGTAGTTGTCAACCAGGTGTTGTTGGCGACTATGTGGTACATCACTTCCTGCTGGATCTTCTCGAGTTCTTGTATCAGCGAGGTAGAGAGGCTGATCAGGAACTTCCTTTGGTCAGGACGTGACACTCAGATAGCCCGAGCCAAGGTGGCTTGGTCGGTCATCACGCTTCCTTGTTCTCAGGGAGGACTTGGGATCACTGATCCATCACAGCACAGCAGAGCCCTTCTTGGGAAGTTCATAGTCAGAGGACTTCTTCCAGGTGAGGAGCCCTGGAAGGAGTTCTTGCTGCAGAGGCTTCGTGCCATGGTGCCTCAGTCAGAAGGCCCTTGGCAACCTTCGACAAGATGGATCTTTACAGAGATGCGCCGAGTTGGTTTGAGCAGGAGACTAGAGGACCGCTTCGATCTTGGGAGCTCTTACGACGTGGCCTGGAGCAGAGACAGTCGACGTGCACGGAGGAGCGCCTAGGGCAGCCCCTCGTCTGGAACCCCATGGTTAGCACTCAGAGAGGCCACTTCCTTGGTAGTCGGCCTCATGTTTCCTGGGGTCCCATGGCCGCAGGTCCAGCGCGCTCTAGAGGTGTCTAGCTAGAGTTCACAGGTTTGTCAGAGGAGGTGCAGGGTTTCCAGCTATACAGGGCATGAGAGGGGTGCAGAGCATATGTCAGGACATCTCAGAGTCAATTCCAGCTGAGTGGCTCACGCCTCTCGAGCCAGTAGCACCCCGGTTGATGGGAGCCTTCACACGATTGGAGGTTCTCGTTTCAGTCAGGGCCTGCTCAGAGACTGTCCTAGCCTTGTTCTTCGAGCTTCAGGGTGGGGGTCGATTACAACGAGTTGCAGTAGAGGCCCCGCAGGTAGCAGAGTGTTGTTTCCAGAGGATCCGAGTTGTGGGCATCTGTGGGAGGACTTGCGTCATAGACCCTGACCCATCAGCTCTTGAGAGTGGACACTGGAGGCTATGGGCTTGGGAGTGTTGTCCACTGGCACGAGTACAGTGGGATCCTGGTGAGAGGCTATGGAGGGACCCCTTCTCTTCTGCAGACCACCCAGGAGTCCCCTTCTTTCAGTACACTGTTCAGCTTGGACGTCATATACTTGCAGCACAGAGAGGCCCGCCCCGCTGCAACACGTCATTGGCAGGAGGAGAGCCTCACAGTCGAGTTCTTGGCAGCCTTTTGGCAGAGGCTGTGGGACTCCAGACAGCCGAGGCGCGTCACTTTGTTTCAGTGGCTGGTTGCACACAGAGCTACAGCAGTAGGGAGCTGGCTTGTGCATAGTGGTCTTTCGGCCGCATGTGCAACCTGTGAGAAATTGGTGGAGAGTCAGCGTCATTGTCTTTGGGACTGTCCCTCGGCCCAGCAGGTGTGGCTACGAGTTCTTCGGCTGATGCCTACTCTCTCCACGGCTAGACAGTACACTTGGGGGGCAGCGGCTTGGTCCACTCTCACGGGCCCGGCACTTCAGTTTGAGCTATCTTCCACCAGCAGGATGATAGTGATACAGGGGGGGCGACCTACACTCTAGCCTGCTACAGAGCTTACTCCACAGGAGTGGTGAAGTGAGAGAGAGGAGTGTTGGGAGCTCATCAGTGGCCTGACACTTTGGTTCATCTGGCGGGCCCGCTGTTTCCGCATTTTTGAGGCTCGCTCTGTGCCACCAGCAGAGACTGTTTGTGACTTTTGGCTAGAGCTGATCCATACTCTCAGAGGACAGCTTGAGGGACTACACGGCAGCTCCGACCGCATGCGGGAGCGCCGCGAGGCTTTCCTTCGACTCAGGCACCCTGGGCCTTTCTACACCATTTTCCAGGGTGTGCTCAGATGGCACTACCAACCACCTGTGTGGCTCTTCCCTCCTCCCATCTCTTGATTTAGCCTCATTGTATATATGTTGTTCTTTCATTGGGAGAGTCTCCATGTTTGTGTAGCCCTCTCTTGCAGAGGCGTTTGTAGCCCTACTAATAGAAGGATCTTTTTCTCGGAAAAAAAAAAAAAGAGTATGAGCACTAAGTATGGGCATTTCCGTAGTGTTTTGCCACAGGTGATTGATTTTGATCAGCACGACAAGATTAGATCTCATTGTTTGCGTGTGTGTGGTGAACGGTTTGGCACTCCGTCTCTTTGGTCATCTACAGTGCATGCACAGTCTTTCAGGAAGACGAATTTTTTCCCTTCACTTTACATGGAATGGGTATATGCATGGTTTTGTGTTGGAAATGGTTTCAGGAATTTTCAGCCATGGAGATTCTTGAAAACGAAAGAAGCAGGTCTCTAGACGAAATTGAAGCAAGAAAGGAGCCACAAAAGACTTTGTGTCTCTTTCGGCGAGGCCCAAAGAAGCAAGCATTACAGACCTTTATGAAGTTCAAGTACCGCACGACCCACACATCAGAGTGGGCCGGCGAAGAGTCCCTTCCAGGCTTCCAGATGCTATTGGCGATCTCCCTCGACACCATGCAGTTCGGTACCAGTACCTCACTTTGAAAAGGAGGGGATGTCACGTGACACATCCAACCCTATGTGTCCGTGGACAAGCTACAGCATGACCAGGGTTCAGTCCGTTCAGTCAGTCCAATCAGTCTAGACTTAGAAGCGATCTGGCACTTTTGTGAGTCTATTCGTAGACCGTGCATACCCAGTCACTTAGCATAGATGCATATCCTCTGGTTGCACACAGCATGATCATCAGTATTCCCTTCAGAATCCATCAAATTCAGTCATGGGAATTTTCCAGTGCATTTAGCCTATTTTTGACATTTTTCACTTATTATTCTTAAGTGACTTTCCAACAAAAGTAGGTAGGGCAATTTTGTTGAGTTAATATATAAGCAAACCCAAGTTAGCACTAAATGGCAGAAGAGACAGCAGGAGCTCCCCGCTCAACAGGCACCTTCTCAGCAGGAACCATCAAGAACTCATCAAGCACCCCCTCAGCACTCACCTAAGCCTAGCGTTTCCATCACCATCAAGACCCCATCCTGCCTTGGCGTTTTCAACAATTCCAAATCGCAAAAGCTTCCCTTGCATCTAGCGTTTCTACTCCCAAGCATCATCGCCAGCATTCCAGTGGCCTAGCGTTTTTGGATTCCATTAGCATAGCGTTTTGGTCAACCTCAGCCATAGCGTTTTTGGATTTCAGCAGCAAACAAAGTACCCGCAAGTTCAGCCCCCTTTGCAGCAGAAAGCTCAGCGTTTTCAGCATTTAGAACAACCGCAGATTCAGCCCTAAGGACATGCAAAAGACCCCCATTTTCAGCCTCGAAAACACAGCCAAAACAGTCATTTTCAGCCACCGAAACAGCCCCGAATTTCAGCAGTTAGAAGACCACCGTCGTTGTCATCAGCATAGTCCCACGTTGCATCAGTCCATTGTACCACTTTGTGCAATCAATAAGTAGACCACTCTCGCCGACGAGAGTGGGGCCTTCGGAGGAGGGTTTTACAACGTCTCTGGTGTTGTATCTCTCTTCTCTCTCTATCTCTCAGTCTCATACACTTGCACGCACAGTGTCCATTCACTTTGTTTGTGATCATAGCACTTTCCATTAAGAACGGAAGGCTCTCCCTTCCATAAGAACTAAAAGGAACCTTGAGCACAGTTCGGAGCACTCATCTTGAGCAAAGCACAAACAATCATTCCGCTACATCAAACATCTGTGGGAGGACTTGTGTCATAGATCCTGACCCAGCAACTCTTGAGACTGGACACTGGAGGCTGTGGGCTTGGGAGTGTTGTCCACTGGCACGAGTACAATGGGATCCTAGTGATTGGCTCTGGAGGGACCCCTTCTCTTCGGCAGACCACCCACGAGTCCCTTTCTTTCAGTACACTGTTCGACTGGGACGTCATATACTAGGAGCATAGAGAGAGGCCCGCACCGCTGCAGCACCTCATTGGCAGGAGGAGGGTCTCATAGCTGAGGTCTTGGCAGCCTTCAGGGAGAGGTTGTGGGACTCTAGACAGCCGAGGCGAGTCACCTTGTTTCAGTGGCTGGACGCACAGAGAGCTACAGCGGTTGGGAGTTGGCTAGTGCAGAGTGGTCTCTCGACCGCATGTGCAGCTTGTGACCATCTTGTGGAGAGTCAGCGCGTCACTGTCTTTGGGATTGTCCCTCGGCCCAGCAGGTGTGACTACGAGTTCTTCGGCTGATGCCTGCTCTCTCCACGGCTCGACAGTACACTTGGGGAGCAGCGGCTTGGTCCACCCTCACAGGCCCGGCACTTCAGTTCAGGCTATCTTCCACCAGCAGGATAATAGTGATGCAGGAGGGGCGACCTACACTCCAGCCTGCTATAGAGCTTACTCTACAGGAGTGGTGCAGTGAGAGAGAGGAGTGTTGGGAGCTCATCAGTGGCCTGACACTCTCGCTCATCTGGCGGGCCCGTTGCTTCTGCATCTTTGAGGCTCACCCTGTGCCACCCGCAGAGACTGTTCGCGATTTTTGGCTAGAGCTGATCCATACTCTCAGAGGACAGCTTGAGGGACTACAGGGCAGCTCCGACCGCATGCGGAAGCGCAGAGAGGCTTTCCTTCGACTCTAGCGTCCTGGGCCTTTTTACACCATGGTCGAGGGAGTACTCCGATGGCATTACCGACAACCTGTGTGGCTTTTCCCTCCCCCCATTTCTTGATTTAGCCCCATTGTACATATGCTGGTTTTTTCATTGGGAGAGTCTCCCATCATGGTTGTTGTAGCCCTCTCTTGAAGAGGTGGTTGTAGCCCCATGGGCAATTTCAGTAACTAATAGAAGGATCTTTTTCTCAGAAAAAAAAAAATAAGTCCGGGGTCAAGACCCGAAGATACTTTCAAATAAAATTCCAGTAGTCTCTGGTTTGCTCTGTCTTCTCTTTTGTAGGACCGGTATGCTTTCAGAAAAGCACACGCTTGATGCTCTGATACCACTGTCACAAGACGGGCACCACGTGCCAATTGAAAAGAACAGACTGAACAGACTTTTAGCACTTTAATAACAACCGAACTGAAAGAGAGCATGACACAAGACGCGGAGTGGCAAAGTTCCACCCCAAGAGAGCACTGGCCCCAAACGTTGGCGCCCTTTTGGTATTTCTTCATTATAGCTGATTCGCAAAGTACAACAACCGGGGAGCACCTCCTTTGCAATCTGCGCACTAAAGAGTGCCAGAGAGGGCCCCCAAGGCTCATATCTAAAGGCCCAAAGCCTAAAAGCATCAAATATGAAAAGCTGACCCCAAAAAAACACTTTCCTAAAAATCTGTCGTGAATTGTGGAACGTTCGTACAGGTGCCACGTCATCATATTTTGTTGTCCAAAGTCTTCTAAGTGTGTTCTGCTTTATTTTTTTTAACCTTAATGTCACTTGGGCCCCGTCGGATGGGGTCCCATAAGTTGGTGGGAACTCTTCTCTAAAAATAGGCCACTCGTCAAGACTTTGTAAGTCTATAAAACTTCTTCTTCTTCTTCTTCTTCTTCTTCTTCTTAGGGTTTTGGCCCCTTGGCCGAGATCTGAAGGTTGGCTTCATTCTTCAGTGGCTTGGCACGTCAGCAGTTTGTAACACTCTGGCTCTGATAAGCGCCTTGTCCTTATCCATGACCACACGATATTGTGGTGATGAGAAGACGCTCCTTGCTCCTCGCTCACCTCCTCCACCAACGCCATCTCCGGGGACGCCCAAATATGAGGCTGACGGCTGATTTTCAGTTTTTGTGGTGGATTGGAAAGTTCACGCCTATAATGGAAAGCTTGCCTTCTCCTTTGTCTCATGTAGCGCGACGATTTCCTCTCGTGCATCTCTCTTTCCCCTTTGCACATATGGTAATGCCCCACAAGTTGGGCTACTCAGATGATCATGTACAGTTTTGTAGGCGGACGGGGCTGGACGTATTGGAGCAATGAACATGTTTATTTTTTCCAGTAACAGTACATGAGACACACTGCCTGGCACTGGCCTCGCAATATTGGAAGGCACTAACCCCTTGCAGCCCATGACCTAAGGAGACTATACAAAAGAGAGAAGCAGACACCAAGATGGAGGAAAAATCCTTAAACAAGTGGAGCTTGAGAAACAAAGAGTTGGGACACATCCTAGTTCATAAGATTCTCATAATCCTTGCCAGTGTGATCAGATAGCAAATTTGAGGCTCCAAAACTCAGATTGTGAGCAGCAACTCTTCCAATGCCTCCCAGATCAGGTTGCCCTCTTGGGAACACCCATTTATCCATTTGAAGGCACTAGGCGCAGTTGCAGGTGTAGTAGGGGATCGTGGCTCACCCTATCAGCTGCTTTCTCCCTGCCACCTTAAGAGTAGTTCTTTCATCATGATGGTGCACAAGCATATGCTAACATAATTTTTTTTGCAAGCAAATGATTGGATCCTTGTGCTGCACTATTTGCAGCTAACAGCTTTATTTTGAAAGAAGAAAAGGGCATATTCACCAATGGAAGATCAGATTCAGTCGTTAACCACTTGGATTTCTGAATTCCTGATGCAATCCTTTCAGACCTGAACTTTGCTCCTCTCTTCAACAATGATGCAACCTCTTTGTCTGTCAAATTATACTCCAGATGTTTCTTGAAAGAGCTGTTTCCAGAAAAAACCTTGTAAAAAGCATGCTGAATGTCACGAAAAAAAAAGGAGGCTTAAAAAGAATCGTTTACTTATTCTGATAACTATCATCTGGCACAGCTCCTTCATCCTCGCTCTCTTCTTGTGACTCTGCCACCCCAATGCTCATTGGAGTTCTCCCATCAAGAACTAAGCAGGGGGGTTTCGCAGCAGTTTCTCCATTTCCAAAAGCTGCTGCTTAGAAATAAGCAAAATTATGAGAAAACAGTAACTCTTAGGGCACTCCTAATATCTCACTCGTTGCATTGTTGTCTTTCTTGAAAGTCTTCTAACTCCAAGCCCCTGCTAAGCCATAAGTGAATCTTTCTTTCCTTAATTGTGCCTCACAAGGTCTCACCCTAACTATATAAGGCTTGTCCAAGATATTGAATGCCAGCTTAACTCATTAAACCTTGCAGTGTCATTGACTGGAAAGTATTTTCGTAATGTGTTCTAAGAGCCACCAGGATTAAGGTAGGAGTTGAGCTCCAGAGATGACTGCTATTACTCACACGTGACACACATTAACAAGCAACAGAACTATATTCGCTAAAGACCTTAGCTTCGGTACACATTCGTGGAAGAGAAGTTTATATTCACACAGCGCAGACTGGAACTATGTTAACAAGGATTTGACCGTCAATTGGCCAAACCAAGCAATCACTTACCCCCTTCCTGATCTACTGAAACCTGGCCGGCTTCATTTTCAGGATGAGCTGAATTCAAGCTATCCTTCAGAGACTCATCAACATCACCCCAGCCTGTTTCCTCTTCACTATTCCCACTTCCGTCACTGCTACTCAATCCTTGCTCCTCTTTTTGCCTGACAACAATGTTAAAGCTAGTCGGTACAAAACTCAAATTATAATGTTAAGCCTAACATCACAGGTGAACCAAAACATTGACGTTGTTAGCTTCAGGATGCACCTTTGGTAGCGCATGAGACACTAACCACATAATCAGCACATGACTTAAGGGAATAGATGCAGAACCTCTGTGCAAATGCCTCGGAGAACTTCCCTCCATTCACTGAAAGAGAACCTAGAAGGGCCTGGTATGCTGATATAGGGTGATCCGCACCGTCAGAAATGGACCCATCACTTTCCCCTTGCATATCATCAAGTGTTGACTTCTTGTCTGCAGAATATCACAGAAAGGCAGCATTCCTTAAAAACTTACAACTGACCAAAGTCAAAGACACCTAACTCCAAATCACACACTGAAACTTTTTTCTGCTTCACAAAAATCCTCCAAATAGGCAACAGCATCCCAAAAATTGTGGAGCCTACTTGTAAGGAGGGGAGTAATAAAAAAGGAAAACAACTTTAAAGGGGAAGTAGTATTATGTCCATGGATTCTATTAGTCTTAGATCTGGTATTTCCATATATAATAGACCCTTACTTCAAAGCTCATGGCTCCTCAAGTGTTCCACGACTTGTGGATATATCAGAAATACCTGTGTTATATGCAGATATAAGGTGGAGCAACAAACATATGGGTTCTTGATGTTTCAGGAAAGCGCAGAAAGCATGACCCTGTACTCCAGGAGGTTAGCTCTAAGGAGCATGCAGTCATTGGCGGGAATCACAGATCTCTTGGAAGAGAGATCCATGGGTTGAATCCTGCCATTTTAAAAGAAGTATCCACCGCAGATTAACCAATGCAACTCCCTTTACAGTCAGTGCAGAAGATACAGAAGATATTGGATGACCTAGTTGCTAATGGCAGAGAGATGACATCTATAAGCTGTTCTTCAAAAGTTCGCGAGCAATTTGGCTCATGATGTAGTCTAGAAGCATTGAAAAGGACAACATCCCCTACCTCGTAGGAGGTACTGTCCAAGCACATATAAATTGAGATCCCTACCAAGCTTTTGCCACTGAAGCATTGGCAAAAATGGTGGCTTGGTCACCACAAGTGCATCCGGGTGGTCACAGCACTGTTCACAATCTTGTGCCTAACTGAGATGGAGCCGTTAACGTCCAAAGGTGCAGTTAAAGAGATGCCGCTGCTAGCTTTTGATGAGTCCGCAATGCATCAATGCCATGCCCACTTCTTGCAGTTAAGGAAAGTTAAATTCTTGTTTGACTCCTTGTCAAACTTCTTTTTCTTCCCCTCCTTGAAAGGCTCCCATACCCTCCAACCTGCTTTGACTTAACCCTACATGGCTCTATCTCCTCCTCATGAGTGCCCCTTAACCTTGGAAACACTCATTTGATTCCAGTTGCCACAAATGGCAGCCCATGACAATAACAAAACACTAGATCTTTATTAAATTTGATTATTCACAGAGATTTGAAGAAATTGTCAGAATCGTGATACAACAGTAGAATAAGAGAGAGAGAGAGAGAGAGAGAGAGAGAGAGAGAGAGAGAGGGGGGGGGGGGAAGAAATTCCAACTTTCAAGGTGGCTAGAAGATCTGAAAAGCGTGTTCATTTTGCGGATGACCCAATTTTTTCTTCGTCTTGAGAGACTTCTAACAGTTTGTCGTCCTCTAGTTCCAATGAGGATGAGAAAAAGCGGAGGAAAAGCAAGAAAGACAGATCTAAGAAAAAGCACAGAAAAGAATCTAGCAGTTCAAAGGAGGAGATACTATCCTCTTCTGACAGTTTAGACAATGAGAAAAAGAGAAAGAAGACCAAGGAGTTCAAGGATGGGGGTCAAGCAATCGAGTTTGACACATTTTCAGGCTAGCAAGACACCGCCTTCTTGGGAGGTCATTTCTTGAAACGCTCCAAGGTACGAAGAGGAGCATCTTATTTGAAAGGAAACGCACAAACATGGTGGTCTACTATGTTGTTGCACAGAGAAGCACCTAAGAAGTGGGTAAGTTTCAAGAGAGTTTTCACTTCTACATGGTTAACGGAAGAATATGAAGAAGATGTCATCACGGCTTGGCATCATCCAAGAATGAATAAGGAAGACGCTCTGGATGACTATTGCCAGAGGTTTTGGGATACCTTTTTGCCAATGTCCTCATTTTGGAATATTACTTTAAAGGACCAGATTGAGCGGTTTTGCTGTGGATTGCCAAAAGAGATTCGACGGCATTGTCTCCCCCATCCGCTTCGCATCGAGAGCCAAAAAGTGCCCTTACCCAAATTATTAGATGAATCTACCTTACCTTTCTGTTCTTTTCTTGTGCCCTATGACGTGTTGGTAGCCCCGCTAGCCTCCCCTGTCTACTTGTACCACAATCTGAATCATCGGAATTCTCTGATGAACCATCACAACCAGCAGGTGATTCCCTTGCTTCTTCAGAACTCTCTGATGAACTATCAACTCATTCCCTTACTTCTGCAGAACTCTACGATGAATAAGGAGTTGGTTTCCCTTGGTTCTTTCTCTTCCTTTGGAAGACTCTTGCCCCCTTGACATGGACACTGGCTCGTCCGTAGGATAGGTCAATGAGCAAGCATGCATATCAAAACCTAGAACTTTGAAAATTCTCTTCAATTTTGAGATGTACCTTGATGATTTTGGATTATTAACATTGTCTATTCCGAAAGTTACCGATGTATCCGTGGGTTAAATCTAGTGCGGTGTGGACTACACAAGAGAGGAGCCACTCCACTCCTTAGTCACAGATTGCCTCGATTGAATAAAGTCAATAATTTCTCCTTGAGACTTTAGGGATGCTAACAGGACGACAGTTTTTTTTTTCTCCGAGAAAAAGATCCTTCTATTAGTTAATGAAACTGCCCATAGGGCTACAACCACCTCTTCGAGAGAGGGCTACAACAACCACGAAGGGGAGACTCTCCCAATGAAAAAACAGCATATGTACAATGGGGCTAAATCAAGAGATGGGAGGAGGGAAAAGCGACACAGGTGGACAGTAGTGCATCTGAGAACACCCGGACCATGGTGAAAAAAGGCCCAGGATGCCAGAGTCGAAGGAAGGCCTCTCTACGCTCCCACATGCAGTCGGAGCTGCCTTGGAGTCTCTCTAGCTGTCCTCTAAGAGTGTGGATCAGCTCTAGCCAAAGATCGCGAACAGTCTCTGCTGGTGGTACAAGGCGAGCCTCAAAGATGCGGAAACAACGGGCCCACCAGATGAACCATAGTTTCAGGCCATTGATGAGCTCCCAACACTCCTCTCTCTCACTGCACCACTCCAGTGGAGGAAGCTCTGTGGTGGCAGGCTGGAGTGTAGGCCGCCCCCCCTGCATCACTATCACCCTGCTGGTGGAAGATAGCTCAAACTGAAGTGCGGGGCCCGTGAGAGTGGACCAAGCTGCTGCCCCCCAAGTGTACTGCCGAGCCGTGGAAAGAGCAGGCATCAGCCGAAGAACACGAAGCCACACCTGCTGTGCCAAACGACAGTCCCAAAGGCAATGACGTTGACTCTCTACAAGGTGGCCACAAGCTGTACATGCGGCCGAGAGACCACTATGCACCAGCCAACTCCCAACTGCTGTAGCTCTATGTGCGACTAGCCACTGAAACAAAGTGACTCGCCTCGGCTGTCTGCAGTACCACAACCTCTCCCAAAAAACTACCAAAAACTCAGTTGTGAGACCCTCCTCCTGCCAATGAGGTGCTACAGCGGGGCGAGTCTCTCTCTGTGCTGCCAGTATGTGACGTCCCAGTCGAACAGTGTACTGAAATAAAGGGACACCTTGGTGGTCTGCAGAAGAGAAAGGGTCCCTCCAGAGCCACTCACCAACGTCCCACTGTACTCGTGCCAATGGACAACACTCCCAGGCCCACAGCCTCCAATGTCCAGTCTCAAGAGCTGCTGGGTCACGATCGATGACACAAGTCCTCCCACAGATGCCCACCACTTGGATCCTCTGAAAGCAACACTCTACCACCTGCGGGGCCTCTAGTCCAACTCGCTTTAAGTGTCCCTCTCCCTGTAGCTCGAAGAACAGGGAGGGAACAGTCTCTGAGCAAGCCCGAACAGAGATGAGAACCTCCAGTCGCATGAAGGCTCCCATCCATCTGGGCGCTGCTGACTCGACAGGCGTGAGCCACTCAGTTGGTACTGCCTCTGAAATGTCCTGACATGCTCTGCACCCCTCTCATGCCCTGTAGCTGAAAGCCCTGAAGCTCCTCTGACAAGCCTGAAAACTGTAACCAGTCACCTAAAGAGCGTGCTGGACCCGCTGCCATGGAACCCCAGGAAACATGAGGCCGACTACCAACCAAGTGCCCTCTCTAAGTGCTAACCATGGGGTTCCAAACAAGTGGCTGTCGCAGGCGCTCCTCCGTGCAAGTAGGCTGGCGCTCCTCCGTGCAAGTAGGTTGGCGCTGCTCCAGGCCTCGCCGCAAGTGCTCCCAAGATAGAACCAACCCCACAGCAAAGCGATCCTCCAATCTCCTGCTCAAACCAACTCTGCGTATCTCTGTGAAGATCCATATGGCCGAAGGTTGCCAGGAGCCTCCTGCCTGAGGCACCCTAGCACGAAGCCGCAGTAACAAGAGCTCCTTCCAAGGCTCCTCACCTGGAAGAAGACCTTCGACGATGAACTTCCCAAAAAGGGCTCTGCTCTGCTGTGCTAGGTCAATGATCCGGCCACTACAACTCTGCCAGCCAAAGACAGTCGGGCGGAGCTCCAATGTAACAACTTCCTCCTGATGGACAGGAGGAGGAGAGCAATCTGCTGCACGGGAGACAAGTCCAAACCAACCTAACAGCCGAAGTACCGAACTGCAATCCCTGGGGGAATCCACCTGAAACCCTCACTTGGCATCCAGTCGAGCACAGGAGCACTACCAACCGAGAAAGCCACAGTCTTTCTCCAGTTGATCAATGGGCCACATGCACAACAAAAGGTCTCAAGAGCCTGCTCACACCTGTGAAGGTTGACCTCCTGGCCATCTAAGTACAAGGCTGAGTCATCAGCAAACTCAGCGTCCAGTAGCTCATCTCCCCGAATAGGGCGTACTAAGCCCCGTAGACCAACCTGCTGCGACACCAAAAACCTGCTCATCGCCTCCGCATAGACCAGAAAGAGGAAGGGGGCAAGAGGACAGCCTTGTCTGAACGAATGTGTGAGCATGAACCGATCACCTCTACCTCCTACAAAAAGAACCTAACTGTGTGCCTGTGTGTACAAAGCTGACACCCCTCTGATCCAAGCATCTGAGAAGCCCATCCTGCGTAGAGTGCCCTCTAGAAAGTCCCGGTCAACTCTGTCGTATGCCTTCTCAAAATCGAGAAGAAGAATCACTAGGTCCTCACCACGGAGCCGCGCTAGGGCAGAAGCCTCCCAAAAAGTAAAGATGTTGTCAAGGATATTGCGCTCCTTAACAAAACTTGTCTGAGTCCCATGTATAAGGCTCTCTAGCAGTGGTTGGATCCTCAAACTCAGAGCCTTGGCAAGAATTTTGTAGGCAGAGTTGAGGATGGTGATGGGGCGCCATTGTCGAATCTCATCCAAGGAGCCACCCTCCTTGGGAATGAGGTAAATCAGACCCTCACTCATGCTGCCAGGCATCACTCCAGTGTGCAAGATGTACTGAACAACAGATCTGGGCCAAGCAAGTCTCAATACTCCAAGAAAAAATTGGGAGTCAATCCATCCTCACCTGGACAGCTACCACGGGGGAGGGCACTAAGAGCCGTGTGAAGCTCCTCAGGCTGAAGTGGCAGCTCAAGCCTCTGACGCATCTCCTCAGTCACAAGGCAAGGCATCTGTGCCCACACCTGCTCCCTGCATGTATCCTGACGCTCTGACTGAGGCTCTGCAAACAGTAACTCACGGTAAAAGTCAGTAACAGCTGCACGCATGTCCTCTGGCTCAGAAGCAACTGACCCGCCGGGCCTCCTCAACTGACTGACCTTGGTATGCGAATGCCGAGGTCCCACTGCCTCCAAGAAAGCACCAGTCACTCTGTCACCCACCTGTGTCCACTGAGATGCTTGTCGATGGAAGGCAAACTCATGTCGCCGCTCCTCTGTGCTAACAAGCTCCTGCCGAGCCTGTTGTAGCTGCTCCTCCAACCAAGACTGTTTGGATGCTGCTCTTGCATCCTCTGCAACGAAGCAATGCCCCGTATGAGACGCTGCTCCTTCTTTCTCGCTGCAGCCAGGCGAGCCAAAGACTCCTGGAGAAAGAAACGACTAATTTGAGCTAGTCCTGAGGCCACTCTGTCAGCAGGAGAATCCTGCATGTCCAAGCTCTCTGTCCAAAGAGCCTCAACTCTCTCTCTGAGTGTAAAGTCCAGCAAGACCCTCTCTGGGATGCGAAGCATCGTACTCCCCCTCCTCTGCCTGTCTGCCACTGTGAGGATCACTCGTGCTAGTCTGAGAAGGAAGTCCCTGCCAGAATGCCAACTGTCTGTAGTCTGTCCCACCCAAGTCACTGAAATGGTCACTAGTGTAGAAGCGATCTATCCACGATAGATTCACTCCTCCCACTCTGCGGTCCGAACAAGAGAAGGCTAGGCTGTCTGGGGGCCTCACAAAACCAGTGTTCTGCCTGTGGGTAGAGACTCAACTATCTGTGACCAAAACTCTGCTCGTGCACTCGCCACATTGGGCGCATAGATATTCAGGAAGCCCACAAGGCAACCCTGAACCTGCATAGTGATCCACTGAGCCCTACCTGCCACAATAATCCCTCTGCCCACAATGGCCTGTTGCAAAGAATCCGCAATAGTCATACATACCCCACCCTAGATGCCTCCAGGTCCAAAAGCAGCTGACCAAATAGTATCATAACGTCCACGCAAGAGCTGACCACAATGTCTAATGCGGCTCTCACACAGATGGTGGTCGTGTATCATAAGGAGATCAATCTCTCCTCCCACAAGGCAGCGTTGAAGTTCCTGACGCAATCGGCCCCGTTGACGCTGAAGCTAGGGCCCACCAAGTTCCATGAGACGATCCTCATGGGGAGCGAGAGAGAACAGATGCTGCAGCAACAGCTAAACGGGCTATCTTCGAGGCTGGCTTGGATGGGGAGTAATCCGCATCCGAACGTCCTCTAGATAGGCGTGACTGCAACGAGTGCCTGGTCTAAGCCCAAGCAGAGCGAGCCATACGTAAAGCAACCTCCTCTGTCCAGGAGTCCTCACGAATGTGTACATAGCATGGCAAGCACTGTGTATCGGCAAAGAAGTAAACCACAATGTGTCTACATCCTGCTATATGTGGAGGGGTCACCGCAAACTTGGCCAATGGCCACAAAGTCTGAAGCATGTCTGTAACTCCTAGTTCTCCCATGTGGTGAGAGAACTTTAGGACCTGTGTGTGCAACCATCCCAACACTGAGTCGAGAGTCCACTCAGTCTGGTCCCTGCCACAAAGGGGAAAAGAGAAGCCAACCACTGAGTCCAAGGCCTCTGTCCCCTTAGCTGCAAGGAACAGAACAAGGACCCTGAAGCAGGCTGCCTCATGATGTGCTGAGGGGTCGTCGAGAAAACGAGTAAAGTCGTAGCTGACGAAGTCCCATCGGCGCCGGATGTCCATGCTCATCAGACCACGAGGGATAGCTGCAAGGGGAGACGTCTGTACTTGTAGAGGGGGAAGACCGCAAGACCACGAGGGATAGCTGCAAGGGGAGACGTCTGTACTTGTAGAGGGGGGGGGGGGGGGGGGGGGGGGGGGGGGGGGGGGGGGGGGGGGGGGGGTGGGGCTGGAAATGGCAGTGGGTGAGGGCAACGGGCACGCAGCGGATATGGCGGGCAAGGCTGTTGCGCGCTGGGACGCTGCACGCGAGGGGGCAGGCAGGGGGGCAGCACGAGGGTAGTGGTGGTGGTGGGAAGGGGGGGGGGGATGGGGGTGCTAGCAGCAACAGCGAGCGCGCTTGTGCTTTTGGCCATCCTCATACTGAAACAGTGATGAGATGCCCACTTCATTGATTGAGAGATGGTGAGAGGGGCTAAAAAGCTTCAATAGGCCGACAGTATTTTGCCGAATAACTTTATGAAAATATGTACATTGCAGCATTTTATTTGATAAATGATTTGAACTTAGTGCTAGTGCATCTAGACATCTATTAGAGACAGTAAGATCTGGATGTGATGTATAAGTGAATGTGATTCTAGTGCATAAAGAT
This sequence comes from Adiantum capillus-veneris, assembly GCF_014529385.1. Taxonomy (NCBI): domain Eukaryota; kingdom Viridiplantae; phylum Streptophyta; class Polypodiopsida; order Polypodiales; family Pteridaceae; genus Adiantum; species Adiantum capillus-veneris. The sequence goes on along the minus strand of NC_140940.1, from coordinate 53,348,357 downwards.
TTCTCTTTGGATGAGATTGAGTGCATCATGAGTTCAGGAAGGATGAGATGGTTGCACAAGCATCTAGGTTAATGAAGTTCTTCACGCAATAAGATGGCTAGATTGAATGATTGAAACACAGTGTTCAGTGTGAACTAAATGTGTGATTTGTGAACTGTATGCTCTTTGAATGTACTCTCTTGTGGGGATAGTCATGGGCATGGTTTGCTTGAAATATGAGTCCGGGCACCCTCATATTTCAATTATTTCTTGTTCGGTCGTGGGGTTTTTTTCCAGGCTTTGCCCTACCTCCCCTCGGGCACCTATTTATGGGACTAGGGGGTACCCACTTCCACACTATCTGGTTATTGTGTATTGGGAGCATCTACATGGACTTAGGGAGACGATATTAGATCTCTTCTTGGACACGTTCATCGCTTGGATCTACAGACTGGAGTGGGATTTCAGAGCTTTCGACTCTCTTGGAGAGTTTACCCACGAGATGCGGGAGATCAGGCATCCCGCGATTACAACCGGAGTCACCAGTTGCTCTTCTACACTCCTGATCATTTGGATTGCTACCTTCAGAGTTGCTTACACTCACCCGCGATAACCTTACAACAGACTTATCCCCCGAGCAGACTTATCCTCCAACCTGGGCGGTAGGCCACTCCCAGCTCATTCACATTGAGAGCCACACCGAGTTGTGATTTGGTGGCGTTGTTGGCGCGGATTTTGTTTTGGTTGACACCGGAGGATTGGAGGCAGGAGATACAAGCAAGACGACGCATCTTGGTCTAGCCTTTCCTCTTCTCAGAGATTATTCACAGTGCAGACTGCTCAGGTTGGCTTCCCTTCTTCATACATGATGATTACGGTGCAGACAGCTTGGACTGACCACACCTCTTCTTAGAGGCCCTTCAAAGCGCAAACTATTGAGTCTCGCTTTCCTCTCATCTTGGATTACCCTACCTATTGACAGGACACCGTCCAGTGGTGGTCCGTGCGATCTCTCGATGACTGTTGTTGCAGCTTACGATAGCTTCTACAATGCAGACTGCTTAGTCTGGCTTTCCTTGCTTCGAAGGACATTTATGACGCAGATTGCTGCATCTGGCCTCCCTAGAGTTTTACACAACTTAGCCACTTGGCCACACTGGGTTGCAGGCTCATGCATTGACAGGCTTCCGGTCATTCTCATTACGGTTCCTGGGCTTCCCCATTTCCTCCAGACTGGTTTGACTATAGACACCACAGATGTAACAGGCTTGGGCACCCCAAGTCTAGAATCTGTCGCGACACGAGAGAGAATCACTTAAAAATACTTCACAACTTTAAAATCACACTTCAATTTGGTCGACACGGCCCGGTGTAGTTCCGTGCCCAAAGAGATTGGTCCCAAAGACTAGCGCCCCTTTTTGTATTTCTTTTACATTAATCTTTGAGCAAAGTACAGCTCCCACAGGGTCCTCGCTCTCAGACTCTGCGTCCAGATGCCCTGAGAAGTTAGGCCCTTAGGGCTCTTTTATTCTTACAAGGGATGCCCAAAAGCAGAGCCCCAAAAGCAATCAAACTCAAAAGCAAACTGTTCCAAAAACAACTTGTCAAAAATCTGTCAGTAAAAAGCACCAGGGCAAATTGCGGAAATCCGAATTGTCTGCCACGTCAGCGTGTCAGCGCAGATTTCGGAAATCCGTACTGTTTGCCATGTAATCATCCGTACATTGTCTATTCGTACAGTCCATCTCAACAATCTGGGTGTTCTTGCCACGTCATCACTTTGTGACATAACCCCCTCTTGAAAGAATTGTAATCCCCCTCGATTACGTCTGCAAAACAGACAGAGGCCATAAACTAGTTCAGTAGACACTGACTCTAATAACTGACGCACTAGACACGACACATCTAGCACTTGTACAAAAACGACAGTCACATCACTGCACATGACATCACAGGACATCACATGACAAATCAATCACAAAAAATTCATTCCAAATCTCAGATCATGACTGCCAGCAATGTATTTAGTAACCGCATCTAGATCCATTCCGGACCTCACTGATGTCGGATTAACTAATCCCATATTGCGATCATGTCATACTGAACACAATGTTTCAATCATCTAGTCATCTCATCCGTCTAGAAGTCTTGATGCACCTAGATCCTTGTGTAGCCATCTCATCCCGTAGGAACTCTTGATGAGATCACCACGGTATCCAGTCATCTCATTCATATGGGAATCTTGATGCACTACAATCATTAAACATGCGTCATCATTCATTCATTCAAATATCATTCTTATCTTGTATCAAAAGGATATTCGATTCATTCCTGAGCTATCGCCGCTCTCGATCTCACCATCTCATCCTTGATTTCACCTGCAAAACAAGTAAGGAGATGGCTCACCTCGTAGCAAAAGAGTGGATGTCCATCTCCCTGCTTCCCAATCCATATAGAAGCGAGTTCCTCGCTCCTATTTTTCGTTATCTGTATCTGTTTCAGTGTCCTTTCCAGTATCGCATTCATCTTTTGGTCAACGGTTCTGTTCCAACTCTTCCTACGAGTAAAGCTTCCGCTTTTCTGCACTCGTCTGTCCTTTCAGCTTTCCACCCCATCCTGAGAGGAGACTCAATGGCCTCACGCCATCTCAAGTGAATCTCATCAATCGGGTAATTCTTCAGGTGTTTCGCAAATCTCGGGTCTCTAGAGTACTTCATCAATCTTTTCACACCCATGTCACCCTGCAGTGGACGCTTGTATTCTGCTCTGGCAAACTTCTCCACCAAAAATTTGCCCAAATCTTCATTAGTTCTCGTGCCTGATTTCAACTGGGAGGTGTTATCTCTGCCAGATTCTCCACGAGAACCCATGTGTAATCTAGGATTCTTTATGGCTTATGCCCTGTAAGACAAAGCGATGAAGACGGAAGCGGGCCCGATGCGCGATGCATGAAGGGTGGGAGTGGCTAATAAGTTTGGGGTCGGGACCTTTAATATCAGTATCAAATTCCAAAAAAAAAAGTGCCCAAGTGGCCTATCTCCTCTTTAATAAGACCAGTATGCTTTGAGAAAAGCACACCCCTGATGCTCTGATACCACTGTAACATGCTTGGGCACCCGAAGTCTAGAATCTGTCACGCAGAGACTGGCGCTCCTTTCGATATTTCCTTCATATTAATCTTTGCGCAAAGTACAACTCCCGCAGAGTCCTCGCTCTCAGACTCTGCGTCCAGATGCTCTGAGAAGTGAGGCCCTTAGGGCTCTTTTATTCTTACAAGGGATGCCCAAAAGCAGAGTCCCCAAAAGCAATCAAACTCAAAAGCAAACTGTTCTAAAAACAACTTGTCAGAAATCTGCCAGTAAAAAGCACTAGCGCAAATTGCGGAAATCCGTATTGTCTGCCACGTCAGCATGTCAATGCAGATTTTGGAAGTCCATACTATCTGCCACGTAATCATCCGTACACTGTATGTCCATACAGTCCACGTCAGCAATCCGGGTGGTCCTACCACGTCATCACTTTATGACAGCAGATCCTATCGGGCAAGACACTTGTAGGTCTATTGGCATTTCTTTTACGACAAGGAGTTGTTTTCACACTGAGTTCGAGACCTTCACACAGTATCTTCACCCTGTATCGGCGGAGTACATCAGTTTGCTACACTGCTCGTGACGCCATCACACCATGGAGATTTCTTGGCGGTCATGACACTCGAGAGTGTTGCTACACTCATGGAGTCCCTTCAGTGGACACCCCAACAAACATCTTCAACATTTGCCTCAAATCTTCGGCTTCATGCGGTTTGTTCAGCATCCGGTGTTGAGAGGGGGTGTTAGACTTACACCACTCTGCTGCTTCACAGGTCTAGGATATACATGTATGGCTAGTGTGCCTCCAGGCTGGCCACCCTTTGCATATGCATTTAGGTTGCATCATTGTCCAGCCGCCCACCTTGTCTGAGCGCCCTCATACTTCATTTATTTCTTGTTGGGCCGTGGGGGATTTTTCCAGGCTTTGCCCTACCTCCCCTCGTGCACCTATTTATGGGGCCAAAGGGGTACCCACTTCCACACTATAAGGTTATTGTGTATTGGGTCTTCTGCTCATGGTAGTCATGGGGGGCTGATCCCCCCCTCTTCACCATATCTTGCGTTTGAGGTCTATTGTCTCTCTCTCCCCTCTCTCACGCTTCTGCACAGGCGCTCTCACATTTTCGGGCAATTTGGATGCAGAGTCTTAGAGAGAGCAAGACCCTTAGAGAGTTGTACCTTTGTGAAGCAATAATAAAAGAAATACCAAAAGGAAGGCCAGTCTTTGGGGTCAATGCATCTAGCGACAAAACTCCGCCGTTCCATGTCAACTCTCCTCTTCTCTCTCTCTCTCTCTCTCTCTCTCTCTCTCTCTCTCTCTCTCTCTCTCTCTCTCTCTCTCTCTCTCTCTTTGGGAAAAAGTCAGGGCTGTATATTACTGAGTACAAAATAATCCCAACGGATGCCAAAATAGCCTATCACGTGGGGTGTACAAGCTGAATGTAAGGTGGAGAGCCACTATAGTGACTACTCGACTAGAACAATCTCATGGTGGTCAGTGTCAGGAGTGGAGGAGAAACCACTGAGGAGGGGCATAATGCCAAGTAATCTGACCACCTGTCAGTGTGAAGAAGAGTGGGGATCTTGCCCAACGCCGAAGGAAGGCAAATCGACGAGCCTCGGCTGCTCTAGATGTACCGGAGGACAATTCCCACTGCCAAATCAGGGTGTGAATGGTGTCCAGCCAAATGGCAGTGAGGATATCCTGAAGGAGCTGTGGAGCCGCACTGAGAATGTGAAGACAAGGAGCTCTCTAAATATTCCATAGTGTAATACTAGTGATGACTGAGAAAACTGCATCACGTCTCTGAGTATCCCCCTGCCAAGCAATCTGTGGTAGCATGGCCAAAGTCCCTCGCCGATAACCAGTCGAGGTAAGCATGAAAGCTAGATCGTGGCTGAGCCCTCGTAGAAAAGATGCGGGCCGGGCATCAGCATCAACCATGAGACAGATCCCCAAGTAAGAAATCCATGTTGAACACCTGTTCTGCTGAGTAGAGAGCAAACTGCAAGCCACACTACATGGGAAGCAGAGCATGACCAAAGACAGTGGGCAGGTGACTCAAGTTGGCGCAAAGGGCAACGAGTACATAACGGATCATGACCCATAGTAGCTAGCCAAGTCCCAACTGGTAGTCCCGCATGAGCAATCATCCACATGAAAAAGGAAATACGACGAGCAACATGTAAATCCCAGATGGCGAACCAAAACTGCTGCAAATAGGCATGGGAGAGGCCTAAATGTAACCAGAAACGCATACGAGTGGGCTGTTGTGGTTGTTGTCTCATCAATGCTAATCTTCCAATCCTGACAGTGTACTCAAAGAAGGATATAGGTGCACCTGTGGGGTCTGAGTGAGGCCAATGCGACTCTCCTAGGTCCCAATAAAGCTGCGATAGGGCACGGCCCTCCCACACCCAAAGCCTCCAAAGTGCAGCATCAGCGGAAGCAAAACGGGGGTCAACACAACGACGCTTCCTGCGTGAGCCAACTACTCGTATGGCCTCCCATCGAGCGCCGGGGGAGATAAGTAGTGGAGAAGTGGCAACATATGTCAATCTAGCATGAATCCCCTGAGAGTTGTCAGTATCAACTGTGAATAGCATGGTGTCCAAACGAACTAATAAGAGAGTGCTCTGGTCAAAGAGGCCTTCCCAGCCACAATGAGGGGGCATCTGAACCGTGCCTCGCATGACTACATCCCACTGTGAAGGAACGGCAGAATCAATCTCAAGCAGTCTGTCTGGCACCTCGCGACCAATGTCATAATGTTCTGCCACAAAATCTGCATCCAGCATACGCGTCTCATGAAACAACCGCATAGAGGCAACAGGGCCAGAGTCCCAAGCAGCCCAATCAATGTGAGTCCTCTCTCCAAGCCGACGAGGTGGATTAACCGAAGAATCAAGAACTGTAGCATTCCAAATGAGAGGCTAACGCTCAATCTCCTCACGACATGAGGGAGGTGAGCGTACGATAGCCCGTCTCATGGAAACCCAAATCTGAAGGAGCGATCGGAGAAAGGGTGAGAGGGTGGAAGTGGAGAAGGGGGCATCTGTAAAGAGAAAACGATACCCTGAATGCCAAGTATGACCGTCTCTAGTGCCGAGTCATGGAGTCGTTGTGCAAAGAGCAGCCTGAAGAAGCATCTTTCAAGGTTCTTGGCCGGGAAAAAGACCCCGGACAATAAGCTTGGTAAGAAGTGCGCGGCTCTGTAACTCTAGATCAATAATGCCAAGGCCTCCCTCTGACCTAGGACGAATGATCGTGGACCAGCGAACCCGAGCACGAGTATCAATAGTCCCATCTCTGCCACTACATAAAAAGTTCCTCACTAGTCGGCGGAGCTGAGTTATCACACCGGAATGTAACATCCAACAAGAAGCCGTATACCATACTGTAGCCAGAATGACTTGGTCGGCGACCAATGCACGGCCAGCCAACGACAGATGACGTGAAGACCAATGGCATAGCTTCCTGCGAATGGTTGTAGTACGGGTGCAAACTGCTGCTGTGAGGAAACATCAAATCCAACCTGGAAGCCCAGATATCTGCATGTCTGACCCGGCTACAGCCATGTGAAACCATTAGCTACCCCCCAAGTAGGTATGTCATCACTGCCAACCAATAACCCATAGGATTTATGCCAGTTAATGCGTGCACCATTGGCAATGCAAAAAACCTGTAGGGCCTCCCGCATTGCATCAAGAGCGGGTAGCAAATAGCGCAACATGAGCATAGTGTCATCAGCAAACTCTTGATCGAGAAGGTCTGGAGCTGTAGGTACTGGCATGGTCAAGCCACGAAATGCATGACTCTGAGCACGAAGAAAGTCAGACAGTCTCTCCCACAAACAGATACAGATATGCTGCTAAAGGACATCCCTGACGGACAGATCGAGAAAGCTCAAAACTGCGACTGACACGGCCACCAATAGTAATAGCGCTGCTGGCAATTCTGAAGAGAGCCGAAATACCTGAAATCCATCTCAAAGGGAAACCCATCCTGGCTAAAGATCCTTCGAGAAAGTCCGAGTCAACACGATCGTATGCTTTCTCGAAGTCAAGGATGAAAAAAGCGAGAGGTTCAGAAGATGATCTTGCCCACTCTATTGCCTCATAAAAAGTGACGATATTATCGAGGATACATCGATCCATACGAAGCCTGTCTGAGAAGTATGAATAATATCTGGTAAGAACGGCCGCAAGCGATGGCTGATCAGTAACGCTAATATCTTATAGACCGAAGGGAGTAGGGTAATAGGTCTCCACTGTCGGAGCTGAGTGGTGTCACCCCCTTTCGGAATAAGAGATATGAGACCTGAACAAAGAGCCGGATGCATATATCCTTATGCAAAGATGTCCTGACAACCACGAAGCAGTGGTATATGCAATACATACCAATATGTCAAAAAGAAGGCTTTAGAGAGACCGTCCTCGCCTGGACAGGAGGATGGATCAAGACTCTCTATAGCAGCATGGAGCTCTGTAAGTGTGAAGGGTGCCAACAAGATCTCTGCCATAGTGTCTGTACAACGATGTCGAGTGTGCTGCCAGATCTGCTCACGGGCAAGTAAAACCTCAGGAGTGCATACATCAGCAGTGAACACTGTCTCAAAATAATCTGCAGACATATCAAGAATAACATCAGGATGCATATGTAGTGTCCCCTGAGCATCGCACAAAGTCCGCAGAGTGGTGCCAGGAGGGCGTTCTTTATGCGCCGCGAAGAAGTCTTTATTCATTCGATCAGCTTTAGCTATCCAATGAGACACTGAAGCATGATGCGTGAACTCAGACCTAGCCTCCTGTACGCGACGAATCTCTTCTGTGAGCTCTGTCTGTCTAGCAGCGAGATAAGCATCTTGAGGCCACTCCTCAAGCAAGCGCTGAGTGGAACCAAGAGGGATGTGAAGATTAGACTCGCGTACTCTCAACTGACGATGAATGATAGCAGTCTGATCACGACAGTAAATACTAGACTAAGAAATGCAATGAGCAAGAAACTCTCCAAGGGGTCCACAATAAGAAGCATCCGTGGACCATAAGTCACGAATCAACCGCTGCAATACTTGAGTGGTGAGAACACTGTCAGGGATGCGGCAGCCTCGTCTCTGAGCAGAGGATCTAGTGAAGGAGATAAACAATGATGTGGGAAAATGATCTGAGAGGCTGGTCCCTCTCCATATAGTAGTAAATCCGCCTAGAGCTGCTACCCAAGGGCCAATGTAAAAACGGTCAAGTCTCTCTAATAATCTCCCCTGCTATCGCTGAAACCCCCAAGAGTAATGAAGAGTAGCAGGGTGATGACCAAAAGAGGTTATGTGCCAGGCGTCAACACCTTGAATAGCTAGAAGAAATCGGTCCCAAGCTGGCTGCTCATCGGGAGAAATGGATGATAGAACGGGAGGTGTGGTGGCTCGCCAATCAGAGTCGCTCTCAACGTTGTTGAAGTCACCTCCAACAACCCAAGAGTCGACAGCAGGTAGAATAGCAGCCAAGGAGGACCAAAAAGTAGCCCTCTCCCGAGGGATAGTGGGTGCGTAGACTGACATAAAACCAATGATAGATTCCCAAATCCGAATAGAAACATAAACTGCTCTGCCAGCGACAAGTGTGCCATGCTGCTGAACTGAGGCCAAGTAACGTGGCCCCACTGAGATGCATACACCGCAACTCTGACCATGAAGGCCCAGAGCAGGCTCCCAAAAAGTGTGGGCGCCCGATGGCATGAGATTGCCAAAAGGAGTGGCAATCTTATGCTCCTGTACTAGTAGTATATCCACAGTGCCCACTACATGAGTGTGTAAATCTCTGCGAAGTAAAAGCTTACGAGAACCTTTTACCCGAGAAGTCTGTAAACCATTAGCATTCCAAGAAAGTACATGTAAATCCATAGACTGCATGAAAGAGTATGTATAGTATCTGACTAACTGCGCATCTTCTTGGAGGCAGCTGGACCATTCAAGGGGTGAGCTTCAGGCGGTAGGAAAGCAACCCGGACGCCCTCTCTAAAATATGGTGTCTCATTGCACCAACTATGAACCTCAGCTTGTTTACATTGCATTACCGATGTTGCAACCTTGACACCCCAAATGCGCAGACATAGGAAGCACCACATCTGAGGATACATGAATGACCACCATAGGCAATGAATAGCAAGCATAAACATCACTCCACTCCATAGCACCAATACATGAAGGATAGTGAGGAGACAAAACATCGAGGGCAGAAGTAGACAACCATAAATGTAGGTGAGCCATAGTCTGGGCGTGCACAAAATGGAGAACCTGATCCTCTGACTATTCCTGAGCAGCGTGGAATGGAAGGAAAAAGGAATGCGTAGGCTGAGAGCGACTGCCAATCAAAGAAGGAACACAACCTGTCTTGTGATGCATAAGGTAGAGTTGTACCCGCAATGGTCCGTCTGAGTCACCGCACATCTCAGCCCGATGAGTGCCCCAGGAAAGAGGGCAAGAGCTGAGAAAACTGCGTGGGACGTAAGTATGAGCTACTAAGGGAGGGGGGGGACCAGAAGGTGGAGGGGGGAGAGCAAGGACAGGAGGAAGAGGAGGAGGAGGAGGAGGGAGAGGTAGTAGCGGTGAATGATCCATCTACATGGGAATAGGGACCTCGGGAAGAGGGAAAGGAGCGGGCGGAGGAACAGCACGTGAAGGAAGAGCTGGTAGCAGGAGTAAGTGATCCTGTGCTAAAGAAGAAGATTGGTGAGGAGAAGCAGGGGGTAAGGGGGTGGTGGAAACTTGAGAGGGAGCAGGAGAGGTAACACGAGGGGCTGCATGCATTGTAGGTTGCGGACGAGGACAGAAGGAATGGTTACGACCCACTGTCTGCCATGCTGCCTCAGTAGGAGCAGAAGCAGAGGGAGGAACATGGAGGGTCGAAGCTCTAGGAGCACCTCCAGGCTGAGGAGGTGCTCAAGTAGTAGTAGGAGGAACCGCTTGTTGACGCTGACCACGTGGCTGACCATGAGTGCCACGAGCCGGCTGTTGTTGACGCCGATGGCATGGCAGTGTGGGGCATTCTCCCGCCAAGTGTCCCATCTCGTGATAGCGTAAGCACTGTCCTGGACGGCTAGTGACTACCATTCGGCAAGAGTAGTCTCGATTGCACATAGCCACCGTAACTGAATCTGGTAATGAAGTATCCCCAAACACCAAGACCTGAATGCGAGGTGGACCAGATGAGAAGATGCAGGATCCTGGAACTACTGTGCCAAAGTGAGCAGCAATCATCTGAAGGAGATGCTCATCAATAAAATGAAGAGGCATATCTGGGAAGGAGAGTGTCAGAGGGAATCTGGGAATAAGGTGTCGACTGTCAAACTCCTCACTAGTAAACTCGGGATACCACCTCGTCAAGTATATCATCCTGCAATCAGAGAGTATCGGAGAGCGAGCCAGGAGAGCTGAGGCACTGGCGGGATCTGAAAGACGTATCATGAATATGCCTCTGCCAAGGAATGTAAGCTTCGAGATCCGTCCCTGAGTAGTACCCAATGCAGTCTCACACCAATCACGTATAGAAGATCGAGGTGGAGACTGTCCAATCATCCGGCCAACCAAGGCATGCTGTGCCAAGTGTTGTACTTTGGAGTCAATGCGTGTCAACAGGTCGCCAGTACAGTCAACGCGACAGGCAAGTGGTGATGGAGCGCCGTGTGTAGCACTCGAGACCGGCAAAGCCGCCATGAAGAATGGGCGAAACTGGCAAACGAGAAAAGCACGACCCGAATTGAAGCTTGGACTCTTTCTCTCTCTCTCTCTTTCTCTCTTTCGCTTGCAGGCGGTAAAAAGAGTTGCTAATTGGACTATTTTCTTATTTTTAATGATTAATTTCTTTTTTAGGATATTTTATTATGTGCACTAAGAATTGTTAAAAGATTGTAGCTACAGGAACTACCATCAGGAACGGACAACTCTGATGTGTCATTTGATGGGTGACAGTAAACATCGCGAAGGAGTTCCCGTACGTTCGGTGGAAAGGGCCGGGTTACGAGTGCCCCTGATGCGTCACATGATGGGTGACGGGTGCATCAGTAAGGGGGCATCCCGTAGGCTAAGGAGGAAATCCGAACTGAGTAAGAAAATACGCGTAAGAACGCAAGCACAAGAATAAAGATGGGTTCAATGAAGCTTTTTACGAAAAGCAGGAACAATCGCGGGAAGGCAGACGCTTTCCCGCGAGGAATCTATGTTTGCATTGCATTCGTGCATGTGGTTGCATCCAGGGACACCTGGGAAGTGTTGTGAAATGCATTGGTTTTAACTTATAAGGTTTCATTGAGTTTTTGGGCAGGTTCAGACCAATTTTAAAATATGCCGGCCGCCCACTTAATAAGTGGGCAGCCACTTAGAAGATAAAGCAACAAAACCAGACAACAAATTCTCTCTCCCTATTTCGGGTAGAACAGCGCAAAAAAAAAAAAAAAAAAACGGCCGCGATCTCTACGCGAGCAGTTTTTCGTGTTGTGGCCAGGGAGCTATAAAAGCACCACATGCCCTCACTCACGGGAGGTACCGACATCAGCAAGAGAAGACTCTACCGCAAGAGATCGCGAGACTACGAAGCACGGAAGTTGCTTTTCCCGCGCAAGAGCGACAGGTATCTATTGTGGATTCGCCATACGAATTGTTGTCGCGTGTTTGTGTGGTTTGTTTTGTAGGAATCTCCCATCTTACAGGAAGGCCCTTCACGGGAAGTACGGCTTCACGCCTAAGTCCCTTACGGGAAAGTACGGCTTCACGCCTAAGTCCCTTATGGGAAAGCACGGCTTCGCGACTAAGTCCCTTACGGGAAGGAACGGCCTTGTGCCCAAGCCCTTTGCGGGGAAGCACGACCTTCGGGTCTAAGATTACAGACCGGAGGGGTTTCCTCGGGTTCTCGTGCTTGTATAAGAATTCTCCCTGAATAAAAGAATACTCTTAACGGGGGGGATCAACCCATCTTCTGGTCCCCAATACTGTGTCGATCTTCTCCCTTCTCTCATGTTTTCAAAGAATTATAATTTTCAGATTTTTCAAGTGCTCGTGTACGCTCCCGTTTTGTGACAGTGGTATAAGAGCTCGGACTCCTCTCTTTCTCTGCAAAGAAGGACGATTCCGGGAAGAACGGGAAGAACCATGTCCAGCCAAGGGAGAAGCGTTGAAGAGGAGCTTCAACAAGTGCAAGCTCAGCTTGCGGAGTTGCAACAAATTTTACTGTTGCTAGACGTCCAAAAGCTTTTGGGCGGAATGAAGAAAACGAATGGAACTAATGCGGCCAAGCATCCAGACAACACTGTTGGCGTGAGACCGCAGGAGGCAAGAGAAGAAGAACGTGCCGGGGTGCACAAAGGATCTTCGGATCGGAATGAACGGCCTACTTCAAGGAAAGGCCAGGAAAAAGCGCTCTCTCTGCTAGACGAGAGCAAGGACATCTCAATCTCATCACCATCTTACTCTCCTGACTATACTTCTACTTCTCGATCATCTCGTCAGAAGAAGGAAGCAGCTACTGCCGCCACTACCATACATCAACCTAAAGATAAGCCTCGATTCAAGAAGCATGGTCGCAAGTCTCAACATCGCATGAGAGTCTTCAAATCGGGCGACAAGGACATCAAGTTCGAAACCTACAACGGACGGAGAGACACCTCAAGGAAACGGCAAGTAATTGGTGGTTAGCCAAGATTCTAGAAGGTTCTCAGGCCAGAACTTGGGAGAGCTTTAAATCTGAATTTTATGAACAATTTCTTCCGCCTGACTTCGAGCAGGACATACGGAAGGAATGGGACTGGCTTGCCCAGAAGGAACATGAAAGAGTAACGACTTATGTGGACAAGTATTCGTCGGTTCTTCTGAAGGTCACTCCCTTCATGAAGATTGCCGACGAGGAAAAGAAACGAAAGTTCGAAGCGGGTCTCCAACCGCAGCTTCGAAAGAGTATGAAGGTGTATCCGCATGATACTCTTCAGAGGATGATGGAGTCAGCAATCATTGCTGAGGATTTGCACTCAACTGGGACGCCCAGAAAGATGGAGCATAGCACTTACCGTGCAAGACAAAGAGAGGTCTACGATGACCAAGGGGGCCAAGGAAAAAAACGTCCTCCATCTAGAGACGATGATCATTCTAAGAAGCCAGAGGGCACTGGCAAGCGAACTAAGTACCTTTCTCCTACTCAACTTCAAACTTTCAAAGAGGAAGGAAGATGCTTCTACTGTGGCGAGAAAGGACATATGAAACCGGATTGCCCGCTAAAGCAGCAACGACAAGAGCAAGCTTCTACGAGGCAAGAGAAAGCAAGGAAGGAATCCGTACCACCCAGTTCGAACTCAATCCCAGATGTTCAAGGAAACACTTCCTGATGAACTCCCTCCGGTACGCCCGGAAGATCACCGCATAGATCTCATACCGGCTAGCTCGCCTCCCAATCAACCCCCTTATCGGGTGAGTCTTGCTCAACAAGAGGAAATTTTGAAGCAAGTCAACGAGCTTCTAGAGAAAGGGTTAGTACGACCAAGTGCTTCACCCTACTACTCTCCAGTTCTACTGGTGCAGAAGAAAGATGGCACGTTTCGAATGTGCATAGACTATCGGTCTTTAAACAAGATCACAATCAAGAATCGTTTTCCGATCCCTCGGATTGATGATATACTTGATAAGTTGCAGGGTGCAAGTGTCTTTAGTCGCATAGACTTAAAGAGTGGGCATCACCAGATACAGATCGCCCCTGAGGATGTCCACAAGACTGCTTTCCGCACAACCTTTGGACTATATGAATTTTTGGTAATGCCTTTCGGCTTGACAAATGCTCCTGCGACGTTCAATCGCATGATGGACCGCATTTTCAGCCCGTATCGAGCTTTTACGGGAGTATTCTTTGACGACATACTCATCTTCTCTAAGTCGGAAGAGGAACATCGGAAGCACTTGGACTTAGTGTTTCAAGAATTGCGAAAGCATGAGTTGCATGTGAATGCAAAGAAGAGCAAGTTCTTTCTCTCAGAGATACACTATCTCGGCCATATAGTCTCTCACAATCAAGTGAGTATGGATCTTGCCAAGATCCGAGTGGTAGAAGATTGGCCTATTCCCACTACGGTACATGATGTACGTAGTTTCCTGGGATTATGTTCATATTATCGAAGGTTTGTCCGAGGATTTGCTCATGTAGCAGGACCACTCCACGACTTGACAAAGAAGAAGATTCCTTTCAGATGGGGATCGAGACAACAAGGAGCTTTTGATCGGCTCAAATACTTGCTAAGCCATGGGCCTATTTTGATAGTGCCTGACTTAAGAAAACCATTTGAGGTTCACTACGATGCTTCAAGCGATTGCATCGGAGCAATGTTAAACCAAGAAGGCCATGCAGTGGCCTACGAAAGCAGACGGCTTAAGGATGCAGAGTTGCATGCATCAATCTACGAAAAGGAACTCACGACTGTGATTCACACCTTATCCAACTGCAAGCACTATCTTCTAGGAGCGGATTTTGTGATCAAGACTGATCACCAGAGTTTGCGGTATTTTCGTACGCAAAGGAAACTATCTGAGAAGCAGATGAGGTGGGCAAACTTTTTGTCTATGTTTCACTTCCAGATCCTTCACACGGCTGGGAGTAAGAATGTAGTCGCAGACGCATTGTCTAGGCGGCCAAGGGTGAACGCTATCACTTCGGTGTATCATCAAGAATTAGAAGCACTACCGGATTTGTATCCGAATGATCCAGACTTCTCCACCGTTTGGAGAAAGCTACATCGTGGAGAGAATGAGTTTCCCTATTCCATTCGGGACGGTTATCTCTACCGCCATCAGGCCATATGTGAGGCGGAACCATTAAGAAAGAAGATCATGGATGAAGCACACGCTTCGCCTTATGTGGGTCATCGGGGTATTCTCCCTACGACCTTAGCAATGGAAAGATATTTCTTTTGGCCTAGCCTTAAAGCAGACATTGATAAGTACGTCAGGGAATGTTTGGTTTGCCAAAAAGTGAAGTATGATCGGCATAAGACGCCTAGGTTGCTACAACCTTTGCCTGTGCCTAATGAACCTTGGCAAAGTATTGCCATGGACTTCATCATGGACCTCCCTAGAACTCAGACTGGAAATGACGCGATCTGGACCATTGTGGACAGGTTTAGCAAGCAAGCACACTTTATACCAGTCAAGAAAACGATAAAAGCAGATCATATGGCTAGGGTCTTTCTGGCACAGATCTTTAAGCATCATGGAATGCCTAAGTCTATTGTGAGTGATCGAGATCCTCGCATGACAAGAAATTTTTGGCGTGCCTTGATGGATAATCTTGGTACAAAGCTGAATTTTTCATCTGGCTACCATCCTCAAACGGACGGGCAAAGTGAGATAGCCAATTCCACAGTATTGGATATGTTAAAAGCTTATGTGTCAAACCGGCAATCTGACTGGGAGAAATATTTGCCTCTTGTCGAGTATGCGTATAACAATACCATACACTCATCGACGGGGAAAGCACCTTTTGAGATTCTCTATGGTAAGCCTTTGCTTCCACCCATCCTTTTAACTAAGGATAAGATCTTTGCAGCAGATGAATTTGTCCGGGATTTGGACACCACCTACGGGCAAGTTAGGAGAGCTATTCTACGCTCTCAGGAAAAGCATAAGAAAGTTGCAGACAAGCACAGAAGGAATCTAGACTTAACAGTCGGACAGTTAGTCTTACTCAAGTTTGAGAAGGCAAGACTTAAGAAACAAACGTCTCATAAGGGGAAGGTGGTAAAACTTTCTACCAGTTACTATGGGCCGTTTAAGATCACTGAGCGAGTGAATGATGTCACTTTCCGATTAGAGGTACCGCCTAATTGGAAGATCCATAATGCTTTCCATGTCAGTTTACTCCGGCCGTATGTGGGACCGCCTCCAAGCCAGCCTAGTGCTGAGGAACCTCCTGAGGTTGAGGAAACAGAAGAGATACTCCAACCGGAGCAGATAGTAAGTCATCAGGAGCGGTCTCTCAAATCCGGAAAGATAACACGGAAGTATTTGGTTAAGTTTAAGAACTATTCGAATCTAGATGCTCAGTGGATGACGCAGGAGGAATTAGCAGCTTATCCCGAGATACTAGGGGTATATGTCCAAGCACTACACTTGAGGTCAACTGTTTAGAAGCCAGAGGGATGTTGCTAATTGGACTATTTTCTTATTTTTAATGATTAATTTCTTTTTTAGGATATTTTATTATGTGCACTAAGAACTCTTAAAAGATTGTAGCTACAGGAACTACCATCAGGAACGGACAACTCTGATGTGTCATTTGATGGGTGACAGTAAACATCGCGAAGGAGTTCCCGTACGTTCGGTGGAAAGGGCCGGGTTACGAGTGCCCATGATGGGTGACGGGTGCATCAGTAAGGGGGCATCCCGTAGGCTAAGGAGGAAATCCGAACTGAGTAAGAAAATACGCGTAAGAACGCAAGCACAAGAATAAAGATGGGTTCAATGAAGCTTTTTACGAAAAGCGGGAACAATCGCGGGAAGGCAGACGCTTTCCCGCGAGGAATCTATGTTTGCATTGCATTCGTGCATGTGGTTGCATCCAGGGACGCCTGGGAAGTGTTGTGAAATGCATTGGTTTTAACTTATAAGGTTTTATTGAGTTTTTGGGCAGGTTCAGACCAATTTTAAAATATGCCGGCCGCCCACTTAATAAGTGGGCAGCCACTTAGAAGATAAAGCAACAAAACCAGCCAACGAATTCTCTCTCCCTATTTCGGGTAGAACAGCGCCCAAAATTTAAAATAAAATGAAAAAAAAAAAAAAAAACCGGCCGCGATGTCTATGCGAGCAGTTATTCGTGCCGTGGCCAGGGAGCTATAAAAGCACCACATGCCCTCACTCACGGGAGGTACCAACATCAACAAGAGAAGACTCTGCCGCAAGAGATCGCGAGACTACGAAGCACGGAAGTCGCTTTTCCCGCGCAAGAGCGACAGGTATCTATTGTGGATTCGCCATACGAATTGTTGTCGCGTGTTTGTGTGGTTTGTTTTGCAGGAATCTCTCGTCTTACGGGAAGTTCCTTCACGGGAAGTACGGCTTCACGCCTAAGTCCCTTACGGGAAAGTACGGCTTCGCGACTAAGTCCCTTACGGGAAGGAACGGCCTTGTGCCCAAGCCCTTTACGGGGAAGCACGACCTTCGGGTCTAAGATTACAGAACGGAGGGGTTTCCTCGAGTTCTCGTGCTTGTATAAGAATTCTCCCTGAATAAAAGAATACTCTTAACGGGGGGGGGACCAGCCCATCTTTTGGTCCCCAATACTGTGTCGATCTTCTCCCTTCTCTCATGGTTTCAAAGAATTATAATTTTCAGATTTTTCAAGTGCTCGTGTACGCTCCTGTTTTGTGACAAAGAGGCTCACGGTTAGGGTTTGGGACAGTTAGGGTTTT
The DNA here is from genome assembly GCF_014529385.1 of Adiantum capillus-veneris. Classification (NCBI taxonomy): domain Eukaryota; kingdom Viridiplantae; phylum Streptophyta; class Polypodiopsida; order Polypodiales; family Pteridaceae; genus Adiantum; species Adiantum capillus-veneris. Next base: position 53,330,855 of record NC_140940.1, on the reverse strand, counting down.
CGGATTGTTAGGGTTTCGTGTAATTAGGGTTTCGTGAATGCTGAATGTTAGGGTTTCATAGAATTAGGGTTACGCTCGGATTGTTAGGGTTTCATGGAATTTTGTCCTTGTGTTGCTATTGATTTCTCGCTTGGAGTGTCCAAGCCTGTAACAAAATTTCTGCTAGATGTAGGCACTCTTTGGCCTAAAAAATTATTAGCATGTGAACCATCTCTCAGTTAACTAACATGGACATTAATAATAAAAGAAATATGCATTTATAAGTCATGGGGCCCTCTTTGTGCACTGCTCGACTCCACTTGTAGCTAGAATATAAGCAACCCCAGGGGTCACTCCATAGGATAAGTTCAATATCAAGTACCCTCTGGACCAGCACCTTGGCATTTTGGCATACCTTAGCATGCCTGGCGTTTCTTCAACACCCATGCAGCCATAGCATTTTTGCATCCACACAGTCGGCCATCAGCGTTTTAGGAGTAGATACACCTTGGTGTAGCAAATGAGACCTAGCGCTACTTCTCCGGTCATCGTACCAGCGTTTTCAGATTTAGCAATCAGATCAGCCATCGATTTCAGTTTTCAGCCCATCCTCGACATCAACCATACCAAATCAGCCCATAACCTCGTCGGATTTGCAGATTCCCCTCAACGTCCCTAGCATTTTGCATTTTCATCCCTTAGCCTCACAGATCCAAGCATCTACCGCAAGATCCCATCAGCATCTCAGCGTCTAGATCCATTGTATCAGCATTTGTGCAATCTAAAGTAAATACCTCTCTAGCAATAAAGAGGGCCCTTGATGGGGGGGTTTGGGACCCCATCCGGTGTTAGTCTTCTCTCTCTCCTTCACTCACAGTACCTTCGCTCACAGTGTCTTCTCTCTCTAGTCTATTGCACATCTCTCCCATGAAATAAAAGGAACTCTCTCATGAAGTAAAAGGGACCTTGAGTACGCACTGAGCACTCATCCTAAGTTATCACCATAAGTCACTTCCTATGCACATTATACGCCAGTCCTCAGAGGTCTCTATATTGTTGAAACCGCCTCAACCAACCCACGAATCCACAGTAGGCAATACATTCGCAATCTACTACCCAAACTCGGCTCTCTTCTCAACTAAAGTAGGGGAATAGATACACATCACACCAAACACAGAGTCATCAATCTCTAGATTGATCCACATCGCTCTACCATGTCCATGGCCGCGTACACAATGACGCCAACGAGGTCCCACAAAAATGTATAGACCATTGCTAGAGTACTATTGGCAAATCCCAGTTTCCCAAAATGTGCAAAAATCCATAGGTAACAACTTGCCACATCTACGGTAAGTATCCATGCATAACTTGTGCTCCTGCATAAGGAGTATATCCGCATCTCGATCTACATGAGAGCGCAAATCTCAATGAAGCAAATTCTGTCTTGGGTCACTGATGCTAGTGTGATGCAATCCAAGTGACAATATGTAAATCCATGTGACAAACAATGGTGAACCCAAAATGTCAAAGCCCTACATCAACTATGTCAGCAGCTACTAGACTGAAGATCAATGTCGAGCCCTCTTAATCCTTGGCCAAAGCCGTGGAACAAGAGCTAATGGAAGTGCATCCTCGTGATGTGGTAGTGGGCGTAGGAGCTGTCCTAGAGCAAAGGAACGAGCAGTTGTAAACCAAAAACCAAAGTTGTCACGTGCACATCTAACCCTATGTGTACGTGGACAAGCTACTTCATGACATGGGTTCAATTCAGTTAGATTAGGAAGTGATCTGGCACTTTTGTGAGTCTGTTCGCAAACCATGCATGTCCAGACACTTAGATTAGATGCATATCCTCTGGTTGCACACAGCATGATCATCAGATTACAGTCAGAACCCATCGGGAGCATTTTTACAATGCATAGACCTATTTTCCCTATTTTTGACATTTTTCACTTATTATTTTAAGTGACTTTTGTTGGGAACTGGGTAGGGCAAATTAGCAAGTGAACTATATAAGAAAACCTAGCGCTAGCACTTTTTGGCAGAAGAGGCAACAAGAACTTCGCGTTCAACAGGCACCTTCTCAGCAAGACCCCCACAAGAGACCCTAGCGTTTTCTGCATCAGCAGCAAGGCCTAGCATTTTTGAATGACAGACCAGCCCTAGCGTTTTGCATCGCAGATCAGCCCCGGCAGTTGCAGAACAGCAGATCAGCCCTCGCATTAGCAGTTTTCCACAGCAGGACAGTTTTCAGTCGTAGCGTTTTTGCATCAACATAACCATCCAACGTTTTGCAAATCTACCGCGACGAAACCCAGATCTAGACCAGCGTTTTCAGTTTTCAGCACCTAGATACCGCAGAAGAAGTCCCAAACCTCGCAGATCTCACCTTCCCGCAGCAGATCCTCGCCGCACGGTCAGATCCAGCACAGTTTGCAGATTCAGCCCCGAAAACGCAGATTTCAGCATCTACATTTTCAGTGTGTCGTCGTTGCATCGCCGTCGTCACCGACACAGAGTCAAAATTCAGTACATAAAGATTTGCAGATTTCAGCCCTTAGCGTTTTCAGATTTCAGCCCGTCTCGTCGTCGTCGACATCGTCGACAAGTCCAAGCATTGTAGAGATTTGTGCAATCAATAGTAGACCGCTCTCGCCATAGAGAGTGGGGCCTTCAGAGGAGGGTTTGACAACATTCTGGTGTCTCAGCACCTTCATTCACAGTGTCATTCACTTTGTTTGTGATCATTTGCACTCTCTCATTAAAGGAACGGAAGGCTCTCCTTTCCGTTAGTAAAAGGAACTTTGAGCACAGTTCGGGGCACTCATCTTGAGTAAAGTTCAACATTCACTTCCGTTGCACCTTACAAACGTAGTATGAAGAGCAGCGCAGCGTGGAAACTACTGCCGACTCCAACCATACTCGCATGGTATGAGGGATAGAGGTAGTGTGGTCCACAAACAGAACGAGTGGTAAACGATAACAATCCTTTGTATGTAGCCATTGTATGGATTTGGCTCCTATACTCTGTGCAAGTCTGTTTGTAGCAATGCACGATGGAATGCAACCTAGGCACATTGTGGTTCACTTCTTTGTTGACACTCACAGTACCCCTTGCTATGTATATGTACATGAGGATTCTTGGACGAAGGATGTAGCCCTACGAACTATGCACTCCGCTTGGGCCTGGGTGGGACAGTCACTACAGACACGTCTATCTCGGGGTCGCTCGGATGCGGATTACTCCCCATCCAAACCGGCCTCGAAGATACGGAGGTTGGTTGTTGTCGCAGCATCGGTCTTTTCTCGCTAATCCCATGAGGATTGTCGTATGGAAGGTGTACAGTTTAGGTGGACCCCAATTTCAACTCACGATGGAATGCAACCTAGGCACATTGTGGTTCACTTCTTTGCTAACACTCATAGTACCCCTTGCTATGTGTATGTACATGAGGATTCTTGGACGGAGGATGTAGCCCTACGAACTACGCACTCTGCTTGGGCCTGGGTGGGACAGTCACTACAGACACGTCTATCTCGGGGTCGCTCGGATGCGGATTACTCCCCATCCAAACCGGCCTCGAAGATACGGAGGTTGGCTGTTGTCGCAGCATCGGTCTTTTCTCAATGTTCCCATAAGGATTGTCGTATGGAAGGTGTAGAGTTTAGGTGGACCCCAATTTCAACGCCAGAGAGGTCGCTTGCGTCAAGAGCTTCAAAGATGCCTCGTGGGTGGTATGATTGATACACTTATGCTTCAGGAGCACCATCTTTGTGAGAGCTACATTTGGCGATGTGGTCAGATTCTGCGTGGCCGCTATGAGACCTTTTGGTCAGCTGATTTTGGGCCTGGAGGCATCCAAGGAGGTGTATGTATGACTATTGCGGACTCATGGCAGCAGGCCATTGTGGGCAAAGGTATTATTGTGCCAGGTAGGGCCCAGTGGGCTACTATGCACGTTCACGGTAGCCTTATGGGATTCCTGAACATCTATGTGCCCAACCATACTAGTGCACGAGCTGAATTTTGGTCACACATTGTGGAGTCTTTGCCTCATGCAAAGCAGTGGTGTGTTGGGGGGGACTTCAACATGTTGTAGGACCCCTCAGATAGGATTGGAGGCAGCCATGCTACAGCCTACTGTGCACGGGGCTGAGTTGGCAGCTTGGAAGGGCTTATGTATGACCTTGAGGATATCAAATGTTTGGCAGCATGCACGCTTTGTACAACCCCCAGACAGCCTATCCTTCTCTCGATTTGACCGCATAGTAGGGGGCGTGAATCTATCTCAGATAGATCGCTTCTACGCTAGTGATCGCATTTGTGACATGGAAGGTATGCATTTTGACAAGGTCTACCTTTTCAGGCCATGTGACAGTGATTCTTACTGTGATAGACAAACAAAGGAGTGGGGGTGCCATGTTGCACATCCCCAAGAGGATTCTAATGGATACAGAGCTAAGAGAGCGGGTGATGGCACTTTGGACAGAGAGTTTGGACATTTAGAGCACCCCTGCTACTAGAGCGGCCACTAGACTTGCTGAGCTTAGTCACTTCTTCCTCCAAGAGTCTGCAGCTCGCTTGGCCTGCAGCCAAAAAGGAGAAGCGTCTCCGACGTGGCATTGCTTCCTTACAACGGATGCAGGAGTGCCACCTTGACAGTCCTTTGTTGGAGGAACAGATGCAGCACGCTCGACAAGAGTTGATCACCATTAAGGAGCGGCGTCATGAGTTTGCCTTCCATCGTCATTCATCTCAGTGGACCCCAGATGGACGACAGAGAGACAGTGGGTCCTCGTCATGCGCGCACCACTGTTTGTCAATTGCGGAGACCTGATGGGTCAGTTGATACAGAGCCAGTTGCTACTGATTTTTACCGTGAGTTGCTTTCAACTGAGCCACAGTCAGAGCGCCAAGATGCATGCATAGAGCAAGTTTGGAGATGCATTAGAGACTAGAGATGCCTCTTCAATTGGAGGAGCTCCACGAGGCCCTCAGTGCACTCCCCCGAGGTAGCTGCTCAAGGGAGGATGGTTTGACTCCCAGCTTTTATTTGGAGTACTAGGAGCTGCTTGGTCTGGATCTTTGTAGCGCTTACCAGCACATTTTGTACACTAATGAGATGCCTGACAGCATGAGTGAGGGTCTCAAATACCTTATCCCCAAGGAGGGAGGCTCCTTGGATGAGATTCGACAATGGCAGCCCATCACCATTCTCAACTCAGCCTACAAAATTTTAGCAAAGGCTCTGAGTTTGAGGATTCAATCGCTACTTGAGAGCATTATACATGAGACCAAGACAGGTTTTGTCAAGGAGCGCAGTATCCTTGACAGCATCTTCCCTTTTGGGAGGCGTCTGCCCTCCCACGTCTCCGAAGAGAGGATCTTGTGATACTCCTTCTCGATTTTGAGAAGGCATACGAGAGAGTTAACTCGGATTTCCTGGAGGGCACTCTGCGCAAGATGGGGTTTTCAGATGCTTGGATCAAAGGAGTGTCACCTCTCTACAAATGTGCGCACAGTCAGGTTCTCTTGGCAGCGCGAAGAGGGGAACGCTTCATGCTCATGCGTTCGGTTAGACAGGGTTGCCCTCTTGCCCCCTTTCTTTTTCTCTTCTATTGTAAGGCGATGAGAAGATTTTTGACATCAAAGGAGGTTGGTTTGTGGTTTAGAGCTTCCTATTAGGGGATACGAGATACTGGACACTGAGTTTGCTGACGACTCATGCATGTACTTGGAGGGCCAGGAGGCCAATCTGCACACTTGTGAGTAGGCTCTTGAGGTGTTTTGTTGTGCATCGAGAAAACTGATCAACTGGAGGAAGACAATGGCTTTCTGGGTTGGCAGTCCTCCAATGCCCAATTGGTCGCTAGGAGAGGGCTTCAGGTGGATCCTCCAAGGACTTCTTCTGTACATTACTTGGGCTGTCGGGTTGGTTTGGATCTGTCTCCAGAGCAACAGACTACTCCACTCCTCCTTTCCATTAGGAGGAAACTGCTACATTGGAGCTCGGCACGGCTCTCTTTGGCTGGTAGGGTTGTAGCGGCCAACCAAGTGCTTTTGGCTACTATGTGATACATCACGTCTTACTGGATCTTCTCGAGCTCCTGCATTAGCCAGCTAGAGAGGCTGATCAGGAACTTTTTGTGGTTAGGGCACGATACACATTCGGCAATGGCCAAAGTGTCATGACGGGTCGTCGCTTTACCATGTTCTCAGGGAGGGTTGTCACGATAGTGACTTGCAACATTCTTCTTGATTCATTACGAACGCAGATGCGACGTGTGACCAACACGGGAGGACTCCTGTTTTCGAACGGTCACAACCCTCCACACTCCTTCGACGACCAGTCGTGTCCCTTCGATCAATGGTTGCGGCTCTTCATCGAATGGATGTGTCCATTCACCTAAAGACATGTCTATTCGCCTAAAGGATGTGTCTCTTCGTGAAGGGTCGTAGCTTTTCACATGTACCTGTTCGTCTCCTATATAAGGAGCCCTTGTATCACACTTTCAATCAATCAAACACAAAGTCTTCTGAGCCTTGTCTCTGACGTTTCTTAAGTCTTAATCATGAGTTTAAGTACTTAATTAAGGATTAGCACCTAGAATCCTTACAGTGGTATCAGAGCAAATTATTTTCCCGAGACCCAGAGGTTGTGAGCCTCTCACCCTCGCCGCTACCCTCTCCCCCCCTTCTCGGAGTTGCATGGAAGCAGAAGAAAGATGGACAATACACAACCCAGCATGAGGTAACCTTCTCTTCTAAATAAATAAAGTCAAGCAGAAGACGGAGATGGGTGTTGCGGCATACCGGCTGCAATCCTAGAGTATGCCTCTCCAGCAGGTGGTGCCTCTTCGCGTGGATGAGTTGCGTCTTTTCCCATGAAGAGTCGCACCCCCCCCCCCCCCCCCCCCCCCCCTTGCGCATATGGCCCTAGCATGTGCACCTGGCCTGTCCCTTCACCCGGCATCACACGCCGCGATAAGCGCGTGCTGGACCATTGGCTTTTCAAGATGGATGTTTATTTCGCAAACACCGATCTCATTGAAAGTAAGAAGGTTGCTTTGGCAAGTTCTCTGCTAAAGGATACTGCATTCCTTTGGTGGCGTCGATAAGTTAAAGATGGAAAAATCACCGCTACTTGTGACAAATTCCGGCGAGTTCTTTGCAAGGCTTTTGAGCCTACAAATACAGATTTTCACGCCCGATCTTCTCTCCACCGCCTGAGCCAAACCGGTTCCTTGGCTGCGTACATCTCGGAGTTTCAAAAACTAACTCTTGAGATAGAGACTCTCAGTCCTTCCAACAAACTCCACAGTTTTGTTGACGGACTTGAGCCTTCCCTGCGAGATAATGTCCATAAATTTAACCCTGCCACATTAGATGCTGCAATTGCTTATGTTGAGCGTCTCGACAATAATCGGCGCCCATTCAGAAGCTTCCTTCCTGGAGATCAAGCTTCCAATTCTGCAGGCTCCTCACAGCGTAATCATCAAGGACAAGGTGGTCACGATCGACGTTCTTTCTCAGAACCTCAATCTTCGAGATAATATTCTGCTAAACAAAATTCTTTTCGACCCCAATCTTTTGGACAAGCAGCCACTTCCAGAGCCTCCTCTTTGCAAATAATCAAAATCAACGACACAATCGTCCCAATCATAGAAGGAATGGTCGTCGTGATTTTCGGCAGGATACTTCTTCTGGACAGCAAGCCTCTTCATCGGCTCCTTCAACCTCCCACTCCAACCATCCAAGATTATGCACAATTTGCAATGGACATCACAGGTGGTATGAGTGTCCCAAGAAGCCAAACCCTTCAAATCCTCGCCAAAATTCTCACATGGAGACCACGATTTCAGAACCTATCCATAGTCAACCTCCTGTCCCTGACAAAGACAAGCAAGCAGCAGTTGTGTTCGAGTTTCTAAGGTAGTGAGTGCCTTAATGTTGAATGCTCGAAATCATGTCGTTGCTCCAGTGGATCTTTCGAATCAAGTTCTTAGCCTCCTTGGCTTTGTTGGCAAGCAGCCAATCAATGTTCTTGTGGATAGTGGGTGTTCTACTAATTTCGTCAGCACGTCCTTGATTACTAAACTTCGCCTTCAAACACAACCTAGTGAGGCGGCTTACCAAGTAGAACTTGCTGATGGTTCCTTCCTCGAGTGCAACAAAAGAATTGAAAAGCTAGATTTTCAGATTCAGGATTACAAGGATCAGCTTGGTTTTTCAGTTATGCCCTTGTCACATTACAACTTGATCCTTGCCAATCTTGGTTATTTCAGTATGATCCAATAATCAGTTCAGAGATCAGTCAATTCGGCTCTTTCACAAGCAACAGGAAACAGAGCTTCGTGGTCTTTTCAGTACCAAACCCATTATATTGGTTTCTGCTTTACAAGTCAAACGGCTGGTTCGAAAATGTGATTATGCTACTGCCTTAATCATGTTGCAAGATGTCAAACCAGGATCAGCTTGGTTTTTCAGTTATGCCCTTGTCACATTATGACTTGATCCTTGCCAATCTTGGTTATTTCAGTATGATCCAATAATCAGTTTTAAAGATCACTCAATTCGGCTCTTTCACAGGCAACAAGAAACAGAGCTTCGTGGTCTTTTCAGTACCAAACCCATTATATTGGTTTCTGCTTTACAAGTCAAACGGCTGGTTCGAAAACGTGATTGTGCTACTGCCTTAATCATGTTGCGAGATGTCAAACCCGATGAAGAAGAAGAAGAAGTTAAACCTCCTCAAACATTGCTTATTTGCAACAACCCTTCTTTCAACCCCATCTAGACTTGTTTCCCGACGAGCTAGCAACAACTTTGCCTCCTCGGCGTCCAGTGGATCATCCCATAGATTTGATCCCCGGCCAACCTCCACCAATTCAAGCCCCTTATTGAGTTTCATACTTAGAATCTCAAGAGATACAGCGGCAGCTAGAAGATTTGGTGGATAAAGGTTATATTCGCCCAAGCAAAAGTCCCTTTGGAGCTCCTGTCCTATTGGTCAAAAAGAAAGATGGGTCTATGCGTCTTTGCATCGACTATCGTGCTTTGAATAAGTTGACGATTAAAAACAAGTTTCCCCTGCCTCGCATTGACGAGTTAGAGCGAAGATTTACTCCAAAATTGATCTAAAGTTAGGGTATATGTCACAAGACGAGCACCACGTGCCAATAGAAAAGAACAGACTGAACAGACTTTTAGCACTTCCATAACTTTGGATGACATTCTAGTTTTCAGTTGAATGATGGCTGATCACAAGGAGCATTTGCAGCTTGTCTTCCAAATTCTGCGAACCAATGTGCTATACATCAACAAGAAGAAAAGTGATTTCTTCAAGAATCAGGTGGAATACCTTGGTCATATTATTTCTACTAATGGCGTTGCAGTAGATCCCAAGAAAATACAGGTCATCGTGGATTGGCCTTTACCACTCACCATCTTAGATGTGCGCTCTTTTTTGGGACTTGCAAATTTCTATCATACCAAGGTGCACAAGTTCTCAGATATTGCAGCTCCTTTGACCGAGCTTACCAAGCAGGATAAACTTCGATGGACTGAAGAAGCAGAAGTCATTGAAAGGCCTTAAACATGCCTTGATGACAACTCCAATCTTGGCTATTGCAGATCCCACTCAACCTTTTCAGGTAATGACAAATGTGTTAGATCGTGCTTCTGGAGGTGTTCTTATGCAGAATGAGCGTGTCATTGCTTTTGACAGCCGCAAATTTTCAGCCATTCAAATGAGATACCCAGTTTATGACAAGGAATTCTTGGTCATTGTTCATGCTTACCGCACTTGGAAACACTATCTTCTTGGCATAGATTCCGTGGTGCAAAAAGACCATCAGTCATTAACATACATTTTTACTCAACCAGTGATGAATCCTCGTCGAGGACGATGGATTGAGTTCTTGGCAAATTTTCATATGATTATCCAATACGTGTCAGGCCTTGCAAATGCAGTTGCAGATGCCTTAAGCCACATGCCTCGTGCTATCAACTTTGCCATTTCTGGTGTGCAAATGGAAATACCGGCTTGCTTCAAACATGAGTATTTGAAAGATATAGATTCTGGAGATGCATTTCAAGCTCTTAAATCCTCTACTCCGACTCCTGCAGAGGTGAATATGTTTGCAGCTTACACCATTGTTGATGACTTACTGTATTACATTGATCGCATTTGTGTTCCACACAATGTGCCATTCATGAAAATTTTGATCCAAGACTATCATGAAGTCCCTTTTGTTGCTCATCCAGGCATCAACAAGACATATAGATTATTATCTATATGTCTTGTTGATGCCACAAATATAGCAAGATATTATCAAGTTTGTCAAAGCTTGTCATTCCTGTGAAACAATGAAGGCTTCTCGACAACTTCCTCAAGGTTTACTTCATCCTTTACCAGTACCTCAAGAAATGTAGCAAGATGTTATCAAGTTTGTCAAAGCTTGTCATTCCTATGTAACAAATGTAGCAAGATGTTATCAAGTTTGTCAAAGCTTGTCATTCCTATGTAACAAATGTAGCAAGATGTTATCAAGTTTGTCAAAGCTTGTCATTCCTGTGAAACAATGAAGGCTTCTCGACAACTTCCTCAAGGCTTACTTCATCCTTTACCAGTACCTCAAGAAAGATGGGAAAGTGTCAGCATGGATTTTATCACTACTTTGCCTCGTTCCCAAAGTGGCAATGCACAGATTCTCGTAGTGGTTGATCGATTTTCAAAGATGGCACACTTTATTCCTTGCAAGAGGCTGCTTCGGCCCCAGACGTTGCGCAATTGTTTGTGCAACACATTTTCAAATTACATGGATTACCAAAATCTATTGTTTCAGACAGAGATCCAAAATTCACAAGACATTTTTGGACATCTCTATTCAAATCTCTTGGTACAAATTTGTTATTCAACTCACCATACCATCCTCAAACTGATGGTGAGACAGAAAGAGTGAATCAAATTTTGGAAGAAATACTTCATTACATACAAATTCGATTGGGGTCATGGGAAGAGTATTTGCCATTTGTAGAGTTCGCATACAATAGATCTATCCATTCAGTAACTGGCATGACTCCATTCCAAGCAGCTTATGGGCATACTCCTCTTGTACCGACAAACTTTGTTCTTCAACACAAAGTCGCTCCAGAAGATCAGTTGGTTCAAGAAATGCAAGATGTACTTATTCAAGTACGTGACAAGTTGATTCATGTCCAACAAAAGTACGGAAAACAAGCCAATAAGCATCGACGACATGCAGATTTCCAAGAAGGAGATTTCGTCTTGTTATATGTAGCACCTTATTGCTACAAAACTGTGAAATCGGTCTTTCCAAAGTTGCGCCCTCGCTTCTATGAACCTTTCAAAATAATCAAGAAGTATTCAGTTGTCAGTTACAAATTGGAGCTTCCACTCTCATGAGGAAAACTTCATCCAACCTTCCACATTTCTTGGCTCAAACAATACATACAAGGAGATTCGCCAATTCCCGACTTATCTTCTTATGTGCCAGAAATTGAGGATGAACACATAATTCTTGTTGCATAAAAGATTCTTAATGTTCGACAAAAAGAGACAAGACGAAAGATCACAACAGAATTTCTTCTTAAGTGGATGTATCTTGATGAGTCAAATTCAACTTGGCAGACGGATAAAGACATGCAGCTGTCACAAGACGGGCACCACGTGCCAATAGAAAAGAACAGACTGAACAGACTTTTAGCACTTCAATAACAACTGAACTGAAAGGGAGAGAGACAAAACACGACACATCCCAGAGAGTATTGGCCCCAAACCTTGGCGCCCCTTTCGATATTTCTTTATATTGCATCAACACAGTACAAGCCAGTACTCGAAACTCTGCACCTTCTCTAGGAAGCATGCCAGAGAATGAGCCCTAACCTCATATTTAAAGGCCCTAGGTCCCAAAAGCAATTTACAGTGAAAAGCCTTCAAACTCAAAAGCATCTGGTCCAAAAGCAAAGCCAAAAAGCTGTCAATGATATTTACGAAAATCCGTACAGCATGCCACGTCATCAGCCAACGCAAAACGCGGAAATCCGTACAGCCTGCCACGTCATCATGCTAGCGCAATTTTCAAAAATCTGCCACGTCATCAATTGCTCCGCCAGCTTTTCCTGTGTGTGTGTGGATCCTGCTTTATTTTAATCCTTTATGTCACTTGGGGCCCCATCGGACAGGGTCCCCATAAGTTTGTAGGACTTCTTCTTCTGTTACTTGTTCTTCTTAGGGTTTAGGCCCCTCGGCCAGCATCTGCAAGTTGGCTCCATTCTTTAGGGCTTTGACACGTCAACAATTTGTTACATCTCCCCTTCTTGTGTAAGGTGCAGCGGAAGTGAATGTTGTACTTTTCTCAAAATGAGTGCTCCAAACTGTGCTCAAGGTTCCTTTTTCTTATGGAAGGGAGAGCCTTTCGTTCTTAATGAGAGTGCAATGAACACGAACAAAGTGAATGGACATTGTGCATGTAGGTGCATGAGACTTAGAGATAGAGAGAGAAGAGAATACGACACAGAGACGTAAAACCCTCCTCCTAAGGCCCCATTCTTGATGGCGAGAGTGGTCTACTATTGATTGCACAATCTGGTACAATGGCTGATGCAAATCTAATGGGCTATGTCGATGTCGACGACGTGGACGACGAGACCGACTCTATGGCTGAAAAACTGAGTGCTTGCTCTGCTGTCCAAAAACGCCAAAAGGGCTGAAATCTGATGTTGCAAAAATGCTGAATAAAGCAACCCAAAAACGCTGGTTATGGCTGAGTTTCTGCTGATGCAATGATGCGAAGGGAAACTCCAATGCAGGGCTATCTTCTTGCTGAATTTTCTGGTTCTAAGCGCTGCCTGCTGGTCCAGAAAACGCTTGATACTGCTGGCTGAAAAACGCTGCAGGTTACATGTAGCTTATGGCGATGATGGCTGGATGCTGAAAAACGCTAGGGTGCTAGAGCTTATCGCGATGGGCTGGATGCTGAAAAACGCAAGGGAGATGGTGGTCGGATGCTGGCCTTGCTGGAGAAAACCGCCACCAAGGGGGGGAAGTCTTGCTTGAGAGAGAGGGGGGGAACCTGCTGCCCTTGGCCTATGTTCTCCTTGATCTTCTGCCAAATAGTGCTAGCCTAGGTTTGCTGATATATTATCTTACCCAATTTGCCCTACTCGGTTCCCGACAAAAGTCACTTAAAATAATAAGTGAAAAATGTCAAAAATAGGGAAAATACGTTTAATGCACTGGAAAATGCTCCTGATGGCTTCTTTTGGATTCTGATTGTAATGCTGATGATCATGCTGTGTGCAACAAGAGGATATGCATCTACTCTAACTTCTAAGTACCTGGGCATGCACGGTCTGCGAACAGACTCACAAAAGTGCCGAAACACTTCCTAAGCTAGACTGACTGGACTGATTGAACCCTTGTCATGTTGTAGCTTGTCCACGGACACATAGGGTTGGATGTGTCACGTGACATCCCCTCCTATTTAAAATGAGGTACTAGTACCGAGCTACATGGCTTCCTTGTAGTCTGCCAACAACTCTGGATAATCCTTGAAAAACTCTTCGTAGGTTCCTTGATCCTTGAACTTCAAGAAGTATTGTCTCACTTGCTTCTTGAAACCATGTCGAACCGATGCAACAACACTTGCTCCGGCTCCATGACTTCAGCTTCATCGATGATCTCCAGTTCTTCTTCTTCGGAAATATCCTTTGGAGGCGTTCCCTGAAACACTTTCAACCAAGAAACATGGAAAACGTTGTGCATTGACCATGAGTTAGGCAACTGCAATTTCATTGAAACCTTATTTATCTTTTTAATGACTGGAAATGGACCATACATCCGAAAAGACAACTTGGGACACTTCTTTCCAACTTGCTTGAGACGTTGCTTCATGATTCTTAAATACACCCAATCTCCTTCCTTGATCGAAACATCCCGACGATGCTTATTTGCAGTGAATAAGATTCCTGAGCCTTGCTTAGCCGAAGCTTCACACTCTCAAAAATCTCATCCAATGACTGACTTTCAGCATTGGCATCAGGCATTTGACTGGAACGGACGGCCAAAAGCTGCCTCATACGGAGTTCGACCAATAGCAGAGGAAAAAGAGTCATTCAAAATAGCCTGAACCAATGGGAGATAGAGCTCCCACTGAGACTGCTGATCAAACGGCTGATCATGCACATATGACTTTAGAACATCAAAAGCCAATTGATTGTAAATCTCTGTCTGACCATCTGACTGTGGATGAAAAGCCAATGAAAAATTTAACTTAGTGCCAAAATTTTCAAAGAGTGTGCGCCAAAAATTGGACATGAACTTAACATCCCTATCTGAAACAATTGATTTTGGCAAACCACAGAGGGGGTACCAATGCTTAATAAACAACCGTGCTACATCTTGTGCAGTGACTATGGCTTTGCAAGGAATCAACATGCAAAACTTGTTGAAAAGATCCAACAATTGTTAAACATTGAGTGTTCCTTGAATGCAAACTTAGTGGAAGGTTAGTCACAAAATCCATAGAAATATCTTGAAAAGGTCCATCGGGAATAGGCAGCGGAAGCAAGAGGCCTTGCTGCTTACCCCAAGGAGCTTTTACCTTTTGACATATAGTGCACTGTGTGACATAACGAAACACATCCTTTCGCATTTTAGGCCAATAAAAGAATCTTTCTATTTTTTCCAACGTGGTGTTCATTCCCCTGTGCCCACCCGTGAGAATCATGTGCATCATGCAATATGATTGGCCTGAGAGAGGGCAACACACATAAACGTTGACGAAAATACAACAAACCATCACGAATAAGATAGTTGATTGGCCCTTGGGAAGCAAGAGCCTGCAACCAATGCTTACCAAACTCGGAATCCGCATACTGATTCTTCATGCTGTCGAAAGACTAGAAAATGTGGATCTTGACTCAAGAGCCAAAATCTGTCCTTTGTGACTCAACGCATCTGCAACAAGGTTAGCTTTTCCAGGCACATACTCAATCAAACCTCCAATTGCTCAAAAAATTGTGACCACCGTGCCTGGCGGTCACTCCAATGTACACTAGGCATAGACTGGAGCCACTCGAGCCACTTGAGGGCTTGATGATCTGTGCGAACTGTAAACTCTCTACCATAAAGAAAATGCTTACAATGCTTAAGAGAGTGAATGACAGACAAAAGTTCTTTATCATAAACTGAATAATTCTTTTCCGCACTATTGAGCTTCCGGCTAAGGAAAGCTACAGGACGACCATGCTACTGAAGCACACCGCCTATAGCGACATTGCTTGCATCTGTCCATACCTCAAAGTGATCATCCCAAGAGGCAAGGATAAGACACAGTGCTTCTGTCACTGCAACCTTGAGAGCTACGCAAACCTCAATGGCTGCTTCGGACAAGTCTACGCACTGACGACGAGTCTTGACCCCTTTCAAAACATCAATCATAGGAGCAGCAATGCGTGCAAAATTCTCTATATGCGAACTATATGCTTGACATAAACCAAAAAAAGAACGCACATCATATGTAGTTTTGGGTAAATCCCAATTACGAACCTGTTCCACCTTCGCGGGATCTAGCTTGACGCCTTCTGCAGAAATGATATAACCCAGATAAGTGACTTCAGTAAGAAAAAATTCATACTTCTTAGCTGCAATGTACAACTGATACTCATCCAAACGGGTTAGTACCCTTTCGACATCCCTTTCATGTTGTTCCCACGATGCAGAAAAAATGAGAATATCATCAAAAAAGATAAACACACATACACCAACCATATCGCCGAAACGGCCTACCATGAGACGATTAAATGTACCCACGGCACCTGTCAATCCAAAAGGCATAACAATATACTCCCATTGTCCTCGCTCGGTGCGAAAAGCGGTCTTGAAGATGTCGCCTTTGAATACCCGTACTTGATGGTATCCACTCTTGAGATCGACCTTGCTGAAAACCTTTGCCCCATTGAGCTGATCAAGGATATACTCAATGCGAGGCATCAGAAACTTATTCTTGACGGTCATCTTGTTCAATGCCCTGTAATCAACACACAAACGAGACGAACCATCCTTCTTGCGAACAAACAAAATAGGAGCAACAAAAGGACTTACACTAGGACGTATAAATCCTCTGACCACCAACTCCGTGAGTTGTCTCTCTAACTCTTCCTCTTGTGTCTTGTTCAAACGATAGGGAGCCTTACTAACAGGATGTGCCTCCTCCATAAGCTCGAGGGGATGGTCCTCCGGCCGCTCGGGTGGGAGACGGAGTGGAAGATCATCCTGCAAATAGAGATGTTTAAACTTGGTAAACAAATCTAAATACTTAGCTGGAGCCTGAATGCTCTGGGAAACTGGAGCAGCATAGATGAATACCGCTTGTGCTCCTCGTCGTAATTCACGCTTTACCTACACATGAGAGATGAGAGGCAAAGAATGCAAACTCTCCTTAGCACGAATAATGAGGGGGGAGTCAGTTTTGGCATTTAATGTGAGAGTTAGCCTCCCAATTAATGAGAGGGTTATGCTCACGAAACCATCTTATATCCAAAAGCATATCACATCTTGAAAGAGGAGACACAAGAAATTTCCCACGGAAAGTAGCTTGTTGAACTATAAACATCACATCAAGGCACTCTTTCGTGATGAGAGAGTCCATACCAGGAGCGAAGCCAGAAACCTCGAGAGGAGATTTCTGACTAACCTTTAGGCGGGCTCTCTCAACACGAGAGGCACTAATCACATCATGCATACTGTGGATCAAACAATATGATAAAACGTTGACCCTTTACATGACCATAACACTTCATGAGAGACTAATCAATGTGTGTTTCAGAGACATGAGAAGATTCAGCTTGGCTCATTAAAGTGCTTGTGGTTGCTGTGGGTGCCTTTGGTTCTTTAGGTGAGGCTGTCTTAGGACAAGCCTTCTTAATGTGACCCTTGACGTGACATTGATACCATCTACCTTCCTTAGCATAAACCACTTGTTCTTCAACCGTGATGTATCCACCTATAATTCCTTGTGCAGCTTTTTTATCCAGGGTTAGCTTAGGTTTTGCAGGTGCTTTAGCTTTACCCTTAGATTCATTGTTAGAGTTCTTTTCCGAAGAATTAGAGGAAGATGGGCTAGAAGAGTTACCATTCTTACTGTTCTTACCATTCTACGTGTTCTGAGAATTCTGAGAGGTTCCTTGAGAAGTCTTGTTTTCCTTAGGCTTTCCCTTATTGTGCTTCATCTCCTGTGCGAGAGCAATCGCTACCGCCTTGTTGAAATCAATTGGATCAAGCACCTCTACATCAAACTTGATATACTCGTCCAATCCATAAAGGAATGCCTCCTTGCGCTCCGCATCCATTTGCGTAATTGAGTGTCAAGCTGCAAAACACGATTAGAGAAGGACATAACTGGCATACCATTTTGCTTAAGAGCGCGCCAATCGTCCTTCAATCGTGCGAGGTACTAAGATGGTAGTTTGTCTTGAAAATCAACCCAACTGAAGGAAAGGAACGTGAATTCGTCGGCTTCCTCTAGGTGCGCGGCCAACTGTGCCTCTTGCCATACGTGGTACCAATTTATGGCATCACTGGCAAGGTACATGGCTGTCGTCAAAACTTTGTTATTTCTTGTCTTCTTAGTTGTTACAAAATAAGCATTAAATTGATGCAACCAAGAATGAATAACCGTAGCATCCATCCTACCATCATACTTACTGAAAGTCAACTTCTTCTGTGACTAGGTTGTTGGAGTCCAAATCGCGGCTTGCGCCACTTGAGGAACTACCAACATCTTTGACTGGTTCGGACTTCGAAGCAAGAACCTGTCGAACCAATTCTTGCGTGCGTAGGTCTCTCTGAGCCTCACGATCGGCCTCAAAGGCCGCTCGTCTTGCTTCGGCGTCCTCCTTTCTTTGTGCTTTTCTTTCTTTGCGTGCATCGCGCTCTCCTTCCAAAGTAATGCGAGTCGTTTCTTGTTGTGCCAACGCAACGCAATTCGCTTCTTGTTGTTGTCATCATGACAGTCATTGATTTCACCAAAGCCTCCATAGGGTTTGGTGCAATCCCTGGCGTAGATGGCGAAGGGAGAGGGTCAGGAAAACCTCCATGGTGAGGAAATTCTTCTTCACTACTCTCATGCCCATCACCTCCATGCGAAGTATCCATTCCGCTTCGGGTGATGACCATGCACAGTGATCTTTGGTTCTTAAGTTAGAGGAACTTGGGTTCTTGGGTTCTTGAGAGTCTTGAGTTTCTTGGGTTCTTGAGGGTCTTCTTTTGCTTGCAATCTGTGTTAGAGAAGGATCTTCTATTCACCCGACTTCTGCTCTTTTCCGTGGGCGCACCCCTTGGCGGCCTTGCGCTCACACCAAGGTTGCTTTTTCCCACCTACGTCGATTGGCCGGCCGCTAAGTGCACGGTCCGCTCTCAATCAGTGAAAAAAGGCACAAGGGGAGGCTGGACAAGCCCTTCTTTCCTGTGATTCCTGTCACTCTTCAAAAACACGAATAAGAATCGACACGCCCAAGTGAACTTGGGTTACGTGTGACTGCAACAAGCAAAAAAAATTATGTGGTTCTTTCCTTGAGTGATACAGAACATTGTCAAAGCTCTGATACCAATGTAAGGTGCAGCGGAAGTGAATGTTGTACTTTTCTCAAGATGAGTGCTCCGAACTGTGCGTCAAGGTGCATGAGACTGAGAGAGAGAGAGAAGAGAAGAGAATACGACACCAGAGACATTGTAAAACCCTCCTCCAAAGGCCCCACTCTCGATGGCGAGAGTGGTCTACTATTGATTGCACAATCTGGTACAATGGCTGATGCAAATCTAATGGGCTATGTCGATGTCGACGACGTGGACGACGAGACCGACTCTATGGCTGAAAACCTAAGTGCTTGCTCTGTTGTCCAAAAATGCCAAAAGGGCTGAAATCTGATGTTGCAAAAACGCTGAATAAAGCAGCCCAAAAATGCTGGTTATGGCTGAGTTTCTGCTGATGCAATGATGCGAAGGGAAACTCCAATGCAGGGCTATCTTCTTGCTGAATTTTCTGGTTCTAAGCGCTGCCTGCTGGTCCAGAAAACGCTTGATACTGCTGGCTGAAAAACGCTGCAGGCTGAGACTGAAAAACGTTGTAGGCTGTAGCTTATGGCGATGATGGCTGGATGCTGAAAAACGCTAGGGTGCTGGAGCTTATGGCGATGGGCTGGATGCTGAAAAACTCCAGGGAGATGGTGATCGAATGATGGCCTTGCTGGAGGAAATCGCCACCAAGGAGGAAAGTCTTGCTTGAGAGAGAGAGGGGGAACCTGCTGCCCTTGGCCTTCTGCCAAATAGTGCTAGCTTAGGTTTGCTTATAAATTATCTTACCCAATTTGCCCTACTCAGTTCCCAACAAAAGTCATTTAAAATACTAAGTGAAAAATGTCAAAAATAGAAAAAATAGGTTTAATGCATTGGAAAATGCTCCTGATGGATTCTGTTGGATTCTGATGGTAATGTTGATGATCGTGCTGTGTGCAAGCAGAGGATATGCATCTACTCTAAGTGCCTGGGCATGCATGAACTGCGAACAGACTCACAAAAGTGCTAGAACACTTCCTAAGCTAGACTGACTGGACTGACTGAACAATTGTCATGTTGTAGCTTGTCCACGGACACATAGGGTTGGATGTGTCACGTGACATCTTGAAAGAGAGTAATCGTCCGCGATTACAGCATATCTACAAAACAACTCAAGTTAGCTCAAAAACATTCCGAGGGACAATCGGTTTGCTCTTTTTGTTAAGGATTTAGCTTCTCCTCTCGGCTCTTTTAATCAAGGAGTTAGCTTCTCCTTTCGGCTCTTTTGATCAAGGAGTTAGCTTCTCCTTTCAACTCTTTTGATCAAGGAGTTAGCTTCTCCTTTCGTCCATATCGGAACTCTTGATATTCCGGCGTAGTAAAATTAGCCATCACACCCATACCGTTCTGATCTGCCACGGGTGTCTTGATGCACTAAAATTACATACCCAGGCAATCTCATCCAATTAGGAGTATTCAGTGGTTGGAACATCACAATGCAACACAAATGCTCACATATGCATGTTACAAGACAACAAACAGCGCCGCTGAGCACTCCCCCGAGACAAACGGTCTACGGTATGAAGCTACTCAACGACTACCTCGTCACTCCCCCCGCAAATAACCTAAAAAGGTCCGGGCCATGAGCTCAGAGGACTATACAACCAAACGCTTCCCAGACCGCAGTCTGCGTCGCTTGGAGGTTCAAGCATACAACCAAACGCTCCCCAGGCATCGGCCTGCGTCGTTCGAAAGTTTTCTAGAATACAAAAGAACGCTCCCCAAGCATCGGCCTACGTCCTTCCGAGGTTCAAACAATACCAAAACAATATTTCTCACTTCTCCACCCGGGAGTAAAATCACCAATCATTGAAACCAGTATTAAAACAAGAGTCGAGCAATTCAAATCGGCACCAAGACAGGTTTAAAACAGATACCGTCCATTTCAAACAAATTTCAAACAGGATCACCAAACAAGTTCTCAAACAGATTTCAAACTTAAAAAGCAATCTGGACATCAGCCGAGCTCGAAAAGTCGACTGACTTTCCATCCTGAAACCTGCACCAAAATTTAGGGTTAGGTTCATCCATAGGATCGTAGCCGAGCACAGCATGGTCCATCAGCTCTTGGACAAACAGTGTTTCTTTGGCGGCGATGGTAGTCCCAAGATAGCAATCGCATTGGACCTCCAAGGTCATCTGATTGTGAAGAGACATCTATTGAGAGATGTTGAGAAATTTCAAGTTATAATCTTCTAGGGTTTCCATGGCAAGCATTTCAGGATACCCCACTCTGCCAGAAGTTGCACTTCGAAGGAAGATGTCAGAAACCATACAACTTCGGGCAAAATTTTCTTGAAAGCTTGCCAAGTCCTTGGAAGTGTGCTGCTTGATAGCTATAGATATCAACATCTGCATAGCACTGCCTCTCAGAAAAAACAAATCTTGGATCCTTCTCTTGCAAGTGATCTTAATGGCTTATGCCCTGTAAGACATGAGCGGTGAAGACGAGAGCGAAGATACCTCCAATAAAGTCTTTGGTTCTCTCCGTCTGCTCTTTCGTGGGACCGGTGTGCTTTCAGAAAAGCACACCCCTGATGCTCTGATACCACTATCACAAGACGGGCACCACGTGCCAATAGAAAAGAATAGACTGAACTGACTTTTAGCACTTCAATAACAACTAAACTGAAAGAGAGAGAGAGAGAGAGAGAGAGACAACACGCGACACGGAGTGGCAAAATTCCACCCCAGACAGTATTGGCTCCAAACCTTGGCGCCCCTTTCGGTATTTCTTTATATTGCATCAACACAATACAAGCCGGTACTCGAAACTTTGCACCTTCGAGCCCTAATCTCATATTTAAAGGCCCTAGGCCCCAAAAGCAGTTTACAGTGAAGAGCCTTCAAACTAAAAGCATCTGGTCCAAAAGCAAAGCCAAAAAGCTGCCAACGCAATTTACCGAAATCCGTACAGCCTGCCACGTCATCATGCCAGCGCAATTTTCAGAAATCTGCCACGTCATCAATTGCTCCGCCAGCTTTTCCTCTGTGTGTGTGGGTCCTACTTTATTTTAATCCTTTATGTCACTTGGGGCCCTATCGGACAGGGTCCCCATAAGTTGGTAGGACTTCTTCTTCTGTTACTTGTTCTTCTTAGGGTTTAGGCCCCTCGGCCAGCATCTACAAGTTGGCTCCATTCTTTAGGGCTTTGACACGTCGGCAGTTTGTTACAACAGCAATACCCAAACCTTCTTCAAGGGTTCTTTGACAAGCGGATGACTTTCATTTGAACACGGGTTTTTAATTTAAACGGGAGGGAATGTCACGATTGTGACTTGCTACATTCTTCTTGATTCATTACAGATGCAGATGAGAAGTGTGACCAACCCGGAAGGACTCCTATTCTCGAACGATCACAACCCTTCACCCAAAAGTCATACCTCTTCACCAACAGCCACACTCCTTCGACGACCAGTCATGTCCCTTCGACCAATGGTTGCGGCTCTTCATCGAATGGATGTGTCCATTCGCCTAAAGACATGTCTATTCGCCTAAAGTATGTATCTCTTCAAGAAGGGTCATACCTTTTCATATGTACCTGTTCGTCTCCTATATAAGGAGCCCTTGTATCACACTTTCAATCAATCAAACACAAAGTCTTCTAAGTCTTGTCTCTGAGTTCAGTTGAAGTTTCTTAAGTCTTAATCATGAGTTTAAGTACTTAATTAAAGATTAGCACCTAGATTCCTTACAAGGGCTAGGGATTATCGACCCAGCACAACAGAGCGGAGCAGAGCCCTCCTTGGGAAGCTTGTGGTCAGAGGACTTCTTTCAGAGGAGGTGCCCTGGAAGGAGCTATTGCTACACCAGATTCGCGCCCGAGTCCCTCATATGGGCAGCCCTTGGAGCCCGTCATCAAGTGGATTTTTACAAAAATGCGCATATTGGCCTGAGCAGGAGTTTGGAGGACCGCTTTGCTGCGAGCATGCTTAGGTCATGAGAGCAGTGGTCTGGAGCAACACCAACCCACATACACAGAAGAGCGCTTGAGGCAGCCCCTTGTTTGGAGCCCCATGGTCACCACACAACGAGGCCACTTGGTTGGTAGCAGGCCTCTTGTTTCTTGGGGTCCCATGGAAAAGCGTCCAGCTCGCAATTTTGGAGACTGGCTACAGTTTTCATGCTTTTCAGAGGAGATTCAGAGCATCCAACTACGAGGCATGAGGAAAGTGCAGAGCATGTGTTAGGATATTACAAAGGCTATACCTGTTGAGTGGCACACCCCTCTTGAGACAACAGCTTCCAGTTGGATGGGGGCTTTCTCACAATTGGAGGTCCTCATTGCAGTTAGGGCTTGCTCTGAGACAGTACCCTGCATGTTTTTCGAGGTTCAAGGAGAGGGTCGTCTTTAGAGTCTCTCAGTAGGGACACCACACGTTGCAGAGTGTTGTTTTCAGAGGATCCGAGTTGTGGGCATCTGTGGGAGGACTTGTGTCATAGATCTCGACCCGACAGATCTGGAGACAAGACACTGGCGGCTTTGGGCTTGGGAGAGCCGCCCTTTGGTACAAGTGCAGTGGGACCTCGGAGAGTGGTTATGGCACTCTTCAGTCGATCACCCAAAGACTCCTTTCTTCCAGTGCACAGCTCGCTTGGGGTGCCACATACTGGCAGCACAGAGCGAGGCTCGCCCTGCTACAGCACTTCACTAGCAGGAGGAGAGTCTCACAGCCAAGTTCTTATCAGGGTTCTGGGAGCGAAGGGCTACCATGTTTCAGTGGCTAGTTGCACATAGAGCTACTGTAGTTGGAAGTTGGTTGGTACACAGCGGCTTCTCGGCAGTATGTGCAACTTGTGGCCACCCATGGGAGAGCCAGTGTCACTATCTGTGGGACTGCTCCATGGCACAGCAAGTTTCGCTTCAGATTCTTCGACTATGCCAGCACTCCCCATAGCCCAACAGTACACTAGGTTTTGAGATGGCTTCCACCAGCACGATGATAGTGATTGGGAGGGGGGGGGGGGGGGGGGACCTACACTATGGCTTGCCATAGAGCCCATCCCCCAGGAGTGGTGCAGTGATAGAGAGTGGTGTTGGGAGCTCATTTGCAGCCTGACACTCTGGTTCATTTGGCGGACCTGCTACTTTCGCATCTTCGAGGCTCGCCATGTCCCACCGGCGAGGCTATTCGTGACATTTGGCTCGAGCTGATCCATACACTTGGGGGCTAGTTTGAGAGACTTCAAGGCAGCTTTCACCGCATGCGAGAGGGCTGCAAGGCTTTCTTCCAACTTTGGCGCCCAAGGCCTTTCTTCACCATGGTTCAAGGCGTGCCTAGATGGCATTGCCAACCACCAGTGTGGTGGTTTCCTCCTCCCATCTCGTGATTTAGCCCTCATTGTACATACTTTGTCTTCTCACTGAGAGAGTCCCCATGTTTCTTATGTAGCCCTCTCTAGCAGAGGTCGGTTGTAGCCCTTTGGGCAGGTTTATTATCTATTAGAAGGATCCTTTTCTTGCAAAAAAAAAAGAAAAATAGTGAGACCAAGTCGATAAAGAACCATGGACACCCCAGAAACGGCCAACTATTGGATACACCTTGGTTATGCAACCACCAACTTCTGTAGACCACACTACCTCCAAGAATCCCCATTCGTGAACTGTAAACACATCACGTCCAAACATTCCTAGACACTGAACTTTGAAACACATCCTGTCCATAATCCGGCCAACAAGAATAAATTGGTGCACTCATCCATAGTTTTTTCAATACATTTGTTTGGTTCCTTGCCAGATGCATGTGCCTTGAACTCCGACCCACGGGTTCAAATCATGATAACACTTGAACTCCAACAAAAGGGTCCATATCATTTGTAGGGAGCTTCATTTTGCACCCCTGTGCCACTCACAAGCCTCCCCCTCCTTGAAGCTAGCTGTGGCAACCGCCTACTTGACTAAATATCTGGCGTCGTGGCCACTGTCGTCGCCGCGACGTGTGCCATGCCGATCTCCTCTTTTAATTGTTTATCACGATTATACTCGCATTTATAACAATGGCTCTCAGACCTCGTGGGTATCGAGGCAGCTAACTAAGCACTGGCCCCATCATCCTTGTCAAGCTTGCCTTTGCCTCTCTCCTCTAGCGAACTCGTGCATTTGATTTTGGCTTCAGCCAAACTAAAACCGACCCGTAGGGCGGTAGACTTTGGCTTTCACCCGAAGCTTTACTCTAGACTTTAGGACACAGAGAACCTTTGCAAATAAAAACCTGTAACGGGAATTGATACTTCAAACACACGGCTTGGAAGCTAGAGCGGTACCAAGCAGTCGCCGACACCTGTTGACCCAAAAGACTGGCACCCCTTTCGGTATTTCTTTATTGTATTCAAAGAGGGAATAAAACCTGTGATCTCCTACAAGCTACCCCACATAATCCGGGCTAAAAATGACATGTTCTGGCCCGATTTCGGTAGCATAACCGTACCAAGACGCTCCACAGACAATATCCCCATGCAAAAAGTGACTTTCCCGACGCATACGGACACTTTGCAAAACCTGGCGAGAATCTGCAGCACGATGAATTCTCTGTTTTTTGCCCTGAAAATGCGCCAAATCACTCGCACAACGGTCCCCTCGTGTCCCCGGACCTCCTGGGGGTATTAAGGACCGTTTAGGGCCGAAACCCTAAACCTGCAAAAATATGCAGCAAGCTACATTTACCTGTTTTGAACTCCGTTTCGCGAGCCGGTCGCATCCATAGCAAGTCCTCGAGCTTCCGCACCTATAGGGCTACTTGTCCTCAAAATCGGACGAGATTTTTCACGTGAAATCTCTCCGAATTCACTTGTGCCTGAGGGGGATTAGCAACTAGCTAATCCAATACCTGTGCAAGAGGCTCTTGCCTCGGCAATCACGCATGAACCCACACAACTGTACATAGGTCAAATGAAGAGCCCTCTTGTGAGGCATCACATAACCGCACGGATGGGAGAGAGAGAGCAGTGAATGTTGTGCAAGGCTTCAGTTCTTGCACTTTACTATACATAGAGGGTAGGCAAGCACACAATAGCTTTGGTACCTGCAACAATCCACCATCCGGCTGAAAATGCAGCCCACGTTTTATTTTTAATGCTTCTCTCTCTCTTGTTGGAAAATGCCCAAAAATGTGCCAAGTGGCACTCATGCATTCATTCTCCGCTTTGGACCTTCTAGTCTAAAAATATCTCAACCGGTTGCTCAGTTGACTTAGCGGCAAAGTAATGAAATGTTCGCCTCATCATTCTGAAGCTAATGACGCGAACAGATTTCGTGGCCCAAAATAGCAGTTTCCTAAATTTTATGAGATGCTTCCATTGGACTCACTGGTCATCTGACCATCTTTCACCACTGGGACCACGTCCAAAAATGCAATGTAGCCCAGTTCTCGGGTGATTTTCTCTGGGTGACCCCACCTTGTCACTGTGTCTCTATGGAGGTAATTTCCTACTATCCACCAACTTATTAAGTGCGGCGAGGGGATCTAGATGACTTTCAACTGAGCCTAGACACCCTTTTACTATTGGAATTCCAGTGCCGACCAACTTCTCGTCTATGGGCGAAACGCTAGCCATACAATGTCCGACCATTTTGCAACTTCAAAAAGAGAGTCCCAAAAATTAAACGAAAATCATCGAAAAGAAACCAACAACTAAGGTTAGCAGTCGCCACGTCCTCGTGACACAAACAATTTGACGGTTTCCTTGAGAACTTTACCCATGCATAGGTCGCTAACTGGGTGCTACTCAATCCACTTTCCATAGCCTTGAGTTGGTTTTGGTCATTTAAGCTTGCCGCCGTTGATCCCGAGAGCCGAGCTCATAATGCCCATGGCGTTTCCGGAGGCATTGTCGTAAAGAAGTCCGCCTTGGCCTTGCATTTCAAGACGCAAGTCATGGAGACACCTCTAGCATTTCAAAACGTTGCCCCTTATGGGTAGCAACATTAAAGGGTGACTTTGTCGATCGTTGGTGGGCGTTCCCTTTGCAATGATTGCTTCTCAAAACGTTGCCCCTTGCAAGACGTTAGACCTTTGCCTTGCAATGATAGCTTCTCAAAACGCTCCCAAAATCTGCCGGCTATTGGCTCCTGTGCCATGTGTTTCAAAACGCTTTGATAAGCCAAGTCGCTCTTGCTGCCAATGTTTCACCATGCAATGAAGCAATCACCTCCCTTGAGCATCTTTGAAAGGCGTCACCAGAGCTCCACATGTGCCTACGTTTTTGAACACAATGAGAAACGCCACAAAGTGACCCTTAAAGCCACCACGCCGTCACCTCTTTTCTGAAAATGCAACTGCCAGAGAGTAAAAACACTAGCGACCTTTTCCTCTTCTTCGCAACAATGCCCTCTCCAACAATCAATGAGCACATAGATATATACCATGTCAAAGTCGACGATGCAAAAGCGTAGAGCAATAGGGAATATAAGAGAGAGAGAGAGAGAGAGAGAGAGAGAGATCGTTGAACCAACCAATCTTGGTAATGAAATGATGATTATACAATGGGGGCTAGGTGTGTTTATATACTCACCTTAGCAAATTGCCCTACCCAGACTCCAACAAATCAGTAAGATAAACACCTAAAGCCAAAATAAATGTTGAGATCGCATTGGGCTATTCACTTGAAATGCTATAACTTTAACAAGGAGCGCCCTCCAAACTCTGAACTATTGGATTGTTTCTTCATGCATGTCGTGTGGGCTTCCTCATCCTAAAAATGTATGATGAGGGTCCTCTTCTTCGTGGCGTCCTTCCTGGCTCTCCAAGCTTCGAGGAAGGGAGATGGTCCCTCTTGTTGGTATCCTAGGACTTGTGCACACTGCCCTCCCATCCTCTCTAATGTACAATCGGCCTTCTCAAGTATGCGCATGACTCTCACATTGAGTTTACGTGCATGTCTCATCTGCTCCTCCTTAATTGAGAGCTGGCCCATGGCTTGGTGGTTTGGGGCCTATGGGATACATGCTAGCCTATTGCAATCTAGAGCTACAACGAATTAGTATGGGCACAACCTAGATGGTTGGAGTACGTGATGGAGGGGAGGGCATACTATTAAACACCAGAGCCTAAACAGAGGACTACCACGTCTGGAGGGCCATCAATGGGAGTCAACATATAGGAAGACTACACGCCAAGGCACTTCGAGAGGATCTGTTGGAGTGGCATTAATTTTTTGACAAGAGCTCTAGGGACACTTTAGCATGGTGGAATAAGACCCACAGGCTCGTTACATGGGGATCTGTACCCAGCTCACACAAAAGGTTGCTAGGTACAAAAAAAACAGATACATATTTTTCAAAGGCCATCAAAAAACATGCCACAAGACGGGTTCTTGCATACAAAACTAAGTTTAGAGCATGAAATCAGACAAACTTATGTAGATATAGCATTTGACATAGAAAACTTAAGTAGTTACAAGTTGCATATGAGAATCATAACGTGTGCACTACGGCCATCTAAAAAGCCAACTGAGACAAGTAATGGCTTTTTGTATTGTAATGTGTTACCAGTAGAATGCTTTAAAGGGTGAGGCAATAGAGAACTTAAAAATGCAGACGGACATCTCTAATGTGAGAACTATAAGCCCGCTTTCCTGCGTGGCATGGAGACAACCTTGATAGAACTACTGAGACTAGATGATCGATAGGACAAGATTTTCACGACCTCAAACTACCACCTCACCGTTCTTTACCACTGAAGGAGCATACCACTTGAACATATGGGTTGGGCAGAGACAAATACCCACTGTAAGCAGCGCATGCAAATTCTTGTAGCTCAGTCTCTAGCTCTTAACTCTTGGCATATTAAAACTTACAGATGATGACGAGACGTCTTCGACATTGGTTTGGTTTGATCAGACATCTATCCATCCATATCTCTCTCTCTCTCTCTCTCTCTCTCTCTCTCTCTCTCTCTCTGTGTGTGTGTGTGTGTGTGTGTGTGTGTGTGTGTGTGTGTGTGTGTGTGTGTGTGCGCGCGCGCGCGCGCGCGCTTACCTGTGGTAGAAGCGTGTTGGGAAGTCTTCAGTTTCTTCGGGAGGGTGTGAGAGCCTCGCTGGTCTCTAACCCGCGTCGCATGCCGCTTCCCCATGGCCGTAGCTAGTGTAAACTTGCAAAATTTGATACCTACTACTATAGAAATGAATTCGACTTCATGGCTGACTCCATAATATCAATTGAGAGCATACATAATATTAAAAGGTATTTATAAAGGTTTCAGATTTTTTTGGTATTTAGAGGGTTATAAAACTATGCTTGTATCGTTGTTCTTATGGTGGACCAGCTGAAAGTCAAGGGAAAAACTTTTTAGTGGGGTGAAGCTCAACAGCAAAGTTTCAATGATCTCAAGGTGGCATTAGGTACAGGTCCTATTTTAACTATTGTAAACCCTATGAAATTGTTTGTGCTTGAGACAGATACTAGTAATCGTGCTATTGGAGTAGTTCTTCTGTAGGAGAGAAGTTCAATTGCATTTGAAAGCAAAAAACTTGATTTTGCACAACAGAATTACTCTCCTTATGAAAGAGAACTCTATGCAATAGTGTCTGCTTTGAAAACATGATGACATTATTTGTATCGGACTCAATTCAAAATTGTGTTTGATCATGAAAGTATAATTTGGTTTACACAACAAACCAATTTGAAGAGTCGAAAATTCAGGTAGATTGAGATGCTTGAGAAGTATGACGTAAAGCTCCAGTATTGTAAAGGACAATACAATGTGGTAGTTGATGCTCTTCCTTGTATGCCTGATATCAACTCTCTTCTCTTCACAGAGCTTTGAAGTGAGTTTTTGAAATCTCTAAAGGGAAAATATGAGCATGATGAGACACACTCCAAAGTGTGGAGCCATGTGAAAATGTGGGATCTTTCTCACTCCAATGCTGGCAATGTGTCTCTTTCCTACAAACTTTTTCCTAGAAACCTAGTTCTCCTCTTTGATGAGGTTTTTATAGATAATGAGTATC
Organism: Adiantum capillus-veneris; assembly: GCF_014529385.1. Lineage (NCBI taxonomy): Eukaryota > Viridiplantae > Streptophyta > Polypodiopsida > Polypodiales > Pteridaceae > Adiantum > Adiantum capillus-veneris. The sequence continues at coordinate 53,301,288 of NC_140940.1, read as the reverse complement.
TACTCCACAAGGGGAGATTTTGTATATTGGCAGACGCAAACATTTGGTGTCAAATTCTTTATAAGTGTCATGATAGTCATAGTGCAGGGCACCCATGTATAAAGAAAACTTATGTATTCATACGACGACAGTTTCACTGGCCAAGTTTATAGGATATGTTCAAGACTGTCTTGGATTATCAAAAATGTCAAGTTGATAAAGCAGACTACATGAAAGCAGGAGGTCTTTTACATCCTTTAGAGATTTTCAATGGTCAATGGAAAAGTATCTCTATGGATTTTATTGTGGGTTTACCAACCACTATACGAGGTCGTGACTTGATATGAGTGGCAATAGATCGGTTGGCTAAACTTTGCAAAATTTATTCCAACAAAGTCCACGATTAAGACTCCACATTTAGCAAATTTATTTCTAGAAAATCAGTATAGACTATACGGATTGCCTAGCAATTGTGAGTGGTCATGATCCCAAGTTTATTAGTCATTTTTGGAGAGTTGTGTTTGAAGATTGGGCACACAACTCAACATCAATACTACAGATCGTCCAAAAACAGATCGTCAGGTTGAACATGTTAATTTCATGCTAAAGGATATGCTAAGAGCATACGCTAGTATCAACCAATCTGATTAGGAAGATTATCTCCCTATTCTAGAGTTTGCTTATAATAGTGCAAAGCATGTGATGATTGGTTTTAGTCCTTTCATACTTATGTATGGTTTTTAACCTAGATCACATGTTACAGTGGGGTTGCCAATTGAAAAACTTTAGCAAGTCAAGGATTTTCTCCAATATCATATGGATATGCTAAAACTTTCACTATAAGAAAGGGGGTTGAATGCCTCTGGAGTAGTCGTGCATCAACAAGAGTTTGTGGAGAGAGAAAGAATTGGACACAGGGGTATCACTGCAAGTGTTATCACGACGGTCAGCTCGCGGCAAACTCCACGAGTATACATGCGGGTATGTAGATTAAAATTGCCGCGTTGATAGCCTCTGTGATTGCCGCGTGTATACCTATACGCAATTTATTTAAAAAAAATTATCCAAGGGTCTCGGATGATTCAGTCCCCATATGTGAAGACTTTGCATCATCCAAAGATCCTTGATTTTTTTTTTTTACCATAGATATCACATTTATTTATTATTTAAGATTTAATAATATCATACGATTTTTGAAACACGATAAACTTAAAAACAATTTATTGACAAAATTCGTTTTATTGATATCGAGAGTTCACAAAATGTATACAAGGCCTTTTAGCCGGGCATCCAAAATAAAGTGAAATATTTACAAGGGCTCTTGGCCAGGTGTTCAAAACATGAGGGGATTATGTTGTACAAGGGCTCTTGGCCGGGCGTTCAAAATGTGAGGGGATTATGCTAGTAAATTAGTAACCCTCGTCGTCACCCTAGCCGCCCTCATCGTCCTCGCCACCCTCGTTAGTACCAGCTCTTCGAGTCTATAAAAATAAGAAAGCAACCACATAATTAGTAAACATTAAATTAAGTAAACAACAAAATAATTAATTAGCTAGGTTAACTATGTAATTGTGTAGTGGTCAAGGTGTCAATGAGAGCGTTGAACTGTGCTTGATTGATGTGGCCTTGTTGGAGCATCCACATGTAGATATTGTATTCATCGTTGCATTTCCGATAATTCACCATCTCCCTTGACACTCGATGTCCTATGATGTTAGCCTGCATATTAAGCATTATTTATATTACTTTACATCAAGATTATGGTTCAAATAAAAACTAAAAACGTTACTTACCACTTTGTCCTTCTAGACGTTCCTTCTGTCAGAACTCCAATTGTGAGATTGTTTTCCTGCCCTTGCTTGCCTCTGTTGAGGATGGTCGACTCCACTATCCCTCTCTTAGAGGAAAAATTCCCACTCTGCATCATGCATATTGGCACCCCTTTTTTGGAGATTGGGGTGTTGGCGTTGTTGTTTAGCAGCCTTGCGAACGATGGACCGTTTATTACAAAGGAAGGTCTTATCAAGACCTTCCATCCACTGCGTGGTAAAAGATTGGCCCTGGGGATTAGGAAACAGCAGCCGCATTGTATCAACAATATATTGCAAGTACTGAGGATCCTGTTGCTCCCAGTCGATGAAGCAATTAGTTTAGGTAGAGTGGATCAAGCTCTTCAAGTGATTGTGGAAGCTCTTGTCATTGTTTGTGCTAAGGTCGGGAGTGCCGTCTCAATGACACCTATAGTATAGGCCATTGTCATCGACATCTAGAACGTCCACATCAGAATTGTACCCCAGATCTGGCAAGTCAGTAAACGATCCTCCCCCACCTCCTCCAAAGCAAGCGTTGAAACAAGATCCTCCCCTCGATCCTCGTCTTCGTTGGCTGTCAGTAGACTCTCGTCAGTCCCCAGAGCCACGCGAACTACGTCGCTCGCTCTACTTTGAAGAATATCAACGACCATGAGAGCTAGGATGGCTTGATGGTCGTAGCGGGGAGGGTTGATGCGAGGGAATCGTAGAAGAGGGTGCTAAGGAAAATGGTGAAGGAAATGTAGTAGCGGGGGCCAATGGAAAGGGTGAAGGAAATGTAGTGGAGGGTGCCAAGGGAAAGGGTGAAGGAAAGGTAGTGGGATCTTGCGAGGGCATGGGCAAGGATAAGAGGGAAATCCCATATTGGGACAACTGATGTGGCGTATATGAAGAGAAGATCCTTACAAAGCTTGCTCATACTCTTGCCGCATGCGCAAGAATGAGGCTATCTAGGGATCCATAGGGATTAAATGAGGAGGAGGACAAGGAGGGGAGTGGTCATAGGGACCAGATCCCCCAGAAGGATTCCAAGGAGAGGAACAACGGTTGTCCTAACAGAGCAAAAGAAATCCAAGTCACAACTGAAAAAGAGAGAAAAGAGAACTCAAATACAACCTAGACATACATAGAAGTTTGCATGCATATATATGTATATACACACTCACATACACCCGTTTGGGGAGCCCATTGCATGCAAATAGACATGCAAAAACCCTCTAATAGAGGGGCCAAATTCATTCCCAAAACTAAGGGTTTTGGGATGACTTTGGCCCCTCTATTAGAGGGGGTTTGGGCTACCGCTTGGCCCCTCTATTAGAGAGGTTTTGGCATGCCTATTTGCATTCAATGGGCTGCCCCTCTATTAGATGGGGTTTTGGGATGAGTTCCTAGTTTTGGGTACGAGTTTGGCCCCTCTATTAGAGGGGTTTTGGGCTAACATTTTCCCCCTCTATTAGAGAGGTTTTGGCATGCATATTTGCATGCAATGGACTTTCCATTTGGGGAGCCCATTGCAGGCAAATAGGCATGTAAAAACCCTTTAATAGAGTAACCAAAATAGGGGTTTTGGACATTGAAGGGAGGAGGCAAAATAGGGCCAAAACAAGAGCATGGGGGACAATCCATGGGATTACATGAGTCTTTACCTCGACCAATTAGGGCAAAACGACAATAATAAGGAGGGAGGGAGGCAGGACATGAGTTTGGGCTACCCATTGTATGCAATTAGGCATGCCAAAACCTCTCAAATAGAGGGGCTATAGGCATCCCATAAACTAGGGGTTTTGCCCCTCTATTAGAGGTGTTTTGGCATGCATATTTGCATGCAATGGGCAACCCTTTTGGGTAACCTATTGCATGCAAATAGGCATTCCAAAACCTCTCCAATAGAGAGGCATAACTCATGCCATAAACTAAGGGTTTTGGGCTAGGGTTTGACCCCTCTATTAGAGGGATCTTGGCATGCCTATTTGCATGCAACGGGCAACCCAGTGCATGTGAATATGCATGTCAAAACCCATCTAATATAGGGGCCAAACCCTAGCCCAAAACCCCTAGTTTATGACATGATTGTGTCCCCTCTATTGGAGGGTTTTTGGCATGCCTATTTGAATGCAATGGGCTACCCAAACAGGCTACCCACTGCATGCAAATAAGCATGTCAAAACCCCTCCAATAGAGGGGCCAAAGTCATGCCTGAAACTAAGGGTTTTGGCATGCATTTTTTCATACAATGGAACGCTCATTTGGAATAGTCCATTGCATGCAAATAAGCATGCAAAACTGCTCTAATTGGGGGGAGGGGAAATATAATCCAAAAATCATGAGCATGGGGGACAACCCATGGGCTCACGTGAGCCTTTACCTCGACAATAAGAGCAAATAACACTAATTTTAAAACAAAATGCAAAATTGAAAAGACTATAACTGCACTTACATCGAAAATATGTCGCATGCGTTCGATTTTGTGTGTCTCCTGCTGCCAACGCTCGTTTGCCGCTCTATTGTTGCCAATGTTTGACTATCAGAATAGCCTCCTCCGTGTGTGTGTGTGTGTGTTTTTTTTTTTTCCAGGTGTGTGTATGTATATGTGTGTGTCTCTATGTGTATGTGTGTGTGTGTGCGCGCACACATGTGTGTGTGAGAGAGAGAGAGAGAGAGAGAGAGAGAGAGAGAGAGAGTACTAATGTTTTATGGAGATGGAGAAGAAGAGAAAAGCACAGACGAAGTGAAGAAGATGTGCAAAGGGTTAGGGTAAAAAAAGCCCGGCCCTACATGATGCTATATTTATATAAATTTTAATTATAAATTGCCGCGCTAATTGCCTCTCTGATAGCTGTCTAGATACCCTCGGGCGTGTTTTTTTAAAAATATTGGATCAATTCTCCCTTTGTTTTTTCAGCCTGCTCCCTCCACTTCTTTTAAGAAGAATCTCATAATTGATTTTAATCATTCTCATTTTTTACTTTAAGCTCTTGTTCCCCTTCCCTCCCTCTCCTCTCGCATTTCGAAGATGCAAGCGCCAACATGGACGAAGATGGGCCATACAATGCAGTGGAACGTGATCGATGGTTGAACGAGAGGTTGTTGTGTTTGTGCAAGTGTTGCAAAAGGGCCATTCCTAAGCTCCAACGAGTTTGCTTGAAGCATGTCGAGGACTATGGAATGTGGGATGATCCACGAACGCGAATAACCGATCTTCTCAAACTTTCGCACATGGATACCGCTCCTCACGAGAGTGTTGTGGGAGGAGGCTCTTGTGCAAGAAATTCGGAGAGATAATTGCAAGAAAACAGGTTTTCCCCGCCACCAACAATGGGTGAGAGTTCGAGATTCAGTTGAGGTGAGTATGGGTAGGAGGAGATGACAGATCTACCGCACCAAATGGAGGAGGATACAGTTATGGAGAATTTGGTTGCTGAGCTTCTCACTTGCGAGGAGGGTTTGTGTGACCATGTTGATTGTGGATGCAAAGAGACTGCACAAAAGGAGGAGGATACTCTTTTGGCTGCAAGCAAGACACCTATATATCCTGGAGCTTCGTTCTCTATTCTTTGTGCTTCGTTAGAGATTTTGAATAATGGTTAAATAAACTTTGATTTTTGTAGCCTTTTATCAAAGCTACGTCCAAAGGGTCATAAGATGCCACAAGATAGACACACTATCGTAAATTTGTTAATGTCCTAGGTATAGACTACAAAAAGATACATGCATGTGTTAATGATTGCATTTTCTTCCGCAACGAGTATGATCGGTTTGAGAAATGTCCAAAGTGTGGTGAAGAGAGATACAAAGACCTTCTCGTTGATCCAGAGGAAAGAAAGAAGACTCACCTGGTACCAAGAAAAGTTTTATGGCATTTCTCCTTCATCCCTCGTATCCAATACATGTTCAAGACCACGACCTTCAACAAACTCCTTACATGGCATGCCAGTAGTCGCTCTATGGATGGTATAATGCGTGTCCCAACAGATTCATCATCTTGAAAACACATTGAGGAAAAATGGCCCGCATTCAAAGGAGACCCACGATATCTTTGTTTGGGCCTTGCAAGTGACAGTGTCAACCCTTTTGGCACCAAAAATATGTCATGGAGCACATGGCCAGTTGTCTTGATCAATTACAACATTCCCCCTTGGAAGAGCACTAAGAAAGGCTACATCGAGCTATCTTTCTTGATCCCTAGAAAGTACAAAGTCAAAAACTTTGATGTGTATCTAGCCCCTCCAATTGATGAGTTAAAGGAGTTATGGACCGGTATCCCTATCCACGATGTGTCTCTACCACCAAAGGAGCGTCAAACCCATACCCGAGGCATACTTACGTGGACTTTTTGTAACATTTAATGCACTAGTAACTTGTGTGTAGAAAAAATTGATAACATAGTGAGCACTTCATTAAGAACAAGTTCCTAATGAGCATAGAGAGAGTACTTAATTTGAGAAAGCAACATAGCAATTTACACCTAGCTAATTTGGCGTTGACAATACTTGAAAAGAGAGAGAAATAGAACAATTGACAAAAATTGAGGACCAGATTTACATGAAGTCGGTCCCCCTTCATAAAGGCTTTGTATTATATCTTCTTCCATCAAACGAGACTTGTGTACAATACAATCTTTGTGTTCCTTGACAAAACTAGTTGGTGCAATGAAGATGGAATCTTCATGCACCAAATTATGCTTGAAAAACACACCTAGTGTCCCTAGCCTCAGTCCCAAGACCTCACACCCCTTCAAAAATGGTGAGAGCTAACAGGGGATGAGGGTAGATCGAGAGAAAGAAGATGTATCTTACATGAAAGAAGTATTCTCCTCACATAATCACTCTAATAGCATAGCTTAGCTTAATAATTAGCATGGTAGAGGAGATGAGCATGCCATTGAAGCTTGGCTCTTGGTTGGATTTGCATTCCATAGCCAAGAGTTGTTGGTGTAGGTCTCTGCTTCTCAATGCTTGGAGAAGGAGATGGAGTTCTTCTTGCACACATGAGTTGTGTGTGTGTGTGTGTGTGTGTGTGTGTGTGTGTGTGTGTGTGTGTGTGTGTGTGTGTGTGTGTGTGTGTGTGTGTGTGTGTGTGTGTAGCAATGTGTTGGACTAAACTGTAGTCCTCTCTCTCTTCTTGGTCGACCCCTCTTGAAAATTACTCATATTGGCCTCTCATTGGCTCTTGCAAAGCTTAGCCAATCACAAATTAGAAGCATAATTAATAGCCTTGTGACATGTGTCCCCCTTTCCCCTTTTGTGAGACGTTAGGTAATTAAATAATTCATTTAAACTCTCATTGGACCTTTTTGTCTTCTGGGCAATAGGAATCAGGCAAGCCATTGGGCTGTTGGATGCTCATTGGACCCTTGATAGACTATCCATTAGTCTTCTAGGGAGCTTAATTTCTATTGGTTCTTTTATCAAGCATTTTTAGACTAATTTTACTCTAGCCTAATTCTCATTGGTCCACCTCTATGCCCATCCAATAGGATTTGAGGGGAAATTGGGGGCAACTGGCCTAGGAGCCTACCATGTGTCCATTCTTCCCTTTGGGGAGATCTTGGGAGTGTGTGTGTTACTCTCTCATTCCCTACCATTAGGGCTCGCCCCCTTCTTCCTAGGGATGTGGGAAGACTTTTTAGTCTTCCCATGACCATCCAATTTTTCCCTACTTTGGCCATTGGTCAATACAACTAAATTTAGGAACTTTAGCTTATGGAAGTCTTATTGGAGCTTAACCTTGCTTCACACATGAGTTAGTGTGAGTGTGTATGCAATAATGCCTTTGAAAATTCAGCCCCTCTCTCTCTTGGTCGACCCCTCTTGCTATTTGCTCATGCTACCACCCCATTGGACCTCTCCAGGCTTAGCCAATAGGATTTAAGGAGCATAAGTGATAGCCTTCTGACATGTGTCCCCCTTTCCCCTTTTGTGAGAGCTTTAGGTAATTAATTAATGCAACTAAACTCTCATTGGACCCCTTTGTCTCCTGGCCAATAGGAATCAGGCAATCCATTGGGCTGCTGAATGCTCATTGGACCCCTTGGGAGAATGTCCAATAGTCTTCTAGAGAGCTTAATTCTTATTGGTTCTTTTTTTAAGTGTTTTTAAATTAATTAAACTAGATTTACTCTAGCCTAATTCTCATTGGTCCACCTCCATGGCCATCCGATAGGATTTGAGTACACCTTGGGGGCATCTGGCCTAGGGTGCTGACATATGTCCCTCATTCCCTTTGTGTAAAGGAGGCTTGTGAGTGTGTGTGTGTGTGTGTTTCTCTCTCATCCTCTACTTGCAAGGCTTGCCCCCTCCTTTGTAGGAGTTGTGAAGACTTTTGGTACACACAAAAAGCATCCAATATTCCTAAGCTTTTGACCTTTGGACACAACCTTTGAATTTTGGAACCTTAGCATTTTGGAAGTCTTAATGGGCTGAACCTTAGGGTCTTTAAGGCCCATTGTTGCACATTGTTGTTTTGCAGATAGCCCCCCCTTTGGATCCCTATTTTCCCTCCTTTGGATCCCTACTGTGGCTGTCTGCCAGCTTCACCAATATTCTAGCTTTTTCTCCCCTGGCACTTCCCCATATTAAATGATCAGTTTAACACGAGAAAATCATTTAGAGAATTAGATATTAGCTATTATGACAGAGAGGTCCGGTAGTGTAAGCACATGCTAAGAGATAAGCTTCTCTTTAAGCTTTTCAAAAGCATTGTTCTCCTTGGTGGACCATACCTAACGTTTTTCTTTGTTAGGTAATGTAATGGTCCCGCGATTTGTGGGAACTTTTCTATGAAGCGTCTATAGTATGCAGACATACCTATAAAGCTTCTTAGTTCATGCAGATTCCTTGGATTAGGCCATCCTTTTATTACCCCTAACTTTGATGGATCCATTTGGATGCCATCTTGAGAGATAATGTGGCCTAAATACTGAATCTCTTGCAAGAAAAATTCACTTTTCTTTCGATTAATATAAAGTTTATTCTCTCGTAAAACTTGAAATATTATCTGGAGATGTTGCTTGTGTTCGTCTAATGAATTAGAGTAGATGATTATATCATCAAACTACTCTCCAGTAAAGGTTTAGTGAGGTATGAATAACTTCTCCATCAGGCGGTTAAATGTGGTTGGTGCATTGGTCAAGTCAAAAGGCATGACAATGTATTCGTAAAGACCAAACATAGTGCAAAATGCGGTCTTTACAAATTACAATGTCTTGATCAACTATCCTTATTTGATGGTAGCCACTTTTTAGGTCAATCTTACTGAAGTAGGTTGACCCCTGTAGCTTATCAAATAGGTCTTCTCCCCGTGGAATGGGAAACCTATTCTTGATAGTGATCCTATTTAGTGCTCTATAGTCGACACACATACGATATGTGCCATCTTTCTTTTGCACTAATAACACTGGTGAGCAAAATGGAGATGAGCTAGGCCTAACCATGCCTTTCTCAACCAACTCATGCACTTGTCGCATAATCTCCTCTTTTTGAGCTCGGGAAACTCGATAAGGAGGTTTATTAGGCAGTGAGCTTTCTGGAAGAAGTTCAATTGTATGGTCGTCATCCCCTCGTTTGGGAGGTAGTTTACAAGGGATGTCGTCAATCTTGGAATCCCTTGAGGAACTTGGATAACTCTAATTCCTTTTGATTGGTTATATCTTCTTTTGCTAAAACATTAGGTTCATTTTGAGTATCTTTAACAAAAATCATGTACACGAAAATAGAGATCTTTATTGACTTATTGAAATCTTACTTATGTACAATGGGTATGGTACTACCTAACTCCTTAGCATCTATGTACATATCTTTTTCCCTAAACCTAAAGTAGATTTGCCTTTAAGGGAATTTAACATTGGCAACCATGTGATCAAACCATGGTGCCCCTAAGATTACATCCTCATGCTTGAGAGGAGAGATGAAGAAATCCTCCTTGTCCACATAGCTTTGGACATGGAGCCTCAATTTCCCAATTAAGGGAGTGACTGAAGCTTCTTGCCCCTTGAAAGCACCGGCGGCAGGTCGGATATCTCCCATCTCATAGGCTTGGATGCCTAGCTTGGTGGACAACTCAGTGAATATGAAATTGTGAGTAGAACCAAGGTCAAAGAAACTAAAAGCATCATGTTCTCTTACCTTTCCCCAAGCATGGCATAGATGAGATCCTTTGTGATGAGCATCCTCTTCTTGAATTTTGACCTAGGTAGCTCTAGGAGGCTCATTACGTGTATTCTTGTGGGGACAAGCACGATAGGCATGCCCTTGCTCCCCTCACTTGAAACAACGGTTATCTTTCGATAACGCTCTAGCTCTTCAGAAGAGAGTTTATTTTTGCCTTTATAAACTCCCTTCTCCTTAGCTTTGTTGTTGCTGGCGTTGCCTTTGGGAAACTTTGGGGCGTTATCCTTCCCCTTAGGCTCGTTACGCTCCTTGTTTTCTGTGGTCTTAAGATTTCTCTTAGCCCCAAGCCACCATGGTATGGTGTATGATCGCAGATATGGTGCGTGGACTTTGGGAGTTAACATACTCCGCCATATACTCAGTTAAACCCACACAAAATTGTTGTTTTTTCTCTCTAAAATCCATCTTTTTGAAGACAGTGGCTTTGAGGTGTAAATCCCAAAACTTGTCTACATATTTGTGAATAGATTGGTAGGGAGAGAGCTTCAAGCTTTGTCATTCGGTGAGTACTTTGTCTTTGACATCGGTAGCCAAAAACTGCTTCATGATAAAAGCTCTTAAAGCTTTCCATGTTTGTGGAGCTTCACCGTTTGCTTGTAGGCTAGACCACCATTGCTTGGCAGACTTTTGAAAATGCATGGCTACATGACATAGCTTAGAGGACTCCATGAAGCCCTCATCTCCAAACACCGCATTGAATTGTTGCATAAAGGCAAAGATTTGTCCGTAGCACCAAAAGTGCCATCGTAGGTAAGGAAAGATATGTTCTTTCCTCCATCTTTGAACTTTTTGAGCTTGGACGACCTCTTCTAGGCAGCATAGGATTTCCTATGGCCTCTTCTTTTAGGTGGTTCGAGAGCTGCACCATCACTTTCTTCAGAAGAGGAAGAGTATGAGGAGGATGGAGAAGAGGGTGACCTCTTTCTCGCCTTTTTCTTCCCTTGTTCCTCCTTGTCTGCACAAGTATGCGATGGTCTTGTCATAATAACTAATATCTAATTCTCCTAAATGATTTTCTCATGTTAAACTGATCATTTAATATGGGGAAGTGCCAGGGGAGAAAAAGATAGAATATTGGTGAAGCTGGCAGACCAGCCATAGTAGGGATCCAAAGGAGGGAAAATAGGGATCCAAAGGGGGGGCCATCTGCAAAAGAGCAATGTGCAACAATGGGCTTAATAGACCCTAAAGTTCAGCCCATTTGTGGGGAGTTTGGAGAATACCATGGGTGCGCAATTGTTGTAGCACTTCACCTTGGAGGGATGGGTTGCCCAGGGCTTGTTGAAGCCTAGAAACAAGATAGTTTACAAGCCTAGGGGCATCATGAGTTGCTCTTTCATTAGCAAAATCAAAGCCATCAACATTCATTTCAATCGCTTTTCCCTTGTCAGCCATACTAGAAAATTTTAGGTGTAAATTTTTACTTGTACTTTGGCACTTCAAGCCCTAGTTGCTACTCCGCTTTACCTTCAAAGATAAGCACTCAAGCATCTATACCCGTGGCTCGAATATTATTAATTGCAAGGAATAGAAGAGAGGGTTCAACAGAGCCAAGACAGCACCGGTTCCTGTCAAGCTTCTAATGGCTCAATAATGGTTAAGCCATAGGCAAGCCCCGTAGACTCCATTATTAAGAGCATAGCTCTCAACGGTATCCCTTTTAACTTCATAAGCAAGTGTGCTTCAAGGATGAAAAATGTTGGAATTAGGGTTGCAGAGAAACACACACAACTTGGAGAAGACGAAGGAAGCTCAAGGCACCCAATAGAGAGTGTGTTACTTAGTGTGCAATGGAAAGATGAATAGCCCTAGAGTGATGGGCGTATATACAATGCTCGGGGGGGAAAACCTCCTAAAGAGAAAAAATTCCCCTGCGGTCCTAGTGTGTTCACACACATCACTACCACATGTATATGGTAACAAATCCCCCCTGGAGTGATGCGGTGAACGAGAGCTGGCACATGAGTAAATGGAAGTGCCATGCCCTGAGGACATGATCAATCCACAAAGGGAAGTAAGCCAAAAGCTTTGCGGAAAGCTTCAAGATTCTCATGAGACAATGCTTTTGTGAAAAGATCTGCAAGGTTGTCTTGTGTTGGCACATAGCCAAGCTGATCTCTTCTACTGAGAGCCTCTCCCTGATATAGTGGTAATGCACCTCAATGTGCTTTGTGCGAGCATGAAAAACTAGGTTCCTCACAAGTGCCAATGCCCTCTGATTGTCAGTGTAGATAGTGTTGGCAGTGTCCTGTCCAACACCCAAATCAGCCATAAGGCGTCTGAGCCATACACACTCAAAAGTAGCTGTGAAGACTGCCCTGTACTCAGCCTCACAACTCAAAGTGGCCACAGTAGGTTGCTTCTTGCTCAACCATGATATACATGAACTGCCATGCAAGAAACAAAAACCACTTGTGGACACTCGCGTGTCAAAATAACCAGCCCAATCTGAGTCTGAAAAAGCATGTAAGTCTGGCAGCAATGATCCCCCCTTGGGATAAAACAAGCCAAGATGTAAAGTGACACTAAGGTAGCGAAAAATCCTCTTGACAGCTTGCCAATGCTTATACCCTGGGCTATGCATGATCTGCTGACCTGTGAGACTACAAACTGAATATCTGGCCTCGTGTTGCATACATAAATGAGGCAGCCAACAATAGTTTGGTAAAGAGTGACATCAGCAGGATTGCCAGCATCATGTAGACTCAACTTCAAACCTGTTTCCATGGGAGTGGCAATAGGTTTGCAATCCTCAAGTCCAAACTTACATAGCAATGTCTCTATGTAACTTTTCTGACACAAGGCAATACCATCATCACATTGCTTAAACTGTATGCCCAAATAATGATTCAACAACCCCAAATCTTTCATCTTGAAAGTAGCATTCAAATCATATTTAAATTCAACAATATGTCTCTCATTTGGTCCAGTGATGTAACATTTAATGCATTAGTAACTTGTGTGTAGCAGAAATTGATAACATAGTGAGCATTTTAGAACAAGTTCCTAATGAGCATAGAGAGAGTAATTAATTTGAGAAAGCAACATAGCAATTTACACCTAGCTAATTTGGCATTGACAATACTTGAAAGAGAGAGAAATTGACAACCATTGAGGACCGAATTTACATGGAGCCGGTCCCCCCTCCATAAAGGCTTTGTATTATAGCTTGTCCCATCAAAGGAGACTTGTGTACAATACAATCTTTGTGTTCCTTGACAAAACTAGTTGGTGCAATGAAGATGGAAGCTTCATGGACCAAATTATGCTTGAAAAACACACCTAGTGTCCCTAGCCTCGGTCCCAAGACCTCACACACCTTCAAAAATGGTGAGAGCTAACAAGGAATCATGATAGATTGAGAGGAAGAAGATGTATCTTACAAGAAAGAAGTATTCTCCTCACATAATCACTCTAATAGCATAGCTTAGCTTAGTAATTAGCATGGTAGAGGAGAAGAGCATGCCATTGAAGCTTGGCTCTTGGTTGGATTTGCATTCCATAGCCAAGAGTTGTTGGTGTAGGCCTCTACTTCTCAATGCTTGGAGAAGGAGATGGAGTTCTTCTTGCACACGAGTTGTGTGTGTGTGTAGCAATGTGTTATACTAAAATGCAGCCCTCTTTCTCTTCTTGGTCGCCCCTTCTTGCAAATTACTCATGATGGCCTCTCATTGGCTCCTGTAAAACTTAGCCAATCACAAATTAGAAGCATAATTGATAGCCTTGTGACATGTCTCCCCCTTTTCCATTTCATGAGAGCTTTAGGTAATTAAATAATTCATTTAAATTCTCAAATCCTATCTGATGCTCATTAGACCCCTTGGTCTTCTAGGGAGCTTAATTTCTATTGGTTCTTTTATCAAGAATTTTTAAATTGATTAGACTAATTTTACTCTAGCCTAATTCTCATTGGTCCACCTCTATGGCCATCCAATAGGATTTGAGGGAAAATTGGGGGCAACTGGCCTAGGAGCCTGCCGTGTGTCCATTCTTCCCTTTGGGGAGAGCTTGGGAGTGTGTGTGTGTGTGTGTGTGTGTGTGTGTGTGTGTGTGTTCCTCTCTCATCCCCTACCATTAGGGCTCGTCCCCTCCTTCCTAGGGATGTGGGAAGGCTTTTTAGTCTTCCCATGACCATCCAATTTTCCCCTACTTTGGGCATTGGACAATACAATTAAATTTAGAAACTTTAGCCTATGGAAGTCTTAATAAAGCTAAACCTTAGGTCTTTTAAGCTGCATTGGAGCATATTGCTCTTTTGCAGACTATCCCCCTTTGGATCCTTGACAGAGACCTGTCTGGCAGCCTTACCAATATTCTAGCTTTTACTCCCCTGGTACTGTCCCATATTAAATGACGAGTTTAACATGAGAAAATCATTTGGGAAAATTAGATATTAGTTTTTATGACACTTTTTGGGTCTTGGAGAGGTCTCAAGTAACCATACATGTAGCCCTCAATTATGGGTTATTGCTAACTAAGAGTTATTATTAATTATGAATGTAATGTACTACCAACAGGTTTGTCTACATCCGGACATGCAATGTGCCCTATTTGTGGTCCCTCTCTCGTCACAGAGCGTCCATCACACCTCAGAGATTGAAAAAGATCATGGGATAGGCATTGCTCAATGGACCCCCTCCTCGACAGCCACCCAAGGGTACCAGACAATGTTCTGTGTTTTTTTAGTTTCCTTACTGGACCGATTTTAAGGTCCAACATTTGCTAGATCCAATGTCCATATTCAAAAACGTGGGCCATATTTTTTGGAACCACATCATAGGCAAGAGCAACAATGTTGGCATTAGGGAGGACATGAAACTTCAAAGTAGATTGCCAGCATCATCAATGCTAGTGATGGAAGACAACGGGAAGTATCTTCTTCCTAAGGCACCATGGATGTTATCAAATACTGACCAAAGCAAAGCGAAAAAAGTTATTGCTTCCATCAAAACACCTACATGTTACATGCGGTATTTAAAGGGAGCATTCTTGAAGACAAAGAAAGGTGATGGACCCCTATTACACTAGTTGAAATCCCACGATTTGCACAAGATGCTCTAGATGATTATCTAGCCTTTACATTTTATCTTACTTATTGCTACTCTTATGTTATTATTTTTGAAAACACTATGCAATCCATCTTACCATTGAGTATCAATGGATGCGGAAGTAAGAAAGTATGTGATGCTATATATAAGATGGGAGATCTTGTCAAGTGGGTGAGCTCTAAGGAAATTAAAGTCGCATCCATACCAATTGCAATATTGTTAGCCAAAGAAGCATTTGCTCTCATTGAAGAGAGCTTTCCCAAGTCCATACTAGTGAGCCAACTCCATCTTATATTGCATCATGTGGATGAGGTAGAGATTTGTGGAGTGGTCCATTCTCGTTGGTTTTTTTCTTGAGCATTTTCTTAAGACACTCAAGGACTTTGTGAGGCTACGCTCACAGCCATAGGCTAGCATGGCAGAAGGATAAATTTCTTAAGAGTCGTTTGTGTACATCTCTGATTACCTGGCTATAGTGGATGAAACGATACCACGTTTATGGACTGATAAAGAAGATCCAAGGATGCACTCTTATATGCCGAATGGGAAAAAAAAGTGGGTAGATCTATATACAAAAGTGAAAAGAAAGCATGAAGAAGATCAAGAAGCGTATAGGCAAATGCACTCTCGCACAAGAAATCGCAATGTGGTTTACCCACTATAGCTTGCCATGTTTCCAAAACTTATAAGACCCAATTGGCTGCATGAACAAATGACTAAAGCTAAAGCTGATGGTGAGCATGTTAGCCATGAGGAGTGGGAGTATGCATGAGGTTGTCTACCAAAGGTAACTACTAATCAAACTCATTATGCACAATATAATGTATTAGTATATAAGAACATATACCCAAACTTGTTCTACTTTCAATAGGCAACGGTGTTCAACTCGATGTGGCATGAAGGAAGGCACTTTCAAACTGATAATGTAGACAAAAAACTAACGACAAATGATAGTGGAGTGATGGGTAATTTTGATGGGTAAACTCCAAACGATATGGAAAATAGATAATGTGGAGTTATCCATAGAATCTTCTGAGTAGACTTTCAAAATTTTTGAAAGTATGTGCTTGATGTGAAGTGGTTTGCAGGCATCTCATCTAGACATGCAAGCGGTATCTACATGGTGGACTCTATGAGATACACATACGGGCACAAGTGATATCTACATCTCTCCAGAAATTTGTGAGCAAGTGATCTATCTTTCAAGTATTTACGAACGAAGGTAGTCATACAAGTCACACCAATAGAAGATGTATACTAGATGACACAGCGAACATAGGAACCCTTGTGGACGAACACAATGATGATGGAAGCAGTTATGGAAGGTGAAGAACTTCCAACATGACCGCGTGATGAAGTGAATGAGAATGATGTCGATGAAGAAGAACAAACCTACATGGAAGATGAAGAAGAGCTAGAAGAAGAGAATGGTGATGAGGATGATCATTTTGATCCCTATGCTGATTTTGATGAACTGGGACTCCACATAGACCGCGTCATGGCTATGGAACTAGCACATGATGATGTAATGGATGATTAATTAAGGCCATGTTTTAATGCATCGTAATGAGGATGTTGTAGCTAATGTTGGTAACTTGCTTTTGTGAATGCTTTGTTAATGATCTTCTGTTAGCATACATTGTAACACGTTTGTTTGATCTCTCTCTCTCTCTCTGCCCCAAGACTCCAAACAATATGCAAGAAAAGGTGACTTCAACTTAGCTTAGGGTTGGTTTCAAACAAAACAAAGAAGATTAAAAATTGGTTGAAAATTTAAGAGCATAGTTCAAACCGTGATAAACTAAAAATAGTATATAATAAAAATACAAGCAGGGCGAGGTGAGGGCAAGGCTTGAAAAGATGACATTATGGAGCCGACTATAGAACCTTTTCATTCCTTTATGAGAAGGTAAAAGATATATCTAAAAAAAGAGAATTCTACATATACATATATTTGAATCTGTTAACCCTCATGGCACACGGACACCCATCACCTACGATGGACGCGTATTATGTATTTGGTAGAGTCAGGTACCGGGCTTGTCGGACCAATAGGGAAAGGTAGAGTGATCGCCGATGAGAGGCGCACTTTAACTTGGACATTCAAGGGGTTAGTTGGCTAAGCATGGGCGCCCAAGTGTGAATGGGGTGAGCTCCTATAAAAGCCAACTAAACCTAATTTTTACTCATTCTCTCATCTGTGCAATTGAAGAGTGCTCTTGCTCCATCTCCATCTTCTTCTTCTTCACCTCCTTGTGTGTGTGTGTGTGTGAGAGAGAGAGAGGGAGAGTGTGTGTGCGATCGAGCATTACGAAGGCACGACGGCGGCGAAGCGGTTGAGCGCGGCACGACTGCAGCTTCTTCTTCATCGCGGCGAGGAATCCACCACGAAGGCGAGCGTAGAGCGGTGAGTGACACACCCTTTGTTTTCTTGAGCTTGCTAGTTTAGGCTTGTTGTGTGCTTGGAGCCGTTTGTGGCTCGCATACGGTGTATTGGCAAGTCCCTTGCTTCGACAGTGCGGCAAGGAGCGCACATTTTTGGCGCCGCTGCCGGGGATATGCCCTACACTAAGCTCGGTTAGCACTTTACGCTTCCTTGTGGTGCAATTTGTATCATAGGAAAGGCAGGGAAGGAGTGTATGGAAGGTTTCTGTTTTTTGCGTTTTCTGCAATTGCTGTCAAGTTTCAATTTCTGCTGTTGTCTGCGTTTTTCAATTTCTGCGTTTTCAAGTTCGGCGTTTTCAATTTCTGCAATTTTCTGCATTTCTGTCAATTTTCTGCAATTTCTGCGTTTTTTCTGTCAAATTTCTGCAGTCTCTGCGTTTTTTGGTCAATTTTCCGCAATTTCTGCATTTTCTGCATTTATTCTGCAATTTCTGCATTTTCTGCGTTTTTCTGCATCAACCGGAAAAAAAAAAATTTGAAAAAAAAAAGTTTTTGAAAAAAAAAATATTTTGAAAAAAAAAAATAAAAAATAAAAGGAAAAAAATTTCGGAAATTAAAAACGCGAGCGAGTGGGTGGCGATATTTTTCGAAAATAAAAAACGCGACTCTTAAAACGTGATTGGTTTGTATAAAAGATAGATCGGGATCGGGATCATTTGCCCAGGCCCAGGCCCAGGCCCAGGCCTCAGTCCTCAGTCTTATGATATATACTAGACTCACTCTTATATATATACCCTACTCCCTCAAGAGAGAATGAGAGCATGTGGGACAAGTCCTCCACTCTCCTCCTTTCTCTTCCCACTTGCACCCTTAGACTTTCTAGTTTGGGCCTAGTTCCCTACTGGAAATTGACAGTTTTAGGGATTCCGAGGGCATAGAGTGACCAAACGAAGGGCTGTAAAGCACGGCACGACCCTCTGACCGATACGCTCGTTTTGAGCTATCACACGGCCCATTCCACGACACGCTCTAAAAAATCTAGCAAAAAAACAAACAAAAAACACGCTAAAAACTAGTCACAAGGCCTCCTAGAGCAGCTTTTTGACACCTTAGGGTATCAAAAGCACATGCACTTACGCTCTGGGCGAGTGTTAGAACACGAGCATATTGAGGGTGCCTCTGTTCATACGGACACCCATTACCCATCCACGATAGGATCTAGACCCTCAGCGGGGACACAAGGTAGCACCACCCAAGACCCTAAAATAGCCGCTAGTGATTCCTCCTCCGACTCAGAAATCATGGAAGCATACCCTACCCAAAACACTGAGAGAGAAGGCCATGCACCTCCCGAAGCTCCACAGCCTAGTACTAGTATGTTTAGCCGTTTCATGGAAACATTAGGTAGAGCTACTCGCTCGGAACCTGATGCAAATGAAGCACACGAAGAGGATGGGTTGGACTCTGACACACCTCTACGATACCCCATTGAGTTAAATAGTGCCTATGGAAAAGTGCTATATAACGCCTTATTGGACACGGGTGCTAAATACAATCTGCTATCCTATGGGGTGTGGTGTCAGTTAGGGAAGCCACCTCTATCTGAGAGTATTATCCAAGTCAAGGGTGTCAACAAGAAAAAAACTACGGTTTTTGGAATCTGGCACACTTCTGTCAGTTATGACAATGGGGTGGTAGCTCAAGACTTTTTGGTCATGCCTACTGGAACTATGGAGGGTAATATAAACCTAGGCCGCACGTGGATGATAGCCACCAAATGCACTATTGATTGGGGGACTGGGGGTGTTACAACGCAAAAACCAACTCTTAGCCCTACCACTCAAGCCATAGTCCTTGAGATATTGCCCAAGGAAATAAAACCCAAGACATTGCATGTCCAGGAGGTTGAACCATACGTCCCCATAGCCCAACTCTCTAGAGCTTCAACTAATGTAGTTGAAAGAAAGCTTGAGACACACAAGAACCATCCTAATATAACAGAGAAAACATACAAGTGGGTCCCTAAAACCTCTGTAGTGAGCATGGTTGATGCAAAAAAACGGAAACCTAGTAAGAACCGTACCACTCACTCCAAGAAATGTAAAGAAACGCTGCGTTGGATTCCTAAACGACTATTGGAAGCCCAAGGATACTATGAAGGAAATGATCAAATCTGGGTGCCCAAACGTAAAGTGTACTCTTACCTGTCACCTGGCCAATGTAAACCCAATCCTGTGGCTCCAAAACAAATTGAAAATCGCGGAAAGGAAAAAATCATGGAATGTTACACACCCGTTCTAGAGCTAGTTTGGGTACCAAAGAAAGAACGATTTGTTCCACCTAGCTCAGGAACAGGGAAATCAAATGAAGCTTCTTGCTCTTCATGTAGTTCCTATATGCAAATAGAAGCTTCGACACAACCTCCACCTACCACTGTACATATCCATCCAAGCACGAAAGAGTTTGCACCTTCCGGGGTAAGTTCACCACCTACAACAACGTTGCAAATAAAATCCTGGGAGAGTACCTTACCACCCTTACAACTTGACGAGGCACCTAGGGTAATAGAAAACTACTGGCAAAAATCCTCACCTATTACCAACTGGAACAATTGGTTTCAAAGGGTGACAAGCTCATTTCAAACGGTATGATCTACCCAAGGAAGGGGGGAGTGTTTGTGGACATCCATCATTCACTTGCTTCCCTCTCAACCTTTTTCCCTGACCTCTTAATCTCCGATCTTAGGGAATGTATATATATAGCCTTATACTCACAAAAAAAAACAAAAATAGTAAAGAGCAAGAGCGCCTAGCAATGAGAGAGCACCCTATCAGATCTTACATATAAGTCCAAATTCACCGTGTCAAGTCAAGCAACACACAAAAACAACTCTTATGTTTTAAAGGCCTAACCAAATCTATCTGTCTTGTCAGAAATGGCTACTTCACCAGAGGCATGCACTTCTATTTTTGATGAAAGGTACCCCTTGTCTTTTCAACAAGTGTTCTACGTATGCTACCCTATACTTTCTTGCGAATGGGATTTGATAGAGAGCCTTGCATGTGAGAGAAATTTCGAGGAGTTAGAATGGCTGATACGTCTATGGCTAACTAGTGATCCCTACCCAGTGGCGAATGTGTCTCCAATGGCACATGCTTATTCTTTTGCACAAGATGAGTATCCACGCATCACGAGGTTCTTGATTAGCATGCTTGCACAAGAGGATGATGAAGAGGAACTAATAGAGACCGAGGAAGACTATGGCCTCACGGACAACGATTTTATTTATCTAGATGATGAGGATAGAGGCCTAGCCTTAGGGTGGCCACCCGGTTTATATAATATCCTCTTTCCTTGATTCTAAAAGGGGTGACAGATAGGTAGGTTAGGGGTCTAGATTGTGTTTTGAGTTTGTTTTTTAGGAGTTTTAATTTTTCCCACTGATGTGCCTCCTAGAGGTATTGTTTGTGTTTCATAGTGTGTACAGGAGCGTGTTGCTATTGATAGGATTTGGACCTTCATGGAACCTTCAAATCAAGCGCGACCATCAACACAAACAGGTGTTTCTTGTCCATTAGCATTGTCCTTATCTTTTTTGCATCCATGTTTGTCTGCTTTGATTATGATTGGTAGCATAATATTCAGTGCATTTGCTTAGTATCAAACATTTAATTCAATGCAATCTTTTGTCATAATCACTTGTTTAGGTGTAAAAATCAAGCAGTCCGACTAAGCTAGTTTGACCAAGCTAGGTATTAGAAATCTTCTCTTAATACCATGGGGAATGCCTTCCTAATAAGCAATGGTTACTTAGGTTCTTAATCCGATTTAGGCAGCATTGTATGAAATGTACTAGGGCTTTCTAGTGGGCTTAACCCTATTGACCTTTAGCTTAAGTATTATAAAGGGAGTTTACTAATGTGATGAGCCTGGGGAGGGTAACAGTGTTATATGGCCCCCCAAAGTTACAAAATTAAAATGATGAAAATGAACAAACAAAAAATCAAAGTGCCACAATGTAAAATTTTAAGCTGGAAGAGAAATCTCAGCTTGATTTGGTACTTCACTCACATGTATCGCCTATGGTACTAGAGCCCTAGAGGTTCCCAGTGTGGGCGCTTTTCCTTGAAAAGCAAAAAACCCAAGGCATACAAAATAAGCACCCACTTCAAAATTGAATCAGTGTGAAAAGACCTTGGGGGGTCAAAGAAAAAGTAATCAGTCAGGCGATGATTTCATGAGAAATTCCTTTTATGGTAGCTTAACTACAAGGTTTTCTAGATATAGCCTCTAGTCAGCCCTCGAACATGAATACTTGGCTCTCGCGATTAAACAACTTAATTGACCACAGAAAGTTAAGAAGCTTACCCATGGTATTAATATTCGATCTCTAGTGCTTTTCGACCGTCAAATTAGCGACCCCAGACTTGTTTAATTTTTTGCCTTTACATCTGTTTATGCATTTGATTACATTGCAATTTAATGTTCATTGCTAACAAATTGTTTGAAATTCTTTGACCAATCAATGTGTCTACCTAAAACTGCATATGCTTTTTAAGAGAATGCAATTACTGTGCCAATGTTGTTTGATTTTGCAGTGACTGAAGAAGGCTAAGGACATTCATCTCAAATGCTCTTCCACCTCGACGAACCAGCTTCAACTCAATAGCTTCCGAGGACGGAATCTACATCAGGAAGGGGGGCATGTTAACCCTCATGGCACACGGACACCCATCACCTACGATGGACGCGTATTATGTATTTGGTAGAGTCAGGTACCGGGCTTGTCGGACCAATAGGGAAAGGTAGAGTGATCGCCGATGAGAGGCGCACTTTAACTTGGACATTCAAGGGGTTAGTTGGCTAAGCATGGGCGCCCAAGTGTGAATGGGGTGAGCTCCTATAAAAGCCAACTAAACCTAATTTTTACTCATTCTCTCATCTGTGCAATTGAAGAGTGCTCTTGCTCCATCTCCATCTTCTTCTTCTTCACCTCCTTGTGTGTGTGTGTGTGAGAGAGAGAGAGAGGGAGAGTGTGTGTGCGATCGAGCATTACGAAGGCACGACGGCGGCGAAGCGGTTGAGCGCGGCACGACTGCAGCTTCTTCTTCATCGCGGCGAGGAATCCACCACGAAGGCGAGCGTAGAGCGGTGAGTGACACACCCTTTGTTTTCTTGAGCTTGCTAGTTTAGGCTTGTTGTGTGCTTGGAGCCGTTTGTGGCTCGCATACGGTGTATTGGCAAGTCCCTTGCTTCGACAGTGCGGCAAGGAGCGCACAGAATCTTGAACTATTTAACTAAAATATCAATATTTGAGTACGTTCCAATTGCAAGGCGTTCTTGAAAAATTTAGAAGCAACTATTTTTTTGATTGAAGCAACCTACCTTTTCATGAGCCCTGCAATGGGTTGAGATCCACTCCAAGTCGTTGTGAGACTCAAACCTCATAAAAAGTATTAGAAGTAACCTAAGATCTATAGTGCTAGTACCCTCTCTTTTAATATTTTCTACCACCTTCCAGTATGTGTGCATGATTCTAAGAAAATCATCCATAAGGAGAATCTATGCAAATTCTATGTTGGACGTGATGGGAGCTAGAACTTAAGAATGCTTTAATGTGTTAAAACATTCAACAGTGCCACGTCAATGGCCTCGCGTGCCCGACAAGGTATGTACATGCCTGCAACCATGGCAACCGTTTTCGCATATATCACAATATGTACATTGTAGCATTTGGTCCCACACATCAAAAACATTGAGAGTGAGGTAGATATTTAATTTCACATTATCAATGTGCCACGGCACAACATCCACCCTCTCTAAACCTACACATCCTCCGAAATGTGCCACACATATCTTTTGTAGGTTTAGTCTTCATTTAAGTCCACATACATGTTGATTTCATTATTGCTTTCAACAAAATCTAACGCATCATCCTCTTGTTCTTTATCCACATCCATACCATTTTCATCAGAGCCTTCATTCTGACTTTCCTGTGAATCAAAGGGATCTATATCACCTCTTCTTTTGAACAACTTGATTCTTTTTCCCTGCGATGGGAATATTCATTTTTGTCCCATCTAATTCATCCAAGGTATAAGTTGCATTCCCATGTACATGCTGAACCACATAAGGACCAAACCATCTCTTTGAAAGCTTTCTTATTGTTGAATGCTGGTTGTCAAGACTGCTGTCATACACCAACACCCAATCACCTTGCTCAATAGCTTTAGGTATGAGCCTATGCCTCTTATCAAATCTGTCTTTATTCTTTAACCTTGGATCTTTCAATAGTGCTACTGCATGCTCAATATCTTGGGGCCTTCTTTCTAACTGTTGTATGCACAAAGCAAGAAGGTCTGCCCTACTCATTCCATCTTCCCAAGGCAATACATTCCATGTGGGAATTACATCCGCAATTGGCATTATAGGTTTCTGACCATACATCAACTCAAAAGGCATATAACTAGTAACTGAGCTATGAGCTGTACGATCAGACCATAAAGCATAAGGCAATAACCTAGGCCACTCTGCCATTTTACCTTTGCAAGACTTAGCCAAAGCTTTAATGATAGGAGGATGCCCACGCTATGATTGTCCATTTCCCTCAGGATTATATGCAATAGTGAGAGCAAGTTTAATGCCCAACCTAGAGAAAAACTCCCTTGCTTTGTCAGCATCCAACTTAGCCCTGTCCATTTTTATTTTCCCAACACAGCCATAACGGCTAATTACATCATCCAAGAGGAACTTACATCTCCCTTCTGTGCTTTTCGTTCTTAGAGCATGACCTTCAACTTGGTTGGTTAAGTCTTCTCATGCAAGCACTATGTATCTCATTTTCCATAAGCCCAATGGCATTGTAACCAGATCTACTACCCACTTATAGTGCATGGCCAATGGGTAAGTACTAAGTAGGGTGCAACCCATCACAATGATGTACGTTTGAACACATTTGACAGGTTTCACAAGACTCCACAAAGTGAGATACATCTTTATACATACCTTTCCACCAATACCTCTCTTTCATTGTAGCAAAGGTGGCCCATACACCTCTATGTCTAGCATAAAGACTCACATGAAACTTTTTCATAAGCTCATTTTGAGTGTCCTTATCATTCACAACTCTCAAGGGCATTCCATTTTTTTGTTTTGGATGCTTCCATAAGTACCCATCTTTCAAAAAGTATCCATAGGCCTTTCCCCATATTCTTTTGAACTCTTGATCAGTCCACCCTTCTTGCCTTGTCAAAGTGCTTAGATAGCGTCCAATGAGCAACCAATCACCTTGATATAGGTTCTTTGTATATGACTCAAGTGCATTTGATAGGAAAACATGATCACCCTTAACATGAGAGATACTATAGAACTGTGTGCCTACATCATCGCCCTCAACAACCATGTCTTCTTCATTTTCATACCTTGCTCTTGAAAGCATATCCGCAATTCGATTATCTTTCCCTGCAATATGCTTAAATTTTGGATTCAAGGACTTTATGTAGGCAATCCATCTCAACATAGCAATGTCGGGAGTTGAGAAGCTTGTGATCATTCCAAGAAGGGGTAGACAATCAGTCTCCACAATTATATTTGCTCCAATCAAATACTCTTTGTCACATTTCAATGTTGTGACTACTCCCCATAACTCTCTTTTTACCCGTGGATAGTTGCGTTGACGAGCAGTTAGGACTGTCACTCCAAATCTCACCACATATCGCTTGCCATCATCATCATCTTGCCCAATTGCCCATCCAAGTCTTGTGGGGCTAGTATCCACTGTCACAATTACATATCTTTCACATTCATAGTTTGATTTTCTCAAAGTTGGAGACATAAGCAACAACTTCTTTAATCTTTTCATGGCATGGGTATGCATTTCTTCCCATTGAAACTTTTGGTTCTTTTTCAAAAGTTGATACAAAGGTTCTGCCACATGCACATAATGTGGAATCCAGATAACATAGAACACACATGCACCCAATAACCCTCAAACTTCAGCTACATTAAAACATGTCTCTTTTATTCTTTGAATTACATCAATCTTTGCAGGACAAGGCCTTCTACCATATGGCCCGCACATATGTCCCACATTAAGAACTTCGCTCACACCAAACACTGACTTTTGCCCAGACAAGGTAATGTTCACTTCTTCCAATCTTGACAAGATGTCATCACAATCATTGATATGATTTTCCACATACTTGCGGCACCCCCTCGAGTCCAGAGCCACATTATATCACTTACATCACATCCTTTAATTGGCACATCATCAAGAAAGGGCATTGTAGTTTGCGGTATGAAGTCACGTAGGACTTTGTTCATACCATTCATCATATGTGCAACTGAATTAGTTGCTCCCTGAGGTAAGGTGCACATCCTTACTAGACCCAAAGGTGTCCCCATGGTAGTCAGGTCCCTGCTTTCCATTGCTAGTTGGAACTGATCATACCTTGAGTACAAATCCCCCATAGAATATATTGCCCTTCTTGCAAATGCCTCTGCTGCAAATTCATCTACAACTGGCCTTGTACCCACATTTCTAATTGTAACCTTGTTGACAGGTTGTATATCCTGGATAAAGCGTAAAGAACCATTTTTCTTCAGAACTGTGAACCACCTATTTGAATATGGAGCACAAGAAGGCTCCAAAATGCCCATTTTGATCTTTTCACTAAGCAACTCAATGAGTTTTGGCAAATGGGCCTTCGGAACCGGAACAGACCTCAAGTTCCAAGGTAGATGAGGGATAGTGAAGATCACCATAGGAGAAACAATGGATGGATCAACACACCCTATCTCATGCGACTCAAATGCAAAAGCCTTCCCATGTTTGGCAAGCATTTCTTTAAAGCATACTCTTTCAACATCTGTCAAATTGTCCTTGCAACCAATCTTTAAATCCTTCAAAGTATCATGTGTAAACTTATGTCCAATCCTGCTTGGCTCATGAAGACTAGGTTGCAAAGCAGTTTGATCCATCTTATACGTACATTCCTTTGGTAGAGGTAATGCCAATGGTTTCACTTTCTTTGCCACAAACTTGTACTTGGTCTCCACTCGTACATCAACAGCTTGAGCATTTTTGAAATCCTCTATGACTTTGTACATTTCTAATGAGCATACTTTCACGACCTCACTTCCCATACGCAAATTACAATCCACTAAAGACTCCAAGTCTTGTATAGTATCTACAAACAAGCACTCATCAAACACACTTGCAATGCATTCATCATCTTCTAGAAAACCATTCATCTTCAAACCTCTTTGTACACTATTTACATGTTGTCGTTCACCCCGCTTTAAGTCCTCACATTTTGTAAAATCAATAGATCCATAGTCTGTTAATCCTACAAAACGTGTAGAAAATGTTTCCTTTGCATATACATCATGCGATAACCTTTCTCTTCTTGTACCACTGCAATCTTGCTCTACAATGGTACATGGCCAAAACCCCTCATATCCCTGTAGTCCTTGAATTGTTTGTTTGCCTTTGGCAAGGGTTGCTCTCTAAAACTTTCACGATTCCTTTCATGGTCCACACAAAAAATAAGGAAATGTACTGCATGCTTTCCATCCATGCTCCTTATCCTAGCATAAGCTGACCCATCGTCCATTACCTTGGTTTCCATGTGAGTAGCAATGATGTATTGTTGCCCAAGGATAAGAGGGTATGTAGAAATCTCCCGCGCAAAGAAATTCTGATCATCTTTCACATCCCCTATAGTCACCTTTACATTTGGACAAGCTCCATACAACTCCCCTGATGAGTTTTTTGCTGCACAAATCATCCATCCATGATTTATATCAATTGGCCATTTTCCTTTTTAATAAAGACTCTTTGACATGAGGTTAATTTCTGAACCATGATCTATCAACGCAATGTGTGGCTCTTCTAAGTCTCCCACTTTTACCAGGGTCTTAATAGTTGGGCAAGAGGGTCTTAATAGTTGCTCTTGCCCAGTGACTCTTCATGTAGTAACTCTTGTGACCGGTCTCGGATTCATGCTCATCATCCAAGAAGCGAACGTGTTTTACTCCTCCCTTAGACTTGTAGCACCCAACAACAGTTTCTTCACCTTGCTCGCCATAGACATGTACACCATGTGCATTTAAAGTCTCTTCTTCACCTTGTATATGGATAGATTCAATAATAGACTGCCGCTTCCTCTATATGATATCAATTATTTCTTCATGAAACTCCCACTTTGCTATTCCAAGGACCTCACCCAAGGTAAATTCCACTTGACTGTTCAAAATCCTCTCTTCCAAAACCTTTTTGAGATCCGTTGCTGCCTCTATATTGGATTGAAGTTTCTATGCCGGACCCTTTGCTTTGGATTTCGTTGCTTCCTTCTTCTTTTCTTTAGAGGCTTCTTACATAGGCACTTTGGGGACATGCATCTGTTGCGGGGAAGCTGATCTATGAGGCATTGTGTCATTTTTGCCTCCACTCCTCGTCACCCGTTTTGAAGGCCCTTCATCCCCATTCTCACGCCTATGATTCTCTTTGAAAATGGCCTCATTGGCTTGACGTTTGGCAGTGTATGCATGCATTGACAAAGAATCTACAGGGTTGTTCCAACGTGTTTCTAGCCGAATGCAGTTCCCAGCTTCATGTAAAACCTCTGTAGTCATTCTACCCTTCATAGCAGATTCTATAGTGCATTGCCATAGCTCTCCAATACCATTAGATTCCTCTTCCCCAACCTTGACTGATCCTTTTTTCTTAATAGGCTCCCCCTTCAACCCATAGGCGGCTGCCTCAACCATTGAGATGGCATGGCTAGTTAGCCACGTCCTCAACTAGTTTCTTCATCCCACCTTTGCCAAAGTTTGTCCCGAAGAGCTTACCTATTTCACTTAAGTGATTTTTTCCATCATTAAAGAAGACAAGCTCCTCTGTCAAAGCGTCTTCAAAACTTTCACAGTCCCTCCTTGCATGGTCAATACTATCACACCATATGCATCTTTTGACAAAGCCTTCTCTAGTTTGAGGTCGTTGCCCTATAGATTGACCCGATGGTTGCCCCTTTTCTTCTAGCCTTGTAAGCTTTAACTTTAGCTCTTGCATTCCTTTGACAATATCATCTAGAATGGACTTGTCACTCTTTGGAACCACAATCATAGGCTTTATAGGACTCTTGGGAACACTTGCGACTTGAGTAGGGTTGACTATCATCTTGTCTCTTTGTCGTTGTTACTTAGTTAGCAGCAAAATGGCATCTTCAACTTCATTCAATTAGTATTTAAGCCTTGCTCCGCATCCTTATCCTCAAGTAGTATCTCTAACTTCTCTTGAATCTCTTTACGTGCGGCTTGCAAAAAGAGCTTTGTCTTCTCCGAGTTTAGCGTAGCCTTTTTAGTGCTTGACAATTGGTCATATTGGCTTTCAAATTCCCTTAGCAATACGATCCGTAGGCGAAAGACCCTCTTTTGGCCTAACTACCCACTCTAAAAATTTCCTCTTTGTCACCCTTTCTGAGTCTTCCATGAAATACTCTTCTTTTAAGGCTATTTTGAATGCTTCCCAAGTTGCCCCATGCTCATTTCTAATTCCCCTTACATGCCACAACAAGTTCAAAACTTTGCACCATCTCTGCTTTGGGCACTCGATGAAGCTCCATGTCCTTTACTTATCCACAAAGATACTTTGTTACATATTTACCTTAAATTGGTCCATTTTCTTCACCATAGATTGAAGCTCTTTGGTTGAGAAAAGCTCCCTCCTTTTCGCATTGTGATTGGATCAAACCAAACTCCTTGTTGCTCCATATCTTTAAACCTTTGTTTGGAGACCTTAAATGTTTATTTTGAACCCTCACCCTAGCCTATTTCACGTCGGATTCACCAAAAATGTGTCAAGAAGTGCGACTAGGAAAGTGTCAGGCCTCTGACTGGGAGGATTCGTAGCAAAATCAAGCAAGGCGTAGATGATTTGAAGAAAAAAACACACTAAAAAAGAACAAAACTCCAGCCATGAAATCTCCACTTTGAAAAGGAACCAAGATTAACTCAAAACTCTTGTGTGTGTGAAGATTAGGTGTAGCCTCGCTCCCAACTGCACAGATGCAGTGCTCATTTGACATGTAAAAAACCCTAAATTTACACTTCAATTCTTTGTCGTGACCATTTCATGGAAGCTTCAATACCTCATTGGAGAAGCCCGAGTAGTTATTTGAGGAGGGGAAACCCTAATTGGTGGCCTCACAACTTCAACCATGTAGTGGAAGCAGCACGGGACTGCAATAGCACCTTGTAAAGGAATGGCTATATCTCCTTGCTTAAATGCCCAAATGAGCTCATTCTTGGCTCGAAAACTTCCCTCTCTACTTAGGCAACGATGGCATCGTCGTTGATGTGGAATTTTTAGGCTATTTTTGACCATTTTATGGCCATTTTTAGCCCAAAAATGCCCCCCTTTTTGTTCGTAAAAAGCCCAAACGAACTGGGAATTTCATTGGGCTCAAATTTCATGTTGAAACTCATTTTTCCACTCGGTAAGCACTTTGGACACGTCTTTTACGCCCGTACACAAAACCTGCTATTTTTTTCCAAGATCGCCCGCGTTGAACTTTCTGGGCAAAACGAGCATGCCACTTTGAAACACTTGACATTTGTACATTCCGAAAGCAAATTAGGTGTGAGTACACGGATGCGGTGCGCGTGCGCAGAGAGTGCGAAGGGGAGAAAGGAAGAGAGAGAGAGAACGACACAGGATGTGGGTGGAGCTCCCAAATCTCACTGTATGAGTACCATGTGAGAATGTGAGTGAGAGCTCCTTATTCTTTGTATGTATAAAGAAGAAGGAGATAAATGTGGGCAGCCGGACACTGGCCGACGAACACGGGCAAAGCACGGTGGGGCACACTGCCTTTACCTGACATTCTCCCACTAAAGGCTGTGTGCCGATAAGTGGCGAGAAGACTAGTCTACAAGTAGTATATACAAGAGGTGAGAGAAGACGACTCTCAACCTATGCCCACTGGCTGTACAATGCCAGTGTCAGTCATCACACGACTAACAACTCCCACTGCAAATGCACCAACCGCATAAGCAAGATCAGGTCTCGAAACCAAAAGGTCAGACATGAGAGATCCAAAAGCCGACGAAACATGCACTATGTGTGTCAACCTATCCCTGTCAGCAACCTTAGTGCCATATGCATCCTCATCATGAACCACTTGACTATGCATCACTATGTTAGCATTCTCTGGCAAAGGCATATCTATTGAGAATGATTGCAAAACTAAAAAATCAGCACCACTGCAATCACACACAGCTGTCTGAAGGACATTGTCGCCCTCAAACGTATCAGACTCATCATAGAACAATGCATCGATCTATCGCTTAATTGATGCCTCAACTGATGACTGACAAAGCTGTGCATCCCCAAAGATACCACTGTTTGCGTAAACATCACCACAAGACAAATGCACAACCTGTTCTCCATGTAGCACATCCGCAAAAGAGACACGCCTCGTCTCTCGCTCCAAACATGGCTGCAAATACACAGAGACTACACCGCCTCGTGTGTCAGAAATATACAAAGGGTATACCAAACCACTCTCGTAGCGTAAGCAATGCACCACTAGGTAAAGACATGCATACATCTCCAGTACCCTCTATGTCATATATTGAACCATCAGCAAATTGCACATAACCAAGTCTCCCACTAGAGAAAGAGCAAAACAAATCACGACGTGGCGTCACGTGAAAAACTGCATGCTCATCTAGTAGAAAACGCGTAGACAATGTGCTATCCCAAGACACAAAGTATTCTAAAGGCAAGCTAGACTCAAAAGTGACATGCCCGTCACATGCATACTCTCTAGCATCTGTCCTTATAGTAGAACCATGCATCTGCCTCTTCCGCTGCCTCATATGTCTGAAGCAACGACGCCTAATATGCCCATCATGGCCGCATTGCCAACATGTCAGTCGCGATCGTGAACGAGAACCACCTCTAACCTGAAGCGTCTCCATGCCAAAACTATGGCAAACAATGCTCGAGATCACAAGACTCTCCCACCCGAGAGCAAACCACAATCTCAAGCAAAGAAGGATACACAACTCCTCACTCTTGCGAGAGTGGATACAAAAACACAAAACTATGTCCAAATTGACAGAACCTGTCAAAGTGAGAGTAAACACTCGCTCACAAACTATGGCGAGAATCTGGGAAAAATCCGGCAGACTTTCCCCTGAAAATTGAGCAAAAACTCAAGTACAATCTCTACCATTAACCATAACACTACTCAATGCCAATGAGTAGAAATGACAAAATGGCTTCACATTTTCACATACAATGGCAATCCGCACTCAACGTACATCAACGGAGTGACTGCGCATAAGCAAGCGCCAAAAGAGTTGCAATCCGGAAACTTGATCAATGCGAAAACAATGCTCTTAAGAGAGCTCACCGGCACTTGAAAGTGCTTGCCAAAATGCATGTATAATGGGCATCAACCATGCACCATAACCATATGAAAACCATCCGCAAAGACATTGAATCCAAGCACAAAATCACTGCCAAAATATACTGTGAAACCAGTGAAAGAAGCTCCACCTGTGTGCTCCAAAAACCGTGTCTCTCAAGAGACCGCTTCGGTGGTGTGTAAACGCCTCCGTACTTCGTTGCCCAAATCTACCAAAAAAACCTCAAACCACAAGCTCTGCACAAGCTCAAATTGCATCTTCAGCTCAGAATTGATGCACCTAACTTCGAGCACCTGCCGTGCTTCCAAAAGTGCATCAAACTCTCACACTATGTGAAAACAAAAAACCTGCAATTTCTGTATACAATCAGTTTGAGCTGAATATCGGCAAAACGGTGAGGAATTTGAAAAACATTTCTTTTGCAAAGTTGTAGACCATGTCGAAACGGATGGGCAGGGCGGACACAATTCTCAGATCTGCATTCTACAAGGAGAAAAACAAATCTGAAAACAGTGCTGCTGCGCACACAGTTTTTAGGGCAGCACCTTCACTTACACACAATCTCCCACACTCCTTTCTGAGCTTCCACAAGAGCATACATCACTCTCAACTGAGCTCACAAGCTCCCATTGCATTCTCACAAATCTTCCAAGCTTTCTTAATCTCTCCACCGCTGAGAGAGAGCGAGCTATTGCCTCGAATTCTCAAAGCCGTTGTGCTCTCCGCGGTCACCATGGCTCTGATACCAATTGTGAGTGCGCGGATGCGGTGCATGTGCGTAGAGAGTGCGAAGGGGAGAGAGAAAGAGAGAGAGAACGATCTAGGATGTGGGTGGAGCTCCCAAATCTCATTGTATGAGTACCATGTGAGAATGTGAGTGAGAGCTCCTTATTCATTGTATGTATAAAGAATAAAGAGATAAATGTGGGCAGCCGGACACTGGCCGACGGACACGGGCAAAGCACGGTGAGGCACACCACCTTTACCTAACATTAGGCATGCTTTAATGTGGTAAAACATTCAACGGTACCACGCCCCTGGCCTCGCCTACCCAACAAGGTATGTACACGCCTGCAACCATGGCAACCATTTTCGCATATATCACACTATGTACATTGTAGCATTTGGTCCCACACATCAAAAACATTGAGAGTGAGGTAGATATTCAATTTCTCATTATGAACGTGTCACTACACAACAAGCATACGTGTGGGCGAGGGAGGACATGGATGGAAAAGGCATGCACGCAAAGAGGGGGGGGGGGGGGGGGGGGGGGGGTCACAGAGGACTAAGCTACTGCAGAGGGTTGGAAGGGAACGCAGGGTAGACAACTGGTAAGGGGGCGAGGCGAGTAGTCTCTGCTAATGTGGAATTTTGGGGTGGGAAGGTGGAGGGATAGAATATTCTAAGGAAATCCTACAATTTAATGGATTTGTTTTGAGGAGAGCGAGTAAGTAAGTATAGTGTATAGAGAGGAATTCAAAATGAAAGTACTTTTTATTATATATTTTGTATTATGTAAAGGAGAGATGTGGATAGGTACCATAAGGCATATATTATATTCATGTTAGGGTATCTAAGAGTCTATATTTGCGACAAATGATGAATCTATCTTTGCGGCAATCAACAAGGAAATTTGCACAGATATTAGAGAAGTAATATATGCGGCAATGTAGCCTTTGTAGTCTCTTCCCCACGCCTCTTCCCTCTACTCTTTCTCATCTCGACGCGGCTGTCATGCGCGACAAAGACCTCAGTCTCTTATAGTGTCTCTTGTCAAGATGTTCGACAAGCACATGATAGATGCAAAAAGTACACTGATAAGAAACATCGGCAAGTAATCTTCATGGAAGGGGAAGAGGTATCTTTACGTGTGTCAAAACATTAAGAAAGTTTGAAAACTGAGCCAACACCTACATTATCTCCGAGATATTGGGGGTCTTTTAAGACACTCAAGCGAGTTGAAGATATGGCCTAAAAACTCTCTTTACCTTTGCACTTTCATATTCATCCGGTTTTTCATGTAAGTTGTTTACATAAATGCTTGCATAGAGACGAGTCACAACAATGCCATTGACCAACACAATATGGTTGATTTCATTGAACCTCCACCCCATCCGCATGAACTCGAGTGCATTCTAGACTATTATGATTTACGTATCGTCAATATATGCATCATCAAGCATTAGTCAAGTGGAAAGACCGACCTGAAGAAGGTGCCACTTGGAAAAACATTAGTGTTCTTAAGAAGAAGCTTCCCACTTTTGTTTTTGAGGATGAAAACAATTCTCCAAGGGGGGGGTAATGTAAGGCCAAGGGTCAATTCTGAAACCAATATCGGGGGTTTCTAACAAAGAGGCAAGAGTGTGGGAGGATAATAGGTTTTCAGATCCTAAGGCCTAACACTTAACAATCACGTATTTCGTATTCTTGTGAGCAAATTCATGGATAGAGAGATGATCTTTCCAATTTGTTTTCTTCTTGTTGGCATCCGCTCGTAGCATACCCTTCTACACTTAGATGACCCTTTCTATCCAACCAATTGGTCTCTAATTATCAGATGTACTTACATTGGGTCGCATGCCCAATCCTTAAAAAACAACCCTTTATATCCAACCTCGGTCTCTAATTATCACATGTACTTACAAAGGGCATGTCCAATCCTTTAAAAACAACCCTTTAGAAGTTACTCTTAAAGTTTGGATCGTGGCCATTGACTATGTTACTTAGCATATCAAGAAGCCGATAAACATGCTCCACATAAAGTTGTGCCAATTTGAGTGTCTTTATTGTAGACTAAGTGGGATTAAACTTACCCATCTTGGTCAACCTACCGATAATAACCCAAAGTGAGTCATCTCCTCAAAGTGTAGTAGGAAGACCTAAGATAAAGTACATAAAAATACTTTCCTACTGGCCAATTGGGAATTTCTAGGGTATGCAATAGTCCATTTGCTTTGAAATGATCTACTGTATTAACTTAAGACTTTTAACAATGCAAGACATAGAGTTTTACTTGGACTGTTATGACATTCATAAATGCTCTCATGGTCAAACACAATCTCAAACTAATTTTCATACAAATAATGTCTCTACTTTTTCAAAGTGTACACTATAGCATACATTTTTCTTTTGTAGGCAGAATAATTTTGATGCACACTATCAAGTTTCTTACTCTCAAAGGCCATTGGTGGTCCCTCTTGGAGTGATACAATGATAATAGCTCTAGAACTAGAATCTATTTTTAGAACAAATGATTTCAGTGGATCAACTATAGGTGTCGTTGCTATCTATCACGAGCATATCAAAACTATGATGTTGATCACCTTCCCAAAAGAAAGCCTTATCTTTATCATTCAATTGATCGGGTATAAGAACAAAAAGTTTTACATAATAATATTCAACAAACTTATGGCAATAACATATACCAAGTCTAGGAAAATTTGAAGCTCTTCCAAATACCAAGTCAATGCACTTCTCTCGCAATTTTGTCTTAAAAAAATCACACTTACTCTACTCGGCATAAATTTTGGTGTTGATGTATTAAGTCAAACACTTTCTGAAGATGGTTCGAATTCTCCTCGTTGGGAGCACTATAAACAAGGATGTCATTAAGAAAGACAATAGCAAACTTGCCCATGTATGGTTTTGAAAAATTAACCATAAGTGTCATAAATGTTGATGGGGAATTGACCTAGCCAAAAGCTCATGGACTTAATACTTGGAGTACTTGTGAACAAGAGGTGGAAGAAAAAAGAGGATAAAGGTGATCATGGATAGAAGAATATAAGAGGATAAGGAGAGGAAGTATAAGAACATGTGGATGAGGAAAAAGAGGAAGTCTATTTTCATAATTTCATCTCACCTCAAATAGCTCCCACCATGATTGGAAAAATTATTAGACCCTTAAGGTACTTGCTTGGAAGATGGCATGGATTGTACAATAGGGCTAGACATGCTACTCTCAAAACAATTTTATCGAACTAAACTTGCAAAGACAGAGCGAAGGGTTTCTACTTTTGTTAATGAAAATGAAAGACTATATTGGAAGTTATTTTCCTATATAAGCTAAAGTTGGGTGGAGAGTTACATACACTTTGCTCATTTTTCATCTTCTCTCTCTCATTTTCTTTAAGAGCGAAAGGAGCTCACCATCCACGTGAGACAAGTGCTTCACATTTGACCAAAATAACAAGCTTTCTTCGACTACACAATGAGATGAGAGAGAGAGAGAGAGAGAGAGAGAGAGAGAGAGAGAGAG
The DNA here is from genome assembly GCF_014529385.1 of Adiantum capillus-veneris. NCBI lineage: Eukaryota > Viridiplantae > Streptophyta > Polypodiopsida > Polypodiales > Pteridaceae > Adiantum > Adiantum capillus-veneris. Next base: position 53,265,200 of record NC_140940.1, on the reverse strand, counting down.
AGAGAGAGAGAGAGAGAGAGAGAGAGAGAGAGAGAGAGAGAGAGAGAGAGAGAGAGAGAGAGAGAGAGAGAGAGAGAGAGAGAGATATCACAAATTTTTTCTTGTCAAAATGGAAACCTCAAGCATGCACATCACAATGCTCTTACTTCACAAACACATGATTGTAACTCCTCAAGATTGAATAACAAACACACATAGACCAAGATAGTGATTTTGGCTATCTTTACTTTTTTAAAATGATGGTTTTTTTTGGATCAAGAAAGGGTGAAGGGGAGAGTGCTACTTTGTTAAAATGGATAATTGAGAGTTTTACAATCGATCTTGAGTCTCAAAATGTACACGTGTAAATCCATTTACATGAGTAGTTTGATTAGAGTGCATGGAGTATCATCCACATTTGCATGCATGTATCAGTTAAAGAGAGGATATATCTATCCTTTGTAATTAGTACATGGTTACCTTGACAATAGAAGGAATATTTTAAGCACATGTAGATATAGTGGAGTGATGACAAAGAACTTGCATCCCGTGTATATCTTGTTGTTCCCAGTGGGGCAGCGTTGCCTACGGTGGCAAAAAAATAAATCAAAAGATCATCAAGAAAGTATTATCAATAACTTTCTTATATAAAGATAAATACAACACGTTTTATATTATTTGGGAGTGTATATGTGTATTTCATGGCCCTCAAAGACTCGTTTAAGCCCTTGGGGTCATGGCAATTGATCTTAGAGTTGTACTTTTTGTCTAAAAGAAAAGGGAAAGAAAAGGTTGTCCAATTAAAAATGAGGATAAAAGTGTCAAAATCTGCTACCATATTACATTAATAATGGGTTTGAACAATATAGCTAGGACCGTCACGGCAAATTTTTCCCTTGTTAGTTTTTTTTTTTTGAGTTTGTATATATACCCATCAGTCTAGGGAGATCCTTATCCTTGTATTAGCGCACTCAGTAATACTACTTCTTGAGCTATGTACTCTTGAGCTTATCCTTCATCTTCTTCATCTTTATGTGCATTCTTGCTCGTATTTCCAACAATTAATTGGTATCAGAGCGGGCTTTGCTATCTAGGGTAGCATCGTCAGAACCCTTTCAACTCATGTTCTTTGGTGGAGTTCTTTTGAATGGGGGCAATATAACCTCCAAGAGAAACCTTTGTTCTTGGGGCTGTAAAATTTTTGATTTGGGCTAATTTTTATTTCCATTTTCACTACTTGTAGTATTGCACACACAATTTTGTCCTTCTGTACATGTTTTTTGACATTGTAGATTGTAGTTTGTTGTGGGTTGTGCTATAGCACATGTTGGCTTGTGTGTAGTTTTTCTTTGATACAAGCAATCCTTACATTAGGTGCAGTCACCGGCCATGGCAAGAAGCAATTTTGTTATTTGCATGCTCTGAGGAAAAATTGGATGGTGACAACTACCAACTTTGGACATATATAATGCAACATGTCGAGAACATGTGCTTGTTGCAAAGGGCATGCATTCAAAACATTGTGCACATTTATGATGTAAGACCATGTCTGGATGATGGTGTAGGTTCTAGCAGTTCTACTATTGAAGTTGTTTCGTCTACTGCTCAGTAGGCGCACTTGAATACTAGGAATGTGCAAGCTCCTGCAGTGATTGCGATTTCCATTAATGCTCCATTACTCCACACATTTGCTTAGCATGGATAGCAAAATGGTTGTGGGATAGGCTGAAAAACCCTACGAAATCTATGAGATCCAAGAATAGCTAGGGTCATTGGATAAGGCATAGGTCCTAAAGATATCCCAAGGGATTCTCCAAGCTCACCGTCTTTGAAAGACAAGTGCATCTCACATAAGCTAGCTACTTTTATGCCGGTACAAATTTGGCAAAATTTGCTTACCTATATTAGGAGCTAAAGTCCAAGGTTAAGCAAGAGGAGGATGATATGGATGTATTTCTTATGGGGACTTAAGATGTCAATGACTAATTAATGTTGATTGGTGAGATCATTCTTGACAGTATTGTTGTGGAGATAGTTCCTAATGCTTTGCCAAAATCTTGCCTTTACCTTTAGGATTGTGATAGCTAGTAAACCTGATGAATCAAATGATCATGAGTTTGCTAAAATCTTGCCTACCTTTAGGATTGTGATAGACAATAAAATTGATGAATTAGTGAATTCAAATGAGTTTACTCCGACAATTGCTAGGCCAATACAAAGACAATCATGAGACCCCTCCTTTCATACTAACCATCTATCTTTTATGTCTCACCTTCTAAGTGAATCAACTCAAATCACATAATCTCTGGATCTATAGCTAATTGCTTGATGCCATGCCATCAAGAGGATTAGCAGGTGTATGGATGGCACAAGGCGCTGTATGGCCTCAAATTAGCATGCTCCTAGAGCTTGGTACTTTTAGAGTTTGGAAGTCATCTCTTGGGTTTCTTGTCTAGATCTTGTGAACAAGGGTTTTTTTGCGGATACGCACAGCCTTCTAGGACTTTTCTAGAGTCTAAGCATCATGGGCGAGATGGCTTGTAAGCCACGTTTCATTCATCTGGTCCTAGTCGGGTTTTGAGATAGTCAGACTTGATAGCTGGATCTACTTCAATAATTCTGATTGATTTTTCTCAAAATCCCTCCATGTAGATTATGGTATTGGCTATTTTGATCCTTCCCTTGTTTTGTGGACATTGTTTGATTTGAATGTTGATGCTCTTGTTGGTTTTAAGCATGTTTTCATATATGAAACCTCTCAAGGTGAATATAAGTTCTTGAAGCATAGCTTATTTTTACATGGAGTTCTAGCTTTGTGTGCCCTTAAATCTATGATGGGGCTTTGGCAAAACCCTTGGCTATGTTGACTTATCAAATAATTTCTACTGAAATACTAGGACCACTTCAAGTATGTTGAATTGTGCTTGATTAATGCAATGTGGATTACTCAACTCATGAATCCAACACTAGAGCAAGAAGATTTAAAACTCATTCCGAGATAGTTGTATTGTAAAACTCTAAAGGATTGGAGACTTGTTATTACAATGGGAATTTTGCACAAGCTTCTAGCTAAAGATGTAGTTTAGAGAATCGAACCAATTTTGGCTAGCATGCATGATATAGAGTGCCCAATGTGGCTCTAGATTAGGAAGATCTATCTTTCATAGTATAATGCATGGCAATGCAAATGGCCATAGAATATGCCATTAAACGTCTAAGCAAAACATTATTTTCAAGCGAAACTTAATTGTTTTATTATATATTGCAAAGTTAGATTCGGACCTAGCAACTAATGATGAGACAAGGAAGATCCATGCTTATCTCGACTGATGTAAACTTCTCGATTGCTTCTTCATATGGAAGATTATTCATAAGGGTCGATCGAATCTAAATTAGTCGTCAGGAGATACAGACCTAGCACCATTTGGGTAAGGATATCATGCTTGGGCAGAGAGAGAGAGAGAGAGAGAGAGAGAGAGAGAGAGAGAGAGAGAGAGAGAGAGAGGCCATGAGCTACAAGCGAACTGTGTCAATGACTTCGGACTTTCCAAGACTTCTTCGCTAGGCTATGACTTTCCTTCTAGTCCAAGATCAGGTCTGGGTGAGCACAGCATGCAACCACCTCCTTGCAGCCGTCACCTTCTATACGATATTAGATGTTTTCTGCGCAACTCTCTCTCTCTCTCTCTCTCTCACTCACACACACACACACACACACACACACACACACACACACACACACACACACACACACACACACACACACACACACACACACACGTGCCCCAACAAATGCAGTAGATGTTTTGTCCATAGCAATTGAGAGAGAGAGAGAGAGAGAGAGCTGAGAGAACTCGATTGATCTGTTTTAAACAAGAACCATATCGATATATTGATGTGGGTACCGTATTAAACAATAAATAATAGGCTACTGTAATGTACTAGTTGTATGTATTAAGTTATATCTTATGATTACAGAAGAAGAAGGTGCAGCAACCTGCTGCTGCCGTGGGAGAGAGCCTCAACCTCCACCTGCAGGAAGGCGATGTAGTGGACGGCCTCCTGGAGCAAGGAGGCGGTGTCCAGGGCAGCGCCACCGGGCACGAGCTCTTGGAGAGTGCTGAGCTTGTCGCGGATGCGGGCGCGGCGCTGTCGAGCGGTGACGCTCTGGGGCTCGACGGAGAGGGGGGCGGCGCCGGTAGAGCGACTGCTGCATCTGCCTGCAGAAATGCGGCCACGCGGTGGACTCTTGCTCAGGACGGGGGGCTGCAGGGCTGCAGCCAGGTATGCCAGCTCTCGGGGGGTATATACCAGGCTGGGCCCTGCTGCTGATGATGATGAGACCACCGTCGGGTCCAACATGGCGTCCACTCCCACGCCCTGCATACACACCGCAGCGCTGCCCAGCCCATCCCGCCCTGCACTTGGAAGGCAGCAGCTCTGTGTCTCTCCCCTCTCTTGGCCCATACAATAGCCAGCTGGCCCAACCCTAATCATTACCACTCTTTCGACAAATAGAAAGCACTGCCCCCAGCTATTTATCCTCCCCCGAGTCCCGACCCCCCACTCCATGCTCCCCGATCTCTCGCCTCTCCCACACGGTACGCGCGTGGGTCCTTCCGACCTGGCGCATTCTCATTGCCCCGCTTTCCTTGGCAGTATAGGCTCATCTCCAATGTCTGCGGAGTGTTAGCAACTTGGCATCATTTTGTCGTTATCCCGCCATACGTCACCCCAGAATTCGCAATGTCAATCATAATTTGTAAGCACCCAAGCCCGCACGTGGACATGTGTCCAAGGAGTTACAAATTTTCGGCATGCATATGTATGCACGTCTATGCGATACCGATTTTGAAAAAGAAATTGCAAGGAGAATCTCTCTCTCTCTCTCTCTCTCTCTAAATTTGTGTAGACGTCCAGCTAGAAATCTGCATGGGAGTTGGGTGCCAACAAGGGGAGTAGAGGGAAGGGGAGGCTCTCTCACTCGCTCATGAACAACCTTGTCGCTTCCATCCTTTTGAGAGCTGCAGCCTCAATTCAACCCCTTTAGGCCAGCGACATAACGATCAGCTCACCCTTTTGAGGGCTATAGCTTCTGCCTTGAAATCAGAATCAGAGATTGAGAACGAGCTGGATACCACATCCCCCCCCCCCGCTCTCTCTCTCGGGGGATGTGTGTGTGTGTGTGTGTGTTTTTACCAGCGATGGCAATGGAAATTAGGGTATGGGAGGGGTCCTTAAGGCTTAGAAGCATCTTTGTGAGTATTGAGTTGTAATTTTGCACTTGCTAGTTGTCTTTTGGGAGAGAGAATCAATATTACAAGTAAATTTATTTTAGAGTAAAATACAACGCTCCTACCTATTTCCATAGCTTCAGTATGTTCTTTAATATATAACTTTCTAGAAGTTTTCCTTCTTGCCTTGGAAAACATAAAATTCCAAGTACTTCTTGATATCTTTTGCATGTCTATCAATGGATTATGACAAGGTTTCTTATCTCACATGAAGCAATAGTGACTTAATAGTGAGGTAGCGCCGGTTTTTCACTTTCATCCAATAGCATAGCAAGCCAAAATATAGAACAATTGGGATTGAAGATGGGACAAGTAAAGCAACATCCAAATGGGGCTTTACAAAAACTAGGGATGATGCAAGCTATGGGGTGAAGGGCCGAGTGTCAATCACATATGCTTGCATGCTGAAGGACAATCTGAAGTTGACAATGTAGGCAAAATACTTAATAATGGGATGGTTGATCATGGGTTTTTAAAGAAGGATATCAAGGGAAGGTTACGGACGCTCTGTAAGTTGTTTTCATCATGTGCAAAGCAAGGAGAAAGCAAGGGTGCCACTCTAGATGCAATCACTTATGGCTGCATCTTGAAGGCACTTGACATTATGAAACCTATTGAGATAGGCAAATATCAAAAATAGGTTTCTCGTTCCACGGGTAGAAGACCTATTTGATAAGCTACAAGGGTCGACCTACTTTAGTAGAATTGACCTAAAAAGTGTCTACCATCAAATAAGGATAGTTGATCGAAACATTGTAAAGACCGCATTTCGCACTACGTTTGGTCTTTACGAATATATAGTCATGCCTTTTGGCTTGACCAATGCACCAGCCACATTCAACTGCTTGATGAAGAAGCTATTCAGGCCTCACCGAACCTTTACTGGAGTGTTCTTTGATGATAATATCATCTACTCTAATTCACTAGATGAACACAAGCAACACCTCCAAGTAATATTTGAAGTTCTACGAGAGAATAAACTTTATATTAATAGTGAGGGAGCTTTTGAAAAAGGTGAGTGTACTTTGTATTCAAAATTTTCCCGCACAACAATTTAAATACCCTTTGACACAAGAACATGTTACATCATGTAAGTCCACATTGGGTAATTATCCCCATCCAGTGTATCCTCATCAACGAACATCTTGAAAACATATGTGTTGTTGTTAGCCATGGTGAGTGACTGCACCTGATGTGAAACTTACCCGGAAAGAGGAAACATTAAGTAGGACCAACACATGCTATGTGTTGCACAACCGAAAGAGCACAATGAGGGACATGTTCTGTGAAAAATTGCATTGACAAAAATTTTGCACAAAAGGACGAAATGGCTCGTGTAGTACTGCCTGTAGCGGAAAGGAAGGCGAAAATGCACCCAAATGAAAATTTTGAGTTGTCGAATTGTTGACGTTCACTAAAGCTTCCCCAAATCAAAGAAAGTGAGTAGGTGTGTGCTAGCGATGATGGTGAATATGCTTGGGGGAACGCAACATGCTCTTATACCAATTGTTGGATTTAGGGTTGCATGGAAACATGTAAAGCTTGGAGAAGATGAAGAAGCTCAAGGCACACAATAGAGAGTGTATTGATTAGTTCACAATGGAAAGATACTTTAGTCCTAGAATGATGTGCGTATATACAATGCACTGGGGAAAAACCCTCCTAGTGGAGGAAAAAATTCCCTGGGGGTTGGGCGGGGGTCCAAGTTTGTTCACACACATCACTACCTCATATATGGTAACACAGTTTAGCATCTGAAACAACTTTAGAATCTGTAAATACATTTATAGAATTTTCCACACACTTGTCATAAACATTGAGCTTGCACAACCCACAAGACAAGGTACCTAATACCATAATAGTATCATGTGAAGTAAGATCGTGAAGTGTGTATCCGTCCTCCACAAACTTTAGAATAAGAACAAGTTTTGATGATGCAAAAATAGACATTCTTTTTTCTTGATCCCAAGAACAAAAAGTACATCAAAAAGTGTGAAGAAACTACCATTTATTGTACCGAGTACAATATTTCCAACTCCTTGACCTAGATAAGAGGCATTGTTGGCACAAGTGACAATATTCCCATTGGGGACAACATAAAGAAAAGTGAACAAGTGACGATGAGAACTTTGTAGCACTACTATCAACGTACCACACATGTGAATCTACGCTCAGTCATGCATGCATTATGGATAGAAGGGTCATATTGAAATGGTATACTAAAACCCCATTCAATATCAACAACAAAATTTGCAGATTTTGCGACGGTTTCACTTGAAGAAGATTCACTTTCTTTCTTACATGCCTCTTTGGCCCATTGGATGGGGTATAGGAGGGCGTCTTTATTTTCCATGAGCTAATGGAGTTGATTAACATTTTGATGAATAGGTATACGCCATGTGTGCAAGAATGGTGGGTGTGTAAGAGTGGTCAAAGGATGCACTTCTCCTCCCAAAAGGATGATTTTCTCCCTTCCATAACGCCCATATATTATCTTTGATTTGAGCGGAAATCATGGATCTGTAATCTACGTGTTGAACTCTTTCCATAGATATGCTACATGATATGGTTTTACTCGCTAGATTAATTTAAATTTCATTTTAGGGAGGAAATTTGCATTCAAATAAACTAGTCTTTTTGCCTATTTGAATCAAAATGTCTCCTTTGTTTACTTTCTTAATAATAAAGGTTTGACTTCCTTAAATTGCCAAATAAAGAGGCCCTCCTAAATCCCATTTTCTTCCTAATGCTTTAGCTCAAGACATTGATTTATTAGATAATTAGCAGCTCTAAAATAGCTACAATGCAACTTTTTCTTTCCTTTCTCAATAGATTTACTAGATGCATTGCTGTTATGGACGGATTTGTCATAGATGGTTTTCTACATGAAGAAGGAACATTGGAAGTACCATCACTGTTATTGCTATCTCTTCTTTGTGCAACAACAAAAGTGTTACCATATACATGTGGTAGTGATGTGTGTGAACACACTTAAAACTATCGGGGCATTTTTTTCGTCACTATATAGGAGGTTTTTCCCCCATGCATTATATATACGCCCATCATTCTAGGGCTATCTATCTTTCCATTGCACTCTAAGTAATACACTCTCTATTGTGTGCCTTGAGCTTCCTTCGTCTTCTCCAAGTTGTGTGTGTTTTCCTGCAACCCTAATTCCAACAATTGGTGTCAGAGCAAGTTGCATCCTTTCGGGCTTAGTCGTCAACAGCTCTAGCACGCGCGTGCTCACTTTCTTCAATTTTTGTGAGCTTTGGCGAGCGTTCACAGATCGACAAATATTCTGGGACAGCTCTTAGAGCTATCTATTCAAAATTTTGATTCGGGCTCATTTCGGCCCCCGTTTCCTCTACAGGCAGTATTGCATAGGCTATTTCGTCATTTTGAATAAAAATTCTGTCAGTGCGCTATTTTGCATAAGAGGTCTCTTACGATCTTCTACGATTTATGCTATATAGCACGTGTTGTTCCGCTTTCCTTCTCCTCTTTCTGGGCAGTTTTCACATCAAGTGCATCTTTTACCATGGCTGACAACAACACAGACGTGTTCAAGATGTTAGCTGCTGAGGACAGATTGGATGGGGACAATTACCCTATGTGGGCTTATATGATGCAACATGTTCTTGTGTCGAAGGGTGTTTGGAACATTGTGCAGGGCATTGATGTACGTTGGTGCAGCCAAAGTGTGTCGACCATAGCAGAGGGCACAGGCAGTGATGTGTATGATTATGGATGCATGGCAAAGGGCTAGAGCAGATGGGCAGGCAAGTGGCAGCGGAGATGTATGCTTTATGCGGTTTTCTAGACCAAAAAGGCTCCAGGTAGGGCCTGACAGGAGGGCAGATGAAGGGTGATCCAAGTGCTGTTTTTGGCCCATATGTGTAGAGTTTGAGTTGTTGAAGGAGCAGGTTCTGATGGCTCATCAAACCGAGCTACGGAGCCCAAGATATTTGAGTTTGAAAGTTCAGTGCATTGCAGATTTTTGTCCGATAGGGCAGCTGGGGATAGGTGGCCCAAGGTGATGTCAGTGTATGGACACGTAGTGCTCAAATTATGGAGCATACCCGTCTTTTTAGATTGCAGATCAGAGCTATGGATTGCAAGTTATGGCCAGTTCAAGTTTTGTCGGGGGCTGGGTTGTTGCCTACTTGACCGCATGGGGAGTCATGTCATCTGGCAATTTTTAGGCCTTGATAGGGTTCGAGAAGGTGCTATGTAGTGTATGGAGCTAACAAGAGTTGACTGCTTGTGCGCGTATGTCGCACGTGTCAATGCAAGGATCTTGCCGATACACTGTGTGCGAGCCATAAATGGCTCCAAGCACACAACAAGCCAAACTAGTTAGCTCAAAGATGGCATTGGTGTGCCACTCACCGCTCTACGCTTCCTGTCATGGAGGATTGCTTGCCGCGAAGAAGAGGGGACGCCGCTACACCGCGCTCAACCGCGTCGCCGCTGTCGTGCCGCCGCAATGCTCGATCGCACTCTCTCTCTCTCTTGCATACACACACACAAGGAGATGATGAAGAAGAAGATGGAGATGGAGCAAGAGCACTCTTCAATTGCACAAATGAGAGAATGAGTGAATTTTAGGTTTAGTTGACTTTTATATGAGCTCGTCCCATTCACACTTGGGCGCCCATGCTTGGCCAACTAATCCCTTGAATGTTCCAGTTAGAGTGCGCCTCTCATCGACGAGCACTCTTACCCTTTTCCTATTGGACCGACAAGCCCGGTACCCCACTCTGCCAAGTAAATAATACAACGTCCGTCGTAGGTGATATGGTGTCCGTGAGCCGTGAGGGTTAACATGCCCCCTTCCCGATGTAGATTTCGTCCTTGGAAGCTATTGAGTTGAAGCTTGTTCATCGAGGTGGAAGAGCATTTTAGATGAATGTCCTTAGCCTTCTTTAGTCACTGCAAAATCAAACAACATTGGCATAGTAATTGCATTCTCATATAGAATTAAAAGGCATATGCAGTTGTAGGCAGACAATGTGATTGGTAACAGAATTTTAAACCATTGGTCAGTAATAAAGATTAAATTGCAATGTAATCAAATTCATAAACAGATGTAAAGGTAAAAAATTAAACAAGTCTGGGGTCGCTAATTTAACGGTCGAAAGGCACTAGAGATCGACTATTAATACCATGGGTAAGCTTCTTAATTTTCTCTGGTCAATTAAATTTCTTAATCGTCACGAGAGCCAAGTATTTCATGTTCGGGGGCTGACTAGAGGCTATACCTAGAAGACCTTGTAGTTAAGCTACAATAAAAGTAATTTCTCATGAAATCATCGCCTAACTGATTACTTTTTCTTTGACCCCCAAAAGTCTTTTCACATTGATTTAATTTTGATGTGTGTGCTTATTTTGTATGCCTTGGGTTTTTTGCTTTTCAAGGAAAAGCGCCCACAATGGGAACCTCTAGGGCTCTAGTACCATAGGCGATACATGTGAGTGGAGTACCAAATCAAGCTGAGATTTCTCATCCAGCCTAAGATTTTACATCGTGGCACTTTGATTTGTTTGTTTGTTCGTTTTCAGCATTTTAATTTTGTAACTTTGGGGGGTCATATAACACTGTTACCCTCCCCAGGCTCATCAGACTAGTAAACTCCCTTTATAATACTTAAGCTAAAGGTCAATAGGGACTAAGCCCACTAGAAAGCCCTAGTACATTTCACACAATGCTGCTTAAATCGAATTAAGAACCGAAGTAGCCATTGATAATTAGGAAGGCATTCCCCATGGTATTAAGAGAAGTTCTCTAATACCTAGCTTGGTCAACTAGCTTAGTCAGACTGCTTGATTTTTAAACCTAGACAAGTGATTATGACAAAAAATTACATTGAATTTAATGTTTGATACTAAGCAAATGTGTTGAATATTATGCTATCAATCACAATTAAAGCAGACAAACATGGATGCAAAAAAGATAACAGGCAATGCTAATGGACAAGAAATACCTGTTTGTGTTGATGGTCATGCTTGATTTGAAAAGTGGATGAGAGAAAGATTCTATGAAGGTCCAAATCCTAACCACAACAACACGTTTTTGTACACACAAGAAAACACAAAGAATACCTCTAGGAGGCACATCAGTGGGAAAAAATAACTTTGCTAATCACTAAACTCTAAAACAGAAACACTCCTATCGTACTAATCCTACCTACCCTCCATCACTTGAGTGATGAGGATCAAAGGTTTTTGATGACATAGGTTTCTGCCAGTGTACCGGATGTGAATGTGTAGGTCTGGGTCAATGTTTTGACTTTTATTGTGCATACTCGTTTGATAATTGCTCTTGCTCTTGCTCTTGCTCTTTATTATTTTTGTTTTTTGTGAGTATAAGGCTATATATATACATTCGCTAAGATTGGGAGATTGAGAGGTGAAGGAGGAAGGTTGAGAGGAGAGTGAGTGAATGATGACTGTAAGCAAACACTCCCTCCTTCCTTGGGTAGATCATACCGTTTGAAATGTGCTCGTCACCGTTTGAAACCAATTGTTCCAGTTGGTAATAGGTGAGGATTTTTGCCAGTAGTTTTCTATTACCTTAGGTGCCTCGTTGAGTTGCAAGGGTGGTAAGGTACTCTCCCAGGATCAAACTTGAAGTGGTTCATCAGGTGATTCATGAACACTGGGAGGTGTGGATTCCATTGTAGCTTCATGGAGGTCCACTATTGTAGGTGGAGGATGTGGAGAAGCTTTTACCTCTATGGATGCATTACATGACGAGCTAGAAGAGCTAGAAGCTTCATTTGACTTCCCTGTTCTTGAGCTAGGCGGAACAAATCGTTCTTTCTTTGGTACCCAAACTAGCTCTGGAGCGGGTGTGTGGCATTCTGTGATTCTTTTCTTTCCGCGATTGTTGATTCGTTTTGGAGCTAGAGGATTGGGCTCACATGGGCTCGGTGACAAGTAGGAACACAATCTACGTTTTGGCACCCAGATTTGATCATTTCCTTGATAGTAGCATTGGGCTTCCAATAGTCATTTAGGAATCCACCGCCACGTTTCTTACAAGGCTTCTGTCTTTTAGCACTAGCTATGCTCGCTAAAGAAGATTTAGGAACCCACTTATATGTGTTCTTTGTTATATGGGGATGAGTGTTGTGAAAAGCTATATGCATTGCTTGTAACATATTTAAGGGTACGAGTGGTGGCATTTCATCCCCCTTAGGTGTTACCCAGGTCGTCCCCCTGTTTCCCCAAGTGTCTATGGTTGCTGCTAGGTGGACCCAATCCACATTGTCAGCCTCAGTCATCCCAAGTAGTACATCCATATAAGGAGAATCTTCCCCAACATCAGTGTCCGCTTTACACGTGTAAGAATACTTCAATTTGGCCGAGTGAACTGTGGTGTTAGATCTATGATCAATTATAAACCTGTTTCCTAGAGGATGTGCTCGACCAGTCGCAAGATCCACTCTAATGACAGAATCTTGGAACTACAGATATACATGGTTTTTAGACCAGCCATGCACCATTTTTGCTTCCCTCATGAAAGGACGTCCTAAGATCATCTCCGATGCCATAGTGTGCTTGGAGAAACCATAACAATGAAGGTAATCCTTATTTTATGTCCAAAGACCTTGATCTTGAGATCTTCTAGCATCCCAATAGGTTTAACAATAGACCCATTGGCCATCTTCACTACTATGGTAGTGGTCGCAAGGTGAGGTCTTCCCATAGTTTCCCATCAATTTTTAGTCACAATGCTAACCCCAATGCCACCATCAAGGATTCCCTTCACAATTAATCCCTTAGTAGTGATTGGTATGGTCGCATTGGATTCATCACCCTCAAAGTATTATCCCAACTTGTTAATAAGTATTTCTATAACAAGGTTCTCATCTAGGTTGGGTTGTGGATCTAAGTGTTCCTCCTCTATTGGCATCTCCCCAGATCCATCCATCTGTGCAAATTGTGGTAGCCAAAACTTTAGTTCTCCATTGAGGAAGGCTCGAAGAGCTGAGACTAGCTCAGGGTCTTTATAAAGTTTGGACATGGTGGTGGTTCTGACTTCTGAAGACATGAAATCCATCAATTTGCCAATGTTTAACGGCACCTTTTGGGCTTCAGTCCCTTGACGTGGGGAAGACGGGATCTCCATTTCTTCGATAGGATCAGGTAGTCCCTCTGTAAACATTCTTTCGATCAAGAAGTGAGTATGCCCACTTTCCCATGACTTTAAGTCACTTTCTTCTTCGATGACACTAGGTATGGCCAAGGGTCTATGGAATTGGTGAGGTTGTTGTTGCGTAGGGAACACGGTGTCTGTAATCTGGATCTGCCTAGGTGCTGGTTCTAGATCCCTTTGGGTATCTTCTACCAAACTCCTTAATTTCTTGACTCGCTCAATCTCGTCTGTAGGGTTTGGATAAGTTCCTATCTTCTTCTTGGGTTCGTGCCATCGTGGCTCATGAAGATCTTCCTTGTTGGTTTCTATCTTAGTGGTCGTTTTGGTCTCCTTGGTTTCTCCTGAATCAGAATCCTCTTCAGCGTCACTCATATATACGGGGTCGTCACCAGTCCCTATGTTGGTCTTTGAAATGGGGTCTGACATCGTTGCTTTTTGGGATCTCTTTCTTTGTGTTTTCTTCTTTTTCTGAGATTGGGCAATTGATTCCGTGTCAAGAATATAATTTTGTTTTTGGAGCATCGATCCTGTGAGTACGTTTACTGGTACCACAGGTGTACTTTGTGATGGCTTCTCGGTAACTTCAATCAAGTTTAATGGTGTGATCTTCGGTGCATTTGGATTATTTGGACATTGGGCAATCAAATGATCTATGCCACATCGATTACACATGAGTATTGGCATTGTAGACGTGCTCTCTTGATTGGTTTGCATTAGTGTGGCGTTCTTTTGTAGCCTAATAGGACACTCGGCTACACGATGTGGACCTCCACACTCATAGCATTGAAGAGGTGGTCTCTTAACGGTGTAATTGATATTTTGGCCTCTTGCCACAAGAGAAACTACTTGATATACAGGTTTGACTTGTCCCCAATAGTCCTCCATGTAGTATTGTGGACTTTCTTCAAGCAGATCCAGCCCATAGGCAATATTAGGATCTATATCTTCCTCACAGCCTTCCAAACAAGCAATAGATGACTCACAACCCACTTGATTCACAGAAGTGATTCTCGGATGTGGTGGTTGAGGTCCTAGCACTAGAGGTGATAAGGGTGTTGTTTGAACAACATTATGGACCCTAGGGACCATGTGTTGTGTTGTTTGTTCAAGACTAGGTGGGGCCGACATCAATGCAGGCACTCAAGGTGTGTCTATCCATGCTAAGGTTGGTCTATTGGCCATCGCGCATTGCAGTTCCCATTGAATTTTACTCTAAAAGTAGGGCATTCACTGGTACTATGCGGTCCATAACATACTGAGCACCATTGCTGCTCCCTTCTCGGATACATATGATTGCTTTGCGGAGCACGATTGTCTCTAAGACTCTCTTGAATAGCCTTGGTGAGATCTGCTAAAGTCATCTCAGATATCTTTGGTTTCTTAGCAATAGGCTTTAGGGTCATTGGCTGATGCCCTGATGCTTGTGAGCTAATAGATTTAGGCTCAACAGACACTCTTTCTGCTTGAATCATTAAATTATCCTTCAATTGGATCGCATTGGTGGTGACTGCTTCCCAAGTGGTGATACCTCTAATGACTAGGCCATTGTAGATATCCTCATGTCGTTATCCCCTAATGAATCTATCAAGCAATTGGTTATTATTGAAGCGCTCATTTGGATTACAATGAGAATTCAAATGCTTCAAGCAACTAATAAAGTCTCTCACCGACTCTCCTTCCTCTCGTTGGGCTTTCTGGAGCTGAGAGGCTACAACCCAAAGAACTCCCTCTCGTATGTATTCTTTCAAGAATAGTCTCCTAAGAGTAGGGTAAATCGTTTTTTCTTCCACCCTTAGGGTTCTATACCAATCCCTTGCCTTCCCACTTAAGGTTAGGCTTAAAGCATTACTCTTATGTAGATCATTGTGTTCTCCTAGAGAATCGCATATTTGTTCAAACACTTCGATATGCTTTCTCACATCCCTGTCTCCACTAAATTTTTGTGTGAGCTTGGCTATTTGTACTGCCTTACTTCTAGGCTCTCTATCAGGCATGTTACATATATTCTGAGCAATAGATCGACCAATAGCTTGAGCAAATGTTGCCAAGTCACCTAAGTGAGCAGGCACTGTGGGTGAAGGTGCTCCAGAGACTACATGTGGAGTAGGTATTGGCATTGGGCTTGGCGCATAGGAAGCCCTTGGGTTCCACATTTGGTACGGGGTTGTGCCATGTGGCAGTCCAAAGTTCATATGTGTGGCCCTAGGCATAGCAGACGTCGGATGTGACATGCTAATGCTAGCCGGTAACTTGGATCTTGTGGTTGTGGAGCATAGGTAGTTGAAACAATGGGAGGAGTAGGGGCTAAATGAGTGCGATGACCCATAGGTGCATACGATTGGTAGACACTTGTAGGTACTATTGTAGGCATTGAGCTACAATGTAGCGGTGCTTGACGAACAAATGAGGTCCATGGCGTGTTTCTTGGCATGCCCATCATTGGGGTAGGCATGGTAGCTGTGGTGTCATCAAGGGAAAGATGAGCTAGACTTGGAAAGGTGAAGCTATCACTTGTGAGCTCAGATTGCACTGAGACCCCTGGAGAAACAACATATGGAGGATCCATCGGACTTACCAAGGGAGTCTCCATTTGCAATAAGGTCGGTTGTTTAGCCTTTCTTGTATCTAAGAATCTCATGAGACCCGTTGAAGGCATGTTGATCCCCTTGTTTTGTCTCTCTAACTTAATGACCCTATGGATGACATCACAAACTCTTTGTTGTTGATACTCCACACTAGTAGCACCCATTGTGGATTGTAGGACATCTAACCAACCCACGTGATAGGTGTGACCTGTGTATAGGTCGGTCAGAGTTTCTGGTTGTAGTTCGTACTCCCAGTTCTCATTTAAGAACAATCCATCTAGGATTGAGGTGCTAGGGGTGTCCTTTGAGCTAGATGCAATGTTGCTTTCTAGGGGTTGGCCCTTAGCGGTTGCTAAGTCAGGAGCACTCGATTGCTCTATTAGCAAGGATATTGACATAGGCGCTTTCGATTTTAACTCTCTTCGTTGCTCCGCCTTGCGTAAGCTCTCGACTTCCTTTTCTCTTGCTGCGAGGATATATCGCTCAACCTCTTGCACTTTGGCAAGGCTTCTACCATCGGGTAATATGACCTCGGAGGGAAATAACTCTGAAAAGTCAGGAGGTGTAACGAATGAAGTATTCACGTGTTCATTCTCTAAGGGTATAGGGTCTACGTTGGTCATGAATGGAGAATTTACTTCCCCACCCCCCTCATTTACATCATTAGCTCCATGTTCGGAGCGAGTGGCTCTACTAAAGGTTTCCTTCAAGCGGCTAAGCACGCTTAGCCCGGATCGCGGGCCCATGGCATGCATGTCTTTGCTTGAGCTATCGGGATTAGGCATTGGGAAACCCTCCATGACGTCGTAGTCAGAGGAAGAGTCACTAGCCGCTATGTTTGGGTCTTGGTTTGTACTACCTTGGGTCCCCCGTCAAGGGCCCGGAACCTAAAGTAGGTGGATATTGAGAACTCGTGTAAGTCAAAATTCTCTCTAGTTGCTCCGTCTCTAGCACACGACCAGAGCGCATATGCATGTGCGTTTGGCACCCTACAAGCGCTGGCGAATAACCTCGAAGATTAACCGCTTACTTTTTTAGGCGTCCGTTTTCACTAGTGTTTTTAACGTTTTTAATGTTTTTTAATGATCGATTTTTTTTTAATAAAGTGTGTGATAGCTTGAAACGAGCGCTTCACTCAAAGGGTCACGGTGTGCTTTACAGCACAACGTTCGGTCACCTGAAGCTCCATTGGTCCTCAAAAAATCGATTTTTAGCTATGTGTGAAGCTAAACTACGTGATTTTAAAGGGCGATAGATGCCTAAGCCTGAGCGTGAGCTTGGGCTTGGGTCTTGGAGATATTCCCGATCCCGGTCCTTTTTTTTCCCAATCATCCATAAGGAGAGTCTATGCAAATTCTATGTTGGACGTGATGGGAGCTAGAACTTGCACAGACACAGAGAGAGGTGTTGATTTGCAACGTGTGGCAGTAAGAGAACTCCTCTCTCAAATGCATCAACACAATTCTTCTAGGGAGCATTTTGGATTGTCGGCATTCTCTCTGTCTCTCTCTCTGTCTAGAATGTCGGTGCTCTCTCTCTCTCTCTCTCTCTCTCTCTCTCTCTCTCTCTCTCTCTCTCTCTCTCTCTCTCTCTCTCTATCTACCGTGTAGGCTACTATGGAGCATTTGCAACCGACCGACTTGCCGCTCACCAGCTCTCAAATCAAGCTAATTTTGATCGCCACCCCTCTTTGTTTTTCACCATCTCCCATAACCCAAATGCTGCCTTCGTCTTGTTCAAGCAACAACGTGTTTTGTTTAACTCGATGTATGAGCTCTCTCTCTCTCTCTCTCTATGCCTCTCTGGCTCATTTTTTTTGTAGATGAGGAGCAGTAGCAAGGCGAGCTTAGGTGAGGTGGTCTTTGCAAAGGGATGAATTTGCTAGCACGTTGTCAAGAAGTGCGCAATGCGACTAGGAAAGCGCCGGGCCTCTGACTGTGAGAATTTGTAGCAAAATCAAGAAAGGCGTAGATGATTTGAAGCCAAAAACACACTAAGAAAGAACAAAACTCCAGCCATGAGAGCCCCAATTTGAAAGGAACCAAGATGATTCAAAGCCAAAAACACACTAAAAAAGAACAAAACTCCAGCCATGAAAGCCCCAATTTGAAAGGAACCAAGATTAACTTAAAACTCTTGCTCTCGATTGCACAGATGCAGCGCTCATTTGACCTGTTAAAAACCCTAAATTTACGCTTTGATTCTTCATCGTGACCATTTCATGGAAGCTTCAGTAATTCATTGGAGAAGACCAAGTAGTTATTTGAGGAGGGAAAACCCTAATTGGAGGCCTCACAGCCTCAACCATGCAGTGGAAGCACCGCGGGACTGCATTAGCACCCTGTTAAGGAATGCCTGTATCTCCTTGGTTATATGCTTGGATCTAAAATTTTCCTCTCTACCTAGCCAACGATGGCACTATCATTGACATGGAATTTGGAGCTATTTTGAGCTATTTTGAGGTATTTTTAGGCTATTTTTGACCATTTTATGGCCATTTTTAGCCCAAAAATTACCCCCTTTTTGTCCGTAAAAAGGCCAAACGAGCTGGAAAAAGTCCCTAAATTTGTGAAAAAATTCCATTGGGCTCAAATTTCATGTTGAACCTCATTTTTTCACTTGGTAAGCACTTTGGACATGTCTTTTATGCCCGCACATGAAACTTGCTATTTTTGGCCAAGATCGTCCGCATTGAACTTTCTAGGAAAAACCAGTGTGCCACTTCGAAAGACTTGCATTTTTACATTCCTAAAGCAAATTAAAAATTCTTTAATGTGGTAAAACATTCAAGGGTGCCACGTCACTGGCCTCGCGTGCCCGATAAGGTATGTACACACCTGCAACCATGGCAACCGTTTTCGCGTATATCAAATTATGTTCATTGTAGCATTTGGTCCCACACATCAAAAACATTGAGAGTGAGGTAGATATTTAATTTCACATTATGAATGTACCACGGCACAACATCCACCCTCTCTAAACCTGCACATCCTCCGACATGTGCCACACATATCTTTTGTAGGTTTAGTCTTCATTTAAGTCCACATACATGTCTATTTCATCATTGCTTTCAACGAAATCTAACGCATCATCCTCTTGTTCTTCATCCACATCCATACCAATTTCATCAGAGCCTTCATTCTGACTTTCCTGTGAATCAAAGGGATCTGTATCACCTCTTCTTTTGAACAACTTGATTCTTTTTCCCTGCGATGGGAATCTTTATTATTGTCCCATCTAATTCATCCAGGGTATAAGTTGCATTCCCATGTACATGCTGAACCACATAAGGACCAAACCATCTCTTTGAAAGCTTTCTTATTGTTGAATGCTGGTTGTCAAGACTGCTGTCATACACCAACACCCAATCACCTTGCTCAATAGCTTTAGGTATGAGCCTATGCCTCTTATCTACTACCCACTTATAGTGCATGGCCAATGGGTAAGTACTAAGTAGGGTGCAACCCATCATGATGACGTACGTTTGAATACATTTGACAGGTTTCACAAGACTCCACAAAGTGAGATACATCTTTATACATACCTTACATATTTATACATACCTTTCCACCAATACCTCTCTTTCATTTTAGCAAAGGTGGCCCATACGCCTCTATGTCCAGCATAAAGACTCACATGAAACTTTTTCATAAGCTCATTTTGAGTGTCCTTATCATTCACAACTCTCATGGGAATTCCATTTTTTTTGTTTTGGATGCTTCCATAAGTACCCATCTTTCAAAAAGTATCCATAGGCCTTTCCCCATATTCTTTTGAACTCTTGATCAGTCCACCCTTCTTGCCTTGTCAAAGTGCTTAGATAGCGTCCAATGAGCAACCAATCACCTTGATATAGGTTCTTTGTATATGACTCAAGTGCATTTGATAGGAAAACATGATCACCCTTAACATGAGAGATACTATAGAACTGTGTGCCTACATCATCGCCCTCAACAACCATGTCTTCTTCATTTTCATACCTTGCTCTTGAAAGCATATCCGCAATTCGATTATCTTTCCCTGCAATATGCTTAAATTTTGGATTCAAGGACTTTATGTAGGCAATCCATCTCAACATAGCAATGTCGGGAGTTGAGAAGCTTGTGATCATTCCAAGAAGGGGTAGACAATCAGTCTCCACAATTATATTTGCTCCAATCAAATACTCTTTGTCACATTTCAATGTTGTGACTACTCCCCATAACTCTCTTTTTACCCGTGGATAGTTGCGTTGACGAGCAGTTAGGACTGTCACTCCAAATCTCACCACATATCGCTTGCCATCATCATCATCTTGCCCAATTGCCCATCCAAGTCTTGTGGGGCTAGTATCCACTGTCACAATTACATATCTTTCACATTCATAGTTTTCTTTTCTCAAGGTTGGAGACATAAGTAACAACTTCTTTAATCTTTTCATGGCATGGGTGTGTGTAGGAAAGAGAGAGAGAGAGAGAGAGAGCAGTGTGTGTGTGTAGGAAAGAGAGAGATAGAGAGAGAGAGAGAAGTGTGTGTGTGTAGGAAAGAGAGAGAGAGAGAGAGAGAGAGAGAGAGGTGTGTGCGTGTAGGAAATTAAAGACAGAGATAGAGAGAGAAAAATGTATGCGTAGGAAATTAAAACGAGAGAGAGAGAGAGAGAGAGAGAGAGAGAGAGAGAGAGAGAGAGAGAGAGAGAGAGAGAGAGATAGATAGATAGATTTTATTATTGTCCTCGGAGGTCAAATATGACCTATGGGACCTATGAGAGAGAGAGAGAGAGAGAGAGAGAGAGAGAGAGAGAGAGAGAGAGAGAGAGAGAGAGAGAGAGAGAGAGAGAGAGAGAGAGAGAGAGAGAGAGAGAGAGATAGAGAGAGAGAATTAATGTATGCGTAAAAAATTAAAATTAAAGAAAGAAATGAAATGAAATGTTATATTAACGTCTTCAAAAGGCCAAGGTGACCTATGAGACCAGAAAGTTACAACGTGGTGGATCTGATTCAAAGTCAGAATAACAAGATGACAAAATGACAAAATGACAAAATAAAATATTATGGAATCCTAAACTGCTGGGTTTGGACTAAGCAGCTAAAATAGCTAGCTGGGGATAGGTAGATCATAGGAGATCCAGCATCTGTCTGGCGGACCACATCAATCTCCTCCATGGTCAGTAGTCTGACTGGGCGTTGTGCATGTCGAGCCAAAGTGACCTGGATCGTCTGATGCAGCCTCTGTGGATGTTGTGTAGTCTGGCCTCCGCAGTCATGGGCGTCTGGATCTCCCGAGCTCAGTCGCTCGTTCGATCAGTACATAGAGAGATAGGTAAGTAGAGAGAGAGAGAGAGAGAGAGAGAGAGAGAGAGAGAGAGAGAGAGAGAGAGAGAGAGAGAGAGAGAGAGAGAGAGAGAGAGAGAGAGAGAGAGAGAGAGAGAGAGAGAGAGAGAGAGAGAGAGAGAGAGAGAGAGAGGGAAGTGGAGAGCGAGACAGAGAGAGAGATAGGGAAATAGGGAGAGAGAAAAAGATAGGGGGGGGAGAGAGAGAGAGAGAGAGAGAGAGAGAGAGAGAGAGAGAGAGAGAGAGAGAGAGAGAGAGAGAGAGAGAGAAGTGGAGAGCGAGACAGAGAGAGAGATAGGGAAATAGGAAAATAGAGAGAGAAAGAGAGATAGCAAGAGTGAGATCGAGAGAGAGAGAAAGGGAGATAGCGAGAGCGAGATCGAGAGAGAAAGAATGAGAGATAGGGTATGTAGACAGAGAGAGAGAGAAATAAAGAGATAGAGAGTGATATATATATATATATATATATATATATATATATATATATATATATATTGTCATAAAAATTAATATCTATCCAACCCAAATGATTTTCTCATATTAAACTGATCACTTAATGTGGGAGAATACACGGGAACAAGGGTTAAGATATAGACATGTGCTTATAGATCTATCTCAACACGGGGCCAATGGTTAAGGGGCCCAAATGAGAGATGGTCTATCAAAGAGCAAGGCTAACCAATGGAGCATAAGACCTTAGGGTTAGCTTCATTGAAGACCTCCAATAATGTGTGTAAAAGTCCTTTGACCTTAGGCAAGCTAGGGCTGAGCTTGAGGTGGGAACCCGGCCTAAGCTCGAGGTGATGAGGCCTGCTTGAGGTGCTTGTCGTGCTTGAGGTGCTTGACATACTTGAGGTGCTTGATTAAGATGCTTGAGGTGCTTGACTGGCTCCATGCTTGAGGTGCTTGACTTGCTACATGATTAAGGTGCTTGAGGTGCCTTGAGATGCTTGCCTGAGATGCTTGTGGGAACACCCTCTAGTTCAAGTGCTTTGTCATGCTTGATGACTAAGGGGCTTGCTCATCCAAAGTCAAAAAGATCCCTACAAGGAAGGGGGCGAGCCTACAAAGGGGGGGATGAGAGAGACACACACACACACACACACACACACACACACACACACACACACACACACACACACACACACACACACACACACACACACACACACACAAGGGAAGCCCCAGCTTTAAGAGGCAGCAAGGACACTTGTCAAGTTCCTCCCCATGTTGCCCTCATGGTGTACCTGAAGCCTATTGGTTGGCCACCCCAGGGGTCCAATGATAATTTAGGATATTTAATTAATTGATTTTGCATTTATCAAGTCCTCTCTCTCAAAGGGGAAAGGGGGACACTTGTCCCAAGGCTACCCCTGTTGCTTGTAATGGCTCCTACTTGTGACTGGCTAGGCCTGGAGGGGTCCAATGAGCTTCAAGCATGAGCTACAAGGGGGGGTCGACCCAAGCAAGCTAGGGGGGTGCTTAGGGGGTATACTCACCCACACACACTCACAAACACTCTGATGGTGTACTATGCAAAGGCAAGAGCTCCCTCTCCAAGCAAGTAGAGGTTGAGAGCCTACACCAACACTCTTGGCTATGGAGTGCAAATCCAACCAAGAGCCATGCTTCAATGCTTGAGCTTGTCATCTCCTCCTTCTTCATTACTATGCTATTATGTGTGCTAGCAACAAGAGTATGATAAGTGAGGAACTAATTCTTTCTCCTACGAAATGTTTCTTCTTCCTCTTCCCTACCCTCATTCCCTGCTAGCTCTCTCCACCTTCGAAGGTGTTTGAGGTCTTGGGACTGAGGCTTGGGATAGTTAATGCTTTCTATAAGTGCATGTTAGGCTTATTGCAAGAAGGCTAATGGTTTATTGCAAGTAGATTAATTACTTAATGCAAGTAGATTAATTGTATTGCAAGGTAGATTAATTATTGGTTTAAGCACAAGTTGATGCATAAAAGTATACATCTTCATGCAATCAAATGATTTAGGGAACACAAAGATTAATGATGTTCACAAGTTCTTGATTGTTTTCAAGCTAAGATTGATTGTTGAAATTATGCAAAAGCTTGGTGTGTGAACCTTCCATCTCCATATTGCCAAGGAGGTCTCAAGGAACACAAAGATTGTATTGTACCAAGTCTCTCTTAATGAGAGAATCTATAATACAAATGCCTTTTGGAGGGGGGACCGGCTCCACATAAATCCGGTCCTCAACTGTTGTCATATTCTCTACACTCTCTCTCTTGTAAAAGTATTGTTCATGCCTAGTTAATTAAGTGTTATGATAGAGTTGCTACTACCAATTAAGTTCACCCTCTATGCTCTCAAAATTGCTCACTCTAATTCTCTTAATTCCGCTATTCTCTAAGTTCATAGGCCATTCCCATTACATTGGTATCAGAGCATTTGGTTTCTCTTTTCTTACTTAAGAAGAGAGGTCCTTAAGTAGCCTATAAATGGTTGATGTTGTTAATTATAATAGGGTAAGTGGAACTAGGATCTAATATCGGTTTTGTTAAGCCCACTATGTGGGGGATGGTGCACACCTCGGGAGCTTTGGACTTAATAATGGAGTCTTTTTAGACTTGCCTACGGCTTTACCATTATTGAGCCATAAGAAGTCCGAAAGGAGCTAGCCCTTGGCAATTCTGCTATGTTAGACCTACTCCTCTACTCTCTATAATTAACCACTTTGAGCCGTGGGTGTAGATACTTAAGAGCCGATTTTCGACGGCTAAGAGGAGTGGCAACTAAGGTTTTGAATTGCCAAAGCATACACTAAGTACATACATAAATTTTGTTAACATGGCTGACAATAATCAAGAGAGTAGAATGAACATTGATAACTTTGATTTTGCACATGAAAGTGCTAATGATGATGCTCCCATGCTTATCAAATGTCTTGTTTCTAAGCTGCAACAAGCTATAGCAAACCCATTCCTTCAAGGCGAAGTTTTCCAACAACTTCATAGTTATGGGATTCTCCAAACTTTCCCAAAAGAGAGAGCACCTGAGAAGTCTCCTCATGAGATTTCCAAGAGAGGGCTCTCTACGGGGAGAGAAGAGGAGAACCCATACGAAGCGCTTAAATGTTTACTAGCGGGTTTACCTCCATCCAAGAAGAAAGATAAAGTCTCTACTTTAGAGCCTTCACCAAGAGGAGGAGAAGGAAGTGAGTCTTCCAATACTTCCAAAGATATAGCTCCAAGAAGACGGCAGCCTCAACGATCTCCAACTTTCCCCAAGAGGGAAAGATCACTGCAAAGTCCTCCTCCTCGTTATCACAAAAGGGAAGAGAGGTACCAAATAAAGGAAAAGGAGAGAAAGAGGTCACCCTTTTCTCCATCTTCATCAACTTCCTCATATTCCAATGAAGGTAGCGGCTCTTCTCTCAAAGAGCCCAAGAGGAAAGGCCATCGCAAGTTCTATCCGGTATGGAGAAGGTCCAAGAAGCTAAAGAAGTTCAAAGAGGGAGGGAAGAACACCACTTTCCTTGCGTATGCTGGCACCTTTGGTGCTATGGACAAGGTCTTGGCCTTCATCCAACAGCTTGATGCGGCCTTTGGTGATGAGGGCTTCATAAAGTCCTCTAAACTGCGTCAAGTATCTATGCATTACCAAATTTCCGCTCGACAATGGTGGGATAGCCTACAAGCCCAAAGAAAAGCTCCAAAGACATGGAAGGCTTTAAGAGCCTCCATCATAAAATAGTTTTTGGCAAGCAACGCTCAAGAAAATGTCCTCACAGAATGGCAAAACTTGAAACTCTCTCCCTACGAGTCTATCCAAAAGTATGTAGATAAGTTTTGGGATTTATTTCTCAAAGCCACTATCTACAAAAAGATAGACTTTGGGGAGCAAGAGCAACAATTATGTGCGGGTATTTCTGAAGAGAAGGCCGAGTATATTTACTCACAAAGGCCTAATACCATATCGGCGGTCATACACCATACTATGGTCGCCTCTCAAATAGATTCCCAACAAGGGGTTAAGAAAAACTCTAAACCCATGGAAGTGAAGGATCAAAATGAGCCTAGAGGGAGGACTAATGCTCAAACTTCCTCCAAAGGCAACTCTAGTAACACCGATAACAAAGTTAAGGAGAAAGGAGTCTATAAAGGTAAGAATAAACTCTCTGCAATAGAGCTAGAGTGTTATCCTACGGATAACAAATGCTACAAGTGTGGACAACAAGGGCATGTCTATCGTGCTTGTCCCCAAAGAAATGCACGCAACAAGCCACCTTGAGTTTCTATGTTGGAAACTCCAAAAGAGGATGCTTATAGAAAAAAGCTTTTGTTTTTCCTATACTAGGAGATATGTACATACATGTTTATGAGTCGGGTAGTATCCTATTCCTTGTAAATATGCATGCTTTCACAAGTTAATGAAAATTTATATTTTCATATACATGATTTCTGTTAGAAAGTCTGTAAATGAATTAAATGTTTCAACCAGTAACAATATTATTAAATTAAGAAAAAAAAACGGGAATCAAGAGGAATTAGAATTGTCTAAATTCCTAAATGGATTCCAAAATGTTTTTATTGATGATATCCCCGTGAGCTATCTCCACAATGAGGGGACAATGGCCATACAATGGAGCTTTTACCATGAAGCTCACTGCCTAATAAGCCTCCTTATTGAGCTTTACAAAATTCACAAGAGGAGTTCGAAAAGGTAATAACATGGACTGATAAGTTTCGAGAGAGATTCAATAATTAGGTCACATTATCTCTAAAGGTGGTATTTCTATGGATCCACAAAAAGTAGAGGTAATAAAAGATTGCCTAATCCAAGGAATCTACATGAGTTGCAAATCTCTAAAGGTATGAGTGCATACTAGAGATGCTTCATAAGAAAAATCCATGCTTATAGCAGGTCCAATACATGACTTAACAAAAAAGAACGTTAAGTATACATGGATCGCAAAGAGGGAAAAATATTTCTAAAAAGTTTAAAGAGAAACTTATTTCTCAACTTATGGGATCTCTCAAAGCTATTTGAGGTCCAATGTAATGCCTGGATGATTTCCTTTGAGCAAAACTTTGCTTCAAGAAGGGAATACCATAGCATACGAGATTCAAAGACTCAACTCCAATGAGCGAATGTTGGTCTTATACAAAAGGACCTATGAGCTGTTTTAAATGCTCTAGACACATGGAAGTACTTCTTGCGGACTCCATTCATGATGCAAACCAAGCTCTCGGACAATCAAATGAGGTAGGAAGTGCGGACCTGCATATACAAGATTTCAGAGCTAGTGCGGTGGATCTCTTCCAAGGAGATACGGGAGGAATCTATTGCAGTCGCAAGGGCTAACTCCATTGAGGCAGTTTTCATGATTGAGAAGTATCTACCCACGAGCTGCCTAACTATCCAAATCCACTTGCTCGTCCATGTAGTAGATGAGGTTGCAGTGGCAAGTACAATCCACAGTTGTTGGATGTTCTTTCTAGAGCGGTTCATGAAAACACTTAAGGGTTTTGTTTATGGTTATGGTTATCTGCATTATGGTTTTGATCAAAGTGGTTATGGCCGGTTATGGTTTTAATTTGGTGATGGTTTTGCACAAATTAAGTTCGTTATGGTTATGCTTTTAATTTGGTACGGTTATGGTTTTGAACAAAGTTCATTTCATTTCTTTCGTTGGCCTTAAATCTCATGTGAGATCCTACATGGATAGCATGTAGGAGGCATATACATGATATGGCTTTTTTTGAAAAGTTTATGTAAAAACCAAGGGAACCCTGTCGAAATTTTTGCGGGAGCACGGTTGATTTTGGTGCTACTCGCTTTCTTGTGCAGAGGATAGGCAGTCTGGCTGTGGCTATGTCCATCTTTTCATTGGGCACAGGCCAAGCTGCCTGTAATCTTCCCAAGAAAAAATTTATATGTTATGGTCGTCGCTATGTGCGTCGCTAAGCGTGGATAATATTACCTTTCGACGTATATATCGACGCGTATATCGACGCATATAGCAACGGTTTCGTAGGGATGCATATATCGACGGGTTTTCGACGGAATGCGTCGATACCTACGTTAAAGGTCCCCTTTTTTGTTGTAGTGAAAGTTTCTTTGACATGAGGTTAATTTTTGAACCATGATCTATCAACGCAATGTATGGCTCTTCTAAGTCTCCCACTTTTACCAGGGTCTTAGTAGTTGCTCTTGCCCAATGACTCTTCAAGTAGTAACTCTTGTGACTGTTCTCGGATTCATGCTCATCATCCAAGAAGAGAACGTGTTTTACTCATCCCTTAGACTTGTAGCACCCAACAACAGTTTCTTCACCTTGCTCGCCATAGACATGTACACCCTGTGCATTTAAAGTCTCTTCTTCACCTTGTATATGGATAGATTCAGTAAGAGACTGCCGCTTCCTCTATATGATATCAATTATTTCTTCATGAAACTCCCTCTTTGCTATTCCAAGGACCTCACTCACCCAAGGTAAATTCCACTTGACTATTCAAAATCCTCTGTTCCAAAACCTTTTTGAGATCCGTTGCTGCCACTATATCGGATTGAAGTTTGTATGCCGGACACTTTGCTTCGGATTTTGTTGCTTCCTTCTTCTTTTCTTTAGAGGCTCTTGTGAATGCAGTCCCCAGCTTCATGTAAAACCTCTGTAGTCATTCTAAACTTCATAGCATATTCTATAGTGCATGGCCATAGCTCTCCAATACCATTAGATTCCTCTTTCCCAACCTTGACTGATCCTTTTTTCTTAATAGGCTCCCCCTTCAACCCATAGGCGGCTGCCTCAACCATCAAGATGAAATGGCTAGTTAGCCACATCCTGAACTAGTTTCTTCATTTCACCTTTGCCAAAGTTTGTCCCCAAGAGCATACCTGTTTCACTTAAGTGAATTTTTCCATCATTAAAGAAGACAATCTTCTGTGTCAAAGCATCTTCAAAACTTTCACAATCCCTCCTTGCATGGTCAGTACTATCACACCATATGCATCTTTTGACAAAGCCTTCTCTAGTTTGAGGTCGTTGCCCTGTTGATTGACCCGATGGTTGCCCCTTTTCTTCTAGCCTTGTAAGCTTTATCTTTAGCTCTTGCATTCCTTTGACAATATCATCTAGAATGGACTTGTCACTCTTTGGAACCACAATCATAGGCTTTATAGGACTCTCGGGAATACTTGCGACTTGAGTAGGGTTGACTATCATCTTGTCTCTTTGTCGTTGTTACTTAGTTAGCAACGAAATGGCATCTTCAACTTCATTCAATTAGTCTTTAAGCCTTGTTCCGCATCCTTATCCTCAAGTAGTAGCTCTAACTTCTCTTGAATCTCTTTACCTGCGGCCTGCAAAAAGAGCTTTGTCTTCTTCGAGTTTAGCATAGACTTTTCAGCGCTTGACAATTGGTCATATCGGCTTTCAAATTCCCTTAGCAGTACATTTCGTAGGCGAAAGACCCTCTTTTGGCCTAACTACCCACTCTAAAAAATTCCTCTTTGTCACCCTTTCAAATAAACTAGGCTTTTTGCCTATTTGAATCAAAATCTCTCCTTTGATTACTTTCTTAATAATAAAGGTTTGACTTCCTTAAATTGCCAAATAAAGAGGCCCTCCTAAATCCCATTCTCTTCCTAATGCTTTAGCTCAAGACATTGATTTATTAGATAATTAGCAGCTCTAAAATAGCTACAATGCAACTTTTTCTTTCCTTTCTCAATAGATTTACTAGATGCATTTTTGTTATGGACGGATTTGTCATAGATGGTTTTCTACATGAAGAAGGAACATTGGAAGTACCATCACTGTTATTGCTATCTCTCCTTTGTGCAACAACAAAAGTGTTACCATATACATGTGGTAGTGATGTGTGTGAACACACTTAAAACTATCGGGGCATTTTTTTCGTCACTAGGAGGGTTTTCCCCCATGCATTATTTATACACCCATCATTCTAGGGCTATCTATCTTCCCATTGGACTCTAAGTAATACACTCTCTATTGTGTGTCTTGAGCTTTCTTCGTCTTCTCCAAGTTGTGTGTCTTTTCGTGCAACCCTAATTCCAACAATTGGTGTCAGAGCAGGTTGCATCCTTTCGGGCTTAGTCGTCAACAGCTCTAGCACGCGCCTTCTCACTTTCTTCAATTTTTGTGAGCTTTGGTGAGCGTTCGCAGATCGACAAATATTTTGGGACAGCTCTTAGAGCTATCTATTCAAAATTTTGATTTGGGCTCATTTCCGCCCCCGTTTTCACTACAAGCAGTATTGCATAGGGTATTTCGTCATTTTGTTTAAAAATTCTGTCAGTGCGCTATTTTGCATAAGAGGTCTCTTACGATCTTCTACGATTTATGCTATATAGCACGTGTTGTTCCGCTTTCCTTCTCCTCTTTCTGGGCAGTTTTCACATCAAGTGCATCTTTTACCATGGCTGACAACAACACAGACGTGTTCAAGATGTTTGCTGCTGAGGACAGATTGGATGGGGACAATTATCCTATGTGGGCTTATATGATGTACGTTGGTGCAGCCAAAGTGTGTCGACCATAGTAGAGGGCACATGCAGTGATGTGTATGATTATGGATGCATGGCAGAGGGCTAGAGCAGATGGGCAGGCAAGTGGGAGCGGAGATGTATGCATTATGTGGTTTTCTAGACCAAAAAGGCTCCAGGCAGGGCCTGACAGGAGGGCAGATGAAGGGTGATCAAAGTGCTATTTTTGGCCCATATGTGTAGAGTTTGAGTTGTTGAAGGAACAGGTTCTGATGTCAAACCGAGCTACGGAGCCCAAGATATTTGAGTTTGAAAGTTCAGTGCATTGCAGATTTTTGTCCGATAGGGCAGTTGGGGATAGGTGGCCCAAGGTGATGTCAGTGTATGGACGCAAAGTGCTCAAATTATGGAGCATACCCGTCTTTTCAGATTGCAGATTAGAGCTATGGATTGCAGGTTATGGCCAGTTGAAGTTTTGCTGGGGGCTGGGTTGGTGCCTACTTGACCGCATGGGGAGTCATGTCATCTGGCAATTTTTAGGCCTTGATAGGGTTCGAGAAGGTTCTATGTAGTGTATGGAGCTAGCAAGAGTTGATTGGTTGTGCGCGTACGTCGCACGTGTCAATGCAAGGAACTTGCCAATACACTGTGTGCGAGCCATAAATGGCTCCAAGCACACAACAAGCCTAAACTAGTTAGCTCAAAGATGGAGTTAGTGTGCCACTCACCACTCTACGCTTCTTATCGTGGAGGATTCCTCGCCGCAAAGAAGAGGGGACGCCGCTACACTGCGCTCAACCGCCACGCCGCCGTCGTGCTGTCGCAATGCTCGATCGCACTCTCTCTCTCTCTCATGCAGACACACACACACAAGGAGATGAAGAAGAAGAAGATGGAGATGGAGCAAGAGCACTCTTCAATTGCACAAATGCGAGAATGAGTGAATTTTAGGTATAGTTGACTTTTATATGAGCTCATCCCATTCACACTTGGTCGCCCATGCTTAGCCAACTAATCCCTTGAATGTTCTAGTTAGAGTGCACCTCTCATCGGCGAGCACTCTTACCCTTTTCCTATTGGACCGACAAGCCCGGTACCCAACTCTACAAGGTAAATAATACAACGTCCGTCGTAGGTGATATGGTGTCCGTGAGCCGTGAGGGTTAACATGCCCCCTTCTTGATGTAGATTCCGTCCTTGGAAGCTATTGAGTTGAAGCTCGTTCATCGAGGTGGAAGAGCATTTGAGATGAATCTCCTTAGTCTTCTTCAGTCACTGCAAAATCAAACAACATTGGCAGAGTAATTGCATTCTCATATAGAATTAAAAAGCATATGCAGTTGTAGGCAGACAATGTGATTGGTAACAGAATTTTAAACCATTTGTCAGCAATAAAGATTAAATTGCAATATAATCAAATGCATAAACAGATGTCAAGGTAAAAAATTAAACAAGTCTGGGGTCGCTAATTTCGCGGTCAAAAGGCACTAGAGATCGACTATTAATACCATGGGTAAGCGTCTTAATTTTCTCTGGTCAATTAAGTTGCTTAATCGCGAGAGCCAAGTATTTCATGTTCGAGGGCTGACTAGAGGCTATACCTAGAAGACCTTGTAGTTAAGCTACAATAAAAGGAATTTCTCATGAAATCATCGCCTGACTGATTACTTTTTCTTTGACCCCCCAAAAGTCTTTTCACATTGATTCAATTTTGATGTGTGTGCTTATTTTGTATGCCTTGGATTTTTTGCTTTTCAAGGAAAAGCGCCCACACTGGGAACCTCTAGGGCTCTAGTACCATAGGCGATACATGTGAGTGGAGTACCAAATCAAGCTGAGATTTCTCATCTAGCTTAAGATTTTACATTGTGGCACTTTGATTTTTTTGTTTATTCGTTTTCAGGATTTTAATTTTGTAACTTTGGGGGGTCATATAACACTGTTACCCTCCCCAGACTCATCACACTAGTAAACTCCCTTTATAATACTTAAGCTAAAGGTCAATAGGGACTAAGCCCACCAGAAAGCCCTAGTACATTTCACACAATGCTGCCTAAATCGGATTAAGAACCTAAGTAGCCATTGATAATTAGGAAGGCATTCCCCATGGTATTAAGAGAAGTTCTCTAACACCTAGCTTGGTCAAACTAGCTTAGTCGGACTGCTTGATTTTTAAACCTAGACAAGTGATTATGACAAAAAATTACATTGAATTTAATGTTTGATACTAAGCAAATGTGTTGAATATTATGCTACCAATCACAATTGAAGCAGACAAACATGGATGCAAAAAAGATAACAAGCAATGCTAATGGACAAGAAACACCTATTTGTGTTGATGGTAGTGCTTGATTTGAAAAGTGGATGAGAGAAAGATTCTATGAAGGTCCAAATACTAACCATAGCAACACGTTTCTGTACACACGAGGAAACACAAAGAATACCTCTAGGAGGCACATCAGTGGGAAAAAAGAACTTTGCTAATCACTAAACTCTAAAATAGAGACACTCCTATCGTACTAATATTACGTACCCTCCATCACTTGAGTGATGAGGATCAAAGGTGTTTGATGACATGGTTTCTGCCAGTGTACCGGATGTGAATGTGTAGGTCTGGGTCAATGTTTTGACTTTTATTGTGCATACTCGTTTGCTAATTGCTCTTGCTCTTTATTATTTTTGTTTTTGGTGAGTATAAGGCTATATATACATTCCCTAAGATTGGGAGTTTGAGAGGTCACGGAGGAAGGTTGAGAGGAGAGTGACTGAATGATGACTGTCAGCAAACACTCCCTCCTTCCTTGGGTAGATCATACAGTTTGAAATGTGCTCGTCACCGTTTGAAACCAATTGTTCCAGTTGGTAATAGGTGAGGATTTTTGCCAGTAGTTTTCTATTACCTTAGTTGCCTCGTTGCGTTGCAAGGGTGGTAAGGTACTCTCCCAGGATCAAACTTGAAGTGGTTCATCAGGTGATTCTTGAAGACTGGGAGGTGTGGATTCCTATGTAGCTGCATGGAGGTCCACTATTGTAGGTGGAGGATGTGGAGAAGCTTTTACCTCTATGGATGCATTACATGAGGAGCTAGAAGCTTCATTTGACTTCCCTGTTCTTGAGCTAGGTGGAACAAATCGTTCTTTCTTTGGTACCCAAACTAGCTCTGGAGCGGGTGTGTGACATTTTGTGATTTTTTTCTTTCCGCGATTGTTGATTCGTTTTGGAGCTACACGATTGGGCTCACATGGGCTCGGTGACAAGTAAGAACACAATCTACGTTTTGGCACCCAGATTTGATCATTTCCATGATAGTAGCATTGGGCTTCCAATAGTCATTTAGGAATCCACCGCCACGTTTTCTCACTTTTCTTGGGGCAAATGGGACGTTTCTTACAAGGCTTCTCTCTTTTAGCACTAGCTATGGTCGCTAAAGAAAATTTAGGGACCCACTTATATGTTTTCTTTGTTATATGGGGATGAGTGTTGTCAAAAGCTATATGCATTGCTTGTAACATATTTAAGGTTACGAGTGGTGGCATTTCATACCCCTTAGGTGTTACCCAGGTCCTCCCCCTATTTCCCCGAGTGTCAATGGTTGCTGCTAGGTGGACCCAATCCACATTGTCAGCCTCAGTCATCCCAGGTAGTACATCCATATAAGGAGAATCTTTCCCAACATCAGTGTCCGCTTTACACGTGTAACAATACTGCAATGGGACCGAGTGAACTATGGTGTCAGATCTATGATCAATTACAAACCTATTTCCTAGAGGATGTGCTCGACCAGTCACAAGATCAAGTCTAATGACAGAATCTTGGAACTGCAGGTAGACATGGTTTTTAGACCAGTCATGCACCATGTTTGCTTCCCTCATGAAAGGACGTCCTAAGATCATCTCCGATGCCATAGTGTGCTTGGAGAAACCATAACAATGAAGCTAATCCTTATTTTATGTCCAAAGACCTTGATCTTGAGATCTTCCAGCATCCCAATAGGTTTAACAATAGACCCATTGGCCATCTTCACTACTATGGTTGTGGTCGCAAGGTGAGGTCTTCCCATAGTTTCCCATCAATTTTTAGTCACAATGCTAACCCCAACACCACCATCAAGGATTCCCTTCACAAATAATCCCTTAGTAGTGATTGGTATGGTCGCATTGGATTCATCACCCTCAAAGTATTATCCCAACTTGTTAACAAGTATTTCTATACCAAGGTTCTTATCTAGGTTGGGTTGTGGATCTAAGTGTTCCTCCTCTATTGGCATCTCCCCAGCTCCATCCATCTGTGAAAATTGTGGTAGCCAAAACTTTAGTTCTCCATTGAGGAAGGCTCGAAGAGCTGAGACTAGCTCAGGGTCTTTATATAGTTTGGACATGATGGTGGTTCTGACTTCTGAAGACATGAAATCCATCAATTTGGCAATGTTCAACGGCACCTTTTGGGCTTTAGTCCCTTGACGTGGGAAAGAGGGGATCTCCATTTCTTCGATAGGATCAGGTAGTCCCTCTGTAAACATTCTTTCCATCAAGAAGTGAGTACGCCCACTTTCCCATGACTTTAAGTCACTTTATTCTTGGATGACACTAGGTATGGCCAAGGGTCTATGGACTTGGTGAGGTTGTTGTTGCATAGGGAATATGGTGTCTGTAATCTGGATTTTCCTAGGTGCTGGTTCTAGATCCCTTTGGGTATCTTCTACCAAACTTCTTAATTTTTTGACTCGCTCGATCTCGTCTGTAGGGTTTGGATAAGTTCCTATCTTCTTCTTGGGTCCGTGCCATTGTGGCTCATGAAGATCTTCGTTGTTGGTTTCTATCTTAGTGGTCGTTTTGGTCTCCATGGTTTCTCCTGAATCAGAATCCTCTTCAGCGTCACTCATATATACACGGTCGTCACCAGTCCCTATGTTGGTCTTTGAAATGGGGTCTGACTTCGCTGCTTTTTGCGATCTCTTTCTTTGTGTTTTCTTCTTTTTCTGAGATTGCGCAATTGATTTCGTGTCAAGAATATAATTTTGTTTTTGAAGCATCGATCCTGTGAGTACGTTTACTGGTACCACAGGTGTACTTTGTGATGGCTCCTCGGTAACTTCAATCAAGTTTAATGGTGTGATCTTCGGTGCATTTGGATTATTTGGACATTGGGCAATCAAATGATCTATGCCACATCGATTACACATGAGTATTGGCATTGTAGACGTGCTCTCTTGATTGGTTTGCATTAGTGTGGCGTTCTTTTGTAGCCTAATAGGACACTCGGCTACACGATGTGGACCTCCACACTCATAGCATTGAAGAGGTGGTCTCTTAGCGGTGTAATTGATATTTTGGCCTCTTGCCGCAAGAGAAACTACTTGATATAGAGGTTTGACTTGTCCCCAATAGTCCTCCATGTAGTATTGTGGACTTTCTTCAAGCAGATCCAACCCGTAGGCAATATTAGGATCTATATCTTCCTCACAGCCTTCCAAACAAGCAATAGATGACTCACAACCCACTTGATTCATAGAAGTGATTCTCGGATGTGGTGGTTGCGGTCCTAGCACTAGAGGTGGTAAGGGTGTTGTTTGAACAACATTATGGGCCCTAGGGACCATGTGTTGTGTTGTTTGTTCAAGAGCTGGGGCCGACATCAATGCAGGCACTCAAGGTGTGTCTATCCATGCTAAGGTTGGTCTATTGGCCATCGCGCGCTTAAATACTATGAAATCCTTAGCTTGATGGCCATACCTCCCACAGGCGTTGCAGTTCCCATTGAATTTTACTCTAAAAGTAGGGCATTCACTGGTACTATGCGGTCCATAGCATACTGAGCACCATTGCTGCTCCCTTCTCAGATACATATGATTGTTTTGCGGAGCACGATTGTCTCTAAGACTCTCTTGAATAGCCTTGGTGAGATCTGCTAAAGTCATCTAAGATATCTTTGGCTCCTTAGCAATAGGCTTTAGGGTCATCGGCTGATGCCCTGATGCTTGCGCGCTAATAGATTTAGGCTCAACAGACACTCTTTTGCCTTGAATCAATTAATTATTCTTCAATTGGATCGCATTGGTGGTGACTGCTTCCCAAGTGGTGATACCTCTAATGACTAGGCCATTGTAGATATCCTCATGTCGTAATCCCCTAATGAATCTATCAAGCAATTGGTTATTATTGAAGCGCCCATTTGGATTACAACGAGAATTCAAATACCTCAAGCGACTAATAAAGTCTCTCACCGACTCTCCTTCCTCTCGTTAGGCTTTCTGGAGCTGAGAGGCTACAACCCAAAGCACTCCCTCTCGTATGTATTCTTTCAAGAATAGTCTCCTAAGAGTAGGGTAAATCGTTTTTTCTTCCACCCTTAGGGTTCTATACCTATCCCTTGCCTTCCCACTTAAGGTTAGGCTTAAAGCATTACTCTTATGTAGATCATTGTGTTCTCCTAGAGAATCACATATTTGTTCAAACACTTCAATATGCTTTCTCACATCCCCGTCTCCACTAAATTTTTGTGTGAGCTTGGCTATTTGTACTGCCTTACTTCTAGGCTCTCTATCAGGCATGTTACATATATTCTTAGCAATAGATCGACCAATAGCTTGAGCAAATGTTGCCAAGTCACCTAAGTGAGCAGGCACTGTGGGTGAAGGTGTTCCAGAGACTACATGTGGAGTAGGTATTGGCATTGGGCTTGGCGCATAGGAAGCCCTTGGGTTCCACATTTGGTACGGGGTTGTGCCATGTGGCAGTCCAAAGTTCATATGTGTGGCCCTAGGCATAGCAGACGTCGGATGTGACATGCTAATGCTAGCCGGTAACTTGGATCTTGTGGTTGTGGAGCATAGGTAGTTGAAACAATGGGAGGAGTAGGGGCTAAATGAGTGCGATGACCCATAGGTGCATACTATTGGTACACACTTGTAGGTACTATTGCAGGCATTGAGGTACCATGTAGCGGTGCTTTACTAACAAATGAGGTCCATGGCGTGTTTCTTGGCATGCCCATCATTGGGGTAGGCATGGTAGCCGTGGTGTCATCAAGGGAAAGATGAGCTAGACTTGGAAAGGTAAAGCTATCACTTGTGAGCTCAGATTTCATTGAGACCCCTGGAGAAACAACATATGGAGGATCCATCGGACTTACCAAGCGAGTCTCCATTTGCGATAACGTCGGTTGTTTAGCCTTTCCTGTATCTAAGAATCTCATGAGTCCTATTGAAGGCATGTTGATCCCCTTGTTCTGTCTCTCTAACTCAATGACCCTATGGATGACCTCACAAACTCTTTGTTGTTGATCCTCCACACTAGTAGCACCCATTGTGGATTGTAGGACATCTAACCAACCCACATGATAGGTGTGACCTGTGTATAGGTCGGTCAGAGTATTTGGTTGTAGTTCGTACTCCCAATTCTCATTTAAGAACACTCCATCTAGGATTCAGGTGCTAGGGGTGTCCTTTGAGCTACATGCTATGTTGCTTTCTACGGGTTGGCCCTTAGCGGTTGCTAAGTCAGGAGCACACGACCAAGGCGCAGATGCATGTGCGTTTGGCACCCTACAAGCGTCGGCGAATAACCTCGAAGGTTAACCGCTTACTTTATAGGCGTCCGTTTTCACTCGTGTTTTTAACATTTTTAATGTTTTATAATGATCGATTTTTGTTTTATAAAGTGTGTGATAGCTACGTGTGAAGCTAAACTACGTGATTTTAAAGGGAGATAGATGCCTAAGCCTGATCGTGAGCTTGGGCTTGGGTTTGGGTTTGGGTCTGGGAGATATTCCCGATCCCGGTCCTACCTTTATTTTTTTTATTTTTTTTCCCGATCATCCATAAGGAGAATCTATGCAAATTCTATGTTGGATGTGATGGGAGCTAGAACTTGCACAAACACAGAGAGAGGTGTTGATTTGCAACGTGTGGCAGTAAGAGAACTCCTCTCTCAAATGCATCAACAAAATTCTTCTAGGGAGCGGAGCGTTTTGGATTGTCGGCATTCTCTCTCTCTCTCTCTCTCTCTCTCTCTCTCTCTCTCTCTCTCTCTCTCTATCTATCTACTGTGTAGGCTACTATGGAGCATTTGCAACCGACCGACTTGCCGCTCACCAGCTCTCAACTCAAGCTAATTTTGATCGCCACCCCTCTTGTTTTTTCACCATCTCCCATAACCCAAATGCTACCTTCGTCTTGTTCAAGCAACAACGCGTGCTGTTTAACTCGATGTATGAGCTCTCTCTCTCTCTCTCTCTATGCCTCTCTAGCTCATTTTTTTGCAGATGAGGAGCAGTAGCAAGGCAATCTTAGGTGAGGTGGTCTTTGCAAAGGGATGAATTTGCTAGCACGTTGTCAAGAAGTGCCCAGTGCGACAATAAGAACTTCGCTCACACCAAACACTGACTTTTGCCCAGACAAGGTAAGGTTCACTTCTTCCAATGTTGACAAGATCTCATCACAATCATTGATATGATTTGCCACATACTTGCAGCACCCCCTCGAGTCCAGAGCCACATTATATCACTTACATCACATCCTTTAATTGGCACATCATCAAGAAAGGGCATTGTAGTTTGCGGTATGAAGTCACGTAGGATGTTGTTCATACCATTCATCATATGTGCAATTGAATTATTTTCTCCCTAAGGTAAGCTGCACATCCTTACAAGACCCAAATATGTCCCCATGGTAGTTAGGTCCCTGCTTTCCATTGCTATATGGAACTGATCATACCTTGAGTACAAATCCCCCATAGAATATATTGCCCTTCTTGCAAATTCATCTACAACTGGGCTTGTACCCACATTTCTAATTGTAACCTTGTTGACAGGTTGTATATCTTCGATAAAGCGTAGAGAACCATTTTTCTTCAGAACTGTGAACCACCTATTTGAATATGGAGCACAAGAAGGCTCCAAAATGCCCATCTTGATCTTTTCACTAAGCAACTCAATGAGTTTTGGCAAATGGGCCTTCGGAACCGGAATAGATGTCAAGTTCCAAGGTACATGAGGGATAGTGAAGATCACCATAGTAGAAACAATGGATGGATCATCAACACACCCTATCTCATGCGACTCAAATGCAAAAGCCTTCCCATGTTTGGCAAGCATTTCTTTAAAGCATACTCTTTCAACATCTGTCAAACTGTTCTTGCAACCAATCTTTAAATCCTTCAAAGTGTCATGTGTAAACTTATGTCCAATCCTGCTTGGCTCATGAAGACTAGGTTGCAAAGAAGTTTGATCCATCTTATACGTACAGTCCTTTGGTAGAGGTAATGCCAATGGTTTCACTTTCTTTGCCACAGACTTGTACTTGGTCTCCACTCGTACATCAACACCTTCAGCATTTTTG
The DNA here is from genome assembly GCF_014529385.1 of Adiantum capillus-veneris. Lineage (NCBI taxonomy): Eukaryota > Viridiplantae > Streptophyta > Polypodiopsida > Polypodiales > Pteridaceae > Adiantum > Adiantum capillus-veneris. The sequence continues at coordinate 53,226,054 of NC_140940.1, read as the reverse complement.
AAATCCTCTATGACTTTGTACATTTGTAATGAGCATACTTTCACGACCTCACTTCCCATACGCAAATTGCAATTTACTAAAGACTCCAAGTCTTGCATAGTATCCACAAACAAACACTCATCAAACACACTTGCAATGAATTCATCATCTTCTAGCAAACCATTCATATTCAAACCTCTTTGTACACTATTTACATGTTGTCATTCACCCCGCTTTAAGTCCTCACATTTTGTAAAAGCAATAGATCCATAGTCTGTTAATCCTACAAAACCTGTAGAAAATGTTTTCTTTGCATATACATCATGCGATAACCTTTGTCTTCTTGTACCACTGCAATCCTGCTCTACAATGGTACATGGCCAAAACCCCTCATATCCCTGTAGTCCTTGAATTCTTCGTTTGCCTTTGGCAAGGGTTGCTCTCTAAGACTTTCACGATTCCTTTCATGGTCCACACAAACAATAAGGAACTTTATTGCATGCTTTCCATCCATGCTCCTTATCCTAGCATAAGCTGACCCATCGTCCATTACCTTGGTTTCCATGTGAGTAGCAATGATGTATTGTTACGCAAGGATAAGAGGGTATGTAGAAATCTACTGCGCAAAGAAATTCTGATCATCTTTCACATCCCCTATAGTCACCTTTACATTTGGACAAGCTCCATACAGCTCCCCTGATGAGTTGTTTGCTGCATAAATCATCCATTCATGATTTATATCAATTGGCCATTTTCCTTTTTAATAAACACTACAAGATAACCCAAAGTTATCGACGCCCTATATATCGATGCCCGTACCTTTCCACACGGATATCGACGTTATTTGACCGTGTCGATATTCGTCGATAAGTGCGTCGATATGCGCGTGGAAATACGCATGGTATTGCAAAATTTTCCACGCGTATATCGACGACTATTTCGATGCGTATATTGACGTACTTATCGACGCTAAAAAATTGGGCAAAAAAAAGGGGAACCCGCGCGCAGGGGCCATTTTCGCCTTGAACGTGCGCGCTCAGATCTTGGCCGAAACCTGATGCGCAGGTCTTATGGCACTCTTTCCTCCCCCCCCCCCCCCCCCCCCCCCCCCCCAACCCCTCTCTCTCTCTCTCTCTACACATCGTGTGTGTGTGAGAGAGAGAGTGAGAGAGAGAGAGAGAGAGAGAGAGAGGAGAGAGAGAGAGAGAGAGAGAGAGAGGAGAGAGAGAGAGAGAGAGAGAGAGAGAGAGAGAGAATTAATGTATGCGTAAAAAATTAAAATTAAAGAAAGAAATGAAATGAAATGTTATATTAACGTCTTCAAAAGGCCAAAGTGACCTATGAGACCAGAAAGTTACAATGTGGTGGATTTGATACAAAGTCAGAATAACAAGATGACAAAATAAAATATTATGGAATCCTAAACTGTTGGGTGTGGACTAAGCAGCTAAAATAGCTAGCTGGGGATAGGTAGATCATAGGAGATCCAACATCTGTCTGGCGGACCTCATTAATCTCCTCCATGGTCAGTAGTCTGACTGGGCGTTGTGCATGTCGAGCCAAAGTGATCTGGATCGTCTGATGCAGCCTCTGTCGATGTTGTGTAGTCTGGCCTCCGCAGTCATGGGCATCTGGATCTCCCTAGCTCAGTCGCTCGTTCGATCAGTACATAGAGAGATAGGGAAGTGTAGAGAGAGAGAGAGAGAGAGAGAGAGAGAGAGAGAGAGAGAGAGAGAGAGAGAGAGAGAGAGAGAGAGAGAGAGAGAGAGAGAGAGAGAGAGAGATAGGAAAATAGAGAGAGAAAGAGATAGGAAATAGAGAGAGAGAGAGAAAGAGAGTGATATATATATATATATAATATATACACACAGAGAGAGAGAGAGAGAGAGAGAGAGAGAGAGAGAGAGAGAGAGAGAGAGAGAGGAGAGAGAGAGAGAGAGAGAGAGAGAGAGAGAGAGAGAGAGAGAGAGAGAGGAAGGGAGTGGAGACAGAGAGAGATAGGGAAATAGGGAGAGAGAAAAAGATTAGGAATAGAGAGAGAGAGAGAGAGAGAGAGAGAGAGAGAGAGAGAGAGAGAGAGAGGGAAGTGGAGAGCAACACAGAGAGAGATAGGGAAATAGGGAGAGAGAAAAAGATTAGGAATAGAGAGAGAGAGAGAGAGAGAGAGAGAGAGAGAGAGTGATATATATATATACATATATATATATATATATATATATATATATATATATAGAGAGAGAGAGAGAGAGAGAGAGAGAGAGAGAGGGAAGTGGAGAGCAAGATAGGGAAATAGGGAGAGAGAAAAAGATTAGGAATAGAGAGACAAAGAGAGAGAGAGAGAGAGAGAGAGAGAGAGAGAGAGAGAGAGAATATATATATATATATATATCACTCTCTATCTCTTTATTTCTCTCTCTCTCTCGATCTCGCTCTCGCTATCTCTCTTTCTCTCTCTATTTTTCTATTTCCCTATCTCTCTCTCTATCTCGCTCTCCATTTCCCTATCTCTCTCTCTATCTCGCTCTCCACTAGGGAAATGGAGAGCGAGATAGAGAGAGAGAGATAGGGAAATAGAAAAATAGAGAGAGAAAGAGAGATAGCGAAGAGCGAGATCGAGAGAGAGAGAAATAAAGAGATAGAGAGTGATATATATATATATATATATATATATTATATATATATATATAGAGAGTGAGAGAGAGAGAGAGAGACAGAGAGAGAGAGAGAGAATTAACTAGAGATAGCTACAAAGATAGAGCGAGAGAGATATATGGTAGATAGAGAAAGAGAGAGAGAAAGAGTTAGGTTGGCTGACCAATTGCATGTGTGAAAAGGACAGAAACTCTCTCTATCTCTCTCTCTCTCTCTCTCTCTCTCTCTCTCTCTCCCCCTCTAGAAGAAACTATGGAACTAAAAGAGGCAAAGGGGTTTTGCCCGCTACATGCATTGCCATGTACACCTGGGAGTGCACGCATGTGTCTACCCATATAGGATTTGACCAATAAAGATGAGATTTTGACCCGGTGGTCCTGATCTCCGTACACCTCTGGACCAAGGTGTACGGAGATTGGGCAAGACTAGAGAATGCGAGGTAGTTTACATTGTGAGGAGTATATATATTAAAACAACATTCATAATCATTGTAGATGGCAACTTCATCAACTAACATGGAGGAAAAGATTTCATGCTCGTGCACGCTCTGCATGTATCAAATCCTACGCAAGCGTAGGATATGTAATGAGCATGTGCACAAGTACGGAGAGTTTGCTAGAGAAACCGTACAGAATCTACGATATGACTTGTACGAAACGGGCATTGATTTTCGCGACATAGCACCTACATCTGAGAGAGAGAGAGAAAAAGGATTATGCGTGAAGGTCCGACCAATATAGAGCCAAGGATGGAAGCAGAAAAGGGCTTACATACAGAAGACGACGGCATGGAGGAGATGCTGGATGCCTTCTTCCAGACAAGCGAGGAGAACGCTAATGAAGCAGCACCAGAAGCCGTGCGCCTATCTCCTGAAGACATGTTGAGGAAGTTGGCCCGTCAACCAATCCATGAAGGCACCAAAATATCTGTGCTTCGTACTTGTTTGGCATTTTTGAATCTTTAGTTAGTGTACGGGTGGTCAGATGCAAGCGTCACTGCTTTGTTTAGGTACGTAATTTACAAAAGAGATTTCCGATTGCAATGGTGATGTGCTTGGAGAAATTTTTAATTTAATGTGGCTTAAACGGGTTGTTGCGGGAACAACTTCTCCCGGCTAACAATGAAATGCCCCCCTCCAGGCCAGACGCAAAGCAACTTCTGACCTCAGTTGGCTTGGACTACAACAAGATTCATGCATGTCCAAATGATTGCATTCTTTTTTGCAATGAATTCGCAGATTGTCTGTCGTGTCCTAAGTGCTGAGCAATGTGCTATACACTACAACAAAAAAAGGTGTCATCGACGCAGATATCGACGCACTGCGTCGCTATGTGCGTCGATATCCGCGTCCCTGTGAACCTGTCACTATTTGCGACACAGATATAGACGCAGATAGCGATGCGCATAGCGACGACCATAACATAATTTTTTTTTCTTGGGCAGAGGGCAGGTAGCCTGGCCTGTGCCCAGTGAAAAGATGGACACAGCCACAGCAAGACTTCCTGCCCTTTGCCCAAGAAAGCGAGCATCACCAAAATTAACCATGCTCCCGCGCGCAAAAATTTCGGCAGAGTTCCCTGTTAAGTATGGAGCCTGATTTACCCTTGTAATTTTCTATGGTAAAAGCGCACATTTGTAAGGCCCCCATTATGAGGAGAAGCCATCGTGCATGAAGGAAAATCACTCACCGGGAAACCAAAATTTTCACGGACAAGAATCAGGGGCAACTTTAAAGGCCACTTTTTTTTTCACCGGAATATTCTTTTTCGCCGGAATATTATGGCCGGACGGCAGCCGGAAAGTGGTCGGAAAACAACCGGTCGGTTGGCCGGTGGCCGGTAGTCAATGGCCGATGGCCGGTGGTCGGAAGTCAATGGCCGGTGGCCGGTGGTCGGAAGTCAATGACCGGTGGCCGAATTCAAAAGCGGACTTGTCTTCTCAAGGGCGGCCACACATGGGCGGATTGGAGGGTCCGATTTGGACTTATTCGCACAAGGGCGGCTACACATGGCTGTCTCTCATAAGAGAGCGCAGCCCTTTTGGCCTATAAAAGGAGGCATTTCTACACACATTTCATAGTGTGAAGTTGATGCAACAAGGTGAGTGTGAGGTGGTGACAGTGAAGCAAGGCGGGAGCTCCATTAAGGGTATAATCCCTTTGTAAATTACTTCTTGTTTTGAAGTACTAAAGCCATTGAGTGGCTGCTTTCCCGTGGACGTAGCCCACATTGGGTGAACCACGTATATCGTGTGTACTCTCTCTCTCTCTCTCTCTCTTTACTCTATAATCTCGTGTATATAAATTTGTCTCTCTCCATTAAGTAATCTACTCAATTATCTATTTAGCTACGTCTTATTTCCTAACAACTGGTATCAGAGCAAGGTTTGCTTGTAGCTAAATTATCTCAAGGAAAGGATTCCTTGAATTGAGTGGAAGTTATGGCGGAGGAAGGGAAGCTCAAGATTGAGAAGTTCAACGGCAAAAACTACCAACATTGGAAGATGCAGATTGAAGACTATCTCTACCAGAAGGACCTCTATTTGCCACTAGGCGGTCTTGCGAAGAAGCCCGCAACAATGGCAGATGAAGCATGGATTGTCCTTGATCGAAAGGCACTGGGAACAATCCGGTTAAGCTTGGCGTCAACGGTGGCCTTCAATGTTTCGGAGATGAAGACCACGGAGGACTTGATGAAGTCACTTGACGACTTCTACGAGAAACCATCGGCATCCAATAAGGTATTTCTTATGAAGCGCTTGTTCAATCTAAAGATGGCAAAGAATGGTTCAATTGCAGAACACCTAAATGACTTTAACACAAACATAAGTCAACTTCGATCAGTGAAAATCAATTTCGATAACGAAGTGCGAGCTCTCCTTATACTATCATCTCTACCGGATAGTTGGGACAGCCTTGTGATGGCTGTAAGTAATTCTATCTCTGGCACAAATACTCTTAAGTTTGATGATGTTGTGGGTGTTCTCCTAAGCGAGGAAATGCGAAGGAGAAGCACAGGAGAATCATCAAGTGCTGCACTATCAGTGGAAACAAGAGGAAGGCTTAAGGAGAGGTTCAAAAACCAAAAGGGTCGTGATCGCTCAAGGCGGAGCAAGTCACGCACAAAGTCAGTTCTTGAATGTTGGAACTGCGGCAAGAAGGGCCACGCCAAGAAGGATTGCTGGTCCAAGAAGAAGAAGGAGACAGAGTCTCAAGACAACAAGCCAACATCGGAGGCCAATGTGGCAGGTAAAGTAGAGCAAGATGCTCTAATTCTCTCATTAGACAATGTGTCTAATTCCTGGATAGTAGATTCCGGGGTTTCATTCCATGCGACACCACACAAGCAACATTTCCAAGACTACACCAAAGGTAATTTTGGGTATGTATACTTGGGAGATGATGAAGCTTGTGAGATTGTCGGCAAAGGTACAGTTTCTGTCAAAACTGCTAACGGAAATGAATGGAAGCTTAAAGATGTTAGGCATGTTCCTTCTCTTCGCAAAAAATTGATCTCTACAGGACAATTGGACGATGAAGGTCACAACATTGCATTCGGAAACAAACGGTGGAAGATCTCAAAGGGATATTTGGTGATTGCCAAGGGAGAAAAGGTCGGTACACTTTACTTGTGTACTATCAGCACGCAGCCTTCAGCTTGTGCAGCAACTACAGAAGTTGACAATGCGGTGTGGCACTACCGGCTTGGGCATATGAGTGCCAAAGGAATGCAAATCCTTCAAACGAAGAAGCTTCTACCAGGTTTGAAAGAAGTGGACTTAGAGTTCTGTGAAGATTGTGTTTATGGTAAACAAAAGAGGGTAAAACTTCAAAAATCAGGAAATGAAAGAAAAAATAAAAAACTTGAGTTGGTTCATTCTGATGTTTGGGGTCCTGCAAGTACACCATCACTTGGTGGCTCATTGTACTATGTAACATTCATAGACGATGCGACTACAAAAACATGGGTTTATGTCATGAAGAATAAATCCGATGTATTTTCCATATTTCAAAGGTGGAAAGCCTTTGTGGAAAATGAAACAGGTACCAAGGTTAAATGCCTTAGATCCGACAATGGAGGCGAATATTGCAGCCAAGCTTTTGAAAGCTTTTGTGCTAGCAATGGCATTTGGAGGCAAAGGACAACCCCAAGGACACCTCAACAAAATGGGATTTCGGAAAGGATGAACAGGACAATCATGGAACGAGCACAAAGCATGCGGCTACATGCAGGCCTACCGCTTGAGCTTTGGGCGGAAGCTGTAAGTACGTCTGTGTACTTAATCAATCGGTCACCCTCAACGGCATTGGATGGGGGAGTTCCAGAAGAGGCATGGACAGGTAAACCGGTGAATTATGCATTTCTCAAAGTGTTTGGGTGTGAGGCTTTCATGCACATAGATAGAAGCCTAAGATCAAAGTTAGATGCAAAGTCCAAAAAGTGTTTCTTCATTGGCTATGGAGAAGGAGACTTTGGGTATCGCCTATGGAATCCTGAAGATGGTAAAATCTTAAGGAGTAGGGATGTAATTTTTAACGAACAAAATATGTACAAAGATTACTTGGAAAGAAAACAAACAAAAGAAACAGGTGATGAGTACATGGAGCTTGAGGACGGCGAAGACTCAAGGACTGCAAACGGTGACAATGTGCAACAACGTCAACCAAATGAGGAGCCTCAACCTATTCTCCGAAGATCTACAAGAGCAAGTAGACCTCCAGAAAGGCTTATTCCTTCCTTCAACCATCTCTTGATCTCAGATTCTGGAGAGCCGGAATCATATGAAGAAGCTATGCAACATAAATCCAAAGAAGAATGGACGAAGAGCATGCAAGTGGAGATGGACTCACTACATTGCAACCAAACATGGGAGTTGGTTGAGTTGCCTAAAGGTAAGGGGGCACTTCAAAACAAATGGGTGTACAAGCTAAAGGAAGAAGAAGGTGGGAAGAAAAGGTACAAGTCTAGGCTTGTGGTAAAAGGTTTTTCTCAAAAGAAAGGTATTGACTTCAATGAAATATTTTCTCCTGTTGTAAAAATGAACTCAATTAGGCTTGTCTTAAGCCTTGTGGCTGCTCATGATCTAAATCTCGAGCAAATGGATGTAAATACGGCATTCCCTCACGGTGACTTAGAGGAAGAAATCTACATGCTTCAACCAAAGGGGTATGAAGTAAAAGGTAAGGAGAAAATGGTTTGCAGATTAAAGAAGAGCTTGTATGGTTTAAAGCAAGCATCAAGACAATGGTACTTGAAGTTTGATCGATGGATGTTGGATCATGGATTCACAAGATGCAACTTGGATCACTGCGTCTACACGGAGAATTTGGGAGATGGGAAATTCATCATCCTAATGTTGTATGTTGATGACATGTTGATTGCAAGTGCTAACATGCAGGACATCAAAGACCTAAAAGAGGAGCTTTCCAAATCTTTTTCAATGAAAGATTTAGGTGCTGCAAAGAGGATACTTGGTATGAAAATATCAAGGGACAGGACGAAGAAGACAATAAAGCTATCTCAAGAAGATTACATCTAGAAGGTACTAGAAAGGTTTGCAATGCAAAATGCAAAACCAGTTTCTGCACCTTTGGCTGGTCATTTTAAACTAACGAAGGATATGTGTCCAAAGACACAAGAGGAGATAGCCTATATGTCTAAAGTTCCATATGTTGCAGCGGTAGGTTCTCTAATGTATGCTATGGTCTGGACAAGGCCAGACATTGCACATGCAGTGGGAGTTGTGAGTAGGTTCATGGACAACCCAGGTAAAGAGCATTGGCAAGCTGTGAAGTGGATACTTAGGTATCTAAAAGGGACAACAACAAATGCTTTGTATTTTGGAGCAACTGATATTTTTCTAGAAGGGTATGCTGATGCAGATATGGCAGGTGACAAAGATACTCGAAGGAGCACTACTGGCTATGTGTTCACGGTTGGAGGCACAGCAGTAAGCTGGGCTTCAAAGCTGCAGAAAGTGGTTTCACTTTCTACCATGGAAGCAGAGTATGTAGCAATGGCGGAGGCAAGCAAAGAAATTCTGTGGCTTCACAGATTCTTAGAAGAGCTTGGATTCAAACAAGACAATTGTGTCTTGTACAGTGATAGCCAAAGCGCTATCCATCTTGCGAAGAACTCAGCCTTTCATTCAAGGACAAAGCACATTGAGGTGAGATATCACTTCATACGCACTCTTTTGGAAGAGGGACAACTAAAGCAAGGAAAGGTGCATACAAGTGAAAATCCTGCAGACATGTTTACAAAGGTGGTCAACAAGGAGAAGTTGAGCTTTTGCTCATCTTCAATCGGCATTCAAGGATAAGAAGCCAGAATGGAAAGCAGTCACAGGTTTGGTTTGGAGATCAGTCTCCAAGTGGGAGATTGTTAAGTATGGAGCCTGATTTACCCTTGTAATTTTCTGTGGTAAAAGCGCACATTTGTAAGGTCCCCATTATGAGGAGAAGCCATCGTGCGTGAAGGAAAATCACTCACCGGAAACCAAAATTTTCACGGACAAGAATCAGGGGCAACTTTAAAGGCCTCGGGGGCGGAGGCCCCCGAGACTTTTTTTCACCGGAATATTATGGCCGGACGGCGGCCGGAAAGTGGTCGGAAAACAACCGGTCGGTTGGCCGGTGGCCGGTAGTCAATGGCCGATGGCCGGTGGTCGGAAGTCAATGGCCGGAGGTCGAATTCAAAAGCGGACTTGTCTTCTCAAGGGCGGCCATACATGGGCGGATTGGAGGGTCCGATTTGGACTTATTCGCACAAGGGCGGCTACACATGGCTGTCTCTCATAAGAGAGGGCAGCCCTTTTGGCCTATAAAAGGAGGCATTTCTACACACATTTCATAGTGTGAAGTTGATGCAACAAGGTGAGTGTGAGGTGGTGAGAGTGAAGCAAGGCGGGAGCTCCATTAAGGGTATAATCCCTTTGTAAACTACTTCTTGTTTTGAAGTACTAAAGCCATTGAGTGGCTGCTTTCCCGTGGACGTAGCCCACATTGGGTGAACCACGTATATCGTGTGTACTCTCTCTCTCTCTCTCTCTACTCTATAATCTCGTGTATATAAATTTGTCTCTCTCCATTAAGTGATCTACTCAATTATCTATTTAGCTACGTCTTATTTCCTAACATTCCCTTTGTTTTTACATAAACTTTAAAAAAAAAACCATATCATGTATACGCCTCCTACATGCTATCCATGTAGGATCTCACATGAGATTTAAGGCCAATGAAAGACAAGTACCGTACCAACTGAAAAGCATAACCATAACGAACCATAACCATAACTTAAAAGCATAACCATAATGGAGATAACCTAACCATAAACAAAATTAACAATAACCATAAGCATAACCAGAAAGTTAAACATAACCATTAACAAAACCTGAACCATAACTATGTCTATACAAGAATAGGAGAATTAACCATGTCTATACAATGACAATGACAATAATCATAACCATAAGGAAAAACAATAACTATCTGTACAAAAAAGAGACACAGAAGCATGTCTATGTCTCACAAAGCATATATATGAAATCCGGTCCACTAATGACTAGGCGTCGCAACCCGCACATAGGACAGCTCACAAAATTAGTATTGATATTACTTCACATATACTTACTTAATTAAATCAACTCACACATATTAACATCTCACCTCAAGCGATCAACGAGACTGTAAGGCCTCCCAGTCTACAAGCTCTCCTAAAGCTTCAAGATCATTCAGTACTTCATAGATACCTCTGTGATATCCATCTGACTCCTCCTGGCGTGTCGGAGCTCGATGCATCGCAAGATTTTGCGTTTATACAAAAATCAAATTAATAAGAATACATGATTCATCGTGTTTTAAAAAACGCCATAGTCAAGATTGGATTAGAAACTCACAAACTCATAGCGAAAGGTGTCGAAGCCTCCGCTGCCAATATGAGATGTCCCCCTGGTCATCTGTCGTACCTACGCGGCCTCACGCTGCTGTCTGAACCGCGTGTCCACTGTCCGCTCATCCTCCTTGATCTGCAGCCACGTCTCATGTGGGATGCCCGAAGGCTTCGGCGAGCCGGTCCTGAAAGCCTTCCGAGCTGCATCTCGTCGATGTTTCACGGTGTCTCGTGCAACACCCTTGATCCACCTCCTCAGAACAACGAAAGAACCTAAAGCAGACTGGTACTCTCTCAAGATGGTCTCCACTATGTAATTGACTTTGTCCCCATCCTGATCACCCCAAGACGTTAGAAGGCTGGTCGAAAACTGCAGCTCCGCGAGCTGGCGAATCCGCTGTCGCATCTCAGTCCCGACTCTATTCATGTCAACAGAACCATCTGCCTGTACAGTATAGAGCTTGGAGGCACTAGGATCATGTGCCCCCGAGGTGTCTGAGGTGTGCCAAGAGGTGTGTCGAGAGGTGTGACTGGGTAGGACGGGGGTCGTGAGCGAGGAGGGGTCGAAGCATCTGTGGACCCTCCTCCACAACAACCACCACCTCCACCTGACGATCGCCGAGATCGCCGAGTGCGCCTGTGCTGCGGAGATGAGGACGTACCCGTCTCTCTCCCACCCCTAGGTGTTGAAGCGGCCGTGATGGGAGAAGCAGGCGTCGTACCCATAGGCGTCCTCCCCCCCGTAGGGATCCCCCCCTAGGCGTCGGACCCTCCGGTGTGAAGCCCGGAGGCGTAGTACCCGTGCCTCTGGCTACCCAGTGCTGAGAAGCCTCTGCTATCTGAACACGCGTCATCCGTGTAACGAAGCCCATGAATGCATCTGCACTCATGGAAGCGGGATCTGGAATCTGGTCTGCCATACTAAAGTCCTGCACAAAGAAAGTAAAATAAAGCGTCAGAACACAATTTTTTAAATTAACTTTAAGCTTAATTTTAAATCAACGTCTTCACACAAACACTTACAGGCCTAGGCCTCGATGAGTGAGGCATCATTGATAAGATCTTGCACCGTATCATCGTCTATCTGTGCCTCTAGTCGTTCGACTTCGCCTAAAATCTTGTCGCTCCCTATTGCCTCTCTCTTTCTCTTCTTCGTACCTTTCAAGCCATTTTTGCATCGGCCCTGAATTTAGTATACAGAACTTCATGATCCGCATGGCCAGGTTCATTTTCTTTGGCACCCCTTGCCCTTGCAGCTCCTCTCCCACCAGTCTTGCATCCTCCTCATCGCTCCACAGTCGAGGCATTTCTGGGTCAGAAACGGATAGAAATTCGGTCGTCAATACAAGAGACTCTTGCACCAGCCATCCTTCTGCCATGCTCCCCTCTGGACGCGCTTTTTGGTGAACAAAACCCTTAAGTGTTTCCATGAACCACTCTAGAAAGAACATCCAACGGCTGTGGACTGTACCTGCCACTGCAACCTCATCTACTACATGGACGAACAAGTGCATTTGGATAGTTAGGCAGCTCGTGGGTAGATACTTCTCAATCATGCAAACTGCCTCAATGGAGTTAGCCCTTGCGACTGCAATAGATTTCTCCCGTATCTCCTTGGAAGAGATCCACCATACTAGCTCTGAAATCTTGTATATGCAGGTCCGCACTTCCTCCGTTAAACACCCCTTGATCACAATTGGAAGAATGGATTGCAAGAACTTATGCCAGTCGTGCGATTTCAATCCTGACAATTGATCATCACGGGTGAATGCTGTCTTGAGTTATCGCATATATCCTGTTGGCGTCCTGAACTCTGAAATCACCCTTTTCACTTGTCGCTCTTCGTTTTTTTAGCAATACCCATGGCGCTCTTGGAAGTTTTGTTTGGCCAGCTGCATTGGTGAAAGGCCATATCTCTGGCATCTTTCCAACTGACTGCAAATCATCTCGTGAAGCTCGATTGTCTTTCATTCCCATGATTGTCTTCCAGAGGAGCTCTCCCACATTCTTGAATATATGCATTGGATCCAGCAAATGGTTAATTAGTAGATCACCCCAGTACGGCAACGTATGGAGAATGGACAAACGTTTCATTCCTGGAACAGGTTGCCCCTCATGTTGCTCCCATCGGCGACGCCTAGACAAGCTCCATACAGTTCCCCTAATGAGTTGTTTGCTGCATAAATCATCCATCCATGATTTATATCAATTGGCCATTTTCCTTTTTAATAAACACTACAACATAACCCAAAGTTATCGACGCCTGTACCTTTCCAAGCGGATATCGTCATTCTTTGACCCCGTCGATAAGTGCGTCGATATGCGCGTGGAAATACGTGTGGAAATTTTCCACGCATATATCGACAGCTATTTCAACGCGTATATCGACGCACTTATCGAGGCTAAAAAACTGGGCAAAAAAAAGGGGAACCTGCGCACATGCGCGCAGGGCCATTTTTGCCCTCAACGCGCATGCTCAGATCTTGCATGAAACCTGATGCGCAGGTATTATGGCACTCTTCCCCCCCCCCCCCCCCCCCCCCAACCCCTCTCTCTCTCTCTCTACACATTGTGTGTGTGTGTGTGTAGGAGAGAGAGAGAGAGAGAGAGAGAGAGAGAGAGAGAGAGAGAGAGAGAGAGAGAGAGAGAGAGAGAGAGAGCGGTGTGTGTGTGTGTGTAGGAAAGAGAGAGAGAGAGCGGTGTGTGTGTCTGTGTGTTTGTGTAGGAAAGAGAGAGAGAGAGAGAGAGAGAGAGAGAGAGAGCACTGTGTGTGTGTAGGAAAGAGAGAGAGAGCGGTGTGTGTGTGTGTGTAAGAAAGAGAGAGAGAGAGAGAGAGAGAGAGAGAAGTGTGTGTGCATGTAGGAAATTAAAGAGAGAGATAGAGAGAGAAAAATGTATGCGTAGGAAATTAAAACTAGAGAGAGAGAGAGAGAGAGAGAGAGAGAGAGAGAGAGAGAGAGAGAGAGAGAGAGAGAGAAGCATTTGTGCGTGTAGGAAATTAAAGAGAGAGATAGAGAGAGAAAAATGTATGCGTAGGAAATTAAAACTAGAGAGAGAGAGAGAGAGAGAGAATTAATGTATGCATAAAAAATTCAAATTAAAGAAAGAAATGAAATGAAATGTTATATTAATGTATTCAAAAGGCCAAAGTGATCTATGAGACCAAAAAGTTACAATGTGGTATATCTGATAAAATATTATGGAATGACAAAATGACAAAATAAAATATTATGGAATCCTAAACTGCTGGGTCTGGACTAAGCAGCTAAAATAGCTAGCTGGGGATAGGTCGATCATAGGAGATCAAGCATCTGTCTGGCAGACCTCATCAATCTCCTCCATGGTCAGTAGTCTGATTGGGCGTTGTGCATGTCGAGCCAAAGTGACCTAGATCGTCTGATGCAGCCTCTGCCGATGTTGTGTAGTCTGGCCTCCGTAGTCATGGGCGTCTGGATCTCCCTAGCTCAGTCGCTCGTTCGATCAGTACATAGAGAGATAGGGAAGTAGAGAGAGAGAGAGAGAGAGAGAGAGAGAGAGAGAGAGAGAGAGAGTGATATATATATATATATATATATATATATATATATATATATATATATATATATATATATATATATATATATATATATATATATATATATATATATATATATAGAGAGAGAGAGAGAGAGAGAGAGAGAGAGAGAGAGAGAGAGAGAGAGAGAGAGAGAGAGAGAGAGAGAGAGAGAGAGAGAGAGAGAGAGAGAGAGATAGAGAAGTGGAGAGCGAGACAGAGAGAGAGATAGGGAAATAGGAGACAGAGAGAGAGATAGGGAAATAGGAAAATAGAGAGAGAAAGAGAGATAGCGAGAGCGAGATCGAGAGAGAGAGAAAGGGAGATAGCGATAGCGAGAGCGAGATTGAGAGAGAAAGATGAGAGATAGGATACGTAGACAGAGAGAGAAATAAAGAGATAGAGAGTGATATATATATATATATATATATATATATATATATATATAGAGAGAGAGAGAGAGAGAGAGAGAGAGAGAGAGAGAGAGAGAGAGAGAGAGAGATAGTAGATAGAGAAAGAGAGAGAGAAAGTGTTAGGTTGGCTGACCAATTGCATGTGTGAAAAGTAGAAAAACTCTCTCTATCTCTCTCTCTCTCCCTCTAGAAGAAACTATGGAACTAAAAGAGGCAAAGGGGTTTTGCCCACTACATGCATTGCCATGTACACCTGGGAGTGCACGTATGTGTCTACCCATATAGGATTTGACCAATAAAGACGAGATTCTGACCCGGTGGTCCTGATCTCCGTACACCTCTGGACCGAGGTGTACAGAGATTGGGCAAGACTAGAGAATGCGAAGTAGTTTACATTGTGAGGAGTATATATATTAAAACAACATTCATAATCATTGTAGATGGCAACTTCATCAACTAACATGGAGGAAAAGATTGCATGCTCGTGCACGCTCTGCAAGTATCAAATCCTACGCAAGCGTAGGATATGTAATGAGCATGTGCACAAGTACGGAGAGTTTGCTAGAGAAACCGTACAGAATCTACGATACGACTCCTACGGAACGGGCATTGATTTTCGCGACATAGCACCTACATCTGAGAGAGAGAGAAAAAGGATTATGCGTGAAGGTCCGACCAATATAGAGCCAAGGATGGAAGCAGAAAAGGGCTTACAGACAGAAGACGACGGCATGGAGGAGATGCTGGATGCCTTCTTCCAGACAAGCGAGGAGAACGCTAACTAAGCAGCACCAGAAGCCGTGCGCCTATCTCCTGAAGACATGTTGAGGAAGTTGGCACATCAACCAATCTATGAAGGTGCCAAAATATCTGTGCTTCGTACTTGTTTGGCATTTTTGAATCTTCAATCAGTGTACGGGTGGTCAGATGCAAGCGTCACTACTTTGTTTAGGTACGTAATTTACAAAAGAGATTTCCGATTGCAACGGTGATGTGCTTGGAGAGCTTTTTAATTTAATGTGGCTTAAACAGGTTGTTGCGGGAGCAACTTCTCCCGACTGACAATGAAATGCCCCCCTCCAAGCCAGACGCAAAGCAACTATTGACCTCAGTTGGCTTGGACTACAACAAGATTCATGCATGTCCAAATGATTGCATTCTTTTTCGCAATGAATTCGCAGATTCTTTGTTGTGTGCTAAGTGCGGAGCAATGGGCTACAAACAAGATGCAGTTGGCGAGACAGTGCCACCTAAAGTGTTGCGGCATTTCCCTATTATTCCTAGGATAAAAAGCATGTTTCGTTGTGGTTCCATTGTGTTAACCCTCACGGCACACGGACACCCTATGATCTATAAACGTTGTATTATTTAGAGTTAGGTACCGGGCTTGTCGGTCCAATAGGAAAAGGGTAAGAGTGATCGCCGATGAGAGGCGCACTCTAACTGGGACATTCAAGGGATTAGTTGGCTAAGCATGGGCGCCCAAGTGTGAATGGGGTGAGCTCCTATAAAAGCCAACTAAACCTAATTTTTACTCATTCTCTCATTTGTGCAATAGAAGAGTGCTCTTGCTCTATCTCCATCTCCATCTTCTTCTTCTTCACCTCCTTGTGTGTGTGTGTGTGTGAGAGAGAGAGAGAGAGAGAGAGAGAGAGAGAGGGAGAGTGTGTGTGCGATCGAGCATTACGAAGGCACGACGGCGGCAAAGGGGTTGAGCGCGGCACGACTGCAGCTTCTTCTTCATCGTGGCGAGGAATCCACCACGAAGGCGAGCGTAGAGCGGTGAGTGACACACCCTTTGCTCTCTTGAGCTTGTTAGTTTAGGCTTGTTGTGTGCTTGGAGCCGTTTGTGGCTCGCACACGGTGTATTGGCAAGTCCCTTGCTTCGACAGTGCGGCAAGGAGTGCACATTTTTGGCGCCGCTGCCGGGGATATGCCCTACACTAAGCTCGGTTAGCACTTTACGCTTCCTTGTGGTGCAATTTCTATCATAGGAAAGGCAGGGAAGGAGTGTGTGGAGATTTCTGTTTTTTGCGTTTTCTGCATTTTCTGTCAAGTTTCAATTTCTGCTATTGTCTGTGCTTTTTCAATTTTCTGCATTTCTTGCGTTTTTTCAATTTCTGCATTTTCAATTTCGGTTGGTTTGTATAAAAGATAGATCGGGATCATTTCCCCAAGCCCAAGCCCAAGCCCAAGCCTCAGTCCTTAGTCTTATGATATATACTAGACTCACTCTTATATATATACCCTACTCCCTCAAGAGAGAATGAGAGCATGTGGGACAAGTCCTCCACTCTCCTTCTTTCTCTTCCCACTTGCACCCTTAGACTTTCTAGTTTGGGCCTAGTTCCCTACTGGAAATTGACAGTTTTAGGGATTCCGAGGGCATAGAGTGACCAAACGGAGGGCTGTAAAGCACGGCACGACCCTCTGACCGATACGCTCGTTTCGAGCTATCACACGGCCCATTCCACGATATGCTCTAAAAAATCTAGCAAAAAAACAAACAAAAAACACGCTAAAAACTAGTCACAAGGCCTCCTAGAGCAGCTTTTTGACACCTTAGGGTATCAAAAGCACATGCACTTACGCTCTGGACGAGTGTTAGAGCAAGATCACATTGGTAGTGCCTCTGTTCATACGGACACCCATTACCCATCCACGATAAGCTCTAGACCCTCAGCGGGGACACAAGGTAGCACCACCCAAGACCCTAAAATAGCCGCTAGTGATTCCTCCTCCGACTCAGAAATCATGGAAGCATACCCTACCCAAAACACTGAGAGAGAAGGCCATGCACCTCCCGAAGCTCCACAGCCTAGTACTAGTATGTTTAGTCGTTTCATGGAAACATTAGGTAGAGCTACTCGCTCGGAACCTGATGCAAATGAAGCACACGAAGGGGGTGGGGAAGTGGACTCTCCTTTCACATCGCACGTGGACCCCACACCCCCAAAGAGTGTCCATGTGGATATCCTACCAACTTCTTACCAAGAAGGCCCTGTTGAGCTG
Source organism: Adiantum capillus-veneris (assembly GCF_014529385.1). Classification (NCBI taxonomy): domain Eukaryota; kingdom Viridiplantae; phylum Streptophyta; class Polypodiopsida; order Polypodiales; family Pteridaceae; genus Adiantum; species Adiantum capillus-veneris. The sequence continues at coordinate 53,208,556 of NC_140940.1, read as the reverse complement.
CCTCCTTCAAAAGTTCCCTCTAGAGTACCGTTGGTGACAAGTAAAACCACGGGGAGCAATATTGCTTCTACCTCACAAGAAACCGTTAACAAGTCGACTCTAGAAGGATGGTTCATTAATGATCATTGGACATATGACCTCCACACTGAGGTGTTGACGGATCTACACTCTGGCCACGCCTACCATGTAGGATGGATAGAGATTGTACAATCCACCTCTAGTGCCACGAGCATCGAAGATCAACAGAAAATGATCTGTAATGTTATCCATGGCATTATTCAATTAGAAAGGCAAAACCGAGGGGTAAATATACTCTCAACTGGCCCCATGAGATTTCTGGATACGAGCAAGGCTCAACAGCCTACTCTATCACAAATGGAGACTCCTCTAATGAGCCCCATGGACCCATCTTACGTCATTTCACCTGGGGTCTCTATGCAATCTGAGCCTCCGAGCGAAAACTTCAGCTTCCCTAACTTGGCTCAACCCTCTATCAAGGAAAACCCAGTGCTCACTCCAGGGATAAGCCTGACAGAGAATGTACCGACATCTACGATTAGCGCAGTGCCACTACCTAGTGTCGTAGTACCTAATATGGGGCCTCGACCATATGTGCCTCTAGCCCCTTATGCACACATGGCCCCCACACCTCCAATAGTACCACTTGCTTATGCTCCTCGAGTGCCGCTCCCTAGCCCTTATCCGAGTGGACCTATGCCCGGTTATGTTCCATATCTTGCACCATCCACACATATGCCAAGACCGGCACCCATCCCTCTCCCACATATGATTCCAAGAGTACCTCCACCGGCCCTGCCTCCTCACATAGGTGACTTGGCAGCGTTTGCTCAAACCATAGGTCGATCTATCGCGGAAAATATGCGTCACGCATCTGATAGAGAGCCTAGAAGTAAGGCAGTACAAATTGCCAAACTCACGCAAAAATTCAATGGGGACGAAGATGCTAGAAAACACATTGAAGTGTTTGAACAAGTATGTGATTCCTTAGGGGAACGCAACGAACTACATAAGTGCAATGCCTTAAGCTTGACATTAAGTGGGAAGGCTGGAGATTGGTATAGGACCCTAAGGGTGGACGAGAAAACAATCTACCCTACCCTTCGAAGGTTGTTTCTAAAGGAGTACATACGAGAAGGTGTGCTTTGGGGTGTAGCATCTCAGCTACAGAAGGCCGAACATAAGGAAGGAGAGTCAGTAAGGGACTTCATTAGTCGTCTAAAGCACTTAAACTCTCGTTGCCCTGTAAATGAGCGCTTCAACAATAACCAACTGCTTGATCGATTCATTCGAGGGTTGAGGAATGAAGGAATCTATAATGGACTAGTGATTAGAGGTATCACAACCTGGGAAGATGTCACTGCCAATGCAATCCAATTAGAGGACAACTTGATGATAGCAGGCATGAGGGTGTCTACCAACACGAGATCCACTAGCTCACAAGCCATTGAGTATGAACCCATGACTGCAAAGCCCATTGCCAATGAGCCAAAGGTATTTGAGACATTCTTGACAGACCTCACCAAGGCAATCCAAGAGTCTCTTAAGGATAATCGACCCCCTCAAAATAGTCACATGTATCCAAGAAGGGAGCAACAATGGTGTTCCATTTGCTTAGGTCCACATAGCACTAGTGAGTGCCCTACGTTTAGAGTAAAATTTAATGGAACTTGCAATGCATGTGGTAGGTATGGTCACCAAGCTAAGGATTTTTTAATGATCAAACGTATGATGACAAATAGACCACCTGTAGACTGGACGGATGCACCTCGAGCTCCTGTATTGATGCCTGCTCCACCTGTTCAGCAACTACCGCAACACATGGTCCCTAGATCTCAAAATGTTGTACAAGCTACACCGCTACCACCTCCTGTGCTAGGACCGCAACCCCCGCATCCAAGAGTCGCCCCTATGAACCAAGTGGGTTGCGAGCCATCAAATGCTTATGCAGATGGCTGTGAGGAGGAAATAGACACTAGTATTGCCTACGGACTTGATACATTGGAAGAGTGTCCTATATACTACATGGAAGATTGTTGGGGGCAAGTCAACCCGGTTTATCAAGCTGCTGCTCTCGCATCCAGAGGTCAAAATATCAACACCCAGGCTAGGAGGCCACCTCTTCAATGCTACGAGTGTGGTGGACCACATCGAGCAGCGGAGTGCCCTATTAGGCTGCAAAAGAATGATGCACAGATGCAAATGAATCAAGGGAGCACGTCTACAATGCCAATACTCACATGTAATCGTTGTGGCATAGATCACTTGATTGCCCAATGCCCCTATAACCCAAATGCGCCTAAAATCACACCCCTAAATTTGGTCGAAATTGCTAGTGTGACATCGCCAATACCACCCGTCGCACCCGCTTATGCGATTACACGGTCCATGCTTCAAGGGCCAGGCCATATCCTCAAAGAGAGAGATACCGCGTCAGTTATCCAAGCAAAGAAAAAGAAGACACGAAGGAAGAAGTCACAGAATACGGAAAATTCAAAGCCAAGTTCCAAAACAAACATAGGAACAGGAGATGACCCCGTGTATATGAATGACCTCGAGGATGATTCAGATTCAATCGAGACAATGGAGACTAGAACCAATACCACAAAGGGAAAGACCGACAAAGAAAACCGTAACATGGAACCAAATGAAAACCGAATAAGAGAAAACCATAAAGAGCCTCTGAAAACACCACTAGTGTTTCCAAATCCAATCCAAGACCCCCAAGATAAACCGCAGGGGCAAAAAGGGAAGAATCGTAAAAAGAAGATTGGGACGTACCCAAACCCAGTAGACAAGATTGAGCAGGTGAAACATCTAAGAGGTTTAGTGGAGGAGACTCAAAGGAAACTAGAACCAGAACCCATGCATGTCAAAATTCATGACACAGTGTTTCCCACGCAAGTTCATCCACCCCACATGAACCATAGACCGTTAGCCATATCTAGTATCATCCAAGAAGGGAGTGAGGACGGGACATCAGAAAGTGAGCATACACCCTTCTTCTTGGAAAGGATGTTTAACGAAGGAATACTTGATCCCATTGAGGAATATGAGATTCCATCCTCACCAGTTCCTAGTCAAGGACCTACACCCTGCAAAACGCCAATGAATGTTGCCAAACTAGTGGACTTCATGTCTTCTGAGGTCCGAACCACGATCATAGCAAAGCTGTATGGAGATCCTGAGTTATTCCTTGCACTTCGAGCATTCCTTAACGGAGAGCTACGAACGGGATTACCACAGTTTGCGCAACCAAATAGGCCTGACTCGATTATGATTGATGAGGAAAATCATGTGCAATCACTTGACTTAGATGGACACGAGTCTGTGATCGAGGTACCCATTAACGAATTAGGGCAGTATTTTGAAGGCGAAGAGTCTAATGCGACCCATCACTACCAAGGGATTAACTATAAAGGGAATTCTTGATGGTGGTGCGGGAGTTAGCATCGTTACAAAAGATTGTTGGGAATCCATGGGAAAACCCCGCCTCAGTGTTACTAACATTGTGGTAAAGATGGCAAATGGTACCATAGCCAAACCTATGGGGATGCTCAAGGATCTTAAGATCAAAGTTCTAGGATACAAGGTACGACATACGTTCATTGTAATGGATTTCTCTAAACACCTTATGTCATATGAGATGATTTTAGGACGACCATTCATGAGGGAAGCACAAATGGTTCACGATTGGTCTAAAAATCATGTCTATTTGCAATTCCAAGACTCTGTCCTTAGAGTGGATTTGGTGACTGGTAAGGTACACCCCTTAGGGAGTAAAACCATTATTGATCATCGCTCTGACACCACAGTTCACTCGGCCCCACTACAATATTGTTACACTTGTAAGAAGAATACAGACATTGGCCAAGATTCTCCTTATATGGATATCCTACCTGGGATGACTAAGTCGGACAATGTGGATTGGGTCCACCTAGCATCAACCATAGACACTTGAGGAAATAGGGGGACGACCTGGGTAACACCTGAGGGGGATGAAATGCATATACCCTTAAATATGCTACAAGCAATGCATATCGCTTCCGACAAGACTCATCCTAATGTAACGAAGAAAACATACAAGTGGGTCCCTAAAGCTTCTTTAGTGACCATAGCTAGTGCTAAAAAACAGAAGCCTTGTAAGAAACATACCACTCGCTCCAAGAAAAGTAAGAAAATGTTGCGATGGATCCCTAAACGACTATTGGAAGCCCAAGGCTACTATCAAGGAAATGATCAAATCTGGGTGCCAAAACGTAGATTGTGCTCTTACCTATCACCTGACCCAAGTGAGCCCAATCCCGTAGCTCCAAAACGAATCAATGATCATGGAAAGAAAAAAATCACAGAATGCTACACACCTGCTCCCGAGCTAGTTTGGGTACCAAAGAAAGAACGATTTGTTCCACCTAGCTCAGGAAGGGGGGAGTCCCATGAAGCTTCTAGCTCCTCATGTAATACATCCATAGAGGTAAAAGCTTCTACACAGCCTCCATCTATAGTAGTGGACCTCCATGAAGCTACAAAAGAATCCACACCTCCCAGTGTTCAAGAATCACCTAATGAACCACTTCAAGTTCGATCCTGGGGGAGTACCTTACCACCGTTGCAACTTGGTGAGGCACCTAGGGTAATAGAAAACTACTGGCAAAAATCCTCACCTATTACCAACTGGAACAATTGGTTTCAAAGGGTGGCAAGCTCATTTCAAACGGTATGATCTACCCAAGGAAGGGGGGAGTGTTTGTGGACATCCATCATTCATTTGTTTCCCTCTCAATCTTTTTCCCTGACCTCTTAATCTCCGATCTTAGGGAATGTACATATAAAGCTTTATACTCACAAAAAACAAAAAAATAAAGAGCAAGAGCAATTAGCAAACGAGTATGCACAATAAAAGTCAAAACATTGACTCAGACCTACACATGTCACATCTGGTACAGTGAAACAGAAACCTACGCCATAAAACACCTTCGATCCTCATCACTTGAGTGATGGAGGGTAAGGTAAGATTAGTACGATAGGAGTGTTTTTGTTTTAGAGTTGAGAGATTAGCGAAGTTCTCTTTTCCCACTAATGTGCCTCCTGGAGGTATTCCTTTTGTTTCCTAGTGTGTACAGGAGCGTGTTGCTATTGATAGGATTTGGACGTTCATGGAACCTTTCTCTCGTTCACACTTCAAATCAAGCGCGACCATCGACACAAACAGGTGTTTCTTGTCCATTAGCATTGCTCTTATCTTTTTGCATCCATGTTTGTCTGCTTTGATTGTGATTGGTAGCATAATATTCATCGCATTTGCTTAGTATCAAACATTTAATTCAATGTAATGTTTTGTCATAATCACTTGTCAAGGTTTAAAAATCAAGCAGTCCGACTAAGCTAGTTTGACCAAGCTAGGTATTAGAAATCTTCTCTTAATACCATGGGGAATGCCTTCCTAATAAACAATGGTTACTTAGGTTCTTAATCCAATTTAGGCAGCATTGTGTGAAATGTACTAGGGCTTTCTAGTGGGCTTAACCCTAGTGACCTTTAGCTTAAGTATTATAAAGGGAGTTTACTAATGTGATGAGCCTGGGGAGGGTAACAGTGTTATATGACCCCCCAAAGTTACAAAATTAAAATGATGAAAATGAACAAACAAAAAATCAAAGTGCCACAATGTAAAATTTTAAGCTGGAAGAGAAATCTCAGCTTGATTTGGTACTTCACTCACATGTATTGCCTATGGTACTAGAGCCCTAGAGGTTCCCAGTGTGGGCGCTTTTCCTTGAAAAGCAAAAAAACCCAAGGCATACAAAATAAGCACACACATCATAATTGAAACACTGTGAAAAGACCTTGGGGGGTCAAAGAAAAACTAATCAGTCAGGCGATGATTTCATGAGAAATTCCTTTTATGGTAGCTTAACTACAAGGTTTTCTAGATATAGCCTCTAGTCATCCCTCGAACATGAATACTTGGCTCTCGCGATTAAACAACTTAATTGACCACAGATAATTAAGAAGCTTACCCATGGTATTAATATTCGATCTCTAGTGCCTTTCGACCGTCAAATTAGCGACCCCAGACTTGTTTAATTTTTTACCTTTACATCTGTTTATGCATTTGATTACATTGCAATTTAATGTTCATTGCTAACAAATTGTTTGAAATTCTTTGACCAATCAATTTGTCTACCTAAAACTGCATATGCTTTTTAAGAGAATGCAATTACTGTGCCAATGTTGTTTGATTTTGCAGTGACTGAAGAAGGCTAAGGACATTCATCTCAAATGCTCTTCCACCTCGACGAACCAGCTTCAACTCAATAGCTTCCGAGGACGAAATCTACATCAGGAAGGGGGGCATGTTAACCCTCACGGCACACGGACACCCTATGATCTATAAACGTTGTATTATTTAGAGTCAGGTACCGGGATTGTCGGTCCAATAGGAAAAGGGTAAGAGTGATCGCCGATGAGAGGCGCACTCTAACTGGGACATTCAAGGGATTAGTTGGCTAAGCATGGGCGCCCAAGTGTGAATGGGGTGAGCTCCTATAAAAGCCAACTAAACCTAATTTTTACTCATTCTCTCATTTGTGCAATAGAAGAGTGCTCTTGCTCTATCTCCATCTCCATCTTCTTCTTCTTCACCTCCTTGTGTGTGTGTGTGTGTGAGAGAGAGAGAGAGGGAGAGGGAGAGTGTGTGTGCGATCGAGCATTACGAAGGCACGACGGCGGCAAAGGGGTTGAGCGCGGCACGACTGCAGCTTCTTCTTCATCGCGGCGAGGAATCCACCACGAAGGCGAGCGTAGAGCGGTGAGTGACACACCCTTTGCTCTCTTGAGCTTGCTAGTTTAGGCTTGTTGTGTGCTTGGAGCCGTTTGTGGCTCGCACACGGTGTATTGGCAAGTCCCTTGCTTCGACAGTGCGGCAAGGAGTGCACACATTGCAAAGTTGATGCGGTGGCATTCTACGAATAGATCCACTGACGCAACATTTAGGGTGCTCGCTAATTCAAATGCCTGGAGGCACATTGAAGATACCTGGACACATTTTAAGACTGAACCACGCTTTTTCCGTTTGGGCATGGCAATGGATGGAGTGAATCCATTTGGCTTGAGAAGCTCGTCATGGAGCACTTGGTCTGTGTGACTTATCAATTACAACCTCCCGCTGTGGCTTGCCATCAAGAAGGGTCATTTGATATTAAGCTTGATTGTACCTGGTAAGTTCAAGGCAAAAAACAAGGATGTTTATCTAGATCCACTAGTTGACGAGCTCCAGGAGTTATGGCATGGGATCGACATAGCAGATGTGGTTGAACCAGTAGGAGCATAGCATGCAAGGATCTATGGACTTCTTATGTGGACTATGCATGATTGGCCAGGATACAGAGAAGCTTCTGGTAATGGTTCTTGATTTACAAAATTCTCGCTATTCGCAAGCACTTTGCCTTGGCCTGATTCATGCTTTAATATATGAAGGGCTAACAACTTCGGGATACAATGCATGTCCAATTTGCGGGCAGTCTTTGGATGTGCGCTATTCTGTCTCTCTTAGAAAGACAATTTATCAAGGCCACCACCGTTATCTTCCAGATGGCCATCACTTGCTCGAAGGTCAGCTTGGTCGTGTCGAATGTCGTCCTATGCATGTACAAGAGTTGCTTCGCCGATGGGAGCAACATGAGGGGCAACCTGTTACAGGAATGAAACGTTTGTCCATTCTCCATACGTTGCCGTACTGGGGTGATGTACTAATTAACCATTTGCTGGATCCAATGCATATATTCAAGAATGTGGGAGAGCTCCTCTGGAAGACAATCATGGGAATGAAAGACAATCGAGCTTCATGAGATGATTTGCAGTCAGTTGGAAAGATGCCAAACAAAACTTCCAAGAGCGCCATGGGTATTGCCAAAACACGAAGAGCAACAAGTTAAAAGGGTGATTTCAGAGTCCAGGACGCTAACAGGATATATGCGATGTCTCAAGACAGCATTCACCCGTGACGATCAACTGTCAGGACTGAAATCGCACGACTGACATAAGTTCTTTCAATTCATTCTTCCAATTACGATCAAGGGGTGTGTAACGGAGGAAGTGCGGACCTACATATACAAGATTTCAGAGCTAGTGCGGTGGATCTCTTCCAAGGAGATACGGGAGGAATCTATTGCAGTCACAAGGGCTAACTACATTGAGGCAGTTTGCATGATTGAGAACTATCTACCCACGAGCTGCCTAACTATCCAAATGCACTTGCTCGTCCATGTAGTAGATGAGGTTACAGTGGCATGTACAGTCCACAGCCGTTGGATGTTCTTTCTAGAGCGGTTCATGAAAACACTTAAGGGTTTTGTTCGCCAAAAAGAGCTTCCAGAGGGGAGCATGGCAGAAGGATGGCTGATGAAAGAGTCTCTTGTATTGACGACCAAATTTCTATCCGTTTCTGACCCAGAAATGCCTCGACTATGGAGCGATGAGGAGGATGCAAGATTGGTGGGAGACGAGCCGCAAGGGCAAGGGGTGCCGAAGAAAATGAACGACACCATGCGAGAAAAGATCATGAAGTTCTGTATACTAAATTCAGTGCCGATGCAAAAATGGCTTGAAAGGTACGAAGAAGAGAAAGAGAGACACAATAGGGCGGACACGATTTCAGGCAAAGCCGAACGACTAGAGGCTTACCCTTGCCAGACTATATCACTCCTCTACCTGAATTTCCTACAACGGCATGTTTGGACAAGACAGTGAGAGCAGCTTGACAGATCGGAGAACCCATATCTCTAGAAGAGGAAGAGCTGGCTATTGGATGTGAATGGAAGTATCATACATACATGGCACTGTGGTCAAATGGAAATCATTTCAGAACACAACAAATTGATAGCAGAAGAAACACGTTTGACAGTGGGGTAATGGTTAGTTTCATGCAAAAGAGCAGGGCCATTGCCAGAGACACGAATGAGAGCACTAGCAACTTGGATTACTGTGGTCTGGTGTCAGATATCCTGAAAGTCAGCTTCAAGCAGTTTGAGATGTTTTTGTTGGATGTGAAGTGGTTCAAGGTCATTACTTCTGGTCGTAATGCATTCATGGGCTTCGTCACACGGATGACGCCTGCTCAGATGGCAGAAAGTTCTCAGTATTGGGTAGCCAGAGGCACAGGTACTACGCCTCCGGGCTTCAGACCCGAGGGTCCGACGCCTATGGGGGGGACACCTATGGGGGGGACGCCTATGGGATGGGGGGACACCTACGGGTACGACGCCTTCTTCTCCCATCACGGCCATTTTGACACCTAGGGGTGCGGCAGAGGCGGGTACGTCCTCATCTCCGTAGCATAGGCGCACTCGCCGATCTCGGCGATTGTCAGGTGGAGGTGGTGGTTGCTGTGGAGGAGGGTCCACTGATGCGATTTTTGTATAAACTTAGAATCTTGCGATGCATCAAGCCCCGACACGCCAGGAGGAGACATATGGATATCGCAGAGGTATCTATGAAGTATTGAATGATCTTTATGCTTCAGGAGAGCCTGTAGACTGGGAGGCCTTACAGTCTCGCTGATCGCTTGAGGTGAGACGTTAATATGTGTGAGTTGATTTAATTAAGTAAGTATATGTGAATTAATATCAATACTAATTTTGAGACTTGTCCTATGTGCAGGTTGTGATGCATAGTCATCAGTGGACCGGATTTCATATATATGCTTTGTGAGACACAGACACGCTTCTGTGTCTCTTTTTTGTATAGACATATATGGTTATGGTTATTGTTCAGACAGTTATTGTTTTCCTTATGGTTATGGCTATTGTCATTGTCATTGTATAGACATGGTTATTTCTCCTATTCTTGTATAGACATGGTTATGGTTCTTGTTTTGTTTGTGGTTATGTTTAACTTTCTGGTTATGCTTATGGTTATTGTTAATTTTGTTTATGGTTATGGTTATCTGCAGTATGGTTTTGATCAAAGTGGTTATGGCTGGTTATGGTTGTAATTTGGTTATGGTTTTGCACAAATTAAGTTCGTTATGGTTATGCTTTTAAGTTGGTACGGTTATGGTTTTGCACAAAGTTCATTTCATTTCTTTCATTGGCCTTAAATCTCATGTGAGATCCTACATGGATAGCATGTAGGAGGCATATACATGATATGGTTTTTTTATAAAAGCTTATGTAAAAACGAAGGGAACTCTGTCGAAATTTCTACGGGAGCACGGACCTTAGATGCACTCGTGAAGTTTGGACTTGTTTTAATCAAGTTATACTCATTTTTCATTTTATGGTCAAATTTTGTGTTTTTTTCAATTTTTCTCAACATCTGATCACAAAAGACCTCGCAGACGACCAAGGAACAATGGGAAGCACCATCCTACCAAGTGATAGAAATTTCATTGAACGAGAAAGCTTGTTTTAAATACCTACAAACATTTTCATTGGCCAATTTGGAGCAGCTTACAACACAAAAGTGAAGACCACCATGTTCACTAAAGAACTCTAGAATCTGCATCAGCAATAAGAAGTGATTGAAGGAACAAGGTGTCTTTTGATGGACACATTTTTTTTACTACAACCTTAGGGTACAGATTTTCAAACAGCACATCAATCAATTCAATACAACGAAGAAGCTACCCCGAAAGATAAGGATGGTGAGATGGTAAAAGTCAAAATCACTACAAATATGATTGACCAAGCACTACATCTACTGTCAAGAAACCACAACTTGTTGCTAAAGAAAAAAGCTGCAGACAATGAAAAAGCTTTTGTCACGTTGCAAGGACATAAATTTAGATACAAGGATTTGGTATACTCAGAAACAGAGTTGCCACTACACCTTATTGCACATCATTTGAAGGTCCAAAAGACACCTACATACGTTGAACCCAATTGTCACATTGTTGTGTGGATGGCCATCGGACCATTAGAGAAAAGAATGATTAGGTGTGATCTTGGCACCTACATTTTAGAAAATCTCATCGAAGCAAACCTCAAGAACAGCGACAAAAACAAAACATATATGAATGGGGGACCAATTTTGACAAGAATCACATTCTAGGCTTTGGGAATGAATGATGAGTTACCCCCGACCGAAACAAAATTTGAGTTGCTACATAGGTCAAAGAATGCTGTTAGACTCGTGGTAGGGACATTCGTAGTGCAACCCCCCAAGAAAGCAGCTAGACAGGGCTCCAAAAGAAAGAAATTGGATAGTGAGGAGACAAAGTCCGATATAAAGCTCATCTAAGAAATCAAGCCAAAGAATAGGGGCACTCCATGTGAATACCAAACTTCTGAAGAGGAAGAAGATGAGGAGGAAAAAGAAGAATGCACGCTCCATCCGGTACGCCTAAAACAACGATCGTTGAGCATAGAGATCATATATCGATCTCTCAAACACAAAGGTCTATGAAAGATGCACTAGCTTAGAGAGAGGAAATCCACAGAAAGAACATTGAAGAAAAGAAAATTTGGGGAGCTGATGCGGATGATGAAGGGGAAGATAATGAAGGCAAATAATTGGAGCAATCAAAGCAAGAAAGATTAGAGAAGATCAAAAAGTACAAAAGAAGAGCTGCTAAATATGATTTGGAAATTGCTGACGAAATGTGGCAACGTATTCAAAAAGAGCTCAAGAAGAAAGCAAAACAAAGAAGCAACATGACACTAAGAGGCAAGAAAATCAATGACCTCGAATCATCGGATGAATCAACCCACTCTAAAGATAAAGAAGAAGCTAAATTAAGAGGAACAATCACAGTAAGAGCACAATGATGAAAAGGAAGAGGAAAAAACTAGAGAGGAGGGCGATGTGGAACCCTTGGAGATCCATATTGATAACATTTTACCAAACTTAGATCAACCAACCACCCCTCCTCCATCTCAAGAACCAACTAAACAAGCGGTAAACCAAGAAATTGACAAGCATAAGTATCAAGTGCCAGGGATTCCACCACCAGTTGAAGATACAAAAAGGACAAAGGAACAAGGAGAAAAGAAGCTGGCCCCACCAGAGAAAGTTGAAAAAGAACAGCAAAAGACCAAGGATGAGACAAAAAGTAGAAAGGAAGAAGCGGGCACCTCCAGTAGGCCGCACATATCTCATAAGGAACCGTTGTCCCCTCGCTCTCAAACATTGCTAGAAGAGGGAAAGAAAATGGTGCACTCATTTGATATTTGATGAGCACCTAGAGAATATCAAGTTACAATTCTAGTGTCAAACGACTCTCAAGAACCTCAGAGAGTTGGATTTACAAGAAACCAAAGTGGAAGCAGTAAGGGCAGTTGAATCAAATCAACAGCTACAAAACAAGATTGAAGAACTACAAAGAATGCAAATGGAGCTCCGTGCCAAACTACAAAGGGAGAGAGAAAATTCTACTCATTATTACAAAAAAGCTCAGGACTTCAATGGGGCAAACACAAACATACAAGTCAAGTAACAGCAGCTAGAGGAAGAGCTTGAGAAAGAGCGGCACAAGAATATCAAGCTAGGAGAGTCTTAGGAGGTTGTCAAGGCAACACTCACACAGCTCTTGGCAATGCAAGACACCCTCGTTCATGCCTCGACCTCATCCGCTCCTGCCTCGACTTTACAAGAGATCAAGGATCCTAAGGAGATCTTAGCTCAAGAAAGATATGACCGTCGAATCATGACCAGTGGACACAAGGCAATTCAGAGCCAAAAAGATGATAAGATCAAATTGCTAAAAGAGCAATCAGCTAAAGAAAAAGAGAAGCTGACAGCCTAAATCATTGCACATGTGCTTGCACTCCAATTGAAAGATATGGCCATTAGTGCCATAAGGGAAAGGCCTAAAGTAGTGGAAGTCACACAGGCAATAGGTAAAGAGCAAATGACCATGGACCTTCCCCTTGCAGACCTTCCAAGTGTTGAGATAGGCATGTCCTTCTTCAACAAAAATGGGAAACACCTCTACATGTGCATACCTTTTGCTATTGACATTTAGCCTATGAGTCGTAAGCTTCTAAGAAGGGCTACATGGAGAGTCATCAGCCGGATAGCCACTCAAGCTTTGTACATAAATAAAGACCAAGCCTATGTTTTACATACACTATGAAAAAGTATTATTAGCCCCTTTTTTGTGTATTGAGTCTACCTTTTCAAAAATGTGTGTACTTCTCTCTATAACTGTGTAAGCTATGTCTGCACACACACAAAAACCTCCTTGAGCACACACACGCACACCATCAGCCCCAACACCAAGCATGTCTACAAAGGCAGGGTTACATGAATTTGATGACACAAAGAGAGTACAGACACCAAGGAGGAGATTCACAGATGGCTCTTAGAAGAACATGACACGTCTCACAAACAATACATGAAACATGAACTCAAAGTACTTGAATAGGTCGCAATTCTGATGATCATCCCTAATGAAGTAGTAATGGGCGTGAAATGATATCTCTACCACTGATGAGACAAGAGGCCCTCCTTTGGAAGAAAAAGATGCTTCATAGTCTCGAGCCCAACCATAAAGGGGATTATAGGGATGTCCGTGTAACGACTGACCAAGTCCTAACAATTCTCAATAATTAACCATTATGGAGGAATAAGTGGTTTGAGAAGCGCCCAACAAATGAGACCTACTACAGACATGAGCCACTACACCTCAGCATTGATCTGATATTCTGCCCTATCAATAGGCAGCGATCATGGGGTAACTTCTATTCCTGGCAAAGCAAAAGACCAGCAATGTTGACCTTCCCAGTTTTCACAAAGCCATCACGAAACTTCCCTCCATTGGAAAAGTATATGGTCAACATTCTACAAGGAATCATCAATTAAATGAAGCATGTCTTGGCATGATGTAACCATTATCCACCATGAATACAAGGAGGTGGACCCCCATGCTAAAAGACACTTAGTTTGGTCCTCTCTCTTGTCTAGTAGTGGATACATTATAAAATACAAATATATATACATATATTTATGTATGTGTTCGATCATGCTACAACACAAGAGGGGTGGTGTAAAAATAAGGGGACCCACTCACTCCCACCCACCCTCTCGTATTTTGGCAAGACAAAAAATATATATAAATGTATAACTATATCACGTTATGGCACTACAAAGCATACACAAATGGAGACAAATTAGGAAAGATAGATAAAGAAAAAATGGTGATAGATTCAAACAACAACGCACACATCATTCTGTATATGCTTTGTCGTGTTGTGGTGGCATGGCAAAGTATACACAGAAGGAGATGGATTACAAAAGATAGACAAAAAAAAGGTTATAGATTCAAACATAAAGGTGCATAACTTCATATTGTTTCATAAGGAAGTTACAATTTCCTTATTCCTCCTCCTATTCCTCTTCCTGTTGAATCTTTTGTTGTTCTAGCGGTGCTTTTTGAGGTTTTTCCATCTCTTTGATCTCTATCATTGTTGCTTTAGCCTCCAAGATCTTTCTCTCTACCTCTTCTAACTTGGAGCACAACTTCTAAGGTTGCTTGAACTTCCCTTTCTTCTTGTTCTCCATTCTTCCCTTGTGCACAAATCTCTTTAATCAAAGTTTGTGGAGTGCGGGTGCTTTATATGCATGATCTGTGTCGATGGTTGAGATTTTTCCATTTTGGTTGCAATAACTAGCCCAAATCAGACACACGGTACAAATTTGGTTAGACACTCATGCTTCCATGCATATGGTGATAGAACCAAAACTATGGCGAGAAGTCCAATAGAATCTCCCCTATAAACTGAGAGAAATGAAACGTTAATTGAAATCCCAACCATAAGAGATGCTAAAGTGGGAGATCACCTCGACCACTGCGCAATCATAATCATGATCAATGCATATGCAACATGTACCTCAACGTAGAGAAATTGTATCCAACCTCTACCAAAATGAAAAAAACCATGTGTATTCAAGTGCCGAGTGATAATGCAAGAAGAACAAGTAGCAAAGACTCACGGGTAGGATAAATAGCTCTCAACTGAGCATAAAATGCATGACAACATGCATTAGTAGATAGCAAATGCAATGCTAACTACACATCCCACAAATATTGTTGTGATCTATAGAGCTTATAACCTGTGACTACCTATAAGCTCTAGCCACTGTGAGCCTACACAAATTTCATTCTTGTAAGAGGAGTGTCGAGTTTTTGAAAGCTTTTTTTTGAGCTTTCTCACATAGTTTAGGTCTTTCTAAGCTGCATGCTCAAACTAGAGTGCTCACTTAGATGTTTCTAAGTTTTATCTATCTTTGCAAGTTTGATACATGTACTCCAATCCCTTCACAACAACAACATTAGCATGTTAAAAAAAAGATTTACAACCCAACCGAAACTTCTATGTATGTCATTCTTGTAGAGAAACCTACAAGGCTTCAACAAAAAAAGTACTATTTTTGCACTTTCAAAGTTAAATACTCAAAACAATTTTGCACATGCTACAAGCACTACCATCATTTCAATTGAAGATCCCTCAAAAGCATTAATCTTTAGGTTCCCAAATATTAAAAGGCAAAAAGCATGCCATTGAGGAGATTGTTTTACTAGGAAATGCCAAAATGAAGCCTCACAAAGTGTACAAATCACCCACCAAAATGTGGAAACAAATTGTGCAAACTATTGGGCATTCCTGTTTTCTCCACTTCTTTGAAGGCATAAACTGTCGGGGTTGATTCAAGATGAAAGTGAGATCTCTTTCATGTAGTGTTAGTTGACATATAATCATATGTGGCTTACCATGCAACCCAAGAATCTGTGTGTAGACAAAGTATAGGTGCTTACAAGCCAAGTAAAATTTTGTTTCTTTCTCCTGTCCTGGAAAATCAAGATATGTACAATAGGGCTCCATAGAAGCATGCACATCATATACATCTAGTGTTAATATCTTGAACACGGCATGACGATCTGGCAGCAAAATTATCTCTTGCACAAAACAAGTTCCCATACGTGCTCCTATTTCCATGCGTTTACTTGCCTCCTTAGAGACAACGAACCTCCATTTTTTGTTGCACTTGCTAAAGGTTCCCACTGTCTCCCCTTTCTTGACAACCTTTGGAGAAGGATATCTAATACAAAACCTATCCCTAGCAAACCAACATACTCCTCCTTTGATACACTTGTTCCAGTCTCTACTAGCCAAGTTGTTGGCCTTTCTAGTGGTGACAATGCTTATTTGGCCACAACTTCAGTGTGTTGCACATCATGGCCTCAAAACCACATCCATTGGTGTTGCCTCTAGTCTTTGCAAGTTCTCTCTCCCCAAAAGCATGGGGCCACAAGTCTTGGAGACCTACTTTGCATGAAATCCTCACATCTTCTCCCTTCAAGCACACCAAAGCACTTACAAGAGACATTTTGAGGCATTCGTTTTATTTCCCAATGACCCCTTGGCACAACAATCTCAAAACCACCAATAACATATTCACTAATAGACAGTGTCGTGTCATCTCGTATGTCATTATTTGCATGAATCTCCTCATCTGTGGAATCTGCATTCACATCAAATTTTTGTCCTTCTTGCTTCATGTCCATATCAAACAAAATCTTTCGTGGTCATCCGTTCTCTTTTTGTTGTCTAGAATCCATCACATACCCAAGCTTATAAGAAGCTATTTCTGCAAACCCTCTAGCCTTGTTTCTTTTCACAGTTTCCCTATCTCTATGCAATAAATTTAGGCTGCCCATAAATTGGTGTGCCTGCCCCACTGCCCTTTGAGAGCATGTGCCAACACAAATGGGCTAATAATTTTTGCTTTATTTCTTGATCTCTCTAGGTATGTTTGCATATCTGGACCAAGCCCTATGTATCTACCAGTTAGATAGCCATGTTGCTTTGTGCATTGAATGTAAGCATTGATGACATCACTGACGCATGCATCATACACGGAAAAGTTTTTGCTACCCTCTTCGCCAACAAGCCAAGATGCATGAATGGTCTCTGAAAAATTGGTACTAGGATTTTGAGAATTTTCCCAAGGACTCATATATATCTGCATTCCACCAGCAATTAACTTTAAATCAGCGAAACAAAAAATAGAGAAGGTCAAAGTGAGGCTCATGATTGTATCATACTTCATTGTGTAGGCTCCCCAATGAGATATCCTTGTCTCCCACCACTTGAGCCATTTCTACAATGACTTGATATTCTCACTTGCAACATTATCTGACCACCATCTTCTAATTGCTTATGCTTGCTTCATTGCGAAACCCATTGTCCTTAATTTGCACCAAGTCTCACACATGTTTTTGTACTAAACTTTTCTTTGGCTATTTATTTCAGAGTATGTTTTTGTAGACTTTGCTCCCAATGGAAGAGACATGACCTTTCTCTTCCAATGATGACGTTATTTGGCCCTCCATTGAAAATTATACGCACAGCAGCCCAATTTGCTGCAGCCTCATCAGCCATAAAGCCTACAAAGTCTGTTGATGAATTACCTTGTTGAGCCAACACATCATTAAAAGATCTCCAAAACAAGACTTGTGTATTTGTATCCTCCTCTTTGGTGTCACAAACCACTATAACCATCAATCCCTTCAAACTTTAAAAAAAAATGACAAATATTAGCCACAACAAGTTTGCAAATGATGCAATAACAAAATGCTACAACAAATTAAAAGACTACCTTGGATCACAGACAGAGCAAGGCATAGTTGCCCACTCGTTGCCCATCCATCTATTCTGTGTGTGTGATCAAAATATACCCAAGCAGCACTCAGATCTCCATTTCCTCCTCATCGCATGCGATTGACAAGGTCTATACCAGACCCTGGACCTTTTGTTGACATCTTAAATATGTAGCACTTATCATTTGGTCCACCTTGCCTAGGGAAACAACTTCCATGAAAGTAAGGAAAGTGACAATTTTTTCTTCAAAAGCATAATGTGGTCAAACCCATCCCCAACAATTGAGTCTTGTTGTCTTTTCTCATCGACTACCATTAACTTACAAGTCAAAAATTGAAATAACCTTACTGTACTAAAAAACCTAAATGTTAAATGTTTCACCTTTGATTCTGGACTAGTGGAATCATTTCTTCTAATATATTTGAGAGCTATGACTCCGCCATTTTTAGCTCATCTGAACCAACAAAAGCGTCAACCAATAATTGTCTGGTGAAAATCATTTGAACCCTTCAAGATACTTGTAACCATCTTCGCTATGCTCTCTATTGTGACTCTTGATGCACCTGCTTGAACTTCATGCAAGTGAAGACCTACGTGAATCATCATTCTTGCAAGCTTTGGATCTGAGGGTTAAATGTAGTACACTTTGCAAGAACAACGACTCTCACAAAAAAAAACTTTTTTGCAATAATGACAATTGATACGTAGGTTTTTGTCTTCACATAGAAGCCCTTTGCTTACTTGATTATCTAGGTAACCATGAAAGAAGGATACAATAAACTTGGTGTTGTTCAAATAATATGGGCGAAGAACTTTGAGACAAACTAATGAGCCCAAGCAATAACTAAGCCTAACAGTACAGTTTATGGACATGTTAGTTTTATGCAGCCTAGTCCAAAGATGACCATCAAATTTTTGCTCCATCCCTTCCATCCTTTTACAACCTTCGTCAACGGGGGGTAGCTCAAAGGTGATGTCACCATCATAAACCTGTGGAAGCTCGGTCACCTGTTTGATTTTCTTGCTAATGTTTATTGAGTGTTTTAGTTTCAAACATGTTTTGCTACCTAAAATCCAAGGGATGATGGAGATTTTTGTCAAATCATGCACGTCATCATCACTAGAGTCCAATCTTTGTTTTTTGTCAAAAGGATTTGTTTCCTCTTGCATTGATGTATTGTTTATCTCAAAACAATCTTCTTTTGCACATAGACTGCTATTGATGCTTGTTTTGCCTGGTTTAGCACCAAAATCACTCTCCCTAGTATCTATAATATAGAGCATATCACTAGAATGTTCAATGAAATACTCAGAAGAGAGAGTTCGATCTAGTAAAAAGTGCTCATTTCCGTCAATATCCCACTCAAATGGGGTTTCGATATACATTTTTTTGGAATTTGTAGTTTCAAACAGGTAAATTTGTAGTTTGGAGAAAGAAGACACTGAAAATAATATTCTAATGAGCAAGAGTTTGTTGTGTTGAAGCTCTAATTCCCTAGTGTGAGTCTCTTTTGCAGGTGTCCAAGAGAAAGTTAATATGTCCATCTCCATAGTAAGACAAAGGAAGTAGCTGGTTGTCTAGACCTAATGAAAATTTCTTGCAAAAATATAAAGCAAAATGTTAAAAGAGAATGCAAGTATTTTTACTAATTTGAGCTATTTTGCACTAAGAGAGCACAAAGCTTCTTCATAAAATCATTGACTGCCACATCATAAATACCGATGGCTACAATCATAATTTAGTATTTTCTCATAGTTGTTTCATAATCAATGCCGATGGCTACAATCATTATTTAATATCCTCTCTTTACCTAAGGCAAAAACGATATATTTACGAGATAAAAGAGGCCCACAATCATTACACATGCAGATCACTGCACGAAATATACCTATTTCCAAGAATATAAAAGCAAAAACTAAGAGGTTTTTTTGCTTAAGTTTGTAGGTATTTAAGAAAAAACCCCACTAAATTTGAAGGTGGATTACACAAAACCTAAGTTTTGCCGACCATTTAAAGTTTGCTAATAAAATTAATAAGATCTTCAAGTTTTAAAACCCTAAAGTTTGGTAATAAACCTTTAAGTTTGCGAATAAACACAGATAACTTCTCAACTGCGAAAACCATGGCAAGAGCAGAACAGGTACTTCTCTACTAAAAAACCCTTCCTCTCCTCCTCCATCTCTCCCTCCACGCCTCCACGCCACTCGCTGAGCATGCTGTGCGCGCAGATGGACACTGTGCTCGTACTCGAGGATTGAATCAGAGAGGTGGGGACGGAGGATGAGTATAGGAGGAAAGTCTATATTGTATTGAATTTGCTACGATTTCTCTACATGGCAAAATGCAACATAATATTGCTTTCAGATTGGAACTATTTTGGCATCGTATATAGCCAATAGCCAAAATTATGGCCTCCATTCAAACAAAGGCTTAAATCCCATATCTTAGGTCTATCTAAGGGTTTGCTTGATTTTGCACTAGCAAGATGTTTATTTACATTTCACAAAAATTCGCGCTTGAACCTCAGTGGGATCTGGGATACACGCAATCAAGCGTCTTAGAATATATGAAAGACTATATATATCAGATGCCTTGATGAATGGAGGAGGATTGGTGCTGATATTTTGAGGGGTAGTCCATGGATAATCTCGTTCAAATTGAGCTCTACATTGAGGGGTGAGATTTGGCAGCTTGGGAAATGTTGTAGACATGCTTGATGGTGTGCTTTGCCCCCGATCTGCAATGCCAGCATACACTCCTCGCTCGCCAAAATGAAGTAGAATGTTTCTAGTGTGTAGATCATTGTGAATAAATTCATGACTATGCACGAATTTAATCGTCTGCAGAAGAGCATTACAAATTGACAAAATGTTGTCTGTGAACTATTGTATAGTTCCAGACGTGTGTTGGAACTCTCTAATTGCAGGCTTGCTTCCATCATGATGACATGCCTGAATCCACTGCTCAAGATGACCTCCATTCCAAAGCTTGAAGATCAGTATAGGTCTTTTGCTATACCGAACAAGACCACGAGGCAATATCATGCCACAATGCTGAACAGCTGTAGCAGTTGCCTCCTCTAGGACAATTTGTAATGTTGGCTTGCTTCCTATTTGGTCTTTGTAGATCTTTGCAGCATAGACAGGATCTTTGAAGAGAGGATGAGCCACTGATACTTGTTTCACATTTGCAAAACGTCCCTCACCTAATTGGGGTGCTTGCAAGTGAAAGATAGAATGCTCCCCAGGTAAGTGTAGGACAGGAGGACATATCGTATCATCAAGGTGTACAACTAAGGGTTGAGCACCTAATGGAGGAGGTACATCCTCTTCTATCCTAGGACGTTTTGAAGAGCCTTCAATCTTATCTTTGCTCTTCAATTCTGAATGTAGCTGTGCTACAAGCTGCATTCGCTCTTTGATTCCAGGTTTGGTTTTGATTTCTGGATGAACCATACTTTCAAAACTTCTAGTGACTTGACCCAATATTGCTTTAATGTGTTATGCATCACTCCATTAGTGTGCAGAGCTGGGTCAAATGAAACTGGGAATGCACTGCACAACTTCAGCCAACACTGTTCCACAAGTTCAATCACAAAATCATTGAACTTTTCCTGCAGTGGATCAAATGCTCGTCGCAAATGATCGTCTTAAGCTCCATAGAGAGATAAAATCAGAGCATCACTAATGTTTCTGCGATGCTGACGCGTTAGCTTTGTCTCTACCATGACTGAAGCCTGAAAATACATGAAGCAAATATAAGTAAGGTAAACCTAGAATAGATAAAAAATTGACTTATATGATTGTAAATAATTCTAAACAAAAACATTTCATGGACAATAATAACCTCCAGTAATGAAAGATTGAAACATTTCATGCACCATAATAACAACAGTAATGAAAGACTTTAAAACATATATAATTTTTTCTTGCAGTGTGATGCAGTGGTCAGCAACAATCAAAGACGAAAAAACATATAATATTAATCGTCTTGCAGTGTGACGCGGTAGTCAGCAGTTGTCAGGGACGAAAAATTTATACTACCAAACCTCTCTACAGTGCGACACGATGGTCAGCAACAACTAGACATCCAATCAACTTAAAGTGTGACACAATGGTCAAAGCATTCAGGATTGAAAGATGTAAAATATATCTCCTCCCTACAGTGCGAACGGTGGTCAGCAGCAACTAGAGACGAAGAATCCATTAAATCCAATCTCCTTGCAGTGCAATGTGATGGTCAACAACAACCAAGAACGATGGATTTAAAAAGTTTAAACCTCTCCTTGCAGTGCAACACGGTGGTCAGCAACAACTAGAGACGATGAATCTATTAAATCCAATCTCCTTGCAGTGCAACGCGATGGTCAGCAGCAACTAAGGATGATGGATTCAAAAATCCTAAACCCCTCCTTGCAGTGCGACACGGTGGTCAGCAACAACCAGAGATGAGGAATCTATTAAATTAAATCTCCTTGCAGTGCGATGCAATGGTCAGCAACAACCAAGGACGATGGATTTGACAACCCTAAACCCCTCCCTGTAGTGCGACACGGTGGGCAACAACAACTAGAGACGAGGAATCTATTAAATCCAATCTCCTTGCAGTGCAACGTGATAGTCAACAAAAACCAAAAATGATGGATTTAACAACCCTGAACCCCTCCCAACAGTGCGACACGGTGGTCAGCAACAACTAGAGACGAGGAATATATTTTTTAAAATCCGATCTTCCAATAGTGTGACACAATGGTCAGCAAAACAACTAGGAAGAAAAGATGCAAGTTAGCTAATTCCTCCCTGGAGTGCGACTCGGTGGTCAACAACAACTAGGGATGGAAATTCTAATTGAATAACCTAAGCTACTCCCTGCAGTGCGACATAGAGGTTAGCAACAGTCAAGGACGAAGCGTCTAAAGTCTAACCCTCCTTGCAGTGTGTCACGAGGATCAACACAGTCAAGGACGGGTGTCTAAACCTGCAGACTAACAATGAGGTGTGAGAAAATCTCCACAACAACAACGCTAGTAAAAAACAAAACATAAACTAACACTGAGTTGAGAGAAAATCTCCACAACAACAGTGTTAGCAAAGAAATTGCAAAAAGAAAAAACTGTACAAAAGAATTTACATGCTCTGTCTGTCTCAGCATGGGCCTGCTCTGCTCACTCTGTCCCTGTTCTCTCTATACTATCCTCTCTCTCTATCAACTATCTATATCTCTCTCTAACAATTGCTATCGCGGCAGTTCGTTTGAACTACCGTGGCCCCCTTTTTTATAAGCCCAACAATATTTCGATTGAAATATATTTTGATCCAAATATATTTCGATCGAAATATAGTTTGATCGAAGTAAATTTTATTTGGATATACGCGTATTATACGGATCTCTAGCGTATAACTACGTAATATACGTACAATTTTTAATATACGGGCGTATAAATGCAACTTAGCCTACATGAGGCAAGAGACCTATTGGCAGGGAATGTTTGACAAAGCAACAATTACTATTGCTAAGTTTGAGGTGGAGGGGCCTTTGTTCCCAAAAACATTTGAGGTCTTTTTAAAGGCATCTAGGAAGACATGGATTGCTTGAATACTAATTTTACTTCATGATGTATTTATTGTCTCTTTTTTATTTTGATTTTCATTTAGATGGCTATTGAATTGTATGTGGCTAAGGATGATAGAGTCTATGCTGGAGAATGTACAAGAGTGGTTAAATAAAGAGGATGAGAATACTATGTTCTCGTCAACACTCTTGGAGAAGGGTACCTAGTACACCTTGGGAGTGATCTCACTGTCCATGGTGGTTGGAGTATCCCCTAGGTGTTATCCCAAAGAGCGAGAAGAGATTCATGCTCATAAGTGAACTACAATCTCTTGTATGAACTATTATATTTTGGTTAAAATAGAATTTTGATGATATTTTTTTGGTGAATTTTGTATGGAAAGGTTTTCTGAAAGAGAGTTCCATCTCTAATGACTGTGTAATCTCACCCCACGCTACACACATTGAGACATCCACCAAGCCACCCTCACATGCAAGGAAAGGTAAAAAAAAGTATACAAAAACCCTCCCAATGTGTGCCTGTAGATGATAATGCTGAGGAGGAGAGCTTTCCAATTTCTCTTCCACCAAAAGTATCCACCTTAGCATCAAAGTCTTGCTTCTCTGAGACTAGTATGAGTCGTTCTCTATATGAGCAGATGCCATCAAAACGTACCACAGGTAGACATTCTTTGCTTGTTTATTTGCTTTTTATTTCTCTAATTATTTCTTGAATTAACCGCTAAGATGTCCTATGGTTTTCTAAGCATTCTTTGAGATTTTAGGCTATTGAAAATTGCATTGTCATGTTTAGGAGAGGAGTTTATTACATGTGTGGATGCTTTGTTATTGGATGTCGAAGCAATTGATGAACGAGCATGGCATAGGTAAGACTTGCATATTTGTCTAAAAAGTTATCTTACCATAATTTACTCTTACCATGATCCTTTGGTTTGTGTTAGTATTGAAATGTGGTTCAAAAAAACACCAATCTATGATGGGCGTGAGTATGCATTGAAGGGGGAAATCTCCCAATTTCGGCAAGGTTGATCTTTGCAGACTTCCCTACGTCCATGTTAGTTGATGGTATTCACAATCACACTACATGTGAACTTTTTTTATGTCATTTGGGAGGCTTCGTGTTCGTTATAGAATGCATATATGTTATGATGTAATTTTTCATTTTAACTTGAGTGTATAGGTAATGTAAAAGTTGTTCACTTTTCCACTGTGCCTTGGCGAGTGGTGTTACGAAAATTGCCGATGTTCACTTGGTAGGCGAGGGTTTCTTGGTGACTTTGTCTCTT
Organism: Adiantum capillus-veneris; assembly: GCF_014529385.1. Classification (NCBI taxonomy): domain Eukaryota; kingdom Viridiplantae; phylum Streptophyta; class Polypodiopsida; order Polypodiales; family Pteridaceae; genus Adiantum; species Adiantum capillus-veneris. The sequence goes on along the minus strand of NC_140940.1, from coordinate 53,184,077 downwards.
TCAAATCCGATTGATGCAAACCTAGAACTCAAAGAGCTTGAGGAGACGAACAAGTTTTGGATGAAAAGCTCCATGGCGCTTTTCCTATTTCTCCAAATTTTGAGCAGAAGACTCCCAAAAATTGAGACAAAGTTTGGGGTGTCAAAAGACAAATCAACAAGAAAACATAATAAAAAATTCACCATATTGATTAGCAATAAATACCACACAAAAACTAATCATATTCTTATTAACACAAAACAACCATAATTAACAAGAATCAATCCTCAAAAATAAAGTTTGTAGCAATTCTGAATCTTACATGCGAATCACATACACATACTCTGTTTTGTCACCATGAATTGAATCATCACGTGATCATTACCGCTCTGATACCATGTTGAGATGCACACACACACACAGAGAGAGAGAGAGAGAGAGAGAGAGAGAGAGAGAGAAGACATGCGAATCACATACACATACTCTATTTTGTCACCATGAATTGAATCATCACGTGATCATTACCGCTCTGATACCATGTTGAGATGCAGAGAGAGAGAGAGAGAGAGAGAGAGAGAGAGAGAGAGAGAGAGAGAGAGAGAGAGAGAGAGAGAGAGAGAGAGAGAGACAAGACGTGAATCATCACGTGATCATTACCGCTCTGATACCATGTTGAGATGCAGAGAGAGAGAGAGAGAGAGAGAGAGAGAGAGAGAGAGATCATGTACGCTCCCAAAAACTGATTCATATTGAGGACAAGATACAAATATATAGGTGAGACCAAGTTGAGTAGAGTGAGCTATATATAGCTCCAACACAAACCTAACAGACAAAAAGCACACAAGAACTCTGCAAAGGGCGGTTCAATGCTTCCATGGAAAGGGGATGGAGAAGAAGGGTTGGATTGTCGTGATGTCGGAGATGAAGGCAGAGAATGGGAAGCATCTATTTTGAGATGTCCCATGCTCAATGCCCCAAATAGTGCACAAAAGGACCAAGCTTGGAATCCAATATTTCCATTTCCTCTATCGAATGTACGTTTTTGTACATTACACACATTCGTGTGCATTTTTGATAGGCTATTGAAGCTCCACATCGACTATGCTTTCACAATGAAGCCATTGAAAAAGTCCTAAGAAGCGATCAAAAGGGTGGAAGCACTCTTGAATTACATTGACTGTCACAATAAAAATGTGTCTAATGTTGCTGCAAGGAACACAGGGGAGGCCCATGAAATTTCCCAACAAGTGTCAATGAGTGGACAAAAAGCCAGACACTTTTTGAAGAAAGTAACCCAAGCAAAGCCAGGTCAATATGATGCTCAAAAGAGCTCCAACCACAAGGCAGGTAACCTTTGGGAACTTTGGAAGGAGTTAAGCAACGCTACTACTGACAATGATTCAAATGGCGAGCTTGCAAACAAGCGTAAGCAAGTTTGGACAAATTTTGATAAATGGTCAAGCTTATGGTCCTTACCAGCACAAGAAAATAACAACGCCAATCATTTCAAGAAGCCTTGGCGGATTTCACCAAGGTCTTCACCCTTTCTTGAGGTGAAAATAACATCACACTTTACATGGTGAGCCATGTTATCTAGTAAACTTAATACGAGGGATTGTTCTCATTAAATAATGTGCATCATTTTCTCATGTGAACAACATATCTTGTTTGCGCATGGTGCATTTTTTATGCACAAATATGGTTCGGTTGAGATTTTTAGCACTCACGGCATGGAGAAGTCCCATTATCGAGCAAGGGGGGTGTACTTCAAAAATACTTGACATGGTGGTGGAATGGTGCAATTCAATTATTTGGAGGAGATGTTCAACTGGTTTTTTTGCACAACATTTTCTCATAAGCTCAGAATGAAGCATGCATGACAATCCAAGATTGCTAGGAAAGTGCGCAAATTAAGTTATCAAGAGCACATCAACAAGTGGTGAATGTTGCAAGGCCCCACCAAGCATATTGCATGGCGCCAATGCAGAGTGCGACAAGGGTCAATGTGGATTTTGCACGAGTGACTACACGTGAATGCATGGTCCAACTCTTCTTTACATATTTTTTTAATAAAGTTTGGTGTATCCTTTTAAAAAACAATAGTCTTTTGCAAAAATTAGTGTGAACAGGGCCCTTATATATATTGGATGCTCTCATAAACCACTTACTTCATACAACACAGGTGAGCTCTTACCATACCCAATGGCGCACACCAAACAAACTGCCAAAGAGCATCTGCTTGCCAACAGAAACACCCTCAAAGGATGCAAGAAGCCGACATGGCTTAAAGGCACAAGAAAACAACCGCAAACACCTGGCTGTTCTAGGCACTCTTCAAGCAGTGGGCATGGTAGTCGGCGGGCCCAAGGTCATCGAGGGTAGAAGATTCTTCACGTGCACAACAACAAACACCTTGACGTAGAGTGAAGCAACACACCCAATGCTAGCAAGAGGAGGAGGGCCAACAGACATTAGAGTTACAGGGAGGAGCCGCCGCACCACCAATTGCAAGCAGGACCATCCAGAGCTCGGGTGGTCCATATAGATGCTAAATCAGAGACAAAGCCACCATGGCAACGAGCTCAAGTACTGCGCACACATCGACTGCCAGTGGGGGGAAGACATTGTCTTGTGACCAAGGAGCTCTCTCCATAGCACAAGATCGAGAGGCAAGGGAAGAGGATGACTCAGAAGAGGTGGCAGGTCCAGCGCCAAAGCATGTAACAGGTGCAAATCTATGTTTTTCAAGAATCCCAAACGCTGCCAACCAAAAAATGTGCAAGTTCCTCCTAGACAACCTCAGCACCATCATAAAATAACAAGGGCATTTGCAAAAATCTGGCACTAAAACAGAAGACTACCGAGCTTCTAATTTGACGTGCCTCGTCTGCTCGCACGGGGAAGGAGATGCTTCAAAGCTATGGAAATCAATATAGAATGCAAGCAATGGTGTTGGAAGCTATTCAAGAATTTGCAAAGGCCCACATCATTTTGGTGTTGGAAAATACCAACCTATGCGCCATACATGCAAAGAGAGTGACACAGCCAAAGGACATGCAGCTTGCACGCCGATTGCAACGGGACTTTGAGCATAAGCCAAAGTTACACCTCCTTTTTCTTTTGCACACCCTTCTCTTTGTACTCAGATGACTTTGCAATAACAAAATGATTGAGAGTTGTGTCTATTGTCTCCAAATTCATTTGCCCTTTCTAATTCTTCATGTGTTTTAAGCTAAGTGATTCTGGTCATGAACGGTTAAATTTAAACCAAATATTAATTGTTTTTGGTATTTTGGGGGGCATACAAGGTCAAAAAATGCAAAAAGGGGGGTGGCCACAAGGGCACACAAATGTCCCAGACAAAAGTCTTGGATGGCTCATGTGGGCGCCCTTGTCGCCACCCCCTTTCTGGCATTTTCTGGCCTTGTTTGCCACCTAGGATACCAATAAATGTTTATATTTAGTGAAACCAGATGTTTATGCAACATGACAGTATAAATTCCACTTCTTTCCACTCAAATGATTTTTATATTGTCCCCAATATGATTTGACCTTTTGGTTTCTTTAAGTATTAAGTTAAGTCAAAGGGAGTGATCATGTGCATGAAAAGTTAAATTTAAGGTTTATCTCACCATTTTTAGGGTCCTAGAGTGCAACAAAGACAAAAAAAATCCAAAAAAGGGTGGCCACAAGGGCGCGTAGATGAGCCATCCAAGACTTTTGGCTGGGCCATCTGTGCGCCCTTTTGGCCACCCCCTTTTTGGCATTTTCTAGCCTTGTTTGCCCTCCAGGATACGAAAAAATGTTAACATTTAGTGAAAGCAGATGTTTATGCAACATGACAGTATAAATTCCACTTCTTTTCACTCATATGATTTTTATAATGTCCCTAGAATGATTTGCCTTTTTGGTTTCTTAATGTATTAAGTTAAGTTGAAGGGAGTGATCATGTGTATCCCACTTATGTTGAGTTGTTGCTTTAAGCCAAAAGGACACTGCTTATTAAACACATCACCAATTTCAATAATTTACAAGATTGAGAGATCACATTGAAAATAACGTACAAGATAGAGAGGCAATTCAAATATATTTTATTACTGCTGAGAAGTTAATTTTACATCATACATCTGAGGAGCTCATAATTTTCTTTGCCATTTCCTGGCACCTCTCTTGCACGCAAGGCATCTCCCCAACCAGGAGGGAGTGCGCTATCGCCTGAGAGTCAATTGAGCCAACAAAAGCATGTATCCCTATCTGGGCAAGCACTTTGCCATGGAAGCTAGTGCCTAATGTTGTGTATACAAGGGATCTACACACTAAGAACACAAGATGCACAGTTTGAGCAATGGTGCATAAACACAAAACCTTGCTCAGAGCTTTCAATGACCATGTCATGAAATTTCCTTGCAGAGTAAATTCATTATGTACAATGGCAACATCGCCAGGGGGGAGTTGTCCTATGTAATGTACAAGGTAAGACTGAGGTCTAAAGGCCGTCTTCCTGCCACCCATCCTTACTACAAACTCATCAACCTCCAAGACGTACTATTATAAACCAGTCAAGCGTAAGAAAAAAGAATGAAGGGAAAAAAAAAACAACATGGAAATAAGGATAGAGTTTACGTCCTGCTCCTTGTCCTCCTCCTCCCTATTGCCCTTTCCACCCAAGTTGATGCTTGATTTCATCGCACCTACGAGCTTTGGATCATCCGGGGGGGGGGTCTGCAGTGGAGTAGGCATCCTAGATGCCTCAACCTTGGCTTGCGTGGCCTGGAACTCTTCCTTGTCCATGTGCAATTGCTCCACTGCCAGGACCTCCGCACACACAACTACAATAGTGATAGTAAAAGAGTCCCCAAGTGGCAAGAGATTGCTTTCAAGGACATTCGTCACACTGCTGTCTAAGGAAAATTGGGTGCTGGTGCATAGCACGGTCAAGCAGTCATCCATGCACAAACCAAATGCTTTCTCCAAGTCATGCATAAAGACATACTCATCCCCATCCACTATTACTGAGGAGAAGTGGCTGATTTCTACCTTTGGGATAGCCTCACCCGCTAGAGGTGCATCCACTAGAGTGTCACTAGGGCCAGCCATAATGATGGATTCCTGAACCACCTCCTCGAGTCCCCCTAGGGAACTCCAGCTGTAACATTTAATGGCCTAATAACTTGTGTGTAGTCGAAAATAGCATGAACATAGTGAGCATTTCATTAGAATAGATTCCTAATGAGAATAACAAGAGTGCTTGGGTGGAGAGAGCAACAAAAAGTATAACACCTAGTTAAATAGCATGAACAATACTTCAAAAGAGAGAAAAATTAAGGTATTGACAACAATTGAGGACGGGATTTACATGGAGCCGGTCCCCCCTCCAAAAGTCTTTGTAATACAGTTTCTCCCATCAAGATAGACATTTTACAATACAACTCTTTGTGTTCCTTCAATACTAACTAGTGCAATGAAGATGGAAACTTCAGGCACTAAGCAAAACACTCATAAAACACAACATTAATTCCCTCACGGTCTAAGACCCAAGACCTCACACACCTTCAAAGATGGTGAGAGCTAGCGGGGTATGAGAGTAGATTGAGAGGAAGAAGGAGTAGTCTTACGAGAAAGATGTACATCTCCTCACATAATCACTCATATTGTCATAGCCTAGCTTAGTAATTAGCATGGTGGAGGAGATGAGCATGCATTGAAGCTCGGCTCTTGGTTGGATTTGCATCACAAAGCCAAGAGTTGTTGGTGTAGGCCTCCCTTCTCACAAGCTTGGAGTAGGTGATAAGCTTTCCATTAAAGTTTGAGAAGGAGAGAGAGAGAGTTTTCTTACTCCACACATGGACTAGTGTGAGCGTGTATGCAATAATGCCTTGAGAAAATCAGCCCCCTCTCTCTCTTGGTCAACCCATATTGCTATTTGCTCATGCTCAGACCCTATTGGACCTCTCCAGGCTTAGCCAATGGAATTTCAAGAGCATAAGTGATAGCCTTGTGACATTTGTCCCCTTTCCCCTTTTGTGAGAGCTTTAGGTAATTAATTAATGCAACTAAACACTCATTGGACCCCTTTGTCTCCTGGCCAATAGGAATCAGGCAAGCCATTGGGCTGGTGAATTCTCATTGGACCCCTTGGGAGACTGTCCAATAGTCTTCTAGAGAGATTAATTCCTATTGGTTCTTTTATTAAGTGTTTTTAAATTAATTAAACTAGATTTACTCTAGCCTAATTCTCATTGGTCCACCTCCATGACCATCCAATAGGATTTGAGCACACCTTGTGGGCATCTGGGCTAGGGAGGTGACATGTGTCCCTCTTTTCCTTTGTGTAAAGGAAGCTTGGGAATGTGTGTGTGTGTGTGTTTCTCTCTCATCCCCTACTTCCAGGGCTCGCCCCCTCCTATGTAGGGATTATGAAGACTTTTTTCACACACACTAAGCATCCAATTTTCCTAGTGTTTGACCTTTGGACACAACCTTTGAATTTTGGAACCTTAGCATTTTGGAGGTCTTAATGGGCTAAACCTTAGGGTCTTTTTAAGCCCATTGTTGCACATTGCTCTTTTGCAGATGGCCCCACCTTTGGATCCCTATTTTCCCACCTTTGGATCCCTACTGTGGCTTGTCTGCGAGCTTAACCAATATTCTAGCTTTTTCTCCCCTGGCACTTCCCCATATTAATGTTGGAATTAGGGTTGCAGAGAAACACACACAGCTTGGAGAAGACGAAGGAGGCTCAAGGCACACAATAGAGAGTGTGTTACTTAGTGTGCAATGGAAAGATAGATAGCCCTAGAGTGATGGGCGTATATACAATGCGCGGGGGAAAAAACCTCCTAAAGAGGGAAAAAATGCCCCGGCGGTCCTAGTGTGTTCACACACATCACTACCACATGTATATGGTAACAAATCCCCCCTGGAGTGATGCGGTGAACGAGAGCTGGCACATGAGTAAAGGGAAGTGCCATGCCCTGAGGACAGGATCAGTCCACAAAGGGGAGTAAGCCCAAAGCTTTGCGGAATGCTTCAAGCTTCTCACGAGACAATGCCTTTGTGAAAAGATCTGCAAGGTTGTCCTGTGTTGGCACATAAGCCAAGCTGATCTCTCCTGCTGAGAGCCTCTCCCTGACATAGTGGTAATGCACCTCAATGTGCTTTGTGCGAGCATCAAAAACTAGGTTCCTCGCAACTGCCAATGCGCTCTGACTGTCAGTGTAGATAGTGTTGGCAGTGTCCTGTCCAACACCCAAGTCAGCCATAAGGCGTCTGAGCCATACACACTCAACCGTAGCTGTGAATACTGCCCTGTACTCAGCCTCACAACTCGAAGTGGCCACAGTAGGTTGCTTCTTGCTCAACCATGATATACATGAACTGCCAAGCATGAAACAAAAACCACTTGTGGACACTCGCGTGTCAAAACAACCAGCCCAATCTGAGTCCGAAAAAGCATGTAAGTCTGGCGGCAATGATCCCCCCTTGGGATAAAACAAGCCAAGATGTAAAGTACCACTAAGGTAGCGGAAAATCCTCTTGACAGCCTGCCAATGCTTAGACCCTGGGCTATGCATAAATCTACTGACCTGCGAGACTGCAAACTGAATATCTGGCCTCATGTTGCATACATAAATGAGGCAGCCAACAGCAGTTTGGTAAAGAGTGACATCAGCAGGATCGCCAGCATCATGTAGACTCAACTTCAAACCTGTTTCCATGGGAGTGGCAATAGGTTTGCAATCCTCAAGTCCAAACTTACATAGCAATGTCTCTATGTAAATTTTCTGACACAAGGCAATACCACCATCACACTGCTTAAACTGTATACCCAAGTAATGATGCAACAGCCCCAAATCTTTCATCTTGAAAGTAGCATTCAAATCAGCCTTAAATTCAGCAATATGTCTCTCATTTGGTCCAGTGATCAGCAAATCATCAACATAAAGAACCACAATGAGAAATACATCATCCTCACGCTTTACATACAATGTGCTTTCTGTTGGACTGTTATGAAAGCCTCGTTTAACCAAATGAGTGTCAGCTTTCTCATACCAATCACGAGGAGATTGCTTCAACCCATACAAATCCTTCTTACATTTGCACACTTTGTCCTCTTGTCCTTTTATGACAAAACCGCGAGGCTGCGTTACATAAACTTCCTCAAATATGTCACCATTCAAGAAAGCAGTAACAATGTCTGATTGATGTACATCCCAACCAAAATGAGCTGCCAATGCACATAGAAAACATACAGTAGTCATACGACAAGTGGGAGCAAAGGTCTCTTCATAATCTATGCCTTTTTGTTGTGCATAACCCTTTGCAACAAGTCGAGCCTTATGGCGATCGATCTCACCATCCGGCTTGCATTTCAACTTGTAAACCCACTTCGTACCAATGGCCTTTTTGCCAAGAGGCAAATCACATAAAGTCCATGTGTCATTCTCTATAAGTGCATCATATTCTGATTTCATGGCAGCAATCCAATTTTCTGAATTCTGTGCTTCATCAAAAGACAGAGGCTCCTCAACATCATGTAAACTAGACACAACCAAAGCATAACAATCTGATGCAGAAGATGCATGGCGAGAGCCTGAACGAGTACGACTAGATAAAGGTGCATCCAATTTACTGTCACGCAAAGTGTGCACCAGCCATTTTGGCATACCTCTAGCCTGCTCATTTTCAGCCCTTTCCTCATCAAGTACATCATGTACATCTGCATCAGTAATAGGCTGTTCTAAAACATTTTCAGAAACCCCCATAGGCTGTACATTTGCCTCATTGGAACTTACATTCGTATTTCCACCACTGAAAAGAGGCAACAAAGTGTCATAAATGTCCTGTGAGCTTACATTACTGTCTCTAGTACATGACAGCAAGGGCTGAACAGAATCTTCCACAAACACTACATCACGTGAAACCAGAATATGTTTTGTTTGCGGATGATACAACCTGTAACCTTTGCTTTCAGCACTATAACCAACAAAAATACATTTGACAGCCTTATCATCCAATTTTCTGCGCTGCACTTGTGGCACCAAAGCATATGCCAAACAGCCAAAAACACGCATGTGCTCAATAGAAGGCTTTCTATCATGCCATGCTTCAAATGGAGTAATAGACTGCAAAGCTTTCGTAGGACACCTGTTAAGTACATAAGTGGCACACATGATGGCCTCAAGCCAAAAAGAATGCGGCAAAGCTTGACTTTGACCATACATCGTGCCATTTCTGTTAGTGACCTGTTTTTCCTCTCAGCAACACCATTTTGCTGAGGTGTATAAGGCACTGTACATTGGTGTTTTATCCCACGACTAGCCAGAAATGCATTAAATTCATGAGACATATACTCCCCCCCTCGATCGGAACGGAGGGTGCCCATAGTACATTTTGAGACATTTTCAGCCATAGCCAAAAATTGTTTGAAGCACATAAAAACTTCGGACTTCACTTTAAGTGGAAATACCCATGCATGCCTGGAGTAATCATCAATGAAAGTCATGAAGTACAGGTAATTGCCCAAGGACGGAGTTTGCATGGGCCCACAAACATCACTATGCACAAGTTACAACCTGCATGTGGCCCTAACTGAACCATCCTTTGGAAACCTGGAACGCTGCATTTTACCCAGAATACAGCCTTCACAAACATGTTTGACAGGTGCTTCAAGAGGCGGCAAAGAAGCAACCATATCAGATTTCTGCAAACGCAGCAAACTGGCAAAATTCAGATGACCAAAACGTGCATGCCAAAGTTTTGCATCTAAAATAGCCCTTGAATCTGCAACGGCATTTGCAAAATTTTGTCCACACTTGTCATACAAAGTGAGCTTATACAGCCCACGCACAAAAGCCCAGATGCAACAATTTCATCACCAAAAGTGAGATCATGAACAGTACATCTGTCATCCACAAATTTGACTACAAGTCCAAGTCTAGCAAGTGCGGATACAGACAAGAGATTCTTCTTGATCCCAGGTACATAAAGTGCATCAACAAGTGTGAAGGAACTGCCATTAGCAGCAGTGAGCACAATCTTTCCAACTCCCTGAACTGGATAAGAGGCGTTGTTGGCACAAGTGACTGAATTCCCATGAGGGACAGACTCGAGAGAGGTAAACAATTCACGATGTGAGGTAATGTGCTTTGTAGCACCACTGTCGAAATACCACACATGTGAATCTGCAGCAACTGACAAGCATGCATCATGGACAGCAGGATTGTAAGTGCACTCTGCGCTAAAAGCCCATTCTGCATCAACATCAGCATCACAATCTCCTTTCACAGAAGACTCAACAATGGATGCATTTGTAGTGGAACCAGCATTTGTAGTGGAACCACCCTCTTTCTTCTTAGCCTCTTTGGCCTTTAACTTAGGACACGACTTGATCAAGTGATCATTGGCTTTACAATAATGGCAACGCATCTTCTTTTTGCCCTTATCACCAGAATTGCCAGACGAAGTGCTGCCAGCAGAAGCATTAGGAACATAATTTTTGCCACTCGCAGCAGAACCATAAGAAGTGGCTGCATTACTGTTACCACCCTTTCTTTGAGAAGCAATAAAAGCCTGTTCAACTGCACGCTGCCTAGTCCTGTTTTTTCTAGAAAGTGACTCTTGCAACAGCAATGTGCATAATGCATCAAACTTGACAACTTCAGGATTTCCTTGGGTCATCAGTCTCCAAGTACTAGCAAAAGTCTGGTAGGAATCTGGTAAGGCATCAAGAACAGTCTGCACAAGGGAGCTGTCCGAAATGACTTCACCTGCAGAAATGAGTTGCTCATTGATATCCTTGACACTAGCAAGGAAAGTGTCCATATCATCTTCCTCATGCATAATCTTCGACTCTAGCTCTTTACGCAGCAAAGCAATTTTAGCCTCATTGCGGCTTGCATAAAGACCTGCTAGAATATCCCAAGCCTGTTTTGCAGATTTTGCTGAACGGATGTGAGGAATAATGGTGCGCTTCACAGACAACGCAATCAATGCATGAGCCTGCGCATCCTTAACATCCCAACGAGCTTGTTCTGCCGTAGGCAAAACAACTCTAACAGCTGCAATCCTTGCAGCAAGACCTGCAACATCCTCAACATCGCCTACATCTTCAGAACCAGGACGTACATCAATGCCCTGCACAATGTTCCAAACACCTTTTGACACAAGAACATGTTGCATCATATAATCCCACATAGGGTAGTTGTCCCCATCCAACCTGTCCTCAGTAGCAAACATCTTGAACACATTTGTGTTGTTGTTGTCAGCCATGGTAAATGCTGCACCTGATGTGAAAACTGCCCGAAAATAGGAGAAATGGAGCGGGAACAACTTGTGCTATGTAGCACAAACCGTAGAAGACTATAAGGCACCTGTTATGCAGAAAACGACGCTGACAAAAAATCTGCACAAAATGACGAAATAGCCTGTGCAGTACTGCCTGTGGTGGAAACGGAGGCCGAAATGAGCCCAAATCAAAATTCTGAGCAGACCAAGCTCTTCCAGCTTTCCCAAAATATTTGTCGACCTACGAACGCTCGCCAAAGCTCACTGAAATCGGAGAAAGTGAGCAGGCGTGTGCTGGAGCAGCTGGCGACTAAGCCCGGGAGGACGTGACCTGCTCTGATACCAATTGTTGGAATTAGGGTTGCAAAGAAACACACACAGCTTGGAGAAGACGAAGGAGGCTCAAGGCACACAATAGAGAGTGTGTTACTTAGTGTGCAATGGAAAGATAGATAGCCCTAGAGTGATGGGCGTATATACAATGCACGGGGGAAAAAGCCTCCTAAAGAGGGAAAAAATGCCCCGGCGGTCCTAGTGTGTTCACACACATCACTACCACATGTATATGGTAACAATTAAATGATCAGTTTAACATGAGCAAATCATTTAGGAGAATTAGATATTAGTTATTATGACACGAGCCAAAGTGCCTATCCTACTAATGCAAGGTTCATGGGGACACCCTCCTACTCCTTGGCACATTGATAAAGGACCCAACCTGAAGGTGTGGTAGACGGAGCTCCTCCAAATCACAGATCCAAGGTGTGGTAGGTGGAGAGGAATATTACAAGCCGAGAAAGGTACTCCACCCCCAACTTGCGCTTCTTGAGTGCTGAAAACCTTGGGGATTGTTTGTCCAAGAAATGGCTTGTGTCGTAGGCAATTTCTGGAACCGTCTCAAGCTCTTGGATAATGGGTGATCACATTTGTGTATATAGCACAAGAGATTGCAAGGCACCCATATCCCAGCATGTGTGGAGATAGATACGGAATATTTTATGATGTGCTCCTCCATGAATGCTGAAATTTTGGCAAATGCATCCATGTGAAGGGCAATTGTGGTGTCAAGGTCAGGGAGATGAGTAAAGAAGGTGCGGAGGGCCTACTTCTCTTTGAATTTGGTGTCCTCGAGGAAGAGGGTGAAGCGTGACAAAGGGATGGATGTGGGTGCAAATGCAAAGGATGTGGAGGCATCCATATCTAGCGTGGGGTACAGACAGAGAGTGGAGGAGCTCAAGGGTTGTGAAAGTGAAAGGTTTGAATGAGTTGTGCAGCCCTCTTTTATAATGGTCCCTTTTTTAAAGAAGACACTTTTCCCAATCAAAAAAAATCAGGCACTTTCACCATTAATGAAGTTTCATTTCAATGTAAAAAATTCTATTCAAAGTCTTAAATTTGTCGAAGCAAATATATTGATTACATAGGGGGTTATTTCCAAAACTGCCAGAGTTACAAAGCTATAAGAGCGATAGCATAGTTCCATCCATGCCCCAATCCTCCTCGACCTTCAATTTGTCTTCCATTCTCTTCCCAATCTGCGAACATTCATTATAATAAGTAGCCAATGATTGTCAAACTATGATGGAGTGAAAATGTGGTGGAAGGATTCTCACCTTGTGACCTTGCAAATGAAATTGCGCTTGTTGAAGGTCCTCAAAACCCATAATAGCCAAGTATTCTCGCCCATTACTGAGAGTCCAATGCTTGTTCACTTGGACAGCCTCCAAAGCATTGTTGGGAATCCTCACTTCAATGTCAAAGCTTGCAATAGCACCATCTACGCTCTATAAGGGAGTCCACACTCCAAGCTTGCACATCCAATGATCATAGTGAAATCGTATGTACAAGGAGATGCGGGATTTTAAATAGCGCATCCCAATACCTAAAGCTCCAACCTTACAACGATACCTATCCCAATACCTAAAGCTCCAACCTTACAACGATACCTATCCCCATTGTGCATGCCCTCCAAAAAACCCTAGTCCTCTTCTAAAAGCCTCCCTAATTCCTCATAATGCACATCTCTACATACAAGAATTGTGGTAGTCTCCACAAATCCAAACTCTTTAATAATATGCATGAAACAATGAATAGGCCAACCCCAACTCAAGCCCACAGACCTAGAAGCTTTAGAATAATTCAAGGATTTTTGGACATCTATTATCATCTTCTGCTTGAAAGATGCTACCGACCACAAATCTGATTGTGGCCACTCCATACTAATAAGGAAGATACTTTGATGGGTTCAAGCTTTCCAAACTCTTGTGTAGAAGTAGGAACAATATAGGAGTGAGAATAGAAGAAAATTCTTCTTTGAACCAGTTTGGTTGGGCAAAGATGTGCAAAAATTGCTGCTCCAATATCCACATGTATAGCATTGAATGTGTGCGAGAGACTATGTAGTGGCTGTTCCTCCACCAATGTGGATGGAAATATGACTATAAATGCATGGCGAATCTTAAGTATGAATCCATAAAAACATTCCACTGTGATTTCAAACCTAGCTTTGTATTCTCAAAACATGTACTTACAATGTGTTCGAAATCGAACTGGTTATTACAATTGCATGCTTGACATTGAGAAAACATGTTGCACAATGGCTACGGTCCTCTTGTCTTTGTGATTCTTGAAGCCAAGGAGATTTCCTTTCTAGTGATGATCCAAGTTTGCACGATTTTGCAAACCATGAGGGCCAATAGAAAATGGCTTTATGTATACCCAAGAAACTTTGGTGAACTCTCGTGGCACCCACTCATCATCTATACCTCTTGTGTTGTGGCGTGCAAGTGCTGTGACCTCATCCTTTGGTCGTTTACTGCAATTGAGCTAGACGCAGGTTTCGTCCTCGTGCATCTTTGTGAAGCATCCGTGATCGTTTTTCTAATTTTTGCGTCAACTTTTTTGAGAAAATTTAGCTTTTTGCTATTCATATGGTGGCCATCAATCTTGAGTCTCACGTCGTGTCTCACGTCACTCTATTTTGAGGACTCTTTTATTATTAACATCTCCTTTTCCCTGCTTTTTGGGTAACGTCCCTCACATCTTTGGACGTTTATTGAGCATCCTTCTTGTTTTTATCATTGGCACAACACAGTCGTCATATTTCTCTTGTTCTCAATTGTAGTCTTCACCATATATGGCGTGCAGATTCTGCGATCTTATCTTATACGTTGTTGTGCGCATTTTGAGAACCCCGTTTTTGGTAAATTTGTACATACGAACATGACGCCCGATGTCAAAAGGGTGTATGGGCTTTGTTTTTGTGATATTTTTAGCTTGCTTTAGAAGGCACATGTACATGCACTGCAAGTCTAGTGACAACTGTTGGGCTACTGTAATTGCCCGTGAGTGAGTGAGTTTTTTGAAGCGAGACTTGTATATAAAAAAAACTCATGTGAAAACTTAAAAAAGTTCAGTCAAACTCCAGAATTTTGCAGGTTTGAGCTCGCTGTGCCTCCTTGATGGTTTCTGTTGCAGTTTTTGCCCCCGCCTTTCCTACTCTACGCGTAGTCGTGTTGGGACAGCTCTCTGTTCGCGTCAATTTTTCATGTAGCGGCGTGTAGATTCAAATTTTTTCATCTTCAGCTTTCTTGCCAATCATTTTTCAAGCTTTAAAGTGCCCCAATTGGAGTTGCGCTCTTTAGGTTACGACTAGTTCTCTGCAGGGTTATGGCTATGGCAGCCTAGTGACAAATAATGTACAGGCAGATTGGAAAGGCATGCATTTATGAATTGTGGAATTGATGTTGAATTTGTGGGTTTGTGATGTTCAATGGTGAAAGATGTGGCCCTTGTATTCATATACATTGGTCGGCGTGTGCTGTAAATCCATGCTTTGGCAGGGTTTTGCTCCTATGTGGCATAGTCTCTTGGGTGGGCGATGGCCAGTAAATTCCCAAGGGGACTACTCTTGTTGGACTTGTGGTGTATCAAAGGGATTTTCCAAAGCTTTTGGTGTTCTTGTAGTTCTCTTTCAACGCTCTTGGTTGACATCACTATAGAGGTGTTCCAGTTTGTTTGTTTCCCAATAGTGTTTTGGTGCCCGCCATCGAGGATCTTCTTCAAGTGACCTTCAATTGACATCTTTGATGGCTACGGTGACAAAGTTTCCAAGGTTCTATGGTCATGTAGGTGAGGATTCTGATGCATTCATTGAGAAGATGGAATTTTCTTGTTTGATTGCAAATAAGGAAGATCCAATGATTATGCTCAAGATTTTGTTCTTTTGCTTGAAAGACGATGCAAGGACATGGTATGATGAGTATGAGTCTTGGTGGAAATCATCTCAACCTTCACAAGTGATGACTTATCATGAGTTCAAGAAGGTTTTCCTTGAGAGGTTTAGTAAGGTAGAGGACCCAACGGATGTATGGCACTCCATTGAAGAACTTGTGCAATGTGATGAATAAAGTGTAGATGCCTTTGTCAAGGAGTTCAATGCTTTGTGGAAGAGGTGGTGTGTTGCTTTGGGTAGTGATGTTCCTCCTCTATGCTTAAGAAGTGTATTTTTATGTAAAGTTTGAGAGCTGATTTGAAGTGAAAGGTTGAGCTTAAAAGGCCACTTACATTTGAGGACGCAGTACGGATTGCAAAGCATAAGGAATGGAAGTTAGAGAGAGTGCAAGAGCTTGGATTGCAGGGTGATGTGGAGCCAAAGGTTTCTCTATGCATTGATGTAGGTAAAAAAAGTGCCTCTAGTGAAATATTATATCATGACGCGGTTCTCTTGAGAAAAAGAATCAAGAATGTACTAAGGAGAAAGAGCTAAGAAGAATGCTCTCATTATGCCATCCTTGTTGTTTAGGCCACTTAATGGTGCTTTACATGCCAAAGGTGATGTTTCTACCAATGTGAAAGTTAATGAGAAGGAAAAGGATGCAATTAGTGAAATCTTAAAGAATGATCATGATGAGAATCAAGTTGTAGATGCCATTGTTGATGTGTCCAATGTGAAAGATGAGCATGTGGGTGATGTGAAAGTGGATGTTGGGTATCCCTCTCCTTTATGTGAAGTAGCTGAGAATGATTTGCAAGTCAATGAGGATACTTATATAGAAATGAATGATGAGAATGAAGAGATTTCTCAAATGCATGCTATTGTTGAGTCATTTCCACTAAATGATGATGTTGTTGAGCATGTTGTGGACCTTATTAATGAGGAGATTGTCCATGAGGACTCTTGTGATTGCATTTGTAGTGATGTTTGTGGCCATCCCTTAATTGATAAAGAGAATAATGAGGTTTTAGAGGAATGAAAAATGATGGAGATGCTCTTTCTATGCCTCATGTGAATATGGTTGATGATACCTTGCTTGATCCTCTTGTTAAGGAGTGCAAGTTATGTATGAAGGGTGGATTACCTATCAAGCATGGTGTGGCTGAATTGGTGGATGGATGCTTAGTCAAGCGTGGGGATAATGAGATGAATATGCAAGAGGATATAAAAATGGCTGAGGTAGAAGTTGAAGACTTTTTGGATGAGATGTTAAAGGCTTCCTTGCATGCTATAATGATGAAAGGGTCTTTCTCTATTGTATTTGTTGACAGTCTTTATGCCTAAAGAGGATTTGGATTCTACACATGGTTTGTGCTTTCATATTAGGAGTAGGAAAATTGATATGGTTGGTATTTCTTCATGCATTTTGTGCTTATGTTGTATGGCCCTTTGATCTGGGTGGACAATATGCTTATGCTACTACTGAGCATGAATGCTCTAGAAAACTGGGGCGTTGGCAAACTATGTTCTGCACATTTTGAGAACCCCATTTTTGGTAACTTTGTACATACAAACATGACACCCAATGTCAAAAGGGCCTATGGGCTTTGGTTTTGTGAGATTTTTAGCTTGCTTTAGAAGGCACATGTACATGCACTGCAAGGCGCTAATTTAGTGACAGCTGACAGGCTACCAAAACAGCCCGTGAGTGAGTTTTTTGAAGCGAGACTTATATATAACAAAAACTCATGTGAAAACTTAAAAAAGTTCAGCCAAACTACATAATTTTTCAGGTTTGAGCTTGATGGTTTCTGTTGCAGTTTTTGCCCCCGCCTTGCCTACTCTACGTGTAGTCGTGTTGGGACAGCTCTCTGTTCGCATCAATTTTTCATGTCACGGCGTGTAGATTAAAATTTGGTCATCTTCAGATTTCTTACCAGTAATTTTTTAAGCTTTATCTCAAGCTTTAAAGTGCCCCAATTGGAGTTGCGCTCTTCAGGTTACGACTAGTTCTCTGCAGGGTTATGGCTATGGCAGCCTAGTGGCAAATTGTGTACAGGCAGATTGGGAAGGCATGCATTTATGAATTGTGGAATTGATGTTGAATTTGTGGGTTTGTGATGTTCAATGGTGAAAGGGGAGGCCCTTGTCTTCATATGAATTGGTCGGCGTGTGCTGTAAATCCATGCTTTGGGTAGGGTTTTGCTCCTATGTGGCATAGTCTCTTGGGTGGGCGATGGCCAGTAAATTCCCAAAGGGACTACTCTTGTTGGACTTGTGGTGTATCAAAGGGATTTTCCAAAGCTTTTGGTGTTCTTGTAGTTCTCTTTCAACGCTCTTGGGTGACATCGCTATAGAGGTGTTCCAGTTTGTTTGTTTCCCAACAACGTCTTCTCACAACTAGATATGGCTATGACTATTCTCGTCAACGATTTTCCTTCTGACCAGTGTTTTGTTCCTCCTTTCCAAGGCTAAGGATTTTCAGGCTAGAAAGTAAAGATGTTGTTAATTCTTGAACAATGAACTCTCTGATATTGTCCTTGGAAATTGTGTATGTTTGCCTTAGCCTGTTTTGATACGGATCATGACAACGTGCTTATCACTAAAGGACCTGTATTTGAAGATTGGCATGTTGCGTATACAGATTGGCAATGACATGATAAAGCAGCTTGATGGTATATTATTTTTGCTCTTACTGATTCCCTTTTGCTTGATGTGTATGAACTGCCTACTTTCCATGACGTATGAAAGTACCTTATTGAAAACTTTCAGAAGAAATTTTTTTCAAAAATACTTTATTTGAGAGGTTTGCTTATCAATTTACAATATAAAGTTGGTACTGCCATGACGGGACATATTGAGTCTTTCAAATCTATCATTAATCAACTTGCTGCTCTCGGTGATCCTATTCCACAAAAACAATTGATTACATTTCTCCTTGACACGGTGAAGGACTCTTGTTATGATAACATTGTTACCATTCTTTCTAATAAAGATGGTCTTGATTTTGACCCAAGCCTATATGTCTTTAATTGATACTCTCAACGTCAAGAACAACGTAATGCTGATCATGATACAGCTATGATTTCACAAGAGGAGATTGAGTCACAACAGATGGAACGTGCTTTTTATGCTCGAAGGCGTCCATTTCAATGAGGAAACCATAGAGGTGGTTGTCGTGGTAATATTTTCTCTCGTCTCAAATTTTCTAATAAGCAATGTTCTTACTGTGCAACAAAAATGGCCATACTAAAGATGGTTGTTGGGCACGTCAATATGATGAAGAACACAATATTACCACTAAAAACCACGTTTATCTAGAGATTCTTTTTCTTCTTGTGAATATTGTGGACGATCTGATCATCCCACTGTTAACTGAGTTGACGTCAGTAAACAAAAGCTACTAAAGACCGAAGACGTATAAATGCACATCGAGGATGAATACAAAGAAGCAGTGAATATTGGAGTTACACATTTTTTACATTTTCCAAAATGGCCATGTATTGTAAATTCCCAATTTATTTCAAGCCATTGTAATATTTTGAATGTGTTACTGGCTCAATGGGAGTTACAAGATGTAAAGAACATGTCAGCTAGTGGGCCTAGGTAGATTTAGTAAGTGGTGGAGCCCTAAAGGAGTTGGGTGCCCGGAAATTGCATATTTTTATCCTGGGTATATAAGGTAGTGTGTAAACAAAATTAGGGTTCTCAAGCTCATTTGTTGAGACCACTCTTTGGTGAGAGCTCATGAGGTGTGTGGCTATGGATTCCTTGAGCTTCTCCTTGCTCATCTGACTTGATTAACACTAATAAAAGCTTAATTCTCTTTCACTATGCCTCTCTCATACTTCTTGTGATTTCTAATGATGCTTTGATTAGCTAGAGCGTAGCTGATTAGTGGTTAATCCCTCTCTAATCTTGTGTGATTTCCCTCTTTTGCTTGTGTGTGCATGTAGGTTTTATTGGAGTGTAGTGCTCAATAGATCTATGTGTGTGTGTGCTTGTGATTAGTGTATTGCATGATAGAATTAGTGTTGTGTGCATCTTGCAATTGTTAGTGTGTGTGATTGGGTTGATTGGAGATGAAGGAAAGTGGATGTGGAGATTGGCCATCATTGTGGCTTAGCTTCTCTCCACTATGTCATCTGCATCCTTTAGAATCTTGTTAGGGGTCTTCAGTTCAACACGCCCAATCTGGCACAACTACAACGCTCTAGGTTTTCCCTCCCATGTTTATCTAGAAATTTTAGAACAATAGAGTCCTCTTCATTAGCCCAAGTTCTAAACACCTCTCCTCCCCTAGCAACAAAGTTTTCTCTGTCCTCTAACTATAGGTATTCCCAAATCCATGGGCCGAGCCTGCACATAAGAGTCCTCTTCACTACCCAGGTGCTAAACACATCTCCTCCCTTAGCACAACAAAGTTTGCTCTATCCTTTGACTATAGGTATTCCCACAGCCATGGGTCGAGCTTGCACGTATGAAAGGGCCTTTGACCTATATCAGCATGGGAGCCAAAATTTGGCACAATACAAATGTTGCCAACATAATTAAATAGACACTTGTATGCAATGTCATCAACTAGTAGAGTATTCTCAGGCCCAAATTGACCAGTAGACCTTTTCCAAAAGTCATCCAAATGCTTAAAGAAAATAGGTTTTTTGCCGTTGATCTTGTGCTTTTGGAGCACATCACAAGAAGACTGCCCAATGAAACCTAACATCACTGCGTGTAAACTGGGGAAGCATTCTCGGAAATGAGTCACTAAGTTATGCTCCATAATGGAGCTCCATATAAAGACCTTAAAGTGACTGGCTGCCCACAGTAAAAATTGCCTTGCATCAGGCCGCACAAGAAAGTATAGCCATCTAGGCCTCTCGACCAAAACCTGGTCATAAAGTAGATTCCATGTTGAGAAAAAAAATTCTTCATCCAAATCTACTTTATGAATCAGAAGACCGTTCAAATACAAAATCAGAACTGTAGGAGCATTGTGCACACTATCTGGGACATAGTAGTCTTCCTTAGCCACTCCAAGCATCCGGCTCGGATCATTGCAGTTTGGGAAAGATCATGTTGGGGTGAGCTAGACTTATATACTTGTGCCAGCTTCATGAAAACCTTTTTTTTCAGCTCCATATACCTTTTTAACCTTTTAAATAGGTGATCTGTCACAAGTTTTTTTGGCCTTAACTTGTAAATCGATCTTCGTGGTGAACACACTAGCACAACCATCATATCTTGATGTATTACTGCATAAACTGTATAGGCAACTAGCTTACTTAAAAACGCAAGAAAATATTTGCAATAAAAATATCGTATATCATTCAAAAAATTTCCTTGAAAAAATATAATATTTACAAAGGTGCATCAGGGCTATAGACCAGCACCATCTTGGCTGGTAGTAATTGGATGTAAAGAATCAACAAAAGGTGACTAGCCAGAGGGAATTCGTCAGCAGGCACATCCCCATCAACTCTCACACAATCAACCAGGGGTTGGTCAACTACCTGCTTGGCAGCATCGCCTAGCAAGGACTTCAGGGGCATCCCCACCATCTTGAGAAGCTTCACTGAACAGGGTTTTCTTTCGCCTCTTGGATGGTGGCTTTGCCGAACCTTATTTCCTTTTTCTTCCTTGCACAAACATCTTCTAGAGTGTCTGCACAATCTTCCCCGACATCAGGTGTACCTTTCTCCATGAATGTATCATTGCCTACATCTTCATTGTCCTCTTCGAGTTCCACTACAGTCGACCTTGTCGACCTCGTCGACCTCCTAGGGAAGTTTTGCTTTTGCTTCCCACCTCTTGCAGGCTTTTGCAGTTTTGCCTTGTCCTTTGTGGCATCTCCCTTTGCCTCTATAGAATTATCCCGTGCTTGAAGAATCTTTGTAGTTGTAATGGAATAAGTGATAAAAAGTAGTAAGTACCTTCAAGCCAACTAATAATTGTGTATTAGCTAGCAAATAACTGGCTAAATCTTGAAAACAGTACCTGAAACTGGTTGCAAGATAACTTCGCTACCTAACTAGCTACAAGAAAACTTCGCTATAGATTCTTCCCAACATTTAGAGTCGACCATAATTTCCATCGACTGCATTCCAAGTCCACCTAAGCTCTTCAATGGAGTGAAGACAGAGGTGCTTGGAACACTATCAACTGTTTTGAGAGGACATAAAGCTGCCAAAAAACAAAAAACAAAGTTAACCTTTTGAAAACAATAACCAACTAGCTAAAAAAGAAAATAGTAGCCTAATGCTGTTTGGAAGCTTTCTTTGAGCATGATGTACAATTATCAAACAAGAATCAGATAGCTATTAGTAGTTATAGCCTATTACATAGGTATACGCTACAAACAAGCAATAGCTAATGTTAAGCTATTTTACCAGTATGAGGTAGCTATTACCAGCCCATAGCTGCTTCATAGCTACCATATACCTATTAAGGAGTTACTGTTCTACACAATATCTTGTGATAGTTGGTCAAGAGCTCTATGTAGTTATAATAGCTTTTGTAATGTCTACTTAAGCTATATAAATAATTAGTCAAAATGGGCATAGCTAATCCTACCTAGCTATTCAAGGCATAGCTACCTAATAGCTGGTTAAAAGCTTTTTGTCAACCTATTGTTGAGCTATTTAACAAGAACCAGGCTGCTACTAGCAATTAATAGTCGTTCCATAGCTATCAAATGGTCTTAAGGAGTTTATGGTCTACACAATAGCTTTATACAACTATTAGATAGGTAATAGCTATATTAGTAGCTACCTGATTAAGGCCATATCTATTACCCTCTAGCTATAAAAGTCAATTTCAGCTAAAAGCTGGTTAAAAGCTTCTTGTAAAACAACTATAGTCAACTTTGGATAGGTCATAGCTACTTACAAGATATTGAAGGTAGCTATTGGGCAGCTATCAGCAGTTAATAGCTCTTCCATAGCTATCAAAATGGACTTAAGTAATTTAAGATTTATAGAATAGCTCTATATAAGGTGGCCAACAGCTATTAGAAAGGAAATAACTCTATTAATAGCTACTCAATTAAGGCCAAATATGTGACCCTCTAACTATCAAAGTCACTTATAGCTAAAAGCTGGTTAAAAGCTTCTTGTCAAACACCTATAGCCAAATTTGGATAGTTCATAGCTACTTACAAGCTATTGGAGGCAGCTATTGGGAAACTATTAGCATTAAGAAGCTTTTCCATAGCTATCAAAATGGTCTTAATGGTTAATGATGTACACGATAGCTTTATGTTGGGGGTCCCATCATTGCAATCGCTCCAATGACCAATAAAATTATCAATTCGGAGGGATGAGCTACCCGGTTAGGGCATGGAAACCCTCACACGGTTAGTGAGCTAATCGTGGCAACACAAATGGTTAACTCTACGAGGTGAGACTCTCGACCTATGGAGGAGCAAAACCGCAATGAAGGGAAATCTCCATATCCACTTATCTTCACCTATAATCAACACAATCACACACACTACGATTGCAAGACGCACACAACACTAATCCTATCATGCAACACACTAATCGCAAGCACACACACATAAATCCATCGAGCACCACACTCCAATCAAAACTACATGAACACACAAGCAAAAGAGGGCAATCACACAAGATTAGAGAGGGATTAACCACTAATTAGTTAAGATCTAGTTAATCTAAGTATCATAGGCAATCATAAGAAGTAAGAGAGAGGCATAGTGAGAGAGAATGAAACATTGATTAGTGTTAATTAAGTCTCATGAGCAAGGAGAAGCTCAAGGACTTCATAGCCACACACCTCAAGAGATCTCACCAAAGAGTGCTCTCAACAAATGAGCTTGAGAACTCTAATTTCGTTTACACACTACCTTATATACCTAGGTTAAAAATATGC
The DNA here is from genome assembly GCF_014529385.1 of Adiantum capillus-veneris. Classification (NCBI taxonomy): domain Eukaryota; kingdom Viridiplantae; phylum Streptophyta; class Polypodiopsida; order Polypodiales; family Pteridaceae; genus Adiantum; species Adiantum capillus-veneris. The sequence goes on along the minus strand of NC_140940.1, from coordinate 53,160,709 downwards.
AATATCCGGGCACCCAAGGCCTTCAGGACTCACCACTTACTGAATCTGCAACCTATTCATAGTAAGTGACCTATTCTTTACAACTTGGAACTCCCATTGAGCCCGTAACACATTAAAATATTACAATGGCTTGAAATAAATCGAGAATTTACAATAGGTGACCATTTTGGAAAAACGTGGAAAATGTGTAACTCCAATGTTTATTGCTTCTTTGCATTCATCCTCGATGTGCATTCATATGTCTTTGGCCTTTAGCAGTTTTTGTTAACTGACATTGACTCAGTTAACATTCCCCCCTTCTTATTTTAGTGCCCGTCCTCGGGCACTGTTGAAAAAAGTACGTGGAGAGTGTGGAAGGTTTTTGATTGGTGGTTGATGGGCTGATTGTCTTCATTGGTTGTTGAATTTATTGATGAGGTTCACTTTGCTGCAGCATCTTCAAGGGTTCGAATATGTCTGATGTGAGAGATGATGTTGCATTTGTCGATGTAATAGCATAATGATGAGGCTGTTGTTTATTTAGGGAAAGTATGTACAAGGAAAGTAGAATGATGAGATCCTAAATTAGGGTCTAATACCTGGATGACCAAAGGGAAAAAAACCCAGTGGGAAAAAAGTGCCTTTGGGATACGTGCATTATTGGAGTACTTATTAGGATGGAAATATTAATAAAGTACTCAAGGGATTATTCACAAATATATATATTAAAAAAATATGATATCCGTGGAAGTGTACTGGGCCAAAGCCAATTTGCCAAGGTCAACACCAAGCGATGGGGTGTGTTGGGCAGTCACCAGGCCCTATTTGCTTGGTGTTGACTCCACTATCGCATGTGATGATTTTAACCCCAAGGTCAGTACCAAGCAATAGGGAACGTTGGGTAGTTTCCAAGCATCCTATTCACCCCGTATTGACTCAATTGTCATACGTAATGACTTTAAGAGCAAGATCAACACCAAGTGATAGGGAACGTTGGGCAATTCCCAAGCTTCCTATTCGCCCAGTAGTGACTGAACTGTATTTTGATAATCACGTCACCATGGTTTTCATTGTCGGTTACACCAAGGTTAGCACCAACTCATAGGGAGCGTTGGGCAATCCCCAAGCGTCCTATTCACCCAGTAGTGACTCAACCGAGTTTTGCCTTTCTGTTGTTGGTTATCATGCCCCAAGGTCTTTGACGTCACTTGTAATGGCTTTAACACCTAGGTCAACACCAAGCGACAGGGAGCGTTGGGCAGTCACCAAGCTTCCTATTTGCCCAATAGTGACCCCATTGCATGGCTTTGTTGGTTAGCATGACATTGGTTTTTGCCTGTTGTAGTCCACTCAAGGTGCATAGGTGGAAGCAAAAAGAGTGTCTAATGCATATGTTCAATGATGGAACATCCTATTTATGCATACACAAAAATGCATGGAAAACAATATGCTGTGCAAGAAAAATTTTGAGGGGTTCTTCAAAAAGATGGTGTAGCTATAAAAGCATATGACATGGCTTTGCAAGCTGGCACCCCTTTAAGAATGGTTTTTGTTGACGAGGATATGTGCTCTCATCTTACTGTGCACTGTGCGTGAGTGTTGGGCTCTACGACACTCCACCAATTCTAAGTTAATAGACTTTGACTCTTATGCTCATCTCATCCAGCATGAGCGACATGACTTTAGATATGCTCAACTCTTCCAGCTTGAGTGTAATCCTAATAACTACGACTCTTAGCACAGAGTTTAATATGACTTGAAGCTTTGGGACTAGTGCTTTGCTCATTTTATGGCTCAGCAGCCCGACTCTGACTATGCCAAAAAGTGTTTTTTGCACCCTAGCGACTTGCATTTTTACATTCTTGTGCTTACTACAAACATTTCTTCAGGTAAAAGTAAGCTTGAATCCTCAAAAAGAGGATTAGTGAAGGACCAAGTTGGCATTGAAGGTTTCTTTTGCCATACCTGTTTTATCATCTTTGAATCTGCATTCTTGTTGGTTGGGTTGTCCTTCTTTGACTGTGAAGTCTTCATAATTTGTTTGATTTTCCAAATAGGCATGTTGATAGGAGTCTTTGATGTTGTTGTAGGCCTCTGCTGGCTATCGGCATTTGGCTTTTGACTAGGACCATTGGAAGACTTAGGAATCCAATTTTTTTGAAACCTTTGTAACTCCTTTGCTGACTTTGCTGAGCTTTAGATCTTGTTGAGTTCTTGAGAGCTTCATGTAGGTATGGTGTACTTGCAGTTGGCTTGTGGTTGACTGGTAGCCAAATATTTGTATAGCCTGTATAGAATCCTTGTCTATGAGGAAGATTCGTTGAGATCTGTCTTTTTTCTGTATCCTCTTGAGAGTTGTGGTTGACTTTACCATCTTTCAATGTTGCTTTTTTGTATACCTACTACTTAGGTAGCCTAGGACATTGTCGAGGTTGATACCTTGTGGGCCTTCTTTCTTGGGAGGGACTTGAAGTTACTTCATATGCCCTAACTTGCGGTGTTGGTACCCATATCTGTCTGTTACCTCCATAGTACTCTTGTTCTTTCCTCTCTCTTGATCTAAACGGAGAGTGCCCATAGTACATTTAGAGAAATTTTAGCCATAACCAAAAATTGCTTGAAGCACATGAACACTTTAGACTTAGCTTTTAAACAAATGCACCCATGCATGCCCAAAGTAACCATCAATGAAAGTCATGAAGTACAAGTAATTACCCAAGGATGGAGTTTGCATAGGCTCACAATGTTAGCAGTGGCTAACACATGCGACATCGATTATGCACCAAGCGGGGATGTGATATGGATGTGTACAATATTTCCTATTTTATATTGTATAAGTTCTTGGGCTCATTTGGGAGCTCCAAATTGTATATGCTAGCTAGAGGGCTCAAACTTAATCCCATAGTAGAAAGGATTGTGGTGCAAGCCTTTATAAGAAAGCCTTTATGCAAGGAGGCTTCACTCTTGAGTAGTCATTCTTAAGAATCTATTCTTGAGAGCTCTCTCTTGAGTGTTCACTTTATGGATGGCCCAGTCTTGAGTTTAATGCCCATGCTTAGAAGGCTAGTGCTAATCCATTATAGTTAGAGAAGTATTTCTTAATCTAATCTCTACTTTCTTCATTAGTCTTAATTATTCTATATTCCATTATGTCATGAAGTAGTTTCACCTTCTCATTATTCTAGATTCGAGTGTGTGTGATGACTTCTTGCTTGTTGACCACTCCTATTCTTCTATGAGCACTTGATTTGTGATATTTAACATCTCTAATTAGGTTGATTAATCTTGTGATTAGTGTATGTGCCCTATTGTTTGCTTAATATGTGGATATGTTTAATGAAAATCTAGCACCATTCACCTTGTGTGTGTAGCTTTTGATGAAGTACCTTGATTGGCATGTGGTGATTGGAGAGACCAACACCAATGCAATTAGTGTGTGCTTGTCATGAGTGTGCTTTGAGATTCTAGTCTATGGCAAGCCGGACTTTGGTGGGCTTAATGTGTGTAGGTGATGCTTGATTGATAATGTGATTAGAGTTAGTGATTCATGGCTATTCTCTATTGCATTGAAGGAGCGTTCTCTTGAAGCATCTCATTTGATACATCCAATGATGCTCATGCTTTCATGCCCTCACCGGGTTGTTGATCCTAGGATTGATGATTTTGTTGGTCTTAGGTTGGTTAGTTTATGCTACGATTTCCCCCAACATTTGGTTCCGCTTTCGGGGATTGATAACCTAAGCTATTGAGTATAGGATGTTTAGAATAGAGTAACTTCACTACTAATTTCATCGGTTTTTGAGTGTGTATAACTCAATTTTGGTTTGATTTGATGATGAGTGTGCAAGTAATTGAAGCTAATTTTTGAGTTATGAATACCCCAAACCCCCAATTTCACTAATTTCATACTAATCCTTACTAATTTTGCTTCATTTTTATGCTAATTGTACTAATTCAATGCTAGTTTTTACTAATTTTTGACTAACTTTACTAACCTAACCACTAACATTTGATGTGTAATGTATGATTAATCCCCTTATAAGAGGTGGAATCAACACTTTTATCAAGTTTTTTTGTGCTAATCCATGCCTAATTTTATTATTTGAGTGTTTGATTTTTGGCCTACAATGGTCAATTTTTGGGCCAAAATTGGAATATCCACACATGGAGCAAAGTGGAATTGTCACGTGGAGCAAGGATTAGCTTGGATGAAATCGATGGGTGATTAATTTGATTTCGATAATTAGGTGTGTAGATCAATTGACATACTTTGAGAGCCTAATTTGATTGTTTTGAAATGAAATTAATGGTCAATTTTGACTAATGAATGATTTGTGTGTCAAGGTTAAGCTTGATTTGCAACAAGAATTCATGTGTGTACACAAAAATAATTGTATGTGTAATGCACCAAAGCGGGATAAAACTACCATAAAATTCAAGTGTGTGTGTGCACCTAATTTTGGAGTGTGTGCATGCATAGATAATGATAGAATTGATGATGTATGAGTGTGAAATCATGTAATTGATGTGTATGATAGGCAATTCCAATCATTGAATAAGCCTAATTGCCAAAAAAATTGGGCAAAATTGAAGTGTGTGTGTGCCCATCCAAGACCACTTGATTTTCAATGATTGATGGTCAATTGGAACACCCAAATGTTTTTTGATTGTGAAATGTGCATGAAATATGTGTGCAATCATTAGGTGTAAGCATAAATGCATTGCCAATTAAGCCAAATTTGAACTTTTGTGCTTAATTTTTGAGTGTGTGCATTGCTCGATTAGGGAAAATTAAGATTGATTTTGAGAAATTGAGCATGCATGCATTTGTTTATGCTTGATCGAGCTTGAAATTTGAGCATTGAAATATGGGATTGATCGATTATGTGCATAAACTTTTGGCCTAAATTTGGGTATATGTGCCAATCAATGGCATGTACAATCCAATTTGTGAATGAATAATTGGTATTTTTTTCAATTATGATGATGAATTGGCCAAATAATTGATGTGTTATAACAAATTGACTTGAAGTTTGAGGTATCACTCAATTGATGTTCAATTGTGGAGATTTTTAAAATATTGTCATGCTAATGATTGATCAATGTGATGAATATGTCCATGTCGCATTCATTTGTGCATGTAATTGTACCCAAAAGTCACTCATGTGTAGCCATGCAAACCATAAATGAAAAACCTAATTCAGAGGTTTGAATGATTAGGGCTTTGAGATATGAGAAATTAATTTTGCAATGATTAAAAATTGGATTGGTGCTAATAAGCAACACATGTTGTGTGTGTGTGCTCTTGTTAAATTGAAAGAATATTTAGAGTCATGAGGGCATACCTATACTCATAGTAAGCCAAACTTTGGGGCTAAATATGTGAGAGATTGCATCTCGGTCTGATCAATCACAAAATGAAGTACATATTGTTGAAAGCACTACTATGGTGTTCAATTTTTTTTTATTTTTACGATGAAAGAAAAGGAGCTACATTGGCTTGGTGTCGACAACTGCTAAAATGTAGTGCATTTAGGGCTTCTAGCTCTTAAAACATTCTCAAAATGCATAAACAATGGTGCATTATTGACTTTTTAATCTTTCCATAAAAATAAGTTGACCATCGATTATAGATACATGTAAGCATGCAGACTTGTGTGACACATGTGTCTAAATCTCATGCTCACGTTGGAGATGAGCACACACACCCATACTAGGTTGTGTAAATTTGATGTGGGCTTACCCTTCTTTCCAAGAATCTTTGTGTACACTCGTCATTGACTCCGCCCCACACTCCATGGATGAGTTCTTGTCAATTATCCTTGCATATCTTTTTCTTCGTGTGAGAACCCCCCTGAAGTTATTTTCAAAGAGTATAAAAAGGGCACACACAAGCCGTTGGCGCATTAATTTTTGATGATTTTGTGCTTCTATTTGCTTGGCTCGTTATTAAATAAGCCACCAACTCACACACAACACACACACACACACAGTGCTCCTCGAGGCCCTCAACTCATGCTGCCATCCCAGGCCCCACTTGCCTAGCTTGTCGTACTCTACACACACAGTTGCTGGCCTGCCATTTGCCATTGTTCTTTCAATAGCTCTCTGATTTCCTCTTAGTCACTCACGTTGAACAAACTAGAATGTCACACCATTTTTCTCGCATGGCTGATATGATACCAGCTTACCATCCACTACCCACCAAAGTGTTGTTCCTCGAGCCCAAGCATCATATGTCTCTCGCCTTAGTGCCAATCTAGAGAGATAGCCCAGCTGGCACCCATTCAACATAAAGAGACTTTAGTACTAGAAATGTCTTTCATTATTAACTGTTGTTAATGCTGCCTGCACACCTATCCGACAGTGCAGACCTCATTAGCCACCCTCCTGGGGCTCCACCAACCTGCGAGGCCTTCGCCCTTCAAATTATGCACTACCTTGCTTTACGTCGGTATGGTAGTTCCACTCAACCAATCCTCTTCATGCACATGCACTGCCTTGGAATATGTATCCCGCTTGCCTTGCAACTCACACACTACACACACCTCAGTGTGCCCCAATCGTTGTAGACTTTCCCACCAACTTTTTGTTGAAAACTGTCTACCCTCTCATTGGCCCACACTTGCTTCAATCTACGCTGTCATCGGCCACTTGCCAACCCATGCGGCCTGCCGATTATGGCTCATAAAGACTCACACACACACACACACACACACACACACACACACACACACACCCATTCACACAGTCCATGATCCCCTAAGGCCTGAGCTTCCTCTACCCTCAGGATCCATCACCTGCTAGCACTTCAGACTGCCGTAGAGCTATTAAAAAATTTTAAATTCAAAAAACAAAAACAAAAGTCTTTAAAAAGAGAATGTTCCCATCTCCCCACCCTACACACTCAAAATACTCCTTAGATGGACATAATAAGAAATTTTTTGCCTCAACAACAAGCATGGATGGATCATTTTTTACTAGCAATGAATGGGTAGAGCAAAACATCAACAATTAGTGATTGACATACGAGAGTCTTTGAGAAAGGTGCCAAAATGGTCGTCAATGAATAAATGTAATGTTCATTGTTTCATTGAATTCTTTGCATGGGATGGCAATAAAACTTTGAACTTATGTTTGATTGATGTCCATGTTATGAATGAAAGATGCTTTGATTACACTAAAAATTGAGCAAGTTTTGAAGGGGTATGGGGGATGGCCTTGCTTGATCAATCAAGAGAGATGAATAGTCACTTCATCATTTGATATGTATATCATTCATGTCAAGCTCTTTTTGACAAGCATGTGAGCTTCATGTGAGAGTTACACTTGATGATGAGTTGTGCTTGTTTGGTTGGATTTTATGTTTGAAAATGGAATTGGATATGAATTTCAATACTTGACTTGAATGCAAAAATCCTTGCATAGCACTAAAATTGAGGTTTTTGAGTGGCCATACAATATCCTTTTTGTGATGGAGCATGACATTTTTGGTGCTTGATGTGCATCTATAGATGCTTTAATAGCACTAAATTGTGCTTTGTTTTGAAGGGTTGTGAGAAAATATGAGCTTTCATTGATCCAAAGTGAGAGTCGGCATTGCATTAAATTGCAAAAATTTGGCTATTAAGAGCCATTAACTTTCATTCCATCAAGTTGCTATCATCTCTAGCTCATAGATTGCTCTTAAATTGTAAAATTTCATGTGAGCTAGTTGTTTGTCAACTTTTTTGGATCTTTAAATTGTAAAACTTGGCTTTCAAGAGACACTTACTTTCATAAAATATTGTATTGTTTCTATCTCATAGCTTGATCTAAATTGCACATTTCAATTGAGCTAGACATGAATCAATTTGTTATGCATGAGAGGTTGTAAAAATTGCATTTGCTTATTTAGAAGCATTATCTCTCTCATTTTTTATGTGTATGCATAAATTTTCTACAAAGAGCATCATGTGCATAACCAAAGGCACTTTTTCCTTTGGGTTTTTTCCCTTTGGAATATTTGGGTATGTGAGACCCTAGCTTTAGGTTTTCAATCATGTTTGTTTTGTGGCTTTTTGGAGCTTGTGTTTACACTTAGCTTCAAGAAGCTTGGATTGTAAATAAAAGGAGTCAAAATACTTCTCTACCAAGTGGATGTTTGCTCAAGGATTCTCAAAAAAGCATGAATAGGTGAAATCCTTCCATGATGTTGCTTTTTGTTTTACACTCTTTGCATGCTTGGATTAAGTGAATCTACGTCTAAGATATGGTTTCTTTCATTTTCAAAAGCTATGCATCCTAAAGTTTCAACACTTTGCTTTGTGAATATTAAACTCATTAGAATGTGTGCTAATCATAAGTAATTGTCCTTGACCTTAGGTTAATGTAGGATCATTGCTTGTTAGTCATAAACTCTTAGTGATAGTCTTAATACTCCATTCATTTTTAATATGACCTAAGGCTATGATTAGGTTTTAGTCCCTTAGTCCATTTTCCATTAGCATCTCATGTTGGAAGCAATAAAAAAGTTCTCAAAAAGGAAACAATAAAGCAAAAAAAAGTGTCAAGAAAAAGTAGCAAAATTTGTACTAGACACATCAAAAGAAAATTTCTATGTTATGTTGTGTCTTCTGAGGCCTAGCGCCTTATTGGCACTTGGCAGGCGAGGGGAATCACATTGGATTGCTTGGTCAAGGCCCTAAACCGGTGCCCTGGGCTGATAGGGGTTAGTCGTCGCCTTGGTAGGCTAGTAGATTCTTGGAACACCTCCTTGAGGGTTCAAGAAGCCGAGAGTCGTACCTAGACTTGCCTTGGGATGGTAGCCTTGTGATGTGTTTTTTTCTATGAAATGACAAAAACAAACTTCCATGAGCTTCAGAAAGCTATGAAAATGTACTAATAGATTAGGAGCTTTTTTGTAGCCCGTAGACATGATAGACTTGGATGCTTTATTAAGATTGGTTACATAGTTTTTAAGCTAATAGGTTTATGACCTTGCATTAGCTTAGCTTCATAATTGATTGCTTGTGTTTCATGCATAAAAATGAAATTTCAAGTGGATTAATCTTCATGATAGTTTAGGTGTTTTCTTGCTTTAGGTTGTTTAGTTTTTGCTTATGATTGACCCACCTTTTAGAAGAAAAAATTCACTTTGCATGATTGTTCATTGTACTTCATGTTTTATTTATCCTTGTTGTCCTTTGATGCTCATTACTTGTTTTATGTTTTTCACCTCAACATTTCTTCCATGGACTTGCTTTCTACCATGTCACCGTGCTCTGCTTCAGTGACACAGGAGGACGTGCACCAAATTAGGAAGGGGGAATGTTAGAAGCAGCTAACACATGCGACATCGATTATGCACCAAGCGAGGGATGTGCTATGGATATGCACAATATTTCCTATTTTACATTGTATAAGGTCTTGGGATCATTGGGAGTTAAATTGGAGCAATCAAATAAACATGATTGAATGCCATAAATGAAAACTTTAAATAACACTTATGTGTATGCATTTTAATATAACAACCATGTGCATAATTTTGCCAACAATGGGCTAAATTCTTGTCAAAATATCTTCTCCAATGCCTAATAGAGAGCATCCAATGAAGAAGTATTGATGAGCATGTGTTGGTGTTGTTAAAGTTTCATAAATTTATTGGATCTAAAAATAAATTTGGTAAAGGTTCCATGGAGTTTTTGCTTATTTTATGAAAACCAAGAATCAAATCACTATGGATGTGATGACTGCGAGAACCTCCTCTTAAAGTTATCGCTAGCTTTTAGCACTCACAGCACACACACCATGGCACCGCCCATTAGGCTACCCCATGTTTGTCGCATACCCACCCCACTTGCCCCTGCTAATCAGCCCGCCCCTATTGCCTTCAAGGTGCTTTCTCCACACACACACACGATTTTAAATTAAGGCCTGGCTAGCCAGCTTGGCTACGTACACACACACACACACATCTTTTCTCTCACTCTGGCATGATCTTGTGCAGCTTGCAGAATTGCAACCACCCATTCTCTTTAAATTCACATGCATACCCTTGCATTTGGTGCACTCACAGCTGGCCCTGAATCATCTAAACACAACCGATGCTACCTACAAGAAACCTTGGCTCACCCTCTCTCGTCGAACCTTGAGTCCCCTTTCTTCTCATCCATAGGCTGCCAATATTTGAGGCCATTCCACAGAATTACTGCAAGCTCGTCGCCACAAACTAGAGAGAGACTCAGCTGCCCACATGTTATGTGGCCCCCATTGATTGCAACTTCTACACACACACATACTACGACACACACACAAACACGCATGCTTTCCATCGACACTAAACACCATGACCTCTAAGTCTTTGCCTTGTTTGCTAATGGCTCATATCAAAACCCAACCACATTCACCAATCATGCACACTCCGCTTATTATTGACTTTCTGATGCAATATCCTACATCCCATTTTACGCTCGTCGTCACTAGGGTCATGGTGCCCTCGTGAATCCACACACACGTTTTCTTAGGCTCATAGTTGCAACTTGCAACTCTTGCAATATTGCCCTCGGTCATACCTGCTGGCTTCACCTCTACCATCATCACAAATCTACCTCTCCCACACTCCCCAGTCCGAGCCTCTGCTACCGAGCCAACTCCAAATCTAACTCTCTCTCTCTCTCTCTCTCTCTCTCTCTCTCTCTCTCTCTCTCTCTCTCTCTCTCTCTCTCTCTCTCTCTCTCTCTCTCTCTCTCTCTCTCTCTCTCTCTCTCTCTCTCTCTCTCTCTCGGATTTGCATACCAGGCCCCAGCACGGACTACCTTGCTATCAGAGGAGACAGCCCACCACGTCAGCACCGACGCAATCCATTGCTCTATCCACGGCCTCTGTTGCGCGTCATCATCCCATGACCTCGCCGCCATCATCATTGTCACGATTGGCTTTGTCAACCCGCCAAGTGAGCACATAAGGTAATACAAAAATTTTAAAATAAATAAAAACACCTTGAAAATCAATTAAAAATGTTAAAAAAACTCGTAAAAAATAAGAAAAAACTCAAATAATTTATCATAAAATATAGGAATAAGTTTAAAAAGTCGCAAAAAATAATAAAAAACCAAAAATTCCAAAAAAAAGAGGGATTTCAAAAAATCACACAAAAAGATCCAACAGGTCAACCAATAGAAGCCAGTCTTATAGGAGAACCAAGCCAAAGACGATACAAAGGTCAAGATGGAGCAGTCTATAGCCTAATTCTCAGTGTTCTAAAAGAAGAAGTTGACAACTTGGCAAGCACAAAAACAGAAGCTCCTTTACAAGAGCTTGACATGACAGAACCAGCTGAAATACCACCAATCATGGTGTATTACTCAGATTGTGGATGAAAAGGTGGACATTTTTCTGAAGATTATCCAAGAAATCCATACAACAGGGACACATCAATTGCCAAGCAGGGCATAATGAAAATTGGAAATGAAAATCTTGATGTAAGTGTGCCTAACTCGTCACTTTTAATGCAATCAAATGATTCTACATTACTGTTAGAAGCACCAATAAAAGCACTGCAAGTTCAAATCATCATAAAGATACACAGGCAACTGAAAAGCTTAAAATTGATTCTTTGAACAACAAACTCATGCGTGAATTTGGTCAAGGTGTCCAGATATCATTGAATGTTGAAAAGATTGTTAGGTTTACAAATGATTCTTCATCCACTGCCACAAGTGTGCAATCATTCACGAGTCTAAGGGACACACAAACAAAATGTTGGATATCACTGAATGTTGAAAAGATTGTTAGGTTTACAAATGATTCTTCATCCACTGCCACAAGTGTGCAATCATTCACGAGTCTAAGGGACACACAAACAGAATGCTGTTAGCATTGTATGGCATCCATAATTCATATGCACACTATGTAGACCAAAAAGGGCAACTATACAAAAAGGATCAACCAGTGTTTGAACAGCCCACATCCCAGCTCATAGAAGTGCGTCCATTTATAGATCATAAAGGATGGTTCATTTCAGAGGATAGAAACTATTATAGCCCATCCTCTCTAGAGCTAAAGGATATTACTCGAGTGAACCCAAAAATGTATTTTGAGCCAAACTCTCCTCCATCAGAAATCAAGCTTCAATTTTGTGACCAAATGAACATATACTTTGACGAAAACAGTCGTAGATATAGATGAAAGTCTGAGTATATGATGCCTTGGGTCCTGAAACCACAGAAGCTCATATTATAGGAGACCCATGGGATAGACAATATCAGGGCAAAGATAATGCTATCCATAGCTTGACTTGGGGAATAATTTGTCACGTTTCATGGAGATACATAGAAAACTATGCAGAAATTTTACAGATGCCAAACATCAACAGTGCTATCCAAAGTGTGCCTTCACAATCCCAAAAGGTGAGATTAAACCAGAGCCAAACCGTTTTGAACTCTCATAATGGAGCAGGCTATAGTGATCACCCTATGAAGGGGGGAGCTATAAATCCATCAAGCTCAGCTCTAGTACTAGGAACCACAATGTCAGTTAGAAGCCCTAGAGCCCGGTAGCCAATAGACCCCTTCAAAGCAGAAACCGTTCAAAGACATATGATTGTTGGAGGTTTCCAATTAACCCAGACTCCCTCAAAATCTGTAGACAAATGCCTCTATGAAGATCATCAGGGACAAAAGTTTCAGTTGATCTCCACAAGTTAGAGCTAAAAGCCAACAAATCCAATAGTGTTCAAAGAGGTACATGTGACCAAGCTCACATATGCATATCTAGATGCAAATGGAAATGATTATCAGCAGGTTCATGACCATGTACAAACCCCTATGGATGGTAAGACTGAATTCAATACTATCTAAAGATGATGCAAAGCCTCAAGTTGTCAGAACAGGTGACAGAAGCATCAAAATCAATCAAAACTAAAGTCCAAAAAGATACACAAAGGTCACCACCAAAATCTCCTTCAGAGAGACAAATTCTTCCAGACAGTACAATGGATATTTTAGGATCAAAGGTTACTCAGATAATTCTCATCAGTTGCAAACAAAAAGTGCAATATTATAACCAATGGAGTCAACATCAATTGAAACAGGTGGTCAAAGCAATTAAATTACAAATAAAGCTCAACCAAAGGACACTGCCACAACGAATCAATTGATACAGAAAAAAATCATGAGACGATCAACTGCAACATTGTTGGTGAGAATGAAGAAAAACTTTCAAGCGAAGTAAAGCTAGATTTTCAGTTAGACAAGAATCTCATGTTGTTTTTGCACTTGGAAAAAATGTGGCCAAACACAGCTAAAAGATGCTCCTAAATTTGTGAGCATATCTGGAAACAAACAAGAAAAATGTTGGGGAATCGTCTCCACCACCATTGAAGTAAGTTTACATAACTTTATAGCCCAGTTCCATGTAATCACAGTAAAAGATGTATTTGATGGCCTCATATTGGGAAATCCACTATCTCAAAAGGTTTTAGAGATACAAAATGCAAACAAGATGTAATCTTCAGAGACAACCAAGAATGAAGACAAAAAATGGTCACCCGCGAGTGACAACACGAAGTCCTTAAGCACAGTTAAAATGGAGACCGATTGCAAAGCAAATCTTATTGAAGATGATTAATCTCCATCAGACTTAAACTCAAAAGAGCTTAAAGCAGATCAGGCATCAATAAGTGTAGATCAAACAAAGCAAAGGGCAACCACGACAGCTATTGAGCAGAGAATGCCACCAAAGCCAGAAGTAAAGAATAACGAAATTGTAGACAACCAAGAAGAAATAGGATGTTCAAAGATGCAAACAGTGCCAGCTAAAGCAGCTGATGTAAGTCAAATTGGAAAACAGAGTCTCAAGCCACCTTCCATTAAGACACAACTAGATCAAGATAAAACCACAACAAAAGCAAGACATAGACCTTCAATAGAACCAACAATGAGAATAACTATAGTCTTCAATAGTGTAAATGAAGAAAGTGTCAGATGCAATGCTCTATTGGATAAAGAATCAAAGTGCGATATGGTTGCAGACAACATTCAGAGCATTCTAGACATTAGCCAGGTAACAGAGAAATCATGGATAAGGCTACAAGTCAAGAAGAAATGGATGCTACTCTTAGCATCCAACAACATGAAGAGCAAGTAAAGTTTTAGGCAAATTCTTCAAAAGACATGCATGCAGGTGTCATCCTTGGAACTACACTAGGCCTACATGAAGATCTCAAGAACTCAACAAGACCTAGAGCAAAGTAAAGTCGACAAAGGAGATACAAATTTCATCAAGAGATTTGGATTCCTGAGTCTTCCAATGCTCCTAGTCAAAAGCCAAATGCCAACAGCCAATAGAGGCCTACAACAACATCAAAGACTTCTTACAACATGCCTAATTGGAGAATCAAATAGATAGTGGAGTTTTCACAGTCACAGAAGGACAACCCAACCAACATGAATGCAAATTCAAAGATGATAAAACAGGTATGGCAAAAGAAATCTTCAATGCCAACTTGTTCCTTCACTAATCCTCTTTTTGAGGATTCAAGCTTACTTTTACTTGAAGAAATGTTTGTAGTAAGCACCAGAATAATAAAAGTCAAGCCGCTAGGGTGCAAAAAACACTCTTTGTCATAGTTAGAGTTGGGCTATTGACCATAAAATGAGCAAAGCATTATTCCCAAATCTTCAAGTCATAATAAACTCTGTGCTAAGAGTCGTAGTTATTAGGCTTGTCCTCAAGCTGGAAGATTTCAGCATATCTAAGTCATATTGCTCATGCTGGATGAGATGAGCATAAGAGTCAAACGTCTATTAACTTGCAATTGGTGGAGTGTCGTAGAGTCCAACACTCACGCACAGTGCACAGTAAGATGAGAGCACATATCCTCGACAAAAAAAACCATTCTTAAAGGGTGCCAACTTGAAAAGCCATGTTATATGCTTTTATAGCTACACCATCTTTCTGAAGAACCTCTCAAAATCTTTCTTGCACACCATATTGTTTTCCATGCATTTTTGTGTATGCATATATAGGAAGTTCCACCATTGGACAATACGCACCTTGAGTGTATTACAACATGAAAACCAATGTTCCATCATGATACCCTCTCATATTTGTTTGCCTTTTTAATTCCATATCTATCAGAAAATAATCTCTTGAGTACTTTAATAATATTTTCCATGCTAATAAGTACTCCAATAATGTGCGTATCCCAAAGGAACTTTTCTCCCACTGGGTTTTTTCCCTTTGATCATCCAGGTATTAGACCCTAATTTGGAACCTCATCATTCTACTTCCCTTGTACATACTTTTTATAAATAAATAGCAACCTCATCATTATACTATTACAACGGACAAATGCAACATCATCTCTCACATCAGACATATTTGGGCCAATCAAGATGCTGTAGCAAATTGACCCTCATCAACAATTGCAATGACAAATGAAGTCAATTAGCCCATCAACAACCAACCAAAACCTTCCACAGCCTCCACGGACACTTTTCAACAGGGCTCAAGAATAGGCACTAAAATCAGAAGGGGGGAATGTTAACTGAGTCAACATCACTTAACAAAAATTGCTAAAGGCCCGAGCTTTACGGATGCACATCAAAGATCAACATGAATAAGCAGTAAAGATTGGAGTTACACATTTTTCACATTTTCCCAAAATGGTCATGTATTGTAAATTCTCGATTTATTTCAAGCCATTGTAATATTTTAAATGTGTTACGGGCTCAATGGGAGTTCCAAGCTACAAAGAATAGGTCAGTTAGTGTGCCTAAGTTGCAGATTCAATAACTGGTGAAGACTTAAAGGCCTTGGGCGCCCGGACATTGCATATTTTATTCTAGGTATATAATGCAATGTGTAAAACAAAATAGGGTTCTCCGAGCTCATTTGTTGAGACCATTCTTTGGTGAGATCCCATGAGGTGTGTGGCTATGGAGTCATTGGGCTTCTCCTTGCTCATGTGACTTGATTGACACTAATCAATGCTTGATTCTCTTTCACTATGCCTCTCTCATACTTCTTGTGATTGCTAATGATGCTTTGATTAGCTAGATCATAACTAATTAGTGGTTAATCCCACTCTAATCTTGTGTGATTGCCCTCTTTTGCTTGTGTGGTGCATATAGGTTTGATTGGAGTGTGATGCTCAATAGATCTATGTGTGTGTGCTTGTGATTAGTGTGTTGCATGATAGGATTGTGATGTGTGCATCTTGCAATTGTCATTTGGTCTAGTGATCAACAAATCATTCACATAGAGAACAACAATAAGAAGTACATCACCCTCATGCTTTGCATACAATTTTCTTTTTGTTGGACTATTACAAAAGCCTCGTTTGACCAAATGAGTGTCAGCCTTCTCATACCAAGCACGAGGAGATTGCTTCAACCCATACAAAGCTTTGTTACATTTGCACACCTTATCCTCTTGTCCTTTCTTGACAAAACCGCGAGGCTGTGTTACAGAAACTTCATCAAATATGTCACCATTCAAGAAAGCAGTAACAATATGTGATTGATGTACATCCCAACAAAAATGAGTTGCCAATGCACATAGAAAACAAACAGCAGTCATACAACAAGTGGGAGCAAAAGTCTCTAATATTCTATTCCTTTTTGTTGTGCATAACCCTTTGTAACAATTCAAGCCTTATAGCAATCAATCTCACCATCCGGCTTGCATTTCAACCTGTAAACCCACTTTGTACCAATGGCCATTTTTCCAGGAGACAAATCACATAAAGTCCATGTGTCATTTTCTATAAGTGCATCATATTCTGATTGCATGGCACCCATCCAATTTTCTGAATTCTGTGCTTCATCAAAAGACAGAGGTTCCTCAACATCATGTAAGCTAGAAACATCCAAATCATAACAATCTGATGCATAAGATGCATGGAGAGAGCCTGAACGAGTACGATTAGACAAAAGTGCATCCAATTTACTATCACGCAATGTATGCACTAGCCATTTTGGCATACCTCTAGCGTGCTCATTTTCAGCCCTTTCCTCATCAAGTACATCATGTACATCTACATCAATAATAGGCTGAGCTGTAACATTTTCAGAAACCTCCATAGGATGTACATTTTCCTCATTGGGATTTATATTCGAACTTCACCACTGAAAAGAGGCAACTAAGTGTCATAAATATCCTGTGAGCTGACATTACTGTCTCTACTACATGACAGCAAGGGCTGAACAGAATCTTCCACAAACACAACAGCTTGTGAGACCAAGATACACTTTGTTTACGGATGATACAACCTGTAACAACACTATAACCAACAAAAATACCTTTGACAACCTTATCATTCAATTTTTTATGTTGTGTTTGTGATACCAAAGCATATGCCAAATAGCCAAAAATACACATGTTCTCAATAGAAGGCTTTCTATCATGCCATGCTTCATATGGATTAATAGATTGCAAGGATTTTGGAGGACACATGCTTAGTACATAAGTGGAACACATGATGCCCTCAAGCCAAAAAGAATGCGACAAAGCTTGACTTTTGACCATACATTGTGCCATTTCTATAAGTGACCTATTTTTTTCTCTCAACAACACCATTTTGCTAAGGTGTATAAGGCATTGTACATTGTTGTTTTATCACACTGCTAGCCAAAAATACATTAAACTCATGAAACATGTACTCCCCCCCCTCAATCGGAACTGAGGGTGTCCATAGTACATTTTGAGACATTTTCATCGATAGCCAGAAATTGTTTGAAGCACATAAAAACTTCGGACTTTGCTTTAAGCGGAATACCCATGCATGCGTAGAGTAATCATCAATGAATGTCACGAAGTAAAGGTAATTTCACAAGGACGGATTTTGCATGGTCCCACAAACATCCCTGATGCACAAGATGCAACCTCCATGTGGCCCTAACTGAACCATCCTTTGGAAACTTAGAATGTTGCATCTTACAGCCTTCACAAACATGTTTGACAGGTGCTTCAAGAGGTGTCAAAGAAGCAACCATATCACATAGGGTAGTTATCCCCGTCCAATCTCTCCTCAGCAGCAAACATCTTGAGCACATCTATGTTGTTGTCAGCCATGGTAAATGCTGCAGCAGCTGATGTGAAAACTGTCCAAAAAAGGGAGAAACAAAATGAGAAAAACACGTGCTATATAGCACACACCATAGAAGACTGTAAGGGACATGTTATGCAAAAAATGGAGGTGACAAAAATTTTGCACAAAATGACGAAATAGCGTGTGCAGTACTGCACGTAGTGGAAACGGAGGCCAAAATGAGCGCGAATCAAAAATCTGAGCAGACTAAGCTCTATGAGCAATCCCCAAAAAAAAAAACCAACCTACTAACACTCGCCAAATATCATTGAAATCGGAGAAAGTGAGCAGGAATGTGCTGGAGAAAGTGAGTAGGCATGTGCTGGAGCTGCTGGCGACTAAGCCCGAGAGGACACAACCTACTCTGATACCAATTGTTGGAATTAGGGTTGCAGGAAAACACACACAAGTTGGAGAAGACTAAGGAAGCTCAAGGCACACAACAGAGATTGTATTTCTTAGTGTGCAATGGAAAGATAGATAGCCCTAGAATGATGGGCATATATACAATGAGGAGGGGAGGAAACCTCCTAGTGAGGGAAAAAATGCCCCGTCGATCCTAAGTGTGTTCACACACATCACTACCACATGTATATGGTAACAAATCAAAAGCAAAAGAGGCTAAGAAGAAAGAGGCTCGATCAACTATAGGGTCCAATACAAGTGCAGCTATTATTGAGTCTTATGTGAAAGGAAATGGTGATGCTAATATAGATGCAGAATGCGCTGTTAGTGCATAGTGTACTTAATGATCTTGTTGTCCATGATGCATGCATGTCAGTTTGCTGTAGATTCACAGGTGTGGTATTTTGACAGTGGTACTACAAAGCACATTACCTTACATTGTGATTTGTTTACCTCTGTTGAGTCTGTCCCTCATGGAAATTTCGTCACTTGTGCCAACAATGCCTCTTATTCGATTCAAGAAGTTGGAAAGATTGTGCTTATTGCTACCGATGACTGTTCCCTCATACTTGTTGATGCATTCCATGTACCTGGGATCAAGAAGAATCTTTTGTCTGTATCTGCACTTGCTAGGCTTGGTCTTGTAGTTAAATTTGTGGATGACAGATGTATTGTAAACAATCTCAATTTTGGTGATGAAATTGTTGCATTTGGCATTTTATGTTGTGGACTGTTTAAACTCACTTTGTATGATAAGTGTAGGCAGAATTCTAAATTTTGCCAATTTGCTATGTTTGCAAAAATCTGATATGGTTGCTTTTTTGCTGCCTCTTGAAGGACCTATCAAACATGTTTGTGAAGGCTTTATTTTAGGGAAGATGCAACGTTTAAAGTTTCCAAAGGATGGTTTAGTTAGGGCCACATAGAGGTTGCAGCTTGTGCATAGTGATGTTTGTGGGCCCATGCAAACTCTGTCCTTGGATGATTACCTTTATTTCATGACTTTCATTGATGATTACTCCAAGCATGCATTGGTGTATCCGCTTAAAGAAAAGTCCGAAGTGTTTATGTGCTTCAAACAACTTCTAACTATCACTAAACAAGACTCAAAATGTACTATGGGCACCCTCTGTTCAGATCGAGGGGGGGAGTATATGTCTCGTGAATTCAATGCATTTTTGGCTAGTTGTGGGATAAAACACCAATGTACAATTCCGTATACACCTCAACAAAATGGTGTTCCGGAGAGGAAAACAGGTCTCTAATGGAAATGGCAAGATGTATGGTCAAAAGTCAAGCTTTACCACATTGGTTTTAGCTTGAGGCTATTATGTGTGCCACTTATGTACTTAACAGGTGTCGTAAAAATTCTTTGCAGTCTATGACTCCATATGAAGCATGGCATGATAGAAAGCCTTTTATTGAACACATGTGTGTTTTTGGTTGTTTGGCATATGCTTTGGTGCCACAAATGTAGCAAAGTAAATTGGATGATAAGCCTGTCAAAGGTATTTTTGTTGATTATAGTGCTGAAAGAAAAGGTTATAGGTTGAATCATCCGCAAACAAAGCGTATCTTTGTTTCACAGGATGTTGATTTTGTGGAATATTCTTTTCATTCCTTGCTGTCATGTACTAGAGACAATAATGTAAGCTGATAGGACATTTATGATGTTAAGTATGGAGCCTGGTTTACCCTTGTAATTTTCTGTGGTAAAAGCGCACATTTGTAAGGCCCCCATTATGAGGAGAAGCCATCGTGCGTGAAGGAAAATCACTCGCCGGAAACCAAATTTTCATGGCCAAGAATCACGGGCAACTTTAGGGGCCTCCGCCCCCGAGACTTTTTTTTTCCCTCGTCAGAATATTCTGGCCGGACGGCGGCCGAAAAGTGGTCGAAAAACAACCGTCGGTTGGCCAGTGGCCGAAAGTCAATGGCCGGTGGCCGGTGGTCGGAAGTCAATGGCCGGTGGGCCGGTGGCCGAATTCAATGGCCAGTGGTCGAATTCAAAAGCGGACTTGTCTTCTCAAGGGCGGCCACACATGGGTGGATTGGAGGGTCCGACTTGGACTTATCTACACAAGGGCGGCTACACATGGCTGCCTCTCATGAGAGAGGGCAACCCTTTTGGCCTATAAAAGGAGGCCATTTCTACACACATTTCATAGTGTGAAGTTGATGCAACAAGGTGAGTGTGAGGTGGTGAGAGTGAAGCAAGGCGGGAGCTCCATTAAGGGTATAATCCCTTTGTAAACTACTTGTTGTTTTGAAGTACTAAAGCCATTGAGTGGCTGCTTTCCCGTGGACGTAGCCCACATTGGGTGAACCACGTATATCGTGTGTACTCTCTCTCTCTCTCTCTCTCTCTCTCTCTCTCTCTCTCTCTCTCTCTCTCTCTCTCTCTCTCTCTCTCCCCTCTATAATCTCGTGTATGTAAATCTGTCTCTCTCCATTAAGTAATCTACTCAAATATCTATTTAGCTACGTCTTATTTCCTAACCACTGGTATCAGAGCAAGGTTTGCTCGTAGCTAAATTATCTCAAGGAAAGGATTCCTTGAATTGAGTGGGAG
Organism: Adiantum capillus-veneris; assembly: GCF_014529385.1. NCBI lineage: Eukaryota > Viridiplantae > Streptophyta > Polypodiopsida > Polypodiales > Pteridaceae > Adiantum > Adiantum capillus-veneris. The sequence goes on along the minus strand of NC_140940.1, from coordinate 53,139,680 downwards.
TTATGGCGGAGGAAGGGAAGCTCAAGATTGAAAAGTTCAACAGCAAAAACTACCAACATTGGAAGATGCAGATTGAAGACTATCTCTTCCAGAAGGACCTCTATTTGCCACTAGGCGGTCTTGCAAAGAAGCCCACAACAATGGCAGATGAAGCATGGATTGTCCTTGATCGAAAGGCACTGGAAACAATCCGGTTAAGCTTGGCGTCAACGGTGGCCTTCAATGTTTCGGAGATGAAGACCACGGAGGACTTGATGAAGTCACTTGACGACTTCTACGAGAAACCATCGACATCCAATAAGGTATTTCTTATGAAGCGCTTGTTCAATCTAAAGATGGCAGAGAATGTTTCAGTTACAGAACACCTAAATGACTTTAACACAAACATAAGTCAACTTAGATCGGTGAAAATCAATTTTGATGACGAAGTGCGAGCTCTCCTTATACTATCATCTCTACCGGATAGTTGGGACAGCCTTTTGATGGTTGTAAGTAATTCTATTTCTGGCACAAATACTCTTAAGTTTGATGATGTTGTGGGTGTTCTCCTAAGCGAGGAAATACGAAGGAGAAGCACAGGAGAATCATCAAGTGCTGCACTGTCAGTGGAAACAAGAGGAAGGCCTAAGGAGAGGTTCAAAAACCAAAAGGGTCGTGATCGCTCAAGGTGGAGCAAGTCACGCACAAAGTCAGTTCTTGAATGTTGGAACTGCGGCAAGAAGGGCCACGTCAAGAAGGATTGTTGGTCCAAGAAGAAGAAGGAGGCAGAGTCTCAAGACAACAAGCCAACATCGGAGGCCAATGTGGCAGGTAAACTAGAGCAAGATGCTCTAATTCTCTCATTAGACGATGTGTCTAATTCTTGGATAGTAGATTCCGAGGCTTCATTCCATGCGACACCACACAGGTAACATTTCCAAGATTACACCAAAGGTAATTTTGGGTATGTATACTTGGGAGATGATGAAGCTTGTGAGATTGTCGGCAAAGGTACAGTTTCTGTCAAAACTGCTAACGAAAATGAATGGAAGCTTAAAGATGTTAGGCATGTTCATTCTCTTTGGAAAAATTTGATCTCTACAGGACAATTGGACGATGAAGGTCACAACATTGCATTCGGAAACAAACGGTGGAAGATCTCAAAGGGATATTTGGTGATTGCCAAGGGAGAAAAGGTCGGTACACTTTACTTGTGTACTATCAGCACGCAGCCTTCAGCTTGTGCAGCAACTACAGAAGTTGACAATGCGGTGTGGCACTACCGGCTTGGGCATATGAGTGCCAAAGGAATGCAAATCCTTCAAACGAAGAAGCTTCTACCAGGTTTGAAAGAAGTGGACTTAGAGTTCTGTGAATATTGTGTTTATGGTAAACAAAAGAGGGTAAAATTTCAAAAATCAGGAAATGAAAGAAAAAAATAAAAAAGTTGAGTTGGTTCATTCTGATGTTTGGGGTCTTGCAAGTACACCATCACTTGGTGGCTCATTGTACTATGTAACATTCATAGACGATGCGACTAGAAAAACATGGGTTTATGTCATGAAGAATAAATCTGATGTATTTTCCATATTTCAAAGGTGGAAAGCCTTTGTGGAGAATGAAATAGGTACCAAGGTTAAATGTCTCAGATCCGACAATGGAGGCGAATATTGCAGCCAAGCTTTTGAAAGATTTTGTGCTAGCAATGGAATTCGGAGGCAAAGGACAACCCCAAGGACACCTCAACAAAATGGGATTTCGGAAAGGATGAACAGGACAATCATGGAGCGAGCACGAAGCATGCGGCTACATGCAGGCCTACCGCTTGAGCTTTGGGCGGAAGCTGTAAGTACGTCTCTGTACTTAATCAATCGGTCACCCTCAACGGCATTGGATGGGGGAGTTCCAGAAGAGGCATGGACAGGTAAACCGGTGAATTATGCATTTCTCAAAGTGTTTGGGTGTGAGGCTTTCATGCACATAGATAGAAGCCTAAGATCAAAGCTAGATGCAAAGTCCAAAAAGTGTTTCTTCATTGGTTATGGAGAACGTGAATTTGGGTATCGCCTATGGAATCCTGAAGATGGTAAAAATCTTAAGGAGTAGGGATGTAATTTTTAACGAACAAAATATGTACAAAGATTACTTGGAAAGAAAACAAACAAAAGAAACAGGTGATGAGTACATGGAGCTTGAGGACGGTGAAGACTCAAGGACTGCAAACGGAGAAAATGTGCAACAACGTCAACCAAATGAGGAGCCTCAACCTATTCCCCGAAGATCTACAAGAGCAAGTAGACCTCCAGAAAGGTTTGTTCCTTCCTTCAACCATCTCTTGATCTCAGATTCTGGAGAGCCAGAATCATACGAAGAAGCTATGCAACATGAATCCAAAGAAGAATGGACGAAGAGCATGCAAGTGGAGATGGACTCACTATATCGCAACCAAACATGGGAGTTGGTTGATTTTCCTAAAGGTAAGCGGGCACTTCAAAACAAATGGGTGTACAAGCTAAATGAAGAAGAAGGTGGGAAGAAAAGGTACAAGTCTAGGCTTGTGGTAAAAGGGTTTTCTCAAAAGAAAGGTATTGACTTCAATGAAATATTTTCTCATGTTGTAAAAATGAACTCAATTAGGCTTGTCTTAAGCCTTGTGGCTGCTCATGATCTAAATCTCGAGCAAATGGATGTAAATATGGCATTCCCTCACGGTGACTTAGAGGAGGAAATCTACATGCTTCAACCAAAGGGGTATGAAGTAAAAGGTAAGGAGAAAATGGTTTGCATATTAAAGAAGAGCTTGTATGGTTTAAAGCAAGCATCAAGACAATGGTACTTGAAGTTTGATCGATGGATGTTGGATCATGGATTCACAAGATGCAACTCGGATCACTGCGTCTACACGAAGAATTTGGGAGATGGGAAATTCATCATCCTAATGTTGTGGGAATTGTGAGTAGGTTCATGGAAAACCCAGGTAAAGAGCATTGGCAAGCTGTGAAGTGGATACTTAGGTATCTAAAAGGGACAACAACAAATGCTTTGTATTTTTGAGGAACTGATATTTTTCTAGAAGAGTATGCTGATGCAAATATGGCAGGTGACAAAGATACTCGAAGGAGCACTACTGGCTATGTGTTCACGGTTGGAGGCACAGCAGTAAGCTGGGCTTCAAAGTTGCAGAAAGTGGTCTCACTTTCTACCACGGAAGCAGAGTATGTAGCGAGGATGACGGAGGCAAGCAAAGAAATTATGTGGCTTCACAGATTCTTAGAAGAGCTTGGATTCAAACAGGACAATTGTGTATTGTACAGTGATAGCCAAAGTGCTATCCATCTTGCGAAGAACTCAGACTTTCATTCAAGGACAAAGCACATTGAGGTGAGATATCACTTCATACGCACTCTTTTGGAAGAGGGACAGCTAAAGCTAGGAAAGGTGCATACAAGTGAAAATCCTGCAGACATGTTTACAAAGGTGGTCAACAAGGAGAAGCTGAGTTTTAGCTCATCTTCAATTGGCATTCAAGGATAAGAAGCCAGAATGGAAAGCAGTCAACAGGTTTGGTTTGGAGATCAGTCTCCAAGTGGGAGATTGTTAAGTATGGAGCCTGATTTACCCTTGTAATTTTTTGTGGTAAAATCACACATTTGTAAGGCCCCCATTATGAGGAGAAGCCATCGTGCGTGAAGAAAAATCACTCGCCGGAGACCAAAATTTTCACGGCCAAGAATCAAGGGCAACTTTAGGGGCCTCGGGGGCGGAAGCCCCCGAGACTTTTTTTTCCCCTCGCCGGAATATTATGGCCGAACGGCGGCCGGAAAGTGGTCGGGAAACAACCGTCGGTTGGTCGGTGGCCGGTGGTCGAAAGTCAATGGCCGGTGGGCTGGTGGCCGAATTCAAAAGCGGACTTGTCTTCTCAAGGGCGGCCACACATGGGCGAATTGGAGGGTCCGACTTGGACTTATCTACACAAGGGCGGCTACACATGGCTGCCTCTCATGAGAGAGGGCAGCCCTTTTGGCCTATAAAAGGAGGCCATTTCTACACACATTGCATAGTGTGAAGTTGATGCAACAAGGTGAGTGTGAGGTGGTGAGAGTGAAGCAAGGCGGGAGCTCCATTAAGGGTATAATCCCTTTGTAAACTACTTGTTGTTTTGAAGTACTAAAGCCATTGAGTGGTTGCTTTCCCGTGGACGTAGCCCACATTGGGTGAACCACGTATATCGTGTGTACTCTCTCTCTCTCTCTCTCTCTCTCTCTCTCTCTCTCTCTCTCTCTCTCTCTCTCTACTCTATAATCTCGTGTATGTAAATCTGTCTCTCTCCATTAAGTAATCTACTCAAATATCTATTTAGCTACGTCTTATTTCCTAACATATGACACTTTATTACCTCTTTTGAGTGGTGGAAGTTCGAGTGTAAATCCCAATGAGGTAAATGTTCAGCAATGGGATTTTTGAAAATGTTACAGATCAGCCTATTACTGATGCACATGTACATGATGTACTTAATGAGGAAAGGGCTGAGAATGAGCAGGCTAGAGGTATGCCTAAATGGTTGGTGCATAATGACAGTAAATTAAATGCACCTTTGTCTAGTCGTACTCGTTCAGGTTCTTGCCATGCATCTTATGCATCAGATTGTTATGCTTTGGTTGTGTCTAGTTTATGTGATGTTGAGGAACCTCTATCTTTGGATGAAGCACATAATTCAAAAAATTGGATTCAGTTGGAATTGGGTAACCAGAAGATCAATGGTTTTCCAACTCTTGTTGTCATTGTCCCAGAAGTTCCCTAGTCAATTCAGACCCTTATTATTCAGCTTCCTGGCTGTCTCTATCGAATGGGGAATTTGTGGCGGATCTGCAACTTTGGAGAGTCAAGGTGACCAATGCAAAATGGAGTTCTTGAAGTACCTGGTTTTTCCCCCCACTTTAAGACTCCTGCTAATCTGTTACATTGTCTTACCAATTCTCCTAAGCTGCCCCCCAGTCTTAGGGTGGTCCACGTCAGGGCTAACAGCTTGTCATGAACCTCCACCCCTCTTCACTTTCCACCCTTTGAGCCAAGTTGAGCTGCTTCCATCATATCTTTGATCATGACAACCCAAACTTGATCTTGTTTAGCCAAGGACACAACAAATTTGGCACAGCAAGCTTTTGCATGGGCCACAGGGTTCAGGATTCCAAGGCCTTCTTGATTTCTCGATCGAGCAACAGATTCCCAACGGGCCCATTGCCATGAGCTGGAGAATTTCGTGTTGTTTTTCCATAAAAACCTTTTCACTAGTTTTAAGAACTCTTTCCAGTGACACTTAGCCATCTTTCTCCTGTTTTTTGCACGACGGCTACGGATCAAATCTAAGGGTCTGGCGGTTAACCAAATCTCTCGACAATGGAACCCGAGATTGTCAAATTTTCAAAGATGCTAGCGGCGGGTAAAATACCCGAGATGGAGCTAGCAGTGCCGATGGATGAAGGCGACAGCTCGGTCTTGAGACCGCTGGATGATGCGACAATGTCGGGCCCCAATTCGCCAAAAGCTTCACCCACGAAAAAGGAAAAAATTGTCTCGATCGAAAAAGTTCCCTTGGAGGAAACAAGGGAGAAAATGGCCTCAGCTCAAGGGTTCAAATTCAAGGTAAAAACCCTCAAAGACGGGGTCTCTCAGGGTCCCATCTGTACGAACGGGAATAAAGCGGCAACTGCATCTACAGCTTGCAGACCAGGCATCTCGTTTGCTAGCATACTCAAGGGGCCTAACTATAAGGATTCTAAAAAAGGCTCATCAGAAGGGATGTCAAGGGAAGGGGATATCAGAAAATTGCAGAATACAAGAGCTAGACTTCAGCAAGAGCTCATGGAAGTCAACAAAATGATTGAGGCCGGTCCTAACAACAACAAAAGAACGTGCTCTCGAACAAATCACAATGGGCTGGTTGAAGACGAGTTGGCAGATTAGGCCTATGCTACTTTAAGAAAGTCTTTACCACAATAGGTGGAGGTTGTTGAGGCTATTACTATAGTGATTCCACCAACACTTATCAAAAAACAGTTAGCCAGGCAAGCTCAGCTAATGCTGGTTTTTGGGTTCAGTGGAAGAATTTCGAACAGGTTTGAGATGATTCAATGGCTTCAAGGCCCTCAAATTCTTGATCACGCAGGAGCACTTGAAATTACTTTTTACCTAGCTAAAGGGTTTTGTTAAGTGAGATTCAAAGGGACCTCCGATGTGAAAAAGATCCTCGACAAAGGGCCCCTAGTATTTAATAGGACTACAGTCTGTGTGGTGCCTTGGGAGCCAGTGTTCGACTCAGCTAATTCTCTACAAGGGTTTCATCCGGTCTGGGTTGAGTTTGTGGGTCTGCCTAGCTGGCTGTGGGATAATCTCAAGATGCTCGCTAGTCAACTGGGCACCCCCTATTTATACCTAGCAAGAGAAGGGTTTGGCAGAACCTCAAACAGGGTTTGTATAGGCTGGGATGTGTCTAAATGCCACCTAAGAGCATGGTAATCAATGTCGAAGCTGGGCTTGTTACAATTTCGCTCAACTTTGGAACATACTTTGGAGCATGTTTTGAATGCAACAACTTTGGACACTTCGCCAAGGATTGCCCCTTGAAGTCTAATGGTATTGCAACCCTTCAAGGATTGCCCCTTGAAGTCTAATGGTATGACCAGAGAAATGAAGACCCAGATGGAAGGGTTAGAGAAGCAAGGAGGTGAAAACGAAGGAGAAAATGCAGAGAAGGATAAAGAAGGTATGATGGATGTAAAAATGCAGGAAAAGACTGTGGAGGAATCGATTCCCATACAACGAATCTCCAAAGGTGCATGGAATAATAATAAGATCATTATTCCCGCTGCTACCTCAAATTTATGACAGTGACAACGGGGATGGGTGTGCAAGTCCTTGGTCTAAAAAGAGCCAAAAGGGTGAAGGCAGTGGCAAGAGACTCCAAAGTACTACAGGTTGTGAGAACACTTCAGGTCAAAGGCTCTAGTCCGTCCTCCACCCCACTGAAAGGAGGGGGGTTCACTGTCCCAATGCACAATCTATTTGCAGCACTAAAAGAAAGGAAATCCTGAGACCTCAAACCCTCGGATTCTCTTGACACCAAGGAGGGGGGGGGGGGGGGGGGGGGGGGGGGGGGGGGGGGGGGGGGAATTCAGACGTTGAATAATTCGTTCCTCTTTCCCAATGAACCCTTCACTAATGATGGAATCTCTAGCTATCCAATCTTGGAACGTGGTTGAAAACCGGTAAGAAGAGTACCCTATTATGGGAGGAAATTAAAAAGGAGAAGGCAGTCAACTACTGGGCCATCCAGGAACACCACTTAGATGCCCATAGCAAGAGAAAGCAGGCGCTAGGAAAGAAACTAATATTCTATGGAGAATGAAGTAACGGTTTCAGTGGCGTCCTCAGCATTGTGGACAGAGAATTGGAGCCGAAGTTGATTCTAAACCACCCATCCGGCAGACTCGTGGGGATTAGAATCAGATAGGAAGGGCATCCCTTCACCATTGTGAATGTGTACGGACCTTGCAATGCAAAAGACAGAGCTAAACTTTGGATGCATCCTAGAAATACTCCTAATGAAGGTGAGTGGTTATTGGTTGGCGACTACAATATGGTAGAAAAGAGAAGGGATAGAACATGATCCTCCAGTATGTGTTACCATATAAATGTGGTAGTGATGTGTGTGAACACACTAGGACCGTCGGGACATTTTTTCCCTCTTTAGGAGGTTTTTTCCCCCGTGCATTGTATATACGCCCATCACTCTAGGGCTATCTATCTTTCCATTGCACACTAAGTAACATACTCTCTATTGTGTGCCTCGAGCTTCCTTCGTCTTCTCCAAGCTATGTGTGTTTCTCTGCAACCCTAATTCCAACAATTGGTATCAGAGCAGGTCACGTCCTCCCAGGCTTAGTCGCCAGCTGCTCCAGCACACGCCTGCTCACTTTCTCCGATTTCAGTGAGCTTTGGCGAGCGTTCGCAGGTCGACAAATATTTTGGGAGAGCTTGAAGAGCTTGGTCTGCTCAGAATTTGGATTTGGGCTCATTTCGGCCTCCGTTTCCACTTCGGGCAGTATTGCACAGGCTATTTCGTCATTTTGTGCAGATTTTCTGTCAGTGCCGTTTTCTGCATAACAGGTGCCTTATAGTCTTCTACGGTTTGTGCTATATAGCACAAGTTGTTCCCGCTCCATTTCTCCTATTTTCGGGCAGTTTTCACATCAGGTGCAGCATTTACCATGGCTGACAACAACAACACAGATGTGTTCAAGATGTTTGCTGCTGAGAACAGGTTGGATGGGGACAACTACCCTATGTGGGCTTATATGATGCAACATGTTCTTGTGTCAAAAGGTGTCTGGAACATTGTGCAGGGCATTGATGTACGTCCTGGTTCTGAAGATGTAGGCGATGTTGAGGATGTTGCAGGTCTTGCTGCAAGGATTGCAGCTGTTAGAGTTGTTTTGCCTACGGCAGAACAAGCTCGTTGGGATGTTAAGGATGCGCAGGCTCATGCATTGATTGCGTTGTCTGTGAAGCGCACCATTATTCCTCACATCCGTTCAGCAAAATCTGCAAAACAGGCTTGGGATATTCTAGCAGGTCTTTATGCAAGCCGCAATGAGGCTAAAATTGCTTTGCTGCGTAAAGAGCTAGAGTCGAAGATCATGCATGAGGAAGATGATATGGACACTTTCCTTGCTAGTGTCAAGGATATCAATGAGCAACTCATTTCTGCAGGTGAAGTCATTTCGGGCAGTTCCCTTGTGCAGACTGTTCTTGATGCCTTACCAGATTCCTACCAGACTTTTGCTAGTACTTGGAGACTGATGACCCAAGGAAATCCTGAAGTTGTCAAGTTTGATGCATTATGCACATTGCTGTTGCAAGAGTCACTTTCTAGAAAAAACAGGACTAGGCAGCGTGCAGTTGAACAGGCTTTTATTGCTTCTCAAAGAAAGGGTGGTAACAGTAATGCAGCCACTTCTTATGGTTCTGCTGCGAGTGGCAAAAATTCTGTTCCTAATGCTTCTGGTGGCAGCACTTCGTCTGGCAATTCTGGTGATAAGGGCAAAAGGAAGATGCGTTGCCATTATTGTAAAGCCAATGATCACTTGATCAAGTCGTGTCCTAAGTTGAAGGCCAAAGAGGCTAAGAAGAAAGAGGGTGGTTCCACTGCAAATGCTAGATCCACTACAAATGCAGCCATTGTTGAGTCTTCTGTGAAAGGAGATTGTGATGCTGATGTTGATGCAGAATGGGCTTTTAGCGCAGAGTGCACTTACAATCCTGCTTTCCATGATGCATGCTTGTCAGTTGCTGCAGATTCACATGTGTGGTATTTCGACAGTGGTGCTACAAAGCACATTACCTCACATCGTGAATTGTTTACCTCTCTCGATTCTGTCCCTCATGGGAATTCAGTCACTTGTGCCAACAACGCCTCTTATCCCGTTCAGGGAGTTGGAAAGATTGTGCTCACTGCTGCTAATGGCAGTTCCTTCACACTTGTTGATGCACTTTATGTACCTGGAATCAAGAAGAATCTCTTGTCTGTATCCGCACTTGCTAGACTTGGACTTGTAGTCAAATTTGTGGATGACAGATGTACAGTTCATGATCTCAGTTTTGGTGATGAAATTGTTGCATCTGGGCTTTTGTGCCGTGGGCTGTATAAGCTCACTTTGTATGACAAGTGTGGAAAAAAAATTTCAAATGCTGTTGCAGATTCAAGGGCTATTTCAGATGCAAAACTTTGGCATGCACGTTTTGGTCATCTGAATTTTGTCAGTTTGCTGCGTTTGCACAAATCTGATATGGTTGCTTCTTTGCCGCCTCTTGAAGCACCTGTCAAACATGTTTGTGAAGGCTGTATTCTGGGTAAAATGCAGCGTTCTAAGTTTCCAAAGGATGGTTCAGTTAGGGCCACATGCAGGTTGCAGCTTGTGCATAGTGATGTTTGTGGGCCCATGCAAACCCCGTCCTTGGGCAATTACCTGTACTTCGTGACTTTCATTGATGATTACTCCAGGCATGCATGGGTATTTCCGCTTAAAGCGAAGTCCAAAGTTTTTATGTGCTTCAAACAATTTTTGGCTATGGCTGAAAATGTTTCAAAATGTACTATGGGCACCCTCCGTTCCGATCCAGGGGGGGAGTATATGTCTCATGAATTTAATGCGTTTCTGGCTATTCGTGGGATAAAACACCAATGTACAGTGCCTTATACACCTCAGCAAAATGGTGTTGCTGAGAGGAAAAACTGGTCACTAACGGAAATGGCACGATGTATGGTCAAAAGTCAAGCTTTGCCGCATTCTTTTTGGCTTGAGGCCATCATGTGTGCCACTTATGTACTTAACATGTGTCCTACGAAAGCTTTGCAGTCTATTACTCCATATGAAGCATGGCATGATAGAAAGCCTTCTATTGAGCACATGCGTGTTTTTGGCTGTTTGGCATATGCTTTGGTGCCACAAGTGCAGCGCAGAAAATTGGATGATAAGGCTGTCAAATGTATTTTTGTTGGTTATAGTGCTGAAAGCAAAGGTTACAGGTTGTATCATCCGCAAACAAAACGTATTCTGGTTTCACGGGATGTAGTGTTTGTGGAAGATACTGTTCAGCCCTTGCTGTCATGTACTAGAGACAGTAATGTAAGCTCACAGGACATTTATGACACTTTGTTGCCTCTTTTCAGTGGTGGAAATACGAATGTAAGTTCCAATGAGGCAAATGTACAGCCTATGGGGGTTTCTGAAAATGTTTTAGAACAGCCTATTATTGATGCAGATGTACATGGTGTACTTGATGAAGAAAGGGCTGAAAATGAGCAGGCTAGAGGTATGCCAAAATGGCTGGTGCACACATTGCGTGACAGTAAATTGGATGCACCTTTATCTAGTCGTACTCGTTCAGGCTCTCGCCATGCATCTTATGCATCAGATTGTTATGCTTTGGCTGTGTCTAGTTTACATGATGTTGAGGAGCCTCTATCTTTTGATGAAGCACAGAATTCAGAAAATTGGATTGCTGCCATGAAATCAGAATATGATGCACTTATAGAGAATGACACATGGACTTTATGTGATTTGCCTCCTGGAAAAAAGGCCATTGGTACGAAGTGGGTTTACAAGTTGAAACGCAAGCCGGATGGTGAGATCGATCGCCATAAGGCTCGACTTGTTGCAAAGGGTTATGCACAAAAAAAAGGCATAGATTATGAAGAGACTTTTGCTCCCACTTGTCGTATGACTACTGTGCGTTTTCTATGTGCATTGGCAGCTCATTTTGGTTGGGATGTAAATCAATCAGACATTGTTACTGCTTTCTTGAATGGTGACATATTTGAGGAAGTTTATGTAACGCAGCCTCGCGGTTTTGTCATAAAAGGATAAGAGGACAAAGTGTGCAAATGTAAGAAGGCTTTGTATGGGTTGAAGCAATCTCCTCGTGCTTGGTATGAGAAAGCTGACACTAATTTGGTTAAACGAGACTTTCGTAACAGTCCAACAGAAAGCACATTGTATGTAAAGCGTGAGGATGATGTATTTCTCATTGTGGTTCTTTATGTTGATGATTTGCTGATCTCTGGACCAAATGAGAGACATATTGCTGAATTTAAGGCTGATTTGAATGCTACTTTCAAGATGAAAGATTTGGGGCTGTTGCATCATTACTTGGGTATACAGTTTAAGCAGTGTGATGGTGGTATTGCCTTGTGTCAGAAAAGTTACATAGAGACATTGCTATGTAAGTTTGGACTTGAGGATTGCAAACCTATTGCCACTCCCATGGAAACAGGTTTGAAGTTGAGTCTACATGATGCTGGCGATCCTGCTGATGTCACTCTTTACCAAACTGCTGTTGGCTGCCTCATTTATGTATGCAACACGAGGCCAGATATTCAGTTTGCAGTCTCGCAGGTCAGCAGATTTATGCATAGCCCAGGGTCTAAGCATTGGCAGGCTGTCAAGAGGATTTTCCGCTACCTTAGTGGCACTTTACATCTTGGCTTGTTTTATCCCAAGGGGGGATCATTGCCGCCAAACTTACATGCTTTTTCGGACTCAGATTGGGCTGGTTGTTTTGACACGCGAGTGTCCACAAGTGGTTTTTGTTTCATGCTTGGCAGTTCATGTATATCATGGTTGAGCAAGAAGCAACCTACTGTGGCCACTTCGAGTTGTGAGGCTGAGTACAGGGCAGTCTTCACAGCTACGGTTGAGTGTGTATGGCTCAAACGCCCTATGGCTGACTTGGGTGTTGGACAGGACACTACCAACACTATCTACACTGACAGTCAGAGCGCATTGGCAGTTGCGAGGAACCCAGTTTTTCATGCTCGCACAAAGCACATTGAGGTGCATTACCACTATGTCAGGGAGAGGCTCTCAGCAGGAGAGATCAGCTTGGCTTATGTGCCAACACAGGACAACCTTGCAGATCTTTTCACAAAGGCATTGTCTCGTGAGAAGCTTGAAGCTTTCCGCAAAGCTTTGGGCTTACTCCCCTTTGTGGACTGATCCTGTCCTCAGGGCATGGCACTTCCCTTTACTCATGTGCCAGCTCTCGTTCACCGCATCACTCCAGGGGGGATTTGTTACCATATACATGTGGTAGTGATGTGTGTGAACACACTAGGACCGCCGGGGCATTTTTTCCCTCTTTAGGAGGTTTTTTCCCCCGTGCATTGTATATACGCCCATCACTCTAGGGCTATCTATCTTTCCATTGCACACTAAGTAACATACTCTCTATTGTGTGCCTCGAGCTTCCTTCGTCTTCTCCAAGCTGTGTGTGTTTCTCTGCAACCCTAATTCCAACAGTATGCTGGCTGGCTTGGAAAGGTCTAAATGGAAAAGTTTGTGCAAAAAATGGGCGATGATCGACTTATGGAAAATCGGCCCATGGAAGAGCACGCCTGGGTTCACATACACAAGCCTCCAGTATGCCCGCACTGCCTCCAGGCTGGACAGATGCTATTGCTCACACCAAGCTGACTGGATTCCGTCGTTGATGGAGATGAAGTTAGTTCCAACAAAAATCCTTTCGGATCACATACCTCTGCACATTCATTTTAAGAAGAATACAAGTGAGGAGCAGACCCCAAGAGGTGGAAAAAAGCTGTTAGTAACAGGGGCACGCCTATTCAAAGACCCTCTTTTCAGGAATCTAACCAAGAAAGCACTAGGTAAGCTCAAAAAAGATGTTGACCTCAACAAACAAAATGCGTGGGACCTCTTTGCTTCTAGCATCCAAAAAGCAGTCAAAACCTCGGGCCCCAGAATCAAGAAAGTTAGGGAGGCACACCTTCTACATCTTACAGCGGAGGTATAGTTGCTTACTTCCAAAAAAAGCCAAGGGGCTGGTTACTAAGGATGAGCACAAACGATGGCTTGAAGCCAAATCTAACCTTGCTCATGAGTAGTTAGAAGATATCAAAAAGGCAAGGCTTCTCTCCAGGGAGACTGACCTTCAACCTGAAGTCTCTAATCAAGCACATTTCTTTAGGGCTTTAAAAATCAAGAAGAGCCGAGGCCACGTCCGCTCGCTGGATGATGAGAAAGGGACAGCTGTTTATAACCAGGGTGAGATGGTTGGCCTGATGCTGAGCTACCTTAGTCAGATCATTGGATGGCCAGAGATCTAGTCCCAATAAGTGGAAGAAGCCAGAGGGTCCTTACTTCAGAGTGTCAAGAAGAAGATTCCCCACTTAGAAGCTAATTTATTAGAAAGGGAATTTTCCAAAGACGAATGTTTACTAGCATTGCAAGCCCTTGGCAAGGAAAAGTCCCCTGGTTGGGATGGCATGACGGTGGAATTCTATAGAGAATTCTGGGATGATCTCAAGGTCCCAATCACAAGGTTGGCCAATAAATCCATTGTCGAAGGGTCGTTGGAGATAAGTGTAAAGAGAGGGCTTATCAAACCCATCCCCAAACAGATCTGTTGTTCTCAACTGAAACACTGGCGCACTATAACGATGATGTTGGTGGCCTACAAAATTATTGCTAAAGTTGTATCCCTCAGACTAGCCCCCTTACTAACCAAAATCATCTCTCCCCATCAGCATGGGTTCATCAAACAAAGGTCCATTTACGATAACATCTTGGCAGCAATGGTGGGGATCGAGTATGCAACAGCCACAAAGCAAGAGTGTGTACTGTACATTTGGATCTGGATAAGGCTTATGACAGAATAACATGGACATATATAGAAGCTGTCATGGAAGCTTTGGGCTTTGGGCCGCGCCTTTGTCGTCTGGTAAGTGTACTGGGAGCTGGAAGCCAGTCAGAGCTCCTATTCAACAATAGAATTATGGGCTCTTTTAAGGTCAAAAGGTCTATCAAGCAGGGATGTCCTCTGGCCCCCCTGCTGTTCGCCATAGGCTCACATCCTTTAATCACGAAGCTCGAAGCTAGTGCGAAACAAGGGGAGTTGCACGGCCTGGTTTTGCCAGGAAACAGCCAACTCCTAGCAATAAGCATATTTCTAGTAGCTAGTGCTCTATCTAGATGATGAATTTCTTTGTATTTGATCAAGATCTATGTAACTATGGTAGATCAACATTTTTAGAGGGAGAAGTGGTTGCCTTGTTAGATTTTGCGTTAAGCAATAGAGTGCATACCTCCACTGAAGTATCCATTGGAGATTGTCTATTATGTGCACAATGCATGCTTGTGAGGGGCATATTATGTCTCTCAAGCACTACATAGACTAGAAAACTAAAGTTAAAGCTTGTAGGCTACATGATAACATTGTAGTGGAAGGCACCCCTAAGAAGTAGACTAGCCATCTATTGGGGAAATATATCTTAAAGCAACCAACTGGATCTAAAAGCAAACCATAATTACCTTTCTTAATGCATGCATAGTCAATGTCCACTATGATTCAAGGGTAGAATAATGACACCAAAATGATAAACATTCCCAAGCGATTTAGTCATTTATTTGATCCAGTTCACATTAGCTATTGCAATTGAGACAATGACATCTGGACATGGCTGAGGTCTTTTCCAGGTCTTTCCAAGAAATTTTATTATTCTTAAAATACATTTGTACTTATTGAGTAAATCCAAAAGGACAACTAGACATTGTGAAAAGTAAACCTAACTTTCCATACTTCTGAAAATGATCACTTTTTCATTCAATGCCATGTCTTTTTCATGAGATGGGTTTCGCTCATTTAATATTTCTTTTGTCATGAATAAAATGAAAAGATTCCCTAAAACTATAAAGTATAGGTAGAATTTGAAGCTTTTGATGCTTCATTGTGTCCGGAATGCCCAAATACCTCAAAAATGCATGTTTACCTGTCTCGTTTTGATACCTAGAGAGGGAGAAAAGGACAAAAAAACCTCGAAACGATATTTTTGTCGAACGGCACGCAGAAGCTATTCCATTATTTTTTTTGAATGGTCCCTATGTGCCGTTAGGCAATTTTTGAAATGGCCTCTTTGTGTTAGAACGAGGCAAGTACACATGCATCTTTTAGGTTTCTCGGTGTTTTGGAAGAAATGGAAGTTTCAAAACCTTTGAATTGTACCACTAATTGATTAAAAAAAATTAAAATCATTTTAAGTGGTATTGAATGAAGAAACCCACCTCATAAAAAAGACACGCATTGAATGAAAAGGGGACCGTTTTCAAGAATTATTGAATGAGTGGATGACACCTTTCTCATATTTTTGTCAATATTAACCTATTTTTCTATGTAAAGTTGGCCTTCTCTCATTTGCTTTTCCTACCCCATACATGCTTTGCACGAGCACAATGATGACACTCTTGCATCATGCAGCCTACCTTTCCCCTTGGCTTCCTCCATCCTAAGGCCTTGGCTTCCTCCATCCTAAGGCAAGAGAAAGATGTGTGTGTGTGTGTGTGTGTGTGTGTGTGTATACGTGTACGTGCGCGTGCGCGTGCGCGCACGCGTGCGCGTATATATATATATATATATATATATATATATATATATATAGAGAGAGAGAGAGAGAGAGAGAGAGAAAGAGAATCCATGCAAGGTCCAAGATTTTTTTCCCTTCCTCATGGCTGGTCCCCTTCCCTGAACTCTGATACCAATATGAGACCTGAGGGGACTGGACCATGTAACTCTCCACCCAACCTCGCTATATATAGACTCATAAGCTATTAAAATATAGTACCTACTGATCGCATATTTGTTCTAGCTCTTGGCCTGCCCGGTCTTACCCTAGGCATGACAAAAATAGGGAAAACAACTAAGACATCCTCTAGCTCGTTATCATGTCCTAGGTGAACATAGAACTTCACCCTGTCTTTAAGGATGGTTAAATTTTGGGTGACTCGCTGAATTGCACCCTTTCATATCTAAGTAAGCAAACCCTTAACGGTTGCTTGGAAAATTTATTAAGAACACGATCGGTTTTATTCTTCTAGATTAACCACATAAATTCTCTCTTATTGACTTCCATGGTCCTCAGCAAAGTGGAATTGTTTCCAACTTAGATTTTTGAAAGCTTTTGGTAAAGGTTTCATGAGACTTTGTTAATTAGCAAGACAAGTAAAAGACAAATAGAAAACATCTTGTGTGGCACCGTGACATCCAACACGTGCCTATTCCTTTTCTACTTTGATTCCTCTTTGAGAAGACCAGTTTTCCTAGTGCAAATACCCTTGCTCAAGACTAAACACTTTAGTGAGTGTGTGTGTGTGTGTGTGTGGTTTTTTTTTTTTTTTGGGGGGGGGGGGGGGGGGGGGGGGGAGGAGAGAGATGAAATGTTATATTAAACATCTCGAAAAGGATAAATAAACTATGAGATCAAAAGTTATATCCCAATAGAATTCGTCGGTACTCCATCTGGAAAGCTATGCAAATAAAAAATGAATAGAAAATCTAAAATCTAGGTCTGTCATACATCAATGGGTAGGTAGGATGGGTAACAAAGTAAACATGGTGATTAGGTTAGGGGAGATGAGAGCTAGAGACTATCATATAGATCAATACATCAATACACGAGAGGAGTGGGGTAATAGGGGGTAGAGGCTCAAGGTGTACAATAGCTCATCTCAAGAGGTCAAGCATTGGTCCTTGATATAGGGTGTATATGTCCTCCATGATCAGAAGCCTTACAAGTTGTTCTCGATGTCAATCAATGATGATTCTTATCCGCTTTTGTATGCATCTTTGGTGATGTGAGCATCCTCGTAGCAGCGTAGGACATCTAGCTTGTCCTAGCTGGATAGATCAATCAAGTGATGTCCCCTATTTAGAAGGTAGTGTCTCCTCTCTGTCATGTTGTTGCTGAGTGGGGGCTCTAAAGAAACCCATGATCTATCTCTGTGTAGATCCTCTCTCAAAGGGGTGTCCACTTCTAAGGAGCGTCTCTCTAAACCTGCATATGTCTCTGCTCATGCTTGCAAACTTTAAAAATGCTCTCCTCTGGTGGTACTCTCATGTATCTGCCTATCTCTATCTTGAGCTGCTCTATCCAATGGCACATCTCAAGCCATGTGATAGGTATGTGTCTATCTATCTGGGTTGCACTATGAACCATCATCTATAAAGAAAATGTTCTCAGTAGAAATCCATCTTCGTCCCTATCGCTTGTGAGAGAGGTAGCAATATCCTCCTAGTGCCTAGCTAAACGAGGTCCTACATAATGAGTCTAGTAATTAGGGTGAGAGTGTGTACATCCAGAGACTATTGAAATGGGGGCATTCTATCTATGTTAGACCCATGAGGCTCAAATTATGATGTCATCTACACATACCAGTGTGATGTGTCTCCCTCTATGGTAAGCTTCCCGGAAGACTCAAGAGCAAGTCGTGCATTTCTACCTCGTGGTAGCGCCCATATAGTATGGAGAAATGATATTGATCTAAATAAGGCCTCAACAATGATGCTGCCATCTTTGCTCTAATGATCTCATGTGGGATTAAAGGATTAGCTCCAATCATCCTAGAGATCATGGATATTAACGATCGCTCCATCGTCCCTCATATGTGTGTCCCAATACTGATGTGGTGATCTAAGCTAGGCCCCAATATATGTACATCGTAGAGTATGGTTGATGTAAAAAGAGTGTCAAAAAGCCATATCTTAGTCCATGGCTCCAAGAACTACACCTATGTACACATCCTCTATAGTCCACCCAATTATGCATATCCTCTTGTTAGCCTTGCCTCTGTTGCTCCTCTCAAGGAGAGAACGGGCCCAATAAAGACCACTCCAAGGTAGGTATAAGATTCCACTTACTTCTCTATCTCTTGCCCATATAATAAGGTAGGGGTTGATGTCCTGACGACCCACTGTGTTGTGGTGTTGAACACCATGCCCTGATTTTACCAAGGTTCACTAACAAACCATTATCCTACAAAAAAATCTGTAAGGCCTTGAGGTATTGTTGCATACCCTCTAGGGAGTCTGCTATAAGCAAAATATCATCAGCATACAACAATAGTGATGGCAAAGGGGCATGATGTGGCATGGTGTATAGTGAGTTGCATACTCCCCCAAGTCTCCAGAGAGGTAATAGTGACAAGTGCGGAATGCTCCCAAAGCATCCTCCAAGCCTCCCAGAATCCCGACTCAAGAACATTTGATATATGTCTCTCTCAAGCTAGGTGAAGAACGTTGCTTCTTCCTTTGCATTTTTGAGTGGTCACCCACGTAGCAACTTATCTCTGTAATTGAGCTCTCATCTTGCATACCAGCTGTTCTAGGGCAGGCTCCCAAAGTGTCGAGCTAGCAATTGGTAAAAGATGTCATTGCAGCTGCGTGTAGAGTCTCAGGAAGAGTTGTGTGAGCTCTCCCAAAGGTCTCCACGGATCCTTTGTACTCAGAAGTCTATATATCTCCAATGTGTAGACTCCATTTGTCTCTCTACACAAAGTGTATCTCAAACATAGTCCTATAGACCCTTGAATATGGCTGTTATTGTAGTGGAACTCCATCAAAAATTATATGACTCCATGATCTTTTGTGTGGGATGGAGCCTATCTAGGCTAGCGCATAATCTACCGTGTTAGCTCCATGTCTGTGTTGCAAGACATTTAGAATGGCTGGCATGTAAGTGTGAGCTTTGTCCTAGAATATGAGTCAAGGAGTGAAGAGAAGGAATTATCCCACATGCAGTGGTGCAAGGTTGTAGAGCTATTTAAAGCTCATTTCATGAATGAATAAACAAAAGTCTATTTTGCATTACATCTCTCTTGTTTATGGTGAGCTTGTGATGGCTTAGCAACAACTCAAGGTCGTGTTTATGAGTCCAAGCTAAATGATCTTGGAATCTAATTTGCTTGAGTGATAATCTAGCCAACACACACTCACTTGTGTGCACGATGTTTCTCTTTCATCCACCCTAGCAAGAACGATCACATTCCCATCAAGTGATATCAGAGCACCATGGTTTTGATAGCTAGGTTTTGTTGTCATGTATTTGTGTGTTAGTAATTACCATCTCCATTAGAGGGCTTAGTATTTCTTAATTATCGTTACGGTCCATTGGTATTCTCCATAATTTTTTGCATCCCTCACTAATCAAGCCCTAATCTAGCTATGTGTGGGCACGTCCTTGGCACACCCAAGAGGCCACTACCCTCCATGGCTAGATAGGCTTAATTAAGGAAAGGATTAATTTTTTTCGTGGTTTTTTGTGTGTGCACATTTTCAGCTCTCTTAATCGCCTCATTATTTCTATTGAAGGCATCATTGCCTTGTGCAATCAGTGTGTGTGCAAAACACTTCTTGAGGACATTTCGTAGAACTCCCAAGTGCAGAGTTTGCTCAAGATTTGATTCCTCAATTGTGTGCTTAATATCTCTCTGTTTTCACCATTATGTGCATTGCACAGCCTCTACTTTGGGAGGTGGTTAGCTTTACTTAATCCCTACCTAGCTTAAGTGTGTGTGTAGTTTGACTTGACTTTGTGCTGCTTTATATTGGTGGGAACCACATATAAAAGAGAGTCCAACTTGATTCATAGCTGTAAAGCTCCCAACTGAATTGCTCATCGCGACGTCCTTCAACCTACCAAAGTTGGTTACGTGCTACCACCACAGCTTCGTTGCCTAGCAACCTATGCTACCCCGCCTGTGCAATCTACACTCAATTTTCCCACCGGCTTCCCCCTCGCTGCGCTCTCAAACCGTTGTGGAAACCCTGTCAGACCTCGCGACCTCTTGCAGTTTGCATTCAAACAAGCTTGCGTGCCTGGTCTCTCCGTAGCACCTGTAATAAGTGCGCCACTGGCCTTGCGATGCCCGACATCCACAGCCCATGACCTACCCCAGCAGCCGGCCAGCTCCCGCTCGTCATCAACTTGATCTAGTTGCACTCTCTGGATTAAGGACCTATCCCGGTTCCCGCTCATCCACGTAAGACCTGCTTTTCTCGTCATTGCGGGCCCTTGCCCTGCATCAACACACAGTGCCATTCAGCGAGCCTTGTCCTCTACTGGGTCTACCTTGCTGTCAAAGCTCGCCAGAGTCAACCCTGTCAAAAGCCGCCTCGTAACAAATGTTTTTATAAAGCTTTTGCATTTAGCCTTAGCTAGATCCCCTTCCCACGGTGAGTCTACCCCAAAAGGTGTTTTTCTTTTAGCTCTTATTAAGAGCTTTCCATGTGCCAAAAGAACCCTTGCATAGTATTCATCGAAAGTCAGTCCATTGAAGAAAGGAAAATTATGTCACCTCGTAAGTACTCACCACACCAAGCATTCAAAGGCAAACCTCAAGGTTTCTTTTCTCATGGTGCTCCACTCACAGCAATCCACTCGTGACATTAAGCCCCGTCACTTCCCACACTACTCCAACTTCACAAAGTTCAAAAGGATTTCTCTCTCTCTCTCTCTCTCTCTCTCTCTCTCTCTCTCATTAAAAACTTCAAAATCTTGCAGCCAAGCACAATAAATTGCAAAAAAAATTCATATCATCTCCTAAGGGTATTTGTGCTCTTGTAAAGAGGTAGACACTGGCTACGAAAGTCTCCTAAGCTCAGACCCCTCTATTAGCACATTGGATGAGAAGGGGGCTTGGGAAATGTAACGGGGAGGGCTTTCATACTTGGCAAACCAAGTTGAAAGGCTACTTAATGAAAAAGCAATTGTGGGGTATAGTCAAACCAATGCTCACTGATCTGACATCTATTGCTATTGCACAAATATTGACACAAGCTATGAGTGCACAAAATCAAGCCAAGGACGAGCAGGCATTAGGAATCATAATCACCACACTACATGACAATTATGTACACTTTATTGATAATTGTGATACTTCATCAGCTGCACGGGAAGCACTAGAAAAAAATATTGGAGCTAGGAAAAAGAAAAGAAAAGTGAGCTTAAAGAAAGATCTATACAAATTACAAATGGAACATAATGAAGATATTGCAAGCTTGGTCAATCACCTCAAAAGCATGACCACACATCTAGCTTATGTAAATAGTGCAGTACCAGAGGTGGACAAAATCACAGTTCTTCTAGCAACCTTACCACCTAGCTTTGACCAGATCATGACCATCATTGAGGAGAAGGATCCAACACGAGATTTTCAAGATGTCATCAACTCTTTAATGTCCGAGGAGAAGAAGCAAGGGATGAATGCTACTTCAGGGGGAGGAGCTTTTGCAGTTGGCAATGGTAACAAGACTTGTTTCAAGTGTGGCAAAGAAGGGCACATAGCAAAGGACTGTCTAGCATCGAAGACTTGCAGCATTTGCGCAAAGAAGAGTCACCTTCCTTCCAAGTGTTTCAAAAGGGACAAAGGAAACACCAACAAAAATCCAAGGCCCAAAGTGTATTTGGCAGAAGAAGACAAAGATGAAGATGAAGAAGAAGGCGGAAATAGCCTTCTATTCTACGACGACATTCTCTAGCTTTTTGTTTTGCCTTTCCTTTTTAGTTGTATCTGTTTGGAGATAGCTTGGACTAGCTTGGTATCAGTTTTATACATCTGTTCAAGGGGAGGTTTTTGAGTATCTCTTAGATTAGAGATAGTTTGTCTCCTGGATTGGGGACGGTCTCGTGGATTGGAGATGTTCTTTTGCTCCTGGATTGGAGTGTGCCATAGATGTCATTTTCTTCTTTAGTCCAAACCTCAAGGGGAGGATTGTAAAGTGTGAGCTTTGTCCTAGAATATGAGTCAAGGAGTGAAGAGAAGGAATTATCCCACGTGCAGTGGTGCAAGGCTGTCAAGCTACTTAAAGCTCATTTCATGAATGAATAAACACGTACATTTTGCATTACATCTCTCTTGTTTATGGTGAGCTTGTGATGGCTTAGCAACAACTCAAGATCGTGTTTATGAGTCCAAGTTAATTGATCTTGGAACCTAATTCGCTTGAGTGATAATCTAGCCAACACACACTCACTTGTGTGCATGATGTTTCTCTTTGATCCACCCTAGCAAGCACGATCTCATTCCTATCATGGCCCATGTACTATCCCCATCTCTAATAGATATCTTCCATATTGTGTGTACTCCTCGTCGTGTGAGCTGCGATTAAGTTTGAGCTCTATCGTATCTATCTCTATTGGCCTCTCCTCAATCATGTCAAAACACAAAGATTGTTGTTGGGCTATCCTCGCATTATAGTCTCCCAGTTGGATGATAACCGCATCCCTAGAGAATTCCCATACGTCCTCATCCAAAATCATGTAGGGTGATTGTCCCTTGGGCGATGCATAGTGAGATGTATAGGGAGCTAAATAACATATTGTAATGTACAATGGTCTACCCGTTTCTACTCTCACCTTGACCCACATATATATGTCATGTTCTTCCGTTCATACAATAAGAGTGATGGACTACTACTTCTCCCTATATAGTAGTGCTACACCTCCCTCATCCTCTATGCTATGATCTCACCTCCTACGATATCCTGTCACCTTTGGCAGGGTGATACCCGATGCCTTCTATTTCTCAGAATAGAAGATAATGTCTCTGTTTTTGAAGCTGTCTTCAAAGGCATCTGCATCAAAATTCAATGACCCGTTACAGTTCCATGCTGCTAATTTTAGGCTGGTCCCAAAGGTCTCGCATCATCATGTGGTGCATCTCTCCAAGGTCATGGATCTCCTTCTTCTTCAAAAAGCCCGCTTTGATCTACGGCATCTTCTCTTGCATGTGCGCTATTCTTGCTAGGTTGAGAGCATTCCCCCTAGAAAAATCCCAATCTTCTTGAGTATTGGTCTTTTGTTGAAAACCTCCTTTTTAGCCTCCAAGGTAGGAAAGAGTATAATGAGAGTTCTTTCCTTGGCGTTACCTTTTCCATCATTCCCTTTTTCCGCCACTCTCCAAGCCCCCTATGTGTGTAGGCTCGGAGGTACTCATTTGTGTCATGTGCTCATTAACTTCTACCACAGTTTCACTATTCTTGAGACCTGTGACATGGATATGAAGAGCTCTTGTCTTCCTCTATTGCTCCTCCTTCAAGATCAAGTCAATGATGGTGGATGGGGGTGTGGTATAATAGACATTCCTTGTTTTCCTTTCTTTGTGGCCTCAGTCCATTTCTCTGCTTTGTTAATCTTCTTTTGCGTTTTGGAGAGAATATCTGCCCATGAGGAGGTTTCTTGCATTTTCTGATGCTCCTCTCCCTCAAGTGTCTTCATTTGTTCCTTAATGTTACTCAGCTCTTTTGTAATGAGGGTTGAGTTTCACCATCCTTCCCATTTTGCTTTTATATTCCGCAAGTGTACCTTTGAGACCTTCGATCGCACATTCTTTTCACTCATCAATTTTACCACTTTGTATTTCCATGCTTCAAAAGTAGCCATACTTTTGCAACAATGTCTCAGTGTATTATATAGTTCAGTTCTCTAGTGTTGCCATGTTCTCTAGGCTTGCATGGAAACAAATAGGAAGTCTGGGGAGCGTTTGGTTGTATCACTGCCCTAATCATCACCTACACCTTCTCATATATGTCTCATCTTTGGTTTTGGACACCTTCACTGCCTTCAATGAGCTTAGTGATGGTAAGCTTTCCCTAATCCTTTGTCATCGGAAGTCTGATTTGCCTTCGATGGAGTCTTGAAAAGAATGTCATCTTTGTGCTCTATTGCTTCGTCATTGAGAGAGAGAGAGAGACCCTGCAATAATCCAGACTCCCCGCCCTCTAATGCATAGCTATGTGCTTGATTAGAGAGAGAGAGAGAGAGAGAGAGAGAGAGAGAGAGAGCCTTTGTGTGCACAGCTATTGAGCCATCGAGGCCTCTTATCTAGTCACGAGGGCATGCAAGCCATTTTATTTTTAGGTCCGCAACGAAGTGATGCAACAAAACCTGGTCATTACGTCCATGCCCATTGCAACCCATGCATGAAGTTTTCGACAAATTCCCACAATAATTCCTTCACTCAACATCATGAGCTTCTGTGAGAGAGGCACCGCATACCTAGCTAGGTATGCGGTGCCTCTCGAGCGTGGGGGGGCGGTGGTCCCCTGTCCCCAATCGTACCTAGCTAGGTATGCGGTGCCTCTCTCATAGAAGCTCATGATGTTATGCATTGTATAAAAAACATTAAAAAGGACTCTACATGAGAAAATTTCTAAAGCTTCTTGTGCCATTTTGGATTGCTTGATAGGATGTTAATGGTGCTAGATTGCTTTGCAGCCATGCCCATTGCAACCCATGTTGGATGTGTAAAGATTTGTGTCATCGGCAAGGCCTTGAAAAATTGCCTTCGAATGTCTAGAAAATCATAAAGCTTCTTAGAGGCAAGTTGGCAAGCTATGTGTCCAAAAAAAATAAAAAAATTGATGTGGGTTTTGTTAAATTAGATCCCATATAACCATTGAGTGAATATCTAGCCTAAATTAGAGGCTAGAGCCTATACGACCATCTACTAACAGAATATGGCGGAGTACATAGCCCTTTACACATGTCTCTCTCTGCGAGATGAAGGCTAAACACCAAGTGAGATGAAGGGGAGCAGAAGAGAGAGAGACCGCCGAAGGCGGCCGACAATACACGTTGAGTAAATGTCTGACAGACCACGCACGCTTATATGGAGATGCATGAGATAATCACAAAATCAACCTCACAATTGAACTCTAGGATAGTGCCCGTTTCCACTTACAAAAAAAGAGCTCATCAATATGTGAAATCTCAGTTTTTCATATATCACTTGTTAAGTTTCAACATTTCTCAATTACTATGAACTCAACTTTCCATACAATTAGTTAAATCTTTCATGAAGTAATCAATAAAATATCCCACTTTAACAGGTAAACATTTGAAGTGTTGGCAAGGCCTACAAAGACAAAAGCACCTCCCTAATGAGAGCAATGCACCACTCTGTGCGTAAGTCCGGGTGCGTGTGGGGTGGGTGCACGCGCACACACACACACACACACACACACACATATATATATATATATATATATATAGAGAGAGAGAGAGAGAGAGAGAGAGAGAGAGAGAGGTGAAGTCCGGTTTTTTTAACGTCTTAGGAACAATCCCAAGAGACCTCAAAGATCTATCCAATGAGTCTTGAACTAAAGTATAACTGATTTACCACACTTTGATGATAGAAAAGTTATTCCAGACTCCTCTCTCTCTCTCTCTCTCTCTCTCTCTCTCTCTCTCTCTCATGGTTGTGTGTGTGTGCGCGCGTGTGTGTGTGTGTGTGTGATAGAGAGAGAGAGAGAGAGAGAGGGATTCTATGCACAAGTTCTTGAAAAGTAGGTTAAGTTCCCACGGTCACCTGTATATCAATCACCGAAGATCATACAAGAAAGAATCTTTCATCACAATAAATATGTATGCTTGCAAGCGCACCCCTTTGTGGGGTTCGCCCTTTTGCTCACTATGTACACTTACTTAATAGGTCATCCTTGAAATTTATATACATTTTAAGTTCCTTCAGTGCATCAGCAGCTGTCTTCTTGGGGTCCGGGGAAAGAAATAGGTTCTCTCTTGTGCATCTCAGAGGTTCAAGAGGTCTCAGCATCGCCAAGAGTGACCCTAACGTGGGATCATCTGCTTGTGGACCTTTTCCACGAGCCCCAACGTCCGATTTTGCAGAGAGCGATTTGTCCGTCTCCTTCCTGCCAGAACATATTTGTAATCATAAAGAATGGTTATGTGCATTCTCTATAAAAATATACCTCTGTAAGGTAAGAAAAATCTGAACTTGCGAATTATACAGGAAGCTAAAACACTTGCACAAAACGATAAAAAACAAAAAATAAAGCATCAAGTATCCTATTTACAAAATTTTACTGTAAAGACTTCATTAAGACATGAGCACTCAGAAAGGCATATGGAAAAAAATTATGAAGATAAGCAGCACCTATCGTGTATTTCCTCATTGATCGCAAATGGAAAGTCAAAAGTTTGATTCTTATTGGTTGGGATAATAGCCCAACTTTGTCCTTCTTTCAAAGCCTGCCGCCAACAAATAAACGAGTGTAAGTTGCTGCAATCAATGCAGACAAAAAAATAAAAATGATTGACAGCTTTATACACGTGCCAAGTTGACTAGCGATATGTTACCCTCCAAGTAAAACATTTTGTAACATTTTGCGAAGCAGCAGCCTCAAAGCTTGAGTTTTGCAGATGACCTTAACCCCTCACAGGCTTTACCAAAACAAAAAGAAAAGGAAAGAGAATGGGAGGAGGAGGGGGGAAGGAAGGAAAGTATTAGCCTCTACATTAGGCCATAATGACAATGGGGCCAGACTACCAGATCTCGTGCCATGTATTGCACAATATCAGTGTAATGCTCACAAGGAGAGCCGTACTCCAGTTGTTGGCCAGTGGCATTACTTAATGATCATTGATGTCTCATCAAGCTCTCCTCAACTTGTCTGTAGACTTAACGTCAAGACTCAAAGGTCAAGATGGTTGGTTCTCATCAATACTCTCAGCCGCTAACTCCTATGACAGATCACAAAGAAAAGGAGAGTATGGTGGATCTCCTCATGCTCTTGGAACACTGTTGTTGCTTAAGAGTCTAAGAGGCACCGGCTAATTTCTTACTCTCTTTCAGCACCCTTACTAAGTTGTTATTCTTCATGACCACCTGATATCTAAGAAAGCAAGCCCAATGGGCCACTTTGAGCATCTATTTGGTGTATGCATCTGAGAAGACACAATGCTAGCTGTTGAGACTGAGACCTCCCAATTATAATCATCTAGTGCTCGTATCCAGCACGGTGATGTCATAAAAAATTAATTATAAGGGCTTTCTATCAATCGACAGTTTTTTTTGGGTGGCTTTTGGCTAAATTCTCTGTAGTCTGTAGTTTAGGCAAAGTAGTAAACGGCAATCAGAGTCAACGTAAATGCACGCTAGAGCCTAGTACAAGCAAACAAGTGAACGTGGGATCCTAAACCCATAGACAGATTTTTTTGGGACACTAGTTTTGAAGGAAGGTTAAAGGGCGTTGAGACGTACAAGGTCAAAGGGTGTAAATGAATTCCTCGTTATTTAATCGAGTGAGCGTGTCGAGGAGGGGGGAGTTTTACATGGCATAACCGATCCCACTTGAGAACAGAAAGGAGGAGCTGACTCAAAGGGCAACACAAAGCGCAGCAAGATTCACGCGTAATGATGTGGCAAATTGCAATTCATATAGTATGCTGTTGATGTGGCATCTCGCAAATTGGAAACTTCGACTATGGTCGTATGGAGTAAAGAAACACCACGAGGGGCGCATAGTTGGTGGGCCAATGCTTCTGGGAGTCGAACTCTGCACTCCGTGTCTCTAACCTACTGTGTTCTCTCTCTCTTTCTTTTAGTTCAAGTGTGCTGTTTCGGTTCAGTTCGTATTGTTGCTGTTTTTGTACTGCTTTGTCAAGGTGACTTGCCCGTTACAATCTACTCATCTTTGGCATTTTCTTGCTCTATCGATTGCTAACATTTTTGAAGGCTGATTGCAGCCCAGAGATTTTTCAAGCCTCTGTATGCAGCTATCTTTGGTTGACATTGGCAGCCCATTGCATCCCTCCAAGTGGCGCCCCCATTAGCCTCTAAGAGACGTGTCTCTACTGCCCCATCTTTGCCGCATCATTGACAATGACAATCTGTCAAAGGTGCAGTGGTAGCGAGGAAGGACTCATTTGATCAACATATAGAGTGTCTGACATAATGATATTACATTAGTAAAATGACATTGGGCAAGAGTTAGCAATTATAAAACACTCCGTGACATCAAACTAGTAAGCCAAAAGATACAGATTTGCGAAAAAATGGCATGATTAATGCGAATGGAGATAGCAATAAATTGCTTAAAAAGAGTCATGAATGGCTACTTATGAACTATCCAAAGAAAACATTCTTTCTTTGTACATGGCTGCATTCTTGGAGTAGAGTTTCTATCTACTCAACCTTGATTACTTCAAGGAGCGCCCCTAATTTGTTCCTGTGGTGTCGGGTCTAGAGAATCAATTACGGAGCTCAAGTGACTCGAAGACCTTGCCTGGACACTCATCCAAAAAAGCAAAGCAGACACAAAACAAACAAAGAATTCTACTTCTCGATCATAATCCTTCTTAACAAGGTTGAGCTTCCAAGAAAGAGGTAATTTGTCACAAGTGTCCCCCTCTCTCTTTCTATCCCTTGCATGTTTCTCTGTTCTCCTCGTCTCATTCTCCTACGCTCTCATGTTACCATCCCTTCTACTGTACATTGACAAATTTCTCATTAATGACTCAAGGAATTCTAAAATTTGATTAATGGAATCACTCTTATTGAGTCATTTTGGATCCACATCGATCATGTGCCTCCTTTAGAAGATGTTGCCAATGTTCCTTCGACTAAGAGAGACCAAGATGTCAAAGAAGGCTGCAGTATTTTTTTTTAGAAAACAATCATTTTTTCCCATCGCTCGTTGATCAATGGTTGTTAGTGCATTCGTAAGGCCAAATAAAATTTATTTATGCACCGGAAAGGTTTTGAAAAAGCTGCCTTATGCATAACTTTCAGAGCATTGTGTATCTAATGATCAACACTCTAGCTAAAGAAACATGCTCCTTCTAGTTTATCTAAGATGTCATCAATCCGGGAGGCGAAACCTAAACATATTGTAATCTTGTTTAAGAGACAATAATCTAGGTGTAGAACTAGATATCGATATGAGCTCCAAAACACACCCACACACATACAAAAACAAGAGCATGAACCATCTGTACAAAATCTATGCGAATCTTGTTTTAGTCAGTCCTAAAGATGTTAGACAAACTCATCCAGAGTAAAGCACCAATCTAAGAAACAAAAAGCCAGAGTAAATTGAATTATGAAATCACAGAAAATAGAAAATATTAACACATATCAAGGTTTCGATTTTTTAACTTGTTCCTCATGATTGTATACCAAATTCACATCATGTTTTAGTTTTTTGTCTTCTAAGCTACAATCAATTTTTAAATCTGAAAGTGTTCACAACAACTGTACACAATATAACCCACCTAAAATTCAGAGCAAAAAGCCAATCCAAAAACACAATGGCGCGGAACAAAGCACGAGAAAAGATAAATTACATACCCTTTCTTTGGTTGCTGGTTGCTGTAGCTCCAGATTGCTGGCTTTGAAGGAAGAATGACACCGAGCTGAAGGAAGGGACTGCACATGCCCAATATTTTCTCCTGGCAACTGTTTCAACTGATGTTTGCCTACCTGGCCTACATAGTCCAGAATGATGTTAGGCGGGAGAGCAGGCGAATTTTGCTCTTCCATAGGGACTGTCCTCCGATAAGCAACTGATACGCGAAAGTGTCCACAATGACAGTCAGTATGAAGGAAGTGAAATGGTGCCATATCCTTCTTGTCACTTTCAAGGAATGGAGGAGGAATTGTTGACACTCTGTAGGCGAGCCTGGACCTGTGCTTGCCTCTAGTGCTTAAGACTCTAGTAAAATTATGTGCTGGTAGGAGACGTGCTGTAGAATACAAAGAGCGCAACAATATGGAAAGGTTTTTCTCTACATCAATGCGTATGGCTTCATGCTCATCCTTGATTAAAGCTCTAAATGTTTCATTAATTCTCAAAGGAATAACTTTGTATTTGCTGTTTTGAGCTGCCCTCCAATAGCGACCAATAATACCTTTCTCCATAAATAAGCCAGGCTCTCTCTCCATCTTGCTTGAGCTCATTCCATTGCAAGGGACAAACTCAACAGTCCATCTTTCCAAAAGAAGTGCTGTTTCTGAACTAGAAGCTTCTAGTGCTATTTTCAATGAGCCTGGTACAGCCAAATTAT
The DNA here is from genome assembly GCF_014529385.1 of Adiantum capillus-veneris. Classification (NCBI taxonomy): domain Eukaryota; kingdom Viridiplantae; phylum Streptophyta; class Polypodiopsida; order Polypodiales; family Pteridaceae; genus Adiantum; species Adiantum capillus-veneris. The sequence continues at coordinate 53,109,490 of NC_140940.1, read as the reverse complement.
TTACATTTTTAACCAATTTCTGCCCAACCACGCTTTTTCGGCCCTGTCGCAAATACCAAATGTCAATAACCATTGGTTCCCACACACCTCTAGACCAAGGCTCCATTTTATCTGTCATTGGACCAGATTTCCCCAAAACAAGGTTGAATGCAGAACCTTGGGGTCTATGTGCAGAGCTAGAGGCAGTGCCATCCCCAGAAATCGGAGCTGATGTGGATAATCTGGATTCTAAAATCACTTGCATAAATCTGGCATAGGACTCTGTGATCAGCTGCCTCACTTCAGGGTTTCTATCCAAACTTGCCATGACAATATCTGTTTTTAAGATGTGAGAGCTAAGATTTTATGTTTGATAAGCGTGAGCTAACCTTCTTGATATTAGCAACGTTTCCAGCACTTTGAAATCTCGACCCTTGCGATCTTGAAAAGCTCTGACAAGACCTTTCAAAAAATAAAGACTACGGGGATTGCTGCTGCGGCCTGGAAGCCCGCTGTGCTTGGACAAAACTGTGGATCGTCGTTTGCAACTGTCTGGCAAATGATACATCATCGCAGATTTCTGTGTTGAGACCCATGTCTCAAAAGAAAACCATCTCATTTTGACACATCTTACTGATGTTTTATCCCCATCTGGAAACAAACATACATAAGGATTTGCACAACATAAGAGAAAGTTAAGATCAGAGCAGAAAAACAAATCCATACATTGAGCATGCCTAAATCTCTGCACAGATGACATAACTTCTGCATGCATAGACAAATAAACATCAAACAAGAAGAAGCCAATGCTCAAGATCCTATCTTGACTACAGTTTGCACCAAGCTTTCAAGCAAAAAATGTGTGATACCAATGTTTACATGAACAAGCTTAGACTAACAGCTCGAAAGAGACCCTGATAGTACAGCAGAGCCCCTCAATGAGTCACCGTTTTCTGTAGAAAGGCAGAGAACCAACCAGAAACACATGCAGGTACTCCACAGTTGAAGAGGGCTTTGAGCCTGCGAGTCGGGAAAGACGAAGATGCAAGCAAAGGTCGTGGGCGATAAAAGAAAGAGAACCCGCGAAGGAAGAGTGCTCCCTAGCAGAGAATCGGATACGTTTCCTGGAAAAAAGGCCTTGCAAAAAGCGAAGTCTGGCTTTAAGTTTTATGGAGAAGTCTCTCTAAAATAGCGCATCCCCTTCTTGGGCTCCGCTAAAATTAAAACAAAAATTTTAATTATAGTGAATGATAGTAAACGTTTCAGTCTTCAGTAGTATCACCTCAGGACTAAGATCACATTCACACACAAGCACAAACAGCGTTTTGATGATACTACTAGTTTCTAATTGCTTCTAGGAAACGAAGCCTTCGCAAGCTAACTCTATCAAAAACGACAAAGTTGGTTGGAGCAAGGCTTCATTTACCGAAAGACGACAAGAAATGTGTGGATGCTCGGTCTACTTAAGGGCAAGGAGACACTGTTGTAATCGTCAGCTTTACCCCCACCCTTCAGTCGTGAGGGATCAATGGCTGGGAACTGGCCTAGCCTCATCACTATATCACACAGGCAGCTTCAAATGGGATCAATGGTGAAGGGGAAAAACAAGGGGCACGTCAATCATGGGCAGTCAAATGTAGCAGCACGGAGGCATCCCAAATATAGAAACTTGCCTCGAATCTACAAAATTCGTCCGCATTTACAATATGACATACTCAAAATCCCCTATGTTTCAATGAGCACAAGCGGGCATAGTGGTTAGTGCACATGGCTCACTGTAGGGAGGTATGCAGAGTGCCCCAAATTTACCAGATGTCCCGAATTTACAAATGTACATGGACAGTCCGAATCACCTTAGTCGTAGATCCCATTTGAAGCTACAGGTGTGCGACAATGTGGAGGTTGGCCCGGGGTGGAGGGAGGCCATCCATGTGGGCGATGGGAATGGACTATACGGGTAGGCGAGATAACATGGCTCCAAGTCAACGCCAAGCTGGCAAAAAACTGAACCCAGGCAGGGAGAGCTGCATGGCCAACCTGAGGAGGGGGTGGGCCCTTCTAATTTGCATGTGGTAATGAGTTGGGGGTACCATCATGCATAAGAACTAAGACAACCCTTGTAGCAATTTCTCTGTTTGTGTGCTGCCAGAGCTCCATAGTCAAGCTTGTGAGGTCCCATTGTTGGGCTTTTGGATGCCCCATTGCTGTGAAATCGTGAAGCCAAAGCTTTTCTCTCATTCAAGAACAAAGGAGAAGAACGCAAGCACTCAACCTCATTACTAAGGCGACCGGTTCAGTGATCTCTCTCTCTCTCTCTCTCTCTCTCTCTCTCTCTCTCTCTCTCTCTCTCTCTCTCTCTCTCTCTCTCTCTCTCTCTCTCTCTCTCTCTCTCTCTCACACACACACACACACACACACACACACATTTACCATTTTGTTTCCTACATTTTCTCTCTTCTATGATAAATGGTAAATATGTGTGTGTGTGTGTGTGTGTGTGTGTGTGTGTGTGTGTGTGTGTGTGTGTGTGTGTGTGTGTGTGTGTGTGTGTGTGTGTGTGTGTGTGTGAGAGAGAGAGAGAGAGAGTAACATGATTCTCCTTATTTACTAAGCATGAAGCAGCAATATATGGCCACATCAAATAGATTTCATTGTCTGATTGTGATGGACCATGCATGCTATGTAATGCCATGGTGACCCCTTTGACACTAGATTCTCCTCAAATGTGTCTATGATGATCAACTCACGCCACTTTGTCTTACAAGTGACTATGGATGATGAGGTCTTGCGCTTCATTTTAATCAGTGAAGCATCTACATGAACAATGAATTTGTTTTCAATGTAATCACTAGTATGCTCTACTCGGCTAAGGTCATAACCATAATAAAAGATACCAATGCTCCTAATATACACACTTTGACAAGAGGACGGAGTACATTCTAGTCTCAAATGTCTTATAACAAGTAATGTTTGTGGACTCCACGTGGTTTTGGGTCGTGGATGCCTTTATGGGCAAGAGTGATGCTATGCATGTCCTCCGTAGCTTCTTCAGAAAGAGGAACTTTTGACTCTTTGTGCTCACTCTTTTTTCACTTATTCTTAGGTGAAATATAAGAAGGGTACAAAAAGTTTTTAGGCATGTTGCATTCATGCTTTGTATTGATATATTGGTTGTCATTGGACTTTGCATCAGGAAACATTGGACATGTTGTGTAATGTACCTTGCTACACATACAAAGGGTGCAAGGATACGTTGGAGACAGAATCAACTTCTCTGATATGGCCTGCTTGGGTGTAGGAACATGATGGATATCGTATTTGTTTTTCATAGATGAATAATCTGAGTTTACATTTGCTTATGGCTATCCATATGACTCTTAATTTTGATGGCTACACATGTAATGCGTTGGAGGCTTTAATTCAAGGGATGAAGGATCCCAATCTCCAACATAAGTTGCTTGAGCTTGCCAATACATTCGAGTTGAAAGTGTTAAAATTAAGTCTCCTAGAATCCTCTTATACCCTGAACTTGGGAACATGCTTGTCATTTTTGTTTGTGGATTTGATGTCACAAAGACCGATTCAACCAAATGCTCTTGACTTTGAATTTTATGTCATGGATGTCATTCGCTATGTAATCAAGTTGTGGTTGTGGAGCATATGTTGTTGAAACAATGGGAGGTGTAGGAGCTACATGAGGATGAGGACCCATAGGTGTATATGATTGGTACACACTTGTAGGTACTATCGCAGGCATTGAGCTACCATATAGTGGTGCTTTACTAACAAACGATGTCAATGGCATGCCCATCACTGGCAGTGTCCTATCCAACACCCAAATCAACCATAAGGCGTCTGAGCCATACACACTCAACCATAGCTGTGAAGACTACCCTGTACTCAGCCTCACAATTGGAAGTGGCCACAATAGTTATCTTCTTGCTCAACCATGATATGCATGAGCTGCCAAGCATGAAACAAACACCAGTTGTGGACAAAACAACCAGAGCAATCTGAGTCCGAAAAAGCATGTAAATCTGGCGGCAATGATCCCCCCTTGGGATAAAACAAGCCAAGATGTAAAGTGCCACTAAAGTAACAAAAACTTCTCTTGACAGCCTGCCAATGCTTAGACCCTGGGCTATGCATGAATTTGTTGACCTGTGAGACTGCAAATTGAATATCCAGCCCCATGTTGCATACATAAATGAGGCAGCCAACAACAGTTTGGTAAAGAGTGATGTCGGTTGGATCACTAGCATCATGAAGACTCAATTTCAAACCTATTTCCATGGAGTGACAATAGGTTTGCAATCCTCAAGTCCAAACTTACATAGCAATGTCTCTATGTAACTTTTCTGACACAGGGCAATACCACCATCACACTGCTTAAGCTATATACCCAAGTAATGATGCAACAGCCCCAAATCTTTCATCTTGAAAGTAGCATTCAAATCAGCCTTAAATTCAGAAATATGTCTCTCATTTGGTCTAGTGATCAACAAATCATCTACATAGCGAACCACAATGAGAAGTACATCACCCTCATGCGTTACATTCAATGTGCTTTCTATTGGACTGCCTCACTTGACCAAATGAGTGTCAGCCTTCTCTTACCAAGAACGAGGAGATTGCTTCAGTCCATACAAAGCTTTCTTACATTTGCACACTTTATCCTCTTGTCCTTTCTTGACAAAACCGCAAGGGTGCTTACATAAACTTTTTGAAATTTTTCACCATTCAAGAAATTAGTAACAATGTCTGACTGATGTACATCCCAACCAAAATGAGATGCCAATGCACATAGAAAATGCACAGTAGTCATACGACAAGTGGGAGCAAAAGTCTCTTCAAAATCTGTGCCTTTCTATTGTGCCTAAACTTTTGCAACAAGTCGAGCTTTATAGCGATCAATCTCACCATATGGCTTGTGTTTCAACTTGTAAACCCACTTTGTACCAATGGCCTTTTTTCTAGGAGGAAGATCACATAAAGTCCATGTGTCATTTTCTATAAGTGCATCATATTTTGATTGCATGGAAACCATCCAATTGTTTAATTATGTGCTTCATAAAAAGACAGAGGTTTCTCAACATCATGTAAACTAGACACAGCCAAAACATAACAATCTCATGTATTAGATGCATGGAAGGAACCTGAATGAGTACGACTAGACAAAGGTGCATCCAATTTACTGTCACGCAAAGTATGCGCCAGCCATTTAGGCATACCTCTAGCCTGCTCATTCTCAATCCTTTCCTCATCAAGTACATCATGTACATCTGCATCAGTAATAGGCTGATCTGTAACATTTTTAGAAACCCCCATAGGCTGTACATTTTCCTCATTGGAATTTACATTCAAGGTTCCACCACTAAAAAGATGCAACAAAGTGTCATAAATGTCCTGTGAGCTAGTACATGACAGCAAGGGCTGAATAGAATCTTCCACAAACACAACATCTCGTGAGACCAAGATACACTTTGTTTGCAGATGATATAACCTGTAATCCTTGCTTTCAACACTACAATCAACAAAAATACATTTGAGTGCCTTATCATCCAATTTCTTGTGTTGCGCTTGTGGCACTAAAGCATATGCCAAACAGTCAAAAAGATGCATGTGCTCAATAGAAGGCTTTCTATCATGCCATGCTTTATATGGAGTCATAGACTACAAAGATTTTGTAGGACACCTGTTTAGCACATAAGTGGCACACATGATGGCCTCAAGCCAAAACGAATGCAGCAAAGCTTGACTCTTGACCATACATCGTGCCATTTCCGTAAGTAACCTGTTTTTCTTCTCAGCAACACCATGTTGCTGAGGCGTATAAGGCACTGTACATTGGTGTTTTATCCCACGACTAGCTAGGAATGCATTAAACTCATGAGACATATACCCCCCCCCCCGCCCCTCGATTGGAATGGAGGGTGCCCATAATACATTTTGAGACATTTTCAGCCATTGTCAGAAATTGTTTGAAGCACATAAATACTTCGGACTTCGCTTTAAGTGGATATACCCATGCATGCCTGGAATAATCATCAATGAAAGTCACAAAGTAAAGGTAATTGCCAAGGATGGAGTTTGCATGGGCCCACAAACATCACTATGCACAAGCTACAGCCTGCATATGGCCCTAACTGAACCATCCTTTGAAAACTTTGAACACTGCATTTTACCCAAGATACAACCTTCACAAACATGTTCAATAGAGGCAGAAAAGAAGCAACCATATCAAATTTTTGCAAATGCAACAAACTCGCAAAATTCAGATCTCCAAAACGTGCATGCCAAAGTTTTGCATCTAAAATAGCCTTAAAATCCATAATTGAATTTGCAACGACTAGCTAGAAATGAATTAAACTCATGAGACGTATACCCCCCCCCCGGATTGGAATGGAGGGTGCCCATAGTACATTTTAAGACATTTTCAGCCATAGTCAGAAATTGTTTGAAGCACATAAATACTTCGTACGTCGCTTTAAGCGGATAGACTCATGCATGCCTGGAGTAATCAATCATCAATGAAATTCACAAAGTAAAGGTAATTGCCAAGGATGGAGTTTGCATGGGCCCACAAACATCACTATGCACAAGCTACAACCTGCATGTGGCCCTAACTGAATTTGGGGTTTTATCCCACGACTAGCTAGAAATGCATTAAACTCATGAGACATATACTCGCCCCCCCGGATCGGAACGGAGGGTGCCCATAGTACATTTTGAAACATTGTTTTCAGCCATAGTCAAAAATTGTTTGAAGCACATAAATACTTCGGACTTTGCTTTAAGCGGATACACCCATGCATGCCTGGAGTAATCATCAATGAAAGTCACAAAGTAAAGGTAATTGCCAAGGATGGAGTTTGCATGGGCCCACAAACATCACTATGCACAAGCTACAACTTGCATGTGGCCCTAACTGAACCATCCTTTGGAAAACTTGAACAATGCATCTTACCCAAAATACAGCCTTCACAAACATGTTCAATAGAGGCGGCAAAGAAGAAACCATATCAGATTTCTGCAAACGCAGCAAACTGGTAAAATTCAGATCCCCAAAACGTGCATGCCAAAGTTTTGCATCTGAAATAGCCTTAGAATCCACAATTGAATTTGCAAAATTTTGCCCACACTTGTCATATAAAGTGAGCTTATATAGCCCACGCATAAAATTCTAGATGCAACAATTTCATCACCAAAATTGATATCATGTAGTGAACATTTTCATCCACAAATTTGACTATAAGACCAAGTCTAAGAAGTGCAGATATAGACAAAAGTTTCTTCTTGATCCTAGGTACATACAATGCATCAACAAGTGTGAAAGAACTGCCATTTGCAGCAATAAGCACAATCTCTCCAACTCCCTTGACCGGATAAGAGGCGTTGTTGGCACAAGTGACTGAATTCCCATGAGGGACATCCTCAAGAGAGGTAAGCAAGTCACGATGAGAGGTAACGTGCTTTGTAGCACCACTATCAAAGTACCACACTTGAGCATCTGCAACAACTAACAAACATGCATCATGGATAGAAGGATCATAAGTGCACTCTGCACTAAAAGCCATTCTGCATCAACATCAACATCAACATCAACATCAACATCAACATCATAGTCTCCTTTGATAGAAGACTCAACAATAGATGCATTTGTAGTGGAACCATCATTAAATGTGGAACCCACCTCTTTCTTCTTAGCGTCTTTGGCCTTCAACTTAGGACACTACTTTTTCTGAAAAAAGACTCTTGAAATAGTAACATGCATAATGCATCAAACTCGACAACTCTATGATTTCCTTGGGTCATAAGTCTTCAAGTACTAGCAAAAGTCTGGTAAAAATCTGGCAAGGCATCAAGAACAATGTGCGCAAGGGAACTATTTGAAATGACCACGTGCAAAAATATGTTTCTCATTGATATCCTTGACACCAGGAAGGAAAGTTTCCATGTCATCTTCCTCATGCATAATCTTCAACTCCAGCTCTTTACGCAACAATGCAATTTTTTCCTCATTGCGACTTGCATAAAGACCAGCTAGAATATCCCAAGCCCATTTTGTAGATTTCACTGAACAAATGTGAGGAGTAATAGTGCGCTTCACAGACAACACAATCAATGCATGAGCCTGCACATCTTTTACATCCCAACGAGCTTGCTCAGCCGTAGACAAAACAACTATGGCAGCAACAATCCTGCCACCAAAACCTGCAACATCCTCAACATTGCCTACATCCTCAGAACCAAGATGCAAATTAATGCCATGCTCAATGTTCCAAATGCCCTTTGACACAAGGACATGTTTCATCATGCAAGTCCACATAGGGTAATTGTCCCCATCCAACCTATCCTCAACAGCAAACATCTTGAACACATCTGTGTTGTTGTTAGCCATGGCGAATGCTGCACCTAATGTGAAAATTTCATGAAAAGAGGAGGAATTGAGTGGGAACAACACGTGCTAAATAGCACAAACCGTAGAAGACTATACGAGACATGCTATGCAAAAAAACAGCACTGACAAAATTTTTGCACAAAATGACAAAATAGCTTGCGTAGTACTGCCTGTAGTGGTAATGGAGACCGACATGAGCCCAAATCAAAAAGCTCATAGAAATCAAAGAAAGTGAGCAGGCGTGTGCTGGAGCTGCTGGTGACTAAGCCCCGGAGGATGTAACTTGCTCTGATACCAATTGTTGGAATTAGGGTTGCAGGAAAACACACACAGCTTGGAGAAGACGAAGGAAGCTCAAGGCACACAACAGAGAGTGTATCACTAGAAAGATAAGATAGCCCTAGAGTGATGCCCATATATACAATGCACGGGGGAAAAAACCTCCTAGCGAGGGAAAAAATGTCTCGATGGTCCTAAGTGTGTTCAAACACTTAGGATGTGGTAGTGATGTGTTCACACACATCACTACCACATGTATGGTAATAGAGCTATCTCCTTTTGCTCCATTGCCCATGTGCATTAATCAACTAGGAGCTTCTGCAATAGCTCTTTCAAGACATTATTACAAGAAGTTATCTCTGCGTCGATGTCCCTTAATGATTGTACATTGCTATACAGGTCACCAACCATTGCTTTGCCGTCACAACCACTTCCTATTTCCACAGCTTGGGCATATTGTTGCATGGCTTCAACCATTGCATATATGCTATCCATAATAGGCATAACTATATGTAGCATTGGAAAATAGCTCTCAACAATTAAGTGAACCCCATAAGGTGCTTGCATTGGGATGACCAATTTGGAAAATCAAATGAAGAGGACTACATGCTCACATATACCAATAGTATGTTGTTATGCTCTAAATCTTGAATAGTAATGTAGATTCATCCACCACACAAAGAGTAGAGGGATTGGTTACGTATCATTGAAGTAGCTTCTCCCCACTAGGAAGTGCTCTAGTTTCACTCTTGCTCGAGGCATAGATAGCAAAACATCAAGAGTCCACTATAAAGATATACACAATCAATGGATTTAGTAATAGTAGATGCTTGCAATGCCATGCAAATTGCTTGATCGTTGCTCACACCTAGATATTTCTTTTTCTTGAAGAACTCCAAAAGAATTTCACCTCTCCCGTTCCCAATTGTTACATCACCGTCAAGTGCATGCAATAGGTCAACCACTGACCTATTTATCTTGGCATCCAAAAGAGTATACTTCACATAATTCCACAATCTCTCCACCAAATTTGTAGTGTTGACATTGCCATGAGGGAATAGGCACCCAAATTTTGGCCAACGCTCACGCCAAATACATGACTTCAAGTACCATTCATTCGAGACATAATGCTACATATCCACATGCTCATAGTAGTCCAAGAGGAGGCACCTGCATAAGATTGCAAATTGAAGAATATACATGGTCTTGAAATTGTTTTGGCACTTGTGGCAATACGTTCTCGACTCAAGCCTTCTTTTTTATGAAACCAAAAAAGTAGGACACATGGCATGGAACTTGCATTCTTTGGATTCCAATGCACTGATCCCAACAAGAAAAATAATCATTGATGGCTCTCAAGATGGCATTCAGCTCCTAGGGGCATTTGCCTATCACTATTGTGATAGGACATATGCTACCCATTCTTGAAAATAAAATGCAGATATTCAATTCAAGGGCATTGCTTTCTTGACCTATATGTGTGTCGCTTGTACACAACATCAACCACATAGGAAGTCCGATTCAAGATTGATTTGGTAGAACTGCAACATACATTGGAAATCCATATACATGAATGTATTGTCCACCACCCATGCATTATGTCATGAGAAGACAATACACATTTTTGCATCCAATTATCTCGAATGATTACAATAAAAGGTTTGTCGATTTCTGTGTAGTATTTGAATTGTATGGTTGGACATGTAGAACCTTTCAAAGATAGCAAACACTAGTATAAGATGTAACAACTGAGTACATAACTAGAAATGGAAGAAGTGCAGATTCTGCCTTCCTGATAGCTTGTAGCTTCAAAGCCTCCACATACATGGCCAACCGTTTGCATGCTTCATAATCCAGTGATGCAAAAGTGGATTTCACAATACGAAGATGCAAAAAGCAAGAGCGACAAAGGGCACGAATCGAGTGGAGACGGGGAAGACGATCGTCGATGCATTATCCGACGGGTCTTGAGAGCCAGAGCCTACCAACATTCATGAGCTTAAGATGGTTGCACAACCAATTGAAAAGCGCACAACAGTGCGGTGAAGAAGTGATTGAGGAGGAGTGGGAGTACTCTCAGGGTTGCGCAACCAAGGTAAGTTTGCAATGTATGACTAGTGACTTTCTACATGTTTGAACAGCCACTCATAATCTTTGTTGGTTGTAGTATAAGTCATACACAACAGCATGATGTAAAGATCAACATTTGCTCTCTCTCTCTCTCTCTCTCTCTCTCTCTCTCTCTCTCTCTCTCTCTCTCTCTCTCTCTCTCTCTCTCTCTCTCTCTCTCTCTCTCTCTCTCTCTCTCATGATAGATAAAGATCTGTCGCAAGTAATCGAGAAAACTATGGAAAATAGAAAAGAAATTTAATTTATGACCAGATTGTCTTGTCACAGCTACATATAAAAGGCATGTTGTCCAAGACATAGCTTTTACAAGATACGTAGAATACACACGGGAGACAAATTCACAAGAACTTCACAGGAATCCCTCCCCCTTTATGAGTCCTCTCTCTCTCTCTCTCTCTCTCTCTCTCTCTCTCTCTCTCTCTCTCTCTCTCTCTCTCTCTCTCTCTCTCTCTCCCCACAGGAATCCCTCTCCCTATTATCTATAGTATAGATTATAGCTTGTCCATGTTTTCTTCTCCATTCAATATTAAGATTAAATGTTCGTGTGTTTAATGCAGGTATGGATGATGATGAGTTTCTTTCTTCTTTGTCACCCCAGCAGAGGAGGTGGTACAAGGATCTTCATTGCTCTGGAGCACCATCACGTCGCTCCACTCCTTCAGTGTCTCCCTCTGTTTCGGAGCATTTAGCATGCTCCAAAGCTTCCGTGTCGACGAGATGATCTTCACATTCGTCTAGGCACCGACGCTCTAGTGGTGGCGGCGGCGGGGATGCCGTCACTGATGCCTCGACACCGCCTCGTGTTGGACGAGGCTCCTTACCTTCCCCTTCTTTGCCCACCCCCACACCAGCCACGGCATCTCCATCTACGCCATGTTTTACGCGGCTATCGGTCGCTCTTGGCTACACACCACTAGCTACTCCTCCGGGAGTCACCCCAGTCGACGCTCCTCGCTTCGGGGCCCATACTCCAGTGGAGACACCTGACGTCCGTACCCCCACCGAGACGCCGCTCGAGACCCCTACTGAGACACCCAGGTTCATGTGTCACAGGCAAGAGGGCTTGCCGTACTCGGTCGACATCAGTGGCGGCATCATCTTGGATGACGAAGGCAAGAAGGTGATCTCGTGCATGTGCGGTCTTTTCTCTCAGGTGTTTCGACACTACATACTAAACACCTAGAGTGACGTACCAAATGAATTAAAAGACAAAGTCATCAGCATGCTGCATGACGAGTTTCCCGTGTCAAGTCGAGATGAGCGCTTCAATGAAGACCTGATGAAGGTTCGAATGCACGAATACTGCAAGCACAAGCGTTCTGAAGTACAAAAAGCAATAAAGCATGGGTGGAACAGACCAGATTGGCTGGCCAAAGAAGATTGGAAGAATGCAAAGCGAGCAGCGCGTGAGAATCCGAACAAGTGGAAGCAACAAAAGGAGGCAACCAAAGCGCGAGTAGAGGCAGGGAGCTCGCACCACTTAGGGAGCGGTGGGTGGGCATCATTTGAGGCCGATTTTGTTAGTGTTTTTGCATTGCTCTTTAGGTTTGGTAGTTACTTCTATTTGTACTTTTAAATTCTAACATAATGGATTCTTTGTATGTTTTGAACAATGGTCGACGACAGGACGTGACCCCACACCGTACGAACACGAGTACGCAGGCAAAAAGGGCTTAAACGCCCTAATGGACATTCTGAGTTCTCGCAGTGGCATGGTTAGTATTTCACTTTACTCTTTTACATTTGTTGTATTTTAATGATAAGCTAAGAAAATAGATTGTTTTGTAATTATATGTTTATACTTACAGAAAGTCTTTGACGTAGCTTATCCAAAAAATATAAGTCCTTGACTTGTTCTCAAATTTCATTAATAAACAACCCCACCATAACTAGTGTTCAAGGTTAAGAACCTGAATTATACACGACGAGACTAAACCTAGTCGCAACATGCTTTAACTTATGGTAAGCAAACTCCAATTAGATTAATAAATGCTTACTAATTGGATTGATTGGTGCTAACATATCCACTTTGCATATCCTTTAGCACAAGATTATACTTTGTAATCTACATATCCCCTTGGATACTGATAGTATTGAGGTTTTGTAATATGTCTATCCCCTTGGATACTAACAATATTGAGGTGTGTTTTTCATGGTTTATAGATAGTCTTTCAAAATGACTGGTAAATAGGGATCATCGTTCCTTACAACATTGCTGAGAAATCAACGATGTGATAAATAAACATCTTGATTAACTTGAAATATCCACCAGCACTCAACTCAAGCCATGATCTCTATTGGTGATTGCTAGAATCATGTCATGAATGTGCATGCTATTCCAAATCAGCTTTTGATAAACACTAGGGCCCATAACACCTAGTATGCATGCATTTATATTAAAAAAATTGAACCCGCATATCCATGTCCTTTGTAAGACTGCGGGGGACTGGACCATGCAACTCTCCACCCAACCGTGCCATATATAGACTCCTAGCCCCTAAATATAGCGCCCCTTGACCGCATGTCCGTCCTGGCCCTTGGCCCTGCCCTTGGCCTGACATTACTCCCCCCTTGGAGAAGCGTTTTCATCCTCGAAAACACAAGTGGTAGTATCTTCGTAAGAACACTGATGTTTTCCTTATTGGCATCCTCTACACGGGCCAATTGTCCATATGACCGATACCTGGTGCAGTGAGGAGGTTCAATGAAACCAAGAGCAACATCTTGATTTTCAACATTGTTGTCCTTTTGCAACCACCCGTATCTAAATGGTAACTCATGATAACTCATGTGAGTATCTTGAAAAGCTCATAGCTACTGAAAGATAGAATAGGGAGTGTCCTCATGTCAGACTTCTGAACATTTTGGAACACACAGAACCAGATGTTCACCCCTAACAAAGGTTACATGCCAACATACTCTATCAGCACACCTACTAAGTCCTTGACTTATGAAACTATCGGTATCCAACCCCACCACAACGGGTGTTCAAAGTTGAAAACCTAACCTAAGCAAATTCTAGAATAAGGAGAGAATCACCTATTCAGAATGCATTGTGCTAACGTATGCTCTTAGCAGATCCTTTAGCACGGTTTACTAACGTATGCGCTTAGCATATCCTTTAGTACTAAATAGAATACTTGTAAGCTGCCCATCCAACGTGGGATGAATAACAGCAGTATGAGTGAGGTACTTTCCCCAACCACTTAGAGACAGTCTTCCACGACTGACGACAAACTATGACTCAACCATTGAGTATCCAGCCATATACTCGATATGGAATGGAGACAACCAACTAGGTTGAATGTAGATTGGAGGTTCCAGCAACCAATCACTAACATCCATACTCAGCCATCACCTCGTATGGCAGGGTGTAAACTCATACAAAATCTGCAAGAGAGATCGCACTAGCAATGAAAAAGGGTGCAGAAAGAATAAAGTCCATGGATTTGCATGCCGCTCCAAATAAATTTGTGTTAAACACTAGGGCCCATAACACCTAGTGTGCATGCATTTAACACAAACATATCCAAACCGCAATTCCATGAGGAGACTTTCCATGATACTTACGTGAAAATCTTGCAACAAAGTTGGACCATAATAGAATGTGACAACCCGGTCACACCTAGGAACCAACCATGAGACCTTCTCATGAATGTAGCATACTTTGCAACAAAAGTTGGACCATAATAGAATGTGACAACCCGGTCACACCTAGGAACCAACCATGAGATATTCTCATGAACGTAGCATACTTTACTATATGTAGAAACGACCTTCCGTTAAGGTGGTTTCACAGCACTTGTAATCACAACAAGTCTGTACTTAGTACCCGAAAATTTTGGCCACTGAAATTGTTCTTGATACTGTGTGCGTCAATTGGTCTAATGAACGGATGCGACCAGCACCTAGGGACTTCGTCGCGACACATCATTTCGAATTGGGCGCCAGTGTCAGTCCCAGAGACTCATATTCTCCACATGTGGAATATGTCTCAAGTAAGGATGCCAGGAAAAGTGACATCCATCAAGTACGAGCTGTACTTGTGTGTGGAGGTAACTACGAACACTCTGCGACGCGAGTGAGAGGGACCCTCATTATCATGCTCCACACTGGCTAAACCAAGCTCCTTGAGTTCCTAGACCATGTTGTATCCCATGTGACAACATGTGCCAAATCGAACCCTACAAGTAGGTTCGTAACAGCAGAAGGCAAAAAGGTAGATTGGACACTTGGCCCAAAATACTTTGTGCCGACATGCCCTTGGCATGGCTCTGTAACATTCAAGCGTACTTATACGTCTTGAAAAACCAAGTAAAGCATACTGAAAAAGAAATAACACCAAATCAATAGATGCGTACCTGGAGATTTGAACGGAATGTTCACTTACCCGTATTCAAACGGAGAGGAGCACGTCTCCTACCTGGAAAAAAAAACAAATAGTATTGCAGTGGAAACCATGGGTGTTGCCCTCGCAATCCAACCCCTTTGGTTAACATCTACGTAGTCAAACCCCTTGGTAAGACCCTCTATAGAAACTGCACAACTAGCAGGTAACGGTTATCAACATAGTCAACCGTATAGAATCTACGTTGTCAAACCACTTGGTAAGACCCTGTGTAGAAATTGCTCAACTAGCAGGTAACGGTTATCAACATAGTCAACCATATACATATTGATTGGAATCAACCAAAAGTTGAATTTGTCCACTATCGCGTGGTAGCTTGCGAAATTCGTTCCTTGAAAGGCTAACTGGGAGAGATCAAACTGTGATCCTCAATGCCTATGGGATAATGTAGCAGTCACCCGCCGGGTCGTACCCCAAAACAATATGTCCATAGACACTCCGTAGTGCTATAGAGAGAACATGGAATCCACACAAGTGGACTGCCTAGCTCTGGTGGACAGTCATGCTGTCACAACTGATTGCTGCATCTATACTTCCTTGTATAGATCAACTGCTATGAGTTGAAGATTTATCAAAAACTCAACTTGAGTGTCGCACTGAAATCATGTAGTGCAAAAATGACATTGTAAACATCTTGAATGACAAGACCCTTGCTTGTCCATTAACGCCGATGTATACTTCCCTGGGTAGACTTGTTCACGCTTGAAAACAATCACCCAAAGAATGCCAATAGTTGGGTCTTACCCTTGGCCTGACCATGGCTCTTAGCCTGTGTGGCTCATGGCCCTTGTGCAAATTAGTGTTCAATGGACGAACCGATGAAGACTAATTTGAGTAGCATCTTAGCCACGTGCTAGCTGAGAGTTAGAGCACCTTGGCTCAGGCTGACTCACGAGCAAAACACGTATCAAAAGCTTCTTAGAATATTTTCATGATTCCCTTAAAGAGAGAGAACTATAGAGAAGAAGAGCATGCATACCTACGGAACTTTCCTTGAACGACTATGACGTGTATAGTTGAACGCCATGCTCGTGTGCATCTTATACCTAACGTGCAGCGTATCCTATAAGCATGCAACAAGTTTTTGCTATGACTCTCTCATGGAGAGAGGTAACAGAAAAACACAACCACATCTTGATCTACCTACCTTGCAGGGTCGTGATTGTATGAAAATGACTTAGCATTGGCACTTTTCCTGTGAAATAAGTCCTAGATTTAGGTTCATTTTAGTGCTGTTGGGTGTTGATAGCAACCAACCATCATGTTCAACAATCCATCACTTAGTCTGTCCCAGAGTTGTGAGTGTGATAGCGGAAGCATAATGCATAAAGTGGTGGAATCCATGCCACCTGCTTAGCATGCCTTGCATGCAAAAACGTAAGCCCTTGGCTACTATAACGGTCTCAAGCGTGAGAACCAAAACCATAAGTGCCTTGCACAGAGTAAACTGGTAGGGATTCTGTGAGCTGACAGTCCCTATGCGTATTGTGTGCTTACATTCCCAAACTTGTGTGCCAAAGCCCTTGATTCCAAATCAATGGCAGTATCTCCGCACAAGGGAGAAGCCGTGCTTCATGTAAAATTGCCAAAGCACTTTGCTTTGCACAATGACAGTAATTGCCAAGTAAAGTGTAAACATGGAAAAAAAAAAAAACAAGAAAAACTTAAACTTGGCTAACCTGGTAGTTGTTGCTGCAACCAGTTGTCATGAAATTCCAAAGGAAAAGCTTGCGTAAAGGTGGCTCATAGCCAAATCTGCCGTGCGAGAGAGAGTTGTCGCATACGTATATTCGCCCTCTTGTATCATATACATCCATCATATACGGAATGAAAGAATCTGCAAACATTTTGACAAATCCGTCCCCAGTTTGTATGCTCATAGCATATGCCAAACGTGGGGAGTCTCTATTCAAGATGCATAAAGAGAAGCCTTGCTTCACCTAAATCGGGTAGTCCTAATGGCCAACTGATGTGGCTGCCAATAGCATGACAAAAATATTCGACCTTGTCGAGCAATTTCAAGTGAAATTAACCAGTATTGTGTGGCAAGCATCCTATGTCGGCTTGTAGAAACAGTGACAAGGAGTCGGCCATGCCGAGCAACTTGCTGCCCTCAACAAATCCAGTAATAGGCCAAGCGTGTCACTTAGAGATACTGAAAAACCGGCCCTTGGCCCTGCCTTAAGGTACTCAGGAGAAGCCATGCTTCAGATAACTATGTTTGGCCTCATTGCCAACACATGCTATTGACGACAGATGTCATCGTGAAGAGAGTCCATTGTGTCGATCATACATAGACAATGGACCTTGTCCAGTTGTACTTTTTATTGAAGAGTATAAAAATACTTATATGCATACCGACAAAACTGGATTATTGAAAGCAAAGAGACTCCTATCTGTGTTGCAGGCTGTGATAAATGGTAGGCCCTGCCGAGCACTTTTGCCTGCTGTGCCAATGAAAGATATGCGAGAAAGAAATTTGCATGACAAACTATAGGCCTTGCCTATACTTGCCGCACTCTAACGAGAAATCGTCCTATGCACCTCCATGAAATGGTCATACCATACAGTTGTAAAAATGTCCCCAATGAATATGCTCCTAGCATACTCCAAATGCTAGCAGGACAAAAATGAAAGCCTTGTAAGTATATACATGCCATGCATGATAAAAAGTCGCAAGGGTTAACTCTGGAGTGGTGTACTCAAGCCATGCTTGATTTTTATCTTCAACCGAAACATTAATGTTGTGCAAACAAAATATGCCACAAAATTTAGTGCGTACCTGCTGAATCACATGAATAGACTTGCTATGTTGTCAAACTCCTGCATGATGCATGAGCACGCATGCCATGCTTTTCGTATCATGGTGGTGTATATCTTCCATCAAAGCGCTAAAGAGCCTCGAATCGGCGTCCGCTAGTGATGTCGGGCATTCGATTGGAAATCCATGGAGAAGGTAGAAACAAGAAACCGTGTTTCCATAGCCTCATGGTGAACTAGAAGCCTTGATTCCCTAGCACTTCTGCATGCATACCTTGGAAAAACCACCGTTGCCGCTCTTCGAGACACTCATGCATCGTAGCAAACCGGTCAGTTAGTCCGTGAATGGCCCTTACGGAACATTGCGTGCAGCCATGGCTCCTGTAATTGTTGCATGCAACCTTGGGTGGGCCGGCTTCTCTGGGACCCCTTGGGCACCCCATGTGTGGGACAAGGCCCTAGGAGTGCCCCATGGGCACCCTAGGTGCCCACACTATGGCCAACCCCTAAACGAAGCAAAAAATAAACAACCTGTAGCGATGGCGGCAGAATAAACTGTGCAGGGAAAAACTCCAACATGCCGATCCATGCGCTGCTCCAGCCACCTCCATCATGTGACGAAAAACCCCCCTCAGGCCAAGGCGAAGCTGTAGAAAGCATGCAGGTCCGATTTCGTGCATGTCGAACATCGCGACTTTGTGCATAGAAGCGGTCTGTCCCACGTGGAGTTCGGCCCCAAGCTCTGTGTAGATCTCCGATCACAAGAATGAGAGAGAGAGAGAGAGAGAGCTCCCTGTTGCCCCCTCCTCCATAGCTCCCTGTTGCCCCCTCCTCTCCACCTTGCTCTGATACCAGTGTAAGACTGCGGGGGACTGGACCATGCAACTCTCCACCCAACCGTGCCATATATAGACTCCTAGCCCCTAAATATAGCGCCCCTTGACCGCATGTCCGTCCTGGCCCTTGGCCCTGCCCTTGGCCTGACATCCTTCCTGACATTGGCCCATAATAGGATGTGAAAATCAATCACACCTAGGTACCAATGAAACATGTTCATCAACATAATAGAGATGCTATATAAACAACCATCCGTTAAAGTTGTTTAGCAACACTTGTACCTTAACAAGTCTGACTAGGTATCCAACAATTTTTGGCCACTGAAATTTTTCCTAATACGCGATGCGTAAAATGGTCTTAAACATGAAATTGACCAACACCTAGGGACTTTGTCGCGACACATAATTGAAATAACAGGCACCGATGTCAGTTCCAAAGACTCATATTCTCCACATGTGGAATATGTCTCACGTAAGGATGTCTGAAAAACGAACATCCTTCAAGTATGAGATGTACTTGTGTGTGGAGGTAACTGCAAACATTTTGCGACGTGAGTGAGAGAATCCTCATTAACCTTGCTCCACATTGGCTAAACCAAACTCCTTGAGTTCCTAAACCATGTTGTATCCCATGTGACAACATGTGCCAAATCAAACCCTACAAGTGGGTCCATAACTGCGTAATGGAAAAATGTATTTTGGACACTACGGCCTAAAATTTGGCTCTTAAATGACCTTGTCATCTCTCTAAAGAGCAGAAATGGATGAAAGCATTCAAGCTTATTCATCCAACTTGAAAAATTCAAGCAAAGCATATGCAAAAATGGAAGTAAACCAAATCATATGCGTACCTGGAAGTTGAACATAGTGTTCACTTACCTGTAGTTAAAGGCGATTGTCCAAATTTCCCGCCTGCAAAGGCCTAGGAACACTAATTGGAAATCAGTGAAATTCAAGCAGTATTACACATGTAACCTTGGGTGTTTCCTTTGTAATCCAAACCTCTATCTACATTATCAAACCCCTTGGTAAGACTTTGAAGGGAAACTAATCAACTAGTAGCCAATAGTAATTGAATTCAACTTTGGAAGTTGAAATTGTCCATTACCCCTTGGCAGCATGTGGACTTCTTTCCCTGAAAGTGTAAGTGTGAAGGTTCCAAGAATTGACCATCACCACTTAATAAGTGATTTAGTAATCACGAGCTGGGTCTTACTCCAAAATTATACTCGTGTCGTAGATGAAATAGGAGATCCACTCGAATTGGAATCGTATTCACAATTGGATCTTTTCTAGACCCAAAAATCCATAATCTTGGGTTTTTGTGAACAATAATGTTGTTGCAAATGCCGGTTTCATCTATACACATTGGTAGAGATAAGCCCTTATTAGTTTAAGACGTTCAAAAAATCAATTTGATCTTCACACTCAAAGTATGTAGTGCTAAAATAACACCCAAAAAATTAGTAATGGCTGTCCATTAAAATCGATGGATACTCAACTGGATAGAATTGTTCGACCGTGAAAGCAATCACTAATGGATTACAAACAGATGGCTCTTAGCCAATCCAAAATATGGGGCTCTTAGCTCTTCAAAAATGGATGGCTCTTAGACCATCGTGTTACCATAACAACATAGAAATATTTTCATAAAATCATGCCTAATTTCACCTTTCCCATAGAGAATTAGGAAGGAGAGAGAGAGAGAGAGAGAGAGAGAGAGAGAGAGAGAGAGAGAGAGAGAGAGAGAGAGAGAGAATGCTGGACTAAGAAAAATCCCATATTCTATTGTATAGAATGCCCCCTGTGTATGCCTCTGTGCAAACAATGGTTGTGTGGTAGCTTATCTCATAAGCGTACAACAGTGTACTTGTACCACACTCTCGTAGAGAGAGGTACCATAAGTCACATCTTGACCCACTTACCTTGTATGTGATCGTGAGGGTATCAGGGTGCATATGTGTGGCACTTTGGCTATGAATAAACATATACACAAAATCTTTTAAAACATCAATAACTAAGCTTGTCCTTGACAGAGTATCTAGTGCTATAGCAGAAGCGTATTCAATGATGGATGTTGTACGTCCATCGTACTAGTATGCCACGCATACATAGAGAAAATAGAATAATAATCCCTTGGATTCAATGAAGTCTCAACCATGTGAGTTTCTAGTATACGTGACTTGCACAATCACAGTGTGAGCTTATATCCATGTAGTACCAAAGATGTGTGTTATTATCGTTGATCTGAAGTCAATCGATAATACCTTCGCACATAAGAGAAGCCTTGCTTCACATGAATTTTGGCAAAGCACTTTGCAATGCACCGTAAAGAAATCTTTTTGAAATGGAAGGTAAACTACAGACAAAACAAGCAGAACTTGAAATTTACTAACCTTCTCGCCCCTCTGAGATGAATAGGCATAGCTTGAAGCTGGCTCGTAGTTGTATATGCTAAGAAATTGAGAGCTATCGGATGTACCAACATGTCATCGTGGCTTGGGTCATACCGACCTCTAAGAGAAAATCTGATAGACATTGTGCCAAGTTTCTCGAAGTCCGTATGCTACCAACATATTCCAAACTTTAAAAAATTCTATACAAAATGTCTTGAAGTGAAGCCTTGCTTTGCATAAGTTCATCAAAAAGATGAGACAAAATGTATCCTGAGTGCTCATAGCTAACAGGTGTTCCTGTTGACAAGGTTGATTCTTCAAAGCAGTGAAGAATCAACCTTGTCAAAGTTTTATAGAGAATTGGCTTTGTCGAATCGTGCAACTTATTTGAGATTTCCCAATATTGATAGAGATAGCATCTATAGCTTAGCTATTAAGTGTCATTTATTGCCAAACACTGCTTAGTCAAAGCAATATTTGCTTGTCAAGGTGGCATTGTGAAAATTCTTGCAAAAGTGAATAAGTTCAAAATTGAAACTTAAAGTTAACGTACTTGCCGGTTTCCCTTGGCATTGAAAGTTGTAACATCTGGTGGCATAATTGTCCTTTCAATGTACTTCATGTACCTATTCACACTAGCAAGCTACAATGGCCTTGAGAGATCATGCATGCAATCCATGGAGCTGTGCTGCTAGAAGCCTTGCTTTTTCCTAGTGAGAATGGCTTGTCCATTCCTCTACAGTATGTTGGAGGCACAATGTTCAAATGTTTTGAAAGCCTTGCTCATGGACAACCTCATACGGAGTCATACTTCATAGGAAAAACATTGGCGATGTACCTTGGGCTTAAGGATCCATGCTCTAATCTTATGATCTTTATCATAGTAAGTAGAGTTACCCATCTATCCTCAACCTTGTCGAGTAGGGTAGCGTATTCAAAGCATGAAAATATGTATAATAATTGCACTGATATGGCATACCTTGGTTATCTAATATGCATTTTTTATTATCCTTGTATCCCGTCGGAGCTTGCTTGTCGACCATAATGTGGTTTACTACTTCTAGGTCAAAAAAGATATGCGTAGGAACCATAATTCAAATGCAAAACTCCAGCCTTGTCGAAGGCCTATGCGTGACAAGCCTTGCGTGAAAGGCCTTGCTTGAACTTGCCCTTACTACTAGGCAATTTTGTTGACATGCATCATCGATCAATAATCAACTAAAAAGAAAGTAAAAGAAGTCGCCTTGTTCAATGTTGAGCGTCATAGAAAACTGCTTCAATCTGAAAAGTCTTCCTTATCGTGGAGCCCATATAATCCAATTCAAAGAGAAAATTTCCTGTTCATCAATGGTATATGGATCCATGCTTCGGTTTTGCCTGAATCTTTTGCTCGTAGCCTTTGCTAAATTCCAACAATATATATCCCCAATCCTTGACTCGTAGCTTTGAGGACTGTGATCCCTGTTTGACCCCTTGATGCACCTTGCCCTTGAAGGTTGTAGAAAAATGTTATTTATTGTTGGCATCGTCACCTTGGCTTGCCCTTGAGATTGGCATCATTGTTGATTCCATTTCCTCTTGCATGCTAGCTGCACATCCGTGTGTACCAAGTTTTCAAAGGATGAGTCAGTTCGTGCTACATGCAGATTGCAACTTGTGCATAGTGATGTTTGTGGACCTATGCAAACTTCATCCTTGGGAAATTACTTGTACTTCGTGACTTTCATTGATGACTATTCCAGGCATGCATGTGTATATCCGCTGGAAGATAAGTCCGAAGTGTTTATGTGCTTCAAGAAATTTCTTGTTATGGCTAAAAATATGTCAAAATGTACTATGGGCACCCTCCGTTCCGATCGAGGGGGGGAGTATATGTCTCATAAATCTAATGCATTTTCTGGCTAGTCGTGGGATAAAACACCAATGTACAATGTTGTATACGTCTCAGCAAAATGGTGTTGCTAAGAGGAAAAATAGGTCTCTTATGAAAATGGCATGATGTATGGTCAAGAGTCAAGCTTTACCACATTCGTTTTGGCTCGAGGCTCTCATGTGTGCCACTTCTGTACTCAACAGGTGTCCTACAAAAGTGTTGCAGTCTATGACTCCATATGAAGCATGGCATGATAGAAAGCCATCTATTGAGCACATGCATGTTTTTGGCTGTTTGGCTTATGGTTTAGTGCCACAAGCGCAACGCAAAAAAATTGGATGATAAGACTGTCAAATGTATTTTCATTGGTTATAGTGCTGAAAGCAAAGGTTACAGGTTGAACCATCCACAGACAAAGCGTATTTTGGTCTCACGGGATGTTGTGTTTGTGGAAGATTCTGTTCAGCCTTTGCTGTCTTGTACTATAGATAGTAATGTAAGCTCACAAGACATTTATGACAATTTATTGCCTCTTTTTAATGGTGGAATTTTGAATGTAAATACAAATGAGGCAAATGTACAGCCTATGGGGGTTTTTGAAAATGTTACAAATGAGCCTATTACTGATGCAGATGTACATGATGTACTTGATGAGGAAAGGGCTGAAAATGAGCAAGCTAGAGGTATGCCAAAATGGCTGGTGCACACTTTGCGTGACAGTAAATTGGATGCACCTTTGTCTAGTCATACTCGCTCAAGTTCTCGCCATGCCTCTTATGCATCAGATTCTTATGCTTTGGCTGTGTCTAGCTTATGTGATATAGAGGAACCTCTATCTTTTAATAAAGCACATAATTCAAAAAATTGGATGGATGCCATGCAATCAGAATATGATGCACTTATAGAAAATGACACATGGACTTTATGTGATTTGTCTCCTAGCAAAAAGGCCATTGGTAGTGGGTTTACAAGTTGAAACGCAGGCCGGATGGTGAGGTTGATTGCCATAAGGCTCGACTTGTTGCAAAAGGCTATGCGCAATAGAAAGGCATAGATTATGAAGAAACTTTTGCTCCCACTTGTCGTGTGACTACTTCTCCTTTTCTATGTCCATCGGCAGCTCATTTTGGTCGGTATGTACATCAATCTGATATTGTTACTGCTTTCTTGAATGGTGACATTTTTGAGGGAGTCTATGTAACGCAGCCTCGTGGTTTTGTCAAGAAAGGACAAGAGGACAAAGTGTGCAGATGTAAGAAGGCTTTGTATGGGTTGAAGCAATCTCCTCATGTTTTGGTATGAGAAAGATGACACTCATTTGGTCAAACAAGGCTTTTATAACAGTCCAACAGAAAGCACATCGTATGTCAAGCGTGAGGGCGGCGTACTTCTCATTGTTGTTCTTTATGTGGATGATTTGCTGATCACTGGTCCCAATGAGGCATATATTGCTGAATTTAAGGCTGATTTGAATGCTACTTTCAAGATGAAATATTTGGGCCTGTTGCATCATTACTTGTACATACTGTTTTAAACAGTGTGATGGTGGTATTGCTTTGTGTCAGAAAAGTTACATAGAGACATTGCTATGTAAGAACTTGAGGATTGCAGACCTATTGCCACTCCCATGGAAACAGGTTTGAAGTTGTCTACATGATGTTAGTGATCCTGTTGATGTCACTCTTTATCAAACTGTTGTTGCCTGCCTCATTTATGTATGCAACACGAGGCCAGATATTCAGTTTGCAGCCTCACAAGTCAGCAGATTTATGCATGGCCCAGGGTCTAAGCATTGGCAGGCAGTCAAGAGGATTTTTTGTGACTTGAATGACACTTTGTATCTTGGCTTGTTTTATCCCAAGGGGGATCATTGCACCCAAATTTACATGATTTTTCGGACTCATATTGGACTGGTTGTTATGACACACGAGTGTCCACAAGTGGTTTGTGTTTCATGCTCATGTATTTCATGGTTGAGCAAGAAGCAACCTACTGTGGCCACTTCCAGTTGTGAGGTTGAGAACATGGCAGTCTTCACAGCTATGGTTGAGTGTGTATGGCTCAGATGCCTTATGACTGATTTGGGTGTTGGACAAGACATTGCTAACATCATCTACACTGACAATGAGAGCACATTGGCAGTTGCGAGGAACCCAGTTTTTCATGCTCGCACAAAGCACATTGAGGTGCATTACCACTATGTCAGGGAGAGGCTCTCAACAGGAGAGATCAACTTGCCTTATGTGCCCACACAGGACAACCTTGCAGAACTTTTCACAAAGGCATTGTCCGTGAGAAGTTCGAAGCTTTCCACAAAGCTTTGGGCTTGCTCCCCTTTGTGAACTGATCCTGTCCTCAGCGCATGGCACTTCCCTTTACTCTTCATGCCAACCCTCGTTCATCGCATCACTCCTAGGGGAAATTTGTTACCATATACATGTGGTAGTGATGTGTGTGGACCGTCGTGGCATTTTTTCCCTCTTTAGGAGTTTTTTCCCTCGTGCATTGTATATACACCCATCACTTTGGGGCTATCTATCTTTCCATTGCACACTAAGTAATACACTCTCTGTTGTGTGCCTTGAGCTTTCTTTGTCTTCTCCAAGCTGTATGCTTTTCCCTGCAACCCTATTTTGAACAGTGATGACAAGTCCGACTTGGACTCTCCAACACGCCCATGTGTGGCTGCCCTTGAGAAGACAAATCCATCTTGAAATCGGCCACCGGCCGTTGAACTCGGCCACCATCCACAGGCCATTGACTTCCGACCACCGACCATCGACCACCAGCCAACCGACTGGCCGTTTTCCAACCACTTTCCGACCGCCATCCGCCATCCGACCATAATATTCCGACGAAAAGGGGATATTCCGGCGAGGCCATGAAAATTTTGGTTTCCGATGAGTGATTTTTCTTCATGCACAATGGCTTCTTCTCATAACGAGGGGCCTTACAAATGTGCGTTTTTAATACAAAAAACTACAAGGGGTAAATCAAGCTCCATACTTAACAGTGTCACTGACAAAGATATGCGTATTCACCAAGGTGCACGAGTGATAATAACTATCAATGGTAGTCATCCACGAGTAGTGCATGTTAAGCTTGATATCTCAACAAGGATCAAAGGCTCTATGGTGGACACCATCAGAGCGTAAAGCAAAAGGATCATCCATGTCCAAAACATCTTGAAAATCAAGGATTACATTAAATACATATCCATAAACTAACAAAATTATGTGCAAGTATAGAGTTTACTTCTTGAGCTCTATCATTTTAATTTGGCATCAGGTCAATGGAAGATTTTCCTTCATTAAATGTAGTATAGTAACAAAAATGTTGTATTCAGTGGGACTGGTCTCTAGCTATCCAAAATTGTCACTTGCACCTCCATAAACTCTTCATCAAACACTTCGGCTTGTTCAACACAAGCCATTTTCACATTGGCAATTGTGATCGTCTTCTGGAGCTCTATCATTTTCATTTGGCATCAGGTCAATGGAAGATTTTCCTTCATTAAATGTAGGGTATAGTAACAAAAATGTTGTATTCAGTGGGATTGGTCTCTAGCCATCCACAACTGCCATTTACACCTCCATAAACTCTTTATCAAACACCTCAGCTTGTTCAACACAAGCCATTTGCACATTGGCAATTGTGATCGTCTCTACTATCATTTTCCCAAGCGGCAAAACTTTCTCTTCAATGTGATTAGGCTATGTGTCAAGGGGAAACTCTCCTCACTTAGCCAAAAGGTTAAAGCACTCATCTATACAAAGTGAGCATGCCTTCTGGAAGTCATGCATGAACACAAACCCCTCTCTTTTGATGACCACGCTAGCAAATCTGGTGATCTCCATATTTAGGATAGCACCTTTTGTGGCTTCCTACACCACATCAAAGGAAGCACTTTGCTCAACATATGTGCTAGCCACAAGCACACTTTCCACACCACATGGATACTCTAGTAGGAGTTGAGCTTGCTTCACTCGGGTGTCAACTGGACCAAGGCATGCTTTGGATTCATCTTGGATCAGACATCCTATCTACATGTGTAGAAGCTTGATGTCTGTGAGAGGGGTGTCATCCTTTTAGTAAGCAAAACAAGTGATAAAATCACCAGGCCTGCCAGGCATGATAAAAATTTCTTTTTGAGATGCAATTTTTCAAGCGCCCTTTCATATGCTTTGTGTAATGCAATCAACTTATATAATTTGCCATATATAACGTTAACTTAAAGATATAAATACAAAAAATGACAGGCAATTTTGAGATTGTTTTGGTAGGCAAAATAGCTCTTCACAAAAAAAATAGGCGTCAATTTTAGGCCTTGAAATTTTGAGGCTAAATCCCACTTTAAAATCACTACATCTTTAAGTTTTAAAAAAAAAAACATAAGCGCAGAGAATTGAATTAAAAAAGCACCCTTAAGCTCTACACCCTAAGCTTTAGATCCCTATGCTCTACACCCCACTTAAAAAATTCTACAATTTTAAGCTCTAGAGCCCTTTTTACAAATTTAAAATTGTGATCCCTAAGTTGTAAATCCCACTTTAAAAGCTTTAAAGTTCTAAGTCCTAAAACTCTAGCGTCTCGGGGTGACCCTTCCCCTACTTGTGGATCATTGGAGACCTTACTTTAAAAGTTCTACATCTTCAAGTTCTAAACTTAGCTTTAAAATGTTTAAAAATAAAAATATAAAATCTTTAAAAGTTAAAGCCTTAAATAATAAATTCCTTCCATAAAGTTTTAACTAACAAAAATGATAAATTTAGTCTATTACCTCAAGTTTCAAGGGATGAACTAAATTCTCAAAATGAAAAGGTGGTTAAAAGAACTTCTTAAATTTCAAAAATGAAAAGGTGACTCTTGGGATTTGTGGAACCTCTAAGGCTTTATCATTTAACAAGTAAGGCGGTCAACGTTCCATGCTTTCAAAGGCATTGGGTAATCCAAAAATCTTTTCCTTGATATATGAGAGTTCATTTCATATTTCAAAACTCAAGACATGTTCATCATCTATATTTATACTATATATAATTGAGCTTAAAATTTTCAAGGAAGGAGAGGGCATCCATGTGTCACTGTATCCTTTATTTCAATGACCTTAAGAAACATTTGGTTTGAAATGTAAAAGTGAAGGGTAAGAAGAAAGTCTCTTCTCATGGTAGAAAATGAAAAGACTTAGTTTTGAGAAGTGCGATAGTAAAAAGTGAAAAGACTTAGTTTCGACTTTTAAGTTCTGTCAATACTTAGTACTATATATATTTATTATTTAAACTCTTTAGCAAGGCCATGAAGTTTCACTCAAGCCTTTAATTTTGAAGGGTGATTACTTTTGAAGGGTGACTTTTGTTTTTGTAAGGGTGGCTCTACTTTATAGCTTGGGAAAATAACGAGCAACGAGCTATGCCACGCGTGGATAAGTTGGTACGCCTTGAACGTGTGTGTGTGTGTGTGTGTGTGTGTGTGTGTGTGAGAGAGAGAGAGAGAGATGGCACATCACAGGTTTGAGAGAGAGAGATCATGTTTCATCTTCTACGGCATGGCCATGTGTGTCACAGGTCTTAGAGAGAGAGAGAGAGAGAGAGAGAGAGAGCCAATCCCATTCAATCTTGATGAGGAGTGTGTGTGTCTATTTCTATTCGAAAGAGAGAGTGCCATTGATTGGCCTTGGCGCTTGACAAAGAATGCCCCCCCCCCCCCCCCCCCCCCCCCCCCCCTCAAACTTGATCATGAATACAACCCACCAATTACTTCATGTGCAGCTTCTCAAATGTTGCTGCAAAACAAGCCTTATGTAGTTTTCTCTATCAACACCCTGGCTACCAATAGCTGATCCGCCACGAGCCCCACACCCTTATACAACCTCAATCATTTGCTAGCAAGGACACCAAGAGTTTGGATCCAATACATGTCCCACTCTCCACAAGCGCTTACTAAGCCACCTTCTCCTCTACCATTGCATGTCCGCCACCCTTGATCCCAACGAGCTCCATTTTTGCCTAGCTGTGGCCCTCCACACCACAAGAGAGAGAGAGAGAGAGAGAGAGAGAGAGAGAGAGAGAGAGAGAGAGTCCCACATTCGTCTCCACACTTTCTTTGTCTTTTTTAGGCCAGTCAGCAGATGCTATAATATCGAGAGCTCCAACGTGACCATCCAAGATTTTTAGCTTTCCCAAGTTTTCACAGCTTGAACTCCTGACATAGGCAAGAAAAAAGGGGTTCTGCAAGGGGATGGGTGGCGTTGCCTACTGCTACAATGCTCACGGCAACGGTCATGCAAGGTGGGTCTTTGATTCAGTGTTTGGGAAAATGTGTCTCAGCTTAATATCATGCCGTTTTCAATTTCAAAAATGCCGGTTGAGATCAAGGGGAAAAGGAAAATTTATGCCCCAAAATAGAGTAAAAACTTGCAAACTAAACCTAATTTTCTACATTTCCTCTTGGAAAATTAAAGGAAAGCAATTTTGTATGTTTGAAAATAATTTTTCCAAAACACTGATGTGATTGCATTGGAGGATGGTCATTGCCAGTGGAGGGTATTGGCCTTGGTCTTGGAGTTAGCAATCCTTTGCTCATTTGGATCCTCCTTCGTGTTGCATACCTAATGTGAGCCCTTTGCCTCCCCCTAGAAATGATGACCCCGGTCTCTTATTGTAGGGCTGCGTCCATGCATGTGCCTCCATTGTAGGACTGCCTCCATGTCATTTTGCTTACATTTAGAGCCTGGTCACTTTGGAACAGCCTTCCAACTTTGTTTGCAAGTCAAGAAAACCGGTGGCTTGAAAGATAAATGCTTGATTTGACTGAGTGATGAGATAGATCTTGAGCAAGTTCCTGCTAATCGAGAGGGCCTCAAAAGTCAACCATGTGAAAGGCTATGCCCGTTTCGAGGCTCTTAACTACCACGATTAGATAGGTAGAGAGCGAAGAGTCGGTAAAAAGTAGGCTCGCTGGTACACGCGACCAGGCTCTTAGCCTCTCACATGATTCATTTTAATACTACAAACTAGACATGCAGCCTGAGAGAGAGAGAGAGAGAGAGAGAGAGAGAGAGAGAGAGAGAGAGACATACGTTTTTCTTCCTACTGACGTGGTTTGAGACCTGTTAATCTTGAGACCGACTAATCTCTACTCTCCTCTATTAAGTTTAGGCAAACCTTATCCAATCCAAACATTGTTGGCAACAAGTCATCGCGTTGTCAATCCACAAGAGTGTGGAGAGTAACTACACTTCATTAGTTGTTCGATCTTACACTCGAAAAGGTAGACAAATTGTTGATCCAAAAGATAGATTTGTGCTTGGTTGATGAATGTGGAGGGCACTTAGACCTTGTGTATTGTCACTAATATTGTCATCTAGAAAGTAGTTATAGTGATGGTTGATGCACAAGTGTATTAAAGAGCTATAAAAGCTCACATGAAAATCATAGGCATCTGTCCACATTTGCCCTCCCTGTGAAGGGAAGGAGAACAATGGTTGCTTCAATTGACGCACATGTAGCCGCGGCAACGCGCGGGTCACATACTAGTTAGATTTACACAATTCATTTCAATGAGTGTCCACTATCTTATTTCAACCAATCAACATTTTTGACCTATCAAAAAATGCTTAAAAATACAACTCAACCTTTTTCCTATTTTAATCAACAAAAAGAGAAGGCAACGCTATAGCCTCCCTTTGGGTAGGCCAAAAAGAATAGTCACAAGCCGCGACAAGAAAGGTGGTATTCTACTTGCCCCTCTCCATCGTGGCAACCACCACGGTGTTGAGCATCACACAATGGCTAGCACTCGAGAACGACCTCTTGGAAGTAGGAAAGACTTTGTGTAAATGTGGGATTGCCCTGTGAATGGGTGTCCAAAAGCATGGGACTTTGGGGAGTGGAACTATGTACATCTGTACAGGGCCTGCCACCCACCATGTCTGGCAACAAAACGTATCCTTGGTGGTGTTGAAGCTAGGGCAATAAGAGAAGAATTCACATAGCTCTGTGTGCTCAACATACTCTCCAGTCTCCGCCAAGTATGCTGCAAAGTTCTCCTCCATTACTTGAAAGCAGTGGATGTATGCGGCAGAGGCATGGCTACCAACTCGTCGGGCTTGGTGGGCAACGGTGCAAGAGAGTAGGTTTTGTTTTCTTATATGGAAGAGCCATCGCAAAGGCATCCTCTTCGACGAGGCGCCTTGGTTGCAAAAGCACGGGATCCGTTTCCGCTACCCTCATGGTTTTGCTTTGGCCTCGAATACGGACTGTTGTTGATCCTTCACAAGAAGTTTTGGACAAATTCTCCCACATTGTGACTTACCTCAACATCATGAGCTTCTATGAGAGAGGCATTGCATACCTAGCTAGGTATGCGGTGCCTCTCGAGTAGAAGCTCATGATGTTATTCATTGTACGAAAAACACTGGAAAAGACTCCGTTTTCCTACATGAGAAAATTTCTACATCTTCTTGAGAGCTTGTGGAGCAGCGGAATCTTCGAAGATTCCATAAAATATAAAGTGAAACAAGTCATCTAGGTATGAGTCACAGAAATTACATAGCAAATAACAAAAGTCTTTACAAACATTAACATTCAAAATGCTCTTTATAAATTATCCTGGACATTCCACAATTTGCACCTTCACCCCCTTTACTCCAACCTTTTTTCAATACTAGAAAAAAAATCAAATCAATCGTTTATACATACTACAACAAATTTACAACCATAAGTAGGCTAAATGGGCCAAGTTAACGCCACCTAAGCCACGTCAGGGATTGCAAAGCACAGTATGCACGTTTTAAGTGTGGAGGAGCGCAAAACGAAGCTAAAGGTGAGATCTATATCCAAGAAAAATTTGAGCACGATCAAGAGTGTAGAGATGACATACGACATTGTCGGAGATTTCTAGTGTAACAAAATTGAGGGTTTGATGCAAGAGACCCCGACAAGGTAATGTGCCATTTTGTCAACGAGGCTTGATCTCATGATCTCACACTAGAGAATGTGATATCACGTTAACCACTCTACCAACAAACTCTTCGTGTCTTTCAATTGGTGCAAGGTCGTTTTAAAACTGGAGGTAGGAAGTCCCTCAACAAGGACCCCTTTTTTTTTTGCCCCCTTCACCCTAAAACAAAGGGAAGAAAAAAACAATAAAGGTGAAATGACCAGGTGCCAATTTTTAATCTTTAGGATTAGCAAGCAAGGCCCTAACTAGGATGAAATGGTCAAGCCCTAGAAACTTTCACAGCACCATGGCAGCTAATTAAGGTATGTATGAACATAATTCTCTCTACGTCTGCCATCGAAGAAGTTTAAAGCCCAATAGCTTGCTCTGTGCAAGCGTCAAACCACCTCAAAATTTGAATATCCCACAAATACCCAATTAATGCAAGAAGATTTAGAAATTTTCTTATGTATGAAAATGGATTCTGTCTCAATGTTTTTCATACAATGCATAACATCATGAGCTTCTGCTCGAGAGGCACCCCTTACCTAGCTAGGTA
Organism: Adiantum capillus-veneris; assembly: GCF_014529385.1. Classification (NCBI taxonomy): domain Eukaryota; kingdom Viridiplantae; phylum Streptophyta; class Polypodiopsida; order Polypodiales; family Pteridaceae; genus Adiantum; species Adiantum capillus-veneris. The sequence continues at coordinate 53,076,932 of NC_140940.1, read as the reverse complement.
CGATTGGAGGCAGGGGACCACCGGTCCCCCCCACCGGGCCGGCGGTCCCCTGCCCACAATAGTACCTAGCTAGGTATGCGGCGCCTCCCTCATAGAAGCTCATGATGTTGAGGTAAGTCACAATGTGGGAAATATTGTGAGAATTTGTCCAAAACTTCGTGTGTCATAATAATCAATATCTTATTCTCCTAAATGATTTTCTCATATTAAACTGATCATTTAATGTGGGGAAGTGACAGGGGAGAAAAAGCTAGAATATTGGTTAAGCTAGCAGACCGGCCACATTAGGGATCCAAAGGGGGGGGCATCTGCAAAAGAACCATGTGCAACAATGGGCTAAAAAGACCCTAAGGTTCGGCCCATTAAGACTTCCAAAATTCAAAGGTTGTGTCCAAAGGTCAAACCTAGGGGAATTGGATGCTTTATGTGTGACCCAAATAGTCTTTACAAATCCCTACATAGGAGGGGGCGAGCCTTGGGAGTAGGGGATGAGAGAGAAAGTCACACACACACACACACACACACACACACACAAGCTCCCTTTACACAAAGGGAATGAGGGACACATTTCAGCTCCCTAGGCCAGATGCCCACAAGGTGTACCCAATTCCTATTGGATGGCCTTAGAGGTGGACCAATGAAAATTAGGCTAGAGTAAATCTAGTTTAATTAATTTAAAAACACTTAATAAAAGAACCAATGAGAATTAAGTCTCCTAGATGACTATTGGACAGTCTCCGAAGGGGTCCAATGAGCATTCAGTAGCCCAATGGCTTGCCTGATTTCTATTGGCCAGGAGTCAAAGGGGTCCAATGAGAGTTTAATTGAATTATTAATTAACCCAAAGCTCTCACAAAAGGGGAAAGGGGGACACATGTCAGAAGGCTATCACTTATGCTTCTTAATAGTCATTGGCTTGACTTGGGGAGGGCCAATGAGGGTTCAGCAAGAGCAAATAGCAAGAGGGCTCGCCCAAGAGAGAGAGGGGGCTGATTTTTGCAAGGCATTATCACACACACACTCACACAATCTCATGTGTGAAGAAAGAGAAGACTGACTCTTCCCAAGATTTAATGGAGAGCTCATCACCTACTCCAAGCTTGTGAGATAGAAGCCTACATCAACACACTCTTGGCATGTGGATGCAAATCCAACCAAGAGCCAAGCTTCAATGCATGTTCATCTCCTCTACCAAGCTAATTACTAAGCTAAGCTATGCTAATATGAGTGATTATGTGAGGAGATGTACATCTTTCTCGTAAGATACTCCTTCTTCCTCTCAATCTACTCTCATACCCTGCTAACTCTCACCATCTTCGAAGGTGTGTGAGGTCTTGGGTCTGAGAACGGGGATAATTGATGTTGTGTTTGATAAGTGTTTTGCTTGGTGCATGAAGCTTTCATCTTCATTGCACTAGCTAGTCTTGAAGGAACACAAAGAATTGTATTGTACAATGTCTCTCTTGATGGGAGAAACCATAATACAAAGCCTTTTGGAGGGGGGACCGGCTCCATGCAAATCCGGTCCTCAACTGTTGTCAATTGCTTAATTTCTCTCTCTTTTGAAAGTATTGTTGATGCTATCTAACTAGGTGTTATGCTTTTTGTTGCTCTCTCCACCCAAGCACTCTTGTAATTCTCATTAGGAATCTATTCTAATGAAATGCCCACTATGTTCATGCTAATTTCCGCTACACACAAGTTATTAGGCCATTAAATGTTACATTGGTATCAGAGAACAAGGTTTCTCTTTTCTTGCTCAAGAAGGGAGGTCCTCAAGCTAGCTATAAATGGTTGGTATTATTAATTGCCTGTGAGTAAGTAGAATAGGGATTTTTCAGCCTTGCAGTGCGCTTGCCTTCGTGCAGTTAATGAGGCATCACCGTCGAGAGCTATGGTCTTAATAGTGGAGTCCTACGGGGCTTGCCCACGGCTTAACCACTATTGAGCTATTAGAAGCTTGACAGGAGCCGGTGCTGTTTTGGTGTCGAAAGACCCTCTCTTCTATTCCTTGCAATTAATGGTATTCGAGCCGCGGGTACAGTAGCTTGAGTGCTTTTTCTAAAGGGGTAAAGAGGATTAGCAACTAGGGCTTGAAGTGCCAAAGTACACCTAAAAAGTTTACACCTAAAAGTTGTTAGAATGGCTGACAATAGTAAAGAGAGTGAAATTAATGTTGATAACTTTGATTTTGCTAATGAGCAAGCTACTAATGGTGCTCCGATGCTTGTTAACCATCTTGTTTCTAAGCTTCAACAAGCCATGGGCAATCCATCTCTCCAAAGTGAAGTGCAACGGCAGCTCTGTCCTCATGGGATTCTCCAAGCTCATCACCATGACGAGAGAACACCAAGGAAGCCTCCTTGTGAGACTCCCAAAAGAGGTCTCTCTCCGTTTCGGGAAGAAGAAGAGAATCCATACGAAGGGCTCAAGAATTTACTTCTTGATGATGCATCTCCTTCCCAAAGGAGAACTCAAGAGCCTCCATCGAAGGAACGAGAAAGAAGTGAGTCTCCCGCCACCTCGGCGGAGATGGCTCCACGAAGACGGAGGGCTAAACGCTCTCCATCACCACCAAAGCGGAGAAGACCATCACACTCTTCTCCACGCCATAATTCAAAGAAGGATGATAAAAAGCAAGAGAAGAAAAAGGCGAGAAAGAGGACACCCTCTTCCCCATCTTCTTCATCCTCTTCCTCTTATGAAAGTGATGGTGAAGACAACGTAGATCAAGACAAAAAAAAAGGCGAGAAAGAGGTCACCCTCTTCTCCACCTTCTTCAAATTCTTCACCTTCTGAAGAAAGTGATGGTGCAACCTTTGAACCATCAAAAAGAAGAGGCCATAGGAAATCCTATACCGCATGGAAGAGGTCATCCAAGCTAAAGAAGTTCAAAGAGGGAGGGAAGAGCATCTCTTTCCTTACCTATGATGGTACCTTTGGTGCTACGGACAAAGTCTTGGCCTTTATCCAACAATTCGATGCGGCGTTTGGAGATGAGGGCTTCACGGAGTCCTCTAAGCTACGCCATGTAGCTATGCACTTTTAAAAGTCCGCCAGGCAATGGTGGTCTAGCCTACGAGCCAACGGTGAAGCCCCACGAACATGGAAAGCTTTAAGAGCTTCCATTATGAAGCAGTTTTTGGCCACCGATGCCAAAGACAAAGTACTCACCGAATGGCGAAGCCTAAAGCTCTCTCCCTATGAATCTATCCACAAATATGTAGACAAGTTTTGGGACCTACAACTCAAAGCCACTGTCTTCAAAAAGTTGGATTTTGGAGAGAAAAAGCAACAATTTTGTGCGGGGTTAACCGAAGAAATGGCGGAGTATGTCAACTCCGAAAGGCCACGTACCATATCGGCGGTAATGCACCATACTATGGTGGCCTCTCGAATCAATTTCCAAATGGGGGCTAAAAGAAATAATAAGCCCCCGGAAAACAAGGGTTCCAATGAGCCTAAGGGGAAGGACAATGTCCAAAAGTCTCCTAAGGGAAACTCCAACAAAGCTAAAGAGAAAGGACTTTACAAAGGTAAGAACAAACTCTCTCCTGAAGAGCTTGAGCGTTATCGCAAGGATAACCGGTGTTTCAAGTGCGGCGAACAAGGGCATGCGTACCGCGCTTGTGCCCAAAAGAACAACTGCCAAGATCCTCCTAGAGCTTCCTTGGTTGAAATCCAAGAGGAGGAGACTCACCAAACTCACCACAAAGGATCTCCTCTATGCCATGCTTGGGGAAAGGTAAGAGAACATGATGCTTTTATTCTCTTTGACCCTGGTTCTACTCACAATTTTATATCTATAGAGTTGGCCACCAAGCTAGGCATACAAGCCTACGAGATGGGAGATGTCCTACCCGCAGACAGTGCTTTCAAGGAGCAAGAAGCTTCAGTCACTCCCTTAATCGGGAAATTGAGACTTTATGTTCAAAGCTATGTGGACAAAGAGGACTTCTTTATCTCTCCTCTCAAGCATGAGGATGTAATCCTGGGGGCACCATGGTTTGACCGCATGGCTGCCAATGTTAAATTTCCTGAAAGGAGAATCTCCTTTAAGTTCAGGGAAAAAGACATGTATATAGATGCTAAGGAAATGGGTAACATTATCCCCATTGTACATACACCAGCTTTCAACAAGTCAATAAAGAGCTCTATTTCCGTGTACATGATTTTTGTTAAAGATTCTCAAAATGAACCTAATGCTTTAGCAAAAGAAAATAAAAGCAACCAAAAGGAATTAGAGTTATCCAATTTTCTGAAGGGGTTTCAAGATGTTTTTATTAACGACATCCCTTGTGAGCTACCTCCTAAACGAGGTAATGATGACCATGCAATTGAACTTCTTCCAGGAAGTCACCGCCTAATAAACCTCCTTATAGAGTTTCCCAAGCTCAACAACAGGAGATTATGCGGCAAGTGCATGAGTTAGTTGAGAAGGGCATGGTTAGTCCTAGCTCATCTCCATTTTGCTCACCTATGCTATTAGTGGAAAAGAAAGACGGCACATATCGTATGTGTGTCGACTATAGAGCACTAAATAGGATCACTATCAAGAATAGGTTTCCCGTCCCACGGGTAGAAGACCTATTTGATAAGCTACAAGGATCGACCTACTTCAATAGGATTGACCCAAAAAGTGGCTATCATCAAATAAGGATAGTTGATCAAGACATTGTAAAGACCACATTTCGCACCACATTTGGTCTTTATGAATACATTTTCATGCCTTTTGGCTTGACCAATGCACCAGCCACATTCAACCGCTTGATGGAGAAGCTGTTCAGGCCTCATCGAACCTTCACTAGAGTGTTCTTTGATGATATTATCATCTACTCTAATTCATTAGACGAACACAAGCAACACCTCCAGGTAATATTTCAAGTTTTAAGAGAGAATAAACTTTATGTTAATCGAAAGAAAAGTGAATTTTTCTTGCAAGAGGTTCAATAATGAGGTCACATTATCTCTCAAGATGGCATCCAAATGGATCCATCAAAGTTAGAGGTAATAAAAGGATGGCCTAAACCAAGGAATCTTCATGAACTAAGAAGCTTTATAGATATGTGTGCATACTATAGACGCTTCATAGAAAAGTTCTCACAACTTGTGGGACCATTACATGATCTAACAAAAAAAAACGTTAGGTATACATGGTCTGCTAAGGAGAACAATGCTTTTAAAAAGCTTAAAGAAAATCTTATCTCTCAACCTGTGCTTACACTACCGGATCTCTCAAAACCATTTGAGGTCCAATGTGATGCTTGTGGTGATTGCCTTGGAGTTGTTTTGCTCCAAGAAGGGCACGCCATAGGCTATGAGAGTCGAAGGCTCGACCCTGTTGAGCAAGCTCTAGGCATATATGAAAAGGAACTCCTTGCAGTTCTACATGCCTTAGACTCATGGAAGCACTATTTATTGGGGACTCCTTTCATTTTGCGAATGGATCACCAAAGTCTTAAGTACTTCATGACGCAGACCAAGCTCTCCGACAAACAAATGAGGTGGGCAAATTTCCTTTCGCAATTTCATTTTCATATTGCTCACATTGCTGGCAAGCATAATCAAGTAGCTGATGCACTCTCAAGACGGCCGAGAGTGAATGCGGTTTCCATAGCAACTCACAATGATCTATCTTCAATGATAGATGAGTATGCTATTGATCCCGATTTTAGAGATGTGATTTCAGCCCTTGCATTAGGGAAGAAAGAAGAACCATTTACTTTACAAGATGGTTATCTTCTCTATGGCAATAGACTATGCGTTACTAACTCACTACGTGAGAAAGTAATGTATGAATCTCATGCTCCACCTTATGCAGGTCATAGAGGGATTCAGTCTACCTTAAAGGGAATTGAAACATATTTCTATTGGCCTACCATGAAAGTGAACATACAAGAGTATGTTTCTAAATGTGTGGTATGACAAACGATAAAATTTGATAGAGGGAAGCAACTTGGATTGCTTCAACCCTTGCCAATCTCTAATTCACCATGGGAGAGCATATCCATGGATTTTATCTTTCGATTGCCTAAGTCTATCCATGGGAATACGGGAATATGGATGATAGTAGACAGGTTCAGTAAACATACTCATTTTATACCTGTCAAAAAGACTATCAAAGCCCATCAAATGGCAACCCTCTTCATTTCACAAATTTTCAAGTACCATGGCTTGCCAATGTCTATAGTGTCGGATAGAGATCCTAGAATGACCAGTAATTTCTGGAAGGGTATATTTGAGAATTTAGGAACAAGGCTAAACTTCTCTTCGGCCTATCATCCACAAACGGATGGCCAAAGTGAAATAGCTAACCTAACAATTCTCGATCTACTAAAAGCCTATGTAACAGAAGTAGATCAAAGATCCCAATGGGAGAAGTACTTACCCTTAGTGGAGTATGCTTACAATAACACTGTACATACTTCCACGGGAAAAGCACCTTTCGAGGTAATTGAGGGGAGATCAAAAAGTCCCTTGCTACTTAAGGTACATGGGAAGATCTTCGCTGCAGATAAGTATGGCCGAGACCTACAAGAATCTTTTCAAAAGATTAAGGATGATATCTCTATCTCATAGCTGTCATAATAATCAATATCTAATTCTCCTAAATGATTTTCTCATATTAAACTGATCATTTAATGTGGGGAAGTGCCAAGGAGAAAAAGCTAGAATATTGGTTAAGCTAGCAGACCAGGCCACAGTAGGGATCCAAAGGAGGGAAAATAGGGATCCAAAGGGGGGGCCATCTGCAAAAGAGCCATGTGAAACAATGGGCCAAAAAGACCCTAAGGTTCAGCCCATTAAGACTTCCAAAATGCTAAGTTTCCAAAATTCAAAGGTTGTGTCCAAAGGTCAACCCTAGGGAAAATTGGATGCTTAGTGTGTGCCCTAAAAGTCTTTGCACATCCCTACATGGGAGGGGGCGAGCCCCAAAGGTAGGAGATGAGAGAGAAAGCCACACACACACACACAGGCTCCCTTTACACAAAGGGAATGAGGGACACATGTCAGCTCCCTAGGCCAGATGCCCACAAGGTGTGCCCAATTCCTATTGGAAGACCCTTGAAGTGGACCAATGAGAATTAAGCTAGAGTAAATCTAGTTTAATTAATTTAAAAACATTTAATAAAAGAAACCAATGAGAATTAAGTCTCCTAGAAGACTATTGGGCAGTCTCCCAAGGGGTCCAATGAGCATTCAGGAGCCCCATGGCTTGCCTGATTCCTATTGGCCAGGAGGCAAAGGGGTCCAATGAGAGTTTAGTTTAATTATTTAATTACCTGAAGCTCTCACAAAAGGGGAAAGGGGGACACATGCCAGAAGGCTATCACTTATGCTGCTTAATTCCTATTGGCTTGACCTGGGGAGGTCCAATGAGGCAAAAGCCAGACCTATTTAGCAGCTAGGGCTCGCCCAAGAGAGGGGGGGGGCTGATTTTTTGCTTGGCATTGACACACACGCACTCACACTTGACCATGTGTGAAGGAAGAATACTCTATCTCCTCCCAAGCTTTAATGGAGAGCTCATCACCTACTCCAAGCTTGTGAGATAGAAGCCTACATCAACACTCTCTTGGCATGTGGATGCAAATCCAACCAAGAGCCAAGCTTCAATGCATGCTCATCTTCTCTACCAAGCTAATTACTAAGCTAAGCTATGCTAATATGAGTGATTATGTGAGGAAATGTACATCTTTCTCGTAAGATACTTCTTTTTCCTCTCAATCTACTCTCATACCCTGCTAGCTCTCACCATCTTCAAAGGTGTGTGAGGTCTTGGGTCTGAGAACGGGGATAATTCAAGTTGTGTTTGATTAAGTGTTTTGCTTGGTGTATGAAGCTTCCATCTTCATTGCACTAGCTAGTCTTGAAGGAACACAAAGAATTGTATTGTACAATGTCTCTCTTGATGGGAGAAACCATAATACAAAGCCTTTTGGAGGGGGGACTGGCTCCATGCAAATCCGGTCCTCAACTGTTGTCAATAGCTTAATATCTCTCTCTTTTGAAAGTATTGTCGATGCTATCTAACTAGGTGTTATGCTTTTTGTTGCTCTCTCCACCCAAGCACTCTTGTAATTCTCATTAGGAATCTATTCTAATGAAATGCCCACCATGTTCATGCTAATTTCCGCTACACATAAGATTTTAGGCCATTAAATGTTACATTGGTATCAGAGCTCAAGGTTTCTCTTTCCTTGCTCAAGAAGGGAGGTCCTCAAGCTAGCTACAAATGGTTGGTATTATTAATTGCCTGTGAGTAAGTAGAATAGGGATTTTTCAGCCTTGCAGTGCGCCTGCCTTTGTGCAGTTAACGGGGCATCACCGTCGAGAGCTATGGTCTTAATAGTGGAGTCCTACGGGGCTTGCCTATGGCTTAACCACTATTGAGCTATTAGAAGCTTGACAGGAGCCGGTGTTGTCTTGGTGTCGAAAGACCCTCTCTTCTATTCCTTGCAATTAATGGTATTCGAGCCGCGGGTACAGTAGCTTGAGTGCTTTTTCTAAAGGGGTAAAGAGGAGTAGCAACTAGGGCTTGAAGTGCCAAAGTACACCTAAAAAGTTTACACCTAAAAGTTGTTAGAATGGCTGACAATAGTAAAGAGAGTGAAATTAATGTTGATAACTTTGATTTTGCTCATGAGCAAGCTACTAATGATGCTTCAATGCTTGTTAACTATCTTGTTTCTAGGCTTCAACAAGCCATGGGCAATCCATCTCTCCAAAGTGAAGTGCAACGGCAGCTCCGTGCTCACGGGATTCTCCAAGCTCATCACCATGACGAGAGAACACCTAGGAAGCCTCCTTGTGAGACTACCAAAAGAGGTCTCTCTCCGATTCGGGAAGAAGAAGAGAATCCATATGAAGGGCTCAAGAACTTACTTCTTGATGATGCATCTCCTTCCCAAAGGAGAACTCAAGAGCCTCCACCGAAGGAACGAGAAAGAAGCGAGTCTCCCGCCACCTCGGCGGAGATGGCTCCACGAAGACGGCGGGCTAAACGCTCTCCATCACCACCAAAGCGGAGAAGACCATCACACTCTTCTCCACGCCATAATTCAAAGAGGGATGATAAAAAGCAAGAGAAGAAAAAGGCGAGAAAGAGGACACCCTCTTCTCCATCTTCTTCATCCTCTTCCTCTTATGAAAGCTATCGTGAAGACGACAAAGATCAAGACAAGAAAAAGGTGAGAAAGAGGTCACCCTCTTCTCCACCTTCTTCAAATTCTTCATCTTCTGAAGAAAGTGATGGTGCAACTTTTGAACCATCGAAAAGAAGAGGCCATAGGAAATCCTATGCCGCATGGAAGAGGTCGTCCAAGCTGAAGAAATTCAAAGAGGGAGGGAAGAGCATCTCTTTCCTTACCTATGATGGCACCTTCGGTGCTACAGACAAAGTTTTGGCCTTTATCCAACAATTCGATGCGGCGTTTGGAGATGAGGGCTTCACGGAGTCCTCTAAGCTACGCCATGTAGCTATGCACTTTCAAAAGTCCGCCAGACAATGGTGGTCTAGCCTACGAGCCAACGGTGAAGCTCCACGAACATGGAAGGCTTTAAGAGCTTCCATTATGAAGCAGTTTTTGGCCACCGATGCCAAAGACAAAGTACTCACCGAATGGCGAAGCTTAAAGCTCTCTCCCAATGAATCCATCCACAAATATGTAGACAAGTTTTGGGACCTACAACTCAAAGCTACTGTCTTCAAAAAGTTGGATTTTGGAGAGCAAAAGCAACAATTTTGTGCGGGCTTAACCGAAGAAATGGCGGAGTATGTCAACTCCCAAAGGCCACGTACCATATCGGCGGTAATACACCATACTATGGTGGCCTCGCGAATCAATTTCCAAACGGGGGGTAAAAGAAATAATAAGCCCCCGGAAAACAAGGGTTCCAATGAGCCTAAGGGGAAGGACAATGTCCAAAAGTCTCCTAAGGGCAATTCCAACAAAGCTAAAGAGAAGGGAGTTTACAAAGGAAAGAATAAACTCTCTCCTGAAGAGCTTGAGCGTTATCGTAAAGATAACCGGTGTTTCAAGTGCGGCGAACAAGGGCATGCGTACCGTGCTTGTCCCCAAAAGAACAACCGCCAAGATCCTCCTAGAGCTTCTTTGGTTGAAATCGAAGAGGAGGAGATTCATCAAACTCACCACAAAGGATCTCCTCTATGCCATGCTTGGGGAAAGGTAAGAGAACATGATGCTTTTATTCTCTTTGACCCTGGTTCTACTCACAATTTCATATCTATGGAGTTAGCCACCAAGCTAGGCATACAATCCTACGAGATGGGAGATATCCTACCCGCAGACAGTGCCTTCAAGGGGCAAGAAGCTTCAGTCACTCCCTTAATCGGGAAATTGAGGCTTCATATCCAAGGCTATGTGGACAAAGAGGACTTCTTTATCTCTCCTCTCAAGCATGAGGATGTAATCCTAGGGGCACCATGGTTTGACCGCCTGGCTGCCCATGTTAAATTTCCTGAAAGGAGAATCTCCTTTATGTTCAGGGAAAAGGACATGTATATAGATGCTAAGGAGATGGGTAACTGCATGAGTTAGTTGAGAAGGGCATGGTTAGGCCTAGCTCATCTCCATTTTGCTCACCTGTGCTATTAGTGCAAAAGAAAGACGGCACATATCGTATGTGTGTCGACTATAGAGCACTAAATAGGATCACTATCAAGAATAGGTTTCCCGTTCCACGGGTAGAAGACCTATTTGATAAGCTACAAGGATCGACCTACTTCAGTAGGATTGACCTAAAAAGTGGCTATCATCAGATAAGGATAGTTGATCAAGACATTGTAAAGACCGCATTTCCTACTACATTTGGTCTTTACAAATACATTGTCATGCCTTTTGGCTTGACTAATGCACCAGCCACATTCAACCGCTTGATGGAGAAGCTGTTCAGGCCTCATCGAACCTTCACTGGAGTGTTCTTTGATGATATTATCATCTACTCTAATTCATTGGAGGAACACAAGCAACACCTCCAGGTAATATTTCAAGTTTTAAGAGAGAATAAACTTTATGTTAATCGAAAGAAAAGTGAATTTTTCTTGCAAGAGATTCAATATTTAGGTCACATTATCTCTAAAGATGGAATCGAAATGGATCCATCTAAGTTAGAGGTAATAAAAGGATGGCCTAAACCAAGGAATCTTCATGAACTAAGAAGCTTTATAGGTATGTGTGCATACTATAGACGCTTCATAGAAAAGTTCTCGCAAATTGCGGGACCATTACATGACCTAACAAAGAAAAATGTTAGGTATACGTGGTCTGCTAAGGAGAACAATGCTTTCGAAAAGCTTAAAGAAAAGCTTATCACTCAACCTGTGCTTACACTACCGAATCTCTCAAAACCATTTGAGGTCCAATGTGATGCTTGTGGTGATTGCCTTGGGGCTGTTTTGCTCCAAGAAGGGCACGCCATAGGCTATGAGAGTCGAAGGCTCGACCCTGTTGAGCAAGCTCTAGGCATATACGAAAAAGAACTCCTTGCAGTTCTACATGCCTTAGACTCATGGAAGCACTATTTATTGGGGACTCCTTTCATTCTGCGAACGGATCACCAAAGTCTTAAGTACTTCATGACGCAGACCAAGCTCTCCGACAAACAAATGAGGTGGGCAAATTTCCTTTCGCAATTTCATTTTCATATTGCTCACATTGCTGGCAAGCATAATCAAGTAGCCGATGCACTCTCAAGACGACCGAGAGTGACTGCGGTTTCCATAGCAACTCACAATGATCTATCTTCAATGATAGATGAGTATGCTATTGATCCTGATTTTAGAGATGTGATTTCAGCCCTTGCATTAGGGAAGAAAGAAGAACCATTTACTTTACAAGATGGTTATCTTCTCTATGGCAATAGACTATGCGTTACTAACTCACTACGTGAGAAAGTAATGTATGAATCTCATGCTCCCCCATATGCGGGGCATAGAGGGATTCAATCTACCCTAAAGGGAATTGAAACATATTTCTATTGGCCTACCATGAGAGTGAACATACACGAGTATGTTTCCAAATGTGTGGTATGTCAAAAGACAAAATTTGATAGAGGGAAGCAACTTGGATTGCTTCAACCCTTGCCAATCCCTAATTCACCTTGGGAGAGCATATCCATGGATTTTATCTTTGGATTGCCTAAGTCTATCCATGGGAATACGGGAATATGGACAATAGTAGACAGGTTCAGTAAACAAGCTCATTTTATACCTGTCAAAAAGACTATCAAAGCCCATCAAATGGCAACCCTCTTCATTTCACAAATTTTCAAGTACCATGGCTTGCCAATGTCCATAGTGTCGGATAGAGATCCTAGAATGACCAGTAATTTCTGGAAGGGTCTCTTTGAGAATTTAGGAACAAGGCTAAACTTCTCTTCGGCCTATCATCCACAAACTGATGGCCAAAGTGAAATAGCTAACCTAACCATTCTTGATCTACTAAAAGCCTATGTAACGGAAGTAGATCAAAGATCCCAATGGGAGAAGTACTTACCTTTAGTAGAGTATGCTTACAATAACACTGTACATACTTCCACAGGAAAAGCACCTTTCGAGGTAATTGAGGGAAGATCAAAAAGTCCCTTGCTACTTAAGGTACATGGGAAGATCTTCGCTGCAGATGAGTATAGCCGAGACCTACAAGAATCTTTCCAAAAGATTAAGGATGCTATCTCTATCTCACAGCAAAGGCAAAAGGCTGCTGCTGACAAGCACAGAAGAGCCCAAGCCTTTAAAGAAAACGATTGGGTCTTGTTAAAGTTTCCCAAGGCTCGATTAAGGCACACGACGGGCAAGAATCCTACGGGCCACCAAAAGTACTATGCTAAACTAGCAAAAAGGTACTATGGTCCCTTCCAGATTCTTAAGCCAATCAATGAGATGGCCTATCAACTTAAGTTGCCCAATCATTGGCTCATACACAATGCTTTTCATGTGAGCCTCTTAAAGCCTTACAAAGGAGAGCCACCTCAAGAACCAACTATTGAAGACCCACCGGAGATCGAGGACCACGAGGAGGTGCTGCAGCCCGAGTCCATTCTCCGACATGAAGACAAGGTATTAAGAGGCGGTAAGACTATCCGACGATATCTTATTAAGTTTAAGAATTATCCTTTTGAAGATGCTAGATGGATGCAAGGCATACAATTAAAGGATAACCTAAACCTTGTCAATGCTTACAATGCTTCCCAAGAGTAAGCAAATGTACAAAATGTTAAAAATGAACAAAAATTTTTGTCTTATAAGACTCTCTTTTTCTTTATTTGTGCACAAAAATGAAGTAGTATGCATGCTTAGATCAAGTTTGCGGAGACGACGTCTCCCAAACACCAAGTAGAGCTTGTCACTCTACTATGGAAGACTGATAGGACTAATGTGCAGACATGCTTGCGGCAGCCTCAGGCTCTCAAGCGCCAAATGGACTAGTCATCCATTATGGAATGATGTCATAGGGTAACATAGGGATCCTCTACCCGCTAGGAAAAGGACTCATGCATATGCTTTATCTTCTCTACACCATAGTCGAGGACGACTATGATTTCAAGAGAGAGGTAATGTCATAATAATCAATATCTAATTCTCCTAAATGATTTTCTCATATTAAACTGATCATTTAATGTGGGAAAGTGCCAAGGAGAAAAAGCTAGAATATTGGTTAAGCTAGCAGACCAGGCCACAGTAGGGATCCAAAGGAGGGAAAATAGGGATCCAAAGGGGGGGCCATCTGCAAAAGAGCCATGTGAAACAATGGGCCAAAAAGACCCTAAGGTTCAGCCCATTAAGACTTCCAAAATGCTAAGGTTCCAAAATTCAAAGGTTGTGTCCAAAGGTCAACCCTAGGGAAAATTGGATGCTTAGTGTGTGCCCTAAAAGTCTTTGCACATCCCTACATGGGAGGGGGCGAGCCCCAAAGGTAGGAGATGAGAGAGAAAGCCACACACACACACACAGGCTCCCTTTACACAAAGGGAATGAGGGACACATGTCAGCTCCCTAGGCCAGATGCCCACAAGGTGTGCCCAATTCCTATTGGAAGACCCTTGAAGTGGACCAATGAGAATTAAGCTAGAGTAAATCTAGTTTAATTAATTTAAAAACATTTAATAAAAGAAACCAATGAGAATTAAGTCTCCTAGAAGACTATTGGGCAGTCTCCCAAGGGGTCCAATGAGCATTCAGGAGCCCCATGGCTTGCCTGATTCCTATTGGCCAGGAGGCAAAGGGGTCCAATGAGAGTTTAGTTTAATTATTTAATTACCTGAAGCTCTCACAAAAGGGGAAAGGGGGACACATGTCAGAAGGCTATCACTTATGCTGCTTAATTCCTATTGGCTTGACCTGGGGAGGTCCAATGAGGCAAAAGCCAGACCTATTTAGCAGCTAGGGCTCGCCCAAGAGAGGGGGGGGGGTTGATTTTTGCTTGGCATTGACACACACGCACTCACACTTGACCATGTGTGAAGGAAGAATACTCTATCTCCTCCCAAGCTTTAATGGAGAGCTCATCACCTACTCCAAGCTTGTGAGATAGAAGCCTACATCAACACTCTCTTGGCATGTGGATGCAAATCCAACCAAGAGCCAAGCTTCAATGCATGCTCATATTCTCTACCAAGCTAATTACTAAGCTAAGCTATGCTAATATGAGTGATTATGTGAGGAGATGTACATCTTTCTCGTAAGATACTTCTTTTTCCTCTCAATCTACTCTCATACCCTGCTAGCTCTCACCATCTTCGAAGGTGTGTGAGGTCTTGGGTCTGAGAACGGGGATAATTCAAGTTGTGTTTGATTAAGTGTTTTGCTTGGTGTATGAAGCTTCCATCTTCATTGCACTAGCTAGTCTTGAAGGAACACAAAGAATTGTATTGTACAATGTCTCTCTTGATGGGAGAAACCATAATACAAAGCCTTTTGGAGGGGGGACCGGCTCCATGCAAATCCGGTCCTCAACTGTTGTCAATAGCTTAATATCTCTCTCTTTTGAAAGTATTGTCGATGCTATCTAACTAGGTGTTATGCTTTTTGTTGCTCTCTCCACCCAAGCACTCTTGTAATTCTCATTAGGAATCTATTCTAATGAAATGCCCACTATGTTCATGCTAATTTCCGCTACACATAAGATTTTAGGCCATTAAATGTTACAATAGCAAAGGCAAAAGGCTACTGCTGACAAGCACAGAAGAGCCCAAACCTTTAAAGAAAATGATTGGGTCTTATTAAAGTTTCCCAAGGCTCGATTAAGGCACACGACGGGCAAGAATCCTACGGGCCACCAAAAGTACTATGCTAAACTAGCAAAAAGGTACTATTGTCCCTTCCAGTTTCTTAGGCCAATCAATGAGATGGCCTATCAACTCAAGTTGCCCAATCATTGGCTCATACACAATGCTTTCCATGTGAGCCTATTAAAGCCTTACAAAGGAGAGCCACCTCAAGAACCAACTATTGAAGACCCACCGGAGATCGAGGACCAAGAGGAGGTGCTGCAGCCCGAGTCCATTCTCCGACATGAAGACAAGGTATTAAGAGGCGGTAAGACTATCCGACGATATCTTATTAAGTTTAAGAATTATCCTTTTGAAGATGCTAGATGGATGCAAGGCATACAATTAACGGATAATCTAAACCTTGTCAATGCTTACAATGCTTCCCAAGAGTAAGCAAATGTACAAAAATGTTAAAAATGAACAAAGTTTTTTTTGTCTTGTAAGACTCTCTTTTTCTTTATTGTGCACAAAAATGAAGTAGTATGCATGCTTAGATCAAGTTTGCGGAGACGACGTCTCCCAAACACCAAGTAGAGCTTGTCACTCTACTATGGAAGATTGATAGGACTAATGTGCAGACATGCTTGCGGAGGCCTCAGGCTCTCAAGCACCAAATGGACTAGTCATCCATTGTGGAATGATGTCGTAGGGTAACATAGGGATCCTCTATCCGCTAAGCAAAGGACTCATGAATATGCTTTATCTTCTCTACACTATAGTCGAGGACGACTATGATTACAAGAGAGAGGTAATGTCATAATAATCAATATCTAATTCTCCTAAATGATTTTCTCATATTAAACTGATCATTTAATGTGGGGAAGTGACAGGGGAGAAAAAGCTAGAATATTGGTTAAGCTAGCAGACCGGCCACAGTAGAGATCCAAAGGAGGGAAAATAGGGATCCAAAGGGGGGGCCATCTGCAAAAGAACCATGTGCAACAATGGGCTAAAAAGACCCTAAGGTTCAGCCCATTAAGACTTCCAAAATGCTAAGGTTCCAAAATTCAAAGGTTGTGTCCAAAGGTCAAACCTAGGGGAATTGGATGCTTTGTGTGTGACCCAAAAAGTCTTTACAAATCCCTACATAGGAGGGGGCGAGCCTTGGGAGTAGGGGATGAGAGAGAAAGTCACACACACACAAGCTCCCTTTACACAAAGGGAATGAGGGACACATTTCAGCTCCCTAGGCCAGATGCCCACAAGGTGTACCCAATTCCTATTGGATGGCCTTAGAGGTGGACCAATGAAAATTAGGCTAGAGTAAATCTAGTTTAATTAATTTAAAAACACTTAATAAAAGAACCAATGAGAATTAAGTCTCCTAGATGACTATTGGACAGTCTCCCAAGGGGTCCAATGAGCATTCAGCAGCCCGATGGCTTGCCTGATTCCTATTGGCCAGGAGGCAAAGGGATCCAATGAGAGTTTAATTGAATTATTAATTAACCTAAAGCTCTCACAAAAGGGGAAAGGGGGACACATGTCAGAAGGCTATCACTTATGCTTCTTAATAGTCATTGGCTTGACTTGGGGAGGGCCAATGAGGGTTGAACAAGAGCAAATAGCAAGAGGGCTCGCCCAAGAGAGAGAGGGGGCTGATTTTTGCAAGGCATTATCACACACACACTCACACAATCTCATGTGAAGAAAGAGAAGACTATCTCTTCCCAAGCTTTAATGGAGAGCTCATCACCTACTCCAAGCTTGTGAGATAGAAGCCTACATCGACACACTCTTGGCATGTGGATGCAAATCCAACCAAGAGCCAAGCTCCAATGCATGCTCATCTCCTCTACCAAGCTAATTACTAAGCTAAGCTATGCTAATATGAGTGATTATGTGAGGAGATGTACATCTTTCTCGTAAGATACTCCTTCTTCCTCTCAATCTACTCTCATACCCTGCTAGCTCTCACCATCTTCGAAGGTGTGTGAGGTCTTGGGTCTGAGAACGGGGATAATTGATGTTGTGTTTGCTAAGTGTTTTGCTTGGTGCATGAAGCTTTCATCTTCATTGCACTAGCTAGTCTTGAAGGAACAAAAAGAATTGTATTGTACAATGTCTCTATTGATGGGAGAAACCATAATACAAAGCCTTTTGGAGGGGGGACCGGCTCCATGCAAATCCGGTCCTCAACTGTTGTCAATTGCTTAATTTCTCTCTCTTTTGAAAGTATTGTTGATGCTATCTAACTAGGTGTTATGCTTTTTGTTGCTCTCTCCACCCAAGCACTCTTGTAATTCTCATTAGGAATCTATTCTAATGAAATGCCCACTATATTCATGCTACTTTCCGCTACACACAAGTTATTAGGCCATTAAATGTTACATAGTGTATAAGAGAGATGAGGAAATTATGTTGTGTAAATTGAAACCATACCTAAAAGAATAAAGCGCCCCAATGGTTTCATACACAAGACAATAGATTTCACTCTCGATGCACAAAACCATTGTAAATACGCATATTTGAGATCAATGACTGTATATTAGGCTCAATCAAAGCCTTGAGCAAATCCCATCTATAACACTCTATGGTAAAATACAAAAATTAAAATCGGTAATCCAATTGTAGCTAATCTAAAGGTCAACCTAAGTATCAACTTGGTCTCTGATTTGCCCAACATTAGTCCAATATTACACAAGTATACAAGGTAAAAAGGAGAAGGTTCGGCTCGGTTGGCTTCCTTGTTAACCAAGGATGCCTTGAAAAGAGTATAGGAGAGGGCATCAAATGCCAGCAAGGAAACTATATGGCTTACTCATTTAGTAGGAGATTTAGATATCAATGCAAAGGTTCCAATTTTGCATTGTGATAGAGTGCTATCTAACTATCACGCAATCCAATGCTGCATGCAAAGATGAAGAACGAACGCATAAAGCTTGTCAAGATTCACACGCATGATAACCTGTTAGTCCGCTAACCAAAGGTCTACCCTCCAAGAAGCTTGCACACCATCGACAACTTATGGGCATTGGGTAGAGTTCCAAACTACACATACCTTGTATATATTGTACATATCTAGCTTAAAAGCACATTGGCCTTTTAAGTTGGAAATTGGTAGTAGTGGCTGGTGCTATCATCTGGTGAAAAAGCCTTCTTCATAATTGCCCAAGCATGGACAATTCTCTCGAACAATTAGTGCGCATTTGCCTTCTGGAGCTTTTGGGTAGAACTTGAAGCTCTCCAACAGATCAAAGAAAAGCTGTGAATAGTTACGATGCACTTGTTGGTCACAGAATATCTGATGAAGACTTTGGGTGTGGACCTCGGAGAGCATACCGATCTCTCAGCTTTACTAGCACAAGAAACTTTCAACACATTCCCACATAAAATCCCCATAAGGGATCTCACATTCCCGGGTTTTTTCCCACCCTAGTGTAAAATTCCCTACAGTGGATTTTAAAGGGAATGACAAATTCCCTCGTGGGAAGTTTAATTTCCCTTGAGGGATAATGCTTTTCCATGTGGGATAAAAATTTAAGGTGGGAAAAGTAAAGGGAATGTGAAATTCCCTCCTGAGACGTTTAATTTCCCTCTAGGGATAATGTTCTTCCATGTGGGAATAAGTTCTGAGGTGGGAAAAGTGACTTTCCCTAGTCCTCAAAAGAGGGATAAATAGTGAAAAAGCTCTTCAAGCGTTTTGAAACAATGAAAACAAATATATTCATAATTGGAAAAAATTCCCATTCTTATAAACCAATCCTTCTCTCACCAAGGTGCTTCATAATTACAATCAAGACTAACATATTATGAGTAGAAATCAAAAGTTGCCTCATGTATGAACATATTATGATTTGCTCACATTTCGAGCACACTTTGCTAGGATATTCTGAAATGAGAGATTCTACATAACAATAGTATTGATTGCAAACTAAATGTGTGATACACATTCTGGTTCATGTTCAAGGTGCGGTTAGGGTAAAGGGGCCAATAAAAAGCCACCCCCTGAAAGGGAGACACAACTGAGCCAATGAATAAGACCAATCAAAACCAATATTGGGACATCAAACATCGGATGCTTTAGTGGTTAGCGTGAGTGATGTTCATCTTCGGCCATCAAATTTCCGGATCAAGCCCCACCGGCCCATTGGCTTGTTTCTCGCCCTGCAGTGTTTCACTTCGCAAGGCCATTTTTGTTACACGCAAAAATTCTTTTGCTGTCGTACGACACCTGTGATTGACTGTTCGCATCGGGCTCTTTGCTGGTTGTAGCGACGAGCATTGGCCTTCTTTTACGCAACTGCACGATTGTTTCTATGCAGTATGCTTTCACCAATTGCCCATGCCGCTTAGGTGGCCTAAAGTTGGCCCCTTTACCCTAAAGAAGACAAGTTTTGAATCCTACCAAAAAAACTTAATCAAGAATATTTTTCCTAGGAATTGAAATAATTATCCTTACATTCAAAATGTCACAAAATGCCTACCGTAAGAGTCTTTGCATTCATCACCTTTAAATTGACAAGTTGAATTCTCATTTTGCCTACTTAAGAACAAGCATTCTCTATACAAGAATGTTAAAATCAAATTATGTAATGTCCTGTATAAAAAATTTCATCCTGAATGTGTTCTGTACCAAAAAAATCATCCTAAGTGGATTTTCCCACTATCCCCAAAACTGGTATAACCGAACGTAGACAACTCATGTTAACATTTTTATTATATAGGCTTCCCGTGCATACATGGATGCACGAGTGCATTTCTTGCTTACTAGAAACATCAAAAAATGCATGTTGACGTGGAACTCTACGAGCAAAGCGATAGAATTGAACTATCAAGATAAAACCATTTTAGCTGATGAGTGTGAATAAATCTCACCCATAATTAAGCATACAACGAAACAATCTAGTCACAAAGAAACGACTTGAAATTAGAGAGCATCCTCTAATCTTGAAACGAAAGCCTAACACCTATCTCTTAAACTAAGTCCTGAAGACCACCATGGAAATAACATTACTGTTTAGATTAAAACATTGCCAAAAGCAAATAGCATGAGCTCCCCTTGAACCTCAATTTGACAAAAGCCCAATCTTGTCTTACATATACATCAAACAAATTGTCAATGAAAAAATGCTGTCTTTTGAGTCTCCAAAGACAAAAAAAAACCAGCATAGTGGAGCTAAACACAAGCTCAGGTTTATAATGACATTTATAATCTTCACGAGATAAATGCGTCTCCAATTTGACTGACTCTAGATATGTCGTCTGGAAATCATAACTTTTATCCGAACACTTGCATTAGAAAGTCTGTAAAAGAGCCTGCAAACCAAGAGCTGAAAAGTCACAAGTTAACTTCATATTTGAGTTCACATGCATAAGTATAGCAATAAAAACCAAAGCCATTATTATGCATGTGTAAATTCCTCAAGTGAAAACGAATCACATACCTCCTCTGACCACATGCAAACCCTTGGAACTGACTATCACCTTTGCTAATTAGGTTAGTTCGCATTAATTGGTATCCCTGTAAAAACAAAGAAATTTCTTTTTAGTAACTTGGAGCAATCATGCCAATGTACATGCAGCACTCAACAATCTGCCAATGCACTAACCACAAAACATGCAATGGCTTTGACACACAAGGTATCTTCCTATCAAATCACTATATACTAATGAGACACTTAAGTTCAGTTTCAGGTAAAGTATCCCCCAAATACCCATATGTAAAAGTGAACAAGGGGATACAAACTCAATTCGGTAATCAATATGCTTGCAAAACATACCTACACAAGCAGTAGTTGATATGAGATGGGTAAGATGAGGGGAAATTTGGGGCGGAACGGGAGCCAAGTTGACCTACCAAAAAAAATCTTGAAGTTACAAATCCACCTGCACCAAAATCAAGAATTAGATGAAAACAAAATGTGTGAGGATTCTACATGCTGTTGGAACATCATGTGATTGCAAGTAGCTTTGATGATAAAACTGTGTATGGTTGTGAGTAGTGGTTCACCTTGCTGGCCAACATCATGGGCGACATGGCGAGTGTAGAAAACAACACATAGGGCATAACATAACAAAGTGGCCTACCATTTTTGCAGCCTTCTTTAAAGACACTGTTGATAATGAAAGAATGGTATGTCTGATGACATTAGCTGCTTCCTATCAATGTCAAGCACTTTTACTACTGCAGGAGGCATCAGAAATCTTTCATTTTCATGTGCATTGAATACTAATGCATGCCTGCTGCAAGGGCAGCATGCTTTTGTAGAGAAGTGAAGGTGAGAAAAGGGCATGCATACATGCACAAGAAGCTAGGTTGAGCATCATTATTCTCGATGACTGCTTCTTACTTTCAGGAGAGCTCTCTCTCTCTCCCCCTCTCTCTCTCTCTCTCTCTCTCTCTCCAAACCTGTCGCATGGTAAGAGTGCACGTGGGCGAACTGAGCAGGAAGCGGGCTGAGGAGTACATGCACGCCAGCCTATTGCCTATCTGCCTGCGCCTGTTGCTGTCGATGTTCTTGATCTGCCTGCGCCCTGTGTCTCTGCCTGCTCGCGCTTCCCTTGCCAAAAGACCTAAGAGGGTATTCATTTGCCGCCCAACAATGGCAGGGAAGTTAAAACGAGTTTTGAACTCAGCACGCGCTTCTCCTGTAAACAAGTGATGCAATCACGAGCCTTGATCTCTCTTTTTTTTTCTAAAATTTCCTCTTGGCAAACTCATACTGGGTAATCTTATATTATATTCAATCCTTCACAGATTCCATGCGGATGGTCACCATTATGAAGACCACACCCTGTAAAAGGACGATTAGAGGAATCGAACACATGTCCCTGAGTAAACAGAGCCTATAATTGTGCCGTAACCAGTTGAGCCACCCCGTTGAGGTGCAATGCCTCCTATTCGTCAAGCTTAAACAAAAATAAACTTCCTTGCCTCGTTGACCTGCTGTGCTACGCATTCCGTCCTCCTTCGTGAGCCCTGCGTTGCTGCCCAGGCCTGGTTGCCTGCGCCTTTACCTCCTCTTTGCTTGGCCAGATTTCTTTTTTCATTTTCACGCCAAAGCGGCATCTGTTGAGATTCTAAGCTTCTACAAATTTTTTTAAATCGTAGGGACATACTGAGTGGATAGTATTAAGAACATCATAAATATACACCAACCTCGAGCTCAAACCGAGCCTTGAGGGTCAAAGGATTACAAGTTCTCTGCTTGACAGAGAAACCACAACTACTCCTAGGCTTTACTTATTACAAGATGTCATCATGATATGTATTGTTCTAAACCAGTCTTCTGAGGCTTGTTTACCTCCGATCCTATGGATCGTCACTCTACTCTCTTGTATGATTTCACAAAATCTTGCCACAGCCAGATCCCCCTCAAACACCCGGCCTTGACCTCTTAACTAAAGACGCAATTGGCATGATCTAAAGCCATTGCTCCCAGGCCAAACCACGCAGTCACGAGCCTCAAGTTTGCTTTTAACATGATGCATGCATTGTTTTAATAATATCGTCGAAACTCAACTCACACATGCTTTACAACGCCCAAGAGGGCAACGATGGGTTGAAAGAGAAGGGTGACGATGGGTAGAAAGCTTTAGAGTACTTGTTCCTTGTTTTAAAATTCTACACAAAGTTCGAAGCCAACATCGGTTGTTCTGACAAAGTTTTAGCAGACTTCATTATCAACCTCGCCCAGCAGGAAACATTCACCAAGTAAAGAGCATGGTGCTAAGCTTCCTGGCTACTATGTCAAAATTTTACTCACCAGCATTCATGTTGTTCTTCCCTCTAAAAACAAGATTGCAGATAAGGAGAAACACATGTTTCTTTAAGAAATCTCGACGCTCAAACAAGGACCTCCAATAGAAGAGAACGCATATGGGAAAGAAGAATTCAGAGGATATGGCCATTTACCTTTGACTTAGTTGCCTCCATGGGATTCTTGTCAAAGGTGGCAACGGAAGATGAAATGAAGACAAGAACTGGCTCATAATCTGATGGACGCCTCGACTCTGATCTAGAACGTGTGCACTGTTAAGCACACGAACAAGGCACACCTATGGAGAAGAGATATCACTGAGGTAGAAAGAGAACGGACAACTGAGAGAGAGAGAGAGAGAGAGAGAGAGAAATTCATTAAATTTCATATCTAACCAACCCAAACGATTTTCTCAATTTAAATTGATCATTTAATGTGGGATAATAAACGGGAATAAGGGTTAGAATATAGACATGTACTTACGGATCTATCTCAACACGGGGCCAATGGTAAAGGGGTCCAAATGAGAGATGGTTTGTCAAAGAGCAAGGCTAACTAATGGAGCTTAAAAGACCTTAGGGTTAGCTTCATTAAAGACCTTTAATGGTTAGTGTTAAAAGTCTTTTGACCTTAAGCAAGCTAGGGTTGAGCTTGAGGTGGGGACCCGACCTAAACTTACCTTTGAAACCGCATTCACTCTCGGCCGTCTTGAGAGTGCATCGGCTACTTGATTATGCTTGCCAGCAATGTGAGCAATATGAAAATGAAATTGCGAAAGGAAATTTGCCCACCTCATTTGTTTGTCGGAGAGCTTGGTCTGCGTCATGAAGTACTTAAGGCTTTGGTGATCCGTTCGCAGAATGAAAAGAGTCCCCAATAAATAGTGCTTCCATGAGTCTAAGGCATGTAGAATTGCAAGGACCATGTGTACCTAACGTTTTTCTTTGTTAGGTCATGTAATGGTCCTACTATTAGTGAGAACTTTTCTATGAAGCGTCTATAGTATGCACACATACCTATAAAGCTTCTTAATTCATGAAGATTCCTTGGTTTAGGCCATCCTTTTATTACCTCTAACTTTGATGGTTCCATTTGGATGCCATCTTGAGAGATAATGTGACCTAAATATTGAATCTCTTGTAATAAAAATTCACTTTTCTTTCGATTAACATAAAGTTTATTCTCTCTTAGAACTTGAAATATTACCTAGAGGTGTTGCTTGTGTTCATCTAATGAATTAGAGTAGATGATGATATCATCAAAGAACACTCCAGTAAAGGTTCAGTGAGGCCTGAATAGCTTCTCCATCAAGCGGTTGAATGTGGCTGGTGCATTGGTCAAGCCAAAAGGCATGACAATGTATTCGTAAAGACCAAACGTAGTGCGAAATACGGTCTTTACAATGTCTTGAGCAACTATCCTTATTTGATGATAGCCACTTTTTGGGTCAATCCTACTGAAGTAGGTGGACCCTTGCAGCTTATCAAATAGGTCTTCTACCCGTGGAACGCGAAAACTATTTTTGATAGTGATCCTATTTAGTGCTCTGTAGTCGACACACGTATAATATGTGCCTTCTTTCTTTTGCACTAGTAGCACAGGAGAACAAAACAGAGATGAGCTAGGCCTAACCATGCCCTTCTCAACTAAATCATGCACTTGCCACATAATCTCCTCTTGTTGAGCTTGAGAAAATCATAAGGAGGTTTGTTAGGCGGTGAACTTCCTGGAAGAAGTTCAATTGCATGGTCATCATTACCTCGTTTAGGAGGTAGCTCACAATGGATGTCGTCAATAAAGACATCCTGAAACCCCTTGAGAAAATTGGATAGCTCTAATTCCTTTTGATTGTGTATATTTTCTTTTGCTAAAACATTAGGTTCATTTTGAGAATCTTTAACAAAAATCATATATACAAAAATAGACCTCTTTATTGAGCTTGTGTATGTACATTGGGTTTAGTGTTACCCATTTCCTTAGCATCTATATACATACCTTTTTCCCTGAACTTAAAGGAGATTCTCCTTTTAGGGAATTTAACATTGGCAGCCATGCGATCAAACCATGGTGCCCCTAGGATTACATCCTCATACTTGAGAGGAGAGATAAAGAAGTCCTCTTTGTCCACATAGCTTGGACATGGAGCCTCAATTTCCCGATTAAGGGAGTGACTAAAGCTTCTTGCCCCTTGAAAGCACCGTCTGCGGGTAGGACATCTCCCATCTCGTAGGCTTGTATGCCTAGCTTGGTAGCCAACTCTATAAATATAAAATTGTGAGTAGAACCAGGGTCAAAGAGAATAAAAGCATCATGTTCTCTTACCTTTCCCCAAGCATGGCATAGAGGAGATCCTCTGTGGTGAATTTCCTCCTCTTGGATTTCGACCAAGGTAGCTCTAGCAGGTTCATGGCGGGTGTTCTTTTGGGGACAAGCGCAGTACGCATGCCCTTGCTCGCCGCACTTGAAACAACAGTTATCCTTGCGATAACGCTCAAGCTCTTCAGGAGAGAGTTTATTTTTGCCTTTATAAACTCCCTTCTCTTTAGGATTCGTAAGGAGAGAGCTTTAAGCTTTGCCATTCGGTGAGTACTTTGTCTTTGGCATTGGTGGCCAAAAACTGCTTCATAATGGAAGCTCTTAAAGGTTTCCATGTTCGTGGAGCTTCACCGTCCCTAGGCTAGACCACCATTGTGTATAGACTCAAAAGAGCATATATACTCCCACTATTGTAAATTGCTTCCTTAAAATCTTCACCAAAACTGTTCTTTGTACTTGTGCTGAAGAGAATACACCCATAAAAGGTTGTAAACTTGTCCCATAACTGGTGCTGACAAGCTCTAGATCTAGCCTAGAGGAGATGCACCAGATATTCGCTCTTTACAACCCATGACATAGATGTATATCCATATAGTTGGGTCGAATCACAAACCCATCCCTCTTGAGTTGGAGAAGGTGCTCTTTATAGAAAGCCATCTTTGTATCCAACTCCTGTGTCGGTTCTCTCTATGTCCTCCCGATGTCCAACTAGGTGAGGTCCTAGCAAATGAGTCTAGTAATCTTCACCCGTGTCAGAGATAGTGAGGGTGCATAAGGGGAGTACTGGGAGGGGGGTAAGTTGTCCATGCTCAAGCCATGTATCTAGAACCACGATGACATCTATGCATACCAGCATGATGTGCCCCCTATAATAATGATTGTCTAGAGGCACATCATAACCTTTGTTTTACCAAGGTTTATAGACAATCCACTATCCTCTGCAAAGATATGTAGTGCATCCAAATGTTCTTGCATACCCTCTGATGAGTCATATTAGCACAATATCTTCAATACATAGCAACAATGGAATCCATGTCCCTGTCAGTTGGTCACCTCTGTAACCCTTTATGTCAATATAATCAAAAAGCTCATCTACATACATACCAAATAGAGTAGGGGACAATGGACAATCTTGTTTCACTCCAATAGTGGAGTGTACTAAATCAGATTTCCCCTCAAGAGTGCGTACATGTCCCACCACCAATTTGTATAGAGCCATGATGCCCTAAATCAACTCATCGGGCACTCTGATCTCTGGTAGTCTGAGCATCAATTCGGCTCTAGGCACCATGTCAAATGCTTTTGAAAATCCACAATGCTACAATATGCCGTCACTCTCTGCCCTTCTGCTCAATTGCTCCTCAAGGATAGATGCATACAACCGTGCCAATGTGCGTCCAATCATAATAATACGGTAGTTTCTAGGCTCCGTAGGATCACCCGCACACACACACACACACACACAGAGAGAGAGAGAGAGAGAGAGAGAGAGAGAGAGAGAGAGAGAGAGAGAGAGAGAGAGTCTACAAATAGCAGACCATCGTGAATTTCATTTTGTTGTTCACACTTTAAGTTCGAGAGCGATTACTCTTGATCAACGACCCACACATGCTCATGAGAAGGGAGTGTCACTTGAGTAAATGACCCACAATGCTCATAGTAAACTTTTACTAAAAACTTGGAAAACCTACAAACGAAAATTTATCAGCTAAGTTGGCCATATTTGAAGGTTTTTTTTACAGTGAAATTCTAAGCTGGACCCGTTTAGGGTGAGAGCCTGTGGAAAGTAACGAGGTCGTCGCAACACCCGTTTAGGGTTTAATTCCGGAGAGCCTGTGGAAAGTAACGAGTCCGTCGCAGCAGGCCCCTGTGTGCACACACACACACACACACACACACACACACAGAGAGAGAGAGAGAGAGAGAGAGAGAGAGAGAGAGTCTGCCCCCCCTGGCCCGTCTTTCTTCCCGAAGGCATCCCCTCCCCCTCTCCCCCCCCCCCCCCCCCCCCCCCCCCCCCCCCAATCTTGGTTTGCGTTTGTTTATGTGTCAAACCTTCTATGGTTTTCTGTTGCAGAGATTAAAAAGAAAACCTTCCATCGTTTATCCGCCAAGAAAGGTGCCATCCCAGGAGAATAATGGCAAGGCGGAGGGTAAGAGCTTAGACTTGATGGAGTTTATATATAGACGAAAATTTCAAAGGAAAGGGCTGCTTGCTTTCTCTGATGATTTCATCATGCAGGTTTGCTGAGCTTTCTAGAACAATTATGCAGATTTGGCGTATGCTGAGGAACACATTAGTGCATTAGTCCCACTGTGGACCTGGACCATCTCAAGACCGCTTTCAACAAGTTCAAGATTGGAGGACCTTTCTTCTTGGGCTCGATTACGTGTGGCCTTTCTTCTTGGGCTCGAATAAGTGTGTCTCGACTAAATGCTTCCTCAAACTGCGTAACATGCGATCGGGAGGATTTAATACAAGGCCGGAGAACATACTTTGGAAGTGCTTGATTGATGCTCATTGAAAGGCACATAAAAGAAGAGAATAAAGTCTGTGGTGTCTCTAGCGTTTACTTAGTATGTAAGCTGTTGGAAAATGTTGTATGACATTAACAGTTAAGTTTTGCAGCTTATATGCAAAACATTCTAGTGCTTTTTCTGAAGGAGAGAGAGAGAGAGAGAGTTGCCTTGTCCACTTTACGAATGATTTGCTTCACTCTAATTTGCACTTATACATCCAATTGTATCGAAGCATAGACTTCACATGTGAGGATGCTGCTTATCTAACAGTTTTGCAATGTACAACAACTGCTGGGTTTGTGTGTTGACTATTACTTTGTTTGTGTGTTGCATGGTTCTCAGTTTATGTGTTGACTCTTTGTTCTAGCTATTGAGAAGGCAAATCAAAAGTAAGGGGTATCTAGCACTACATGAGTTTTCCCCTATCAAATGTAATCGGGTGTTTTTGTAGGTGCAAGTGCCCTTGCTCGAAGGGCCCAAGCAGCATGACAGGTTTTGTATAGTGGTGAAGCCTTGATGATTTATATCAACATCGGGGCGAGGTCAGTTTATCGTCATTAAGGGTCTTTGAAAGTACATCCCTTGTGTGTGGATTATCGCTCAGCCTCAAATGGAAAATTATAGTAGTTTTTTAATCTAGATGTTTGGACTAATAAAGTGTTGTCTATTAACTATCTATGTTACAAAAAATGTTATGTTGTACTTTCAAGCATGTAGTGTACTTATGATCTGATGTGATTCCTTGTGACATGTGCAGATGATTTTAGATGAGATGCTACCTTGCTTAGGTAGTAGGAAAACAACAATGACAATGTAGATGAGGATGTAGGGAAGGAGTTTGTAAGGCTTAAGACAAGTTTGTGTTGCATTTCCTTCGATGAGGATTGCAGTGTGTATGTAATGGCTAAAGCTATTTCAAGCTACTTACGTAGATTTTTTGTATGACTCTAGACAAAGTCTGCAACTTCAACACTCGTAGTGCTAGATGTTTGAACCTTAAATCCGTCTTGATTATAAGAGTACTCTACATACGTGATTTCAGTTTTTGATCCTAGTCCTATAATTATGTCTATTAAGTCTATTTGAACGACGTCTATTTTTTATGGGTTGTCCACTCCAATTCTGTGTAGCTTGAATAATGTTGATGGGTGGATCAATAATTTAATACTTATGATGTTTACGAAAGTATGGTTGTGCTTGATGATCTTGATTGCCACACAATTACTTTCATTTAAGGTTGATAATTGTACTTGTTTGATAGAAATTATTGTGGTTGAAAAGAGAAGAGGCTTCAACTTGGGAGTGTTACTGTATATCAAGTCATGCTCGTAAATTGTTTAGAAGTTTAGAGCTTGTTATGCAGTAACAAAATATTTGTTGTTGATCGTCTGGAGTCTTCAATAAATGGGGTGTAACTTTGAGTTGATTCTATTTTTGGAGATCTATTTCATGGTTACCGATGTGGTATTTTATTCTGCTAATGTATTGAAACCTTGCAGTCGTCATGTTTTAGTTGTGGTTGAATTTATTTTGATCTCTTTTCGAAAGAGGCAAGGTAGTGGTCAATGAGGCATATTTACGTGTTACTTTTTGGTATGATTGCTTTTGGCATGGTCACCAGAGGGATATGGTAGGCTTGGTTCTAATACACAAGATGCTCGGTAACTATGTTGATTTTTTTGGCATAGTCTCAAAGTGCTCATGCTCTCATGAATGTGGCTCTCCCACAAGTGGACATAGGCCTAGAGTGGACCCCAGCCCTGCCAGTGCAACTCTCACCTTTTCATTGTGATGATGCAAAGTTTTGAGATGATTGGTAACTGTGCTCGCGTGACCACGATCTGAGTTGCAAAATTCTCATAGCGGTCGTGAAAAAGTGGCAAGCTTTCTTTCACAAGTGAGCATTCTTTCACATGAGGACTAATTTTCAAAATAAATTTAGTGTGTAGTATTCTTGTAAGAGTATTTTAAAGTTGTCTTTTATTTCAGAACATATATATATAGATATCCCACAAGCTAACCTTTTGTTCCTTGGCAACAATGCTAGTTTTTTTGGCACAGTCGCAAAGTAGCCTGCCAAGAAGCCATTGATGCTCCCATGAATGTGGCTCTCCCACAGGTGGACACAGGCGTAGAGTGGACTCTAGCCTTGCCTTCGCAACACTCACTTTTTGATAGTGACGTGGCAGAGTTATGAGATTATTGGTAACTATGCATGCATGACAATCCTCTAAGTTGCAAAATTTTGACATGGGGTTGTGGCAGGTTCACTTTCACTTGATATGAATCACATGACTATTTTTTTAATTAATAAATTAATTGTGAAATTATTATCGAGAGAATATTTAAAAGTTAATGTTTTTTTAATTTCACAACATACATATATTCCCACAAGTTAACTTTTTATTCCCACCTTTTGAATGTGGGAATGTGGAAGTCTCGTATGAGGGAATGCTATTTCTTCACTTTCCCATGTGAGAAATTTATCCCTTCGGGGAAAAATACTAATTTTTCACTTTCCCATGTGTGAAAAATTTATCCCTTGTGGGAAAAATACTGATTTTTGATCTCGCCCAAAAGGGAAAATATTCCCAGGAGGGTTGTATATTCCCACCTCAACTTTGCAGTTTGCCTACCTTTCCCTTAATTTTTCACAGTTCGTTTGTGGGAAATACAGTGGGAAAGCCACCATTTTTCCCTAGAGGGAAACGTTCAAAAGTTTCTTGTATAGTGGCAATGTCCTTTTGCAGGGCACAGTCGAAGTTCAATGTTATTCTTTGTGTATACAATCAAGATTAGACACATCGCTCTAGTCGAACAGCAGTAAGAGCAGGATGAGGATACGATAACATGCAGGTCTCTCAAATGCATATAGAAGACAGTACTGGCAGCACTCACGGTTTTGTGTATAGCTAGACGGATCCCATATTTCCTATGGCTACTAGCACAAGAAGATTTAAAATGTTTCTCATGTAGGAAATCAGAGTCTTTTTCAGTGTTTTTCATACAATGCATAACATCATGAGCTTCTGTTCGAGAGGCACTACATACCTAGCTAGGTACGATTGGGACTCAAAAGTCTGATATATACATATGATGATGCATATGGGATCATGTCCCATGGAAAGGTAATCCACCATGAGCTATACACAAGAAGTTTTGGACAAATTCTTATAATAATTCCCACATTGTGACTTACCTCAACATCATGAGCTTCTGCAAGGGAGGCACCGCATACCTAGCTAGGTACGATTGGGGGCAAGGGACCGCCGGCCCGGTGGGGGGGGGGGGACGGCAGTTCCCTGCCACTTATGGCTCTTGCCTGCCTCA
Source organism: Adiantum capillus-veneris (assembly GCF_014529385.1). Lineage (NCBI taxonomy): Eukaryota > Viridiplantae > Streptophyta > Polypodiopsida > Polypodiales > Pteridaceae > Adiantum > Adiantum capillus-veneris. The sequence goes on along the minus strand of NC_140940.1, from coordinate 53,045,769 downwards.
CTTTTCATAAGGAGGGCATCTACCCTTCTTTTGACTAGAGCAGGTCTACAATTTGGTTTTGTCGCATGGGGTGCAATAGCAAAGAATGGAGGTGGCATACATCAATCCTTAGGTCTAAAGGAAAAGGTGGCAAGCCCATGAAACAGGGCAAGCTATCTAGCCAAGCAACAACCATCGCTCACATCATAACCAGGACAATCTAGGCTGAATTAAAGCATCTTATACAAGAGACTCACTACTAAAAAAGCTCATCCAAACAAATCGAAGGAGCTCACAATGCTTGAATTAATTTCCAGTAGATCCTATAAGTTCTACAATTTTGAAATAATTTCCTTCAATGCTCGATATGGTCCTCCCTCAGTAATGAATGAACGCACAAGTCATCCGTATAAGTTTCTAGGAATATCTGCAACTATTCTCTGAAATAAAAGCATGACTCATCAACCGTTGAAACACTAACCACGATGAAATGGTCAAGCTCAGACACTTCCACAGCACCATGGCAGTTGAAGTTACGCATCAAATACCAAATAGGTTCACAAGCACATATTTCTCTCTACATCTGCCATCGATGAAATTTAGAACCCAGTAGCGTGCTGGTCGTAAGTGTCAAACCACCTCAGAAACGAAATATCCCACGCATACCACATTCGACCTTGACATATTGTGTAAATTGCAACAATACTAAAAGAATTCAGCGCAATGCGCTGCCTCAATTGTTTGATATAAAGACATTAAATTTCACTGTCAAAGCACAAAACCACTGTGAATACTCAGATTTGAGATCAAAGATTGAATATTAGGCTCAATCAAAGCCCTCGGCTCAAGCAAAGCCCATCTCTAACACTTTACATTAATAGAAAGAATTGGAATTGGTATTCATCTTAATCCTATTTTAGCTAATCTAAAGGTTGCCAATACAGAGCCATCCTGAGTATCAACTTGGGCTCTAATTTGCCCGACAGTACCAAAGAACATCCGTTATTACACAAGTATACAAGGTAAAAAGGCGAAGGATCGGCTGGCTTCCTTATTAACCAGGGATGCCTTGAAAGGAATATAGGAGTAATACATTACCCATCCTCAGCTTATCTGCATCACAGGTATGAGCACATTCACAAACGCCTGTCGCATTATAGAAACAAGCAAACAACTGCACAATCATCCGCCTTCAAAGCTGCCTGTCTGGATTTCCATGCATACACAGCCCTTTCAACAATGGTCCTTGCAACTTGCGATTTGTCAGGTGCAGATGCTACCATCTCCACAACTTGTTCATTGGTCAAGACATCCCATATCTGCAACCATAATACAATTACACAATTGTTAATGCTCCACTTCCTGACAGAGTACTTGCAGCCATGCAAGAAATACGCATACATATCGATTTTGTTAGTAGATCCCATTCAAAAAAAAAATTCAAAACTTAAACAACTGCAAATAAGATTTTACCCCATCTGTCGCAAGCACAACAAATTCATCTTTGTTTGTTAGCCTACGGTAGGTCACTTCAGGCTCTGAAATCACTCCATGGTTTTTTAGACAGTAATCCCCGAGAGCTCTAGCCATTGCCAAACCAGGAGCATTTTGGTGCGGCAACCAAACCCGATGCACACGGGGCTCTTTCTGTAGAGCAAACACACGACCTTTATGGCGTCTTATCCGCTCAGCCTCCCCTGATCCAAAGCAAAACCACAATATTAGAGAAAGTTCGAGTTCTCCAACCATCCGCGAGCACTCAAATTGAAGTACAAAGTGCTTACTAGGTACATTGGGCTTCAGATCAACAGTTAATGGTAAAGCTAGTAAGGTGTCATCAGCAGCCCTTGTCCCTAAGACAGCTCTGGAGTCTCCCACATTGCCAACAATCAAATCATTGCCCTGGTTTTGTGACAGAATTATTAGCCCACGCATAGGCATACAAAACATTGGATCCACCATTGGAAACAACAACTCACATGCTTTACAAGAGTGACAGCCGTAGTCCCGCTGGAAACGCAATCCACATAGTCATTAACCAGCAGCTCTCTATCTGTCACTTTATACGCAGCTACAAAGGATTCTTTCCAAGCCATGATCACAGACGGATCACCAATGCCGTCTCCACTATAATCCATCTCTCTCTGGCTAGAACTCTCATTTTCACTGTCATCTGATGAGGATGCATTGTCTCTCGCCACCTGTTGTGTCGACTTCCAAGAAGCTGCTAGCTTCTGTGGCAACACATCCCTCACATTCCGGGCAACTCGGTGCCCATCTGGGCCATGCCCATCAAAAACCCCACAAAACACCAGATCTTCTTGGGAGGCAAACTTCTGCAAATAAACATTAAACACTCAAAATACACTCACATAAGCACACATTCTGAAGCAGACACATATAGGCTTCATGCATTCGTACCTCCCAAACGATCATGGCATCTTGATTGACCCCTTTTTGACCTTGTTTTGTGAAGAGAGAGACATTGCTGTATCCTCCATTGGACGCATACCGCAACTGCTCTATACATGAAGCAGAGTCCCTTGCAGAATCAGCTTCAGCAGAAGCACGATTGCACCCAGTGGTTATTTCTTCTTTCTTTGACTTGAGGACATAAACAGCTCGTTTAGTGGGCATATTTCCATTCGCATAGGTTGGGTTGTTGGGGTTGTCACCAGAATGTGGGCTGGCAAGTAACCCCTCACCTGGAAGCTCAATCTCAATTGCAGGATATATGAGTGGCCATGATCCAAGCTTGATGCAGAGGCGCATAATAGCCCGCCTCCATATTTTACCCCATGGAGCCATAGAGAGACTTAGGCAATCAAACATCACCCTGCCTATCAACCCAATGTACAGTAGATCTACTAATCACACTCCCCTCAGCAGAAAAAATATAAGGGGACTGTGTGGATGTATATGAGTGTATGAACCTCTGTGTTGAGGGGATCAAGATTGATCAGGAATTAATGCAATCAATATGTAAATAAGCCTAGAAGGCAATCGGGTCTGTGCAAGAGTTTAGCTATATTTCTTCTGTGATGCTTGCAAGGCATCATTTGATACACATTTTCTGTTGCTTGGTTTGATCTGTAAGCTGATTAAATCACTCTACAAATGAGCTCTCGGAAATAGAAGCAATGGAGTGCAGAGATGCCCTCACTGGTAAAACTAAGAATGATAATGAGAGGGCGATCCTTTGAACAGAAAAGACGGATGCCCTTTATAGTACTGGGAACCTCACGCAATGAAGCTACTCTGCTGGCTGGCTATGGCTCTTTAGCAGGTACGCGAGAGATCACAAGGGACGCAAGGGAGATCCGTAAAATAGAAAAGCTTTGGCAAAAGAAAAGCTGCGCAGATTCCACTACGTATGGAAACAGATATTTTGGTAAACGCTTTCATGGTTAAAGAAGAGTGGGGCGGGGACAGGAAGACTGGAAGAGGACGGCGATGAAGTAAAAAACCCTTGCCTTGGCCCTAATTAGCCATAGACAGCCACCACCGACCTAAAGGTAAGTGTGTGTGTGTGTGTGTGTGTTGTGTGTGTGTGTGTGTGTTGTGTAATGAACTGTATAGATGAGAAGAGGTCCACAGAGGACCAAGTAGAAGACTATCCGCCTATAAGAGACCACAAGGATATACGGAAAACCTGTGAAAGTCCATTGGGTACGATTGGCGCAGGTAAAAGACGAGGCTAAAGGAGAGGGGCCCGGAGCGGGCGTTCAAGTAGGTGGCGTTGTCGGAATGAGGCCCACGAGGGTGTGGTGGCTATGGCGACCTTCACTCAGTCTGCATGTAAAAAATTCAGGCGGCTATGGTGATCTTCACTCCCGCTGCGAGTAAAGAATTGGCGGTCAAAAGAAATGGCGCCTTTCTGGGGTTAAAGATTAGCGGGTGTCTATTCCAACACGTGGTGACGTGAGCGCTATCCACACCCAGCGCTTCGCTCACAATTTACAAAAACAAAAACTAATTCTCATTAGAGAGCCTTATCCATCCCTTAACTTTCTTTTATTATCGCCATCTCAATTATGCTGTAGGCCCCGTTCACACAGGACCGCCGGCCATCCAAAATAATGCCATTTTAACCCCTCTCTCTCCTATATGTGAGGAACCAATTATGTGATGGAGAAATCTGATGGCCTGACTCCTCTCTCTTTAGAAGGGATTCACACAGGAGGAGGTCGGATTAGTAAGCAATTCAAGATGCCTGCAATGAAAGGCAAGGTTAGAGACATGCATGCCCATGCCCAAATTTGTGAGGCCCAATGTGAGCATGGGAACCTCATATGCAATCATGCATACAAACCTGTTTTGAAGAAGAAGAAGCTGAGAATTTTCTATCGTCATAGGACCAATCTAAAACAACCTCAACGATCGACGAGTCTCATGGAAGCAACATACATCTCTCTCTCTCTCTCTCTCTCTCTCTCTCTCTCTCTCTCTCTCTCTCTCTCTCTCTCTCTCTCTCTCTCTCTCTCTCTCTCTCTCTCTCTCTCTCTCTCGCGCGCGCGCGACAAGCAAGAAAGTGGTGAGAAAGGAAGGCCCAAGGAAAGAGCACTCATTATACGTTTCCCTACTCTAGAAGCTAGTAACGAATTCCTAAAGAAGAGACCAACACTCAAGCAAACTTGGATATTTTTGGGTGATGACCTCACTCTAACACATGTAGCGCACATGCAAGAGCTGATGCCAGAGATCAAGGCGGTGAGGGAGAAAGGGAAAACTGCTTTCTACACAGGAGGGAGAGTAGTGGTGTTGAAAAAATGCACCGCATGACGGTGTGAGACCTAGGATGGAGATGTCATTCTTCTGGGAGACTTTAATGCCAGGATGGGCCAGTCTCAGACAACTTTCTATGGTACCTTAGAGGAAATGTTGAGAGAATTGGTTGTCAGTGAGATGGGATTGGCCAGGCATTCGCAAGATGAAGAGCACACTAGATATGGAGGATATTTGACAGATTTGGGGACTACACATGGACTGGCCATCTTGAATGGCCTCCAGAGATTTACAGCGTGAAGTGGGTTCACTTGTTTTCCTCATAGACATGGAGCTAGCACACTGGATTATGTTTTGGCTCAGCCCGGTTTCATACCCTCTATTCAGGACTTTACAATCGGGCACATGCCTATTGGGGTAGCAATAGATCATGCCCTCCTCACGTTTATTGTCTCATCCTAGTTCAACACAGCTCGACTAGCACAGGCATCTATTCATACCCAATACATTTTTACTTCGAAGACTAATTATGTCTACATAGATGGTATCTACTGATGCTTATGCACAGAGGATCCGGGGAGACCTTTAGGGAAGGCGCTCAATATATATTGACAGAGACACTATAGGATGTAGCTGCAGAGGCTTACCCACACACTGAGCCTGGGCAGTGATGACGTTGTAGGAGCGTACCCCAGAATAGCTTGTATGATGAGGAGTGCAGAGAGACCAAAGCCCGACTTCAGAAGGAGGTACTTCTAGGAGTCATTACTACAGGCAGTCACGGATTACTTCTCGATGTTTGGTATGACGAAAGAAGAGGGCGTTTCTAACTCGACTAGAGCAAGATTTATATGAGTTGTTTTTGAGCCAGGATTCAAGAGAGGCATAAAGACTCTTCCATGAGCACTCTCCCCCATCAGTCATCACTTCTACAAATGTATGGGGTCAATATGCGTCATTCCTCTAGACAGTCTCAAGGTAGACACCTCTTCCAGATCTGCAAGAGCCATGCACACATACATGTGCTTTCTTTATCGCCGAGATGGTAAAGAAAGCCATTGATGAGACGAAGACTAGGAGAGCATATGATATACAGTGACGAGAGCTAGATTGATGCGCAGATTGCAGGAGATGTGGGTACCCAAAGAGTTGATTTGGGGGATCATGGCTCTATACAAGTCAACAATGGGGCATGTACACAGTCGAGAGGGGATTTCTAATTTGGTTCACTCCACTATTGGGGTGAAATAGGGCTGTCCGCTATCCCCTATACTATTTGGCATGCATGTGGATGAGGTTGCTGACTACATTGAGAGGATGGTGATAGAGGAGCAAAGTTGGTAGGGACATGGATTCCATATTGCTATACGTTGATGATATTTTTTGTTGATTTCTGACTCCTTGGAGGGGATGCAATTTCATGTTTTGTACACATTTTCCCACAATAGTGGATAGTTTGTTAACTTGGGGAAAACCAAGGTTGTGGTGTTTAGAATCACATCACAGTGAGGAGGTCAACACCCACTTTTACACATGGCCAGGAGACTATGGAGTATATAGATGCATACACCTATCTTGGGGTAGTCTTTAGTGGACCGGTGTTTTCATTGAGGAGAGCAGTAGAGACTAGATTGACGAGAGCTTATGCAGCCTTGGGAGGATTGGAAAAGATGTGTAAGTTGCAGGTTCAGTTTCAGGAACCTCTAACAAAGTTGTGGATTTTGACACTCTAGTGGCTTCAACTATCATTTTATGGGGTTCAAATTTGGGGAACCTCAGTGCACCACCATGGTGCTAGCTCCACGTCTGCGAGGGCAACCACGACATCGACGGAGGCTCCATCAGAGGATCAAGACTATTCTACCAAGATATGGGAAACGCCTAGTACAACTATTTATAGAGACGGACATTGACGAACCTCTTTAGCAACCAATGCAATATTTTCTCGAACAACATCCGATGTCGGGAATCTTTGGGCATTGATGAGGATGATGATGATTTTAGTCTAACGATTTTAATCTTTTAGTTTAGTTTTTCACTTTACTTCATTTTATTTTTGTACCTAGACATTGGATTAGATCCACAAGGATTGTATCAGTTTGGTCTCACAGGTCATTTTGGCCTTTTGAAGACATTTAATATAGCATTTCATTTCATTTCACTTCTCTCTCTCTCTCTCTCTCTCTCTCTCTCTCTCTCTCTCAAAAGTGTGATGCATCCCATCTCCCAATCGACTTCTTTATAACTTGCATCTATCTCATGCTCAAGATCTTGCTACATGATGTACTATGGCTTGGGAGGAATCTGGTGAGCGTGCTTCATACATTACGCCACCCACATTTCCCCCGACTACAAAACCATGTTCATTGCAAAAAGAGGAAACCGTACTCATCCTTAGTATGCTCGATCCTATCCCCTTGGCGGCGATATGCACTATCGTAGCCATTTGGCTTAGCTCTCAGTCTCTTTGATGCGAAACAGGAAAATGGGACAATGTAGAAGAGTCAAATTGACTCTGCACATTATGCTCACTGCAAGTGTGAGAGTCTGAGTACCACACACTGCTAGAGTGCTCAACTTTTGCTCACATCCACCGAACTTGCTTCCCTTACATTTTCGGCCATGACTTAGGCCTACACATTTTCCACTCCCAGCCACAATGTGCCCTCTCCATTGTGACTCTCATCACCACAAATTTGGAGCATCGACCTGGGGCATCCACTAAGAAATATGTAACATAACACGTATAAGAGTGTTTTATATAATATTCAATTACAAAATTTATTTTACAAAAAAGATTTCATAATTTTTAAACTTTAGTTGATAAAAGGTTTTTTTAATTTAAAAATTCTTAGGATTTTGGAGAGGGTTGATGCTTCCTAGTTAGATAGGGGTCTCCCTCTCTCTCTCTCTCTCTCTCTCTCTCTCTCTCTCTCCCACCTATGTGTGTGTGTGTGTGTGTGTGTGTGTGTGTGTGTGTGTGTGTGAAAGGCACCTTCAAAATTGAAGGTATCACACTATTTTTGTGATGGTGTTTCTCACCTCTAAGGAGAGGAAGGAGGTAGCTTCCTCCACCTTTTCCAGATTCAAGCAAGTCCAAAGAAGGAGGGAGACAAAAATCTTGGTGTCATAGCCAAGTGCCCCTTCCCGAGGCATTCCCCTCCTCCCTTAGCACCGATCCACCCCCACAACTTTGCCCATCCACTTGCCCTATCTTTTGCTCCACATCCCTTATGGAAAGGCTAAATCTATTCCCAATCATGAAAACAACCTTAACCCATACCTCTTTGATCTCTCTTCACATCTTTTGCATTAGCAATCTTGTGTTGCAATTTGTGACATATGCACAATTTGTTCCTTTCGATCACAAAAGCCTACAAACCGTGTAATGCAGCCACGATCCATGACACATGAAACCTTACCTCGGTAAACATAGAATAGCTACGGTCTCTATCATCTTGATCCCTTCAACTCTGATCTCTACAATCATCATCATCATCATTGCCAGTATATCCATTGTATGTGTCCCTACGGTCATCATGCTCTTTGTGAGTCCTTTGGTCAACATCTTGTGGGTACAACCCTTCAAAATCCATCCACTTTTTCATGATCTCTTTTTCTTACAGAACTTCTCTTATGTTGATCATGTCTACCATGATCTCAATCATCATCATGTCAATCGTGTCTACTACAATCTCCATCATCATCTCTTCTACGACTTCTACCATCTTGCCGACTATCACGCTAAATTTTGGTATCATGTCTACCATCACCGCGGCTTTGTGTGTAGTTCTTCTTCTTTCAACTTAGCCTCATGCTCAAGATCCTATTGTAGAGCTTTGATTATCCCTCTGTCATTAGGGACAAAAAGCCTAGGGAAGGATGAATATGAATGATTACATTTGTGTTTCTCCTTATGTGCAGTCTTTCTTTTACGGGGAAGACCGCCATGAATTGTGGTGAAGATTTTTTAGGAAGCACTCTCAGGAGTACTTATTTGCAGCCTTGCTTTTAGGGGGAAGAACACCATGAATGATGGCGAGCAAATTTTTGAGGAAGTACTCTCAAGAATCTCAACGCCATTCTTTTTTAGGCTTTTGCGTGCTTTTGACTATTTTGGGCAATATCGATCATGAATTCTGCTAACACTTGTCAAAACGACGGATGTTGACTTCTAAATCTACGCAAAACTTTGAAACCAAGGAAAAGTACTCTACATCTTTCAACACATAGTCTCCCTTTTGCATGCTAAAAAGCATGTGTGAGCTACTGTTCAACAATAATATAAAAGAAATGTGCCTGAGGCTCTTGGTTGTGCGATTTGGCTTGAGGGAAATGACTTGGGTCATGCCAAGTGGGATTTTTTGGAGGCCTGCATGCCCAAAAAGGCCTTAGGCCAACCAAGCAAATAAATTTTTTCCTAAAACTATAAAAGCACACACACACAAAATTTTAGAAGTAAATTGACTTGATTAGAATTTTTTTATACTATGCCCAAGATTCCAGTAATTTTCCCACCTTCAAATTTAAATTTTAGGGTTAAAATATCAAATTTGATTTAGAGGTAAATTTCAAAGTTTGTTGGTTGAATAGAGGTTTTTTTTGGAGTACTCGGTTTAGTCTTAATGTTAATCCCAAACTCACTTGAGTGTGAAGTGAACCCAAATAGGGTTTTATTTGTGCATGAGATTGTATTGTTTGAAGCTCATGTGAGCGGAGTAATGGCAAGCGTGCACCGATCGTGTAATCTTTGATCCATATTAACATAGAAGGCACATGAACATATAGGGTGTGTGAGACGGGCGTGCATGTTGGTTCAATGAGAGATCTCAGGGAAGCACCTCTCTCTCTCTCTCTCTCTTCAATTCTCATTGAAGCATCAGGGTGATATCCTAGCTCTCTGTCTTGTTTTCAACACATTTTGGTCGTCGCCACTGAGGCCAACATGAGTGAGGTGCATGTGGGTGAGAGCAACAACAGAAGCACACAAAAGAAGAAGCAAAGGGGGATCTGGAGCTCAAAAGAGTGTCAATGGGGGAGCAAAAATAGGATCCATCAACAATTAATATAGTGTGATCCAGACATGGCCTACGCAACAAGCAGTAGGCGCAGATGCTGAAGATGAGGAACACCTGGAAGCCAAAGAGGGAGATTTGTAGTAGCAACCTACAAGCGGGCCTGCACTCTTAGTAGCCCCTCCAGACTCATTAGAGTCTATCTTTGCTTGCCTTACGGACATTATTTCTAGTATACCTCCATTTTTGCTTTCGTTTAAGTTTTTTGTTGTTTTCCTGCATCTTTTGTGAAGTTGATTTCTATGAGCAAGCGCTATCAATATGGTCTAGGGTATTTCATGCCTGATTCAAAGTTATGCCACAACAGTTCGGCATGATTTTGTAAGATGAATGCACTCAATTATCCCACAACAAAAATAATTTTCTTCAAAATATTGTTATTTGTCTTTTTAAGAGAAGATAGAACGTGACAATGCTCTTTTCCCTGCTACATGTCCCCACATGCAAGGTGCTTCAAGGCATCTAACTATGGAACTTTTCTTTTAATCGACGCCTTTTTTACACCCCGCAAGGATCAATGTCAGCAACATCAAGATCATGTTTACCTTAGTAGAATCAGGAAGAAAAGTAGCACTTTTAAGGTCATCTCCTTGCTCTTGTTGTCAAGTGACAGGAGAAAACTTGCTATTTGATGTCTCCCAAAGCACAAGTATGCAGCTTGTGAGCAACTTATTTGTCACGTTGTAGGGGCACTAGATTTTTAGGTGGATTGTTTAGGATGTTTTAGTGAGTTGTTTCCTTTTGGACCATATCTAGTTACATGGTTGCACCTATTCATCTAGTTTCATCGTTTGTGATGGTTGAAAGCTAGATTTTTGGAGCTAAACTTGAGTGTGGGCTGGTCATGTTGAATCTCACAAGTACTTAGTTTCGATTATTGCTCTTAGATTATACACATACAGTCCATGTAGTGGATTATTTGAGATTTTCTATAGCTCTTTCATGTCCAGTCAAAATAACAAGCTTGAAGCAACTAGGCTTGCTCTCAATTGAACACGTGCGCATGTTTTGTGACATGCATCTTAAAGTAGGCTGTGGTAGTCATGGATGAGTTTCTTTGAATGATCAAGTGAGTTAAAGCTCTCTACAAAGCTATGCATCATTTAGTTTCTTTTGCAAAGTCATGCTTTCAGTTGCTAAGAAGAGCTATCATTTCATCTTTTTGGGGCCAGTGAGATAGATAGAAATACTGTGGACATTAAAGACCAGATAAACCAGAACAAAACTTGGGTATGGATCGTAAAGCAGGCCTAAAGTAGACCGAAGAAATATTTCAACAGTTAGCAAACCAGTGTCTTGGATATGCTTGGCCTCACAACTCCTATGGTTGTGGTGAGAGTTGCAAACTATGATAAGTACAATGGGATCATAGTTGCACAAAAAAGTTCAATGCCCATGCAATTCTTCAAATGTTGATTCAACATGCACTGGTTGGTTGTACAAAAGTTGATTTCTCCCAAGTCAACACACTATTGGGATGGAGCCTTAGCTTAGTCATGGTGTTAGGGTTAGGGTTAGATGCTTACCAACGTGTGGTATCAAAGCTTGCATGGTGATTAATACCTCTTAATCACTCATCTAGAATCCTTCTCTCTCTAATAATCATGACTAATTGATTTCAATTATATATGCTCGGGCACGCTCACGGATTTACTCCTTGAGCCACTACCCTTCATACTAATTGAAGTTAATAAGTCAACGCATTAGATTTGCACTTTGCATTTAGGATTGCACTGGATTGGTGCTACCCCATTGAAGCCCACATCTGTAGTTTTGAAGCCCAAAAAAGGAAGTCCCGGGAACAAATTGAATAGACACATCTTTGTGTGTGTGTAGCCTGTGACGTTAGCAGTAGCAACTAGCTCTTGCCCTTGTCATCCCTTGCTAGTTGTCCTCAAAAGTATCAACATCACTGCGTGGCTATATCACCCTTGTTGTTGCCGTGCAAAGCTGCCCCATCACGTGCAGCCTCATGGCCATAAACCTTTTAAATTTTAATTTGCGAAGCATTTTAAAACTCCTACTTGGGCTCCCTTCCCACGGTAAAGCAATGCCAATCAATTCCTTGTTAAGTGCTCTTTCCATGAGCTCAAGAGTGACCTAAATAGAATTTTCCCTTGGGCTCATGTCAATTTTTCAGAAGTCAGAGGTCTCAGTTTCCAAATTAGTACTAGATCTCAAGGGGGAGCACATTGATATGTATGCATCATCTAATTTCAAGATTACCAAACGCCCTTGCAGCAATAAGCCATGCATTTGCACGAAGCTTTCTTTGTCGCATTCACATTTGTACTAAATAAAGTCATGATAACACTTGGCTACCGATAATCATGATTGTACAAGGATTTTAGACACTGCCAATTATTGGTAAGACCGCCCCATATATTTTGCATGATATGAGTCCTAAGGTGAAGAAAATGAGAAAATTATACATGCAGGAGATGAAGCCATAGATGACAACGATGACTACAACTACAAATGAAGGACAAAATACTCCCTATGAATGAACAAATGATGTAATTCTCTTAGTAGAACCTAGGTAACAATGTAAATGGCTTGTAACCTAGAACCTCACCTTGCAAACCATGAGCTAATGAATCCACCAAGAATTGCACGATGTAGCCAATTGAGAACCGTAAAGTGCTAAATCCAATGAGAACTAGCCGTGATGTATCAGTGGACCATAGGAAGCCTAGTTGGATCACTAGAGAGTACCATGACTAGTCTTAAGGGGGAGATTGTTGGGTAACCTTAGCCATGGGTACCGGTTCCTCTTTATGACATGAATCTATGGGAAAGCCCCTAGTCTACTAGATGCTCATGTGGCATAAAGCCATGTGATTTTCCTTGCAACTCCATGTGACATTTTATACGTAGGACAAGTGACCTACTGGATGATTTATCGTTGCCCAATGAGTCTATAAGTTCAGCTTTGTATTTACTCATTCTACATTCAATCATTTCCAAGTCTACATTGTGCTGTTGTCTCTATTCTATTACACACACACACACACACACACACACGCTATTAGTTTGTATAATTATTGAAGATGAAAAATGAGACAATTTTGCCTATTCTTTTTCTTAGCATTTACATCACCCTATTTTGTTGGTTTTGCATTTTGTAGGAGTCTTGAGAAATTGGCACATAAGACACACCTTGAAAGTTTTTCACGTGTACAAAATCTTCTATGGGTAGAAATAGCTACTAATGGGTAAGAAAGGGTTAAACTACCTCATGATGGCCTAAGGAAAGGACACGAGTTATGTGTTCATGACAATGCTATGACCATGTAAGATTGTTGGTGTATTCCATTGTCTACAAAAGACTCATATGTCTATAGACTCTACAAGTCAAATCATTTGTACAAACAACTCTCTAGAAGGTCATGTAAGCATTTTAGTACACAACCAAAGGCATGTTTTCAAGGTGGTAGTCAAGAGAGACAAGCGAGACTTAAGATTATTTCAAAATGCAACCCTTCATTTGGAAGGTAGTTTTATTGCTTACAAAAGATTTAAAAGTAGCTAGCTATATTTGGACCATGACATCAAAGGTTTTTGGGAATAAAGTTTGAAAAACCTCCATTTGAACTTGGGAGTCATGTGAATAGATCTCTTAGATTTTTGAAACATACGTTTTGGGATGTGGTCGGTCACAACACGTTGGGCCGAGAGAGAGAGAGAGAGAGAGAGAGAGAGAGAGAGAGCATATACTGATACGTAGTGGGGATAAGCTGTAGTAATTGGTCAATACTTATTATTGAATATAGTTTGTTGTTTCATGGATAACTCAAAACTTGCCCTTCCTTCAAAAGACGAATCTGAGCTCTCCCTAGATTTATCTAGGTAGATATAGTATGTTGCAAGAAAGTAATGTTGGGCAAAAGCAAAAAATGCACCAGAGACTGAAAGATTATTAATTCCAATTTGGCATTCTATGGTTGAATAGAGAGCTAGTTATAATATTAGAAAGCCTAGAATTTTGGGACGGATGAATGAAGTTACGTGACCTCTATGAGTGAAAATACTCAAAAAGCTTGTAAATCTAAGATATAAAAAATATTTTCTTGAATCAGAAGAAAGTTTATCTCTCAAATTCTCTTCTAGATTTGGGATGATTGCATTTGATCAACTCTGAATTGTTTGTTTTTCTTGTGAGGCATGTAATTTTCTATGGTTGGCGAAAGGCATAGAAAGAGTACACAAGGGCATTACCTTTGTAGTTTTGAGGGTGTGTTATGTTTGTATCTTTGTAGCATCAAAAAATGATTGCTTATTGAAAATGTTTCTCTTGAGGTTTCTCATTACACTTGGAACCAACCATCAAGATTTTCATCCATGTCATCAATACTATGTTTCTAGGTTTGGATTTTTTTATGATTAGGAGGAAAATATTTGATTTTCTTGATGCTAATGCTTATCGATTGTAGTGCCTATGATCTCCATAATCACATCTAATGCCTTGTGTGGGCTTCTACTGCACGTATTGAAGCAAGGGACTTGCCTAAAACTATGTGCGAGCCACAGAGGGCTCCAAGCAAGCAACTAGTCTAAATTGGTAAGCTCAAAGATGACAATGGTGTGTCACTCACCGCTCTACGCTTGCTGTCGTGGAGGATTCCTCGCCGCGAAGAAGAGGGAGCCGCCGCTGCCTCGCGCTCAACCGCCTCGCCGCCGTCGTGCTGTCGCAATGCTTGATCACACACACTCTCTCTCTCTCTCTCTCTCTCTCTCTCTCTCAAGCACACGCACACACACACACACACACACACACACACACACACACACACACACACACACACACACACACACACACACACACACACACACACACACACACACACACACACTAGTACACAAAGGAGACGGAGAAGGAGATGGAGCAAGAGCACTCTTCTTGCAGTGCACAAATGAGAGAATGAGGTATTTTAGGTTTAGATTGACTTTTATATGGGCTTGCCCGTTCACATTTGGGCACCCACACTTAGCCAATCTTACCCAAACCTTATAGGTTCCAGTTTTAGATTGCGTCTCTCATTGGTGATCACTCTTAACCATTCCTAGTGACCGACAAGCCCAGCTAATAACATAATACACTACTAGCGGGTCCGACAAGCCCGACCCATGGCTACTTAAAAGGTGGTTGCTTGGTGGTAACATGCCCCCGTTTTTTATGTAGATTCCGCCCTCGGAAGCTAGTGAGAGAAAGCACGTTATGTCCATGTTGTAGAGCATCTAGATTTGAATCTGCAAGACAAAGTCACTGTTTGATGCAAGCGGAATTATATGGCCATAAATCATGAGAGGAATGTAAGTACATGTGGAAGTGAGTAAATGCAAGATATATGAAATGCTAGACTGCCATTAAGGACAAATAAATTGCACTTTGATGAAATTAATTAATCAAGAGTTTTGGGCTTATGGGTGCGTTTATCAATTAGTTAGCTATGACTAAGGTTAAAATAACTACTCTAGTACTAGCTAAGCTAAGAATATTATCTAAATGCAATATTCCCTAATTGTGCTTTTCAGCTTTGATTAGCCAACTAGCTCTCACAACTCCAAACAAAAGCTTGAAATTTTAACTGTAAGCTCGATGGAAGTCTTTTAAATATCATTTTTTTTCTTTTTTCTTTTACTTTGGTTCACAATCATTTGACTTATGTGCTTATTTTGTATGTCCGAGGCTTTTTGCTTCTCAAGGAAAAACGTCCACACTGGGAACCTCTAGGGCTCTAGTACCATAGACAATACATGTGAGTGAAGTATCAAATCAAGCCAGGATTTCTCTTCCAACGTAAGATTTTTTATTTGTGGCACTTATGTTTTTTTGCTTCCATTTCCTTGGTATTCTCACTAGTGTCTTTTGTTGTTTAAGTGAGCAGGCTTTTCTATGCCTAAAATATTCCTAAGGTCTCAAACACTCAGATAATTTTATCAACTAGGACTAATGGTCAAGTAAACGAGTTAACCTAAAGTCACGATCTCCTAATCTCAAGGCTCATCTATAAGATTAAACTCTAGTTCAATCAACTTCAGCAAAGATAAATTTATACATCTATAATGGCAGATAACAAACATAATTATTGCAATCAAACAAACCATGAAAAACCACAATTAGCAATTATACATATCCACCAACATGAATGGAAAGTAGTACACTTGGAGGTATGGAATTGCTCATTCGTCGAAGCAGATGTCCTCAGCCAAGTGGATGGAAATCCATATAAGTCCTATATAACAATATCAAACAAGGCACTATACCTCTAGGAGGCATGTCAGTGTGAAAAAATTAAAACTCCTAGAAAAAAAACTCAAAACACAATCCAGATCCCTAACCTACCTATCTGTCATTCCTTTTAGAATCAAGGAAAGAGGATATTATATAAACCGGGTGGCACCCATAAAGTTAGGCCTCTATCCTCATCATCTAGATATACGAAATCATTTTCCGTGAGGCCATAGTCTTCCTCGGTCTCTATTATTTTTTCTTCATCATCCTCTTGCGCAAGCGTGTTAATTAAGAACCTCGCTATGCGTGGATACTCATCTTGTGCAAAAGAATAAGCATGTGCCACTAGAGAAACATTCGCTACTGGGTAGGGATCACTAGTTAACCATAGATGTATCAGCCATTCTAACTCTTCAAAATTTCTCTCATGTGCAAGTCTCTCTACCAAATCCCATTCGCAAGAAAGTATATTTCTTCCTCCTATCTTTCTCCACAAGTGTGTTTTGCACAACCAATTGCCTTTCTTCATCTAACCTTTCAAGGATATATAAGTGCTCAACTAAAGGCTTAAACTTGGGGTTGACCTTGCATCAGCCCGCCCACTGTCACATAGTAAGTGGCAATGATAATATACCAAGATTGAGTGCTACGAGATGCTAGACTAATTGGGCCTAAAAAGTCCAACCCCCAATTTTCAAATGGTTGAGTCACTTTAACAGGATGTAAGGGCATTTTATCCTTTCGTTTTGTGATCTTGTAATGTTGGCATTCATCACATTCTTTTGCAAAAAGTGATGCATCTTTGAATAAGATAGGCCACCAATAGCCTGATTGCAACACCTTTCTAGCTGTTAGTTCCCCTGAGAAATGTCCTCCGGCTATACCCATGTGAGCTTCTTGCAGTATGTATAAACACTCATCCTCATGGGCACAACGTCTAAGAATATCATCCTTCCCTAGCTTGTAGAGAGTTCCTGCAATGAGAGAATAAGGTTCACATTCTTTTAACAATTTTCGAGCTATGTCCTTACGAAGCTCTTTGGGGTGGAAAACCATTAACTAAAAAGTTCACAATCTTCTCACTCCATTCAGGTATGGTTTCAACTAGGAATAGAGAATTATTGGGCATTTCATCATTGAATCTAGTAGGGGCTTCACCATTGGGTATGAGAGACAAATGATCTGCCATGACATGTCTTTTACCAGGTCTCACCACAACAGTAAAATCGAACTCAAGGAGAATTAACAACCATCGTGTAATTCTTCCCGTGGAACAAGGTTTATTTACTAGATACAGCAAGGCTTGATGATCCACATAGAAAACAAACTTATTGGCCAGAAGGTAGTAGCAAAATTTCTTCATTGCATAAATCATACCTAAACCTTCTCGCTCTGTAGTGGTGTAGTTTCTCTCGGCATCATTCAATTGACGACTTGCAAAGCTAATGGGGAAGTCCAGTTTATGTTCTCCTGGTTGAACTAGAACACACCCAATAGCAAATTTTGATGCATCAATATGCACATGGAAAATTATATTCCAATCGGGCACTCGTAGAATAGGAGTGCTTGTCAAGGTCTTTTTCAATGACTCATAAGCATGGTCACACTCCGCAGTCCAGTGGAACTCAATAAGAAGCTTGTACAAAGGACGAGCTATCTTGGCAAAGTTTAAAATAAACTGTCGATAATAACCAACATGGCCCATGAACCTTTGAACTCCTTTATAGTTTGTAGGTGGTGGCAATTAAACAATGGTTTTAATTTTTCTATCATTTGTGGAAATCCCAATTTTGGACACTATATGCCCTAAAATGACTCCATGTTTAACCCAAAATTGGCATTTGAAAGGGTTTAAGGAGATGCGATACAATCTGCACTTCTCAAACACTTGTTGTAAGCATGATAGATGTTCTTTCCAAGAGGAATAAACACAAAGGTCATCTAAGAAAGCTTCACAAAACTCTCTCAAATATTCTCTAAAAGAACTGTTTATTAATCTTTGAAAGGTAGCGGGGGCATTGGTTAAGTCAAAAGCCATAACATGAAATGCAAACACTCCAAATTCGGTTATAAAGGTTGTTTTAGCTTGGTCCTCTAGCGCAATTGTGATTTGATTGTAGCCAGAGTACCCATTTAAAAAGTTTTAAGATTCCTTCCCTGCAACTCTTTCAAGCACATGTTCTGAATATGGCAAGGGGTAATGGTCCCTCCTAGTGGAGGCATTGAACTTCTTTAGATCCACACACACCCTGAGTTTCCCATTCTTTTTTGGCTCAATCACTATTGGAGACACCCATTCTGAGTGCTCAATAGGGTATATGAAGCTGCATTTCACAAGCTTTTCAATCTCTTCTTGAACGATCTTTGCATATTTAGGATTCATTGGGTAGGGTCGTTGCTGAACTGGTTTAGCCACGTTATTCATGGGGGTTGTGTGTTGCACCACGAAAGGTGGAACACCTTTATATCATGATATGTCCAATCAAATATATCCCTGAATTCCTTGAGAAGTTCTTTAAGTACACACTCCTCAGTCTCTGTCAGATCTCGGACAATGAAAACAGGTTTGGACTCTTCTCCTGGGTCTACTAACTCTATTTCCTTAACTATCATTGGACCTTCATAAACTCCATTGCTTCCATCGATAGGTTTTCTTTGAGCCTTTTAATACACAACCTTACGTTCCTCTGTGGTGTAGGATTTGAAATGTTCCGGTGCAGGGTATAAGTCTATGGGATCCTATTGTTCTACGGACTGTGATTTCACTTTCGATTCCTTTTGTTGTTGAGTTAACTCTCAATTTTGTCATCTCCTTACGATACGGCTCAACTTTGGCTTCTTTGTAGCCTCTAGTTGTGCGATGTCAATGGGTTGTGGACTATACCCATTATCTACCAAATTCTGATGAGCATCACATGCCCCTATATAATTAAGGCCTTATGTGGAGGATTTCTTTTCATTTATTGTAGCATGCACATTTGCTCGATGTCATCGCCTCTTATATCTCTTACCCTTCTTTTCTAATTTTTGATTACGGTCGATCTCTAGTGAAGAGACTAGATGAATCCTACTTGTGTCTTCTGCTCCCTTGGATAGATTGTCATCTAGGGTACCACTGGGCCCTGAATGGTTTGTCCCCACATTTGCACTAAGATTTAACTCAAAATCTTCGTCCTCAGAGTCAATTTCGATTAATGATTCTGACCCCAAATCGTGTGGGCTATAGTCTTGTGAGACGCTACTAGTTCCAATGCCAGTCAGACCTTCATCTTGTAGGTCATCAAAAGATATATGCATTGCGTCTAGCATATTTAAGGGTACGAGTGGTGGCATTTCATTTCCCTTAGGTGTTACCCAGGTCGTCCCCCTGTTTCCCCAAGTGTCTATGGTTGCGGCTAGGTGGACCCAATCCACATTGTCCAACTCAGTCATCCCGGGTAGTACATCCATATAAAGAGAATCTTCCCCAACATCGGTGTCCGCTTTACACGTGTAACAATATTGCAATGGGACTGAGTGAACTCTGGTGTTAGATCTATGATTGATTATAAACCTATTTCCTAGAGGATGTGCTCGACCAGTTACCAGATCCACTCGAATGACAGAATCTTGGAACTGCAAGTAGACATGGTTTTTAGACCAGTCATGCACCATTTTTGCTTCCCTCATGAAAGGACGTCCTAAGATCATCTCAGATGCCATAGTGTGCTTGGAGAAATCCATAACAATGAAGGTAATTCTTATTTTATGTCCAAAGACCTTGATCTTGAGATCTTCTAGCATCCCAATAGGTTTAACAATAGACCCATTGGCCATCTTTACTACTATGGTTGTGGTTCCAAGGTGAGGCCTTCCCATAGTTTCCCATCAATTTTTAGTCACAATGCTAACCCCAGTGGCACCAACAAGGATTCCCTTCACAGTTAATCCCTTGGTAGTGATTGGTATGATTTCATTGGATTCATCTCCCTCAAAGTATTGTCCCAACTTGTTAACATATATTTCTACAATAGGGTTCTCATCTAGGTTGGATTGTGGATCTAAGTGTTCCTCCTCTACTGGCATCTCCCTATTGCATCCATCTGTGCAAATTGTGGTAGACTGACCTTCAGTTCTCCACTGAGGAAAGCTCAAAGAGCTAACAATAGCTCAGGGTCTCCATATAGTTTGGACATGATGGTGGTTCTAAATTTGGAAGCCATGAAATCCATCAATTTGGCAATATTCAACGGCACCTTTTGGGCTTCAGTCCCTTGACGTGGGGAAGATGGGATCTCCATTTCTTTGATAGGGTCAGGTAGTCCCTCTGTAAACATTCTTTCCAACAAGAAGTGAGTACGCCCACTTTCCCATGACTTTAAGTCACTTTCTTCTTGGATGACACTAGGTATGGCTAGGGGTCTATGGACTTTCCGAGGTTGTTGCGTAGGGAACACTATGTTTGTAATCTGGATGTGCCTAGGTGCTGGTTCTAGATCCCTTTGGGTATCTTCTAGCAAACTCCTTAATTGCTTGACTCGCTTGATCTCCTCTTGTAAGATAGGGGTGACTAGAGCCTGAGAGTCCACCACCCAACCACCCTTTATATAGGCATGTCCCTGGCCCTTTGCCCTAGTTGGACTCCCCGTTCCACACCGCCTAGCCCAGCCCTGCCTTGTCTAGTCCGGCCTTGCTGGTGTCCTGACATTACTCCCCCCTTAAGAAGAGTTTTCATCCTCGAAAACAAAAGTGGGAAACTTCTTCTTAAGAACACTAATGTTTTCCCAAGTGGCACCTTCTTCAGGTCGGTCTTTCCACTTGATTAAGTCTTGTTGTCATACGTGATGATGTGTACGCAACTCATGATAATCAAGAACACATTCAATTTATGCGGTAAGGTAGGAGGTTCAATGTAATCAACCAAAACCTGTTGGTCAATGACATTGTCGTCCCCATGTAACCGCTTTCATAGACTGCTTACATGAAACACAGGATGAATGCGAGAATGTGAAGGTAGTAGTAGTTTGTAGGCACGATCACCTACTCGCTTGAGTATTTTGAAAGAACCACAATATCGGGGAGATAATTTAGGTGTCGGTCCAGTTTTCAGACTTTCTGAATGTTTTGGCACACGTAAAAATACTTCCTCCCCTTCTTCGAAGGTAACTTGCCGACGTTTCTCGTTAGCGTATTTCTTATACCGATCCTGTGCTTGCCAAACATTTTGATGAGCAAGTTTCAGCATATCCATGTGGTTTTGGAGAAAATCCTTAACTTGTTGGAGTTTTTTGGTTGTTAACCCCACCGTAACTGGTGACCTAGGTTGAAACCCGTACATGAGCATGAAAGGACTAAAACCTGTTGTGACATGCTTAGCGCTGTTGTAGGAAAACTCGAGAATAAGTAAGTATTCTTCCTAGTCTGACTATTTTCTGCTGACATATGCTCTTAGCATATCCTCTAGCACCTGGTTAACCCGTTCCGTTTGACCATTCGTTTTTGGATGATCAGTTGTACTGAGGTTTACTTGTGTACCCAATCGTTTAAATACAGCTCTCCAAAAGTGGCTGTTAAACTTGGGATCACGGTCACCAACAATGTTACTTGGCAACCTGTTAACCCTCACGGCACACGGACACCCTATGATCTATAAACGTTGTATTATTTAGAGTCAGGTACCGGGCTTGTCGGTCCAATAGGGAAAGGTAGAGTGATCGCCGATGAGAGACGCACCTTAACTTGGACATTCAAGGAATTAGTTGGTTAAGCATGGGCGCCCAAGTGTGAATCGGGTGAGCTCCTATAAAAGCCAACTAAACCTAATTTTTACTCATTCTCTCATTTGTGCAATTGAAGAGTGCTCTTGCGCCATCTCCATCTTCTTCTTCTTCACCTCCTTGTGTGTGTGTGTGTGTGTGTGAGAGAGAGAGAGAGAGAGAGAGAGAGGGAGAGTCTGTGTGCGATCGAGCATTACGAAGGCACGACGGCGGCGAAGTGGTTGAGCGCGGCACGACTGCAGCTTCTTCTTCATCGCGGCGAGGAATCCACCACGAAGGCGAGTGTAGAGCGGTGAGTGACACACCCTTTGCTCTCTTTGAGCTTGCTAGTTTAGGCTTGTTGTGTGCTTGGAGCCGTTTGTGGCTCGCACACGGTGTATTGGCAAGTCCCTTGCTTCGACAGTGCGGCAAGGAGCGCACATTTTTGGCGCCGTTGCCGGGGATATGCCCTACACTAAGCTCGGTTAGCACTTTACGCTTCCTTGTGGTGCAACTTCTATCATAGGAAAGGCAGGGAAGAAGTGTGTGGAGATTTCTGTTTTTTGCGTTTTCTGCATTTGCTGTCAAGTTTCAATTTCTGCTATTGTCTGCGTTTTTTCAATTTCTGCATTTTCAAGTTCGGCGTTTTCAATTTCTGCAATTTCCTGCATTTCTGCGTTTTTTCAATTTTCTGCAATTTCTGCATTTTCAAGTTCGGCGTTTTCAATTTTTGCAATTTTCAATTTCTGCGTTTTCAATTTCTGCGTTTTCAATTTCAATCCGAAAAAAGAAATAAAAAGTTAAAAAGAAAAATCGGAAAATAAAAACGCGAGTGAGCGGGCGGCGAATTTTTTCGAAAATAAAAAACGTGTCTCTTAAAACGGACGGGTTGGTTTGTATAAAAGATACATCGGGATCGGGATCATTTTCCCAAGCCCAAGCTCAAGCCCAAGCCCAGGCCCAGGCCTCAGGCCTCAGTCCTATGATATACACTAGACTCACTCTTATATATATACCCTACTCCCTCAAGAGAGAATGAGAGCATGTGGGACAAGTCCTCCACTCTCCTCCTTTCTCTTCCCACTTGCACCCTTAGACTTTCTAGTTTGGGCCTAGTTCCCTACTGGAAATTGACAGTTTTAGGGATTCCGAGGGCATAGAGTGACCAAACGGAGGGCTGTAAAGCACGACACGACCCTCTGACCGATACGCTCGTTTCGAGCTATCACACGGCCGATTCCACGACACGCTCTAAAAAATCTAGCAAAAAAACAAACAAAAAACACGCTAAAAACTAGTCACAAGACCTCCTAGAGCAGCTTTTTGACACCTTAGGGTATCAAAAGCACATGCACTTACGCTTTGGGCGGGTGCTAGAACACGAGCATATTGAGGGTGCCTCTGTTCATACGGATACCCATTACCCATCCACGATAGGCTCTAGACCCTCAGCGGGGACACAAGGTAGCACCACCCAAGACCCTAAAATAGCCGCTAGTGATTCCTCCTCCGACTCAGAAATCATGGAAGCATACCCTACCCAAAACACTGAGAGAGAAGGCCATGCACCTCCCGAAGCTCCACAGCCTAGTACTAGTATGTTTAGCCGTTTCATGGAAACATTAGGTAGAGCTACTCGCTCGGAACCTGATGCAAATGAAGCACACGAAGGGGGTGGGGAAGTGGACTCTCCTTTCACATCGCACGTGGACCCCACACCCCCAAAGAGTGTCCATGTGGATATCCTGCCAACTTCTTACCAAGAAGGCCCTGTTGAGTTGCCTCCTTCAGAAGTTCCCTCTAGAGTACCGTTGGTGACAAGTAAAACCACGGGGAGCAACATTGCTTCTACCTCACAAGAAACCAGTAACACGTCGACTCTAAAAGGATTGTTCATTAATGATCATTGGACATACGACCTCCACACTGAGGTGTTGACGGATCTACACTCTGGCCACGCCTACCATGTAGGATGGATAGAGATTGTACAATCCACCTCTAGTGCCACGAGCATCGAAGATCAACAGAAAATGATCTGTAATGTTATCCATGGCATTATTCAATCAGAAAGGCAAAACCGAGGGGTAAATATACTCTCAACTGGCCCCATGAGATTTCTGGATACGAGCAAGGCTCAACAGCCTACTCTATCACAAATGGAGACTCCTCTAATGAGCCCCATGGACCCATCTTACGTGATTTCACCTGGGGTCTCTATGCAATCTGAGCCTCCGAGCGAAAACTTTAGCTTCCCTAACTTGGCTCAACCCTCTATTAAGGAAAACCCAGTGCTCACTCCAGGGATAAGCCTGACAGAGAATGTACCGATGACATCTACGATTAGCACAGTGCCACTACCTAGTGTCGTAGTACCTAATATGGGGCCTCGACCGTATGTGCCTCTAGCCCCTTATGCACACATGGCCCCCACACCTCCAATTGTACCACTTGCTTATGCTCCTCGAGTGCCACTCCCTAGCTCTTATCCGAGTGGACCTATGCCCGGTTATGTTCCATATCCTGCATCATCCACACATATGCCAAGACCGGCACCCATCCCTCTCCCACATATGATTCCAAGAGTACCTCCACCGGCCCTGCCTCCTCACATAGGTGACTTGGCAGCGTTTGCTCAAACCATAGGTCGATCTATCGCGGAAAATATGCATCATGCATCTGATAGAGAGCCTAGAAGTAAGGCAGTACAAATTGCCAAACTCACGCAAAAATTCAATGGGGACGAAGATGCTAGGAAACACATTGAAGTGTTTGAACAAGTATGTGATTCCTTAGGGGAACGCAACGAACTACATAAGTGCAATGCCTTAAGCTTGACATTAAGTGGGAAGGCTGGAGATTGGTATAGGACCCTAAGGGTGGACGAGAAAACAATCTACCCTACCCTTCGAAGGTTGTTTCTAAAGGAGTACATACGAGAAGGTGTGCTTTGGGGTGTAGCATCTCAGCTACAGAAGGCCGAACGTAAGGAAGGAGAGTCAGTAAGGGACTTCATTAGTCGTCTAAAGCACTTAAACTCTCGCTGCCCTCTAAATGAGCGCTTCAACAATAACCAACTGCTTGATCGATTCATTCGAGGGTTGAGGAATGAAGGAATCTATAATGGACTAGTGATTAGAGGTATCACAACCTGGGAAGATGTCACTGCCAATGCAATCCAATTAGAGGACAACTTGATGATAGCAGGCATGAGGGTGTCTACTGACACGAGATCCACTAGCTCACAAGCCATTGAGTATGAACCCATGACTGCAAAGCCCATTGCCAATGAGCCAAAGGTATTTGAGACATTCTTGACAGACCTCACCAAGGCAATCCAAGAGTCTCTTAAGGATAATCGACCCCCTCAAAATAGTCACATGTATCCAAGAAGGGAGCAACAATGGTGTTCCATTTGCTTAGGTCCACATAGCACTAGTGAGTGCCCTACGTTTAGAGTAAAATTTAATGGAACTTGCAACGCATGTGGTAGGTATGGTCACCAAGCTAAGGATTGTTTAATGATCAAACGTATGATGGCAAATAGACCACCTGTAGCCTGGACGGATGCGCCTCGAGCTCTTGTATTGATGCCTACTCCACCTGTTGAGCAACTACCGCAACACATGGTCCCTAGATCTCAAAATGTTGTACAAGCTACACCGCTACCACCTCCTGTGCTAGGACCGCAGCCCCCGCATCCAAAAGTCGCCCCTATGAACCAAGTGGGTTGCGAGCCATCTAATGCTTATGCAGATGGCTGTGAGGAGGAAATAGACACTAGTATTGCCTACGGACTTGATACATTGGAAGAGTGTCCTATATACTACATGGAAGATTGTTGGGGGCAAGTCAAGCCGGTTTATCAAGCTGCTGCTCTCGCATCCATAGGTCAAAATATCAACACCCAGGCTAGGAGGCCACCTCTTCAATGCTACGAGTGTGGTGGACCACATCGAGCAGCGGAGTGCCCTATTAGGCTGCAAAAGAATGCTGCACAGATGCAAATGAATCAAGGGAGCACGTCTGCAATGCCAATACTCACATGTAATCGTTGTGGCATAGATCACTTGATTGCCCAATGCCCCTATAACCCAAATGCGCCTAAAATCACACCCCTGAATTTGGTCGAAATTGCTAGTGTGACATCGCCAATGCCACCCGTCGCACCCGCTTATGCGATTACACGGTCCATGCTTCAAGGGCCAGGCCATATCCTCGAAGAGAGAGATACCATTTCAGTTATCCAAGCAAAGAAAAAGAAGACACGAAGGAAGAAGTCACAGAATACGGAAAATTCAAAGCCAAGTTCCAAAACAAACATAGGAACAGGAGATGACCCCGTGTATATGAATGACCTCGAGGATGATTCAGATTCAGTCGAGACAATGGAGACTAGAACCAATACCACAAAGGGAAAGACCGACAAAGAAAACCGTAACATGGAACCAAATGAAAACCGAATGAGAGAAAACCATAAAGAGCCTCTGAAAACACCACAAGTGTTTCCAAATCCAATCCAAGACCCCCAAGATAAACCGCAGGGGCAAAAAGGGAAGAATCGTAAAAAGAAGATTGGGACGTACCCAAACCCTGTAGACGAGATTAAGCAGGTGAAACATCTAAGAGGTTTAGTGGAGGAGACTCAAAGGAAACTAGAACCAGAACCCATACATGTCAAAATTCATGACACAGTGTTTCCCACGCAAGTTCATCCACCCCACATGAACCATAGACCGTTAGCCATATCTAGTATCATCCAAGAAGGGAGTGAGGACGGGACATCAGAAAGTGAGCATACACCTTTCTTGTTGGAAAGGATGTTTAACGAAGGAATACCTGATCCCATTGAGGAATATGAGATTCCATCCTCACCAGTTCTTAGTCAAGGACCTACACCCTGCAAAACGCCAATGAATGTTGCCAAACTAGTGGACTTCATGTCTTCTGAGGTCCGAACCACGATCATAGCAAAGCTGTATGGAGATCCTGAGTTATTCCTTGCACTTCGAGCATTCCTTAACGGAGAGCTACGAACGGGATTACCGCAGTTTGCGCAACCAAATAGGCCTGACTCGATTATGATTGATGAGGAAAATCATGTGCAACCACTTGACTTAGATGGACACGAGTCTGTGATCGAGGTACCCATTAACGAATTAGGGAAGTATTTTGAAGGCGACGAGTCTAATGCGACCCTACCCATCACTACCAAGGGATTAACTATAAAGGGAATTCTTGATGGTGGTGCGGGAGTTAGCATCGTTACAAAAGATTGTTGGGAATCCATGGGAAAACCCCGCCTCAGTGTTACTAACATTGTGGTAAAGATGGCAAATGGTACCATAGCCAAACCTATGGGGATGCTCAAGGATCTTAAGATCAAAGTTCTAGGACACAAGGTACGACATACGTTCATTGTAATGGATTTCTCTAAACACCTTATGTCATATGAAATGATTTTAGGACGACCATTCATGAGGGAAGCACAAATGGTTCATGATTGGTCTAAAAATCATGTCTATTTGCAATTCCAAGACTCTGTCCTTAGAGTGGATTTGGTGACTGGTAAGGTACACTCCTTAGGGAGTAAAACCATTATTGATCATCGCTCTGACACCACAGTTCACTCGGCCCCACTACAATATTGTTATACTTGTAAGAAGGATACAGACATTGGCCAAGATTCTCCTTATATGGATATCCTACCTGGGATGACTGAGTCGGACAATGTGGATTGGGTCCACCTAGCATCAACCATAGACACTTGGGGAAATAGGGGGACGACCTGGGTAACACCTGAGGGGGATGAAATGCCTATACCCTTAAATATGCTACAAGCAATGCGTATCGCTTCCGACAAGACTCATCCTAAGGTAACAAAGAAAACATACAAGTGGGTCCCTAAAGCTTCTTTAGTGACCATAGCTAGTGCTAAAAAACAGAAGCCTTGTAAGAAACGTACCACTCGCTCCAAGAAAAGTAAGAAAATGTTGCGATGGATCCCTAAACGACTATTGGAAGCCCAAGGCTACTATCAAGGAAATGATCAAATCTGGGTGCCAAAACGTAGATTGTACTCTTACCTATCACCTGACCCAAGTGAGCCCAATCCCGTAGCTCCAAAACGAATCAATGATCGTGGAAAGGAAAAAATCACAGAATGCTGCACACCCGCTCCCGAGCTAGTTTGGGTACCAAAGAAGGAACGATTTGTTCCACCTAGCTCAGGAAGGGGGGAGTCCCATGAAGATTCTAGCTCCTCATGTAATACATCCATAGAGGTAAAAGTTTCTACACAGCCTCCATCTGTAGTAATGGACCTCAATGAAGCTATAAAAGAATCCACACCTCCCAGTGTTCAAGAATCACCTGATGAACCACTTCAAGTTCGATCCTGGGAGAGTACCTTACCACCCTTGCAACTTGACGAGGCACCTAGGGTAATAGAAAACTAATGGCAAAAATCCTCACCTATTACCAACTAGAACAATTGGTTTCAAAGGGTGACAAGCTCATTTCAAATGGTATGATCTACCCAAGGAAGGGGAGAGTGTTTGTGGACATCCATCATTCACTTGTTTCCCTCTCAACCTTTTTCCTTGACCTCTCAATCACCAATCTTAGGGAATGTACATATAAAGCTTTATACTCACAAAAAAAAGAAGAAGAGCAAGAGCAATTAGCAAACGAGTATGCACATTAAAGTCAAAACATTGACTCAGACCTACACATGTCACATCTGGTACAGTGAAACAGAAACCTATGCCATAAAACAACTTTGATCCTCATCACTTGAGTGATGGAGGGTAGGTAAGATTAGTACGATAGGAGTGTTTCTGTTTTAGAGTTGAGAGATTAGCAAAGTTCTCTTTTCCCACTAATGTGCCTCCTGGAGGTATTCCTTTTGTTTCATAGTGTGTACATGAGCGTATTGCTATTGATAGGATTTGGACCTTCATGGAATCTTTATCTCGACTCACTCTTCAAATCAAGCACGACCATCGACACAAACAGGTGTTTCTTGTCCATTAGCATTGCCCTTATCTTTTTGCATCCATGTTTGTCTGCTTTGATTGTGATTGGTAGCATACTATTCAGCGCATTGGCTTAGTATCAAACATTTAATTCAATGCAATCTTTTGTCATAATCACTTGTTTAGGTGTAAAAATCAAGCAGTCCGACTAAGCTAGTTTGACCAAGCTAGGTATTAGAAATCTTCTCTTAATACCATGGGGAATGACTTCCTAATAAGCAATGGTTACTTAGGTTCTTAATCCGATTTAGGCAGCATTGTATGAAATGTACTAGGGCTTTCTAGTGGGCTTAACCCTATTGACCTTTAGCTTAAGTATTATAAAGGGAGTTTACTAATGTGATGAGCCTGGGGAGGGTAACAATGTTATATGACCCCCCAAAGTTACAATATTTAAATGCTGAAAATGAACAAGCAAAAAATCAAAGTGCCACAATGTAAAATTTTAAGCTGGAAGAGAAATCTCAGCTTGATTTGGTACTTCACTCACATGTATCGCCTATGGTACTAGAGCCCTAGAGGTTCCCAGTGTGGGCGCTTTTCCTTGAAAAGCAAAAAACCCAAGGCATACAAAATAAGCACCCCCATCATAATTGAATCAATGTGAAAAGACTTTGGGGGGTCACAGAAAAAGTAATCAGTCAGGCGATGATTTCATGAGAAATTCCTTTTATGGTAGCTTAACTACAAGGTTTTCTAGATATAGCCTCTAGTCAGCCCTCGAACATGAATACTTGGCTCTCGCGATTAAACAACTTAATTGACCACAGAAAATTAAGAAGCTTACCCATGGTATTAATATTCGATCTCTAGTGCTTTTCGACCGTCAAATTAGCGACCCCAGACTTGTTTAATTTTCTACCTTTACATCTGTTTATGCATTTGATTACATTGCAATTTAATGTTCATTGCTAACAAATTGTTTGAAATTCTTTGACCAATCAATTTGTCTACCTAAAACTGCATATGCTTTTTAAGAGAATGCAATTACTGTGCCAATGTTGTTTGATTTTGCAGTGACTGAAGAAGGCTAAGGACATTCATCTCAAATGCTCTTCCACCTCGACGAACCAGCTTCAACTCAATAGCTTCCGAGGACGGAATCTACATCAGGAAGGGGGGAATGTTAACCCTCACGGCACACGGACACCCTATGATCTATAAACGTTGTATTATTTAGAGTCAGGTACCGGGCTTGTCGGTCCAATAGGGAAAGGTAGAGTGATCGCCGATGAGAGGCGCACTTTAACTTGGACATTCAAGGGATTATTTGGTTAAGCATGGGCGCCCAAGTGTGAATGGGGTGAGCTCCTATAAAAGCCAACTAAACCTAATTTTTACTCATTCTCTCATTTGTGCAATTGAAGAGTGCTCTTGCTCCATCTCCATCTTCTTCTTCTTCACCTCCTTGTGTGTGTGTGTGTGTGAGAGAGAGAGAGAGAGAGAGGGAGAGTCTGTGTGCGATCGAGCATTACGAAGGCACGACGGCGGCGAAGCGGTTGAGCGCGGCACGACTGCAGCTTCTTCTTCATCGCGGCGAGGAATCCACCACGAAGGCGAGCGTAGAGCGGTGAGTGACACACCCTTTGCTCTCTTTGAGCTTGCTAGTTTAGGCTTGTTGTGTGCTTGGAGCCGTTTGTGGCTCGCACACGGTGTATTGGCAAGTCCCTTGCTTCGACAGTGCGGCAAGGAGCGCACACAACCCATACAATCTGTATAGATTGTCCACAAATAACTTGGCTAGTTCTGGCGTCTTAACCGTTGATTTGGTCGGAATAAGCTTACATAGTTTAGTCAACTTTTCTACGACCACCCATACTGAGTCATGACCTCGTTTAGTGGTTGGTAAACCTACAATAAAATCCATAGAGATACTTTCCCATTTTCCATTGGGAATCTCCAAAGGATGTAAGAGTCCTCCTGCTTTCAGGAACTCTGCCTTGTTAACTTGACATTTTTGGCAGTGCAAGACATAAGCTTGCACAAAGCCATGTAGACCTGGCCAGTAAAACTGTCATCGTACGAGAGTATAAGTTTTTCTAATCCCCGGGTGCCCTGCTCTTGGACTATCATGACATTCATAAAGAATTTGGCGCCAAATGTCCGTGTCTGTCGGTACACAAACTCTCCCCTTGTGGAGTAGATACCCATTGTCGATAGTAAAATGCTTCCATCGTTGTAGTTCATCACTTGATAAAGGAGAACTAGGTATGGAGGTTAACTGTACACTACCATCATTGGAGTGAGAAGGATCCCTCTTTTGAACATGGCGCCACACTTTGGAATATGCTTCATCATGCTCATATTTTCCCTTGAGAGAATCTAAAAATTCACTACGAAGTTCCGTGAACAAGAGCGAATTGATCTCTGGCATTCTACTTAGAGCGTCTGCCACTACATTGTATCGGCCTTTACGATACCTTAGCTTGCCATCATATTCCTGAAGGATCTTGGCCCACCTGGCTTTCCGACCCTTTAAATCTGTTTAATGTGTAAACCATTTGAAGCTTTCATGGTCAAACACAATCTCGAACTGAGCACCATACAGATAATGCCGCCATGGCAGACACTATTGCATAGAGTTCACGTTCGTAAGCAGAATAGTTCTGCTGAGCTGCATCAAGCTTCTTACTTTCAAATGCAATCGGCCGTCCGTCTTGTAACAAGACTGCTCAAATAGCACGATCACTGGCATCCGTTTCCAAAACGAATGGTTTCAAAGGATCTACAATAGCCAGTATAGGAGCTGTAGCTAATGCATCCTTGAGCGTATCGAAACTGTGCTGTTGAGCGGATCCCCACTGAAAAGCTTTTCCTTTGCCTTTAAGTTGATCCGTCATAGGAACAACAATTTGAGCATAGTTTTTAATGAACCTTCATTAAAAACCTGCAAATCCTAAAAATATCTGTAATTTTTCCAGATTTTTAGGAGGAGGCCATTTCCTGATGGTATCCACTTTGGATTGATCCATGTATAGGCCGTGAGCTGAAATAACATGCCCTAAATAATGAATTTCATCTTTTAGAAATTCACATTTAGATTCCTTCACATATAACTTGTTCGTATGTAACAACTCAAACACCTGCCTGAGATGTTGTAAGTGTTCTTCTTCAGAAGCACTATAGACTAGGATGTCATCGAGGAAAACAATGGCAAATTTGCCCAAATATGGCCTCAAGACACTATCCATAAATGTCATGAATATTGCGGGCACATTGGTTAACCCAAAGGGTATCACCAAAAACTCGTAGTGTCCAAACCGTGTTCGGAATGCAGTCTTAGGTATATCGGCAAGCCGAATACGAACTTGGTAATATCCTGACCACAAGTTGATTTTCATAAAAATGCGAGCATGATTTAGCTTATCAAATAACTCATCTACTCTTGGCAATCGGTATTCGGTCTTAGCTGTAACCGCATTTAAGCCCCAGTAGTCTACGCACATGCGCATACTGCCATCCTTTTTCTTCACTAAAAGGATAGGCGAAGCCCATGGTGAAGAACTCGGTTGTATAAACCCTTTGCTAAGGTAGCTAGTAAGCTGACGTTCCACCTCAGCAGCCTCTGAGTAACTCATATGGTAAGGTGGTTTATTAACAGGTTTACAGCCTGCAGCCATGTCAATGCTATGTTGTACTGATAGTGTCGGCAGTAATCGCGATGGCAAAATCATTAGGAAATACATCTTGAAATTCCTTTAATAATTTTTGTAATTGACTAGCAACGTTTGCTTGTTTAGGATTAGCAATTGGTGGAATAGAGGAGAGAGAAGCATGCGGCGTTGAGGAATGTTCAACAGACTTAATGTTAGTAAGAAAATGAGACAGCGAGAACACAAGAAAACCTGATCTATTTCATTATCAGAAACGAGATGCATAAGCTGAGCGGTACAAATAAGTGGTGATGAAGATATATCTTTTTCTCCTAACAACAACACATGTGCGCCATGGGATTCAAACATCAAGCTATTGTGCTCATAGCTACGCTTCAGTGATGGTCCTAGGCTATGCAACCACTCCCTACCAAGAACCACATCAGCCCTTTCCATGTTCATAACCTGACAATCCAAACAAGTAGAGTACCCTTGTACTTCCAATGGAATAGCTCGGCATTGAGTATCCCATATTTCAGTATCATGTCCATTCATCATTGCTACCTTGTAGTGGTGGGTACTCGGAGTTTGAGGTAGTTTGAGCTTTTTCACCAATCCATAATTGATGAAATTGTGAGTAGCACCGTCATCTACCAAGACGCGCACCTTGTGCCCTTGCAGATATCCGTGCATACATACTAACTCATATGGTGCAAAGGTTTGTTGCCACATGGAAGCTGTGAGACAACATTCATGCACCACCTCAGTGTGTGTTACTTCCACTGTGGAGAATTTTGAGGAAGACTCAAGAGGCAGTATTTGCACCGTGTGCACTGCTTTTTTCTTCCCCTGAGCAGCAGATTTCCCCTTGGGACAATCCTTTTTGCCATGACCTCTTCCTAAACATTGAAAACATAACTTCTCTTTCTTGGCTTTATCAAAATCCTCAGGAGAGAGAGGACCCCTGGACCCCTTGGGTTTTTTAGATGTATTTGAATTAGCAACTAGAAATTTTCTTTTATTGTGCCCATACTGAGTGTGTATATTACCATGTATACTAGCAAGCACGTTACTATTATGTGTTTTCTTCTCATTAGGGTCATCATGAATATGTGCTTTCCCTATGGCTTCCTCAAGTGTTTTAGGGTCTTGGGTCTTGACATACTTCTTAAGCTCGGGTGTTAGACCTCGTATGAACCCTCGTACTTGTTGAAAGGTATCCAAGCCTTCCAACTTGAGGATAACGTCCAGATAGTGAGAGATATATTCAAGGAGTGATGGATATTGGCACATGGAACATGTGTCCCAAGCCGTCCAAGTCCGATCGGCCTCGTTTGTAGGCAAAAAATCCTTGCTAAACATTGCTTCAAAGGCTTCCCAACTCCGTGGTATGATGTTCTTCTCCTTGAGAGACATCCACCATTTGTAGGCCTTGCCTTCCAGAGTTAAGCTCGTCTGCAAAGCTCTGATTGCATCCGGAGTACGCCGTAAGGCGTGAATTCCATCCCACTTGCTGAGAAAGATATTCACTGCATCCTTGTTGCGGTCTCGGTCTTCTCCCTTAAAGACTAGTGGTTTAAAGTTCTTTAACAAGCATCCACCTCTTCGGAAGTGAGAGTATGCAACATATCAGTAGTTGGGCCTTGCCCTTGTGTGCCAACATGCTCATGCATGTGGGTGTCAGTAGGACTCTTACACTGGTGATGCATTAATTGAATTACTAATGTGGAGAGTTTAGCAACATTTTTATTTAAAGCTTTAAAATTTTCATCCATGACTGTCATCCGTGTCTGAAGTGCACGAAATTCTTGAATATTGAGAAATTCATAAGTATCTTCTCCTGCCATAGCGTCACGGGTACTCTCCTTGAGAGGATTCGGCTGCGGGCCATCATTGGTAGGATCAGGAGTACTTTGCTCAAAATCGAATGTCGTATTGATATTCGAATCCATGGCTACACAGTGCGGTGAAAGAAGTACTCAGAAAATATACCTGATAAATTGGGAGCACTCGCAAAGCATAGTAGCTGTGCTAACTCCGTCAAAATCGAGAGTAGTCCGCCGTTTATGGAACTCCACAAGCTCTTGATAGTTGAATCAATTAGACTTGAAGATTCCGACAAAAACTTGTAATTGTTCGCTTTGAAAGTCGTAGACGACTTAATCTTCCCGAAGGAAGAAGGTGCAATAGATACTTCTTGTTCGAAAATTTCTCCTCCATCGAATTTTTGCAATTTCTAAACTTTTGACAGTTTGCCAAGAGGTGACAACTTACTGAAGAAGTTCGTGGCCCCTTGCTGACAACCTGTCTCCCATCCTGTGTATAGGGTGTGTGCCCGGGTGGGCATGCACGCTTGGTTGAATTCTTTTTCGAGGAAATTGCCCAAGGCCAAAGGCCTTAGGGTGCTTAAAGTGTGAAAATAAGCTCTACCGTCGACTATGGCGACCAACACAGTGCCGCAAGGGCAAGGGAGAGAGAGAGATGCCCGTTCGTTGCTTGTTGGGCGTCACTGCAGTGACGAAAACTCCTCCCCTTTGCAGTGCGCATCCGTCGAGCTAGGCCACACACCATATGGTGGATGTCAAGAATCTCTCCCTCCCTGGTCAAGTGGCTCTGCACACGCTGTGGGATTTTGTCTTCCCCCTTAGCAGGCGGCTCTTCACGCCCTCAAAGAGAGGAACATGCAAAAAGCTCTCAGTGGCTCCACGCCCTCTTGCCCAAAATAGACCATGCTCTGATACCAATGTAGGACAGGGGTGACTAGACCTGAGAGTCCACCACCCAACCACCCTTTATATAGGCATGCCCCTGGCCCTTTGCCCTAGTTGGACTCCCCGTTCCACACCGCCTAGCCTGGCCCTGCCTTGTCTAGTCCGGCCTTGCCGGTGTCTTGACACCTCTATAGGGTTTGGATAAGTTCCTATCTTCTTCTTGGATCTTGGCCATTGTGGCTCATGATGATCTTCCTTGTTGGTTTCTATCTTTGTGGTCGTTTTGATCTCCATGGTTTCACCTGAATCAGAATCCTCTTCAGCGTCATCCATATATACGGGGTCATCACCAGTCCCTATGTTGGTCTTTGAACTAGGTTCTGACTTCGCTGCTTTTTGTGATCTCTTCCTTCGTGTTTTCTTCTTCTTCTTCTTCTGAGATTGGGCAATTGATGCTGTGTCTCTTTCCTCAAGAATATAAATTTTTTTTGGAGCATCGATCGTGTGAGTACGTTTACTGGTATCACATGTGTACTTTGTGATGGATCCTCGATAACTTCAATCAAGTTTAATGGTGTGATCTTTGACACATTTAGATTATTCGGACATTGGGAAATCAAATGATCTATGCCACATTGATTACACATGAGTATCGCCATCGTAGACGTGCTCGCTTGATTGGTTTGCATTATTGTGGCATTCTATTGTAGCCTAATAGGACCCTTGGCTACAAGATGTTGACCTCCACACTCATAGCATTGAGAGGCGGTCTCTTAACAGTGTAATTGATATTTTGGCCTCTTGTAGCAAGAGCAGCTACTTGATAGATAGGTTTGACTTATCCCCAATAGTCCTCCATGTCGTATTGTGGACTTTCTTCAAGCGCATCAATCCCATAGGCAATATTAGGGTCTATATCTTCCTCACAGCCTTCCAAACAAGAAATACATGACTCACAACCCACTTAGTTCACAAAAGTGATTCTCAGATGTGGTGGTTCCGGTCCTAGCACTGGAGGTGGTGGTAAGGGTGTTGTTTGAACAACATTTTGGGCCCTAGGGACCATGTGTTGTGACGTTTGTTCAAGAGGTGGGACAAGCATCAATGCAAGCACTCGAGGTGTGTCTGTCCATGCTAAGGTTGGTCTATTGGCCATCGCGCGCTTAAATACTATGCAATCCTTAGCTTGATGACCATACCTTCCATAGGCATTGCAATTCCCATTGAATATTCACTCTAAAAGTAGGGCATTCACTCGTACTATGCGGACCATAGC
The DNA here is from genome assembly GCF_014529385.1 of Adiantum capillus-veneris. Lineage (NCBI taxonomy): Eukaryota > Viridiplantae > Streptophyta > Polypodiopsida > Polypodiales > Pteridaceae > Adiantum > Adiantum capillus-veneris. Next base: position 53,009,406 of record NC_140940.1, on the reverse strand, counting down.
ATACTGAGCACCATTGTTGCTCCCTACTTGGATACATATGATTGTTTTGCAGAGCTTGATTGTCTCTAAGACTCTCTTGAATGGCCTTGGTGAGATCTGCTAAAGTCATCTTAGATATCTTTGGCTCCTTAGCAATAGGCTTTAGGGTCATTGGCTGATGCCCCGATGCTTGCGAGCTAATAGATTTAGGCTCAACAGACACTCTTTCTCCTTGAATCATTAAATTATCCTCCAATTGGATTGCATTGATGGTGACTGCTTCCCAAGTGGTGATACCTCTAATGATTAGGCCATTGTAGATATCCTCATGTCGTAATCCCCTAATGAATCTATCAAGCAATTGATTATTATTGAAGTGCTCATTTGGATTACAACGAGAATTCAAATGCTTTAAGTGACTACTAAAGTCTCTCACCGACTCTCCTTCCTCTTGTTGGGCTTTCTGGAGCTGAGAGGCTACACCCCAAAGAACTCCCTCTCGTATGTATTCTTTCAAGAACAGTCTCCTAAGAGTAGGGTAAATAATTTTTTCTTCTACCCTTAGGGTTCTATACCAATCCCCAGCCTTTTCACTTAAGGTTAGGCTTAAAGCATTACTCTTATTCAGGTCATTGTGTTCTCCTAGAGAATCACATATTTGTTCAAACACTTTGATATGATATCTCACATCCCCGTCTCCACTAAATTTTTGTGTGAGCTTGGCTATTTGTATTGCCTTACTTCTAGGTTCTCTATCAGGCGTGTTACGCATATTCTCAGCAATAGATCGACCGATAGCTTGAGTAAATGTTGCCAGGTCACCTAAGTGAGCAGGCACCGTGGGTGAAGGCGCTCCAGAGACTACATGTGAAGTAGGTATTGGCATTGGGCTTGGTGCATAGGAAGCCCTTGGGTTCCATGTTTGGTACGGTGTTGTGCCATGTGGCGACCCAAAGTTCATATGTGTGGCCCTAGGCATAGCAGACGTCGAATGTGACATGCTAATGCTAGCCGGTATGGTCCCATGGAAATAAGAGCTTGGGTTTTGTGGTTGTGGAGCAAAGGTTGTTGAAACAATGGGAGGGGTAGGAACTACATGAGTACGAGGACCTATAGGTGTATACGATTAGTACACACTTGTAGGTACTGTTGTAGGCATTGAGCTACCATGTAGTGGTGCTTTACTAACAAATGAGGTCCATGGCGTGTTTCTTCGCATGCCTATTATTGGGGTAGGCATGGTAGCCGTGGTGTCATCAAGGGAAAGATGAGCTAGACTTGGAAAGATAAAGCTATTACTTGTGGGCTCAGATTGCACCGAGTCCCTAGGCGAAACAACATATGGAGGATCCATCGGACTTAGTGAGTCTCCATTTGCGAGAAGGTTGGTTGTTTAGCCTTCCCTGTATCCAAGAATCTTATGAGACCCGTTGAAGGAATGTGGATCCCCTTGTTCTGTCTCTCTAGCTCAATAACCCTATGGATGACCTCACAAACTCTTTGTTGTTGATCCTCTACACTACTAGTACCCGTTGTGGATTGTAGGGCATCTAACCAACCCACGTGATAGGTGTGACATGTGTATAGGAAGGTTAGAGTTTCCATTTGAATGTGCACGTGAATACTCCATTCACTGCACCCCTTGACTCTTTAGAGCTATTCCCCTCCGAGGTTATATAAGCTGATGGTAGAAGCCTTGCCAAAGTGCATGAGGTTGCGATATATCATTGCGGCTAGGGAAAAGGAAATCAAGAGCTTACGCAAGGTGGAGCAACTAAGAGAGTTAAAAGAGAAAGCCCCTATGTCAATATCATTGCTAGGAGAGAAATCAAGTGCTCTTGAATTAGTGACCACTAAGGGTCAACCCATAGAGTCATTGGACGCAATATGCGGGTCCTGAGTGGTACTACCTTGGGTTCCCACAAAGGATCTAGAGCCTAAGGTAGAGGAATAATGAGTTCCCGTATAAATGGAGATACTCTCAATGTGCTCATCCTCTAGCACACGACTAGAGCGTAGGTGCATGCGACCTCGACACTCTAGAGGTGTTGGTGAGTGCCCGTAAAAGCCGCTCACCTAGTTTTTTAGGCGTTTATAACCCAATTTTTTGTATTTTTGATCCCTTTTTAAACCAAACCAGAGAATATGGCATGTGATAGCTCAAAACAAGCATCTTGGCTAGAGGGACGTGTCGTGCTTTATAGCCCCCGATTCGGTTACGTATAGTCCTCAGAATCCTAAAAATAGTCTTTTCCTAAGTGGGGAGAGGACTAGAATTAGTAAGTCCAAAGGGTGAGTGTGAAGGGGATGGTGGAGGGATTGAGGAACTTGTCCCACATGCCCTCATTCCTTCTTGTGAGGGTAGGGTATATATGTAAGAGTGAGTTTAATATATATCATAAGACTGAGGACTGAGGCCTGGGCCTGGGCTTGGGTAAATTATCATGATCCAAAATTTTTGTAGAACACACTCACGTCTCACGCTTAAATATTTTTGGTTTTTTTTTCACGCGATCATCATGCGCGCGATTTCAGTGGACTTTTTGGGCCACACACAATACACCTTTACCTACTCTCCTAACTAATCTAACCTTATCTTCTCTACAACTTACTACTCTGCTAACTAAGCTTAACTACTCTGGTAAGTACTTACTGACAGTGAAGCTTCCTACTCTGCTAACTGCTTACTCATTCACTAGCTACACACTAACTACTAACTGTGCAAATAAAAACTGTGTAAAAGCAGACATTGGTAGAAAACACTCATTCACTACTAACACACTAACTATTAACTGTGCAAAAGATGATGTGCAAGTAGACATTGGCAAAAAATAGAGATTATGCAGGAAATAAAAACTTGCAGAAAATAACTTCTTCTTCTTCCTCTTCCTTCCTAACACAAACACTCACAAAAGAAGCATAGAGTGCCTCTTGAGCTTAGTGCAGGGCGATTCCCCGACAACGACGCCAAAAATGTGGGCTTTTGCCGCACGTACAGAAGCAAGGGGCTTTCCTAACACTGCGTGCGAATCACAGATGGCCCCAAGCACGCAATTACCCTAAACTAATAAGCTCAAAGATGACAATGGTGTGTCACTCACCGTTCTACGCTTGCTGTCGTGGAGGATTCCTCATCGCGAAGAAGAGGGAGCAGCCGCTTTGCCGCGCTCAACTAGCTCGCCGCCGTCGTCATGCCACCGCAATGCTGGATCACTCACTCACTCTCTCTCTCTCTCTCTCTCTCTCTCTGTCAAGCGCACACACACACACACACACACACACACACACACACACACTAGTACACAAAAGAGATGGAGCAAGAGCACTCTTCTTGCATTGTACAAATGAGAGAATGAGGTATTTTAGGTTTAGATTGACTTTTATATGGGCTTGGCCGTTCACATTTGGTTGCCCACACTTAGCCAATCTTACCCAAACATTATAGGTTCCTATTTTAGAGTGCGCCTCTCATAGGCGATCACTCTTAAACATTCCTACTTGACCAACAAGCCCCACCAATAACATAATACACTACTAGCGGGTCCGACAAGCCCGGCCCATGGCTACTTAAAAGGTGGTCGCTTGGTGGTAACACCTTGACATAATAGAAGAGGGGATTTCAGTATATTGCATTTGTGAGAGGGTTTGAAAAATTTCAAGAGAATATATTGTGCACAATCATTGCTCTTAGATGGACTAACTGGAATGTTGAGAATTGAGTAGTTCACTTTCTTGTGAACTAGTATTTTGAAAAGATTGTCAATGCTCCTTTGGGAGGATGTACTATTTGAGCTTAAAATGGTTTTTTTATTGTATGAGATAAATCGATCTACATTACATAATCATTTGGAAAGCCTTTTTGAGTCTTTTGGTGCTCTCATGTCCCATTTTGTAATGCATAAAATGAAGAGGTTCCTTTCAATTTTCTCTTGTGAGTGCATATACTTAGCTCATTGATTGAGTTTTTTAAGGGGTGTGGCATCCTCAAGATAAGGATTCCAATTGATAAGGAATCATGGGCAAAGGGTGAGTACAACTCTCTAGTCTTCATGAATAGTGTGAGGGTGAAAACGTGGTAGTTATTTTTGTGTCATGCTTGCAGGTTACCTACGTATATTTTGAAGACACATTGCAGGTTCAAAATTTTGATCTTCAAAATTTTGATCACACATAGGTCATGCTTGCTCTTTCTATGCTAAAATTGGAATTATTCTCTCTTATCTTGCTACAAGAAAGAAGACTACATTTGAAGAAGAATGTCTCAAGTAAAGAAATTATCATGGTTTGAGATTGGCGATATGCAGCCAAGGGACTTTCTAGCGGTATATGGCATAAGCTTTGTAGGCAAAGAGAGACTGAGATCAGACACAAATCTCCCGTGCTTTAAGCATGAAATCTAGTTATGAGCATTGAGGTTGGTGGGCTTAGTATCCATGCAATACAAGTGGTGAGAGACGTTTGGGGGGTGGGGGTTGGTGGTTGTTGAAAAAACCAACAATGCTAATGTGTGAAGATTGATCATAATATTTTTTAAGAAATCTTGTGGGTGACACAATGGAAACTAACTAATGACGGCTCGACAAGCATTGCCACTATCGCATGCGTGATTGGTGCTACAGATATTAGTGCATTTGAGAGAGGGAGAAAATGGCATAAGGAGGCACTGCCATGCTCCTTTGGTGGTTCGCGGGGGTGTCTTCGTTTCATATCTCCATGGAAACATGCAAAAGTTTTTGAAAACTCTCACGAGTCACTGCCCTCTACTCGATACATTCAAGAAAATTGACCATTGAAATAAAGGTAGATAATTAGAAAAATATTTATGGTGCTATTAGCGGGTTTTTGTGGCGGATGTCTATAACATAGCTATCTGTTACTAACATACTCATTTCAATACTTAGGGAAGTGACTCGGATGGGGTACAGAGACTCTTTGAGGGTGTCAATCTTCAAGAAGTGAACGTAACAAGCAAGCACATCAACTCAATAAGCAAATCACCAACTCCCAAATCGGAAGATCTACCTTTGTCCTTTCTCACCATTTTAGGTCATCACGCCATTTCAATGACTAAATAGACTTGGATAGCCACGAAACTTTAAGGGAAGCTATATTAGGTCTAAGGGGACAAGTCTACAAAGTCTGACAACAATCAACAAGGTCATAAAAATTGCAGCAAAACTACATAAACAGATCGCCCAAAGGTCTATTAACACTCTCCTATGGTCAAAATGTCAAAACACAATGATTTAAGCACTCAAAATTGAAGATTTGGCTTACAGATACAAAGTCACAAACCATGATAGAACTTGAAATATTTACACTTAACTGAAAGAAAAAGAAGAGGAGCACAATGCAACTTTTGGAATCAAAATAGGATTATCCAATCATGAGAAAAGTCAATTACAAGTTAAGATGCTTGGCCGCTTAAGTGTACGTACACAAAGCTCCTTTTTCTCCAACATATAAGCCTTCCTTTCATACTAAGGTTATTATCTTTTATACCTAGGGCTTTCTAAATGGACATTGACTAGGCTCACATGGGCCTTTACAAATATCATGAAAGAACTACAACTCACAGGACAAATCTACTACATTGGAGTCAGGATTTACACATAGTACAGCTACACTCAGAAAAATAATAGGATACACATATATTAAAAATATGGTGTCCAGCTAGGTGGACACCTGTATGCTAAAATGGACAAAAACTTCCCCCTTCCTAGCTCATGTGATCACTTGACATGACCATGTGCACTATGGTAATTAGGGTTGTCTTTAAGGTTGGTCTTTAGCTTTGAAATTTCTTTGCAGTTGATGACAATCGCCCCTTCCTTTAGTGATTTATATATGCTCTGTTTTGGTTGATACGTGAGTTGGGATTCTATTGTTGAGCACATTCTCCTTTTTTATAGTGATTATTGTTATGGCATAAGCCACAAATTGTTGATCCTGCAGATGTGTGGACTCCGCGGACCAGGACTTCATGCGGCTACGGACAGTTCTTCAAGAGATACCATGGGATAGGATGGGTTTGCACCGTTCTCGATCTGCACTAGAGCAGCGGGTGTATTTGGGTGGGCATACCATTCATTGTGGGGGTATCAATCAATATCATTCTCATGTAATCGTATGCTCTGTTGTGTATCAATGAAGAAGATGGTGTTCTGTCCTTGTGTAGGCTGTCTATTTTGTCTTATACATTATTGTTTCATATAATGTAAGGAAGTGTGAGGGTATCCATTCCCGTAGTGCTTATTGCGCCACTATGGAGGCATAGGCATTACATCTGGCGACCACGATGCGTGATGGGCGACCTGCTGTGAACATGCATGCGCACTAGGTTGCAGGGTCCTCTTGACCCTGTTGTTCCAGTAGTGGGCGAACAGCGGAGGAGAGGTGGTTCGGATGAATTCGTCTTTTCCTCACCCCATGTTGAGGAGCATGTGTCTCCGTTGCCAAGCCCAGTTTGTGGTGGGCGTATTCGGCATGCACTGCGTATTCCGTGTAGTCAGCCATGTCCTCTTGGCGTGCGCTCTCGCTCCTCCAACTCATGTTGCTCCACCACCAACTCCGGTAAGCAGACCCGAGGTTAGCCCGCCATCATCTCCGCCTCGTATTGTTTGGAAACTCTTTCCCAGAGGGGGCACATTTGGCCAAGGGGCCATGGTGCAACTAGTGGCGGGTGGTCAGATTAAGTATAGTCGCTTTCGAGGTCGCTCAAAGGAAGATCTTGATGCACATTTGCAAAAAATTAATAAAGTGTATGGATTGAATCATCTTGGTGTAGTGGATCCTCTCCATCAACAATCGGTGTTTGAACCCACACTTTCAGAAAAAGCTACAAAATGGCTGTCAGAGTATCCTGATGATCACTTTCAAAATTACGTCTGTTATAGAATTGACATTTCATTACGTATTGCAGCTGACAGGTGGAAAAGACTAGACCCAGCTTGGCCTATGCATAGGCCAAGCTGGGTCTAGTCTTTTCCACCTGTCAGCTGCAATACGTAATGAAATGTCAATTCTATAACAACGTCGAAGGTTCCAGAGCGTTCTTGCATCGATTCAGAACAGAAAAGATAGTCCCTCAACATTTGGAAAAGCTTCGGACGTTGCATCAAAAGTCATTGCAAGTGGAGGATTATGTTGCAAAGTTTTGGATGATCTTGCAGCGGGTACCTCAAGCGCAACGCCCAACAACCGAGGTGTTGAATAATTATTTTCTAGTGAGGAATATATAAGGATCTCAGAACTGCTATGGAAACATTTGATAAGGTAACCACTCCACTGGATAATGTGATTGCTTGTAGTAGGTGAAGCCTTAGAAGATATTGAGTCACCAAGGAAATCAAAGAAAAAGGATTGCAAGAAATCTTATCGTAAATCTCAGGGAAGTGGCAGTGACAGTTCGAAGTCGGAGAGTACAGACTCAGAATCCTTAGATTCATGTAGCAGTAGTTCGGTGAAAGAATCGGAGGAGGCACCTCAAAAAAAATCCCAGCGTCAAGGGAAAGGTGTTTCATCTAGATTTGCGGAATCTTTTGTGATGGTAAAGAGTCTGAAGGAGCTATGGTGTACTCAATGCTGGAATCTTGGACATGCCGCTCAAGATTGAATAAAAAATGGTATTCGATTTGCACCGCAAATACTCATAATACAGTGGAATGTTATTACAATGGTTGTGGCCGTAGGAGTCAGGATTCTTCTACATGGTAGTCACAACAGTCAAGACAAGAGCCTGTGGTAGCGCTGGTGCACGCTCATGCATCAGGGGCACCTTTTCTAGGACCAGCCAGCGAACGAGGTCAAGAGGGGGTCACGGCCACGGACGAGGTGGCCGAGATCTGAATCGACCCAAGACTTGTCTTTTCCGTTTTAGGAGAAGGGCATTGGCAGTCAAAGTGTTCAGAAGCCTTGGAATATGATCAAAAGAAACAAGAATGTGTTGCCAAAAAGCAGCCTAGTGTAGCTATGGTTCTGATTGAGGGATTGGAGGAGTCCGACCCGATGATTTTGTTGATTACGTGTTCTGGAAAAATGTGGTACCAACAACAAATGTTAACCTTTCGGATTGGTCAACTCAAGAGGTTGTACGCAAAAAGACTGTAACATGGATGCCGCAGTCAGTGCCGCCGTTGCAATCACCAGGCTCTTCGACGAGCTCTTCGGAGAAGAAAGAGAGAAAAGCCAAAAACAGGGCAAGTACCATGCAAGAGGATAATTGGGATTCTGTTTGGAGGGAGGCACTAGAATCACCATTACAAGTGCGATTGGGATCTTTATTGAAACTAGTTTTGAATTTTCATAAATGTTTGCTGAATCAGGAGGTTAAAGGAATAAAAGAGATGGAAGTCAATGCTGCGACAATTGAGGAAGTGAGGGATGATTCAATCGTGTTTCCTGCAACTAGGATTACGGATACATGCATCACTGAGCTTTTAGTACGATATCATGGAACGTATATAGACAAAGTTCTATTATATGGAGGTGCCAAAGTTAATATTATCACTCAAACGGCTTGTGAGCGCTTTGGTCTTGGTGATTGGGGACCTGCTCCCTTTGTAGTTTGCATGGTGGATCAGAGAAGAGTACATACAGTAGGATTGCTCAGAGGAATTGTGCTAGATGTGACTGGTCTGTCCTTTGCTGTTTTGTTAGTGGTGTTAAGTATTGAAGATTACAATCATGAATATCATATTATATTGGGGAGACCATGGCTACGCCAAGCCAAGGTAAAGCATAATTGGGAGGCAAACATGATGACAGTAAAAAAGGGTTGCAGGAAAGTTCGGGTGATGTTAGGAACCTGCAGAAAACTAGTTCAAGCAACATGGCCTGTGATAGCAAAAATAGTGAATATGGTGAAAATATTAGAAGAGGATGAAGAGGAGAAATTCCTAAAGGCTAATCCGGATTTAGTTTCTATTTATCTTGCAGAAGTTTCTATGATTTTAAGGGGAAGTCATTATGGGATCAAGAAATGGCAGCGGGGCCAGAGGGGAAAGAAGTAGCCTTTCCTATTCCAGAACCATTGGAGGAGGTTATTCGGCAAGAACGTGACTTTGAAGCCAAATGAGTAAAGTAACAAGGGTGAAGGAGGATGAACTAGATACAGTCTTTCTAGGAGCTCCAGAGGAGACTAAGCCAATCCATATCAGTCGATGACTTGAGGCTCGGTTCCGAGAGGACTTGATTAAACTGTTGATGGAATTTAAGGATTTTTTCACATGGGAGTATGAGGATATGAAAGGATTGGATCCAAAGTTTTATTAGCATAAGATTAATTTAAAAGCAGATGGAGTGCTAGTTAACCAAGATTCATATAGGATGAATCTGAATGTGGCCAAGAAAGTCAAGGTGGAAATGGATCGCTTATTGCAAGTGGGTTTTATTACCCCTATTGATAATCCATAATGGATTTCTCCTATTGCGGTGGTACCAAAGAAGAACAAGAGAATTCAACTTTGTGTGGATTATAGGAAGCCGAATGAAGTGCATGAGTTAGTTGAGAAGGGCATGGTAAGGCCTAGCTCATCTCCATTTTTTTACCCGTGTTATTAGTGCAAAAGAAAGACGGCACATATTGTATGTGTGTCGACTATAGAGCACTAAATAGGATCACTATCAAGAATAGGTTTCTCTTCCACGTGTAGTAGACCTATTTGATAAGCTACAAGGGTCAACCTAATTCAGTAGGATTGACCTAAAAAGTGGCTACCATCAAATATGGATAGTTGATCAAGACATTGTAAAGACCGCATTCCGCACTACGTTTGGTCTTTACAAATACATTGTCATGACTTTTGGCTTGACCAATGCACCAACCACATTTAACCGCTTGATGGAGAAGCTATTCAGGCCTCACCAAACCTTTACTGGAGTGCTCTTTGATGATATAATCATCTACTCTAATTCATTAGACAAACACAAGCAACATCTCTAGGTAATATTTCAAGTCTTACGAGAGAATAAACTTTATATTAATCGAAAGAAAATTGAGTTTTTCTTACAAGAGATTGAATATTTAGGTCACATTATCTCTCAAGATGGCATCCAAATGGACCCATCAAAGTTAGAGGTAATAAAAGGATGGTCTAATCCGAGGAATCTACATGAACTAAGAAGCTTTATAGGTATGTGTGCATACTATAGACACTTCATAGAAAATTTCCACAAATCGCAGGACCATCATGATATAACAAAGAAAAATGCTAGGTATACATGGTCTGCCAAGGAGAGAAATGCTTTCAAAAAGATTAAAGAAAAGCTTATCTCTCAACCTGTGCTTACACTGCTGGATCTCTCAAATCCATTTGAGGTCCAATGTGATGCTTGTGGTGATTTCCTTGGAGCTGTTTTGCTCCAAGAAGGGCACGCCATAGCCTACAAAAGTCGAAGGCTCGACCCTATTGAGCAAGCTTTATATGAAAAAGGAACTCCTCACAGTTCTACATGCCTTAGACTTGTGGAAGCACTATTTATCGCGGACTCCTTTCATTCTGCGATGGATCACCAAAGCCTTAAGTACTTCATGACGCAGACCAAGCTCTCTGACAAACAAATGAGGTGGGCAAATTTCCTTTCGCAATTTCATTTTCATATTGCTCACATTACTGGCAAGCATAATCAAGTAGCCGATGCACTCTCAAGACAGCCGAGAGTGAATGCGGTTTCCATAGAAGCTCACAATGATCTATCTTCTATGACAAATGAGTACGCTATTGATCCAAATTTTAGAGATGTGATTTCAGCCCCTTCACTAGGGAAGAAAGAGGAACCATTTACCTTACAAGATGGTTATCTTCTCTATGGAAATAGACTATGTGTTACTAACTCACTACGTGAGAAAGTAATGTATGAATCTCATACTCCTCCTTATGCAGGGCATAGAGGAATTCAGTTTATCCTAATAGGGATAGAAACATATTTCTATTGGCCTACCATGAAATCAAACATACAAGAGTATGTTTCAAAATGTGCGGTCTGCCAAAAGACGAAGTTTGATAGAGGGAAGCAACCTGGATTGCTTCAACCCTTTCCAATCCCTAATTCACCATGGGAGAGCATATCCATGGATTTTATCTTTGGATTGCCCAAGTTTATACATGGGAATATGAGAATATGGAGGATAGTAGACAAGTTCAGCAAACAAACAAGCTCATTTTATACCTATCAAAGCCCATCAAATGGAAACCCTCTTCATATCACAAATCTTCAAGTACCATGGCTTGTCGATGTCCATAGTGTCAAATAGAGATCCTAGAATGACCAGTAATTTCTGGAAGGGTCTCTTTGAGAATTTAGGGACAAGGCTAAACTTCTCTTCAGCCTATCACCCGCAAACTTATGGCCAAAGTGAAATAGCTAACCTAACAATTCTTGATCTACTAAAAGCCTATGTAACGGAAGTAGATCAAAGGTCCCAATGGGAGAAGTACTTACCCTTAGTGGAGTATGCCTATAATAATATTGTACATACCTCCACGAGAAAAGCACCTTTTGAGGTAATTGAGGGAAGATCCAAAAGTCCCCTGCTACTTAAGGTACATGGGAATATCTTCGTTGCAGATGAGTATAGCCGAGACCTACAAGAATCTTTCCAAAAGATTATGGATGATTTCTCTACCTCACAACAAAGGCAAAAGGCTACTGATGATAAGCACAGAAGATCCCAAGCCTTTAAAGAAAATGATTGGGTCTTGCTTAAATTTCCCAAGTCTCGATTAAGGCACATGATGGGCAAGAATCCTACGGGACACCAAAAGTACTATGCTAAATTAGCGAAAAGATACTATGGTCCCTTCCAAATTCTCAGACCAATCAATGAGATGGCCTATCAACTCAAGTTGCCCAATCATTGGCTCATACACAATGCTTTCCATGTGAGCCTACTAAAGTCTTATAAAGGAGAGCCACCTCAACAACCAACTATTGAAGACCCATCGAAGATCGAGGACCAAAAAGAGGTGCTACAGCCCGAGTCCGTTCTCCAACATAAAGACAAGGTATTGAGAGATAGTAAGATTATCTGGCAATATCTTATTAAGTTTAAGAACTATCCTTTTGAAGATTCTAGATGGATGCAAGGCATACAATTAAAGGATAACCTAAACCTTGTCAATGCTTACAATGCTTCCCTAGAGTAAGCAAATGTAAAAATGTTTAAAATGAACAAAGTTTTTGTCTTATAACTCTCTTTTTCTTTATTGTCCACAAATGTTAGAAAGTATGCATGCTTAGGATCAATTTGGCGGAGACGACGTCTTCCAAACACCAAGTAGAGCTTATCACTCTACTATGGAAGATTGATAGGACTAATGCGCAGGCATGCTTGCGGCAGTTTAGCTCTCAAGCGCCAAATGGATTAGTCATCCATTCTAGAACGATGTCATAGAGTAAGATAGGGATCCTCTACCCGCTAGAAAAAGGACTAATGAATAGGCTTTATCTTCTCTACCCCATAGTCGAGGACAACTATGATTTCAAGAGAGAGGTAATGTCATAATAACTAATATCTAATTCTCCTAAATGATTTTCTCATGTTAAACTAATCATTTAATATGGGGAAGAACCAAGAGAGAAAAAGCTAGAATATTGGTTAGGCTGGCAGACCAATATTGAACAGTCTCCCAAGGGGTCCAATGAGCATTTAGCAGCCCAATGGCTTGCTTGATTCCTATTGGCCAGAAGATTAAGGGGTACAATGAGAGTTTAATTGCATTATTTATATACCTAAATCTCTCACAAAAGGGGAAAGGGAGACACATGTCACAAGGCTATCACTTATGCTTCTTAATTATCATTGGCTAAGCTTTGGAGGGTCCAATAGGATGTCAGCATGTGCAATTAGCAAGAGGGGTCGACCAAGAGAGAGAGGGGGCTGATTTTTGCAATGCATTAAGACACACACACACACACACACTCACAAAATCTCATGTGTGCAGTAAAGAAGACTATCTCCTTCTCAAGCTTTAATGGAAAGCTCATCACCTACTCCAAGCTTGTGAGAAGGGAGGCCTACACCAACAAATCTTGGCTTTGTGATGCAAATCCAACCGAGAGCCAAGCTCCAATGCATGCTCATCTCCTCTTCCATGCTAATTACTAAGCTATGCTAAGCTATTATGAGTGATTATGTGAGGAGGCATACTTCTTTCTCGTAAGAATACTCCTTCTTCCTCTCGATCTACTCTCATGCCCCGCTCGCTCTCACCATCTTCGAAGGTGTGTGAGGTCTTGGGTCTGAGACCGTAAGGGAATTGATGTTGTGTTTTACAAGTGCGAGCTTGGTTCTTGAAGCTTCCATCTTCATTGCACCAGAAAGTTGTTGAAGGAACACAAAGTATTGTATTGTAAAATGTCTGTCTTGATGGGGGAAATCTATAGTACAAAGCCCCCACAAAGCCTTTTACAAACATGTCTTGAACGCACGTGATATGGTAGTTTTACACATAGTGAACCCCCGGAGACAAAGCCTTTTGGAAGGGGGACCACCGGCTCCATGTAAATCCGGTCCTCAACTATTGTCAATAGCTTAATTTCTCTCTCTTTTTGAAGTATTGTTCATGCCTATCTAGCTAGGTGTTATGCTTTTTGTTGGTCTCTCCATCCAAGCACTATTGCTATGCTCATAAGGAAGCTATTATAATGAAATGCTCACTATGTCTATGTTATTTTTTGCTACACACAAGTTACTAGACCATTAAATGTTACATCTAATAATCTAAGAGAAGAGAGAGATCAATTTTACTAATCTTGATCTGGCTTATGATTCAACCACACCAAATGGGATATGTGTTGTGGCGTATCTTGCACAAAATTTGATGAGGACTATGACTAATCTAACCCCACAAAACATGGTGCAAGCCTAGTTCCTATGTAGCAATGTGACTCCCAATGCTCCAAAGGGGAGTATTCCTTAGAAGCCTCTAGAAGAGACTTTCAAAAGAGAAACTAATCTTGAGAATGAATGGTATTCTCTTGAGAGAGGAATAAGTCCTTCAAGGAAGGTAGCTGGAGTCCTAGGAGAAAGGAGAACCTCTCTTGCTTCTAGGCAAGAGTCTCTAGCCATAAATAAGAACAATTATGGATCATTTGATGAAGATGTTCCACCAAGGGGACACCCTCCCAAAGGTCACCCTCTCCTTCCAAGGATAAGAGATCACCCTCTCCTCTTTGGAAGAAGAAGAGACCCAGATCAAAGTTTTTTAACTATGTCAAGTCAGATGCAAATGACTCTCAAGGAAAAGGAGAATGAAGAGGTCACCTTCATCTCCTTGTTCATCTCCAAGGGGGGAGGATTCAAAATATTTCTCATATCAAGTGCGTAAATCTCTCAAAGAAACCAAGCATAGATGTCATAGATGATCTTTTCTGGTTTGGAATAGAGCTCATTGCTCTAGGAAGCTCAAGGAAGGTGCTAAGAACATCATTCTTCACCTATGCTGGACGTTTTTCAGCTACTGTTAAGGTCCTAAGATTTATGCAATAGCTTGATGCCACTTTTGGTGGCACGACCTTTAGTGAGTCATCAAGACTTCACCAAGTTGGTCTACACTTTACCAAGTTACTGCTAGACATTGGTGGACTAGTCTTTGCACGAAAGTAATAGTCCTCAAGACATGGAAAGAATGCAAGCTTGCTATCATGAAGGAATTTCTAACCTCTAATGTTGAAGATAAAGTTCTTATAGCTTCAAGAAGTTGCAAGCTAGAAGAGGGTGAGTGTATTAAGGACAATGTAGAAAAATTTTGGATATATGTTTCAAAGTGAATATCTACATAGTAGCATAGACCTTATAAAGCAAAAGGAGAAATTTTGTGCTGGGCTCCTTAAGGATATGGGGGCATATGTACCCGTCCAAAGGCCCAAAATAATTATGACAATTGTTCTTGACTCTATGGTCCTTGAATTAATCTCCAAAAAAAAGGAAACAAACCAAATGATGCAATAGGTAGATCTATTAGAAGAAGGGACAATGGTAGACATGCTTCTACTAGAATTTCTCATCCAAAACATAAGATTGGCTATCAAGGTAGAAACAGGTTGTCTCCTCATGAAATAAAGCACTATCATAGGGATAGAAGATGATTTGAATGTGGCAAGCAAGGCTATGCCTTCAGAAGCAGGGTATGAAGGAATCTCCTAAAGCTACTGTTATTGCTATTTTAAAAAAAAGGAGAGGTTGTCTGAAAGGAAGGGCCTCATCCTATGCATGTGTTAAAATGTAAGCATGAACCATAATGCACTTATTTTGTTTCACCTTGGCTCCACAAACGGATTCATATTTGTGGAACTACTCACCAATTGGGATCCATTCTCATGAAACATGATATCCTTTGCCAGATGATGGAGCTTTCAAAGGGAAAGAAATTTCAATCCCTTTCATGATTGAAAAGTTAAGGCTCTATGTGAAAGGATATATGGATAGAGGCTAGATTCCTTTACTCTCTCCACTTAAAAGTAAGGATGTTATGTTAAGAGTGGCATGTCTTCCTAAGCTGGTTGTTAAGTTCTAGACCTCAAACATATGGCTAGAGAGTTTTGTCAATAAAAAGGACCCAATATTCTTATAGTATCCCATGACTCTTTTGACAAAGAACTAAAGAATTATGCTTTTGCTACATGGCTCTTGTCAAATATTCTCGTGATGTTAATTCTTTCTCTTTCCTAATTGTCAAATCCATAAAAAGAGGAGATTCATTCTCCTCATTCCTAGATGAAAACATAAATTTGTTCATCGAGTAAATCCATAAAGTTCTAACACCTAAAATAAAATAGGATAATCAACATAAGATTGAACTTCGTCAAGAAGGTCTACTTTTTTTTTTCCATACTCACATTGTGAGTTGAGAGAATTTATATTAACTCCATCAGAATACATTGTGCCTTGAGCGGGTAGGGTTCCATAAGAGACATAAAGGATACCAACTAGAGATGTTTCTCCTACCCTCTTGAGTGTTCTATGCAGCTCAAAGCTTGCACCCTTCCTTCACCTTTGCCAACAACCCCTCTTCTTGCTCCAACCATATGCACGAGTTCAATGCTCAACCTCACAATATCATCAAAGAGGGAAACATGGAGTTTGTCCTCAAAGACTAAAAGGTTCGTGGACTTCCATACCTGGTTCAAGTAGCAAAATCTGAGTATTTGAGTGCATACCAACATGGCTTGGCTTTGGATACCATGCCCTCCCAAGATCAAGTCATCCGTATAAAAGATTATCTTTTTGCTAACATAGCTTTTGTGAAAGGTGAGTGTAATTTACACTATGTATGCATGGGATGACTTGAGTACATTGCGTACATCATCTAATCCATCTCTGTGCTGCTTAATGTAGGAGAAGTTTGATACAATGTATTGACTAAACACGTAGAGTTTGTTGTCATGGCTTTAAAGAGTATAGAGAGCTTCTTTGTTCAAAGGGACCCAAAGATTGATATCATCACAATCCCAAAAAATGCCACACATATTTTTAGAAGTACATCCTTCATGGCTTGGGGAGAGAAGGGGTACAAGATGACCCCTTTTACAACATCTAAGGTTGCATGTGGACATATCAGCCCTGAGGAGCAAGTATACTTCAATTTTTCATGTGATTATTTTTTAGCAAATTATTTTGATATTATATCATTTTAACATTTCTAGAAAATTTTGTTTAGTGGATCTATTGGATGGAAGTGGCATAGAAATGGCTGAGGCCGCTATTCCTACACAAGATAAGCCATTCTCACAGCAATCAAGAATGCATATCTAATGGTGGAAATTAGAGAGATGAGTATAGTAACACTTGAAACATAAAATGTAAATATGAGTGCCGCTTTACTTAAGCTTCTTTTGTAGGTGTATATTGAGCTTGGTTGAGAAGATAGAGTCCAATAATTCTACGATAAAGAAGCTCCATACATGGGTTGCACATGATTGCGGCTTGTCTTTTGAAGAGGCAATGCAAGCTTACCATGACAAGCACTTTGGAAAATTATTTTTGTGGTGGAAGGCAAGCATATGAGCCACAAACAATGGAGAGGAGCATCTACACTATGCATCACCTACTGTATAAGTATTTACCTATTTTGCTTTATGGATATTTTTGATCGATGTTATATGTTTTTATCAATATTGTATGTTGTCGATGGTGGGTTGGCACCCTTAGGAAAGCATCATGGTACTGGTTGCCTAGCCATCCTAGTAGTGAGTGGATGGATTTGAAGAGAAGAATATTTCTATTTTTTTCAAAGTGGTGTTCATTCCCCTATGCCCACCCGTGAGAGAGTCATGAGCATATTGATAACCTCCAAATTGGAAAATCAACAAGACACATAATAGGTTATGGTGGTAGAGCTTATTCCGTAAGCATTTTAAAAAAAGTAGTATTTTAGGTATGAAAAACTTATGATAGCTCCTCAAATTAAACATAGTAGCATGACCCTTTTAAAATAAAAATCCTCAAGAAAGTCAGAGTAATGGAATCTAAGTTTTCCTTCAGGAGACCAATAAAACAACAAAGTCCACAAAAGAACTAATGACAATCATAATTACATCAGAGATCAAAGTCCCCATGAGTTCCCCAACACACAACCCCCCCCCCCCCCCCCCCCCCCCCTTTTTTTTTTGGCAAAACTCTCAATCGTGAGTGGATTATATTAACAACCCAAAATAATTATAATTACTAGTCATGCCCGTGTCGAGCCATGACATCTTCCAGCAACCATCAGTTTATTGACTAAAGGGGGGCAATCACACAAAAAATGTAAAACACTTGGTTGGATAAAGAGAATACACTTACCCATGTGCTTCCGTTATTATTGCAGTCAAAACCTTGTTCCACTCTTTAGAGTTCCTTTGTTTCCCAATGGCTATAATTGCTTTCTTGATTTCTTGGATGATCTCTATGAACCTGGTTGTTTCAATGACGTTCTCAAATAGTCAACAATTCCTTGCCTTCTAGATGTGTTTAAAGTAACAGAACCTGATGAGTTGTGTACTAATTAAAAGTGGTTGGCTCATGAACACCTTCCCACCCAAGAAGATATCAATCTTGCAGAACCCAATCTTCCATGTATTTTGAACTCACTTGCATGTCTTTCTTGCCAGGCCACATATCTCCGAGAAATCCTTAAAAAGGTGGGGGGGTATCACTTGCTGATTTGCATTACACGCATCTTTCGGGACCAACCCCTCTAGCTAGGACCTTCACCTCAGTTGGCAAGTCCCCCCAAAGTATCTTCCAAAAAAAGACCTTCATCCTAAGTGGCCATTTTGGGCACCAGATGTTCTTAGCAATAGTCACCCATCTTGCCTCCATCCATTGCTTGCCCCACTAATTGTTCAAGGGGGAGAACCAATCCAGCAAGACCATGAGGATGTTGCACACCTCCTTGGTGTGTGGTTTATGGAAGTGTCTGTCTATGGGCCACCGCCATGATTTTCAATCAAACCTAGACTCGCAGGTCGGTAGGTAGCAATTGACAATCCGTTCTAAGACTCTATTTACCATCAATCTTTTAGTCCCATTGAGCTGGAACTGGGATGCTAGTTTTTCTGATCCTTTCCAGTCATTGCTACTATAGTCCCAAAACTACCCAACCGTTGGAGTCCTTTGTTGTTCATCTTTCTGGCCACCTCCCTTCAAGTAGGATTCAACAATATGATTATATAGCCATGGGGACCAAGGAGACATCAAGTTGTGAAATTATCTAGTTACCTCTCCCCATTCCAAGGCCTCAGCTGCTCTATTGCGCTTTCAGGTAGGCTCACTAGTTAAGCCCTGAAGCTTCATGTTAGACCACCCAGGGGAAAGAAACTTGTCATGTAGATCTAGCCCTTTCCACTCACCACCTTGTGAGCATAGTTTGGCATTGTCCATCATGGCCTTTGTCATAATAACAGCCTAAGCTTGTTCTTGATTCGTGATTGCAACCAAAAACTTGGCACATTGGGCCTCTACGTGAGTACTAGGGTTAAGTATTCTAAGACCGCCGTGCTCCATTGGTCTTGTTATTGCCTCCCAGCTTGCCCACTACCAAGGTAACAAGTCTTTATTGTTGTTTTTCCAGAGGAATATTTTCATCCGTTTTGAGAACTCTTTCCAGTTGCACTTGGCTATCTTAAGCAACGGGCCATTAAATGCTATATATGGGAGCATAAACGAGTTGATCACTTTCAATCTGCTCATGAAGGGGAGAAGGACATATTCTCACCTATGCAACTTGATCCTTATCTTATCCAACACCCATGAGAATATTTTCTTGTGGGTTATATCCATCCCAAGAGGGGCTCCTAGGTGCCTAAATACCGTCCCCGGACCACATTGTCGGATCAAACGAGCCATCTTCTGAGAGGGAGGTCAATCTACATTTTTCAATATTGCACTTTGACCCCAACGCAATGGCAAAGGTTTGCACAATCTCTAGAGCCTACTTGATTGCCTGAGGACAAGCTTTGAGAAAGAGTAGTGAATCATCCGCAAAGAGCTTCGCTAGCAACTGGTCCTTATTAGAAAGGGATAGCCCTTGAATCTCCCCTCTTGAAGCAGTGTCTTCAAGCATTGTTACCAGGGGATGAGATCCAATAATAAACAAAAGAGGAGATAGTGGGAAACCTTGCTTAATATGTAATTTTTAACCTCGAAAGTCCCCCACAATCTCTTCATTAAATAAGATCTCAGATTGGCTATCAGCACCCAATGTGCTGACCAACCAACACATTTGCGGCTCGAAGCCCAATGATTTCATGACCTCTTTGATAAAAGACCATGTGATCCTATCATATGCTTTATGTAAATCCAATTGTAGTAATACACACCTTTGCTTAGTGAATGATGCAAACCCTATGCCTACCATTGCTTCTGGAATGTTGTTGTAGATTGATCTTCCTTTTATAAATCCATGTTGATGGGGGGTGATGAACTTGTGAAGTAGGGGAGAGAGCATGAGAGCAGCAATTTTGGTGATTATTTTGCATGCTACTGGCATCATAGTTGTGGGCACCAATGCTTCAACTGGGAGCAAAGAACTTGTTTAGGGATTGGTTTGATAAGGCCTCTTTTGACGCTCAAATTGAGAGCTCCATTGACTAGGGCTTGGTTAGCCATTCATGTGATTGGAGACTTAAGCTCCTCCCAAAATTGCTTGAAGAAATTTTAATCATGTTGTCACATTTACGAGACCTCTTTACCCAAAGTTTGCATCACTAAAGAACATTCCTCCTCTGAGAACACCTTCTCCAAGATGTTTAATATCTGAATGCGATAGCGTTTTTTTGACACTTCCTAGAAGAGCATCTCTGGCTTCATCCACTTCCAGGAAGTGGGCCTTAGGCTAGCCAATGATATGTTACAAGTGGTTAAGCATCATATGAGCCATTTCATTTGGGTCCTTAACATCCTTTCCTTCCACATCGAACAAAGAGTGGACGATGCCCGGATTTATCTTGATTTTGTGGCCCCTAAAGAAGTGGGATTGACTAGCCTCCTTCAGCTGGAGGAAAGTCTCTCTAGATAGAATTCTGGTCTTCTTCACCTCCTCGAGTTGTTGTTTAGTCAAGTCCCATTTTGCTTCAAGTCTCCTTCTGTGCTCGTCTTCAAAAGACAACCCTTCTTGTTTTTAGGTGGTTAAAATCTCTACTTCATATGCGAGTTGCTTTAATCGCTCCTTGCGGTGTTTCTTTCTTCTAGGGTTTGTAGTCTTGAATATTTTTTATTATTCTTGGTGAAGATATCACGTGCCTTAGGGCTTAATAGATTCACATATTTACATTATCACTTAGCAATTATCACCTATTCGGATCCTACCTAAGAAAACCACCCACATGGCTAGGGGCATCTTTTAGGCCTAGTCATCACTTGGGAATCATGCAAAAAACCAAGGTGGTCGGGAGAAGGTTTCTTCATCACTACAACATCATCTTTGAAAAGGTTAATTGCAATTAGCACTTAATCCCACCCTAATCAAGATTCACCTTCATCTATAAACAAGGCCTCTTCTTCCTTGAAATTTATCCAAGAAGGATTGAGAGGATTCATGGCAAATTAGCCTTTATGCTACACCAACCTTTGAGGAAGTCTAGCTAAACTTGAAAGCATCCTTGTAAACATCAACTCTAGTCAATCAAGGCTGAAGTCTTCTATCTCTTGCCATCTTCATCAAATTGGCAAATACTCTCGAAGGGGTTGATAAGTAAGGTGTTTTTTGCTTTGTTATTTTGTTGATTTTTTTTTTCATCTCCAAGACCAACCTATATCTCCATGTCTTCTACTACTTCTACCTCTACTCCTATCTCCATCTCTCTTATTCAAGAAACAATGCTATATCAACAATCTTCTTGTGAAGAAATATTAGTGCACAAGGTACATCTCTTCCCACTACAAGTACATTTCTCCCTGAAGTATCTTTATTGCCTACTACAGGCAATAAAGAAATACTAGTGCACTAGTATTTCTTGTGAAGAAATACTAGTGCACAAGGTACATCTCTTCCCACTACAAGTACACTTCTCCCTGAAGTATCTTTATTGCCTACTACGGGCAAGATTAGGGCTTTGGAGGGAAACTTCTCTTCTCTTCACTTCTCTCATATCTACATTTTGCACATACTAG
This sequence comes from Adiantum capillus-veneris, assembly GCF_014529385.1. Lineage (NCBI taxonomy): Eukaryota > Viridiplantae > Streptophyta > Polypodiopsida > Polypodiales > Pteridaceae > Adiantum > Adiantum capillus-veneris. The sequence continues at coordinate 52,987,832 of NC_140940.1, read as the reverse complement.
AGTTATCCTAGATGAATAATCCACATGATGTGAATTTCTATCGCTTCTAGTTTGTGCGATCTATTACAATTAATGTATGGATTAGCCGTAAAATACACTTTCAACAACGTATAGTGTTTCTCTTTGGCCCAGAAAGGCTCAATGAAATACTTCTTTCATCGGATCCCATCATACTACCCCTTATATACTATAACTTTTCTTTTGACATAAGTGTTGTTATCTTGCTATGAACCAAGAGGATTTGTACACACAATTAATCCGAATTGCTAAACAAAACATATATAAGCACACAATTACAATTCCAAAGAACAATTCGTAGCCTGTTTGGTTGGCAAAGATTGAATGCCATTAACTCATCTATTAACCCTGTCATATTACCTAAGATATGATACGACCATAACCTTGATGTTCTCATCTATGTGTTGTTTTGATATGCTCCTTTGTGTTGTTTCTTTGTGTGTGTGAGTGAGAGAGAGAAAGAGTGGGGCTTCTTTGATTGCACTACCTTCCAAACCCTAGACTTCATGGCATCTATGGTATAACTCCTTCATATAGTTTTTGGAGTTCTCTCACAAACTCTCACAACTAAAGGCCAAGTGCTTTCCTGGCAAGACCCCAAACTTCTTGACAACACGTGATGTGTGCATGGAGCAGACCTCAAGAATGGGAATGGTAGAAGCTCCTTATTTATTTAGTTATAAAAAGAATAATGAAAAGGTCAGTGGGAGACCGAACACGAATGGGGAAGTTCAGACCCGGGCAAAGGCACAACGCCTTTACCTCAGCAATCTCCCACTTAAAGGCAAATGTTCCATAGCAAGGTGGTGAGCAGAGTCATACCAAGTCCAGGTTGGGAGAGCCAAACCAGGCCATGGTGATGTTGAATCTCCATAGAGGCTTGGTTGGTAACTGATGAGACGTGGGCACTCGATATTGATGTTTGGACTGAGCCTCCAATGCTGCTTTCTTGCCTGTTGTGTAGCTCAATCAAAATGGTCCCACTTTGACTGCAACCTTGAGAGAGAATCACATAACAAGGCCGTGCCAAGTGCCACCAAAGAATTCTCCAATATGTGCCTCTCATTAATGCCACCTGTGATGCTGACTGCCGTTGGTGCCTCCTCCAACAACACTGACTCCTCACCTGCTCCTGGTTCTATGCATGTTGAGTGTGTGTGTGTGTGTGTGTGTGTGTGTGTGTGTGTGTGTGTGAGAGAGAGAGAGAGAGAGAGAGAGAGAGAGAGAGAGAGAGAGAGAGAGAGAGAGAGAGAGAGAGAGAGAGAGAGAGAGAGAGAGAGAGAGAGAGAGAGCTGATTGCATAGGTATCTATGTGTAGCCTCCGTCTTTTCTCAGTAGTGCTTCTTATGACACTGATGGCTATTGATGCTTGCTCCAACAATACGGTGCCAGAACCACCTCTCTTAATATGCACTCGTGCTTTCGTGCATGATGTGTGTGTGTGTGTGCACAGGTGTGTGCAAGTGTGTATGCGTGTGAGAGGTTACTACAAGTTTGTGGGTGCATGAAAGGAAGAGAGAGTCGTACAGCAGTTGGGGGTGCCATCCTTGATGGTTGATGGTAATTGGTGGCACACGCGAGAGAGAGAGAGAGAGAGAGAGAGAGAGAGAGAGAGAGAGAGAGAGAGAGAGAGAGAGAGAGAGAGAGAGAGAGAGAGAGAGAGAGAGAGAGAGAGAGAGAGAGAGAGGAGTGTGAGGTCCACATGGTCAACTCGGACATGGTGCAACCCTCATGGAGCTTACAGACTATACATAAATCTCCCTGCCTCTTTCTCTCTTCCTCTATGTCCACCACCCGCATTGTCAACTTTTCCTCCACTTTCCAAAGTGAGGGCATCCCCTCAGGGTATTAAACCCTAGATACCATTTAATCAAACCTCAAAAACAAAACAGTTTGCTACTCCCATTCTATAGATGCAGCCACCTGCCTCTAGCATGACCACTTGCCTCTGTTTCCACCTACCCACTTCTCCTTCACACTTGTCTACACATTGTAATATTCTGCTACTTGCGAAGCAAAAGGATCATGCGAGATTTGAGGAATAAAATCATTTGCACCAGCTACTTGGTGAACGATTTTGTCTTAGATGCTAAAACATAGATCTCCATTTTCATAAACACGAGACTATGCAAACATTGTGGCATTCTCACTCTTGCAAAGGTGGATCTAGGGAGCATGCCAAGCGCATGATAGGTACCAGGATCATGATCATGATCACTATAGTGAAAAACTCTAGAAAACAAGGCAACTATTTAGATTGAGACATCAACGGCTCTTGGAGTGAAATTTCATAGCTTCCTCCACATGTGGGTTCAAAACAAGCATTATCACCCTCAAATCATGGCACGAATTCTCAATGCAGTGAAAGATCCCATTGATAAGCATTACATGAAGAAACCAAACCATACCGTGGCTCTTGGGAAGCCTTATAAGACACATGTAGTTGATGGCAACAGTGGGATCTGACTCAATCAAAACCATGGTTCTCTCATTGACATACATGACATGGTGATGCAGATAAACAATGCGTACATCTTTGGTTTTGAGCAGCACATAGGTTCGAAGGATACTTTCTCCTTTATCAACATCAACATTATCCATACATGTGCACATCGTAGTGGATGCTACTGCCATCCCTATGGAAAAGATGTGCCAGCCATTATGTACATCTGTCAAGTAGTGCATTTAATGGATGTGGTAATGTGCAGATTGACTCAGCAGGCCCCTATCATAGTTACGGATGCACCTAAACATTGCGCACATCTCTGGTTTTCAGCAACATGTAGGATCAAAGGTTACTCTCGCCTTTATCAATAGCAACATTCTCCATACATGTGCACGTCCAGTGGAGGCTACTACCATCCCTATGGAAAAGATGTTTCAATCATAATGTACCTCTATCAAGTAGAGCATTCAATGGATGTGGCAATGTATAGATGGACCCAACATGCCCCTATCATAGTTAGGATGCCCGTTTTGACACGTTATCTACACACATTGTCAAATATTATTCTCTAAAGAGTCGTTGAAACCACATGTTCGCGCTTGGAAGATTGGAGTGATACCCATGAAGGACTGAATGATTGGAATGGATTGATTGCGGGATATGCCCAACTTGGGCAGGGCCAAGAAGCTTAAGGCTATTTTTGGCAGATGCGAAGCCAGGGTGTCTCACATACGCTTGCATCTTGAAGGCATGTTGTCTCATAAAGTGCATTGATTGTAGGATGGGTAATATGTATACCAAGTGTGGTGCACTTCTTAGAGGGCATTGTGTATGCAAGTGTAGTGCACTTCTCAGAGTGCAATAGATGCTCGATGAGCTTCTCGTTCGCAATGTGGCATTACACAAGATGCTGTAATGAGCAAAAAACTTTACGATAGTATTATTAGTGAGGGGTTGCTGAAAGAAAATGGAGAACATCCACCACTGCCATCACCCGTTACCTCGACAAAACGTGCTACTCGTTGCTGAAAGAAAATGGAGGACATCCACCACTGCCATCGCACGTTACCTCGACAAAACGTGCCACTCTCCAATGCTTCTACTTGGATGACCCTTATAGTAATGTGCAAAAAACTTTACGATGGTATTATTAGTGAGGGGTTCCTGAAAGAAAATGGAGAACATCCACCACTACCATCAAAAATTTAATGTGTTAACAAAGCCTTAAAATACAAAATATGTAAATGCAAAAAATGGTAAAGAGAATAATTTTGAATACTTGTGTCTCTCTCTATCTAGGTGGTCTTTCTCTCTCACTAGTACCCTTTATTATATTAGTCAAATGGCCATAGCCCATCGTAGTATTAACCTTTCTACATCATAACTTAGACTATCATGTGATAGTTATTAGGATACTATTCACACACCTCACATGGCTCTATCAGAAGAAGATGGTGCCAAGGGGCCATAACAATATTCACACATACCTCACATGGAGATCCCTAATTTCTAGGAGTTCTCGTGCCCTAATTTTCAAACTTGTGTAGTATTGGTGGCACTTTCAATCACATGTAGGAAAGAGAGTGTAGGAAGACTTATATTGTTTGCTTCTTTTAAATAAAAATGTTAAAACATTTTTTTTTTTGAAGATAAAGCCTTAATGGAGGGCACATACTGGCCCTTCGTTGAAGAGCTTGATGACTTCCTTTTTAACTTTTTGTTTTTAAAGATTATTTCTGTTTGTCTCATTTGGATGAGCTTTTGTTTAAAATGCCAACGTGACTCGTGACCCTTGCCCTTGTTTTAGATGATGCTGAAAGCTGAGTTCAAGAAGCTCTTTTAAGAAGCTAAAAGAGCCCAGTACAAAGTCACGTTTGCACGTTTCCACCTTTTCTTTGAAGAGTGACTCTTGGATCTTTAGTTTTAGAGTCTAGCACGAGACCTTTATGATGAGAGGACAAAAGGCTTGCACAACATTTTCACATGGACAATTTATAACTATATCTATCTATCTATACTCTATACTCTTTTTAAAGTGCTCTAAATAATGACTATATCTATCTATACTCTTCTCAGCCTAAAGTGCTTAAGAAACAACTCATATGCTCTTGTGTGATCATGCTTATTGTTCTTGGGATGCTTTATGCCTTAGCATGATTGGACCAGGTTTGTGATGGTAAAATTTTTGTGTTCTTATTTTAATATAAAACTCACTATCTAACGAGTTTTGAGGGAAAAAAAAAAACATCCATGTGTCCATCCTCGATCCCTCAAATTTGAAGATGACTCTAGTTTTTTTTTTGCAGGCCATAACAAAATATTTATATCTATCTATTTATTTGTACTAGGATAAATGGGTCATATATGGGTCTATTCTACATTCCATTAATTAATTAAACGCCAAGCTTCCTGTTTAGTCTTGGCAGAAAGAAAACGTCTCTTGCTCTAGCCATTCCCACACAACCCCAAGCCCCCATGTGTAGTTGCCGCTCCCCCTCCCTGCCTCATAATGTTTGTCTCCCTCTCTCGCTCTCGTTTGCGACCATTGTTCGCATAGATGTTCCTTGAATCCGCCTTTTGATTTGTGGTCATTCGCAATCGCAGAGCTCTCTTGGATTCGCTCTCCCACCACAACAAGTTTGGCTTCTGCTCGCACTCTCTTTGCTCCATTCGTGACACAAAGAAGACTTTTGCCATGCAGTGAGAGCTCTCCAAGAACTCATCGCTCTCATTTGAGGATGCGAGGCCACAGCTATTCGAATCACTGCCGCATGCAAGGTTGGCCCCTCGCCATTGCTTGTGTATGCACAATGACCACTTGTAGCAATGGGCGAGTCTCTAGAGCTCATCCTTGAGCGAGGATGAAGGGTTGCCTTGCGTGAACAGATCCGCAAGAGAGATGGAGAGCCAGCGAGGCAGAGTCCCGCATGTAGATGTCGAGGAGAGAGAGAGAGAGAGAGAGAGAGAGAGAGAGAGAGAGAGAAAATCTCTGATACAAGCCACACCTAGCACCTCCCAATGATCACGTTGCTCTCCCTCTCTCTGCCCTCTGCAAGTCCTACCATCTCTGTCCACCTCACACATGTCAACCACCTCTTTTTTCCCTCTCAAAACAAAGCAGCCTCTCAATAAATTTTTCGCAAAATGCCCTTCAAATTTTCCAAAATTCCCAAAATACCCCTACTCAGCTGCCCGCTTTCCTATTCAAACTAAAAGATTAAACATTTTGCTTTACTTTACATCCCGTTAAACGAAAGTATATCCCTAGATTCTACTAAAATTAATGAATGCAAAATTGAACGGGCATAGTAGAACCTTTAAATGTAAGAGTCAATAGTGGGACATTTTAAATTGAAATGATTCAATCTTGGGATAGGATGAATTGTTTTGAACAAAAGTGCCATGAAAAGATAGCTCATCTAATGCACTCCACGTTCCTAATGCTATTTGTATCATGATTATCAAGATTCTGAAAGATATTTGATGTTTACTTTGAAGGTATTCTAGTATTGGCTGCCGCTTGTTATTGGCCCCTTTACCCTATAGATAATGGGGGAGAGATTTCGGCACCCTCCCTCGGACACGTGTCGCAACGAGATTATTTTGGGGTGTCTCGTGTAGCCAGGCGACACATGCGGAGAGAGAGAGAGAGAGAGAGAGAGAGAGAGAGAGAGAGAGAGAGAGTCCATTTTCGACCCAACAGTCCAAGAGTCTTGAGCGTGGTTGGGGGCGGGGGGGGGGGTGGGTTGGGTTGGTAGGAAGGGAGGGAGGGAGAGAGAGAGACGCTTTAATGGTTCGTGATGGTGGAAATGCTCTCTGCATTTAAATACAACATGTCCGCTCCCACTATCATCACCACACTTCTTGCAAGCTCCATAAGGCTTCTGTTTGGACCCTTTGTGAGTGTCTTTCTCTTTCTCTCTCTCTCTCTCTCTCTCTCTCTCTCTCACACACACACACACACACACACACACACACACACACACACACACACACACACACACACACACACACACACACACACACACACACACACACACATATACACATATGCGATACCAATTTATGCAATTTTTCTCTTCTCATTCGGGCAAATTGGGTGTTTCAACATCAAACTAAGACTAAACGCAGAGGTCTGTATTCTCTTGCTTCATAATCAACATATAGGCTGCAAGCCAAGGTCTCTCTCTCTGTATCTCTTAAGCTCAAAACCCCATTTAGGATTTTGGGATAATTAGTACAAGATGAAGAAATCAATATTGGTTGTTGCAAGAGAGAGAGAGAGAGAGAGAGAGAGAGAGAGAGAGAGAGAGAGAGAGAGAGAGAGCTCTTGGAAGCCTAGCTCCAATGGCAGCATCAATGCCAAACATAATAGAACTTGCCAGGTATGTTTCTTCTTCTTTAGCAATTCACAACCTGGTGCATTTGGTACATCTCTCTGTGTGTGTGTGTGTGTGTGTGTGTGTGTGAGTGAGTAGTTATGTAGCTTGAATGCGATGTTTCCAAGAAAATGTGTATTTTGGTAGACATGTGAGCACATGAAAGATCTAACAGAGAGAAAACAATTATTAGAGCTAATAGGGAGAAAATGGTACATTCTATATGCATCTTAGTGTGCCTTTAAATTGCAAATTTGATGTTTGCTTATACTACCTTTTGGAAAATGTTGTGGCCTTGCAAATTGGAGATATGAGAGATTTATCCACTACATAGTGCGATGGTTCCATACACAAAGTGTCTAAATGCTTGTAATATCTTCTCAGGGGGTGCACCTTTAAGAAACTATTCATATAACGTGCGTTCAAAGGGTATTAAAAAAACCCCTTTACTTACATGTTTAAGGTAATAAAATGACCTCTTTTTCTTAAAACTTACGGATTTTTCTCTAAAATCAATTAAAAAACATTTTTATTAATATAATCCTATTAAAATTTTAAAGCTTTGACAATTAAAAAACCCATTCGTGTGAACCCACGTGGTAACTTACATATCTAAGAGGTGAACCCCAGATAATCTCTTCTCTTTTCTCATTTCTCACGGCTAGGTAGGTATGTTAGTACATTTCAATCTTGAAATGTGTCAGTTGTCTTTTTTCAATTGTCATGTAATAGTTGATCTGCTCTTAAATTTCTCTACCACTTAGCTTTGTTACCTTTGTCCTCCTATAATAGAAGAAGGGGCATTTCTGCTCTTACGTGCTTCTTTTGGTACTCATTAAGCTTTATTATGTGAGAATGAGGAATCTAATTGACAAGTTGCCTTTGTATTCTTTTCGATTTTATTGGAAAAGGTTATAAGTTATACATCATTGATTGACAAAGAAACATACGTAGGTTTAACTACAAATTTTCACCATGACTGCAGTGCAGAATATCTTCCTAATGGCTTCTGTTTCAATGATTTTTCAATGAGTTTAGCAAAGGTCTTGAAATTTTGGTCTCTATTGAGGTTACTTTAATCTATATATATATTGTAGATAATGAGGGGAGGGATTCCGGCCCCCTCCCTCGGACACGTGTCATAAGGAGATCATTTTGGGGAGTGATGCCTGCAGCCCGACGACACACACACACACACACACACACACACACACACACACACACACACACACACACACACACACATATATATATATATATATATATATATATATATATATATATAATATATATATATATATATATATATATATAGAGAGAGAGAGAGAGAGAGAGAGAGAGAGAGAGAGAGAGAGAGAGAGAGAGAGAGAGAGAGAGAGGCATTAATGGTTAGCGATTATAGAGATGCCCTCTGCGTTTAAATACAACAAGTTGTTGAAAGCCCGCTCCAACTATCATCACCACCCTCTTGTCAAGCTCCATAAGGCTTTTGTCTGGCCCCTCTGTGGGCCTCTTTGTTGTTGAGGCTCCATGCCAGGCTACGCTCCAAGATGCACTCCCCACTAGCTCTATAACCCACTATTGCACATCGCCTAAACTATGGAGCAGGCAAATCCCCAATCACTACCCAGTGTATGCTCGGCCTTTGAGACACAACTCCCTATCCACACTCCATCTCCTTGGCCTCTGCAAGAAGGACAATATTGCTGACAATCAACCTACCGTCGACATCTTGATTCGCTCGGCTACTGAAACTCCATGACGTGCATGTAACCCACTGCTGCACATCACCTTGAAATCTATAGGAGGCACCCCCTCCCTTGCTACCTCTCTGTGGTAGCAATTTCATGCTGCCCGTCTCGCATCTTCTGTAGCTGCACATGCAACACGAGTGCAATTGTTTGTCGCTCTGCGGGTGCCTTGGTTGGCATATATGCCAAATGTGGTGCACTTTACAAAGCACAAAAAGTGCTCAAGGAACTTCCTGTTCGGGATGTTGCTTCTTGAAATGCATTTATTGTGGGATATTCCCAACTTGGGTATGGATAAGGAGCTTTAGGTTGTTTTTAGTGGATGTGAAATGATGGTGTCTCTCCAAATGCACTCATCCACACCCTAGGCTATTTGCAGGCAGATGCAGAGTGACAGTGTGTCTCTAGATTCAATGTTGTCGCATGGAGTGCATTGATGACAGAAAATGTCCAAGACGTTTAGTGAGGGAGAACGTTGTTTGTCGCTTAGTGGGCCTTGGTCCGCATGTATGCCAAATGTGGGGCACTTATAAAGCACAAAAAGTGCTTGAGGAGCTTCCTGCCTAGGTTGTTGTCTCTTGAAATGCACTTGTTGTGGGATATGCCCAACTTGGGTAAGGCCAAGGAGCTTTGGGTTGTTTTCAACGGATGAAAAGCAAGGGTGTGTCTCCAGATACAATGCTGTCTCATGGAGTGCATTGATTGTAGGATATGTGCATCGGGGTCAGTGACATGAAGAGAGAGAGCTATTTTTAGCAGATGTAGATAGAGGACATCTTTCAAAATGAAATCACGTAGACTTTCACCTTGAAGGAATGCTTGAAGGAATGTGGCATTACACAAGCATGTTGCCGGGTTACACAAGGAGTGCATTGATTGCAAGATATGTCCAAATGTGGTGCACTTTATATAGCACAAAAAGTGCTTGAGGAGCTTCCTATCCAAGATGTCATCTCTTGAAATGCATGGAGTGCGGGACATGCCCAACTTGGGCACGGCCAAGGAGCTCTATGCGTTTTTCAGCCAATGCAAAGCGAGGGTGTTTCTAGATGCATGTTTCTCATGGAGTGCATTGATTGCAGGATATGTCCAACAAGGTTAGGGTCAGGAAGAGAGAGAGGTATTTTGAGCAAATGCAGAGAGAGGGCATCTCTCCAAATACAATCACACACACTTGCACTTGAATGCATGTGGGATTACACAAGTGTGTTGTCGGGTTACACAAGGAGTGCATTGACTGCATGATATGTACAAATGTGTTGTACTTTTTAAAGCACAGAAAGTGCTTGAGGAGCTTTTTTTTTGAGATGTCATCTCTTGAAATGCACTGATTGTGCGATATGCCCAACTTGGGTAGGGCCAATGAGCTCTTTGAATTTTTCAACGGATGCGAAGCAAGGGTGTTTCTTTAGATGCAATCACATACGCTTTGGGCTGTTTTTAACTGCTGCAAAGCAAGTGTGTCTCTCAAGATGCATGTTGTCTCATGGAGTACATTGAGAGTGGGATATGTCTCCCAACACTGTCAAGTTCAGGAAGAGAGAGAGAGGTTTTCAGCAGATGCATAGAGAGGGCACCTCTCCAAATGCAATCACAAACACTTGCACTTTGAAGGCATGTGGCATTTCACAAGCGTTTCGTCGGGTCACACAAGGACAACATTGAATATACGATATATCCCAAATGTGGTGCACTTCATAAAGCACAAAAAGTGCTTGATGGGATGTCTTCTTTTGAAATGCATTGATTGTGGGGTATGCCCAACTTGGGCAGGACCAAGGAGCTCTGGGCATTCTTCAGCAGATAGGAAGCGAGGGTGCCTCTCCAGATGCAATCACATATGCTTTCGACTGTTTTCAGTTGATGCAAAGTGAAGGTGTCTCTTCAGAAGCATGTTGTCTCATGAAGTGCATGGATTGCATGATATTTCCATTAGGGGTTGTTGAACGAAAACGTCAGGCTTGGCACTGTCTTGATCAACATGTATGCCAAATATGGTGCACTTCATAAAGCACAAAAAGTGCTTGAGGAGATTCCTATCCGGGATGGGCAGGGCCAAGGAGCTTTGGGCAATTTTTAGCGGATACAAAGCGAGGGTGTTTCTCCAGATGCAACCACATACAGTCTGGGCTGTTTTCAGCTGATGCAAAGCAAGGGTGTCTCTTGAGATGCATGTTGTCTATGGATTGCATTGATTGCATAATATGTCCAATAGGGGTTGCTGAACGAAAATGTTGGGCTTAGCCCTACCTTGGTGTTAGTAGCAAGCTAACTCGGATAACATTTTTCGGAGCATTTATTGTGAAAACACTTATTATTTTCATGAATCGAGAATATTGTAACTCCTAGTTTCTAGATAAACAGTGTAATTGATGAGCCGGGGATACAAGCTTCCAGATTGTATCAACCTATCTTTAGTTAGAGCTCCCAAATTATTAGTTTTGACCACTAAAATCTTGACTAAGGTATAAAAGTCAATTTTTGTAAGTATTTTATAAGTTTTAGATAATAGAAACACAATGTGAGCTAATGATGCTGACTCCTTTCCTTCGCATGCTTTCTACTCCCTTCTTGGTTGTCACATTGCAGTGCTGTCTATTGCGTTGCAACCGCAGGTAAGAGCTCTACGCATTGACGCAAGCATTTCATGGTAATTCGTAGCTCTTGGCGTCGCCGACAGCCCACGGCCTAATTTCGTCATAAGTAGGAATTTAAGCTTCAAAATTATAAAATAAGTATAGGTGGGGTATTGGGGCATCATTACTAAGCATTTAGATGCATTCTGAGTTGATGCATTCTGAGCATTCTGAGTTGAAAACGATTAGGTCAAAAAACTCATTGCTGCTGCTAATAATCGCGATTTTCACTTCACCTAAAGTGAGATTTGATACCATAAGCATATGTGAACATTTTGGTCATCAAAAAGTACACTTAAATTGCAAAAAATACACCTCACCTTGAATTTGGCCAAAAGTTCTCAAAAAACTAAAAAAACATCAATTTTTGGAGCAACTTAACAAAATAACAGTGAACATTGTCAAAAAGACTTCAATTTTTTGAACTAAAGTCAATATAGAAAGTTTTGTTTGATGAAAAGTCTAAATATTCCTAAAAACATTACATAACATTCCACTAAAAAAACAATTACATCGTCGAAAGCTTACAATTGAAGACTGAAGACTTTCAATTATCCTTAAAATTTTTCCATCTAATTTTTTATGGTTTGTTGACAAAGATGACCAAACTTCTTCAAAGTGATACCATAAACAAGAATTTTCATATCCTTCAAGTTTAATTTATTGAGACGTAGTTTGCTATTTTTTGTTTTCTTGTTCTTAGTCACCTTCATCACCTCAAGTAGTACTTACTTGTATTTTTATCTTCTCAAACTGCTTTGTATCAATGAACATCAATTGAATACAAATTTACAATACACTTGTATCATAGAATACATGAGTATGAAGATTTTTGCTCATTTGTTGTGTATAAGTATTTTAGAATTCAAGGTTTTTTTATTCTAGAAGACAAGAGTACTTCAATCTTGTATTCCGAGATACAAGTTTTAGCACTTTTCTATTTTAGAACACAAGATTGTAACAATTTTGTATTTTAGAATACAAAATAACAACAAAAGTATTTTAGAATACAAGTTTGTAACCCATGTGTATTCTGGAATACAAGTTTGTAGCACAAGTGTATTCTGGAATACAAGTTTGAAGTACAAGTGTATTCTGGAATACAAGTTTGTAGCACAAGTATATTCTAGAATACAAATTTGTAGCATAGGTGTATTCTAGAATACAACTGTGCTGCAATCTTGTATTCCAAAACACAAAAAGAAGGTTTTGCTCTATCCAGAGGTCGTATCTAGGTATGTCTTTTCCATCTCCATCTCCATCTTCATGTTCTCCATCTCCTTGTTCTCTATGTGAATTCGCTTTATGTTCACGTGTGTACTTTGCATAGCTGTGTGCAAATCGTTTTTGCATTTTTGCGCGTGGGCGAATTTTAAAGGTAATTTTCGGGTCCCGAACTTGGATAAGCATATTCAACATTCCGTGAAATTCTCCATCAGACGTCTTTTCAGAGCTGTTTATGCCCTCAAATTGTTTTTTTTGAGCATCACAACAGAAGATAGTTTTCAGCCCCATACAAAAAAACTTCCTGTGTATCTTATAGAAAACAAGTATTGGTGTGGAGATTAGAATTACACATGTATGATGGATTGTAGATACAAAGAGAGCTATGTTTTGTTAATCTTGTGCAGAGAAAGTTTCCATTGGTTGTTTGATACATCGGTTGTGTAGATCTTTGTACACATGGTGCGGATCTATTTTTATATGCATAAGGACTCAACAAGAAAGCAAGTGTGATTCTTCTTTCTTGATGTACTTTTCAATGAGTGTAGGTTGGATGGTATAAACTACTCTCTTTGGTCTTCCTTGGTCAAACAAGTACTTGTTGTAAGAAATTTGTGAGATTATGTGGTTGGCTTGGAGATTGAACCTTTGAATGTAAGAGATAGTGTGAGTACTACTGTAGCACCTATTGTTGTTGAGACACTAGAGCAACGGAAATGTAACTAGCATAATACACTTGCTTTTGGTATCATTTTGTTAACATATAAAGATCTATTGTGCCATAACTAAAGACATACTTTGATTTTTTTGCTTTAAATACACATAAATTCTTAATTTTCCACTTAAAAAATCCTTGAAATATGAGGGATTTTTTAATCTTCTTTGGTTTTTTTGTAATTTATATCCTTCTTGTTGTTTTTAAGTATATATTTTGGATTTGGCGTGCTTGATAGCAAGAATTTATGGTTCTTTTGTCGATGTTTGCAGCTTCTTCTTTCTAAAGACTTCTCCTTCTAGTGATGCCCATGTTTTTAAGAAGCAAAGAAGAGGTCAACCATTTAGTCTCCTAATCAATCTTCATCTTCTCTAATTGGTTTAGGTCGTACAAGTTCACTTACTCCCTCACCTAGTAAACTTGCTCCCATCAGTCCTCACTTTCAAGCAATTAGGATGCGTGTGTCAACTGTTGGAGCAAATTCTAGAAGACAATTGCTTCCATCTCCTTTCGCTTTTGTGGTGCTCCTCGATGGCATTTATTAGCTACTCATCAATTTCTAGAACAAGCTCAAGGTATTGATGAGACTTTACCGATGCTGCCTTTACAAAGAGCCATTTGTTCCCCCTAGAGGTATGCTTGCTACCTCTCATAAACAAAAAAAAGCATCAACTCATGATGTTCAAATCCTTTGGGAGAATGCACTACACAAGAAGCCTGAAGGTCATGCTTGGTTAATTCAAGTAGGTGTTTTTGGGCACAATCAAACAATTATTGAACCTCTTATTTCTTTATGTCGTTGATGATAAAGGTCTCAACAATGAGGAAGCGTTGTGAGCGGGATGGAAACACACGGAACGCCTCTATCATGACCCGACACATACTCTTGGAAGGATATACACACACACTATGGGGCACCACTCGGCTTACACAACCCACCTCAGAAATTCTCCTCTCTTGAGTTGAGTTTTTTCTGGTCTTCTCTCAGTTTTTTCAGTTTCCACACTTAGCTTTATTACTTGGGCACCCTTGGACTTTTAGATGACCTCAAATGGACCCCGAACAGGCCCAAAACTGACCTCGTAGTGCATAGTTGTCACCCTGCTGCATCCTTGCGCACACCTGACAATAATGCATCCTTGCGCACACCTGGAAATAATGCATCCCGCCACCACGTGAAGTGGCCCCAAAATATGGTCCTCATGATGACCTTTTTGCATAATTATCACAAGAAAACACCCACGTTGTGTTCGTACTTCTCCACGTGCAAGTATTGACCCCATTCGCCCTCTTGACGCCACTAGATGCCATCTGACGCACCTATTTACCTCATGTCGTCGACCCGTGGATAGCTTCCTCGAGAAGTTTTGCGCACTACCAAATCCTCATTATTGTAGAAAAAACACACTGGTACTGGTAATAGTGAAAATCGATGCACTATGTACATGCTGTCCTACCTGTACAGATGTGGGCCCCACGTAACCACCTGGCTCTGGAAAATGGGCAATCCTTTATTCGATGCACCATGCATGTATATGTACATATGTGCAGTCCCTTGATCCAAAAAACTCTTGACAATGTTTTCAAAGTGATACCTAGCACAATATTTTATATTGTCTTCTAGAAGGGAAAGAAAAATAAATTGTGAATGACAAAGAGAAGAAATATGCTTTCAAACTTCCTTCATAATTTTAGTTTTTAGTTTTGTTTATGAAGCTTTGTTGTAAAAGTAGAGATAATCTTGTTACTTAACTTTGTGAAAAATTAGATGCAAAATTTGGGGTTTGTAAATTATAAGCATGTGTTTTATTTGCATTTTTCATCACAATAGTGAAATCACAAAGTTTATGTTTTATTAATTGGTCAAAAATTGATGTGATTATGGGAATGTAATTTTTTTGAGTTAAACATGTGATTGTAAATTTGTCAATTCTCCATTGTTTTCAAGATCATTCATGGTTAAATGAAGCATGATGTAGAAATTTTAAGATTTTTTAGCCATAATTTTTTTGGAGAAAAACTTGCGAGCTTAAATGCTCATTTTTTGGGGTTTTTGGGCTATTTTTTGGTTTTTTTGTGGCAATCAAAACTAGACCTCATGCCCTGTTGTAATTTTTGAGAATGTAGTTTTTTTGTGGCAATCAAAACTAGACCTCATGCCCTTCTCCATAGCTGAGAGGTCTCCACTGATCATTTGTGTCATCAATTCCTGCTTCTTTGACAATTCAATCTTGGTTTGCATCATCCCTTCAATCACTTCATAAGGCCTTTCACTTTCATCTTCAACTTCATTCGCAAATGCAACTAAACCAGACTCATGGATTTCTTTGTCCATCAGAAGAAGTGCAACATCAACAACCTCATCACTGCTGGTAGTACTATCACTATCCTCATCAGACACTATGGAATAGTCCTCATCACTAGACTCATCCTCATCTTCATAAAGATCCTCCAATCGTTTCCTTGTGTCCATATTATATAGCTTCTTGGCACCTGTCTTTCCATAGAGGCTAATAGTATCACGTCGCCAATCTTGAACAGCTCCCACTTCACGTAACCATGGTCTGCCCAGTATAATAGGATATGCTCCCAACCCCGTTGGCACCACATGAAAATCAACCACTGCCTTTGCATCATATGCCTCCACTTCTAAGCTCTTTACAACACCCAAACATGTTACTTTCTGATGGTTTGCCAATCTGATCCGGAAGGTTGACACCCCAGTCACTGTGAGACCCATCTTCTCAACGCATGAGTGTGTTATGACACATATTTGGGATCCACCATCCACATAGCGTTGTCCCATATTTTTTCTTTTGTGCCACACATCTACTATTGGGAAAATGTTTGGTAGCTCATCCATTGCCAACACCTTTACTGAACCTCTCTCTGGCTCTCTCTCCATTGGGTTAACCATCCTCTTCCATTGTCGCTTTAGCTTAGGCACCATCTCTATAAGCTGCCCAAAGGTAACATCGGCTTTCCTGCTCGTCAGATCCTCCTTTAAGTCATTGCTTAATTGCCCATCCCCTAGTGGAAAATCTGAAACATGAAACTTGCGACAAGCTCTCCTTTTCCTCTTGGCCTTGACATCTTCACCTTCATGACTCTTTCCCTTCTTCTTACTAGGACCTAGGGCACTTCTACCTTCCTTATCCTGTGTGGTCCTCTTCCCAATAGGCATCAGTAATGTATCCTCTAGCTTTGATGCCTTCTCCAAGGTGACCACACTTATCACTTTTGTCTTTCCCTTTTCCTCTTGGGTTAATCCACTGGTTCCTTCATCTCTCTTAATTTCAATGCCATAATCATTTGATCTAGTTAGCACCTGTCTTGGCAATGGATACATGTCTCCACCCATCCTTGGTGGCTTATCACATTGCGGGATGATGTGACCCAACTCTCCACAATTATAATGTAAAGAATGAGGATGCAAGAGAGCTACACAAGACAAGCACAAAGCAGACAAAGATGGAAAGCTTCTTCTTCTTCTTCACAGAAAAGAGAGTACAAAATGACTAAGTGCTAAAGCTGAAAAGTAGCACATTTGTACATGCGATCACTAAGTGTGAACTCGCTAGAAGCGTACTAGGCTGGCACTATAAGTGTAGTCCAGCTGTAGAATCACTGGCAGAGATCCTCCGTGTCGGTCACCTAACGCGCCAATGAGTAAATGCCGTAAGCGGCCAAGACCCATAGTGGATGCCAGCTCAAGGTGTAGAGCTCGACATCTAAACACTCCCCCTCGAGCTCTGCATGTCGTAGAGTCCAAGCATAGTCCGGAAACATCGAAGCTTCTCAGCTCCGAGGGCCTTGGTAAAGATATCCGCTATCTTCTCCTCTGTGCTGACGTAGACCAAGTAGATGTCGCCCGCCAACACTCGCTCTCGAACGTAGTGGTAATGGACCTCTATGTGTTTGGTCCTGGCATGGAACACTGGGTTCCTAGCCAACTCCATGCTGCTGAGGTTGTCGCAATGGATGAAAATCTGCTGCTCCACCTGCACTCCCAAGTCCTCAAGTAATGTGCGACCTCTGTACTCGGCCTCTGTGCTCGATAAAGCAACCGCAGGCTGCTTTTTGCTGCTCCAAGTAACAACAGCACTCCCAAAAGAGAACATGAAGCCACTCGTAGATCTCCTATCAACAATGATACCTGCCCAATCTGCATCTGTATACCCATACAATGCTAATGGTGCATCTGTTGCATAGAACAATGCGTAGTCAAGAGTACCTTGCACATACCTAAGTGTGCGTCGTACTCCATCCAAATGTGACTTCCTCGGAAGCTGCATGAACTGACTCTCCAAGCCTACTGTGTAGCTCAAGTCTGGCCTCGTCATAGTCAAGTAGATTAGACTACCCACAATCTTCCTGTACATGCTGACATCCTTAACAACATCACCCTTCTCTGCACTCAGCTTTGCATTCACATCCAAGGGAATAGAAATTGGCTTACAATCAGCCATACCATACTTTGACAACATGTCCAAAGCATACTGTCTCTGTGATAGCCAGGTGTCCGGCTGTCAGGACACCTGGTGTAAGGAAAGTACAAGAAGATGCTAGAGGGCAAAGGAGTGACCCAGGACCGCGCAGATCTAATAGAGTCAGAAATCCAGTTCAGAAATTGACTTATGATGGGTATCTAGCGCATCACCAAGCGTACTGTCTCTGTCTCTATTGACTTATGATGGGTATCTAGTCCTGATCACCTCAATGCCAAGAAAGTAGCGCAACTCTCCTAAATCTTTCATTTCAAACTCCTGTTTGAGAAGACCCTTCACATGGTCAATCTCCATAGCATTGTCACCAACAATAATAAGGTCATCTACATATATGGTAATGACCACAATCCCCACATCACTCTCACGTACATAGAGTGAATGATCAGCATGAGCTCTCCTAAAACCAATACTGACAAGATACTTGGCAATCCTGTCATACCATGCTCTAGAGCCCTGCTTCAAACCATACAAAGCTTTGAGAAGACTGCATACATAATCTCGGTAACCTGGATCGACATAACCATGTGGCTGATCCATATACACTTCCTCTTGCAACTCACCATTCAAGAAGGCATTCTTTACATCCATTTGATGCATAATCCATCCTCTAGTGCAGCCACTGCTATGACAGCTCTCACAGTCGTCATCTTTGCCACTGGAGCAAAGGTCTCCTCATAGTCTATGCCATACGTCTGTGCATAACCCTTTGCGACCAGCCTTGCCTTGTGACGCTCAATGTTACCATCAGCCTTATGCTTGGTTTTGTACACCCATTTACAGCCAATAGCTTTCTTGCCACTTGGCAATGGCACCAATTCCCATGTGTCGTTTTCTTCCAATGCATCCATCTCTTCATTCATTGCATCATCCCAATGCACATTTCCAATTGCATCCTCAAAACATGTGGGCTCCACATCCTGTATCACCTTAGCCATGTAGGCTTGGTGATGCGATAGATACCCATCATAAGTCAATTTTTGAACTGGAATTCTAACTCTATTAGATCTGCGTGGTCCTGGGTCACTCCTTTGCCCTCTAGCATCTTCTTGTACTTTCCTTACACCAGGTGTCCTGACAGCCGGAATTTCAAATTCCTCATCAAGACTTTGTTCAGAACCATCCGAATCCATGTCTACATGTGAAAAACCTGATGATGCATCAGCCATAAAGGGAGGTTCATCAATCTTTTCCTTTCCTTTTCGTGATACATTCCCTGTACCTGTTGGTGGAGTAACCTGCGTACGTAGTCTACCATTCCATGGTTTCTCAACAGAGCCACGAGAAGAGGACTCTTGTGGTCCACTCAAAACCTGTGACTGTGGCCTCACATTTTGTACAACCACATCATCTTTTACATCAGCCCCAATAGTGCCATGTGCATTACTGTACCAGCTGCTCATCTCATCAAAGACTACATCTCTGCTCACTCGTAATTCTCATGTAGTAGGATTGTAGAACCTGTACCCCTTTTGTTCAAGGGAATATCCCACAAGAATACATTTCTCTGCTTTAGGATCCAATTTCCTACGCAACTCATGTGTTACATGCACGTAAGCTATGCAGCCAAACACTTTCAAGTGTGCCAAATCAGGCTTTGTACCTGTAAACTTTTCCTCAGGTGTTACATCATGCACCGCAGCTGTAGGTGTCCTGTTCATAATGTACACAGCTGTATTTATGGCTTCAGCCCAGAAATGATGAGGCATGTTCTTCTCATTCATCAATGCACGTGCAACCTCTGTAATGTGCCTGTTTTTCCTTTCTGCGACCCCATTCTGTTGTGGAGTATATCTGCATGTAAACTGCCTGCGTATACCATGCATTCGCAGAAAATCTGAAAAATCATTGGAGAAGTACTCTCCCTCTCCATCTGACCTCAATGTCTTGATTTGCATATCTGTCTCCTTCTCAATCATGACTTTGAAGTCTTGAAAGTGACCAAACACTTCACTTTGGTTACGCATGAAGTAGACCCATACTTTCCTTGTATGGTCATCAATGAAAGAGACATAATACCTGCAACCATGTATACTTGCAGTATCGGTTGGACCCCAAACATCTGTGTGCACCACCTCAAGTGGCTTTTTACATACATTGCGCTCATGTGGAAATGAGCCCTTTGACTGTTTTCCAAACTGGCATGCTGCACACACTTTATGCATACCATCCACCTTGAATTTGGGCAAACCTTTTACAATCTATTTTGATTGCATGCTGCGCAATCTCTGCTCATTGACATGGACAATGCATTTGTGCCAAATGTCAACATCAGCCACAACACCTGTGCCCTGTGCAAATTATGCAGCTTTTACCTCAGGCATGTCTATATTCAGCGTAAACATTCTGCCCACACATTTTCCCTCTGTGATCAGCTTACAGCCATTCTGGAAATCTTCTACATAACAGCCATTTGGATTGAAGCGAACCTGCAAACCCTGCTCAACCATTTGTCCAACAGAAACAAGATTCTTTGTAATGTTTGGGACATGAAGTACATCTGCCAAGTACTTTGATTTCCCACTCTTCGTATTTAGAGCTATGTCCCCTACATGAGCAATGGGGTGAGCTTTGTCATCTCCTGTCTGCACATAGCCTGACACATCTGGTTTGCGCATATCTCTAAACCACTCTCCACGAGACGTCATGTGATTAGAGGCACCTGAATCCACATACCAAACATCATCTTGGGTGGAATTCTCTGTAGTCATTGTATTCATTACATGGTGCATAACAAACATGCGCTCGTTTTTGCTGTCATCTGCATCTCTGCTAGTAGATGCATAGTTGCCCTGTTCTCTCTTTCCACTTGCTTTTCCCTTTGGACAGTCACATGACATGTGACCTCTTTCACCACAAGTCCAACATTCTCTGCCATCTAGAGTATGTTGCTGCCTGCTTGATCCTGCACCACGACCTCTTTGACTCCCCCTGCCTTGAGACTGGTTTTCCCTGCCACCTGTATTGTTTTGATTTGATTGACATTCCAAAAATTGGCCCCTGCAACCCCTTTGGCCTCGACCACGACCTCTACCTCTACCTCTGTTAGAGTTACAATAGAAGGCCTGTTCAGAATTATTTCTGCCATGAGAAGAAGATGTGTCAAGGTTCTTCTCCTCAAGAATAAGCATAGAAATCAAATCTTGGAACACGGGGATGTCGTCTCTTGTATTCATGGAAGACCTAAAATGTACATACTCATCTCCTAGACCATCCAAGAATGCACGGACAATGTCATCGTCTTCCACTGAGACTTTAATAGATCCAAGAGCCTCAACGATACTCTTGATCTTCAAGGCATAATCATTGATTGAGAGGTTGTTCCTCTTAACCTGATTTAGCTCCGACTTTAGTTGAAGCTTCGTGGCCTTGGTGTTCACCTCGAACACTCTGCCTAAGTTTCTCCATGCAATGGCGGGGGTTTCAGAATCCTGTAGATAGCCCATCATGCCATCTGTGATGCTCATAGAAAGCCAATACATCACTTTGCTCTGGCCTTGTTGCCAGTCCCTCAAAGCTTTCCTTCGTTCTGTTGTAGCATTTGCCTCGGGAATCTCTGGTTCCTTTTCATTGTCTCCTTCCACATAGTCCCAATAACCTTTTCCTTTTAGGAAATTTGTTATTCTGAAATTCCATGCAGGGTAGTTATTTTTCTCAATCTTCTCAGTAACAATCTGACTGAAACCGTCAGACATCTTGAAGCACTAAGACAAAATAGCTGCAATCTGCAAAAACCTGCAAATCTACTGAACCTGCTATTGTGGTACCTGTAATGCTTTCTACACTCAACGAGTGTCCACAATCAAGCGTACATACAACCACTGTACTTGTACAATAAATCTCTGTGTACTGCACTTTGGAGACCTCTTCAGAAACTTGTACGAAAAACCCCTAAACTTGTACGAAAAACCCCTAAACTTCGGCATCTGGTCGTGGATTGCGAACGAAGGGATTGTGATGCTCTTGCTCTCTTAGCCTCTCTTGCCTGCACCAGGCTCTGATACCATGTAAAGAATGAGGATGCAAGAGAGCTACACAAGACAAGCACAAAGCACACAGAGATGGAAAGCTTCTTCTTCTTCTTCACAGAAAAGAGAGTACAAAATGACTAAGTGCTAAAGCTGAAAAGTAGCACATATGTACATGCGGTCACTAAGTGTGAACTCGCTAGAAGCGTACTAGGCTGGCACTATAAGTGTAGTCTAGCTGTAAAATCACTGGTAGAGATCCTCCGTGTCGGTCACCTAACGCACCAGTGAGTAAATGCCGTAAGCGGCCAAGACCCGTAGTGGATGCCAGCTCAAGGTGTAGAGCTCGACATCTCAACATATAACACGTGGGCGTCTGCCTCCAGAACCTACCATTGCTTTCTCCACCACCATTCCTGGGTCTTTCCTCACCTCCTGGCTGATTTGCAAACCTCCCTCAACCTCGATTACTTCCCACTTGGCCTAGCATGTTTAGGCTGAGATTCTTCATTAAATCTACCACTTGCCTCATGTCTTGCCTTAGCCCATCATCTTGAACTGCTGTAGTGACCACTGCTGGCATAACCTGAGGAGTAACATAAACCACTGGTTCATGATGAACCCCTGACCTGCGACCTTGTAGAGAGTCCATAGGCTAAAATTCAGACCTCATGGGCAAATACTCCACCCCTAACTGGCTGATTTTCTTCAGCTTCCACTCTTTGTTCCTTGCCACCTCTAGTGCATCTTCATATGTCCTAGGATTCTTTAACTCCACTCTCCAACGTATATTCTCCCAAAGACCAGCCAAGAACCTGTCCTTCTTCATCATGTCAGGTGGGGGTACCTGTGGTGCTAAAGCCTTGCACATCCGCTCCCATGCCAATGAGAACTTACGTATGTATGCATCTACTGGCTCACCTTCCTTTTGCACCAAAGCTTGTACTTCTTGCCACACTTTGTCGGGATCTTCTATCTTCACAAACTCCACTTCCAATCCATGCCTTAGATTGTCCCAGCTCAATCTTACAGGTGGATCCGTTGCACGCAACTCCTCTTCAAATGCTTTGGACCAAACTCATGCATCACTCTTCAAATAGATTTGGAGAAGACATAACATTTGCGCCGGGTCACGAATCTGGTTGCTAATACATGCAACCTCCATCTTTTCCAAAAAGTCTTCCACATCTTCATCACTTTTTCCATGAAACTCCGGATAAGAGAAAGCCATGGCTACCCAAATTACGATGCTTTGAGTATCCCTTCGAACACACGTATAAGAACCCAAAACTTTTGACTGACTCAATTCCCAGAAACTTCAGTGGAGCTCAACTTTAGATAAGGACAAACACATGCACATCAAATGAGTTTTCATAGTTGATCATCGGAATTACAACAGGCAAAGGACATTCTAGGACCTCTCGTAATCTTCTTGGCCCGAACATAAAGACTATGTGCTGCTGGAAAAAAACCTTCCTGGACACATGAACATTTATCTGGATTCTTTGAGTTAAATGAAAAGGACTGAATTGAGGGCCATTTTGATCATCCATTAAAGTCAACCATGCAGCTCCCAAGAAAGCACACCTGTCTTATCCTCTGATTTTGCCAAAATTTCAGCAGCATAACAACATAAATGGCTCAAAAGACCAAAAAACCAGCCATCATAACTTGGAAAAATTTTGACAGAGTCTCCCCAGAAGTAGAGTAGTGTGAACCCAAAATATAGACTGTATATGTATGCATAAACTGCCAACAATAGAACCCGAGCATCAATTAGGAATCACTAGTACATAGCCTATGGCGAGGTCACGAAAAGGGTGCTCCAACTACCTGTATCACCGAAAGGATCTCCACATTTGAGAATCCCCCAGCTCAATAAAACCTCACGCTATCAAACCTCACACGAAGGATAATTCAAATCGTGTATAGGCAAGTCTCAGAAATTACTATCTTCCAGACCAAGTCTCAGAAATGGCTGGGATTGCCAAATAAAACCAAATAGGGCTCCACAAAGGTGTACAATGTCAGTTTCCACAAGTAACGTACAGTACCAACAGACAATGCGCTCAAACAGGCGCCAAAAGATGCATACCCACAATAACTGCAAGTGACAACACTGCTAGTATATCCCTGTACTCCAGCTACCTGTACCTGTGTGAGTCACCTGTACTTGTGTGAGTCACCTTTACATGTACCTGTCCGTGTAACCTGTAACCTGTAGTCTGCAACCTGTAATCCCAAATCTCGAAGCAGAAGGTACTCGAAGAAGATCCTCCGTGGGGGCACCAAAAGAATGTGAGCGGGATGGAAACACACGGAACGCCTCTATCATGACCCGACACACACTCTTGGAGGGATACACACACACACACACACACACACACACACACACACACACACACACACACACACACACACACACACACACACACACACACACACACACACACACACACACACACACACACTATGGGGCACCACTCGGCTTACACAACCCACCTGACTGAGACAAGGAATACACCGATGGAGTGAGAGGAGAGAGACTACCCGTTTGCCCACTCCACACAGAGAGACACACACACACACACACCCAAAGAACTCAGCTTAAGAGAGGATAATTTCTGATGTTTAGATACACTTGAGCTTGGGACAACACCAATGGGGCAAATAGCTCACACAATATGGGTAAAAATATGCCAGATACAATCACAAATTGGAGCAGAAGCTTCGCTCATAGGAGAAACTTACACATCCAAAAAAGCAGAAAAACCCTGAGGAATTTGGCAAAATGGACAGTGCCATCGCGTCTGGAATGGCCCAAACCCCAGTCTACAATGTCAAAGTGCTCAAATCCGACCTCGGATGAGCAGTTTACGGCCAAAACAGGCTCCAAAAATCCCAAAAACACAGTTGCGGCTGTTCCTCCTCTCTTCTCCACCTGTTTTCTGGTCTTCTCTCAGTTTTTTCAGTTCCCACACTTAGCTTTATTACTTGGGCACCCTTGGACTTTTAGATGACCTCAAATGGACCCCGAACAAGCCAAAAACTGACCTCGTAGTGCATAGTTGTCACCCTGCTACATCCTTGCGCACACCTGGCACTCAAATTTTTCCAATAATGCATCCCGCCACCACGTGAAGTGGCCCCAAAATATGGTCCTCATGATGACCTTTTTGCATAATTATCACAAGAAAACACCCACGTTGTGTCCGTACTTCTCCACGTGCAAGTATTGACCCCATTCGCCCTCTTGACGCCACTAGATGCCATCTGACGCACCTATTTACCTCATGTCGTCGACCCGTGGATAGCTTCCTTGAGAAGTTTTGCGCACTACCAACTCCTCATTATTGTAGAAAAAACACACTGGTACTGGTAATAGTGAAAATCGATGCACTATGTACATGCTGTCCTATCTGTACAGATGTGGGCCCCACGTAACCACCTGGCTCTGGAAAATGGGCAATCCTTTATTCGATGCACCATGCATGTATATGTACATATGTGCAGTCCCTTGATCCAAAAAACTCTTGATAGCGTTTTCAAAGTGATACCTAGCACAATATTTTATATTGTCTTCTAGAAGGGAAAGAAAAATAAATTGTGAATGACAAAGAGAAGAAATATGCTTTCAAACTTCCTTCATAATTTTAGTTTTTAGTTTTGTTTATGAAGCTTTGTTGTAAAAGTAGAGATAATCTTGTTACTTAACTTTGTGAAAAATTAGATGCAAAATTTGGGGTTTGTAAATTATAAGCATGTGTTTTATTTGCATTTTTCATCAAAATAGTGAAATCACAAAGTTTATGTTTTATTAATTGGTCAAAAATTGATGTGATTATGGGAATGTAATTTTTTTGAGTTAAACATGTGATTGTAAATTTGTCAATTCTCCATTGTTTTCAAGATCATTCATTGTTAAATGAAGAATGATGTAGAAATTTTAAGATTTTTTAGCCATAATTTTTTTGGAGAAAAACTTGCGAGCTTAAATGCTCAATTTTTGGGTTTTTTGGGCTATTTTTGGGTTTTTTTGTGGCAATCAAAACTAGACCTCATGCCCTGTTGTAATTTTTGATGACCGAGTGTGTGTCCTTAGGTCTTATAAACATATTCTAAAACTTTCATAATGTTTGGATGTCATTTGATGCTGTAACGGTTATGATTTGTTTGTTGATTAGCGACTAGCTCTTGGTGATTTCTGTCATTTGAGTGTAGATTGAGCTAAATGTGAGTTGTTTTTTGTTTTCCAAGAGATTGACGACCTCTTTTAGACTCTATGCTCTAGTCAAGTCAACTTCGTCCCATGGATTGACAATTATATTCGTGGTTCTCGCTATGTCTGCTATAAGATAGGTGTGAGGTTAGACACCCGTCCCACATTTGGAACCACTTTCGGGGATCGAAGAAACCTAAACTAGGAAAAAACACGAGCGTCTTGTGAAGTTATCCTTTAACTTCCTCTAGGATCACCTAGAGTCAAAACTTTTTTTTAAAAACCGCATAGCTTAATATTGTCGTCTTTGGCTGTGTAGATGTACCTTGGAAGTAAGTGTACTTGCTAAGTACCTTTTAAGATTGTAGGATTAGGTTAGGATTTTGAAGAATGATTGATGGACGCGACAAGTCTTAAGATCAAGGCTCAAAAAACCATAAAAAACAAGAAAATGAGTGTTTGTGGACAAATTCCACAAACCCATTGCAATAGAATCTAGAAGTAGGGTAAGTAGAATCCGAGGTGGGATCTTAGAACATTGCTCTCTCCAGAAGAATCAATTGTGAGTTTTTTATGTGAAGTTGCAAAATTTTAGGTCTACAACTGGAAACAGCTCCAGAAGACTGTCCACCATTGAATCTGATCGGAGATTATGCTTTAAAAGTTGCACGAACCAGTGGATAAGTTTAAGGACGCATTTGAGGTAAAATTTCAAGAGTTTGCAAAAACTTAGATTATTTACTTTTTCTTGACATTTTAAGAAAATTAAGTTTTGACTTGACTTAGAGGCTTAAAATAGGTCATAAAAAGACTGTCTACTGAAAAGGTTGAACAAAGTGCTCATTTTTGGCCAAAAGTAAATAATCGCGATTATTTACTTTTAGCTCAAAAGTGACCAAGGTTGATACTGGAGACTCTACACATGTGTACAAACATCTTTTGTAAAGGCCCATAGAATTTGGATCACCAAGCTGACCAAAACCTTGATAAAAGCTGAATTCTGTACTCACTGACAAGAACTTAAGTGTAAATTGGAAAAATCTTGTTCAAACTCAGTGAAACTTGACTCATAGGCTTCTATTGAAGTGTTAAACAAGTGTACATGCTCAAATAACCAAAAAGATACAAAAATTTACTAGAAGTAAATAATTGCAATTATTTACTTTTGTCTCATTTTTCAACTTTTTTAACCAACCCAGCATACCACTAGTTTTAGCATATTATATTAAGCCCACAAATCAAATTTGATATGGATCATTGAAGTGAAAATTGCGGGCCAAATTTGCAAAGTCAGTCTGTAGACACAAAATTGTTAACCATTTGAACAGGGATTATCCAAACTTAATGAAACTTGGCTAGGGAGCTTAAGTTGGGCTGCTTAACCATTCTGTGTCAACATTGTGGTAAAAAGTTATATAAAAATACCAGGAGTAAATAATCGTGATTATTTACATCTGCTACAAAATTGGACATTTATGTATATTTGGATATACCACAAGGTCAAGTATATCAAGTAGGCCACACAAATCAAATTTGGTGAAATTTGGATCACAAAAGTGAGACTTAAGCTAGATTCTCAAAAACCGAGTCTGTGGAAACGAAACAGTTGATAACTTGGATAAATTTTGTTCAAACTTAGTGAAACTTGTCCGGAGACCTTAACAAGTTGAACACTTGGCAAATCAAGCCACAAAGTGCAAAAAATTGAGGAAAGTAAAGAATCACGATTATTTACTTCTAATACATAGAGACAAAATTTTGGACTTTTGAACTTGTACAGTGTTAGATCAACATAATACAAGGCCACCGATCAATTTTGGATTCAATCGGATCCAAATTAGTACATGTTCACTCAGATTAGTCTTTTGGCTTTTTGCAAAAGCAGAATATGGAAATCTCAATTGCTGACTCGCTTAGCTCAAGTTGAAGTGATACACATAGATCAGTCACAATAGTGAGCAAAAATTGTATAGTCTTTGTGAAAGAATAATCTAACTTGATTAAAATTGATAAAGGAATCAGGTTGCAGACAAGGAATTGAAAGCTTGACAGTAGTTGCAATCAAGTCAAGGAAGAAACTGATAATAAATCAATCCGACGGTAAATACTCTATCTAGGGCTCCAGAAGTTTATATGAACCTTAGATATGGTCGTACACTAGCAAACCAAGGCATATTTGGAGAGACTGCTAGTAGAGTATCCATTGAAGAGAGTGAATCAAGGCGATCACTTGGACACTATCTTTGAAGGAGTCTCAAATAATTTTTCAGAATCAACATCAAAATGTCTTCCTATTCGACTCATTCAGGAATTGGAAAGACAGTGCATTATAAGCACATACTCACCTTTTGTAAGACTAATGGCCATGGAGCTCAGGTTTACCTAGATCCTAATGAAGAGTATGCTATTCGCATTGATGACCATGACAAAGGGTTTGAAGAGGAAATCAGGGCAAACAAACAAGGAAAAATGGATATGGATAAAAGTGGAACTCAATATTTTACAAGTTAGAAACCCTGATGTGATAGACAAATGGGGGTTAGAAGTAAACACCATCATTCCATATATGGCAGCAAAAGAAGGACCACCGACTTTAGAATTTAAGGGATACGATCAACTCGATTTGAAGCCTTTCAAAATGGCTTAGCACGGATAATCCTAGGATCGTAGTCTATTGTTGGGAGGATAGAAATGTCAAAGATCTTCTATGGACTTCACATGCCAAACCAGGACAGTTAACACCCATGAAAATCATCTATATCTTCAAAATCAAAGACAAGGATTTAGCAAATCTACCAACCTACGTATTTAGGGATTGTTATAACAATAACTTTGTTATAATGAGTACTGAAGAGGTGGAACAAACCAAATACCAGGGGTACTCCATAAGGGATTGGATATTGGGCCAAGGACCAGAAACTATTCCAAGAGAGGAACTCCGTGAGAGATCTTTTGAGAGCAATGTTAAAAAACCCAAAACTATCTCATCACAAAGAAAACTGGGTGACACTAAAGCCAGTCCAGGGCTACACGAGTCACTATTTCCAATAGACTGGTTTGAAGGACTCAAGAAAGGACCAAAATGCCAGGAGATCGGGAGTTGAACCGAATAGACGTGTCAAACCAGCTGATTTTTAAAAATGGGTCAGAAAATACAGTGGATCTGGGGATCCATATAACCACTTAGCAAGATTTAAACAGTGCTGAGAGCCAAATGGATATTTGATTTCCATGCTCAATTTGAGTAATTTGGAATGACATTAGAAGGAGAAGCACTAACATGGTTCCAAAACATTCCACCAAGGTCAATGATAAACTTAAATACATTAGCTCAAGGATTTGTAGCTGCATGTTCCAAAACGGGGATCAAACATAATACTATAGCTCAAATATATAGCTTCAAATAGAAACAAGGAGAGTCTATTAGGGATTGTGCAACTACAATGAAGCAATACATTGCAAGATACCCAGAACTAGAAATACCTGTAGAAGAAATGCTAGTATCATTGTTTCTAGAGGGACTGCTAAACAAAGAACTTCATGCTATCAACTTAGGAGACAATTGTGATATTTTCAATGAAGAGGATGTCTCTAAGGATAATCTAAGTGAGAAAACAACATCCACCAAACCAGCACAAGTGGGAACTACTACTGTAGCACCGCTTACAGCCATAGAAGACATGCTCAAAATGATGAATAACATGCAAAAAACACCTATGAGGGGACCAGGGCAAGGAATACCTCAACAGGGATAACCAATTAGGACACAAAAATGGTGTGCAATCAAGGGTAAATGGACCAACTATGAGACCAATGAGTGCTATTACTGACCAAAGTATGATGGGAATGTTCAGTATGTGCCTATGAGGCCACAAGGACAACCCATGTACAGATATCAACCTAATATGCGGCACTAGCTCAAAGACCATCGATGGGTATGAAAAGACCTCAGCCCGTGTTGGTTCAACAACCTCCATATTGTGGACATAATGCAGTTCCTATAAAGTACATGCACTTAGAGGGAGTCATAGATGAACAAGCACTAGTGCCTATTACACCCAATGCTGAGCCTAGTCCCTCTACAATAATGGTAGAAGGAGATTGGTATGATTCACATCCACCACCAATGGAAGAATCTGTGACTTATACTACACCAGAGTTTGCACTGATGTACTATGTAGCCAATCAAGTGTTATACCTACGATGGTAAAACCCATGATTAAGCGAAGAACTGGGAACTATCATAACTGTGGTGCAGATGATCAATGGAAATATGAATGCCCAGAGCCTGACAAGAACTGGGAAGTATCATAACTGTGGTGCAAATGATCAATGGAAAAATGAATGCCTAGATCCTGACAAGAACATTAAGCCAGTTGAAGCTTTTTGTATACAATGTTGCAAAAAGGGAGGACACTTCCCTGAAGATTGTCCAAAAAATCCTTTAAACAAGGGTAAAACAGTAGTGAACGTAGTCCAAGTGGTGATACTTAGTAGCTCATATGAGAGTGAACCAATTGTTCCAATCAAGGTAATCACCAGAACTTAGGCTAAGAAAAAGAAACATAAAACTCCTCTGATGATTCGGAGAATACTAAAATTTCCTCTCAAAAGACGAAGAGAATGGCAAAAGCAAAAGGTATGAGATGAGAAAATTGAAACAAAGGGCTGAAATCAAGGAGAAAGCAAAGAAACTATTCTAGGAAAGTGAAAGAAACTGGAAGTGAAATCAAGGAAACCATAGTGAAATCTGGAGGATCAATTTTGGTATACAAATTTTTTGAGCCAATCAATGCATCTTTGGAAACTTACCAAGCAGGACTTAAAGCATACCAAAACATGGAATACAAATGGAAAAACTATCCTTCTCTAGATATGGAAGCAGCTAAGCTTGAAGCTTATCAAAATTTGGTAAGAATTACTCAAGAGATGCTGGAAAAACAAAAACCCAAGATCGAAAGTATAGCAAAACCTAAGGAGCTTGTGGTAGGAATGAGTAAAGAGAAATCCAAAGTGGTGGTAGAACCCCACCTTGAAACTAAAGAGGTAGAACTCATAGTGCCTGACAGTAAAATTGCCTTAGATGGAATTCCGTTCGTAGAAGAAAATTGGCTAGGACACTTATAGGAAAAAGTTAGCGAGATTAATGATGGGGGCCTAACTTTGAAATTAGCTCCTATAAAGGAAGTTTGGTTAGACAATCTACCTCCTGATATGGACATGGATGTACAATCCTTGTATGGGGATTGCGGCTCTGAAGCTTCAGGAATGTCTAAACCAATAACTCTGAAAACACTACCCTCTTACTTGGGAGATAACAAAGATGAATCCATAGTGTGTAAAACCACTCAGATAAAAAGAGTAGAACAGACCCTAGAGGTAGAAAACCTCCATTCAATCATGTCTACGCCCATTCAATGCACTCTTACTTTAGGAAAACTTACAAAAATCAGACTATATTTATGGAATGATCTACATAAAACTCTAGAGAAGGTGGGGATAACAGGGTTAATCGCAATTTTTTTTGGGAAAATTGAAACATGAAATGGATAACAAGGAGATTAGACCCATTCCAATGAACAAAGTTGGAGAATCCTATGAAGGGGAAGAAGGAAACACAATCCTTCTAGTGAGATATAATGATATAGAAACCATGGCAATATTGGATAGTGTGGCAGGCATAGCCATAGCCGAGAAAGCAATATGGGAATCATGAAGAAAACCAGCCGTTAGACAAACTCAAATGAAATTGCAATTGGTTGATGGACACATCGAAAGACCCTTAGGAATTCTTGAAAAAGTGATAGTTTATTCCTCTGGAATTGATTATCAACACACTTTTGCAATAGTGGACTTTGGAAAGAAATCATCTTGGGAAGACCTTTCATGTGACAAGTACAACTCATCAAGGATTGGGGAAACAATTATCTGTACTTGAAGCAAGTGGGATCAATAACAAGGATTAATCTAAAAGATCACACTAAGCTTTCATCTTGGTTGAACAAAGACACACCTATTTGGATGTGCCGGGCCTCATAAAATGGGAGCTTAAAACGAGAAGAATGTATCTTAGAAAGGGATTGCACAGATGAAACCTATGTACCTGAACCCTTTCTAGAGCATTTATTTGAGTCATTTGAGTGGACTCAATTTTTGGCAACAATGGATGTATGTGTAAATACGTCTATGCCTATTCAATTTTGCAATCAGGACGGCTATGACATAATTCCCATACAAATGATCTCAACCCTTCACTTTGAAGACAAAATCCAAGAATCCAAGGACTTAATGGAAGTTCAACAAGTCTTTTCAGACCTCTACAATGATGCAACAGACGAGTTGGAAGAACATTCAGCTACCTCAGATGATTCGGGGTGGGAAAAAGAACATGTGAGAGATAAACTACTCACGAAAGGAGGGGAGGAATTTTTTTTTTACTTTCCAAACTAGAAACCAAGGAGATAGAAATGGTATAGAAGAAAAAGAGACACGAGAAACTTGAAATCTAGACCTATGGCATCAGTCTCCAGCAGAACACAGTTTCTGATGCAAATATCTAGATGCACATGATTGTGTCAAAGACAAAATCACTCGTAGATATCCTTCAAATAAAAAGCAGGAAATATAAAAAACATTGAGAAAACGAGAAAGGAAACTCAAGAAAAACCTAAACACCAAGACAAGGATTCAACCAAGAAAGATCTAAAGGAGATATATACAACTGAAATGGAAACCACCGAGGAGGAAGGTAAAGATGTAATGAGTGTTCCATCCCATTACAAGAAATATACTCTCCAAGATCTAAAGATCATAATTGAACAACTTGTCAGGGAACTAAGAAAATAGGGTGTTGATCCAAAAATCTGTCAACATACCATACCGATGAGAGATGATGCGAAACGACTTATAATGAGACATTTTTCAGAAAGATCAAAGCAGAGATAGAAAAGCTAAAGGAAGACAAATTCATTCATGAAATTGAATACACAAATTAATTGTGGTAGTACCCAAGAAAAATGGAAAATTACGGGTGTGTGCCAATCTCAAGAAAGTGAATGCAACTACCATTAGAGACAACTTTCCTCTTCCAATCACTGAGCATGTTTTAGAACGAGTTGCAGGAAAAGAAGCTTACAACTTTTTAGATGGATTTTTGGGATACAATCAAATTTTGGTTGACCCCAAAGATCAGCAAAAAACTGCATTTGCAACTGAATGGGATATTTTTGCCTATCGGATTATGCCTTTTGGGTTAACTAATGCTCTCGCCACCTTTCAAAGATTGATGAGCCATGCTTTGAAAGATTATCTTCAAAATTTCTTGGAAGTTTATATGGATGATCTATGTGTACATTCATCAATCTGGGCCGATCATTTTGAACACCTCAAAAAGGTATTCGAAGAATGTAGACTTTATAGGATTTGCTTAAATCTTAAAAAGTGCACATTTATGGGTAGACAAGGAAAAATTCTTGGATGTATAGTGTCTAAAAATGGCATAGCTACTGATATAGATAAAATTCATGTTATTACTGAATTGCCTAGACGTACAACAATCAAAGGGGTTCAAGCTTTTATGGGACATTGTGGTTATTATAGATGATTCATTTACATGTACACTATAATTGCAAAACCCATGTGCAGCTTGATTACACTCTTTGAATGGACCGATGAGTATGAAGAATCCTTCATGAAGCTTAAGAAAGCTCTCACTTCAGCCCCAATATTGAAAGCACCAGAATAAAAAAAGATATTCCACATACATGTAGATGCTTCCAATTTTGCCATTGGGTGTGTAGTAGCTCAACCAAGAGACGGAAAAATTGAATTTCTTATTTTTATGTTAGTAGACAATTGAATATGGCGGAGAGAAACTATACAACTACCAAAAGGGAAGGATTAGGAACGATCTATGCCATAAAAAAGTATAGACATTACCTATTAGCTAACAAATTTGTGTTCTTTGTGGACCACCAAGGCTTATTGTACTTGCTCAACAAGCCATGCAACACAGGAAGAATAGAGAGATGGTTCATCATTCTTTTGGAATTTGATTTCACTGTGGTTGTGAAAAAGGACACCACTCACCAAAGAGCCGATCATTTGTCAAGGATTGTTTCAGGAAAACCACCCAAGGGAGTAGATGATGATCTACCAGATGCATATCTGTTCTGCGTGGAAATGATACCCCGATGGTTGAAAAATATGGTATCATTGATGACCATTGCTCAAGTGGACTCTCAAATACCACTTCCTATTACAATCGGGTTAATTGAACAATCGGCTATGTATCAATTACTACTTGGAAGGCTATATAGAAGAAATTGAGATGGAATATTGCTTTTGTGTATTACTCCTAAAGAGAAAACCCAATACCTAAGTCAAGCACATACCCATAGTGGGACTTCACTTTGCGGAAGACCAAACTATGCGACGAATCTTGAGACTTGGAGTATTTTAGCCAACCATGAGGAGTGATGTTCACTGATTTGTAAAACAATATCCTCAATGCCAGAAACACACACCCATACCTTATGTGGTGACACTGTTCCAAATATCACTTGTTCTTAAGTGGAGTAACATTAGGCAAAATTTGGACTCACAAAGGGGACCTTTAAGGAGTTTGACTTTACCTCTCTCTACCAAAACGGGTGCATGGATAAATTTTTGTAAATAAACTCCAAATTTGGCGGAGGTTTGACAGTCAGAATGTCTCTCTTCAAGCTCTATCTACTGATATATAGCACGCCATGAGATTCCTCATATTTTAGAAGATTCTTTTTTTGATTCACCGATGATGTGACAACTCTGTCGGAATCTAAGTCAAAAAAAGAATCTTCTAAAATATGAGGAATCCCATGGCGTGCTATATATCAGTAGATAAAGCTTGAAGAGGATATTCTAACTGTCAAACCTCCGTCAACTTTGGAGTTTATTTGCAAAAATTTATCCATGCGCCCGTTTTGGTAGAGAGAGGTAAAGTCAAACTCCTTAAAGGGACCCGTTGTGAGTCCAAATTTTGCCTAATGCTATCTAGTTACTTACTTATCAAGCCAAACATTTCCTGAGGATATGAGTAGACTTCGACAAAGAGAAATTGAAACTGAAGCAAGAGACTATGCTCTTATTGAAAACCAGTTGTATAAGGGAGGAAAGGATCAACATTTACGTCTTTGTGCAACAAATATATTCCAATTTCGAACAAGCACATGCTGGATTAGGTGGAGGTCACTTTTCTAGTGAAACCACCGCAAGAGAAATCTTAATGGCAGGTATATGGTGGCCAACACTTTTTGCAGATGCCAAAGAATATGTTCGAAGGTGTGATGCATGTCAACGAGAAAAAATTCCAACCCGTGTAGACATCATGCCTTTAAGACCAATGATGGGGGCTAGAGCTTTTGCAAAATGGGGTATAGACCTTGCTGGGTCAATACAACCATCTGCATATAGAACCCAAGCTCAATATATCATTGTAGCTATGGACTATTTGACCAAGTGGGAAGAGGCTAAAGCAACCCAAAAGAATGATGCCAGAACCACAGCCGCATTCTTGTATGAGTATGTGTTCACAAGATATGGACTGCCAATAGAAATTGTTAGTGATAGGGGAACTCATTTCCTCAATGAGGTAATTGAGTATCTTCTTTATGAATTTATGGTCATTCATAATAAATCGGCTCCCTATCACCTACAAGCAAATGGACAAGCTGAGCATACAAATAAAATTTTTAGCTCAGTAGTGACTAAAGTGGTTAGTTCAAGACGGACTCATTGGGAAATGAATCTCCATGCCCCTCTATGGGCTTATAGAGTTCATTCAAGATAGCTTTAAATGCTACACCCTTTAACTTTGTTTATGGTCTTGATGCCATACTGCCAATATAATTTCTATTGCCGACACTAAGGGTAGCTAAGGATCTTGAGTGGACTGGACATGAACTGTCAGAGAGGCTTGAAGATTTAGAAATCTTGATGAGCAAAGGCTAACAGCTGTAGCTCACATCTATGCAAACAAGTGAAAAAAAAAACAGGTTTATGATTCCCATCTAGTTACAAAAATCTTCAAAAAAGGGGACTTAGTTTTAGTCTACTCCCTTAAGAAACATATTTCCAAGTTTAAGAGAAAGGAAAACATACCGTTTATCATTGAAGACATATATCCAAGTGGAGCAGTTAAGTTGTCCACCCTAGATGGTGAACCAATGGCTAATTGGATTAGTGGATTCCATTTAAAAAAGTACAACTTGACACTAACCGATGAATTGCTAGAAAAGATGCATGTTGCAAAGCAAAGAAAGATGAAATGACAGCAGGTTATTGATGAATCCCAAGAGGAAGCTTGTCTTCGAGTACTCAAAAGGAAAGCTGCTCTCAAAAATCAACAAATACATATTCCCATCAACACTCTAGAACTAGATGAATGACTATGGGAATTATAGAAGGATGCAGTATCAGCAGATGATGAATGGTTAGATGAAATGGACCTTCGCATCAAAGTACAACTGAACAATCATAGCACAAATGCATTGGTCGATACAAGAGCTCGAGTAAATGCAGTCAGTTATTCCATGTACAAGAAAGCAACGAATCAGTCTTTGATAACAGGAATATCGGCAGTTAAAGGATGCAACAAGAACCTGACACCGACACTGGGAGTAGTCAAATCAAATGTGATAGTACATGGATGTTCATGCCCTCATCAGTTTGTATGCTTAACATATGAACACATGAATGAAACAATGATTCTTGGAATCTCATGGATGCGGATGTACAAAGGAATACCAGATTGGGATACCAATCAACTCAAGCTATCACCTAAAGGCGGACAACTCATAGTTCTAATTGCACCAAGCAAAGAGGAATGGAAAAGAGATTCCCAGCAGAACAGACCACAAAGCAATCAATCTTCTCTATCCTATCAACAAGCAAATGCTACAAGTAGCATGCAAGGAGTCAGGCATATCTGGGTACCAAAAGCACAACTTAAGGACAAGCCGTGTCAAATTTGGGTGCCCAAAACATCCTCTATTGTACCAAATATGGTTCCAAGGTTCAAAACACAAAGAAGAGCATCTTTGAGCAGAGAACCTAAATCAAAATGTATTTGGAAGAAAAAGGAGCACTTATCTTCTCTGCAAACTGTAAAACCGATGACGTAGTGGAGAGTTAAGTCTTAAACCACTCAACCAAAACATTCATTGAAGAAAAACCAAGATACCAATAGCGAGTTAAAGCTCAAAAACCATAATCATTGATATCGACAGCTCAAGAAATCAGCATGCCAAAGCATCCTGACGACACAATAAAGCAAAGAGCACACAACTACAAGATTTTCTCTTTGGGAAACAACAAAATAAAACCTCGACATCAGAAAACCCTTGAGTTAATTACTCAAGACCCAACTCTTGCACAACATAATGGTTTGAATTGCATTGATCTTCAAATCATGGTAGAGTCAACCAAAGCTATGCATAGACATGATTGTTCAACCCATGCACACAGTCATCTCGGAGTACACCATCTAGGAGGGGTGGAAGGGAATTAAGTAGTTAAGGGCAATGTTTGAAGAGGGAGGAAAAAGTTTGATGTTAATGTATGATTTTTTGCAAAAATACAATAATAATTCCCTAACAAGTCATCAACATGGGAAATTTAACTGATAACATCTCTCCGATGAGTGTAAACAGTGTAAATACTATAAAAAAATCATAAAAAATGGTCTTTTTTGGTTATTTTCATCATTTTTTCTTGATATTGGGACTTAAAAATGGAGAAATCCACCCAAAAACAATTAAGCAATGTTGTTCAACGGATTTTCCTAATTATTGATTTTTCACTTTTCTTTTTTAGCACATTTTACTATTTTCTTTGATTTTTAATAAACAGGTTAAAAATTAATAATAAATAGCAAATGAGCTCAGATGGAGAACCTGAAGATACATTGATGATCAAAAGGACAAGGCGGACATGCACAAAAAATTTCAATCAAATCGACAGATGGAAGCCAGAAGCCCGAATTAGGCTGC
This sequence comes from Adiantum capillus-veneris, assembly GCF_014529385.1. Classification (NCBI taxonomy): domain Eukaryota; kingdom Viridiplantae; phylum Streptophyta; class Polypodiopsida; order Polypodiales; family Pteridaceae; genus Adiantum; species Adiantum capillus-veneris. The sequence goes on along the minus strand of NC_140940.1, from coordinate 52,949,942 downwards.
CAAGGCCTACTTTCGCAAATTCTTACAGAATGAGGTAACGGAACCTGATTGAAGAATTTTTTGAGTCTAACATAGATTTCATAGCATAGTAGGACTAACAGGGTAAGTTGGGGAAAAATAGTTTTGGAAGTCCGAGTATAGATATTCGAGGTAGTTCAAAATCACATCATTTCCACTAGTCACTCTTGGAGGAGAGAGCTCTCGGCCTTCTTTGCGCGCGATTTTCGGAGTCCACAGTCGTCCATTTATAGCGTCGTCTCACACAAGACATGAGGGGTAAGTTCTAAGCTTATCAATGAAAAATTCTATATGGTCGGGTAACAAGTCTAGGCTCAGGAAAAAACCCTAGAAACCCAACAACGCACGAAGTCCTACGACACAAGATTGACCATAGAGACCTGTCAGCTCAACTGAATTGGATGCGACTTGAAGTGTAGCATGCCCCTATATAATATAACACTTCTATATCACCGGATGACCATTCGAGAGGGGTCGAGGGGGGTCGTAAGTAAATAATCTAGGTTTTGCCAGATGCCAGAATTGGATTCTAACTCCACAAGCAGCTCATAAACTGGGTCTATATACAATGTACGTGGATGATTTCATGAAAACAATCAAGGCAAGCTCTTGAGCAACAGAAAACACCTCGAAGACTACAAAGCATCAAATTTGACATACGAAATCAAACTGACTCCACATGGGCAACTAACCAACTCCACATGCCATCTAGTCACAAAAATCGGTGATTTTAGAGGCGATAGGAGCACAAAGAGGTGCCACACGACAAAACTTTATCCAATTCATTTTTGGACTTGTTTTAGATGTATTGGATATGTCTAGGTTATCAAATTGTCAAGTCTTGCAAAAAAATTGGCTGTTGTAAATAATTGTGATTATTTACTTTTCTGCTTGTTTGGTTTGAAAATGATCTCTTCACTTCACCTATTACTTGTACATATCCATTATATGCCATTTCAAGTATGAGCGAAAATGATGAAGAAAAACTTAGAAATTGTCAAAAAGACGCATTAAAGTCTTTCCAATCCTTTTTTTGAGTTATCTGTCACATTTTTTGATCCAAAACACCCCATATCCCATGCATAGAGTCTACATCATGCCTAGAACCAAGTTGCAACAAAAAATATACATTTTGCTAAAAAAGTCAATAATCGCGATTATTTACTTTCTTGCCAAAATGGGTGAAATCTGTAACTTTGACCATATGGGACCAAAGAAAATAATGTCCCAAGCCCACTAATCAAGTTTGAGCAAGTTTGGATCTCAAAAACTCAAAATTATTTATATCTACTATTTCAGAGCCTGAAAGCCTAAATCGGACACAATTTCCACCCAGTGCACTCAAATGAGCCCACACTTCACTTAGAGTACCTAAATGCCACATATTTCAAGACTATGACGTCAAAAATGCAAAAAAGTTAGAAATAATTGCTACTATTTACTTTTGTTGCAATTTTTGTATGGACTGCATGATTTTGATCTCTACATGTTTTTATGCATCTATGCATGCTCCAAAATTGATTTGAAGCAAAATGGACATCATTTGTCACCAATTCAGACTTAGGGCATTTCAAAGCGGCATTCATAAAAATTTCTATCTTTAACATTGTATTCACTTAGCAGGAGCAATGCAAGCTTTCGAGAAGGCAAAGAAAACGGTGTCCCAGAAAGAAAAGCTGCAAGGGTTGCCACCCTACCAACTAGATCCAAGTTCAGTAAAGACAGCAAAGGCAACTTACTTGTCAAGAGAGCAGCTTGAAGAAAACAAAAAAACTATTTTCATTGGAAAATTCAAGAGCGAAGGACACCAAGTAGAATTGCAAATGCTACCAAAAGAGATATATGATGTAGCTGCAAAGCCAGACACCAAAGAAGCCAACAGAAGGCTAGGCCTAAGAGACTTCTACGATAAGGAATTATGCGGCATGGATTTCCAGAAGGCATATGAATTATTTTCCACAATCAAAGAAGATGGGTCAGCCCAAATCACCGACCAACAAGGGCAAAAAGTAGAAGTGGTAATCACTAAAGAGATAGTGGCCGAGGCACTAAAGCCGCCAACTGAAGGTATGACGACGCGGGCCGAAGACAGAAAGATAGCAGGTACTTTCACCAAAGATACTGCTGCTGCCAACTTTTTCGATCTCATCCAAAGGTAAGTGGAAGAACCAGATCGCCTATACCATCAACACTTTCACTTCTTATCAAAGAGACCGCCACGGTACACAACTCCAAACCATGCGGTTGCGACAACCTTCACTCAAGTGTTGAAGTCGACAACCAGGCATGCAATTGATCATGCACAATATGTGCTTACGACATTGAAAGGCACAAAGAAAAAAGGCAAAATCACATATATGGGTGCTCTAGAAATGCTAACTAGAATAGCCTATCATGTTATTGGAATGGCCGAAAATTTTCCGCCTGCCCTAGGTCTGCTCAACCTTCTCCAAGAACCACTCGTTCAACAAAGAGAGTATACAAGTCAAATGAAGAATCTGCAGAAATCTCCCATGAGGGTCATAGCATTGAAAGCTCGGACAATGAGGAGAGAAGATCAAGAATTGAGGAAATGAAAAAGAAAGCAGTAGCAACACACCAAGAGGAACCTCAACAAAAGAAAGTCAAGATTTGAAAGAGAAAACCAGACATATGAAAGGAGCCACCAAGCTGCAGGTGAGGACCCTAAAAAATGGAGTCCAAGAGAGATAAGGGGACCAAGAACCAAGAACCCTACAAGGAAAGGGACAGAGGATCCCAAGGATTTTCTTGAGTGCATGTATGCGGAAGCTGAAGCTCTAAAGCGAAAGGAAGCTCAAGAAGCTAAAAGGAAAGCAAAGGAAGAAGCAGCTGAGCAACAAAGACAAGCAGAAGCTACTGAACAAAGTGAGCCGCATCATGACCAGGGGAAGATGTCTCCAAAACCTACTTCACCCACTACCAAGCAAGAAGACCAAGTCCAAAGCCTTCACCAACTGCTAAACCCAATGAAGGCGAGGAAGCAAAGGAAAAAGAGAAATAATAGGAAGAGGCTAGTTTTGAACAGCCAAAGGGAACAGAAAGCACTGAAGCTAGACCTTCTACAACAACGCAACAAGAATCAGTCAAGGCATCCACGAAGCCTGAAGAAGCAGAAGCCACAACACTACCCAAAGAGCCACAAACTGAAACAGCTAAAACCTCTAAACAAACTCAGGGAGAACCTGAGATTGGGAAACAAATGACAAAGTCATCATGCAAGTCAATGAATATGCCAAGAAAATGCAGCTGATGACGGATAAGATGCGAAGAGTAGCAGTTAGCCACAATGCTAAGGCTAAGGAGCTTGAACTTGTCATTGATGCTCTACAAGGAGAGCTGGATGACTAAATGAACATTATTGCAGATCTCCAAAGACAAATCAAAGAGATGAAAGATGAAGCAGAACAACACTTCCTTGCAAAAGAGAAACAACAAAAAGAGATGAAAGAGCTAGGAGAGCCTTCTAACTAAATTTTCAGATGCATGCAAAAGCAAAGATCAACGGCTGGCAGAAGTAACCAATGAACTTCTCACCACTACTCTGTCTCAATACAAAAGATCCAAGAGCACCTTGATGTAGCTAATGCTTCTTTGCAGTACTTCGATCAACGGATCAATGATCAAGAAACATTTTTGAGACAGATAAGAGAAAACCCTGTTGTCGCTTGAATCAAAGGAACGAATGAAGTCTACAAGACTTTAGAAAAGAGGAACAAGGACCTTGAGTTAGAGCTGAAATGGAACAGTTGCAAAGACAAGACCTTGCATTGATGCGGCTCCAAAGAGAAGAGCAACTGCTCAAAGAGATAGCAGAATTAAAGAGAGCCAATTAGATGCTGAGAGTGGGACAATCATAAACTCAGGATGAAGCAGGACCCTCTGAACAACCAACCGTCGACATACCCTCAGTCTCATTTTTTGAGATGGAAACACAGCCATTAGAAGAGCTAGTAGAAGAAGAGTCAAAATTACAAGTACCACTCACTGAAGCTGAGCAAGTGCCTATGGTCCAAATTTCTAAAGCTAGGAAAGATGCACTAAAAGAGCAATCATCCAAGAAACGGATACTGAATGGAAAGCAGCAATGGATTGGGAGTTGAGAGTTCTCCACTTAGTTAATGTAGCTCAACTCACTCCCATCCAAATCAATGCTCATTGGCATCAGCAATCACTGCCATACCCATTCATCAAAGTGGAGCTACTATAGGTAAAAGAAAGACTATACAAAGATATTAAAGCAGAAGGCTCAGAGGATATCCACCCCAAGTGGAGAAGGAAGTGATTGAACAAGAATTCGAGATATCTCATTCTGTTCACAAGAGCACCTACAGCCCTCCAGAAAGATCCTACATTATGTCCGGTATCAAAAGTAAGGACATGGCAGGCATACAAAGCACTGAAAAAGAAGAGGTCGACATGGATGAATTACCCATGACTACCAGCTCTAGATCAGGGATCAGCAATGGAAGAATACATGGTGAAAACCCTAACGGGCACCATGACCTTCTTCAAGAGCCTCCCTGACCTCTCATGTGCAATGCTGTGTAAGATTTGCAGAATGCTGCTCACCTGCATTCAAGCTTTTCACGAGCATGAGCAAGCCGGAGCACCATGGATATCTTTTCTTGAAGGCAATAAAGGTCTCTGTTATGACTTAAGTGGACAGCCTTCAGAAGAAGTCCTTTATGGATTCTACATAAGATGCATGTTTTTGCCCTCTAGCAATATGTTAGCGTTTGAAGAAGCATTCTAAACAGGTTTCTTCACTTAGTGAATGAAGATATTTGGGCCAGTGATAAGTAACCTTACATCAAGATTTGTTGGCTATTCAGCCATTGAACTTAAAAACAAAGTTACCATGCAGTTCTTGCAAGTCCCAGACAAAGAACGAAGAATCAGATATGAGAAAGCACTAAATGCGCTTAAAGACCACCTCGCCATCCGTCAACCCGAAGACTGATTCAGTCCATGAAGCTATGTTAAGGGATGAAATAGTCGAGGAGGGGGGGAATGTTAGCAGCAAGCTAACTCGAATAACATTTTTTGGAGCATTTATTGTAAGAACACTTATTATTTTGATGAATCGAGAATGTTGTAACTCCTACTTTCCAGATAAACAATGTAATTGATGAGTTGGGGATACAAGCTTCCAGATTGTATGAACCTATCTTTTAGTTAGAGCTCCCAGATTATTAGTTTTGACCACTAAAACCTTGGCTAAGGTATAAAAGCCAATTTTTGAAGTATTTTATAAGTTTTGGATAATAGAAACACAGCGCAATCTAATGGCACTCACTTGTCTCCTTCTTGCACTTCCTACTCCCTTCCCGATTGTCACATTGCAGTGCCGTCTGTTGCGTTGCAACCGCATGTAAGATCTATGCAATGATGTAAGTATTTCATGGTGATTAGTAGCTCTTGGCGTTGCTGACTCGTGGCCTAATTTCATCATAAGTAGGAATTTAAGCTTCATAAGCATAAAATAAGTATAGGCGGGGCATTGGGGCGTCATTGCTAAGCATTTAGATGCATTCTGGGTCTAAAACTGTTAGGAAATAAGACGTAGCTAAATAGATAATTGAGTAGATTACTTACTGGAGAGAGACAGGTTTACATACACGAGATTATAGAGGAGAGAGAGAGAGAGAGAGAGAGAGAGAGAGAGAGAGAGAGAGAGAGAGAGAGAGAGAGAGAGAGAGAGTACACACGATATACGTGGTTCACCCAATTTGGGCTACGTCCATGGGAAATCAGCCACTCAATGGCTTTAGTACTTCAAAACAAGAAGTAATTTACAAAGGGATTATACCCTTAATAGAGCTCCCGCCTTGCTTCACTCTCACCACCTCACACCCACCTTGTTGCATCAACTTCATACTATGAAATGTGTGTAGAAATGGCCTCTTTTTATAGGACAAAAGGGCTGCCCTCTCTCATGAGAGGCAGCCATGTGTAGCCGCCCTTGTGTAGATAAGTCCAAATCGGACCCTTCAATCCGCGCATGTGTGGCCGCCCTTGAGAAGACAAGTCCGCTTTTGAATTTGGCCACGGGCCACCAGCCATTGACTTTCGACCACGGGCCACCAGCCAACCGACCAGTTGTTTTCCAATCGCCGTCTGGCCATAATATTCCGGCAAAAAGGAATATTCCGGCGAAGAAAAAAAAAAGTCTTGGGGGCTTCCGTCCCCGAGGCCCCTAAAGTTGCCCCTGATTTTTAGGCGTGAAAATTTGGTTTTCGACGAGTGATTTTACTTCACGCACGATGGCTTCTCCTCATAATGGGGGCCTTACAAATGTGCGCTTTTACCACAGAAGATTACAAGGTAAATCAAGCTCCATACTTAACAAAAACGACTAGGTCAAAAACACACTACTGTTAATAATCACGATTTTTTAATGACCTAAAGTGAGATTTGAGACCATAAGCATGCTTGCTTAGGTCTTATAAACATGTCCTAGAAGTTTTGTAACGTTTGGATGTTGTTTGATGCTATAACGGTTATAATTTGTTTGCCAATTAGTGACTAGCTCTTGGTGATTTCTGTCATTTGAGTGTAGCTTAAGTTAGATGCGATTTTTTTGTTGTTTTCCAAAAGATTGACAACCTCTTGTAGCCTCTATGCACTAGTCAAGTCGGATTCATCCCATGGATTGACAATTATATTCGTGGTTCTTGCTATGTCTGCAATAAGATAGGAGTGAGGTTAGACACCTGTCCCACACTTGGTCGACATGTATGCCAAATGTGGTGCTTTTCATTGGAGGATGGGTAGGGCCAAGGAGCTCTGGGTAGTTTTTGGTGAATGCGAAGTGAGGGTGTCTCTTCAAATGCAATCACATATGCTTTGGGTTGTTTTCAATTGATGCAAAGTGAGGGTGTCTCTCCAGATGCATGTTGTCTCATGGAGTGCATTGATTGCAAAGGACATGAATTACATTGATTGCAGGATATGTCCAACAGGGTCAAGGTCAGGAAGAAAAAGAGCTATTTTTAGCAGATGCAGAGCGAGAACATATCTCCAAATGCAATCATGTATGGTACCTTCCAAATGCAATCACATACACTTGCATCTTGAAGGCATGTGGAATTTTACAAGTATGTCGCCAGGTTACAGAAGAAGTGCATCGATTGCAAGATATGTCCAAATGTGGTGCACTTCATAAAGCACAAAAAGTTCTTGATGAGCTTCCTGTCCGAGATTTTGTCTTTTAAAATTCATTGATTGTGGGATATGCCCAACCTGGACAAAGCCAAGGAGCTCTAGGCAGTTTTTCAATGGATGCAAAGAGAGGATGTCTCCCCAGATGCAATCACATACGCTCTGGGCTGTTTTCAGTTTTGACGCAAAAGCAAGGGTGTCTCTTTAGATGCATGTTGTCTCATGGAGTGCATTGATTGCATGATTTGTCAATCAGGGGTTGCTGAAAGAAAATGTTGTGCTTGGAACTACCTTGGTCGACATGTATGCCAAATGTGGGGCACTTCATAAAGCACAAAAAGTGTTTGAGGAGATTTTTGTGCAGGATGTTAGCTCTTGAAATGCGTTGATGCCTACTTGGGCAGCGCAAAGAAGCTATTGGCTGTTTTTGGCAGACACAAAGCAAGGGTCTCTCTCCTGATGCAAACATGTACACTTGCATCTTAGAGGAAAGGGTGTCATAGGCAGGCCACACGAGCTAGTACTATATACAATGGACCTTAAAAATTTCAAGGAAGGAGAGGGCATCCATGTGTCACACCTTGGTTGGCTTCACAGAAAACCTTACAAAACTTCTAATCTAAAATGAAAAAGTGAAGGGTATAACGATTTGAAATGCAAAATTGAAGGGTAAAGATAGAGTGTTCTCGCTCTCCCCAAGACCCTAGAGTACTATAATGAGCTGGTATACAAAGCAGATTTGTTTGTCTCACTCACCAAAATTTGGAAGAAAAATTGGTGGGTGAGAGATACCCCTCCCCAGGGGTTTATGCACAAAATACACAATTTACACTTTTATATAATTTTCAATATACATGAGAGTTGTGAAAGCGTTTGCACAGGGGAGGAGTTCTCAATCCCCAATCTAGCATGGAGTTTAGGCCATGAACTGGGCTGCATCCAGAGGCACCTAGCGAGACTAGTGCTACCTCTGAATGGGTGAGATGAATAAAAGCGTACTTAAGCAAAATAACATTGTGGAGGGTGAATATATGTGTAACACCATTGCGAGAAGAGAGAGAGAGAGAGAGAGAGAGAGAGAGAGAGAGAGAGAGAGAGAGAGAGAGAGAGAGAGAGAGAATAATGAAGGGTGAAATAAGTGCACAGAGACACAAGAGAATGAAAAAAGAGAATCTTCAAATGACCCATCTTAATGAAACATGCCTCTTCGATGCCCAACATCAAGTGTTTACGTGCTACACCTCTTCAATGTTCAACATCGAGTGTTTAGGCAAATCCAAGACAAGATCCTCGATGCGTTAAGTGTGTAGGTTAATCAACCCCCGATGCACTAACATGTTGATGAGTCTAGCAAAAAAAGAAGACTTAGGCAATACCCCACGATCCAACAAATCCCCAGGTTATCGACCCTTTTATCTAAGGCTAAGCGATGTAGGTGATCCTAATCTTGTAGCGACACTGCCATGAGAAACATAACACATGAGTCCAATCACAATAGCATTCTTCTATATGTACAAACAATATTTTCTACACAGTTAGATTGTACAGGGTCTCTACCCTTACATGTCTGCTATAAACCATCAAAACCACTTTATATTCCAATCCAAACCATAAACCATAATCCAATCACATAACATGGGTGAGCACTCTACCCAACTCAGGGTGATGCACATCCAATCCTACAAAACCACTTTAGCACATAACATGGCTATAAAAATTTTGACACCATTTCGACAACACAACCATATTCCAAAAAAACGATCGAGGAGCCACACTGACTTCCACAATCAACATCACAACCATAATCCATGAGGGATCTCAACCCTTGACCATAAACCATATTCCATATTGAACCAACTCCCACACTTGGAGTTTTGACATATCCATTACCATCAAATTGAGCCCACACACATGGCCCTTAAGACATGAAATTTTTATGCATAAAATAATTCCAACTAGCAACTAAACATGATATCTAAATCCAATTATAAAAATACTCAATATGAATAATGCACTATGACTGCACCTCCCCCTCCTAGCACATAGAGCTAGTTTTGACCTAGAAGGGTGGAAAGCAACATACACATACACATACACATGAGGCATCCACATCCATCCGTGAGGTTTCATAAATCATATGACATCATTCCATCAACATAAACATGATGCAAAATAGCCCTGTCACTTTGATCAACCAGAAACTATAACATCACATAATATATGCAAAAAACAACTTTTTGCCATTTTTGGGTGCATGCATAACACACATTTCTTGCTTAATAAGAGAGGTCCTTAAGTTTTCCATGAAAGGTTGGAATTTCTCATTGCAAGAGGGTATGTGGGATAGGGATTTATTATCCCAGTTGGAATGAACTAAGTTTGAGGTACACCGTTGGTAACTATAGACTTAATAATGGAGTCTTTCGGGGTTTGCATTTGGCTTAACCATTATTGTGCTACTAGCAAGCTAAAAAAGAACCATATTTAATCGAGAACTATTAGACCCTCTTCACTAATATTTCCAATCAACAGTCTTTAAACCATGGGTGTGGCTGCTTGAGAGCTAATTTTCAAACGTTTAGAAGAGTAGCAACTAAAGTTTTGAGGTTGCAAAGCACAAAGTAGCATATATATAAATTTATTTAGCATGGTTGACAATAATAAAGAGAGTAGAATGAATATTGATGACTTTGATTTTGCACATGAAGGTGCTACTAGTGATGCCCCCATGTTTGTGAACTATCTTGTCACTAGGTTGCAACAAGCCATGGGAAACCCCGCTTTCAGAAGCCGAAGTTGCCCAACAATTTTGCACCCATGGGATTCTCCAAACTATGCAACGAGAGAGAGAGAGAGAGAGAGAGAGAGAGAGAGAGAGAGAGAGAGAGAGAGAGAGAGAGAGAGAGAGAGAGAGAGAGAGAGAGAGAGAGAGAGAGAGAGCGCTTAGTAAGCCTCTTGTAGAGACCTCCAAAAGAAGACTCTCTCTGGTGAGAGAAGAGGAGGAATCCTATGAAAGAGAAATAAGTGAGTCTCAATTTTTTTTGAAAGATGTGGCTCTGCGAAGTCGAAGATCTCAACAATTCCCAACTCCTCCCAAGAGAAAAAGATTGTCAATTAGTCCTTCTCCTTGTCATCCTGAGAAGGAAGAGAGGGATCGAAAGAAGAAAAAGACGAGAAAGAGGTCACCCTCTTCTCCATCTTCATCACCTTCCTCCTCTTCCGATGAAAGCAACGATTTTTCTCCTAGAGAGTACAAGAGGAGAAGACATCGCAAATCCTATGCTTCTCGGAAAAGGTCCTACAAACTTAAGAAGTTCAATGAGGGAGGAGAGAGAATCTCTTTTCTCACCTATGATGGCAACTTTGGTGCTACAGACAAAGTTTTGGCCTTCATCCAACAATTTGATGCGGCATTTGGAGATGAGGGCTTCACGGAGTCCTCCAAGCTATGTCATGTAGCTAAGCATTTTCAAAAAGTTTTCCCGACAATGGTGGGCTAGTCTACGAGGCAATGGTGAAGCTCCAGAGACATGAAAAACTCTACGAGTTTCGATAATGAAGTAGTTTCTTGCAAGTGCTACCAAAGACAAAGTGCTTACCGAATGGCAAAGTTTGAAGCTATCTCCCAATGACTCTATTGACAAGTATGTGGACAAGTTTTGAGATTTACATCTCAAAGCTACAATCTACCAAAATATAGACTTTGCCAAACAAAAGCAACAATTTGTGTGGGACTACCTAGAGATATGGTCGAGTATGTCCACTCTCAAGGACTAGGAACATCATTGAAGTGATTCATCATACTATGGTCACTTTACAAATCAATTTCCAACAAGGGGCTAAAAGGAATGTTAAGCCCATGGAGACTAGAGTCCAAAATGAACCTAGAGCGAAGAACAATGCTCAAAACTTTTCCCAAGGAAATTCCAGCAACAACAACAACAACAACAACAACAACAACAACAACAACAACAACAACAACAACAACAACAACAACAACAACAACAACAACAACAACAACAACAAGGAGAAAGGAGTTCTATAGAGTTAGAAGCTTTTCATAAAGACCAAAAATGTTTCAAGTGTGGGGAGCAAGGACATGGCTATAGTTCTTGCCCCAAAAGAAATTCATGCAATGAGACTCCTATAGCTTCCATGGTTGAAGCTCCAAAAGAGGATACTCATTGAAAAGGATCATCCCCTTCCCATGCTTGGGGAAAGGTTAGGGAGCATGATGTCTTTATCCTTTTTGACCCTAACTCTACTCACAACTTCATATCAATGGAGTTAGCCACTAGGTTACAAGCTCATGAGATGGGAGACACCGTTATGACCAATGGAGCATTTAAGGGACAAGAAGCCGTGGTTATTCCCTTTATTGGGAAATTGAGGCTTCATGTCCAAGGCTATGTCAAGGTAAGAAGACTTTTTGATCTCCCCTCTCAAGCATGAGGATGTTATCCTAGGGGAACCATGGTTCAACCTCATGGCTGCCAATATAAAGTTCCTAAAAGGAGATTTTTTTTCAACTACAGGGAAAAGAACATGTACATAGATGCTAATGAGTCAGGTCGTACTATACCCCTTATAAATACACTTGCTTTTGAGAAGTCAATGAAAGGCTCAATTTTTGCGTACATGATTTTTGTTAAAGAGTCCATAAATGATCCTAATGTTTTATCCAAAATGGTAGGAATCAAGAGGAATTAGAGTTTTCTAATTTCCTAAATAGATTCCAAGATGTTTTTATTGATGAAATCCCTAGAGAGTTACCTCCAAAATGAGAGGATGATGATCATATAATAGAACTTGTACCCAAGAGCTCACCGCTTAATAAGCCTCCTTATCAAGTTTCCCAAGCTCAACAAGAGGAGATTATGAGGCAAGTACATGAGTTGGTGGAGAAGGGGATGGTGAGGCCTAGCTCCTCTCCCTTTTGTTCACCAATACTTTTAGTGCAAAAGAAATACAGCACATACCGTATGTGTGTTGACTATAGAGCAATAAATAGGATCACTACCGTACCGTATGTGTGTTGACTATAGAGCACTAAATAGGATCACTATCAAAAACAGATTTCCCGTGCTGCGGGTAGAAGATCTTTTTGATAAGCTACAATGCTCTACCTACTTGAATAGGATTGACCGTAAAAGTGGTTACCATGACTAATATGGATAGTCAATAAAGATATTGTAAAGATCGCTTTTTTTGTACCGCATTTCGTCTTTATGAATATCTTGTCATGCATTTTGGCTAGCAAATGCTCCGACCACATTCAACTGCTTAATGGAGAAATTTTTTAGACCCCATCACAAGTTTATTGAAGTTTTCTTTGATGATATTATCATCTACTCCAAATGTCTTGAGGAGCAGAAGCAAAAAATCCGGGTAATCTTTCAAGATTTGAGGGAGAATAAACTTGTTATTAATCAAAAGAAGAGTGATTTTTTCCTTCAAGAAATTTAATATTTGGGTCACATTATCCCTCAAGATGGTATTCGTATAAATCCAACAAAGTTAGAGGTAATAAAAGGATGCCCTAATCCAAGGAATCTACATGAGCTACAAAGTTTTATTGGTATGTATGCATACTATAGATTATTCATAGAAAAATTCTCGCAAATAGCAGGACCATTACATGACTTAACAAAAAAGAATGTTAAGTATACATGGACTGCAAAAGATTAAAATGATTTTGAAAAGCTCAATGAAAAGCTTACCTCTCAACCTGTGCTTACCCTACTTGATCTCTCAAAACCATTTAAGGTCCAATGTGATGCTTGTAAAGATTGCCTTGGAGAAGTCTTGCTTCAAGAAGGGCATGCCATAGCATAAAAGAGTTGAAGACTCAATTTCAATGATCAAGTGTTGGGCATATAAAGGAGCTACTAGTTGTTCTACATGCCCTTCACACATGGAAGCATTACCTTTTGGAGACTCCATTCATCCTACTAAGAATGGACCACAAAAGTCTTAAGTTCTTTATGACACAAACCAAGATTTTAGAAAAACAAATGAGGTGGGCAAATTTTCTTTTGCAATTTAATTTTCATATCGCTCATATTGCTAGTAAGCACAATTCCGATGCACTAACACGATGACCCAGAGTAAATGCAATCTCCATAGCAACTCACAATGATCTATCTTCTATGATAGATGAGTATGATTTTGATCCTGATTTCAAGGATATAATTTCATCCCTTGACTTAGGGAATAAATAAGAATCGTTCACCTTCTTGCAGGATGGTTATCTTCTCCATGGAAATAGTCTATGTGCTACTAACTCCTTTCATGGGAGAAAGTAATGTATGAATCCCACGCTCCTCCATATGCGGAGCATAGAAGGATTCAACCTACTCTTCAAGGAGTAGAGACATATTTCTATTGGCCTACCATGCAGTTGACATACAAAAGTATGTTTCAAGATGCATGGTATGTCCAAAGATCAAATATGATAGACGGAAGCAAATTGGGTTGCTCCAGCCATTGCCAATTCCTAATTCACCATGGGAGAGCATATCCATGGATTTTGTCTTTTGATTACCCAAGTCTATCCATGGGACTACGGGAATATGGAAAATAGTCTACAGGTTTAGCAAAACAAGCACACTTTATACCTGTTAAAAAGACTATTAAGGCGCATCAAATGGTAACCCTCTTCATCCATAGTGTCAACCAAAGATCCTAGAACGACCAATAATTTTTGGAAAGGTCTCTTTGAAAATCTAGGAGCAAGGTTAAATTTGTTTTTGGCCTATTACCCACAAACGGATGGCTAGAGTGAAATAGCTAACTTTACAATTCTAGATCTACTCAATACCTATGTTACGGAAGTAGATCATTTCTCACAATGGGAGAAGTACCTATCCCTTGTAGAGTATGCATACAATAACATTGTCTATACTACTATAGGGAAGGCACCTTTTGAGATCATGGAGAAAAGACCTAAAAGTCCCTTGCTACTTAAGGTGCATGGGAAGATCTTCACTGCTGTTGATGAGTATAGCCGAGACCTACAAGAATCTTTTCAAAAGATTAAGGAGGCTATATCCATCTCACAACAAATGCAAAATTCTGATGCTAACAAGCACAGAAGGTCCTGATTGGGTCCTACTCAAGTTTCCCAAGGAGAAATTGAGGAAAACCACGGGAAAAAATCATGCGGGCCACCAAAAGTATTATGCTAAGCTAGAAAAAAAATACTATGGTCCTTTTCAAATCTTAAAACCAATCAACAAGATGGCCTATCAACTAAAGTTTCCCAATCATTAGCTCATACACAATGCTTTTCATGTGAGCTTACTTAAGCCTTATAAAGGTGAGCCACCAAGAGAATCGATAATTGAGGACCTGCTTGAGACCAAAGATCAAGAAGAGGTGCTCCAGCCCGAATCCATCCTTTGACTTGAAGACAAGGTACTCAGACATTGTAAGATTATCCACCGCTAGTATCTTATTAAGTTCAAAGATTATCCGTTTGAAGATGCTAGATGGATGCAAGGAACACAACTTAAGGTTAGTACAAACCTTGTCAATGCTTACAATGCTACACTAGAGTAAGCAAATGAAGATGATTTTTTAATGAGCAATGTTTTTGTCTTTTAAGATTACTTCTCTTTCTAATGTACACGAATTTAAGTAGTATGCATGCTTAGAATCATGTTTGTGATGACGATATCTCCCAAACACCAAGTAGAATTTTTCACTCTACTCTGGGAGTATGATATGAACTAAAGAGGGGACATGCTTGCGACAGCTATGTCTCCAAGCAAAAATGGACTAGTCATCCGTTTTGGAATGATGTCATAGGCTAAAGAGGGATTTTCCACCCGCTAAGAAACAAGGGATTTTATATTTGTTGCAAGCTTTCATTTTCGAGATTTTGCAATTGAAAACTTTTTTTCAAGATTTTTAAGCTCACATTACACTAGCGATATCTTAAAATATCATTGTGGCATGAGAAAAATATACATTGGATTACCCATTCCTTCACTTATCAAACAATTAAATGTGACATGCATGCATGTCTATGCTTTAGGAAATCTAAGCTTAAGCACTCTCTTATTAGACTGAAGTGTCAAAGTAGCCTACCAAGCCAACTCAACTAGGCCCAAAACCAAACTAGGTTCCAAGTGATAGTATGTGTGACATGCATATCATACTACAGAGTAAACCACAATCACATAATCTCTCTCTCTCTCTCTCTCTCTCTCTCTCTCTCAAGTTCATGTGTTGAATGTACACATCAAGTTGCAATATTGTTTCTCTTCTTTCATGTTTTTTTGCTCAATATTACATTTGTGCTAGTAGATGTGTGTATGTACACTACTCATATTCATTCACATCCATGTATTTTACTAGATACTTTCTCTTTCTTTCGATGAAAATAATATCTGTCACACATTGAAAGAATGAAGGTTCTTGAGTGAATGGGGTAGGTGTGAGACAACTGAAAGCTTTCAAACCTTATTCTACATTGTATTTTGGGTTCAAGAACCTCAAACAAAGATCTGGATTTTTGACACTCTAGTGGATTCTTGAGACTTTTTTCTATGGGGTTCAAATTTGGGGACCCTCAATGGACCACCATGGAAGAGCTGGTAACACTGATGGATGGAGATGTATAGAGAGGAATCTAGTCTCTATGATCTCTCGGCTAATTTGGGCTAAGGCCTCAGTGCCATGTGTCATAATAACTAATATCTAATTCTCCTAAATGATTTTCTCATGTTAAATTGATCATTTAATATGGGGAAGTTCTAGGGGAGAAAAAGCTAGAATATTGGCTAAGCTTGCAGACCGGCCATAGTAGGGATCCAAAGGAGGGAAAATAGGGATCCAAAGGGGGGGGCATTTGCAAAAGAGCAACGTGCAACAATGGGCTTTAAAGACCCTAAGGTTCAGCTCATTAAGACTTCCAAAATGCTAAGGTTCCAAAATTCAAAGGTTGTGTCCAATGGTCAAAGCTTAGTAAAAATTGGATGCTTTGTGTGTGTATCAAAAGTCTTCATGAATCTACAAAGGAGGGGGCGAGCCTTGCAAGTAGGGGATGAGAGAGAAACACACACACACACACACACACACACACACACACACACACACACACACACACACACACACACACACACACACACACACACACACACACACACACACTCACAAACCTTCTTTACACAAAGGGAATGAGGGACACATGTCAGCTCCCTAGCCCAGATGTCCCACAAGGTGTACTCAAATCCTATTGGATAGCCATGTAGGTGGACCAATGATAATTAGACTAGAGTAAATCTAGTTTAATTCATTTTAAAAAACTTAATAAAATAGCCAATAAGAATTAAGCTCTCTAGAAGACTATTGGATAGTCTCCCAAGGGGTCCAATGAGCATTCAACAGCCCAATGGCTTGCCTGATTCCTATTGGCCCCGGAGACAAAGGGGTCCAATGAGAGTTTAGTTGCATTAATTAATTACCTAAAGCTCTAACAAAAGGGGAAAGGGGTCCGGACACATGTCAGAAGGCTATCACTTATGCTACTTAGTTTTCATTGGCTAAGCCTGGAGGGGTCCAATGGGAAGCCATCAAGAGGAAATAGCATGAGGGGTCGACCAAGAGAGAGAGGGGGCTGAATTTCTCAAGGGCGCATTATCACTTACACACTCACACTAGCTCGTGTGAAGCAAGAAGACTCTCTCTCTCTCCTTCTCAAGCTTTAATGTAAAGCTTATCACCTACTCCAAGCTTGTGAGAAGGGGGGCCTACACTAACAACTCTTAGCTTTGTGATGCAAATCCAACCAAGAGCCAAGCTTCAATGCATGCTCATCTCCTCTACTGTGCTAACTACTAAGCTAAGCTATGCTAATATGAGTGATGTGAGGAGATGTACATCTTTCTTGTAAGACTACTCCTTCTTCTTCTCAATCTACTCTCATACCCCGCTAGCTCTCACCATCTTCGAAGGTGTGTGCAGTCTTGGGTCTGAGACCGTGAGGGAATTGATGTTGTGTTTTGTAAGTGTTTTGCTTAGTGCTTGAAGCTTCCATCTTCATTGCACTAGCTAGTTATTGCATTAACACAAAGAGTTGTACTGTAAAATGTCACTCTTGATGGGGGAAATCTATAGTACAAAGCTTTTTGGAGGGTGGACTGGCTCCATGAAAATCCGGTTTTCAACTGTTGTCAATAGCTTAATTTCTCTCTCTTTTGAAGTATTGTTCATGCCTATCTAACTAGGTGTAATGATTTTTATTGCTCTCTCCACCCAAGCAGTCTTGTTATGCTCATTAGGAATTTATTCTAATGAAATGCTCACTATGTTCATGCTATTTTCCGCTACATACAAGTTACTAGGCCATTAAATGTTACACCACATGAGATTATGTGATCCGAGCTAGTTACCCCCCTCTCGTAGTTGAGGCCCTTCTTAGATCAACTTCCTTCATCCATAGTTTATGGGACCTCCCCGGAGACAAATATGCTTGGCTAGCCCTTGAGTCATCCCGACAATTGGCACTACAGGGGGCCACACCATGCTGGTATGGGTAGATGTCATCATGGTTTCAATCACATGGATTCAACATGGATAGATTGCCCCCATTCTAGTACTCCTTGGATGCACCCTCCCTTTATTTGACATAGAAAAAGATCACTAGTCTTATACGCCAAGATTTGATTCAACTAGATACCAGAAGCACATGGATACAACCGGTACACTGAGTCGGACACGAAGATGGCTTTCTATGGAGAGCATCTTCTTGAACTAACAAAGGATGGATATGTGATCATACTAGCCTATATGGATACAATGTGCTATTGGTCAAATGCACAAATCATTGCATTAGATAAATTGAGACTGACAGATTTAAGAGAGCACTAACAGAAGCCAGAATATGTCAGTTGTGCCATATAGAGACACAGATAAAGCTACATCACATTTGTCACTGAGACTGAGAGATTTAGGAGAGCACAAATAAAAGCTAGAATATGTCCATTGTGTCATGTAGAGCTAGAGATAGAGTTACATCACATTTGTCATTTTCTAGTATACAATGTGAGTTCAAGAGAGATAGACACCCACGTCTATGAGGGTGGCCATGACATCAATGGAGGCTCCATCAGAGGATTATGCCGACTATTCTAGCATGATATGTGAGACGCCCAATACAACCATTTATAGAGGCAAACATTGATGAAGCTCTTTAGCGATCAACCGATGCGATACATTTTTAGACAAAGCCTCATGTCGGGCATCCTTGGGTATTGATGATGATTTCACTTTGACAATTTTAGTTTTTAGTTTAGTCTTTGACTTTACTACATGTTATTTTTGTACCCACACGTTCGAATAGATCCACAAGGATTGTATTAATTTTCTCTCATAGGTCATTTTGGACTTTTGAAGGCGTTTCATATAACATCATTTCATCCCCCCCCCCCCAAGCCAAACATGTCTACAAGGTTGTAAGGCCAAAAATTTACACACTTTGTTTGTGAAAAAAGGGCAAGGCCAAAAGCTCTCCCGTCATCCACGTGTGCGGGGATGATGGGCGGGCTCCTGGCCCTGCCCTTTTTTTTTGCAAGGAGAGAGAGAGAGAGAGAGAGAGAGAGAGAGAGAGAGAGAGAGAGATAGATAGATAGATTTTATTATCGTCCTTGGAGGTCAAATATGACCTATGGGACCAAAGTTACATGTGATGTAGTATCGAAATGGAGGTCAAATATGACCTATGGGACCAAAGTTTATGCTTGCGGTTTCTCGAATCTATGAGAAGGTGATTTGTCAATTGCGCATGGGAAGAGAAATTTCAGAAATTTTTGTAAGCACTATTGGGGTTAAACAAGGATGTCCATTGTCACCAACTCTCTTTGGTCTATGTATCGATCAATTGGAACAAATGGTACTTGACTTTATGCAAGAGAGAGAGAGAGAGAGAGAGAGAGAGAGAGAGAGAGAGAGAGAGAGAGAGAGAGAGAGAGAGAGATGAAATGTTACACTAAACATCTTCAAAAGGCCAAAATGACTAATGAGACCAAACTGATACAATCTTGATGGATCTAATACATTGTTTGGGTACAAAATACAAATAAAAATGAACTAAGATTTTTCCTCAATGCTTTTCCTCAATGTTTGCCTATGTAAATATTCCTACTGGTTTGAAAAAAACTTGAGGGCCAAGAGCCCTCCCATCATCCGCGTGCGGGCAGATGATGGGGGGGCTCTTGGCCCTCCCATTTTTTGTGTGCAAGGATTTATGATGACTGGTTAACCTATCATCCCTCTCATCTCTCTGCTGATGACCACAACCGTCTCTCTACTGCTGATGACCACAGCCTTGCCTTCCTTGTCTCTCTGCTAATGACCACAACCACTTTGTGTGCATTCTGAAGGTTGTGCTCTTCGATATGCAACATTCCAGCTTTTGGTGGCTCGCCTACTGCAGTGCTTCTCATGGTCCTCCGATCCGCACCATCCCTATTAAAACTCTTGAAGCTGTCTTGTGAAATCAAGTACCCATTAGTCGCATGTGCAATGCCCCAGTTATGCTCTGATTCACAAGTAATTGTTTCAGGTGGAAGATGATTGATGTGAACAGTTTAAAGCAGACATGCTGAGACCAAATGCCAATCTTGCAGTTGGTACATAGGAGCAATCGGCCTAGTCGTCCACGTGTGTAAGATAATACAGCTCGTTGAGATGTAGTTGCTTGTTGCTATGCGGTCCCAATGCATACCACCTACCTCTAATTACTAGCATAGAGGTCATAACCCTAATTTTTTCAATCTTGAGCGCTGTCTGGTCGACGATTTGAGGCTCACCCCATTGGCAGCTCGCCGAAGAGTATGTCCATGCCATATGGAGGATTCGTGTGTGATTGCCCACATGTTCACCATTGCAGTAGTTCCAGCAGGGACATGGTGTCCAGCAACATGGACATCATTGATAGCAAGGCGTGCCCACGGTAGTAGAGGTCTTGGAGGGTGCCTGAAGGTACGACAACTTTGGCAGGTCTCTCTCAAAAAGCTCTCCGGCTAGGCCAACAATGCTGTCAATTTTTGCCTGAAGACGGACCTGCACCTCAGGATGAAGGATAATTTCTGCAAGAATCCATTATGTCAAGATGACAATGGTGTCGGTACCACAGAAAACCATTTCCTGCACAAGTGATCCACCTGAGTTAAAACTCATTTACAACAACAATCTCAAATAGTAATTAAAATTTTAATTCACATAATTCCAAATACAAAAACATTTATATAGGAAATCCTGCAATGTGACATGGCCTAAATTCAATATATTATGAACCCATCTCCAATGCAGAACACTAGATGATTATGCAATGAACGTAGAATGAACATAGACTATGACAACAACGTGCACTAAGCATTGTGAAAACACATGCATGCATGCTATTCTTCCCTAGTCTCTGGGTGCCATGGCCGAGGTTCGTGAGAAAAAAATTAGCAGTCTGATCATACAAAAGCGACGCGCCTTCAGCTCGCATTTCTAAATCAATACGCCATAAAAAGTGAAACATGAACTAGATAATTTTTGCTGCCTATTTCAATTATTGTGTCCAATTTTCATAAGACTTGTTGAGATCTTTGATCATCCACTTGCACGCAGATGATTAGAGAGCTCAAACACCTAGTATACACAAAGAAAAAAAGAGAAATTGTTTTAAATTGTATTTAATGGATCCTTGAAAAATAGATTAATTTTGTTGTCTATTTTAAACTACTGTTTTAAAATTACACAAAACATAGGAGTGTTGAGCTCTTTGATCATCCGCTTGCACGCGGATGATTAGAAAGGTCAAACACCTACTATACACAAAGAAAAAAAAGAGAAATTGATTTGAAGTGTATGTAATGGAGCCTTGAAAAATAGATTAGTTTTGTTGTTTATTTTAAACTACTGTCTCAAAATTACATAAAACATAGGAGTTGTTGACCTCTTTGATCATCCGCTTGGACGCGGATGATTAGAGAGCTGAAACACCTAGTATACACAAAGAAAAAAAGAGAAATTGATTTAAAGTGTATTTAATGGTGCTTTGAAAAATAGATTAGTTTTGTTGTCTATTTTAAACTACTGTCTCAAAATTACATAAAACATAGGAGTTGTTGAGCTCTTTGATCATCCGGTTTGCACGCGGATGATTAGAGAGCTCAAACACCTACTAAGCACAAATAAAAAAAGAGAAATTGATTTAAAGTGTATTTAATGGAGCCTTGAAAAATAGATTAGTTTTGTTGTCTATTTTAAACTACTGGTTAAAAATTACATAAAACATAAGAGTTGTTGAGATCTTTGATCATCCGCTTGCAATCGGATGACTAGAAAGCTCAGACACCTATTATGCACTAAGTAATAATGAGAAACGGTGCTTTGGAAAAGTGATTTAAAGTGTATTCAATAAGGTCTAGTTATCCACACCAAAATAGTTTTTTATCCTCCCCCTACCTAAGGTCTATGGCAATATTATGGCTATGGTGCAACACGAGACCGTCATACTAAATTTCAATCGCAACAAAACTTTGTAGAGAGGGGGGAGGGGGGGTGTTGCATTCCCCCATCCCTGCAACATTTCATTTTGGAATGTACATTGAGTCTGTGGTCCAATCCTTTGAAACAGTCACAAAAAAGAAAGTTTAGTAAAGTAGTTCCAACACTTCATTTTACAAAATGAAAGACATTGAAAATAGATGAGTATACCTGTGACTATGGATTAGGAGTACAAGGCACAAGTGGTGCCGAGGGCCTTTTTTTTTGTCGGAGATGGGGGGCATGAGAGCATTCTCTTTAGAGGAATAGAAAAAGACAGATAATATTTTCCCTTATCGACGAGGGTGAGGAGGATCTACTAGTGCCAAGAAAGAATTCTCTTTAGGGAAAATAGAAAAATACAAACATTAGTTAGATTATTTGTCCTTAGCATATTCAAATGAAAATAAGAATCTATACCTAGTGGACCTCCATAGCTCAACTCACAAAGGGTTTGGTTGCACTCCACATCTTTAAAAAAAAAAAAAAGGCAAAAAGAAGCCACTACAACACCTTTTGAAAGCATATACTAGTGCCAAGAAAGCATTCTCTTTAGGGAAAATAGGAAAAGATAGATACTAGTTTAACTATTTTCTCTTATCAAATCCACATGAAAATAAGAATCTATATCGCATGGACCTCCATAACTCAACTCACAAGCGGTGGGTAAGAGCCTTGCCAATGTCCAATGGATCTAACCTGCACTTTGAGCCCTTGGGGGATTGGATATGTGTGTGTGTGTGTGTGTTGGGGGGGGGGGGATCAGTATGTATAAATTGTGTATATCGCGTGCATTCAAGGACTATTTTGAAAATTCTTTATCTAGAGTTTTTTTACAAATAAAATAGACCCTTTTCATACTCAATCTATAAAAAATTTCCCAATTTCATTTTATGGTACCATTTTGTATCTATAAATTTAAAAAATAATAAAAACAAATAACACCTTCTGCTGCACTCACGTGATAGTCACATAATTAGTAAATGACCCCCCTGCATTTGAGCCCTTGCAAAATGCTTTGTGGCACCATCACCTCCACCTTGCGTCAAAAGGTCGGGTGGTAGTCCATATCTAGCCCTTGAAAGAAACTTCACAAACAGTTGAAGTGAAAAAAAGGTAGGTGCAAAGAATGGTGTGGTGGAATTCGTATTACATCAGGTACTATAGTAGGGTGTGATCAGGCATGTTCGCATGGTGGGTGGTGTCGGTTCTATGTCTCGTGAAAACCCATATGTGAGAAAAAAACTTATCCTCATGTCACATGCAATGCCTTCCACTCCTAGAACTACAAAAGGTACTTCACATTAGCGACGCTCATAGTGCGACGCTTAAAAGTGACACTCCAATGAGCTCATCCTATCCAACTGAACCACTTGTAAATGTAAGAGCCTCTCTTTGGATGCATCACTAGGCGGCCCAAGTAACTTCTCTAACATCTTGACTGCAGGAAACTCTACTTCCACAGGCAAGACGCTTCCTTTCCTTAAACCAAATGAAATGGAGTAAACCCTCTACCTGTCTTCACCGAAGTACGGTAAACCCATAATGCACTAGGCAATTCCAAATACCAATTCTTTCCTTGGTGTTCTGTCACTTTCGAAAGGATTTGTACCAGCTCACCATTGAATCATTCATTTAAGCCATTACACTGCGGATAATAAGGAGTGGTATGTTGGTGCCTAATCTTCATCTTTGTGCATAAAAAATCTAGCAGTTTGGCTCTAAATCCTGGCCCCTTATCTAAAAGTAGCTCCAATGGCACCCCAAACTTGCAACATATTTCATCATACACAAATTTTGCCACATCCTTTGCAGTGATCTGTTTTACTGCTATAGCCTCTGCCCATCTAGAGAGATAGTCTACTGCAGTCAAAATATAGTTTTTTCCCCTGCTTGTGATAGGTAACGGGCCGATTGCATCAATTCCCCACTTTTCAAACACATCAAATGCCAAAATGGTTTTTCGTAACTCTGGCTTCAACACTCTCTTTCCAAATGCTTGACACCTATTGCAAGACCTACACCAATGGTGAACATCCTTGTGCAAACTAGGCCATACATACCCCTCTTGCAAGATCTTATGCAAGGTGATCTTTAGAGCAAAATGTCCACCACATGCGCCCTAATGATTCTCTTCCAACACTCTATAAAGCTCCTACCGCCAAGGTACACGCCTCAACACAAGATCATCCCCTTTCATGTATAAGACATCACCAATCAATTTGTACCTGTATGCTCTATGCACAAAACCATACTTCTTAGACTTCTGAATGTCCTTCGGAATGATTCCTGTTAGCAAAAACTCCTCTTCTTGAGCCAAAATTTCCCGGCCATGATAAAAAGGTAAATTGGTCCTCAACACAAATAGCTCCCCAATCATGCTTTGAGCTGCTTCATGTGCCTCTCCATTTAGAGCACGTTCAATGTGTCTGATGCTCCATGCTTCGAACTTTTTTAACAGGCCTTTAATTCTGAAGCACGTTTCCTTCAATGAGGTGTTCTTGCTCTTCCACACACCCAACACTTGCTTCACAACTAACAAGGCATCACCTTTTATGCTCAACCTTCTATTCCCATGCTTCAAACAAATGTGTAATTCAGCTTCCAAAGTAGCATATTCAGCCTCATTGTTACCATGTTCATCCAACTTGAACCCTCTCTTGCATACTAACTTCCCCTCTGGATCATAAAGTGCTATACCCCCTGAAGATGCATCATGGCTCTTTCTGTATGAGCCATCAAAGAACAAAACATGTGCATTGCTGATCTGTGGCACTTCTTCAACTACCTTTCTCACCACCTCTTCCTTAACAAGAAGGGGATTCTCCTTGTAAGTCAACAAATCAGCTAGGGTAGCCCTTGTACTGCCTTCCACTAGAAAAGAGAACTCAAACTCTTACAGCCAATTACCCATTTCTTGACCATATTTGACATGTTAGTGCCATTAATTAACTATGGCAAAAAGGCATAACTCATCAAGAAAAGAAAAGGTCGTGGTAGCAAGTAATGAAGAAATCGTCGACAAGCAAATATTACATTGGCCATCACTAGCTCTACTTCCGAGAACTTTCTCTTCTCAACGCATGAGTGTGTTATGACACATATTTGGGCTCCACCATCCACATAGCCTTGTCCCAGATTTTTTCTTTTGTGCCACACATCTACTATTGGGCAAATTTCTGGTAGCTCATCCATTGCCAACACCTTTACTGAACCTCTCTCTGGCTCTCTCTCCATTGGGTTAACCTTCCTCTTCCATTGTCGCTTTAGTTTAGGCACCATCTCTATAAGCTGCCCAAAGGTAACATCGTCTTTCTTGCTCGTCAGATCCTCCTTTAAGTCATAGCTTAATTGCCCATACCCTAGTGGAAAATCTGAAACATGAAACTTGCAACAAGCTCTCCTTTTTCTCTTGGCCTTGACATCTTCGCCTTCATGACTCTTTCCCTTCTTCTTACTAGGACCTCGGGCACTTCTTCTTTCCTTATCTTGTGTGGTCCTCTTCCCAATAGGCATCACTAATGTATCCTCTAGCTTTGATGCCTTCTCCAAGGTGACCACACTTATCACTTTTGTCTTTCCCTTTTCCTCCTGGGTTAATCCACTGGTTCCTTCATCTCCCTTAATTTCAATGCCATAATCATTTGATCTAGTTAGCACCTGTCTTGGCAATGGATACAGGTCTCCACCCATCCTTGGTGGCTTATCACATTGCGGGCTGATGTGACCCAACTCTCCACAATTATAACACGTGGGCGTCTGCCTCCAGAACCTACCATTGCTTTGTCCACCACCATTCTTGGGTCTTTCCTCACCTCCTGGCTGATTTGCAAACCTCCGTCGACCTCGATTATTTCCCACTTGACCTAGCATTTTTAGGCTGAGATTCTTCATTAAATCTACCACTTGCCTCATGTCTTGCCTTAGCCCATCATCTTGCACTGATGTAGTGACCACTGTTGGCATAACCTGAGGAGTAACATAAACCACTGGTTCATGATGAACCCTGACCCGCGACCTTGTAGAGAGTCCATAGGCTGAAATTCAGACCTCATGGGCAAAGACTCCACCCCTAACTGGCTCATTTTCCTCAGCTTCCACTCTTTGTTCCTTGCCACCTCTAGTGCATCTTCATATATCCTAGGCTTCTTTAACTCCACTCTCCAATGTATATTCTCCCAAAGACCAGCCAAGAACCTGTCCTTCTTCATCATGTCAGGTGGGGGTACTTGTGGTGCTAAAGCCTTGCACATCTGCTCCCATGCCAATGAGAACTTACGTATGTATGCATCTCCTAGCTCACCTTCCTTTTGCACGAAAGCCTGTACTTCTTGCCACACTTTGTCAGGATCTTCTATCTTCACAAACTCCACTTCCAATCCATGCCTTAGATTGTCCTAGCGCAATCTTACAGGTGGATCTGTTGCATGCAACTCCTCTTCAAATGCTTTGGACCAAACTCATGCATCACTCTTCAAACAGATTTGGAGAAGACGTAACATCTGCGCCGGGTCATGAATCTGGTTGCTAATGCAGGCAACCTCCATATTTTCCAAAAAGTCTTCCACATCTTCATCACTTCTTCCATGAAACTCTAGATAAGAGAAAGCCATGGCTACCCAAATTACGATGCTTTGAGAATCCCTTTGAACACACGTCCAAGAACCCAAAACTTTTGATTGACTCAATTCCCAGAAACTTCAATGGAGCTCAACTTTAGATAAGGACAAACACATGCACATCAAATGAGTTTTCATAGTTGATCATCGGAATTACAACAGGCAAAGGACATTCCAGGACCTCTCGTAATCTTCTTGCCCCGAACATAAAGACTATGCGCTGCTGGAAAAAAATCTTCCTGGACACATGAACATTTATCTGGATTCTTTGAGTTAAATGAAAAGGAGTGAATTGAGGGCCATTTTGATCATCCAATAAAGTAAACCATGCAGCTCCCAAGAAAGCACACCTGTCTTATCTCTGATTTTGCCAAAATTTCAGCAGCATAACAGCATAAATGGCTCAAAAGACCAAAAAACGAGCCATCATAACTTGGAAAAATTTTGACAGAGTCTCCCCAGAAGTAGAGTAGTGTGAACCCAAAATATAGACTGTATATGTATGCATAAACTGCCAACAATAGAACCCGAGCATCAATTAGGAATCACTAGTACATAGCTGTAATGGCTATTGTCCGCACTGGAGCAATAGGCATTACGGGAATGATTACCCGTAACTACATTATATGAACATCAACATATAGAATGACAAGAGAAGGAACTACACAGTACATAGGCACAGAACACCTGTTGCTTCATTCATGTATATTCCAGACTCAGAGTTACAACAGTAGATGCCATGAATATCATAGAGATTGGTTAAGTTACATCAAAAGACAGGTATGCCCCTCCATATACAACCGCTGCTCCAACGCAGATCCGGAACGGTGCACACACTCATGTCCCATGATATCCCGTGAAGAACTGCCGCTACGGCCACCGCATACCGCATGACTCCTGATCGGCAGTGTCCAGATTTCCGCAGGACCACAGGACCGCATGTGCGGCTAATGCCGTAACACCTAGCACGCACGGTGGATTGCACGAACCCACACCCAGCGCCTCCAGTTGGAAGGTTCTGGTGGTTGCTCTGCACCCTGCTCTGGTGAAGAGGAAATATCAATATAGCCAAAGCCTCTAAAATCTGCAGTATGTGCGCGATAGACCTAATCCAGAAGATGTGGATCTATCTCAATTTTTTCCGGCCAGGCAACCCGAGGAATGAACTGCGTTGGCAAAGAGATAGATTGAGGCGGCTGTGGCAGAGGAGCAAGAGGTGTATGTAACGGATAATAGTGAGAAAGGTATCTATTAAGAGAAGACCAAAATGGAGGGCAAGGTGGTAGACTGAGAGAAAAAGAATGAGCTAAGGTCTCCACCAAAAAACAGACCCTGCGTCGCTCCTTACGAAATCGACGAATCATTTTCTGCAAACGAGATACATGAGCCTGGGCTTCAGCACAATCCTCTGTAGCTTGTGCCCAATCAGCAACATCAAAACCCTCCATAACAACACTCTTACCTCTGTCAGTGTTGGATGACTCGGGTTGGTGCACCACAACCTGCTGAGTGGGTGGCTGTGCTCTCACCTCAGTAGCCAAGCGTGTGCTCCAGCTTTGTAATTGATTATCTAAAAAAATTCGGAGATCTTCTTGCATCTCCACTGCCAATGCGTCCAAATCAGTCATGTTGATCATTACATCGCCAGGGTGCGAGGCTAAGTAGGAGGCTAGGCTATGCTGTGTGCTCAACTGAAGAAGTTCCTGTTGGATAGAGGCCACAAACTCAGCATTAGCCTCTCTTAACATTTGTATTTCCACCCCTTGCTGGCGAGTTGTGGCAGTCAGCTCTTCATTTTGAGTGGTTAACTCTGCAATGCGAGTCTGCGAAGCCGCTGCCTGCGCTTCCAACTCATTGACTCGTCCCTCTGTGGCTGGGGCTGGCCAAGCCGCACGAATAGACTCTGCAAGTCTGCTAAAAAATGTGCCGCATGCCTGTAATTGGTCAGCAAGGGTCGCTGCTGTCATAGCCTCCCAGGGTAGCGCTGCGGGGAGAGTACCTCCCGTCGAGGCAACCGCATTAGTAGTACCCGAAGTTTCTGGTTGAGCGAGGACATCCGCAACCGGAGAAGAGATCGTTCGCAAAGGAGTAGCATTACTCACTCTCTCCTGCATTCGGCGACGCCAGCGAACCACCGCAGAATCTTCCGAAACAAGAGATGCAGTTGCCGGAGGTGGTGTCAAAAATTGCTGTGCCTTCCTGCCGCGCTTGCGGCTTGCTGATCCTGCACCTGCAGTGGCCATCTCTTGGGCTCCAGAAGATACCACTGCTGTCGATGGACTAGGAAAATCCCCAACGCCCACCTACTGCTGTTGTGTTTCCCTCTCAGCCGGCACTGCCAAGCTTTGTGTTTGCGACAGCCGAGCATTAGTGCCTTGGACCATCAAGCGATCATCTTCAAAGTGGCAGAGAGGACGCAGGGCGAGAGGAAAAACTTCTCTCAACGGAAAAATCAATGTGAGCAGTTGGCCCACCTTTGTATTGGTTGGGGTATTCCTCCCCAACTGTGCCATTACTCGTTGGTACTCCGCCAGCAGTCGCTGTCTGTGTGCCATGGTATCTAACTGAAAGCTCGGGAATGCGGGTATCTGTGATCCTATTCGCCGGCAACGAGACTGAATAATCATCCTTGCTTTCAACCTTCCCAATGGCCACTTCCTGCAGCTCAGTGGCTGATTGTCGCAGCAATGCATTATGGAAATTCGGGACTAAATTCAACAATGAACCCAGAGGTACTTGAATTGGTGACATGAGAACCTCTTTCCAAACTGAATTCCACTCCTCCTGTTCTTTAATATCATCCTTATTTCCAGCTTTCCCTTCCTTTATTTCCAGACCCACAGTCGATGGCATAGTCGATGTCGATGGTCCTATTGTCTTCATTGATGGTGCGGATTGTGGCAACCAGGACACAATCTTTTTCCGCACTTCTTCCTGAACCGTCCAATCCTGAATTTTCACATTGGAAGTTGGAACCACACTTTTACCCGATCACGTGATTAATGAAACCACTGGGTCAGACTCCTCCAGTCCTTCAATCTGAACCATAGCCACACTAGGCTGTTTCCCTACAACGCGTTCCTGCTTTTTCCGATCGTATTCCATAGCTTCAGTACACTCAGATCGCCAATTTCCATCCCCCAAACAGAAAAGTCATGTCTTGGGGCGATTAGGATCTCGGACACCTCTTCCGCGACCTCGTCCTCCCCCTTGACCCCGTCCTCCTGCTTGACCTTGCACAGGCGTCTCTGATGTATGAGCATGAGCCATCGCCACAGCAGGCTCTTGTCCCTGCCCTATCTGTGGTTGTTGCCAGGTAGCAGAGTTCCCTTGACTCCGACGACCCCGGCCATTGAAATAACATTCCACTGATTATGAGTATTGGTCGTGCAAATCTCACACCACTTCTGATTCATTGCAAATTCTTGAGCAGCATGGCCCGGATTCCGACATTGGGTACACCATATTTCCTTCAGACTTTTAGCCACTGCAATCGATTCCGTCGATCCGGATGATACACCTTTCTCGTGACGCTGGGATTTTTTCCGTCGTGTCTCCTCCGATTCTTTCCCTGTTGCCTGAGTCCGAGGAATCAGATACTGCGGATTCCGACTCCGAACTATCACTGCCAATGTCCTGTGACTTCCGATGAGATTTCTTCTTGTCTTTCTTCTTTGACTTCTTTGGATATTCCGTATCCTCTAAAGCCTCTCCTGCTACTACAGCCCTAGCAATTACAGTATCTAGTGGAGTAGTTACCTTATCCACTGTTGCCATAGCCGTTCTAAGATCCTTGTTGAGCCCCCGCAAAAAATAATCATTCAGCACTTCGGCTGCCGGCCTTTGTGCCTGAGGTACCCTCTGCAAAAGCATCCGAAATTTTGCAGCGTAATCCTCCACTGGCAATGACTTCTACTGGAGCGTTCGAAGCTTCTCCAAATGTTGAGGGACTGTCTTTTCCATTCGAAACCTTCGTAGAAACGCTATGGATCCGTCGGCATACGTCTGGAAATGGTCAACAGGGTATTCAGACAACCATTTCGCAGCTTTCCCTGAGAGTGTAGATTCAAACACTGATTGTTGATGGAGAGGAATCACCACCCCAGGATGATTCAATCCATAAGCTTTATTGAATTGGTGCAAATGTGCATCAGGGGTCTTCACTCGAAAGACCTCGAAATTGACTATACTTAATCTAAGGATGAGCCATCACCCCTTGCCCAACTGTTCCTCCTCCTCCCGAGAAAAGCTCACAAGCACTAGGAGGTGGAGACAGTGGCGGAGATACCCCCGGACTGCTTACTGGAGACGGTGGTGGAGCAACCTGTGTGGGTGAGGGTGAACGTACGACAGGAGGACATGACTGACTGCGCAGAGTACATCTTGCTCGCCGCAACTGCCTACCACGCACCGGGCTTGGTGATGGAGATACAGATTCCTCAATCTGCGGTGAAGAAAAAACAAATTCATATGAACCGCCTCTCCTCCGTCGTCTTCCTACAATTGAAACCACAGGGTCAGGCGGACCCTGCGACCTAGTGCGCATGCATATTCATCGCAGGCTGTCCATCACGCATCGTGGTTGCCAGATGTAATGGCTATTGCCCGCACTGGAGCAATAGGCATTACGGGAATGATTACCCATAACTACATTATATGAACATCAACATATAGAATGACAAGAGAAGTAAGTACACAATACACAGGCACAGAACACCTCTTGCTTCATTCATGTATATTCCAGACTCAGAGTTACAACAGTAGATGCCATGAATATCATAGAGATTTGGTTAAGTTACATCAAAAGACAGGTATACCCCTCCATATACAACCGCTGCTCCAACGCAGATTGGGAACGCTGCACACACTCCTGTCCCATGATATCCCGTGAAGAATTGCCGCTATAGCCGCCGCATACCGCATGACTCCTGATCCGCAGTGTCCAGACCTCCGCAGGACCGCATGTGCGGCTAATGCCGTAACAATAGCCTATGGCGAGGTGACAAAAAGGGTGCTCCAGCTACCTGTATCACCGAAAGGATCTCCACATTTGAGAATCCCCCAGCTCAATAAAACCTCACGCTTTTGACCCTCACACGAAGGCTAATGCAAATCGCGTATAGTCAAGTCTCAGAAATGACTATCTTCCAGACCAAGTCTCAGAAATGGCTGGGACTGCCAAATAAAACCAAATATGGCTCCACAAAGGCGTACAATGGCAGTTTCCACAAGTAACATACAATACCAACAGACAATGCGCTCAAACAGGCGCCAAAAGGTGCATACCCACAACAACTGCAAGTGACACCACTGCTTGTATATCCCTGTACTCTAGCTACCTGTACCTGTGTGAGTCACCTTTATCTGTACCTGTCCATGTAACTTGTAACCTGTAGTCTGCAACCTGTAATCCCGAATCTCGAAGCTCGAATCTCGAAGCAGAAGGTACTCGAAGAAGATCCTTTGTGGGGGCGCCAAAAGAATGTGAGCGGGATGGAAACACACGGAACGCCTCTATCATGACCCGACACACACTCTTGGAAGGATATACACATACACTATGGGGCACTACTCGGCTTACACAACCCACCTGGCCGAGACAGGGAACACACCAATGGAGTGAGAGGAGAGAGACTATCCGTTTGCCCACTCCACACAGAGACACACACACACACACACACACACACACACACAAAAACTCAGCTCAAGAGAGGAGAATTTCTGATGTTTAGATACACTTGAGCTTGGGCCAACACCAATGGGGCAAATAGCTCACACAGTATGGGTAAAAATATGCCAGATACAATCACAAATTAGAGCAGAAGCTTCGCTCATAGGAGAAACTTACACAGCCAAAACAACAAAAAAACCATGAGAAATTTGGAAAAATGGACAGAGCTATTGCGTCCGGAACGGCCCAAAACCCCAGTTTACAATGTCAAAGTGCTCAAATCCGACCTCGGATGAGCAGTTTACGGCCGAAACAGGCTCCAAAAACCCCACAAACACAGTTGCGTTTATTCCTCCTCTTTTATCCATGTTTTTTCTGGTCTTCTCTCACTTTTTTCAGTTCCCACACTTAGCTTTATTACTTGGTCACCCTTGGCCTTTTAGATGACCTCAAACGGACCCCGAACATGCCAAAAACTGACCTTGCAGTGCATAGTTGTCACCCTGTTGCATCCATGCGCACACCTGGCACTCAAATTTTTCCAATAATGCATCCCGCAACCATGTGAAGTGGCCCCAAAATATGGTCCTCATGATGACCTTTCTACTTACCTCATGTCGTCGACCTGTGGATAGATTCCTAGAGAAATTTTACGCGCTACCAACTCCTCATTATTGTAGAAAAAGCACACTGGTACTGGTAATAGTGAAAATCGATGCACTATGTGCATGTTGTCCTACCTGTACACATGTGGGCCCCACGTAACCACCTGGCTCTGGAAAATGGTCAATCCTTTATTCGATGCACCATGCATGTATATGTACATATGTGCAATCCCTTGATCCAAAAAACTCCTGACAACGTCGTAGGATCTAGCCGATGAGGAGTTGAACTCAAGACCTGTTGTTCAAGAGAGAAATAGCATAACCAATCTACCACACTTGGGTGATAGAAACGTTATACCATTTTCCTCTTTTTATTGGCACACACACACCCACACACGCACACACCCGAGAAGAAGAGAGTTTTAACGTCGTAGGAAACTATCCCAAGAGACCTTAAAGATCTAGCCGACGAGGAGTTGAACTCAAGACCTGTTATTCAAGAGAGAAATGGCATAACCAATCTACCACACTTGGGTGATAGAAAGGTTATACCATTTTCCTCTTTTAATTGGCACACACCCACACACACCCGAGAAGAAGAGAGTTTTAATGTCGTAGGAAACTATCCCGAGAGACCTTAAAGATCTAGCCACTTGGGTTGAGCAACACTAGCCCTCCCCCTGCTTTCCCTGTGGCTCGTCGAAAAGCTCCATCAAAGAACAAGGTAAAAGCATTGGGAATACTTTTTGGTGGTGGCAATGGTAGGGTCTTTACTTGAGGCACCTTAATTTCCTTCTCATGTACCCTATAAGTGAGAATCCCTGCCAATTGTGCACGCACACTATCTTCTACCTTGAAAGAGTATTGGAACTCTTGAAACTCCATAATCCACTTTGAGATCCTAGTACTAAGATTCATTTGAGATGACACCCAAGGGAAAAAATTTTCTGCAGTGAGAATTACAAAAGGTTTTGGTAGCAGGTAGGATCTAAACTTTCTCACCGCAAACATGAGAGAAAGCATCATGAGTTCTGCTTCTGTGTAGTCTCTCTCCAAAGCATTCATGACCCTACTAGCAAAGTAGATGGGTCGCATCCTTGTACTGTGGGGATCTTGTTGTAGCAACACAGCACCAATTGTTTCCCTTCCAACACTAGAGCTAACAAAGAATGTGTACTCCCAACAAGGAGGCATGAGTGTTGGTAGCTCTGACAAAATGACTTTAATGTTACAAAAATACTCTTCAAGCTCATCAGACCATGCAAATTCTACTTGTTGTGTCAACTTTTGCAAAGGATGAAGCAACTCCGAGGCTAAGTGAATGAAGCGTGACATATAATTCACCTTCTGAATGAAAGAGATGACCTCCTTAAGACTCTTCGGTGATGGGAGCTCAATAAGAGCCTTTGCCTTTGAAGGATCCACCTCAATGCCTTTATAGGAAACCTTGTGACCGAGCAAGATCACTTCATCCTCACCTATGTGGCACTTGTCGGGGTTGAGTTGACCTCCCATGTCGTAGAGCTTCTTTAAACCTTCTTCTACCCTTTGTAGATGCAATGATTTTGAGCTATAAATACAGAAATCATCAATGAACACCCTAATTGACTTTCCAAAGAATGCTTGAAACACCATATTCATGAAACGTTGGAATGTTGCAGAAGCATTTGTCAGACCAAATGGCATGACTCTAAAAGCATAACAACCCCAAGGAGTGATAAAGGTTGTTTTCAATTGATCCTCCAATGCAATCCCTATTTGAAAGTAACCTGAGTAACCATCGCACACAGTGTACTTCTCATGACTAGCTACCTCATTTAGTATCTCATCCTGGAATGGGAGGGGAAAGTGATCTCTTTTTGTTGCCTCATTGAGGGGACGGTAATCCACACACACCCTCCACTTTCCGTTTTTCTTAGGAGTGACAACAACGGGAGAGACCCACTCTGAATTCTCCACTGGATAAATGAAACCTGCTGCTAGAAGCTTTCTTACCTCCTTGAGTAAAGCCTGCTCCTTGATGACTCCTAGACTTCGTAGCTTCTGAGCCTTAGGTGTGGCCTCTGGCTTCAACTCAATTTTGTGTTGAACAAAATCTACTCCACGCACATCGGTGTAGTCTTTAGCAAAAAGCCTAGGAAATTTCCTGAGCACACATTTGAACTCCTCTCTTTCATCCTTTGTAAGTGTTGTAGATAGCATACCTTCTAGCATTCTTTCATCTTCCACTTTTTGGTTCTCTTGGGAACCTACCTCCTCCAAACCTTGACAAGAGGTCTCTTGGTTGGTTGGCTTAAACCTTACCCCCATGACTTCGATGGAAGACTCCTCTTCAGTAATGCTGCCGCTACTTTCTTCTTCTGAAGTGTTATCGGTCCAACCTTCTTCCGTCTCACTTTGAGATGATTCTTCATGGAGCTCCTCTTGGCGTTGCTACTTCATGTCAAAGACAACCTTCTTATGATTGTCGTTCCTGCAAATTAGCTTTCCACTCTCCCAATCCTGCAAAGCTTGCATTTTCATTAGCCATGGTCTCCCTATGATAAATGGGTAACCGTTTCCTTTGGTAGACATGACATAGAAATCCACTGCCTTCTTAATGCCAAAGGCCTCCACAAAAACATTTTTACAAATGCCTACGCACCTAGCCTTGCTATTGTTTGCCATCTTGAACTTAATTTCAGGTGTCTCCTGGATGCACATGCCTAGTTTTTGCATGAGTCCCTCTGTCATGATGCAAATTTGTGCACCCCCATCCACTAGACCTTTCCTAACCAATCTCCCTTTTATGTAACAATCTAGCACAGGTGTAATGTCCTCATTCATTTCAGCTTGTGCAATTTTTACAACAGACACACTCTCTTTTACCTTTCTCCTAGTGCTAACTGCCCTTGTTAAATCCCTCCTAACTTGTGGACATAATGCAAGAAATTGAGGCCATGAGATATCAGGACCCTTACCTCTCATGTCTTCCAAACAGGTTGTACGGAGCCATTCCATGTCCAAGAGGAAAGTCTTGGAGGTTGATATGACGTCGAGTCCTCTTAGCTTCCTTGGTCTCCTTTGCCTTCTTTTCTCGTCCATGGTCACTTTGTGATGTAACTCCTTCTTTCTCCTTACCTTTCCCTCGGCCACGCTTAATGCCATTTGCTTCCATGTCAACCTCTCTTGAATTTGTCACCTCTACCACATGCACGTTTGGGTCTGGCAAAGGTGGAGCTCCTTCCACTCCTTGTGGAGGTGGTCTTGCTCCATTTGGCCTTTGTATAAGCCGTGGTTGCTGACTAGTTCCTTCACCTGCATTCATCACTGGGTAATTCAAGTTAGGTCTCCCTCGCTCCCCACGGGGCCAAGGACAATTATACATCCCATGTCTAGACTCACCGCAATTCCAACATTGCAAGACTCTCCTAGGTCGTGGGTCTCGCTCTTCAGACTTCTTTGCTTGTCCCTTTGGACCTACGGCTTGTGCAAGGTGAATTGACAAGTTGCTTAAAGATTCATTTAACTTCTCAATCACTTCCGCTGTTACCTCAGGAAGCTCCTTAGATGTTGATGCTTGTGACTTACCTTTGGGTCTAAGACCTTCTATTGGAACCTCCTCCCTTAAGCACTTGAGTTTCCTATATTTCTCAGCAGCCCTAGTTTCAGCTGCATCAAAGGTAGCAGGTGCACCCGCCTCAACTTTTACCTTAAGGTCAGGAAAGAGTCCGGCTATGAACCTCTCCTTCTTTAGAAATTCTGCACCATCACTAGGGTTAGCAACATTTCGTATCCATAGAGCCCAAAGACGTAGGAACTCTTGCTTGTACAAGTAGTAGTCATCTAAGTCTTTTTGCTTATGAGAAACAATGTCTTGCCATAATTTCTGAGTGTTTTGGGGATCAAAGAAGTATTTCTTGAAACGATTCAAAACTTCCGTGTAATTCCCTTTAACTTCCTCAGGCAAAGAGTCAAACCAAGTGCTAGCATCTTTCCTAAGGACCACCTCAAACATTTCTACATGTTCTTGATCAGTTACTATCCTCTTGATACGGCAAGACATCTTGAAATTCGTTAGAAATAATTCTGCATCCTCTCCAGGCTCTCCAAAGAAAAGAGGATATCCAGACATTTGGCGTTGGCTCTCCATTGAATTGATTTCAAAGTGACCCGTTTTTGTTTTTTCTTTCTTTAAAAGATTTACACAATAATATTTTCTAAATTGCAATCTATTCTACAACAAAATAAAAATATTCACATCAAATGACCTATGATAATCAATAAGAGGTAGAATGACAGGGTTTGGTGACGCGAGAATTTCTCCTACTCTTTGGGCACCAAACATGAATACCATACGTTGTTGAAAATGGATTTTTCTACTAATTGCAATGTTTACTCTAATGTGTGGAGTGAAATGAAAGGGAAAAACCTGTATTTCTGGGCCATTATCCATGGTCTATGCATGACCTAATTCAAAACAAAACAAAAATATAGACGTCCAAACTAAGGTCGTACCTGATGAGAGGCAAAATAAAAGGATTTACTGATGCGTTTATCTCTACCAACCTAAGAGGACCTAAAATTCTACGAATTACTCGCTGAAATTGCAACTTAGTACTAACAATTATGTGTACCTTTTGCCTTGCAATGGGAATGAAGGGATCATACAAATTCTCGTGATTCATGCAAGCTACTTGATTATGCTAAAGGTTGAGCCTTCACAAAACATACACAAGGTTGTCCTTCGTGGGGGCACCAAAATTGGGGCAGTCCGGGGTGGGCAACAAGAAAGGCGACCTCTAAACACCCCTCAAGGCTCCCGTGCTGCTCAATTGGGGCTGGGGCAACCACAAGCACAACAAAACAACAAACCCACAGCCAAACCCAAACAAGATAGGGGCACCACCTAGTTATGGTAGGCGAACTAGGACGCAAGAGAGATTTTGGCACAACCAAGAAGATGCACCACACAACACACACAAGCAACCTCACACCAAGACACACACAAAATGGATCAGAGAGAGCTAGAGCAAAGGTAAGAGAGAGAGAAAAGGATCTTGCATAATACCTTATTTGTGACTTGCAAATGGAGATGGTTCGTTAGGTTGCTATCATAGAACTTGTACAAAACTCACTCAATGCTTAGTGATTGCTAAACATTGCCAAAACACACACACACTGTCTTAGGGTGTGGAAGACCTCTCACCACAATACCCTCTTACAATGGACACAAAATTGGCAATGAAAAACACACTAAAACACTTCCTAAAATCAAGATCAACCGATAAAACTCAAAATACACAAGTCACCTTGAATTCACCAAACCGTATTGCACAAATGGAAGGACGAAGATTTGAACATCGAATCACGCCTTTGATGCACCAAACCTCAATTTATTGATGATGAAGGAGCATATACAATAGTGGTTTTGAGATTTGTGGAACTCACGCTCTCTCACTTGCAATGTGTAGCTTGAAGGATTCTCTCACACCAAGAGTGAAGCTCACAAGTGGTTGCTACACCTAAGTCTCTCCTCACGCATTGAGTGTTGGGGTGTTATGTGAGGTGTTGGAGGTTGTTTTACAAGAAGGAGAGGGGTCTATTTATAGGTTGGAGACCCCTCATAAAGATTATTGGAAATCCTAATTTACAAGCTAACAAATCAGGATTATGATTTTTTTGAATATCAAAACATTGCGGGCCTTCTTTGTCTGCTTGAGTCATGGGTGTGGGCTCAAAAGAGAGCATTATTGATGGTAGATAAGGTGAAAGTAAGTAAGGAGAGAGAGAGAGAGAGAGAGAGAGAGAGAGAGAGAGAGAGTTACTATACACATGTCTTGAGGTGAGGTGTCTTTTATGGTTAGGTCAATGCTATTTTGTGTTAGTATGTTAGTCGTTAGTAATCACTAGAAAGTTAATGTTACATTTACAATGGGTAGAGTGAGTTGATTTGATGAAGGAAGAGGGGTGAATTAAAAGAGAATCATTGAGATGGTGACGCTTTGAAGAAGCTTGAACTCACCCTTGTGTAGATTGTGGAAAAAATGACCGCTGGTCTTCTTCTTCTTCTTCGCTTCTTTACGCCGCCGCCACGGTTGACCACCACGATGAAAAGAGGATTTGTTGATGAAAAATCCTCAATTTGCAGAAGTTATCATGGTTAAGATGCTGAATTTTAGATATTTTTAGGAGAGGTAAATGAAATTGTAACATAGAAGCAATAGAGAGAGACATGGAGAGGGTATATGTATGTAGAGGTTCATAAAAGAACTATAGGGATGAGAGAGAAGGGTAATGGTGAAGAGGGTGGGAGAAGCCATGGAAATTGCAGGTTTGAGTGAGGGAAGGAGAGGGAGGGATGTGTAAGAGTGAGTAGGTGTGTGGAAGGGTGAGAGAAGACTAAGGGCTACTTGTGAGAAAATGTGGGCAGACTGGGGTCCACTCAAAAAATCATAGCTCACCGTTGGTAGCTCCAAAAATCATGAAAAAATTTGAGGTGATTATTCAGAGCGTGGGCTACATTTTCTCTTTTGATCACTGCTCCAGATTCAGAGTGGAGATAGGTGCCAAAATTCTCACCAAAAAGCCTGTTTTTATGCCTGCAAAAGTCTTTTAGTTGCCCCCTCCTTTGTTGAATTTGTACAATGTATCCAAGAGTGAGCCCCTACTTTGTCATATTATAATACAAAGCATCCAAGTTGCCCTTGACCCATGCATGGAGGAGGATTATTGGTGAATAAAGAAATATATACATGGTGGGACTAGTGTATGGACTATTCATGGACTTTAGCTCAATGAGCACATGGTGTTAGAATAATGAGTAAAAATAATAATAAAAATATGGAGGAGTTATGGATATGGAAGACTCCTCCTTACTACCTTACATGTGGTTTCAACTCCGTCTAGGAAAAATTTGGACTTACTTACTAACATCTTTTTATGTTACAGGTGACTCCAAAGTATAAATTGATTGCACGTATGAGCACTGTCACTGATCCTAAAAAATAGCGGCAATTAATGCCAAACTCTGTCAAGTCAAGAAATAGGTATATGTGGCCCACTTTGAGGCTAAATTTCCTCATAAAACTCGTCTCCGGTCTTATCTTATGAGAGCTTGCAAACCAAAAGGAGCTCCAAATGGTTTTTTTTCCCTTGTAAATGAAACCATCTCTGAATAATTAAGTAGCTTCACCTTTCTTATTATTTATCTTTGAAAGAAATTTAGTTGGGTGACATCTATAACATGTGGGAAACCCATGCATCACGTGCATACGGTGCCAATGCTAATCAAAATTTGTGTTGTTTCCATGGGTACAGGCGAGGGTTACCTTCTCAACTATGGTTTTCAAAGTTCCTTGGCTTGAAAATGGCGGATTTATATATCTTTAGGATCCTACTCTCTTGTACTTGTGTATAAAGTCCGTTCTATACTACGAATGGGAATTATACCACCTTTTCATTCACATAGTTTCTAGTGTCTTTTGAAAGGATTCTTTGGTGTTTATGTTATATTGTTACTGGAACACACACACACACACACACACACACACACACACACACAAACACACTCTTTCAAATATCATAATATACATTGAGAAACAAGTTTATCCACCAACTAGACAATGGTACACCCGAATCATTTACAACAAGCAGGGGTTTCAAACCAAAATAATGCAAACTAACTTTTTCCTAATAAATCAATGGATAAAGAACATTGAAAAACTGGTGAAATACAAATTGATATTAAAAGGCTTGAAAGTAAACACCTTAATTGAAACAAAACTGTTAAAATGTATATGAAAATGGTGCACAACGCTCTCTAGTGGTTGGATGCTCTGGATGCAATATGCATGAGGACTCACAAGCTAGCTCAAACCAACAGACAATATGAAAACAGACAGTATGAAACAACATCAAGACTAGCAAAGCAACACAACAAAACTGAAATAGTAGCGAAGATAACCACAAGCCCTCCAAGGTAGCACCCTATACATAACCAAATAACCGTACAAGTCTAGTCTAGTTGTGGCCATCTCTACCTAATCCATGACTACCACAACAAGCTACAATGGGGATGTAGATGATGAGGTGCAATGGAGTGTGCAAAGGTACAAGACATAATT
Source organism: Adiantum capillus-veneris (assembly GCF_014529385.1). Classification (NCBI taxonomy): domain Eukaryota; kingdom Viridiplantae; phylum Streptophyta; class Polypodiopsida; order Polypodiales; family Pteridaceae; genus Adiantum; species Adiantum capillus-veneris. The sequence continues at coordinate 52,909,198 of NC_140940.1, read as the reverse complement.
AACGTCACAATGTAGCTAGCTAAGAGCCCAACCTATAGGAAAACTAAGGTGAGGTGCCCAAAGGCTGGTGCTCAAGGTCCAAGAAAGTGCTCCAAAATGTGACTCACTATGGACTCTAGCTTAAGACAAGCGTATGGACTAAACTATCTCTACTACTCACATCATGCTGTATATCCACAAGCCAAGGCCATCACTTGACCACCACGTATTTGCTGCTGCTAGAAAATATCTAGCCAAGGCAGCTTATAGGAAACTAAAAATATCCGATATTAGCGGCCTAGGAAAGCCCCTAGCAAGTCCTACCACTAGCCGCTTGGTTGGCCACTAGATGATGACTAGCCCTAGCCCACGATCTCTCTTGGACCACCCAAAGAACTACTATTGTATAGCTCCTAAATTATCTAAAAGGGGTGGCCACAAGATGGCCACACTTTGTATGATGAATTCTACCTCTCTGGCCTTGGTGGTCCGAGCCCCATCTTAGTAGGCCGATGTGTCCACATTGGGCGTCCGCTAGTGGACGACCCAAGAGTGTCCGGGTGCTCGGGCCAAGTAACTGGAAGAGAATTTCTTCTAGAGCATGTCCACCAAGGTGGCCATGCAAGCTAAGTCCTATTATGTATCCTTGTAGCCCAGCTACATATAGCTGCCACTCTTTCACTCACCGTCCTAGTGAGTGTTCTGGTAAGTGGGATGGCATGCCAATAACTTGGAAAGAGGCTACTACAAACCAAAATTGAAACCACTAGAAAAGAAAACCACTACAGCGCTACAAAGACAAAAGGACAAACCAAAAACTACTAGAAAACCATACAAAAATTGGCTCCTAGGAATGAAGCAATTGCAACTGAGAGCACATGGCATGACCATTGGGCCTCAAAAAGGATGGTGAGGCCCTAAGGGTATTTCTGTGGATAACTGGAGGACTATGAGGAAGATCTTCCAAGAGGCGGAGCAGGCTGTAGGTGCATGGAGTATGGAAGGAAGTGGTACGGTGGATGGAAATGGAGAGGGTACTTTGAAAACTGAATACGGTAATCGGGTGGTGCGGGTGGGTACTAGGATGGTGTGGGTGAAATATCTGGAGGGTAAGCTAAAGGAGTGGATAGGATCATGTAGGGGAATGGATAAGGTGTGTAATGGGCATGGAGTGGGGAAAACTGCATGAAAGGGAGAGCTGTAGAGGTAACAATATGGCTAGGGGAGAGTGATGTAGACAGTGCACCAGGACTTGTAAGGACTAGTGGTGTGATTGTAGGGAGTGGTATCAAGGAGATGGAAGGGGGAGTGGATAGATTAAGAGTAGGTAGTGAAAGTGAGGGCAAAGGAGAATAAATGGTGGGTAATGGTGAGGTGAGGTTGCCCGCTATCTCCTCCACTAGAACAACTTGTGGAGTGGTAATTGCTACTGCTAGTATATGGTGTTGAGCTGAAAAGACAGTGGAGGCAAGACCTATGGCTTGAATAGCTCCTAAGAAACATGTGGAATTTCTTGAGTATCTGATGGTGAAGTGGTAGTGAGAGAAAGTGGAAAAGTGCACAAAAAATGGATGGTGCAAGTGAAAAAGATAGTGAGTGAATATCGTGTGTGGTGGGGAGTGAGGGGAGTGTGGGATTTGTGCAAGTGACAAGGGTAAAGATGGTGAGAGAATTCGAGATGGGGTGTGTAGCAGTGAGAAAACATGTGGTGCTCAAAGGGGGCAAAGTGAAGTTCTAAACTAAAGGTGGGGATGTTGGTGGAAAATAGGATGGTGAGGCTGGATGTGCGAGAGATGACATAGCTATGGAGGACAATGTTATTATAGTTGAGTGTGGGATGGAAAAAGTAACCAAATATGGTGGTGAAATCTTTGACTCCAAGATAGTCATTGAAGCTAGCACTGTGAAGATAGCCAAGGCATGCTCAATAGTAGTAGCTCTACAAAGAAAACTTCCATAGTGCTCGGCTAGTCGATGAAGGTCCTCTTGTAGTGAAGTAATCCAAGCATCCTGTGCTAGGATATTAGCAGCTTGATGGTCCATGACGTGGTGGAGGTCATGATTCTTTGCCCCAAGTTTCTCTATTTTTAAAATCTAAGAGTAGTACATCTGATGGAGCTATGAGTGTAGAGACAAGAGTGTGCCTGCTTAAGCATGAATTTGCATGGTAATAGAGTGCAAGTTTGAGAGGACACAACCCTAGTGAAGCCGGAGTATCAGGCTAGGGGCAAAAGAAGAAGTTGAGTTGAGGGTCATTGATGCCAAAGAGGATGAGGTGTTGAAGGTAATAGTGCATGAGCGAGAAATAGGTGGTGTGTCATGATCAAGCTATGATGAAGTTGACTGACAAACATATGTGTTAAAAATGTGTGGTAGTGATCATGGGCTGCATGAAAAATAGCATGAAATTCTAGGTGGCATGGTGCTGGTTGTGCTAATTATAGAAAGTGATGCAGATAAGTGGGGAGGTGAGACGTCTTGAGAGAGGTCAATGTGAGTGGGTGATGGAGGGGAAACTAAAGTGGGTGGTAGATGTGGATGTGTAGATGACGATGGATGTGCATGGCGCAGGGGGTCGGATGGTGTTGTAGAAAGAGAGGCATTGTGCTATGACTCCCAAGAGGGTATAAGTCTCAGAAGACGGAGTCGTGTTGTTGGTGTACAAGGCAAAGGAGAAGTGGATTTCCTTTTGCCCTTGTCAGGGATAGAAGGGGAGGTTGAAGCTAATGCTGATGTAGTGGGACATGCGAAAATGGATGCAATTGCTGAAACCGATGCATCTATAATGCACCTAACCCTATGTGACGACCTAATCTTGTCTATGTACCAAAGCAGCACTAAAGTGGAATGAAATCTAAAACGTTGGTGGTTGTTGGCTACTGCCTATAGCATTTGGCTCTTTTGTGCAAGTTATCTAAAATGAGGTTGTGGAATGGGAATAAGGTGTGATCAAGCAACAATGTGCATCACAAATGGTGTGATCTCACTGAGGCTTGGGCATGCTACCAGGTTCTATATGTGCTCTACATAAGAAAAAGTATGATAGAATGTTGAAGATATTGACATTTTTTTGTAAAGGTGGACTGATAGGGAGGGAGAAAATCATTGGTAGTTGACACTACATCTTCAACTATAGGATATTTCTTGTGACCATGATAGACTCTATTATTGTTAGAAAGTGATGTAGATGCAATATGCAAACCAATGATAGTGTCAAACATTTCTAATGTCGGCATGCTGCTAAGCCAAAGAGGTATAAAACTTGATAGACATTTTGAGAGGATAGTGAGTACCTCCAAATGTTTCAGAAGCCAACGTAGAGAGGCCCACTGCAATGAGGTTGGTGCTAATGAAGATTGCATCCAAGGGGTGATATGGCAAAATGGTGTGATGTCAAAGATTACCATGGGGTCTAGAGTGGCTTCTATGTCCCCTGAGAGTTGCGTGTCCATAATGGACACTGAAGCCATGACCGTCGGGGAGTCATCATTGATGTCTTTAGCTCCATGTTCTGGCATTTTATCCTTGATGGATGTCTTTTTTTCCTTATATTCATGCTCAAGAAGACCACTAAATGTGTCTTGATTGTATATTGACTCTAGGCTATGAAGACGTAGAATGATCATCTGGTTAGAATCCTTGTTATACTCAATTCTATTTGAGGATCTGTCACAAGGGTCCTCTAGCACTAGCACTTCCTAATAATAAGGGGCTTGCTCGACTTGAGAAATTCTGGGATGGCAATAGGAAGTACATATCATCCAAAGACAGCTCCTCTTGCTCCTCAATCTGTAAACCAGAGTGGGACGCCAATTCTGAATGACACAAGAAAGAGAAAAGTGTGTGATAAAGAGGAGTGAGAGAGAAGAGCGAGTGTTCTCTCGCACAAAGACAAAAGTGTGGGCAAAGTAGAGGGTAGGGAGCGAGGCAAGAGGGTGGGTGAGTGGTTTGGGTTGGGGAAAGGGGTAGAGGGTATGGGAGAATGTGGGACGAGAGTGATTGAGCAAGACGATAGGGGCGAGTCAAGGGGTGAGAGGGGAGTGTGTCCAAGGAGAGTGAGGGGGTTTCAAGGTCAGGGAAAGGGAGATGGTTAGGGTAGGTGAGTGAACAAGAGAGGAGGGGCGAGGCAAGAGAGAGGAGACAGGGCAAGCGGGGGGTGAAAGGGGCAAGGATGAGCAAGTAGGCTGGATAGGGTAGGCGAGTGAATTGGGAGAGGGCGGGTGAGGGGAGTGCGATGGCAAAGGGCAGGGAAAGAAGGGGGGTGGGGGGGCTAGAGGGAAAGGGTGCAAGGCGAGCGAGAGGGCTGGGAAGGGCGAGTGTGGGGTGAGGGGCAAGAGGGTTTCCCACGGGGGAAGAGGGGAGGGTGAGGGGGTAGGGCAAGGGGTGAAGGGTGAGCAGGTAAGGAGAGGAGGCAAAGGTAAAGGGAGAGAGAGGGTAGGAAGGGGGAGAGGCGAGGGGAAGAGACGGTAGGGGGGTGCGCAAACAAGTGAGTGGACAAAGACAAAAGAGGAGAGAGGGTAGGGAAGGGGGATTAGGGCAAGTGGAGAAGGAGAAGGGGTGAGGTGAGCAAGTGGGAGACGGGAAGGGAGAGAGAGGGTAGGGAGAAGGTTAACGGCGATGGGAAAGAGAGGGTAGGAAGGAGGTAATGAGAGGGCATGTGAGAGAACAAGTAAGGAGAGGGGAAAGGACGATGAGCAAGAGAGGGTAGGAAGGTGTCAATGTGAGGGGAAGAGATGATGGGGGGTGCACATGCAAGCGAGTGGATGAGGAAGAAAGGGGAAAGGGGAGCTAGGGCAAGTGGGTAAGGAGAAAAGGCAAGTCAAGCAAGTGGGAAAAGGTGAGGGGGAGAGAGGGTAGGGATAGGGGCGCCTTGTAGGGGTAGTGGTGGATTGAGGGTGGCTTGGTGGGGAGAGGGCAAGAGAATGCACGGAAAGAGGGTGAGAGGGATAGGGTAGAGGGTGGGAAAGGGAAAGAGAGGGTTGGGGATGGGGTGAGAGGGTGAGCGAGAGGTAGAGGGCGAGCGAGGGGGCTAGGTATACGGGGGGTTGGACAAGAGTAAGACGAGGAGGAGAGAGGGTAGGCAAGATTGAGAGAGGGTGGGAAAGGGGCAATAGGGGGTAGGAGCGAGTGTGAAAGGGTGGGCAAGGGTTAGAGGGGGGTTTGGGTTAGGGTGAGGAGCAGTCACTTACATGATAGGGGCTAGTGTGAGAGGATTGGGGAGTAGAGGGTAGGCTATGGGTAAAAACATTTGCGCCACAACATAAGGGAGGATGAAGCAGGGAATTATTAGGAGAGAAAGACGAGGATAACCTAAATTTTTGATGTATTTCAAAAACACTTAAAGATTTAGACCGTTTCAAAGTGGTGTTGCCAAGTATAATAGATGAATGCCTGATGAATGGGTGGGCGAAATCCCAACTCTTCCCAGCAGAACAACAAGATGAGGGAGGGGCTAGGTTGAGGGAATAAGCTAGAGGGGCAATGAGTAGGATGAGAGAAGGGGGTAGGTAAAAGGCGGCTAGCAAGAGTGAGAGAGAGGTGGGGCAAGGAGCTAATCAGGGTGCACAAGGAGATGCCATCACGTGGCTAGAGAGAGAGAGAGAGAGAGAGAGAGAGAGAGAGAGAGAGAGAGAGAGAGAGAGGGTTTAAACAAGAGGTGTAGGAGGGGAGAGGGAGATATTGATACATCTAGAGAGAAAGTGAGAGTTAAAAGAGGGAATATTGAGGGAAATGTATATAGAGAACAAGAAAACACAAAACCAACCAGAAGACTAAAAGGAGGGGAGAACAAGAGTAGTATGTTGGATGTAGGGATAGGTATCTCAAATATTGACAACAGCCACCATAATACTATGAGGAAGGGAAAATGTGCCACAAGAATGAACTACAATTGAGTAGAGATAGAGAAAATCCTGATAATGAGACATGAACCAACTGACAATCAATAAAGTAGGGGAGTGGGAAAAACATTGTAGAGACATCACCGAGAGTAAAGGTAGATCTGGACAACAATCATTGGAGCAAGAGATAACAACTTATGCCATATATATTATATATATAGCTATTTATATTTATACTTCAATTATTCCATATATTTTTGCTAGTGGGTCGCCGCAACTGGCATCTGTAGCATAGCTGGTAGTAACATAATGTCAATACTCAGGGAAGCAACTCGAATGGGGCACGGAGACTCTTTGAGGGTGTCTCGTGAAGGTGAACCTATAGAATGAAGTTATCTCTAGCACTAGTAAATCTATCATTCTCAAATCTGGCAAATTGCCTGTATTGTTCTATGTCACCACACTCGATTGTCATGCCATTGCGGCACTCAAACAAATTCCAAATGCAATGAAGCTTTAGGAGGAGGTCTCAAACACCATGGGGTACTATCCTACCAAGTTTAGTCGCAATCTAGCAAGGTACCAAAATCACAATCCATCACGATGAAGGTCCTAAATTGCAACAAGATATACCAGAAAGGTTTCCCTATGTCTAAGAACACTCTCCTATGGTCAAAACATCAAAAACAACCATTAACACACTCAAAACATCCAATTTATCTCGTTAACATGTAGTCATGAACCACAATAAAATTGGCAATAATTACAGTTAAATTAAAGTGCAGCAAACAAAGAACATGATGCAATAAGAGACATCAAATTTGGATTACCAGAGCTCAAGAAAAATGGATTACAATGCACATGAGAGTAGCCGTTCTCAATCGTACACTCCAAAACTCAAAATCTTGATTATGATAATGTCTCCTTTTCCACTTACAAAAATTGAGTTTTATACCTAGGGCTTTCTTGGCTAATGGCCAACTTTACAAGGCTCAAACTTAAAATCACACTTTACATAGAGCGGCTTAGAGATCGTTTGGCTAAAATTAGACTCTCATATAGTTACAAAGATTTTTCCAAAAATAATGGTGGGATATGAGAATTTTATGGCACATGATGAAGGGGTCGCATAGGAGGGCGCCCATCTGGTCCATTTTCCAACATTCCCCCTTCCTAGTCTTTTCATGCCCTCATGCAAGTTGTGTCTTTGTCTTGATCTTTAGCTTTGGACACAACAAGTCTTTAGGTTGATGCTTGAACTATAGTAATCAAGGGCCCGTTTCTCCATAGTCTTTGTGAGGCATAGGATTTTTTTCTCTCGAGCCTCAATCTTTGCTTATAGTGTGAAATCCTTGAAAGGATTGTTCATCAATGTGCTTTCGTAGGCGATGTGATGGGCATGCAAATCCTTTGTCATGGGGTGAAGATGGTAGAATCCATCTCAAAGAAACATATCATGAATGCCTCCTCGAATGTTTACAAATATTGCAAGGGCAAAAACATGACTTGAGCGTACGACCCCATGATGATGTTGTGGTTTGGAATTGGTCTTCCCATATTCTAGCATAAGCCTTTTGTGCCCTCAAGAAACACCTGCCATATGGGTGCTCCTCTACCTTGATGTCCTCAAACAATGTGATGCATGTGTTAATTATCATTTATGCGATCTTGACCAGCATTCGACAAGCGAAGTCCAAGACATTATTCATTTGTGTAACCACCACCTGTAATGTATGGACCATGTAGCCTTTTGAAGGTGGGAAATTATTGATTGACTTTGATATTAGAGGGTAGTTGAGTAGCGACGGCCTTTTGATTTTCCAATTTATAGTAGCTATCCCAGGATCACCTTTGAATAATGGGATATGATGTAGGGACAATTATGAGATGCTGCAATGCATTTTTGTAGATGGTCTCATCTTGTGGTTGCTTGTCAGACCATCTCTTTTGCCATAGGGGTTGATTCTCTAAAATTCCTAGCACATGGTCCACTATCATAGGCACATCTTTATAATCTCCCTTTAGGTTTGGCTCAAGAGTGGGCACTAATTTCTTCTTCCATAGGATAGCCTCTTGTTTCATGAGAGGTAATGGAATCATGTCATGGCCAAAATTTTTTACTACTTCATTTGGATTGATTATTAAGAGGTCCACTGATTCAAATATCTTTATCTTATATTGCATATAATCTTGGTGAGAGGGATCCTGTATTTTTGAGATCCACTTTTTGATTTCCTCTCTTGTATCTTGGAGTCTTCTCTACTGATTTAAAATCATGGAGCTCTCCCTCAATAGATGTGCTTGGGAGATCTACTTGGGGTAGGTCTACACTTGCAAACTCTGTCTCTGTTGTAGGTGTCGGTTGAGCTGGCACAATAGCTTGGGATTGGATGGCACTGATTGCCATATATTTCTTTTGTAGCTCCAAAGAATATTCCTCCTTTTGAGTAGATAAATCTGCTAAGCCTTTGCCAGTTGTTCCTTGAGCTACATGATCTCTTGTTCTTTTTGGGCTTGGATAGCCCTATGTCCCACTGTCAAGCTCTGTCTATCATATTTGTCTTGTACAAGCTCTTCCTTGATTGCCTTCAACTGTTCTAGAACTGCAGCTGGAGCTGATGATGTTGAAGTTGGGGTCGGTGTATCTTGCATGGCTAAGAGCTATGAAATTGTGTTTTTTACCACACCGTATGATTCCCGGAGATTCACATTCTTTTGTTGCTCCTTTTCCAGATTTTTTTAAATCTACCTATAGCTGACTATTCGCCTCCTTGTTAGCTTGAGCCTCTTTATAGTAGTAGGATGCATCTCCCTTTTCCTCCTCCAGCTCTTCCTTTAACTAAATTTAGCTCTTATATAAACCTTTAACTTGTTGTTGGAGCTATCTCCGTATGGATCTCTAAGGGTTTTGCACCTTTCTCCTCCCTTGGAAATTCTTCATCCTCTTTCTCTTTGCTCTTGGGGGAGGCCTCAAGAGATTCTAGATCATCAGTTTCCGGCCGCTTGGAATCTTCCAATGAAAATGTTGGCTGATATCTTTGCGAGAACCTCTTCTGAAATGTGAGCTTTTTCATTGGATGAGATCTCAACCACTTGGTAGGGAGGTGCCTCCCACTGCTTTCTTGGTCTTGTGCGAGGTATTCTGGCATCATCAAATCATTCCATTAGCTCTTAAACTTGGCCAAAAAGATGTTGAGAAAAAAAATGCAAACTTGACCATAAAATGAAAAATGAGCATAACTTGATCAAAACAAGTCCAAACATGACCAAACTTCACCAGTGCATCTAAGACAACTACATGCACTAGGTCATATGGTTACATGTCATATTTGGCTCAGGGGTTCATGGATCCAATCCATGTTGGAACACATCTATGAATTTTGGTGATACCATACGATAAAGCATGCTTTGGGGATGATGTGGTTCACTTCTTTTTGAATTTGGATCACTGGTTAGGATTTTATACCACTTTTTGGAAAATTTTACAAACTTGAATAATTATGGAATTTTGGCAAGGGTTTTGAAGTTCAAATGACTTGAAACCTTGGGGTTAGGCTATTCCTGGCATTTGGGATCTGATGCCATGATTTTGGTCTAGAAAGCTAACAGGGTTCATGGATTGCGATCCACGTTCTACATCCTTTTTGGGTGAAACATGGGGTACCTATTACTATACCATATTCTAGCACACTAGTGAAAATATTTTCAAATTTGAATAAGTTTTTCCCAAATTTACCCCATTTTCCAAGTTATGGCTCAATTTGGTCCGACTTTGCCATGTTTGGTTATGGTTGCCATCTTTGATCATTGATGGTGATCAATTTATTTGTCATTTTTTCCTTCTGATGATTTGGGGTTGAAGAAGTGTCCAAATCCCAGCTGTCTATTGATTTTTATCCCAATTGGTGTCTCTTTGAACACTTTGGTCTCCTTGGTAAGTTTGAATCATTTCCCAAACATTTTTTGGAATTTCTTGAGGTAACACAAGCTCACAATCTTCTCTTAACTTTGTTCTCTGATCAAAAACTCAATTCCAATCACGAACACTCTAAAAATGTCGAACTCTGACAAATGAAGCAATTTATATGTCCAGAGACTAAGGTTTTGCCACCATGATAATCATTAGCTTGTACAAATACTTTGCACCTAATTTATTACAAATGTTCTTCTAGGGGTCATGGATCGTGATCCATGTCGTGAACCCATTTTGGACCAAACTTCAAGGGTAGCATCTGAACATGCTCCCTAAGCTATTGGTGCACTTTTTCTTGATGTGGGTCAAAATGACCATTTGGTGACTCAAATCCTAATTTTACTTAGTTTTTTGTGTTTCTAATGTCTAGTTTACACCAAATTTGCAAGGTACACTCTCCAAGCATGTACATATTGATTGGACCAAAGTTTTTTTGTTTTGACATGTTGGGGATCATGGATCAAGATCCATGTTGAACAAAAAAATTTATCAATGATTGCAGCAGTTGTAAGGTGCTTTCAACAACATCATTCTGCACCACTTAACTTTGCAAATTGAGGTGGGGGGTCATGGGGATCACGATCCATGTTCCACCCCATTCCTAAACTATAATGGCATGGTTGGATTCTGCTAGAAAATTGGAACATTCCTATGAACCAATTTTTGAATTTTGACTTTGTTAGCCCTTCCAAAAGTGCTCTAACAATTTTCAAAACTTCCTTCTTAAATTTGATTGATTCTATTGTTGCAAGTGTTTTTGTGCATATTTGACCATACAAAAGTGCTCATGCATTGATAAGGAGCATACTTGTAAAATTTGGTGTGGTATGAGAGTCTTGGGTGGCTGTCCCAAGCTAAAATCAGACTGGGAGCTCCAGGTCAGAAAGCCTCTTTCTCTCTCTCTCTCTCTCTCTCTCTCTCTCTCTCTCTCTCTCAATGTCTAGTTGCAAATGAGGTTTACCTTGCCTTATTTGCCTGGCTTGTTTCAAGTGCACTGTGCATACTTACCTTACTTGCCCTCATTCTCATGTCATACCACTTGTGGCTCAAACAGCTTGTCAATTGGACACCTGGTCATTAATTACCCTTGATTTTGCAGTTCTAGTCCGTTCTAAGTTGGCCCAAATTTTGACATGTGCCAAATACTTCCACATTTGACATACTTGAAGTTCTTGCTTTGTAGATTTGGTGTTTGCATTTAGAACTTAAATCCAAATTTCTTGGCTCTATTTATTAATTTTTGATCATTATTAGGTCAAAAAAGAAAGAAAATTAATGGAAATTATTATTGATTGGCTAAAATTTTTGCCAAAATTATTCCTCATGCTCATATATACTTATTCTCACCCTACGCATCTTGCCCGTCAAAATTTGTCGATATGACTCAATACTATGCTTGATAAGAGCAAAGTTCTGCTAGAAAGTAGATAAAAAAGCAAAATTTTGAATGTCAAGGCACACTTTATACACTGTACACATAATCTCTCATCGTCTTGTAGCTTAGGATCTTGCAACATGCTACTCCAGCTATTGTTACTTCCCCCTTTCCATTCTGAGTCATCCTGGATGGAGGTTGTGCAATGTGCATAGGTACAAACACCATGACTATGCAAGGCCAAGGAATGTGGCGCTATCATGCTGATGGAAGAGATGCATTGGGTAACACTATATTGTGCAAGATGTGGGTATTGAATAGATGGTTTAGTCAGTAACACTATATTGTGCAAGTTGTGGGTATTGAATAGATGGTTCAGTAGTTTTTGCTGACGAGGTTTCACCTAGACTATGTTTTTTGAACAAAAATCTTTGAAGACTCATCACCCGTTCTTTGACGGTTTGTTTGGTGAGTACGATGGTCTGGGTACCCACTTAAGGATTGGTTTTGGAGACTTTGGAAATGTTTGGTAGTTTGATTGTTTGGATCTTCATTGCCATGTGAAGTCTTTGGCGGTTGTTGACTTGTCTAATTGGAATTTGGGAATCCATTTGTACTTGGTTGAATCCGATGAAGCATTGATTTTCTTTTTTTATTTTTTCCACCATTTTGTATTATGGCTAGATATTTTGGCTACTTGGAAGCTTGGCTTAATCAATTTGGAAGATGGACTGGAAAGGACGGCTTTGGGTATCCATATTTGATGTGGTTTGATTTCCATGATTGACTCTTTACCCAAACTTTCTTAATCTGTCGTCTGATGATGCTTGTAGACTGTGTGGTTAGATTCTTCTAGCTGAGACTATACATTCCAAATGTGATCTATTTGAGAAAATGGTGTAACATACACTTTACCCTTGAGGTTGTACTTCAGAGTTTCATCCTGCCAATCTGGTACTTCTTTGTAAGTGAACATCCATGAAACTTCTAAGATGATTTCCTCATTGAGATATGTAGTTTTCATGATGTGGAATTGATGTGGGCAGTCGTTATCATTGATGTTGATTGAGACATTTTCTTGTATCAGACTGACCAACGTTCCTATGTTAGCTTCCCTTAGCTCTATTTTGGTTAGTTCTATCATGGAGCTAGACAATTTGAGATATGTAGAATACCGCATAGCATTAGCATGCACTTTCGTATCTACAAGTTCTCTTTCTGTTTTTCCATGAGCGAGTAGAAAGTTGATGCGTACATCCATAACTCCAAGCCAACTTTTCCCAATTTGGATTGCTAAAGTAGCAGGAGAAAATGCTTCTACTTGCCATGGTGGAGCTGGATTTTGTCATTCCTTGCGCTTTCAACTCCACAACCTGGCTTCCTCCTTTGCACGTTCTTGAATTTCTTGAGCTTTTTTCTTTCTTTCCTTCACTTCATGTATCCTCTCCATTATTTTTGTGGTGAGAGGTTGATGATACTTCTTCACCATTGATCCAATCAGGCATCATGTTAGCGGGTCGCCGCGACAGATGTCTGCAACATAGCTTTTTTGTACTAACATAATGTCAATATGCAAGGAAGCGACTTGCGACGGGGCACAAAGAATTAATGAGAGTGTCGATCTCACCAAAGTGAACTCATAGGGCTACTCATACTATGAAAAAAGAAAATCAACCAGTTCCTAGTTAGAAAATCAGTATGCGTCCAATCTCACCGCTCTAGGTCATCACGTTTTAGGCATCCAAACAAATTTGGAATGCAACAAAACTTAAGGAGAGGTATTACAGCACCTAGGGGCACAATCCTACCAAGTTTTGCCACCATCTGGGAAGGTACATAAATCACGATCCATCACAAAAAATGTGAAGAAAACTGAAATAGAACTACTCAAAAGGGTCCCTCTGCATAGAAACACTTTTCCATGGTCAAAACATCAAAAAACAACCATTTTAACCTTCAAATCAATGCATTTATCTCACAAGCAACGCGTCGCAAACCACAACAGAATTGAAAATGGTTATACTTAGATTGTAGAGCAAGAGACAAAGAACACAATGTGCTATTTGGAAATGCATTTTGATTACCAGTCAAGAGAAAGAAGATTACAACTTATAGCAGCAAGAAGCTCTCACAGTGGACGTTCAAAAAATCCTCCAAGCTAATGATTCCTCCTTAGTCTAAAACTAATGATTTTGACTTAAAGGTTAAGGGAACTTTCCCACGGCCATTCGGTCACTTACAAGGGTGTAGACTCAGAGAGGATGAGAGGGTATGCTAAATTATATTTCAATTACAAATCATCATAATCTAAATTATACGGCTTCTTTCAAAAAATTGAGCGAGTTTTTACAGGGTTTGGTGTGCATCCACCTGTCATGTGTCGGATTGTTGTATCCACCAAAAATTTCCTCCTTCCTATTCATTGCACTTCCTTGTGCAATCTGTCTCTGAGTGTAGTCTATTGTCTTCTCTCAAGCATTGCAGTGAGGTGTTTGAACTTCTGCGCTCTTGCCTCAATCTCTACTTTGGTGGCCAGCTCACTAAAAGGGTTGTTGCTGAGAGTACTTTGATATGCAATATGGCGTGCTGACAGATCTTTTGTCATGGAATTAAATATGGAGGAGTCCACTTTGAAGAAGCCGATCATGAATGCCTCCTCAAAAGTCTACATGTAGTGGGAGGTCAGGAACATGACTCTTGCATACAATCCCATGATGACGTTCCTACTTGGGATTTCTATCTCCATATTCCAGCAAATCCCTCTTGTGCCTTCCACAAAAATCTGCCAAGGATGATCTGCTACCTCTATATCATTAAAAGCTGCGATGCAGGTGAATAGCATCTTGCAATTTTCACGAGCATCTGGCCTGCGAGATCCGGGATCTCCTTCATCATGTTAATTACCCTTTTAGAGTCTGAACCATATACTAATCGGATGGTGGGTTGTTACTGAGTGGCTTTGTGATAACTGGGTAGTTCAGCACTGCTGGCCTTTTGCTTTGCCAAGAGTAAAAGCTATCCCAATATTTCCATCTGTTAATGGGGCAGTAAGTTAGGTCAATCTTGAGATGCTGGGTAGCGTTCCTGTAATAAGTTTCATCTGTTGGTCTTTGCTCAAACCATTCCTTTTGCCAATGGGGTTGATTGTCAATGATGGTTTGAATCTGAATTGTCGTGACACGAATATCACTGTAATCCCCTCAGCTGTTTGGTTCAAGTTCTGGGAGCATTATTTGCTGCCATAATCTAGCCTCTTGCCTCATCAATGGCAGGGCGATCATCTCATGCCCGAGGTTCTTTATCACCTCATCTAGAGTAATCATGAGGAGGGCAGCCGATTCCACCACTTTCAGTTCATACTGCAGATATGCTTTGTGCGAGGGATCCTTGACTTCTAAGAGCCAGTGCTAAATTTTGTCGTTGGCCAAATTCAAAGTGGATGTCATGGCTGGATCTGCTTCCTGCGTTGCTTCTCTAGTGCTGGAAGTTGGCACCTCTGTTTGGTGATCCTCAAATGTGGAATGTTCAACACCTCCTCCTTGCTCAAAGTCTACTGGGGCTATTTGTTGATGGTTTGTTTGATTGGCCCTCAGAGTCTCCAAGTCCCCCCCTGCCTTGGCCAAACACTTTCTCAATTCTTCAATTTATTTGTCCTTGGCTTGTTGTAGGGCCCTATGTCCTGCTGTCATGATTTGTCTATCATATTTTTCTTGAGCTAGGGCCTCTTTTAGATCTTTAACTTCTTGGTTCAAGGAGGTTGATTTTGTAGCCATAGTTGAGGAGGCGGGAGTCTCCTGTATGGCTAAGAGATGAGTTAGAGTCATGCTAACCACAGTGTATGACTCTTGCAACTTTTCATTCTGCTCCATTTCTTTGGTTAGTTCCTCCTCAAGGTGTTGCTACTCGACTTGCAGTGTGGAGTTTGCCTCATTAAACTGTTGCACCTCCTTGTAATAGTTGGCTGCATTTTCTTGTTCCCTTTGCAACTCAGATTGGGCTTGGAGCTGTGATTTCTCTAATGCCTCTAATCTTTGCTTTAGATGCAAGGCATCTTTAGCTGCCTTAGACGCGTCTCTTTTAGTATCTTCCAATTCCAGCCCATGCAGGTTGTAAAGAGTCCTTTGGCATTGAAACTAGAGCTTGATCTATTCTAAGTGAGCATCAATGTCAAATGACTTGAAACTTTTTTCTCCTTCCCTCTTGGTTTTTGTTGGCTTTGTTGACCTTGACCTGATGTTTCAGCCTCATCAGTTGTTTTTTATTTTAGTTTCAAATTTCTATAGCTAGTTGATGTTATGATAGGCTTTGGTTGTGTTGCCTACTTCTCTGCTCCTTGCTCTGGCAGGTCTTCCACTTTTTCTTTCTCTTTTATTGTAGTCTCTGAAGGGACCCTAGTGTCTTTGTGAGAATCATACTCCTGACCCTACTCGTCAAGCATGTCTGGTTCTTCCGTCCCTTGTAGTTATCTTCCTCTTTTTTACTTTGAGTAGATTCATTAGATGATTCAAGATCATCGATGCGTGGTTTCTTTCCTTTTTATTTCTCCCTTAGCTCCATCTTTCGCTTGAGCTCGTTATGGATTTGTTGCCGCATGGCACTCGCAATTTCTCATTTTTCCTCGGCTTCCTGTCTCTTCTATTGCTTATTCCTTTCCAGAGTAGTTGTCTCTTTGCGTAGCAGAGGAATGCTTTCTTCTTCTCCCTCTTTTTCATCATTAGTTTCTTTTACTTGGGTTCTTTTTTGTTCGTGCTTCTTTTGGCAGAGCGTTTCCCTCAACACCCGCACTTCTTCCATTGTCCTCCTGGCATGAGTAATTGGGATAGCTTCTGCAACGCATGTAGTTTTCTTCCTCATTTGTGTATATCCAAGAGAGTACTGGCTGTCGTGTTCCACATCTAAAGACTGGTACTCTGAAGGAGTGTCTCTCTATTGGGACCCAGTTTCCTGGGTACTCCGAGCTTCCGACTCTATCTTTTTGTTGTCAAAATCCCTTATGGTTGCGCTTTGTCTTGTTTGCTTAGATTCTAGATTTGGCTTCGTGTGGAAGGTCTGTCCACAGGTCTTACTACTCTTTTAGACATGTGAATCAAATTTATCTGCACTTCGGTGGGTGGTAGATCATCAATCATCCCTAGTGCTTGATAGGCAATGCACGTCAGCATTGGTCACGCATTCATGTAGGCCTTGCTTTTTTGGCTCCCCTTTAGGTTTGCTTTTACAATGTTGTTGAGGAGATAATTTTTGAAATCGTAACTGACCACTATTCTCTCTGCCAAGCCCATTGCCATTACTACCGCCATGTGCAACAACGATTTGGTATATCTGGATGGCTTCTACACTTTGTTGCGATATGAGGTGCAACGGCAATTCAATTTTCGAGTATTAAAATCTTGATATGTCAACTTGTGCCTCTTTGCTTCAGAATAGCCTTGTTGTTGTCTATTGTCTTTGTCTTTTGCAATAAGTTGTGTGTCCCTTACTGCAAGTGGAGCGCTTCATTGATTATTTCTATCGTGATTTTAACCTTGACTACTACCCCATCTTTGTCAGGTCAGAGTGGCTTCCCCATTGTACTGAATTGAACTTATGAGCTCATGAGATCGTATGAAGTCCGTTTGCCAAGGAGGTAAGCATAGGAAGCTGTCTAGCTGTAGGCATCTGCCCCCTGCTTTCACTTCTGGCTTTTGGTGCAGTGTCCACATTTCCCGTGGGAAGATAGTGGATTTTACTATTTCTTCGTCTGCGGCTTGAAACCTTCCGATGAAGACGTTAGCCGGTATTGCTTCGAGTACCTGTTTTTTGATATGAGCTTTCTCATTTGAGGAGATATTTGTTATCTCATAAGGTGCAGCATTCCACTCCCTTTGTGCTTTCCTTCGAGGCATCCTGTGGTCAATTTTAGCATTGAAAATAGGTTTTAGCCATTGATCAGAAATGTCAAAAAGTTGCAAACTTGACCATAAAATGAAAAATGAGCATAACTTTGTCAAAACTATCCCAAATTTGACCAAATTTCACCAGCGCATCTAGGATTATTGTAGGCGCAAGGATATAGTGTAACAAATGAATTTTGGCAAAAAGGAAGATGAATCCCAATCCATGTTGGGAGCAATTTTGAAATTCCAACTAGGGAAAATTGTTCCTGGGCATATGGAGATGCTACTGTGCAATTTTCTCTAGATTTAGGGTTTGAGGAACATGGATCGCGATCCATGTTAGACAACATTTTGAAATTCTATGATATCATTTGGTAGGGTCTATCTAGATAGTGCCTTGGCCCAAAAAATTTGGGATTTGAATCAATGGTTTGACACTTGGGTTAATTTTGAAAAATCTTTTGTAGACTTAGAGAATTTTGGCATTTGAAGTGAATTTTGGAATTCAAATGGCTTGAAACTTCATGGCTTGGCTTTCTTGAACATACTGGATCAGGTGGTGGCATGGGGTTTTCTTTGATTGGGCAAAAATGTACATGGATTGCGATCCATGTTGGGAGGAATTTTCACACAGTTTCTTTGCACATGTGTTCCTATAGGTCTTCCTAGTACATTGGTCAATTTGTTTTAGATTTGGACATGTTTTTTTTTAGTTTGCCCCATTTTCTAGTTTATGGCCATGTTTTTTCCGTCTTGACCATATCTGTTTCTTGGAGCCATTTTTGGGCACATGGTTTGCCTGATATCTATCATTGCCTTGATTCTCTATGATTTGGGCCTGTAATTCACATCTTTTCCTGGCTCCGCTCCCTGTCAAATTCCATCAGAATTTGAATCCATTTGAGGAGACAAATTGATTCCGGCAAATTTCACTATTTTGCAAGTAGTTTTTTGCTTGGTTTTGATCCTACAAACATCCTCAAGTTACATTTCCTTGTTGATAGGCTTCAAGGAGAGTGTGAAGTCTCCTGACTAGCTTAAGAAACAATTTGAAAACTTCTCAAGAACTCTGCTTTTAGCCCTATTGCATGAGTTTTGCTGGTATCCTACCATTTGTCCTCTCCATGAGTTTTTATTAGAATCCTACCCTTTTTCCTCTAAAAATGACCAAAAGACCATTTGCAGACTGAAGGTGGCCAACCAGGAGGATTTGAGAAACTTCTGTGATTATTTTTGCAGCACCAGTCATATTTTTGCATTCCTAGCTAGTGAACCACTCCTGCCCTGATTTTGGCAAAAAGGAACATAGATCGTGATCCATGTTGGGATGCATTTTGAAATTCCAGCTATAGGAGTTTGTTTCTGACCACCTGTAGGTGCTCCTTTACAAAATTTGATGATTTGAGGGTTTGAGGAACATGGATCGGGATCCATGTTCCAACACCTTTTGCTATTGTTTTTGTCTTGCTTGATTTTGCCAGCTATTTGGGATCTACTGGTGAAAGGTTTTTGGTTTTTGATGAGTTTTGGAGCTCCCCATTAGCCCTATTAGTTTGCAAATTTTGTGACTTTGTATTGCTCTGATCTGTTGTTTTGGCAATGTTGATGTAGTATGGGGCATACACACATGTTCTTGCAAGGTTAATGATCATACTTGTCAAATCTGGTGTAGTAAGATCTACCAAGGTGGTCGCAGCGAACGGGCAGAAACAAATCCAAAACTCTATGCTTCTGTCTCTATGTGTGTGTGTGTGTGTGTGTGTGTGTGTGAATGCAAATGAGCTTATGTTGCCCCATTTGACTATATGTTCCTAATCTACCCCGATTGCCCCATTCATAATTACCTCCATTGATCATATCTTGTTGTTCATATCACTTGTAGTTCAAACCATTCTTCATTCTGATGCTCGGTTGACAAATGGCATCTGATCTGCAGTTTTGATCCTTTAGAAGTTGGATTAAAATCCATCTTGTGCCGAATCTTTCCATATTTGCCAGGTTCCAAGTCCTTGCTTTGAAGTTTCGGTGTTTTCTTTCAAAAGTCAATTCCGACTTTCCTGGCTCGACTTATCAATTTTTGTTGATTATCTATCGTTTTATACTTTTTTGTAAAATAAAATTATTTACAATTATTATTAACTGGTAAAAAATTATCCAAAATTAGTGTAACCTCCCCTACATACATATTCTTACCTTGGTATTAGATGGTGTCGGTATGGCTCATGATTATGCCGGCTAAGAGTTTATAAGGCTCTGAAAAACTTGTTTTAAAGAAAAATAAAGGAAAAGAAAAGAAATAATATGATAATAATAATATATACAATTGATAATTCTGCCACATTTTCCCCCTGTCCTAGAGTGAGTTGTCCCAGACGAACATGTGTTAGAGTGCATGGGAACAAAGCACGTGTCTATGCATAGCTGTACAGTGTGTCTATGCATAGCCATACATTTTCCCCCCGTCCTAGAGTGAGTTGTCCTAGACGAACATGTGTTAGAGTGCATGGGAACAAAGCACGTGTCTATGCATAGCCATACAGTGTGGCTCTATGATGCTGATGCAGGATATGCATGGGGAAACAAAGTGCTGTGCAAGAGAGGGGTGTTGAACAATATGTTCATTGGATGCTGGTGGTGAGGTTACATTGAAGCTACGTGGTTCAAACAGTAGTAATTGTAGAAGACGCACCTTGTGTTTGACAGTGACCTACAGAAGTTGTGATGCGGCTATTTGTTTTTCTTGAGGGCTTCATTTTGGTTGCCAGTGAAATTGCTTGCTTGTGGATTCCCTAGAAGAGGAATCATGTGAGCGAGTTTGTTTTGGTTTCCATACCCACTTGATATTTTTTGGTTGTCGAGGTTGGTGTTGGATTGGCCTATGTCATCTGACAAAAGCCGTAGGCGGTTTGGCGGGGTCCGTTCTTTGTTGAGGCAATGTAACCTAACTTGTATTGCTTTGTCGTTTTGGTATCCACAATTTCTTAGGATTGGTTTGCATGATGGATTTTTAACCCATATTTTCTTGACCATGGTTGGGAATATCGCTAAACTGGTGTATGTGGTGATGGTAGAGGTTCCCATACATGTTCTATTTGTACAAAAGGGCATGGCAAAAGATCGGTCCTCTTGTTTGAGCTATAAGGTATTGTCTTGCCAGTTTGGCGTGTCTTGATAAGTGCGCATTCATGGCACTCTCATAATAACTGATTTGTTAAGATCTTGATCATTGACCACATGAAACTGATGCGGATAAAATGTTCCATCAATAGTGATTGGTAAATTTATGTGGCCCAGACTGTCCATTGTGCCTTTGTTTGCTACTTTGAACCCCATCGCATTTGGCATTAGAGGTTCTCGCGTAATTTTTCTGAAAGTGGAGTAGTTAACAATATTAGCTCTTGTCCCAGTGTCCACTAATTCTCTCTCGGTGGTGCCATTAGCAAGTTGTAAATTAATGCGTAGATCCATTCCACCTAATCATGTAGCTGTCGTTTATATGGATGCTATTGGAGTAGTATCGATACCATTGTTTTGTTGTATCGGAGTAGTATTGATACCATTGTTTTGTTGTGCTCTTCTTTGAAAGTTTGTTGCTCCTTGCGCTTTAATATTCTGATTCTGGCTTTGTGTTGTGCCTGTTCTTGAATGTCAAGTGCTTGACTTCTGTATTGAGCTGCTGCATGTATTGTTTTGAGTTCTTCTGATGTCAGCGGAAGAAGATATTTCTTTAATCTGGAGCCATTGGTCCAATTAGGCATCTCCTCACCTGCTAATGTTGCAAGCTTGATGGTGCTTGTTGTATACTAGAAAATCAAGGCATATTTGGAGAGACTGCTAGTAGGGTATCCACCGAGAAGAGTGTGAATCAAGGTAATCACTTGAGAACTATCTTTGAAGAAGTTTCAGACACTTATTCCGACTCAGATAAAATGTCTACCTATTGAACTCAATTAGGAGCACGAACCACAGTGTGATATAAGCACATACTCACCTTTTATAAGACTAATGTCCATGGAGCTCATGTTTACCTGGATCCTAATGAAGGTTTACCTGGACCCTCATGTGATAGACAAATGGGCGTTAGAGGTGAATACAATAATACCGGATATGGCAGCAAAAGAAGGTCCATCAACATAATAATTTGAGGGATACTATCAAGTTGATTTGAAACCTTTGAAAAGGCTTAGTATTGATAATCCTAGGATCAGAGTCTATTGTTAGGAGGATAGGAACGTCAAGGATCTTTTATGGACCTCTCATGCCAAATCAGGGCAGTTAGCACCCATCAAGATCATCTATATCTTCAAGATCAAAGACAAGGATTCAACAGATCTACCAACTTACTTATTTCGGGATTGTTATAACAATAACTTTGTTATGATGAGTTCTAAGGAGGTAGAACAAACCAGATACCAAGGGTACTCTATAAGAGATTGGATATTGGGCTAAGGACCAGAAACTATTCCAAGAGAGGAACTTCGCGAGAGATCTTTTGGGAGCAATGTTAAAAAACCCAAATCTACCTCATCACTAAGAAAACTGAGTGACATTAGAGCCAGTGCAGGGATACATGAGTCACTATTTCCAACAGATTGGTTAGAAGGACTTAGGACATGACTAGTTGCCAAAGAATTGAAGCTGAGCCAAACAAACATGTCAAACCAACTGATTTTCAAAAATGGGTCAGAAAATATAGTGGATCCAGGGAGTTCTAAAATCAAAATGCATATTTCATTTACACAATCAATTTGAGGGATTTGGAATGACTTTAGAAGGAAAAGCTTTGACATGGTTCCAGAACATTCCACCAAGGTCAATCATGGATCTAAATACATTAGCTCAAGGATTTGTAGGTGCATGTTCCAAAACTGGGATCAATCATAATACAGTGTCATGTTGTGGCACATATATAGTGGGAACGGGCATTAAACGATTTATCTTGTGACTTTTTGATGCATAAGTATACTTCATATAGTACTCATATGCATGAATAAAAGCTTTCTACCATACCTTAGTATTACCTTTGAAGTAATATAAATGTACATTACTATTAGAAAGTACTGCAAGAGAAGTATCAATGATTGTGCCTCTTTTTGTCTAGGGGAAAAGCATTTGTATATTTCTTCTAATATCTCAGCTATACCCTACCATATATAAATTATTTTCTTCTTTTCACATTTTTTTAATAATATAACACTTCAATAATGCATACCTTCTTGGATACATACAAGAGGGAAGGGCCTACTACAAGACTTTATGAAAAGGAAGATCCAAAGCTTCTTGGACCATCCCAATTTGAAAATCCCAACCTAAGGGCGTGGAGAAAAAGACAAAACCAAGTCAAGCTCTTTCAGTAGGCCAATTTTGCCTTTTGAAGCATGTCAATCCGAGTTACAGGTCAAAAGTTACAGGGAAAAGAGTGAAAAATCCTCTCACAACTACACTGCAAGAAGAGATGGTAAACAGGTGAATCAAGTGAAAAGAGGTAATCTTGGTCCTTTTCCATAAAATAAGATATTTGGAGGATAAAAGACATAAGCATGTGAATGTGACACCTCAAAGATGCCTTGAAGGACAAGACACACAAGTTGGGACCCCCTGTTGGAGCCACACAGAAGATGCCTAGGTGGGGCCCACATACATCATGCACCCACATGGAGCCTCAACGACCAAAGATGCTAAATTTCATGATATTTTGAGTCCTAATATTGCCCGTTTTAAGAAATATCCAAAGAACATTTGATTTGGGCTAACTCTTTAGCCTAATCAAGTGATTATGTAAAACATGGCTCCCTCACCTATAAAAAGGGCAACCTTCTCTTCATTGGGGGCAAGTTATGAGTGAGTGAGAATATCTCAATTCCATAGTGACACACTCATCTTAGTGCCACACTTTCTCTTGAAGAAAGGCTGAAGTCTTGCCTCATCTTCTCTCTCCATTAAGGTGGTGGCGATTGCTCTCATGTAAGATATATGTTGCTACTTTTTCTCTCATTTTCATATCTAGTCCAATACGTGTCTCTAAATCTATCTCTATCTCTTATTGTCTATCTTTAATACCACCACCACACTTAGATCTATCTCTAAATCTATCTTACTTCCCCTTTGATCTCTCTTGTTGTGTGCTAATTGTTTCATTGGAAGGTATTCAAGCAGCAACCTTGTCAATGTAATGAGTACAACCTTCTTGCGGGAAACAATTATGAGCACAAGGTTAGTAACCATATCTTCATCTTCCACAAGCATCTCTCTCTCTTAAGGTTCTCATTCTCTTCCACAAACTCTAGAATCTCCTTGCTACAGATACTTCTCTCCCCGCAGTATCCTTATTGCCTAAGGGCAACAATAGGGCTTGGGAGAGAAACTCTCTTCTTCTTCTCCTTTCACTTCTTTCACACCTTTATCTTTGAACATACTAGGTATATCATTGATGAATAACCATAATCCACATAGAGGTAATTTCTTTCAATTCCATTCAATGCAATCTATTAGGGTCAACATTTGGATTAGTCGAAAGATTCACTTTCAGCAACGCATAGTGTTTCTATTTGGCCCTGAAAGGCTCAACAAAATACTTCTCTCACCAGATCCCATCATACTACCTATTATTGACTATGACTTCTCTTTTGATGTGAATGTGGTTATTTTATTATGAATCAAGAGGAGTTGTACTCACAACTAATCCCAATCGCTATATACATTATTGTAAGCACAAAGCTACAGTTCCAAAGAGCAATCCGCAGCTTATTTGGACAACAAAGATTAAATATCATTAACTCAGCCATTAACCCTTTTATCCTACCCATGATACGATATGATCGTAATCTCTATGTTTTCATTTTTGTTTTGTTATGACTATCTTTCATGAGTTCTCTCCATCACGTGTGTGTTTGTAAGGAAAAGTGAGCGGCTTCTTTGGCTACATTTCTTCTTTAGCTCTAGAAGCTATGTTATCTACATCCTAGCTCTTTCTCATAACCCTTGAGCTTCCTCACAAACTCTCACAGCAAGAGGCTCGGTGCCTTCTTGGCAAGACCGTCTACTTTTGGACATATTTTTGGTGAACCCGATGCGAACCTGCTAGGGTGAGAATTTGTGGGTAACCATGGGTGATCATGTTGAGCAACATGGTATGCATTTTGACCCATCAACAATGCAAATGTTTCAAGAATTTTCAATGTTCATGCAACAACAACATGGCATTGAAAGAAGGGAGATTTCAGCAACGAAGGCCATACAAGAGGTCGTCAACAGAATGGATCAATTCAATGGCAAAGATGTAACCAAGTACTTATGCGAGTATGTGAAGGAGATGGAGCTGCATCGCGTGTCAGAAGGTGAGATGATTCAAAGCTTTGAGCTAGTTGTTGCTCCAGAAATTAGGGAGCATGTTAGGGCAATTAAAGATGGGCATGGGAGAAATTGGGAAGAACTCAAAGTAGCTTGAAAGGAGGAATATTTCATGGAGGACTCGGAGAGAGTGACCAAAAGGACATTCTTAGAATGGGTAGTCAAGCCAAAGCAAGGACTATCAATA
This sequence comes from Adiantum capillus-veneris, assembly GCF_014529385.1. Lineage (NCBI taxonomy): Eukaryota > Viridiplantae > Streptophyta > Polypodiopsida > Polypodiales > Pteridaceae > Adiantum > Adiantum capillus-veneris. The sequence goes on along the minus strand of NC_140940.1, from coordinate 52,884,618 downwards.
ATAGAGCTACTTAGGGAATTTGAGTGGCCCTATGCACAACTCACAAGGACAGAAAGGGCCACACTAGATGCAGAGAAGACATATCTTTTCTTACAAGCTGCAGGTAAAGAGTTTCAAGAAAATTTGGAGCTTCTTCTTGAAGATAAAGATGCTGAGCAAGGACTAAAGACCGACTGGAATGAGGTTGAAGGTGCTGTCTCACTGCTTGCCAAACGACAAAGAAGAAGGGACAAGATGGTAGTAAACACTACAAGTCCTTCCACCTCAAATTCTGACAAAATGGTAAAGCCTACTTTTATCGCTCCTAAGTTTGATGAGTCCATGCTAGATGAGCTTGTGAAGGGAATGCGTGACTTGAAGGTGAAGCTTGCAAAGCTTGAAGAAAAAGGCCAACCATCAGGGCCACTTCCTAGGCAAAGACAACAGCCCAAAGAAGGGTTTGTTAATAGATGTATTTGGTGTGATAGTACAGACCATGTAAGAAGGGATTGTGATGATTTTAGTGATGCTTTGTCAAAAGATGTTGTCTTTTTTAAGGATGGTAAAATCCACTTAAGAGAGACAGGTCTACCCTTGAGAACTAACTTTGGGAAGGCGGGAATGCAAACCTTAGTTGAAGATATGGAAACTAACCGTGCCAGCTCTTCAGTTGAGGCAGCTACTTATGGAGTAAAAATTGAGCACCTTAATGATGAAGAGGTGAGTGACCATCATGGTCAAATTTGGCCAAATGTCATGCAATTAGCTAAAAAGGGAAAGCTTACAAAAGAGATTCTACATGAAGCAGGTGATTGCATACGTCTAGAAACAGGATGGAATGATCCAGTGGACTCATTGTCAGTGCATGCCTACATTACAAAATGCCAACAAAATGAGACGATTGTAGAAGAGAAGCGCAGACGTGAGAATGGTGATGAAGGACCATCAAAAATAGCTTCCAGAAGTGGGGGAATAAGCGACTCAATGCCTTCCCAAACACCCTCAACACAAGGAGCGTCTCCACCTAAAGTACTCATGGAGAAGTCTATAACAAGAAAGAAGAAAGAGCCAACAAAAGGTAAGACAAAAGGCCCAACTTATAAACTACAATCTGATATTGAGGTTGCTACAGATTTAAAGAAAGTCTTGGAGGAAAGGATCTTGAATAGCAAGATTGAGTTTACTCTGGGAGAAGTTCTTGGCATTGCAAAGCGTGAATTCCATGAGGAGATCATTGAAATCATCAAGAGGAAGAAGAGAACCCTTGCTGAAGTTTCTCGTCCATAGGTTGAAGGGGAAACCTCGAAGACACAAGGGATGCAACTGCAAAATAAGGAGGATGATGGAGTTGTAGTAGGATGCTACCAATCTAGTGGGAGAGTGAAGCAAGTGCATTTCTCAAATGATGATGAAGAAGTTGAAGATATTCCTAGGAGTTACTATTCACGAAGTCATTGGGCAAGGGCTACTACAGAAAATTTGGTCAAGGTAGGTGATCTTGAAGAGCCATTTGTTGCCTTGATTGACCATGGTTCAGAAATAAACATAATGTCAAAGAGTCTCTACAACAAGTGCAAATGGCCGATGGACACAGATCGTGGCTGGATGGTAAAAGTGGCAAACAATTCATCCGGTGAATTGTATGCAGCATGTCCAGGTGTGAAGGTAACAATAGGTGATGTAAAGATTGACCAAAACTTCTTTGTACAGGATACATCTTCATATCATCTCATCCTTGGATAACCCTACATTGTGGGAATTTGAATGGAAACAAAGGTAATGGATGATGGTTCAACATATGCTAGGATACGTAGCAAAGATGGTAAATGAGCTGTCCAATTTCTCACAGTTTGTGTAAACCATGAAAGAAATCGTGACAACCTCAGAGAACATCCTCTACCAAAGGTGAGAAAAGAGTTACATCTTCATATCATCTCATCCTTGGACAACCCTACATTGTGGGAATTCGAATGGAAACAAAGGTAATGGATGACGGTTCAACATATGCTAGGATACGTAGCAAAGATGGTAAATGAGCTGTCCAATTTCTCACAGTTTGTGTAAACCATGAAAGAAATCGTGACAACCTCAGAGAACATCCTCTACCAAAGGTGAGCAAAGAGTTTCATGATCATAGAGAAATGATGGGTTTTGGCCAAGTACCATTGTAAAGCGAGATTGCAGTGGTACAGAAAGAAAAAGGGTCTCGCTTGATCCAAAAATAGGTGAAACTTTTTCAACGGGCTCCTTGGTAACAAGGAATGGATCAGTATGTTTTACAAAACTTGAAGATTTGAAGAGATGTGAGAGGCAATATGTGCATAATGTACAAATAGGCATGAAAAAGAGTGGTTTGCTAGAGCCTACTGAAAATGTTTTGGGTTTGTGTGAACAAGTTTCTTTTGTAGATACTATGGGTGAGCTTGATGCTATAATGGGGTCTAATTTGCATCTTGAAAATGAAGTTGTGGAAGTTTTCTCTATGGAAATGTATCAAGTAATAGAAGCCTTTAAAGAAAGCCAAATAGTTGACCCAGAAGTCCATGTTGAAACTAAATACAAGAGTGTAGCAAAGAAGGTGAAACCAGTAGCTTCACCCTTACCACCCAACAACAGGGAAAAGATTGAGCAGGCTTCTTTACAACCAAGTTTGTGGAATCCTAAAAAGATTGGGCATACCTTCACAAAGGAGTCTTTTCAAGAGTTGTAGATTGGTTGCGAGGAGTTTCTAACACAGGAGGAGACAAAGTGCTTCAAAGAAATGCTTTCAAAGCATGGTAAGGCTTTTGCATTTGATCCACATGAGATAGGATGTGTTGATCCTTCTATTGTAGCTCCTATGGTAATTTTCACAATACCTCATGTGCCTTGGAATCTGCGGCCTATTCTGGTTCCAAAGGCTCATTTGACAAAGTTAGTAGAGCTACTGAATGAGAAAATCAAAATGGGAATCTTAGAGCCTTCTTGTGCTCCATACTCAAATAGGTGGTTCACAGTTCCAAAGAAGAATGGTTCTCTACGCTTCATCCAAGATATGCAACCAGTGAACTAGGTGACAATTAGAAATGTAGCTACAGGTCCAATTGTGGATGAGTTTGCAGAGTCGTTTGTAGGGAGAGCAATCTACTCAATGGGGGATCTCTACTCAGGGTATGATCAATTTCAGCTTGCAATCGAAAGCAGAGACTTGACAACCATGAGGACACCTTTGGGTTTGATAAGGATGTGTACCTTGCCACAGGGAGCAACCAACTCGGTTGCACATATGATGAATGGGATGAATAAGGTCTTACGTGACTTTATTCCTCAAATCACAATGCCTTTCATTGATGATTTGCCTATCAAAGGATGTGAAGAGAGTGACAAAGATGAAGCTTTGGATCTCAAGGGATGTCGCAGGTTTGTGGTAAATCACATAAATGATTGTGATAAAATTTTGTCTAGGCTAGAAGAATTGAATCTTACATTGTCAGGGAAAAAATCTATGTTTGGTGTCAATGAAGTGCTCATTGTGGGGCACATGTGCGGGCCATATGGTAGGAAACCTTGTCCAACAAAGGTAAATGCCATTCAGATAATGAAAGAAACATGCACTAGCATCATTGAGGTTAGAAGGTTTCTGGCAGCATGTGTCTTCTATGTTATTTGGATTCCACATTATGCACATGTAGCTGATCCTCTTTATCAGCTGCTTAGAAAGAATCAAAAGTTTAAATGGACAGAAGCACATGTAAAATCCATGAAAAAGCTAAAGGAGTTGCTCCAGTCAGCAAAGACTTTGAGAAAGGTAGACTATGAGTGTCAAAGGCCAGTAATTGTGACAGTAGACACCAGTCCTACAGGGATTGGATGGGCAATAGGGCAAGACGACAAAGGAGGACACATGTATGTGGTAAGATTTGGAGCAAAGGTACTAAGTGCTCGCCAAAGAAACTATCCACAGATAAAGAGAGAGATATGGGGTATGGTTACAGCCTTGAAAAGTGGGAAAGAGTACCTAATTGGTGCAAGTGTGGTTGTAGAAACAGATTGTCTACCACTTCTTGGGATGATTACAAGCTGCTCAACGCCAGACATTGCTATGTTGCGGTGGATTGCCTACATTAAGTCCTTAAATCCAAAGTTCAAGCACATTGCAGGTAAAGACAATACAGTGGTAGATATGCTATCAAGGGCAAGGTATGAAGATGAGTCACAGATGATTGATGAGGGAGATGATGTGGGCACAAATTTCTATTCCATCTCTCATGTCAAAGGTAGCTATGTCTGCATGACTAATACACTTGAATTGTTCTTGAAAGATCTTTATGAAGGGGATTGGCTTCTTATTGGAAGCTATTTGAGTACTCTAGCAAAACAGGATGATTGGTCTGAACAAGAATTCAGGAGGATACACAGGAAAGCATATGGGTACTTTTTGAAGGATGGTTACTTGTGGAAGCATCCTAAACAAAAGGGTGCTACACCACAACGGGTTATATGTAAAAAAGACATTCAAGTAAAGCTCATGCAAGAGTTTCATGAGAGTCTATGGGCTGGATACAGAGGTGTGTGGGAAACCTTCTCCAAGTTGAAACAAAAATATTGGTGGAAGGGTATGTATAAAGATGTATCTCAGTTTGTAGAGTCGTGTGTAACTTGTTAAATGTATTCAAATGTCCGACATTGTGATGGATTGCACCCTACATATCCACTAGCCATGCACTATAAATGGGTTGTGGATCTAGTCACAATGCCTTTAGGACTCTGGCAGATGAGATACTTGGTTCTTGCACGAGAGGACCTAACTAATCAGGTTGAAGGAAGAGCATTAACACTAGAATGGTAACCTAACAGGACATAAAAGTGTCCTTTCAGGGTTTTGGGAAAAAATTCCAAAACCATAGTGGATCCACTAATTTTGAAAAATCCTTTCATGAGCTTATAGTTCAATAACTACTATACATGAAAAAATGAGAAAATTGTCATTTTTCTCATCCCTTGGTCACTACAAGCCTCCAAAGTTGATGGACCAGTGCATTTTGCCCAAAACAACAATTTCTTACGGTTGATTGCATATAAATAAGAGTGGGGATTTTTGTAGGACATGAGATAAAATGCCCCGTTAACTTCAGTGGGTTGGTGACCAAAACATATTGTTTTTTTTACCTCACCAATTTTATTTTGGGCAAAAAAATAGATACAAAAAAAGTTGCATTTTTGCCATTTTGCCGACCTATCATCAAAGTTTCTATAGTCACGCTCAATACAGATACTATATACATGTTTTCTTAGTTCCCTTTGGGCCTTTGGATTCAAAAGGATCCATGGAGCATGTCAAAAGGATAATGGATCTCTTACAATTGGAACTTTGGGGGCAATGATAAAGTGCAAAATACAACAAACATGAAAAAACTGGGTTTAGCATTATGACCTCTAGAAACCCATAGAAACTACTCAATATCTAGTCGAGTTTGTAGTCTATGATTAGATATTGTTACTACCTACAAAATAGACACAATTGGCCTAAGAAAATAACAATATTGAGAAAGTTATACTTGCTACTCTAAAATGTATCGTATTCTTCAGCAATCAAAAAACTCAACCATCATCATATACTATGCTATATAGCATATTAGGTCCCCCAAAACTCAAGGAAGATTAGCTTTATGTTATACATTACACTTACACAATCAAAATTGAATTTGGATATCAAGAAAGCCACCAAAACAATCATAAAAGTGCTAATTTTGGCCAAAAAACAGGATTATGCAATTCTTGTAAATTGGTCATAACTTTCAATTTTAACACTTAGCTCTCCCTACAAGCATCAAAACATGTTGAGAACTATGAAGGCCTAACCTCTAGCCATCTAAACCTCACAAACATGAAGTTTAGAGTGGTATAGTTGCCAAAATTTGAAAAAAAAGCCAAAAACAGGACCCGTTTTTTCACACAGTTTAGGTTCAAAAATGTTGTGCAAGAGTAAGGTTAATGGTGAGATTGATACTCCAAAAAAAATGCTGAGTTTTTTTCAGCTCATAAGGCAATTTTATGGATATATAGCACCTAGAAATTCATTTTCATACTCTTCAAGTAATTCAAGCAAAATGGTCACTTAACAGGACACAAAAGTGTCCAAGGACATAAAAGTGTCCTGTTACCATTCTAGTGTTAAGAGCTAAAACCACAGAAGCTGTGTGCAAATTCCTTCTTGATGAGGTGATTTGCCGTTATGGTTGTGTGGAAAGATCACTGCAGATAGAGGTGAGCTGGATGGTGAGGAAGCAAGGGAGTTCTTTACCAGATTAGGAATCAAGCTTTCTCTTACCACAGCTTACAACCGTGAAGGCAATGGAAATATTGAAAGAAGGCATCCTCCTATCATCAAAGATTTGGCCAAGGCTTGTGAAGGAAGAGTTGGTGAGTGGCCAAAATTGTTACCATATGCTTTATGGTCTGATCGTACAACACATAGCTCAGTAACTGGCTACATGCCTGCGGAGCTAATGTATGGTCAAAAGCCAATGATGCTGATTGAAGATACAATTCCCACATGGAATGTACTACCTTGGCAAGAGGGGCTTAGCAGGGAAGATCTCCTTGCACTGCGTATAAGGCAACTAGAGAGAAGACCTAGAGACATTGAAGCTGCAAAAGAACGACTCAAAAATGCAAGGTTGAAAAACAAGGACTACTTTGATAAGTGACATCAACTCAGGAGCAAAGCAATTGACAAAGGTGATTGGGTTTTAGTGTATGATAGTAGCCTTGATAACCATCACACAGTCATGCGTAAGTTCTCAAAAAGATGGTTTGGACCGTATGTTGTAAAGCATGTGCATGAAAATGCTACTTGCAGCTTGTCTGAACTAGATGGTACAGAAGTAAAGATTCCCATTGCAGGAAAAAGGATTAAAATGTTTAAGAGAAGAGGAGACAATGATCTAGAAGATGTTGATGAGGAAAAAGAGCAAAACACAAGTGAAGATCAAAGTGAACATGAAGCTCTGGAATCATCTAGTGAAGAAGAAAGCAAGGAAGATGTACAAGAGGTTTGATCTTACAAAGAGACAATGTGGCACATACCGGAGGATGTGCAGGTTTAGAGGGGGTGGATGTCGTGCTGTGGCACGTATATAGTGGTAACGGGCATTAAACGATTTATCTTGTGACTTTTCGATGCATAAGTATACTTCATATAGTACTCATATGCATAAATAAAAGCTTTCTACCATACCTTAGTATTACCTTTGAAGTAATATAAATGTACATTACTATTAGAAAGTACTGCAAGAGAAGTATCAATGATTGTGCCTCTTTTTGTCTAGGGGAAAAGCATTTGTATATTTCTTCTAATATCTCAGCTATACCCTACCATATATAAATTATTTTCTTCTTTTCACATTTTTTTAATAATATAACCCTTCAATAATGCATACCTTCTTGGATACATACAAGAGGGAAGGGCCTACTACAAGACTTTATGAAAAGGAAGATCCAAAGCTTCTTGGACCATCCCAATTTGAAAATCCCAACCTAAGGGCATGGAGAAAAGGACAAAACCAAGTCAAGCTCTTTCAGTAGGCCAATTTTGCCTTTTGAAGCATGTCAATCCGAGTTACAGGTCAAAAGTTACAGGGAAAAGAGTGAAAAATCCTCTCACAACTACACTGCAAGAAGAGATGGTAAACAGGTGAATCAAGTGAAAAGAGGTAATCTTGGTCCTTTTCCATAAAATAAGATATTTGGAGGATAAAAGACATAAGCATGTGAATGTGACACCTCAAAGATGCCTTGAAGGACAAGACACACAAGTTGGGACCCCCTGTTGGAGCCACACAGAAGATGCCTAGGTGGGGCCCACATACATCATGCACCCACATGGAGCCTCAACGACCAAAGATGCTAAATTTCATGATATTTTGAGTCCTAATATTGCCCGTTTTAAGAAATATCCAAAGAACATTTGATTTGGGCTAACTCTTTAGCCTAATCAAGTGATTATGTAAAACATGGCTCCCTCACCTATAAAAAGGGCAACCTTCTCTTCATTGGGGGCAAGTTATGAGTGAGTGAGAATAGCTCAATTCCATAGTGACACACTCATCTTAGTGCCACACTTTCTCTTGAAGAAAGGCTGAAGTCTTGCCTCATCTTCTCTCTCCATTAAGGTGGTGGCGATTGCTCTCATGTAAGATATATGTTGCTACTTTTTCTCTCATTTGCATATCTAGTCCAATACGTGTCTCTAAATCTATCTCTATCTCTTATTGTCTATCTTTAATACCACCACCACACTTAGATCTATCTCTAAATCTATCTTACTTCCCCTTTGATCTCTCTTGTTGTGTGCTAATTGTTTCATTGGAAGGTATTCAAGCAGCAACCTTGTCAATGTAATGAGTACAACCTTCTTGCGGGAAACAATTATGAGCACAAGGTTAGTAACCATATCTTCATCTTCCACAAGCATCTCTCTCTCTTAAGGTTCTCATTCTCTTCCACAAACTCTAGAATCTCCTTGCTACAGATACTTCTCTCCCCGCAGTATCCTTATTGCCTAAGGGCAACAATAGGGCTTGGGAGAGAAACTCTCTTCTTCTTCTCCTTTCACTTCTTTCACACCTTTATCTTTGAACATACTAGGTATATCATTGATGAATAACCATAATCCACATAGAGGTAATTTCTTTCAATTCCATTCAATGCAATCTATTAGGGTCAACATTTGGATTAGTCGAAAGATTCACTTTCAGCAACGCATAGTGTTTCTATTTGGCCCTGAAAGGCTCAACAAAATACTTCTCTCACCAGATCCCATCATACTACCTATTATTGACTATGACTTCTCTTTTGATGTGAATGTGGTTATTTTATTATGAATCAAGAGGAGTTGTACTCACAACTAATCCCAATCGCTATATACATTATTGTAAGCACAAAGCTACAGTTCCAAAGAGCAATCCGCAGCTTATTTGGACAACAAAGATTAAATATCATTAACTCAGCCATTAACCCTTTTATCCTACCCATGATACGATATGATCGTAATCTCTATGTTTTCATTTTTGTTTTGTTATGACTATCTTTCATGAGTTCTCTCCATCACGTGTGTGTTTGTAAGGAAAAGTGAGCGGCTTCTTTGGCTACATTTCTTCTTTAGTTCTAGAAGCTATGTTATCTACATCTTAGCTCTTTATCATAACCCTTGAGCTTCCTCACAAACTCTCACAGCAAGAGGCCCGGTGCCTTCTTGGCAAGACCGCCTACTTTTTGACAACGGTAGCTCAAATCTATAGCTTCAAACGGAAACAAGGTGAGTCTGTTAGGGATTGCAACTAGGATGAAGCAATACATTGCAAGATGCCCAGAATTAGAAATACCAACAGAAGAAATATTAGTGTCATTATTTCTAGAGGGATTGCTAAACAAATATTTTCATGCTAGATTGTATACCAAGAATCATATGACCTTAGAAGAGTGTGTATGAGATGCCATTGACTTTGAAGACAATTGTGATATTTTCAATGAAGAAGATGTCCCTAAGGATACTCAGAACGAGAAAATAGCATCCACAAAATTAGCACAAGTGGGAACAATTGTTGCAGCACCACTTACAGTCATAGAATACATGCTCACAAGGATGAAAAAAATGATGAATAACATGCAAAAAGCACCTATAAGAGGACTAGGTAAAGGGATACCTCAATAGGGACAACCAATTAGGCCACAAAAATGGTGTGCCATTGAGGGTAAATGGACCAACCATGAGACCAATGAATGCTACTAGCGACCAAAGTACAATGGAAATGTTTGATATGTGCCTATGAGGCCACAAGGACAACCCATGTACAGATATCAGCCTAATATGGCCCGAACTCAAAGACCACCAATGGCTATGAAAAGACCACAACTAGTGTTGGCTCAAAAAACTCCATATCCTGGACATAATGTAGTGCCTGTAAAGTATATGCATTCAGAAGGAGTCATAGATGAACAAGCACTAGTGCCTGTTACACCTTCTGTTGAGCATAGTCTATCTATAATAATGGTAGGAGGGGAGTGGTATAATTCACATCCACCTTGAATGGAAGAACCTTTGACTTATGCTACACGAGAGCTTACATCGATGTAGTTTGTAGCTAATCAAGGTGTTAGACCTCCAATGATAAGACCTATGATTAAGCCAAGGACTGAAAATTGCCATATTTGTGGTGCAGATGATCATTGGAAAAATGAATGTCCAGAACCTGACAAGAACATTAAGTCAATTGAAGCTTTTTGTACACAATGTTGCAACAAAGGTGGACATTTCCTTGAGGATTGTCAAAAAATTGTAAAACGATGGAAAAGCAGTGGTGAATGTAGTCCAAGTGATGCCTAATAGTTCTTTGGAAAGTGAACCCATTGTTCCAATCAAGGTGATCACTAGAGCCGAGGCTAAGAAAAAGAAACATAACTCCTCTGATGAATAAGAGAATACTAAAATTTTCTCTCAAAAGACCAAGAAAAGAAGAAGTCAAAGGTATGAGATGAGAAACAAAAAGAAAAGGATGAAATTGAGGAAAAATCCAAGAAACTATTCCAGGAAAAAGTGAAAGAAAATGGGAGTGAAATCAAAGAAACCACCATGAAACTTGGAGGATCAATTTTGATAGACAAATTTTTTGAGCCAATCAATGCAGTCTTGGAAGCTTTCCAAGCGGGACTTAAAGCACGCCAAAACATGGAAAACAAATGGAAAAACTATCCTTCTCCAGATATGGAAGCAGCTAAGCTTGAAGCTTATCAAAATTTGGTAAAATGACTCAAGAGATGCTGGAAAAACAAAAACCCAAGCTTGAGAGTATAGCAAAACCTGAGGAGCTTGTGGTAGAAACTAATAAAGAGAAATCCAAAGTGGTGGTAGAACCCCACCTGAAACTAAACAGCAAGAAATTATAGTCCCCGACAGTGAAGATTCTTTAGATGGAATTCCATTTGTGGAGGAAGACTAGCCAGGACATTTATGGAAAAAAGTTAAGAGACATTAATGATGGGAGCATAGCTTTGAAGTCGGCTCCTATAAAGGAATTTTGGTTAGACAATTTACCTCTTGATATGGATAATGATATACAATCCTTGTATGGGGGTTTCAGCTCTGAAGCCTCATGAATGTCTAAACCAATGACTCTAAAAACACCACCCTCTTACTTAGGAGACAACAAATATGAGTCCATAGCATGTAAAACCACTCAGGTAAAGAGAGCGGAACAGACCGTAGAGGTAGAAAACATCCATTCAATCATGTCTACACCCATTCAATGTCCTCTTTCCTTGGGAGAACTGTTGAAAATTAGACCATATTTATGGAATGATTTACAAAAAACTTTAGAGAAGGTGGAGATAACAGGGCTAATCACAAAAAGATTGGGTAAATTGAAACATGAACTAGATAACAAAGAGATTAGATCCGTCCCTATGAACAAAGTCAAAGAATAATACAAAGAGAAAGAAGGAAACACAACCCTTCCAGTGAGATACAATGATGTAGAAACCATGGCAATACTAGACAGGAAGTTATAAACTTGCGAGCTTGTGATTTCGAGCCTTATAATTCCTAGTTAGAGCTTTTGCAAATTTCATCATATATAATGAGCTTTTCACCACTTAGTGTAAGCTATTTAAAAAAAACTAACCACAAAATATGGATATAATACCCAACATTAATGGCTCAAGATAGAACCATTGTTGCTAGTAAGCCCACAAATACAAAGAATCCTTCAATACATTTATTAAAACTAGTTTAATTAGTAATAAGAATAAAACATGCTTTATAAATGTGATCTGATATTTAGTAGAGACAAACTAAAATGCCAAAATACTTTGTAGTGAAATAAACCACCACTGAACCATATGCCCAACACATGGACTTGCCAATGTGGACACGGTACCTTAATTTAATACTTCATTTCTCCTAGAAAGATAGAGCTCAAAATAATCTTTCTTGTTAAATTTTCACCGGATACCATAATGGGTTTCACAAAAAAGTTACAACAAAATAGAATTTACAATGCAGTTTGGTAATTAGTAGGGGAATCCAAGTTGCCAAAATACTTTTCGATGGATAACTTTGAGCATCTGTTTGATATCGAATAGCTATTTACTCTCTTGAAACTGGACTTAAAAGACTAGGCTGAGCAAGTATGAAGGCTAAATCTTACGTAGAGAGCAGTGGTTTATGCATTTCCATGTGTTGATTGCGCTCCAAACCCAGGACGTATATATAAACATAGTAAATATGCTTACAGGCTAGAAAGGCCTTCTTATCTTTCTCCCTCTTTTGAAAATCCAAACAAGTGCATGTAGGATCTTCTCGTATATGGACATCATAGCATTCACTAGTAAGAAGACGAAAAACCACATGATTGTGTGCCACCATTTCTTTTTCCTCTATCAATGTTGCACTTAGACTCTCGGCTACAGCCAAGCGTTTTTCAGCTTCTTTTGAGATTCCATGCCTCCATTTTTTACTCCTCTTACATGATGAAGGAGTGGTTATACATTCACCCTCTCTTGGCACTATTACACACCGTAGTTGAAAACCTTCCTTTGAAAGGCCTGCATACTCCTCCTTTGAAATCATGGTACCAAGTTGAATTGGCCATGTTGTAGGTGTATCTGGCTTGTGATTGACTTGTTTGTCAACATTCCAAGTGTGTTCAACATTGTGGTTACAAAACCACATCCATTGAGCAAATGTTTTTCCATCGTATGTGCACTCTGACCAAAATGATGGTGCGACCAACCCAGGACTTCGACTCTCAATTACATTCATACATTTTTTTCCTTTTTCTCTTCCAAATAATTTTCTACGACAATGAATTGGCATGTGCCTAAGGGCCCACATTGACCTGTGTATATCCTCTTCCAAATTTTGAGCTGCACTGTCTACACCACCACCATCACCATCTTTATTACCAATGCTATGATATTTTGTACTTTCATTGTAAGTTGGTCCTTCTTCTTCGATAAAAGTTTCCTGCAATCTAGCTGAGTTATCCACAGTCACATTGTTCATATTTGTGAAGTTAATTTTTCGTGGTCGTCCGCGTTGGCAGCGATCTCGTGACTCCATGATATACCCTCGTCGGTGTGAGCTATTGCCAAGGTTTGACCTCTTCTTTCTTTGCACCGATTCTTTGTCACCATGTAAAATTGGATCTTGGAAGTTAGTTTCGTTATCATTCATTCCATGCAGCACACGAGTCACCGTAGCCGGGGTTGGAGTCAACCTTGATTGTGCTCTATTCAAGAGAGAGTGTATGTCTGGTCCAGTACCTATGTATCGTCCAGTCAAGTATCCCAACTGCTTTGCACATTGAAGATAGGAGTTGATGACATCTGTAACACAAGCATCATACAATGTGATCTTTTTTTTTCCTCCCTCTCCAAAAAGCCAACTTGTATACTCTCTGATAAGTTTGTAGTAGGGATAGCAGCACAATCCCATGGGCTCAAGTCATCCTAAAAGATTAGAAACATTAGTTCACAACATTAGCTCACAATATTTACTACATAATTGTGAGATTTATGCCCAAAAAAAAACTCACATTTATGGAAATGCCCCCCCAATGTGAGATTCTATCTTCCCACCAGGAGAACCAATTTTTCAAAGGCACCAGATTCTCTATTGGAACACCATTATCATACCACCATCTCTTTATTGACCTAGCTTGCATTTGTGCTTCCAACAAAGTGTTACTTGTTTGCCATTTTTCACACAAAGAAATATGCTCCATTTGTTTTTCATTTGGAATGAGTGCTCTTGTTTTCTTTTGGAGACTTTGCTTCCAATGGAACAAGCATGATCTTTCACGACCGTCCATTACATTGTCTGCTCCTCCATTGTAGACTGCTCGAATAGCATTCCAATTGGCACCTGCCTCATCTGCCATAAACCCAGTGAAATTTGCAATTGAATATCCATTCTCAACCATAACACAATTGAGACTTGTCCAAAATAATATTTGTGACTGTGTATCTTCCTCCTTGGTCTCACATATTGCCATAACCATCAAGCTCGTCATGCTGAGGCAAAAAGTATGCATGGTAAGACGTATTAGTCAATGATTAAATTATCACTTTTATATACATCTAGAAATTTATCACCTTGGGTCATAAACTGAGCATGACATGGTTGACCATCCTTCAACACGATGCGTATAGTCAAAATGGACCCAAGCATTATGCAGATCTCCTTGACCAGCACGATCCATGCGTCTTATTAAATCAACTCCTGAACCAGAACCTTTGGTGGACATCTTAAAAACAAAACATTTATCATGAAGTTCTCCTTGGCCAGGAAAACGACTCCCATGAAAAAATGGGAACAAACATTTTTTCTTCAGTAAGAGAATATTGTCAAATCCATCGCCCACTACCACTGACCCTTGTTGTTTTTCTGAAGCAATGATACTCTTTAATCTATTATGAATTAGAAAAAAGAATTTTAAGTACTATACTGATAAATATTAATAAAAATAATGTATCCTTACCTTTGGTTTTGCACAAGTGGCATCATCTCTTCTAGAAAGTTTTGAAGTTCTGCATCTCCCATAGAATGTCCCTTGTCAAGAATGAGCGAATCCATCAGAATTTGACGAGCCACAAGCATTTGAATTTTTCGAGGACCACTAGATCTATCAATCTTCAACACTGTTTGGACTAATCCTCGGATTTTTTCTATGGCAGCACGAGATGTACCTTTCTGCACATCATGCTCATGGTGGCCTACATGCACTACCAATCTTGACATGTTGCAATCCCCTGGAAAAACGTAGTAAATTATGCATGGACATATAGCTTGACAAGTGACAACCTTGCCGCAATAATGACATGTAATCTTTGTCCTGTCTTCCTGAGCAAGGTAACCTTTTCCTATTGGTTTATCTAAATATCCATGAAAATATGCATTATTGAATTCTTTATTGTTTAAATAGTACTGACAAACATTTCTATGACATTCCAAGGAGCCCAAACAATAACTCATCCGAACTGGACACCCAATGGACATGTTGGTTGTTTGGGGGCGCGTCCATGTATGTCCATCAAATTTTTGCTCCATGCCACTCATTGACTTACATTTGCCAAAAGTTGATGGAAGTTCAAACACAACATTCCCGTTGTATTCTCTAGGTAGTTCTTCCACTTTCACATGCCCATGAGATTGTTTCATTAGGTCTTTCAATCGGTGAGATGTTGAAAAGGATAATATCCAATCCACCACACTTTTTACCTTTTTTGACAGTTTCGCGTCACCGCTGCTGCTATCGAGGACGATATAATTCTCCTGCTATTTTTGCAAATTTGTGTGCAAGTCTCCTTGGGTTGGTAGCTTGATAGCTTCAGCATAGAAATCGCTTGTATTCAGTAAGTTTGTATCCTCCGAGTCTTCCACATCATTGGTTTCCTTCTCTGTATGCACCATAGCATATCTTTTTGATAAAGAAGCATCAAGAATGAAATGTTGATGGCCCTCCATATCAAAGTGAGATGGTGTTTCAACAAGGGTGACTTTAGATCCAAACTGTATTAGTGCATTCAATGTTTGAAATTGTCTGTGAGGTGGTAGTAAACTTTCCAAGAAATATGCACTAAGGAGGATCTTTGCATCTCTAAGTTGAACCTCTCGTTCAAGTTCTTGATCACCTATTGTCCAGGTGATGATGGATGCTCTTTCATCCATGCTAACAAGGTGGAGGTCAATATATGGAGACGGACGTGGACAAATGGTAGAAATAAGCAGTTAGTAAGGAGGTCAATATATGGAGACGGACGTGGACAAATGGTTTTTAAGTAAGTTTTTATGCAAGTGGCGTAATTGTTCATTATTATTATTTTTTATTTAAAAAAAAACATTAACATTTCAAGATATTTTTCCTTTTATATGTGGGCAAAAAAAACCCACAGTGGAGATTGTTAAGCGGTGGTTACAGAGCTCACATCCTTATGAGTGGTGTATAAAGAAATCATAATTTTTGATAATATTTGGCACAAATCTCAAGTTTTTTAGTTGATGAGTTCATCTTCTTATGAGTAGGCAGTGTTCGGGAAAAGTGTGCCTCAGCTTAGCCTTGAGCCGGTTGCAAAATCAAAGTAGCCGGTTGAGGGGAGTGCAAGAAGGAGAAATTTCCGCTTGAAATACATGGAAAATAGTGTAATTTTGCAAAAACACTGGCTAGTATTGTAAAATTACCGGTTTAGATTTGTCTTGGAGGGATTTTTGTATGTTTGTGAAAATGATTTTTCCCGAACACTGTGAGTAGGTGAAAAGACAATGTATTTTAAGCGTATGAAATTGTAAAAATCCCCCTTGGATTTTGAACACCAAAAATTTTAGATTTTAAAATGTCGATGATTTGCCCTTATTTGCACTGATTAGGTGCAGTGTTCGGGAAAAGTGTGCCTCAGCTTAGCCTTGAGCCGGTTGCAAAATCAAAGTAGCCGGTTGAGGGGAGTGCAAGAAGGAGAAATTTCCGCTTGAAATACATGGAAAATAGTGTAATTTTGCAAAAACACTGGCTAGTAATGTAAAATTACCGGTTCAGATTTGTCTTGGAGGGATTTTTGTATGTTTGTGAAAATGATTTTTCCGAACACTGTGAGTAGGTGAAAAGACAGTGTATTTTAAGCATATGAAATTGTAAAAATCCCCCTTGGATTTTGAACACCGAAAATTTTAGATTTTAAAATGTCGATGATTTGCCCTTATTTGCACCGATTAGGTGCAGTGTTCGGAAAAAGTGTGCCTCAGCTTAGCCTTGAGCCGGTTGCAAAATCAAAGTAGCCGGTTGAGGGGAGTGCAAGAAGGAGAAATTTTCGCTTGAAATACATGGAAAATAGTGTAATTTTTAGTGTAATGTAATTTTCTAGCCCGGATAATAGATGTAATTTTTAACTTAGGGCAACTTTTGTGTGCCCTGCTGTGCTTGCCTCTCCCGCTCGGTGGACTTGCTGCACCTCCTGCGTGAAGCCATGAAGCAAGCTTGGTACACTCTCCTCCTCCTCCCCCGCACCCATGCTCTCACAGCTCGGTAACCGTCAGCGTGCGCGCTGACGGTTATCGAGCTGTGGGAGCATGGGTGCGGGGGAGGAGGAGGAAAATCAAAATGAGCACAAACTATTCCTGCGTGAGCTCCCCAATCATAAGCGCGCACGCTGACGGTTGAGGAGCTTCAGTTTTTGCTTTGTTTAAGTTATGGTGTCAATTTTCTATGTAGCGGGCAGATTTACGCTCAGCAAAGGAGGGATTTGACAAGCCTGGACAACGCGCAAGATACACGGTAAGTTGAGCGCAACTTTTCTGAGCTGTTTGCAATTTTTCTTAGCTGTTCTAGGATCGTTTTGTGAGCTGTTCTAGGATCGTTGCAAGTGCATTTGAGAACTGGGAGGCTATGGAGGAGGGGAGGTAAGAGGCTAGCTGCCTGCTGAACAGGCTTGCCGCAGCTCCATGGGGAGTGGTGAAGCTCGTGATGGCCATGAGGCATGGGAGGAGGGGGGAGAAGGGACTGGTTGAGGACTATTTGCTGACCTGCTGCATCCGGTCACAGCATAAATTTCAATTGAGAATGACAACCAGAGCTGGAGGTTGCAGCCAGTAAAATGAGCTTGGTTCATCCAACAAGTTCCAAGACTGTATAATAAAATGGTGCAATGATGATCTTTGTTAAAGATCTCGTTAACCTGAGTTTAAAGATCTTGTTAACCTGAGCTTGGTTCATCCAACAAGTGCGTACTCATACTGCTAGCCCATAAAATACAACACTACTAACTTTGCACAGCACTCCGTCAAGCTGAGAACTATAGCGTCAGGACAAAAGTCCACTTGCATCTGCTCCCCTTTGCCGAAAGGGGCGGGCTTCAGAACTTGACCATGGCACCTTGCATTGAAGCAATTGTTTGTGTCACGTTTTTTACTCTCCGAAGAAAAGACAAAATCTTGGTTTAGCTCACGGCTATATACTGAAATTCGACACCAAGCCCTACACAGGTCATTTCGTCTGAGTAACTCTATGCCCATAAACCCTCCAACCTCTAGCTTCGACTGTTTTGCAGGGGCATAGTGATGCTTTTGACGTGAATTGAGACTGAAATAAAGCTCGAAAAGTGAAAGCTGGAGTGTGCCCTTGCAGAATCCAGCAGGTAGTGCTGACCGTCAACCTGTTAGCGAAGTCCGTCACTAGGGGGTTATCTTTCATTAGCGGGTCATTAGGGGGTAGGTTAAAATGGAGAAGGTTATGGGGAGGAGGGTGATGATCATGAGGATGATTCTGCAGAGTCTCAAGGGAGGAGGGGGCCTTGTATTAAGGGCATGATCACCAAAAGCAGAGAAGGGCCCTACTCTTTGCTTCCTGCTTGTAATCCTCTTGTTTTTCCTGCATCCCCCGCCGATCGGCACATTCCTCAATGCACCCCCCTTTGTCCAATATCTTCGGCAGCTCTTGGTGGGAGCCCTTCTTATCCTTGCCAATTGACAACTCTGATGAGAGGATGCTCATCCAAGAGAACCAACGTAAAAAAAAAAAATCGTTGTTTTCATAGCATGCCAAAAACTCTGTAAATGGTCTCGCCAAAAACTCTGTATTGGTATCTCCAAACCGTTCAACAACGGCCCACAGTAACTTACTTCCATCCTCCCATCCCCATCTAAATCACAAAAGTTACCACTACCAAACACAGGCTGTTCATCCCCCTCTTCATCGGAATCCTCCTCGGGCGCCACCTCATTCAGATTGAAGCCTAATGGGCGGCTCTGTCTTGCTGGCATGTCGCTCCGCATGTACATATCCCTCATGTCGTTGCTATCCAGTGTTGGGGAAAAGTGTGACTCAGCTTTAAGGCCTTGAGCCGGTTGCAAAATCAAAGTAGCCAGTTGAGGGGAGTGCAAGAAGGAGAAAATTCCGCGGTTTAGATTTGTCTTGGAGGGATTTTTGTATGTTTGTGAAAATGATTTTTCCCGAACACTGATGCCATCCACATGAACCACGTGGCTTTGCTCCGCACATGCAAGCTGATGACATGACTGCTGATTGCTATTGGGATTAGTGCTGGTGTTGTTTGTATTGGTATTGCTTAAGCTAGTGTTGTTTGTGTTATTTGTGTTCATATTATTCGGAGGTCTGATGAATCTTGGGCTTCCTCCTAGTTGCTTTTCATCCTGTTCATTTGCACCTAGGATTCCTGCCTTTATCAACTCCCTGTCTTGCATGGCAACCTGCAAATCACTTTACCATGAACCCTCTCATTAAAATAAGCATATGAGCATCCAAACCTAGTAAGGCTAATGTTATCATAGCTATGACATTAGCAGTTTAAAGGCTTGTTTTTCTGATTATTGCTTTCTCCTTCTTCGCTGTTGGTCATGTCCGACGTTGTTGGTTTTTTGTGTAATAATATTAGCAATTTGGACTTGATTCATAGCTGGAGCATCCTCACTTGCAGTTGCAGCTAGAGGATACAACATTGAGCACTGCAGCAGACAAATCCGACGAGCGGGCAACAAATTTGGAGATCGGCATCTGGAGCAAATTTGGTTCACTATCAATTTCACACAAATTTAGGCCGGAGCTTTTCAAATGCAATGGAAGTTCAATGAAATGTTTGTTATTATGGTGTTTGGCATGAAATGTAGCGGCATTAACAAGTGGTGCAGATTGTAGCCATTGTTTGAATGATGATGATGTATAATGCTTTTTCAAATCTTTATTGATGTAGACATTTATGGCTCCCAAAAGACGAGGCGGCAAGTCAATCAAGAGAACGTTTGATTCTCCATGCATGACCTTGAGATCTGGTCCTTCCAAGAGAAGGCATCCAATCGATCAAGAGGCATCTTCTCATGCAGTTGCTACTCGTAGTCCTCATTTCAAACGAGGGGGAAAGAGACGTAGAAAATGCATCTTTGTTGATGATGAAGCTGCCGTGGAGGAAGGTTCTAACCATTTGGAGAGTGGGGATGATGTAAAAGGAGACGAGTCTCGAGAGTTGACAGTGGAGGTTGAAACAAGTGAAGATGTTGAAGATGAAGATTTAACAGAGTCTGATGGGATAGGTGAGGATGATGTGGCCCAACATTCTCGACACTTGGGAAAAAAAATCCCGTTGGGGATTATGAAGGATGTGTTAAGTCAATTTTACTTAAAACGAAGAAGCAACCCTCCACTTATACCTCTATGTCGTTTGGTTGCTCATGAGGCTGTTCGAGTGGCTACAGATTCTACATCTTGGTTGATTCCTAGTTTTGACAATGTTGCTTACTTGGATACAATGGGATCTTTTTTGGTGTCGGTGAAAGATTCCTTTGGCTCTTACATGCCTGTCACTCCTCTTGTGGAAGGTAGTTGGGATCCTATTTGGCAAGCTAAGAGTGTTTCATTTGATAATCAGCTCAATAAGGAGTGGCAAGAGCTTTGAGGGTGTCTGTTTTTGGTATGGGATGGCAACCATCGGCTGAAAACATGGATGCGACGCATAAAAGAAGGTAAGAATTAACATCGATGCACTAATTGTTTGTTAGATTTAGCTGTACCTTCTTTTTTGGCTAATTTGGTGTTCTTTTGTCAAGTATGGCATGATAATGAGGAATATCATGTGAGTGTGAGATGCCAATTTTTGGAAGTAGAAAAAAAAAAGAGGCCGAACTATTACTTGCTCTTGACACCACTAATGTGTAAGTTGTAAACTTGTGGTCTTTTTGTATTTCTAAATTAATCTCGCTTTGAACTATTATTTTTCATTTGTTTATATATTTATTGTAGCATTTCATGATCAACAGTGAAACCAAATCTTGGGCATGAGATATATATGTTCCAAAAATTTGGTGTCGCCAATAAAGAGAGCATTCTTGCACGTCTCACTCAAGAGGACAGAAAGTGGGCTGAGATAGAGATGGCACTTGAGAGTAGATTATATCAAGGAGTTCCTCCTTGGTATAATTCTCCTTGTGTGTTGATTTCTCAACTAGTTTGGAAGGTGAATTGTTGAATTCAGTATTAACTATATACATTTTTAAAGATTGTTTACGATTCATTCATTGAATGTAGTTGCGGTTATGTAGGATGATTTTAATGCATTTATTTCAAAGGAAACTGCAAAATTGAAAGCTCTTGGATTAGATAAGGTGGAGTTTGAAAGGCGATTGCAAAAGGCAACTAAACAAGAAGAAGCTCGATTGAAGGATAGAGGTTATAAGTTTTTGACAATTGCCAATCCAGTTCATGGAGAGGAATTTTTTGAGTTGCTCTTTGATGTGAAGTGGGATGATCCATCCATGGTAAAAATCACACGAGACAAGTTAAATGCTTTGTGCTCCTCAAAACTACCTTCTGAAAGGTATCACACTTTTCAATAATTTTTTACTAGTTTTTTGTTTATGTTTTTAAATTCTAATGAAAATAGTGACATTAAAAGAGAGTCAAATTTCTCGAGTGAAAAATTTCTACATGAATGGTATATGAATATACTTATATAAGATGGTGTTTAAGTTTTTGATATATTTTGGTCTTTAATGAAGGAAAAAATATATATTGGAGATGATGAGTCTTACAAAGGCCAAAGATCCAGTCTATTCCCACTTTGGTGATGTGAAGCACTTTAGGGCTTACATTAGAAAAGAAGTTTATTGGGCTCACATGCATGATGAAGCTTTGTTGATAATAAGAAGGTTGGAGGTTGAAGAGTTCAAATTGCCAGATGGATTTGAAGCTTTTTTCAAGGTTGTTTTCTAAACCGGTCACTTTTTTCTAATAAACGTGGATTTTATTGCATTGTTTTATGATTTGAATGACTACCATAGGTGCAATTAAGAAATCATGGCTTGCAAGCTTTTCCTCAACTTTTAGGAGATATTAAAAGTGCAGGGGAATCCTCCAAAATGCATGAGCTACAAGAGTCTTGTAAAAGGATTTTGTACAGGTGAAATTTCATGAACCAACAATGTCTTTGGCTCTTATTGAAATTATTTTTCTCAAGAGATTAAATGTTGTTATGGTGTAGATGGATGTGTGAATGTGTTTTAAACGGTACACTTGCTACTATGCCTATGGTTACTGAAGATTGGTCAAAGCTAGAGGATGAAAATACCATGTATCCCGGTTCTATGGTAGAGAAAGGTATTTCTATGTGGGAGTGTAGAATTTGCCCATGGTGGTTGGACTATCCTTTGGGGGTGATCCCAAAGCAAGAACTAGACTTACATGCAAGTAAGTATAACACTTTTTCTTTTTACATCAAGTTTATTCTCATATTCAATTTTTTTATTCTCATATTATTACATTCTTCTATTATAATATTCAATTTTCCTATTATCATTCAAATCCACCAGTCTTGAACTTGTTAGCATTTGATCTGTCTCTCTCTCTCTCTCTCATGTATGAAAAAATGCACAAGAAAGTATGTTCTAGTTTTTTATAAATGAATTGAGTTTGTAAATGCTAAATTAATTTTCATTATATCATTAAAATTTTCTTGTGGTAGAGTTTTTGGAAGAGAATATAGACAAAGATAAAAACCAATCTGCTTCTTTAGAGCACTTAGAAGACATGGATCACAATCATGACTTGGCCATGGATGGGGGCTCACAAAGAACACAAGAAAGAAATCACTCACTACCTCTTCAAAGAGAGCACCATAATCATGCGAGTGGGTCAAACATGGGTAAACACAACAAAACAACCTATCCATTAGGAGGGCTAAAGATTGACATGCCTAAAGAAAGCAATGAAAAAAGCATTTCAATAGTGGTTGAGTCAATCATGGAGCGACCAACTTCATCAAGGCAACCAACCTCATGGAATACCGGTAAGTTTCTACTATTTAAATATTTATTTTTTGATAGTGCAAAACAATTCTATATTACTTGTAATTAAGATAATTTTTTAATGAAAAACTATAGGCTTTCAATTTTTGACTGTGGTAGATGCTCTTCTAGTTGATATGGCTAATGTTGATGATTTTTCCATTCAAAGGTAAAAGAAAGGCTTTGTGGCTTGTGTTATCAACATCAATAGAATGTTCAAAGTGGATGGTGTACTAAGCAACAAACGTTTTGTGTGTAGCATTAAAAAAATTTTGAGCACTCAAAGTAGACTTGGCTTGTATCACCATTCAGGAGCACCTTGTCATGAGGTGTTTCGTCTTATCTTTGCCGATTTCCCTACTTCTTTGTTGGTGGATGGTTTAGGCCCAATTCGAGCAGGTTACTCAAAGTTTTTGTTTATGCTTTTTTTTTTGATCCATATCACTTGAGAAACTCATTCTAAACATCTTTTCAAAGGTGGATTAAGCAAAAAAATCCACAATGGAATATATTTTTGCCTTCTCTTGTGCAAGGTGTGATGGATGTAGCAGAACCTTTCTTGGCAGATGAAGGCTTTTTCGTGACTCTATGTCTTGCACAACATATTGGAGAGATTATTACCCATGCTATAAAGACTGGGTTACGACTTCATCGCACATGGACTCTCATGTGTAATGGGGGAAATAGACACCCAGATACCCTAGAGGAGGTGAATCAAAATACCATGTTGTTGTGAAAGATTGCATTATTAACTTGATTTTGATTCAAGTGTGTACAATGTATGCTTATATGTAGGTAATTGATCTCACGGTGGGAGTTTTTTGTCGAGCAGATGTTGCTATACCCACATACAATAGGGAGGCAAGAGAGAAAGTCTCTCCTCGCATGTTTCCTGCATCACGAAGCTTTTTAATGGAGGAGCATTAAGAACGCACCATTGTTCTTGATATACCTATCAGAGGTGGAGCAGAGAGGTCACCCGACTTCTACAGGTGAGAAGATAATCATTTTAATGTAAATTGAGCTTTAATTTATAGTTGAAAAATGACTTACATATTTTAAATTTGCATGTGTAGATGGCTCCTGGCAACCTTCACGGATAACTCAGATTATGTACTAGATGTGTTTTCAGGATGTGGAGGTCTTGGCAAGGCATGTGGTGAGGTTTATCGATATTGTTTGTGCTTGGAGGGGGATGACATAGTCTATGAGGAGTGTCTCAAAAAGGTGGTTTGTGGTCCATATGTGGAAAAGAGAGTTTAGTATCACATCCATAGTTTTTTGAAACAATTATTGAAAACACACTCTATTTTTTGTTTCAAGAATGTTGACATAGGACATCTAGGGTTTTATTGTGCATGTTCTTGAAGTAATTTTAATTGCATTGCTTTTGTGGACTATCTACTCTTTCTAACATCCATATCAAACACTAATGCAGATAACTTGTTAAGATTTGTTTTGAATACATGTTTCTTTGAATGCTCTCTCTCTCTCTCTCTCTCTAGACTAGCATATTTAAAGAGAGTAATTCTGAATAAGGATTTCTTTGAATGCTCTCTCTCTCTCTCTCTCTCTCTCTAGACTAGCATATTTAAAGAGAGTAAGTCTAAATAAGGATTTCTTTGAATGCTCTCTCTCTCTCTCTCTCTCTCTCTCTCTCTCCTTTTTTTATAGCCTAGCATATTTAAAGAGAGTAAGTTTGGGCGTTTAATTATTCAATGTGAGGTGATGTTTCTAGGTGAATTGCAAGAATGTAAAAGATGTTGAAACAAAATGGAAAAATGCTTTAAATAAAGCAAAAAGCTCAAAATAGTTTTACATTTCATTAAAAAGCTCGAATTGAAAAGCTCGCAAAAAAAAAAGCACTCTACTAGACAGTGGGGCTAGCATAGCCATAGCCACAAAAGCAGTATGGGAATCATGGGGAAAACCGGCCATTAGACAAACTCGAATGAAACTGCAATTGGCAGATGGACACATAGAAAAACCCCTAGGATTGCTTGAAAAAGTGATATTTAGTTCTCGTGGAATTGATTATCAACATAGTTTTGCGATAGTAGAGTTTGGAAAGAAACTTAACTATGACATCATTTTGGGAAGACCATTCATGCAGCAAGTACAACTCATTCAAGATTGGGGAAAAAATTACCTGTCTTTGAAGCAAGTGGAATCAATCACAAGGGTTAATCTGAAAGACCACACTTATAGAGATGTGATGAAAACACCCATTCAAGAATTTGACTCAGCCTCTTCAGTTGAATGAAAGCTTCTATCTTGGTTAAACAAAGACACGCCTATTTGGATGTGTGGAGCCTCAAAAAACGGGAGTTTAAAATGAGAATAATGTATCTTAGAAAGGGATTGCACAGATGAAGCACACATACCTAAAGCCTTTTTGGAGCATTTGTTTGAGCCATTTGAGTGGACTCAATTGACACAAATTCTGGTAACAATGGATGTGTGTGTGAATACATCTATGCCTACTTAATTTTGCAATGAGGATGGTTATTCCATAATTCCGATACAAATGATCTCAACCATTCAAATTGAAGATGAAGTTCAAGAACCAAAGGACTTACTGAAAGCTCAATAAGTCTTTTCAGACGTCTACTATGATGCTACTAATGAGTTTGAAGGACATTCAGCTACATCTGATGATTTTGGGTGAGAAAAAGAACATGTGAGAGCCAAACTACTCATAAAAGGAGGAGAGGAAAAAACATTGACTTTCCAAACCAAAAAACAAGAAGACAACAATTGTAGAGAAGAAAAAGAGACACAAAAAACTTGAAATCTAGATGTATGCCATCAGTTTCTAGCAGAACACAGATACATGCACATGATTGTGTCGAAGGAAAAATCATGGGTAGATATCCTTCAAACAAAAAACAAGGAACATCAAAAATATCAAGGAAAACGAAAAAGGAAACTCAATCAAAACCTAAAAAGCAGGATGATGAATCATCCATGACATGAGTTGAATGGAAGAAAAAATATCAAGAGTTGAAGAAAACTCTAAAGGAGATGTATACCATTGAAATGGAAACAATTGAGAAAGAGAGTAAATATGTAATGTGTGTTCCATCCCATTACAAGAAATATAATCTCCAAGACCGAAATATCATAGTAGAACAACGTGTAAGAGAATTAAGAAAACAGGGTGAGTCATATGAAGGACCTAAAAATGCAAAGAAAATAGATCTAGTCAAACCAAGAGAAGAGCCTAGACCTGCCTACATTACGAATGACTTAAATGAAGAAGAAGAAGAGCTTTTGTTAAGCTTACTAAAAGAATACCAAGATATCTTTGCTTGGTCTTATAAAGATCTCAAGGGTTTTGATCCAAAAATTTGTCAACATACCATACCTACGAGAGATGATGCGAAGCCAAGTAGACAACGTCCATATACTTATAATGAAACATTTGCCAGAAAGATCAAAGAAGAGATAGAAAAGCTCAAGAAAGCTAAATTCATTTATGAATTGAACACACACTTTGGGTGTCTCCAATTGTGGTGGTACCTAAGAAAAATGAAAAATCAAGAGTGTGTGTCAATCTCAAAAAAGTGAATGCAGTCACCATTAGAGATAACTACCCTCTCCCAATCACTGAGCATGTTTTAGAACGAGTTGCAAGAAAAGAATCTTCTCGCTTTCTAGACAACTTTTCAGGGTACAATTAGCTTTTGGTTGATCCCAAAGATCAACATATAACTACCTTTGCAATTGAATGGGTATTTTTGCCTATAGGGTTATGCCTTTTGAGTTAACTAATGCGCCTACCACCTTTCAAAGATTGATGAGCCATGCTTTCAAAGAATATCTTAGGAATTTTTTGGAAGTATATATGGATGATTTATGTGTACATTCATCAATCCGAGCTGATCATTTTGAACATCTCAAAAAGGTATTCGAAAAGTGTGGACTTTATAGGAATTTTTTAAATCTTGAAAAGTGCACCTTTATGGGTAGACAAGGAAAAATGCTTGGACATATACTGTCTAAAAATGGCATAGCAACCAATATGGACAAGATTCATGTTATTGCTAAATTGGCTAGACCAACAACTATCAAAGGGATTCAAGCTTTCATGGGACATTGTGGATATTATAGACAATTCATTTACATGTATGCTAAAATCGCAAAACCCATGTATGGCATGATTACACACTCTTTGTATGGACTGATGAGTGCGACGAATCCTTCATGAAGGTTAAACAAGATCTCACTTCAGCCCCAATATTGAAAGCACCAGATTGGAATAAGATATTGCATATACATGTTGATGCTTCCAATTTTTCCACTGGGTGTATATTAACTCAACCAAGAGACAATTTTTTTTTCCCATTTCTTATGATAGTAGCCAGCTAGATGTGGAAGAGAAGAATTATACAACCAGTAAAAGAGAAGTATTAGGGATTTTCTATGCCGTAAAAAAGTATAGACATTACCTATTGGCCAACAAATTTGTGTTCTTTGTGGACCACCAAGCCTCACTGTACTTGGTCAACAAGCCATGCAACACAGGGAGAATAGTGAGATGGTTCATCATTCTTTTGGAATTTGATTTCACTGTAGTTGTAGAAAAGGGCACCACAGACCAAAGAGCAGATCATTTATCAAGGATTATTTTAGGAGAACCACGAAAAGGGATAGAGGATGATCTACCAGATTCATATATGTCCTCCGTGGAACTGATACCCTGTTGGTCAAAAAATATGGTTTCATTGATGACCATAGCTCAAGTGGATTCTCAAATACCACTTCCTCTTACACCAAGATTAATTAGGCAGTCGATTATGTATCAATTACTAGCTGGAAGGCTATACAAAAGAAATCGAGATGGAATATTGCTTTTGTGTATTAATCTTGAGGAGAAAACCCAATACCTAAGTCAAACACACATTACCATAGTAGGGCTTCACTTTGTAGAAGACCAAACTATACAACCAGTTATGAGACTTGGAGTATTTTGGACAACCATGAGGAGTGATGCTCACTCATTTGTGAAAATCCCTCTTCAATGCCAGAAACAAACACCCATACCTCATGTGACATTATTTCAAATATCAGTCGTTCCTAAGTGGAGTAACTACCTAGGTAATAACTTATCAAGTAGAATATTTCCAGAGGATATGTGAATGCCTTCAAAGAGCTATTGAAACTGAATCAAGAGACTATTCTCTTATTCAAAACCAATTGTATCAGAGAGGAAAGGATCAACATTTGCATCTTTGTGAAAATGAAGATGAATATATACCCACGCTAGAACAAGCATATGCTAGATTAGCTGGAGGTCACTTTTCTAGTGAAACCACCACTAGAGCAATTTTAATGGCAGGCATATGGTGGCCAACACTTTTTGAAAATGCCAGAGAATATGTTCAAAGGTGTGATGCATGCCAACAAGAAAAAATGCCAACCAGAGTAGATAGCATACCTTTAAGACCAATGATGGGGGCTAGAGATTTTACAAAATGGGGCATAGATTTTGTTGGACCAATACAACCACCTGCTTATAGAAATCAAGCTCAATATATCATTGTAGCTACGGACTATTTGACCAAGTGGACAGAGGCTAAGGCAACTAGGAAGAACGATGCTATAACCACAACCGCATTCTTGTATGAGAATGTATTCACAAGATATGGACTTCCAAAAGAAATCGTCAGTGGGAACTCATTTCCTCAATGAGTCAATTGAGTATCTACTAAATGAATTTATGGTCATCCATAACAAATCCACTCCATATCATCCACAAGAAAATGAACTAGTTGAGCACACAAATAAAATTATTACCTCGGTATTGACTAAAGTGGTTAGTTCGGGACAAACTATTGGGAAATGAATCTACGAGTTTATAGAGTTTCATTCAAAGCAGCTTTAAATGCTACAACCTTCAATCTTGTTTATGGTCTTGATGCCATACTACTGATAGAATTTCTGTTGATGACACTAAGGGTAGCTAAAGATCTTGAGTGGACCGTACATGAATTGTTAGAGAGGCTTGAAGATTTAGAAAATCTTGATGAACAAAGACTAACAGTTGTAGCTCACATTTATGCACAAAAACGGAAGCAAAAACAATTTTTTGATTCACATCTAGTCACAAAAATCTTCAAAAAAGGGGACCTAGTTTTAGTCCTGGGGGATTTACCATGGAAAACTTGCCGAACCAGGTAAGTGCAAGGGAGGGGTTTTTTTTACAAGTTACATACGCGTATAAGTTAGGGACATTCCCCCAATAATTTATCTCCCTAGCTTAAAAATAAGGGAGGCCGGGGCTATCATATTTATGTGGGGGGAGGGGGGAGAAGTGAGAAGAGGGAAAAATGAGAGCAAGTTTTTGTGTTTCAAAATCATGGCTTCCCAGAAGATTCTACCCTTGAACTTGTGATTCAATAGTTTCAAAGATACATGCAATAACTAACACTACTTTATATCAATTACTTGTTTTGTGATTATAGTTCATTTGTTGAGGGATGAAAGCTATAAAGAGTTTGTATAAATGCAAGTTTACACGGAGAACCTAACACAACTTTATAGCCATGTTTTTTGAGTAATAATGTGTATTGATTTTGAAGCTATAGCGGGACCCAAAACTACTCAAACTATTCCCCAAGCCTTGGTTACATAAGAGATCCCCTAAACATGAGAAATAATTCTTCCAAGCTCCTCGCATTGAACACAAGCAAGCCTCCTTCCCACTTTCAATTTCCCACAAGAGAGCTCCAAGAGAGCCCATGAATCCTCAGAGAGAGAGAGAGAGAGAGAGAGAGAGAGAGAGAGAGAGAGAGAGAGAGAGAGAGAGAGAGAGAGAGAGAGAGAGAGAGAGAGAGAGAGAGAGAGAGATGTCAAACAAAGAAAACATTAATCCTTTCCTTCCGGACTCATGGGGTGAAATGCAAAAGAAACTTACAGGTTGTGGGCAGATTGTTACATTGTCAGGTGTTCATTTTTATGCTTCAAACCTTGCTGGTTGGGTACAAGAAGTTGCAAAACTTGACTCGAGTTGATTACTTATAATGATTGGTCACTGGTGTGCACTAGAGCTCGGCTGATTTTTGTTACCATATACATGTGGTAGTGATGTGTGTGAACACACTAGGACCGCCGGGGCATTTTTTCCCTCTTTAGGAGGTTTTTTCCCCCGTGCATTATATATACGCCCATCACTCTAGGGCTATCTATCTTTCCATTGCACACTAAGTAACACACTCTCTATTGTGTGCCTTGAGCTTCCTTCGTCTTCTCCAAGCTGTGTGTGTTTCTCTGCAACCCTAATTCCAACAATTAGTATCAGAGCAGGTCACGTCCTCCCGGGCTTAGTCGCCAGCTGCTCCAGCACACGCCTGCTCACTTTCTCCGATTTCAGTGAGCTTTGGCGAGCGTTCGCTGGTCGACAAATATTTTGGGATAGCCCGCAGAGCTTGGTCTGCTCAGAATTTTGATTTGGGCTCATTTCGGCCTCCGTTTCCACTACAGGCAGTACTGCACAGGCTATTTCGTCATTTTGTGCAGATTTTCTGTCAGTGCCGTTTTCTGCATAACAGGTGCCTTATAGTATTCTACGGTTTGTGCTATATAGCACAAGTTGTTCCCGCTCCATTTCTTCTATTTTCGGGTAGTTTTCACATCAGGTGCAGCATTTACCATGGCTGACAGCAACAACACAGATGTGTTCAAGATGTTTGCTGCTGAGGACAGGTTGGATGGGGACAACTACCCTATGTGGGCTTATATGATGCAACATGTTCTTGTATCAAAAGGTGTCTAGAACATTGTGCAGGGCATTGATGTACGTCATGGTTCTGAAGATGTAGGCGATGTTGAGGATGTTGCAGGTCTTGCTGCAAGGATTGCAGCTGTTAGAGTAGTTTTTCCTACGGCAGAACAAGCTCGTTGGGATGTTAAGGATGCGCAGGCTCATGCATTGATTGCGTTGTCTATGAAGCGCACCATTATTCCTCACATCCGTTCAGCAAAATCTGCAAAACGGGCTTGGGATATTCTAGCAGGTCTTTATGCAAGCCGCAATGAGGCTAAAATTGCTTTGCTGCGTAAAGAGCTAGAGTCGAAGATTATGCATGAGGAAGATGATATGGACACTTTCCTTGCTAGTGTCAAGGATATCAAGTAGCAACTCATTTCTGCAGGTGAAGTCATTTCGAACAGTTCCCTTGTGCAGACTGTTCTTGATGCCTTACCAGATTCCTACCAGACTTTTGCTAGTACTTGGCCATGTAGTGCATTTTTGTCACCCTTCTACATCCATCCACACACCTGGCACTCAACTTTTCCCAATAATACATCCCCCAACCACGTGAAGTGGTACCCAAATATAGCCCTCATGATGAAATTTCTGCATAATCATCACAAGAAAACACCCACATTGTGTCCTCGCTTACCCACGTGCAAGTATTGAGTCCATTCGACCTCCGGACACCACTAGATGCCATCCGATGCACATGCTTACCTCATTTAGTCAGCCTACAGATAGCTTCCTCAAGAAGTTTTACATGCTACCAGCTCCTCATTATTATAGAAAAAACACAATGGTACTGGTGATAATGAAAAGCGATGTACTATGTACACATTGTCCTACATGTACACATGTGGGCCCACGCAACCACCTGGCTCTGGAAAATGGGCAATCCTTTATTCGATGCACCATGCATGTGTATGTACATATGCACAATCACTTATTCCAAAAAACTCCTAGCATAATTTGCCCATTTCCTAGATTGCTAGATCATTCAATGTCAGGAGCAGTAAAAAGAGATATGAGACTCGCCACGTCACAGATCTCCTCATTCCTCACATACATTACTTGTTCTGTAGATAGCTCATCTTGCTCCAACATCATCAATCTAGCATGATACAATTTAAGACGCAATCCATTTACCCTTGAGTTATGTAGAATCCCATCCATGTTGGCCAACTAATATGTACCATTCGGAAAACACTCCACTACCTTGAAAGGGCCTTCCCACTTAATTTGAAACTTCTTTTGGAATGTCTTGTCCAACCTACTGTTTAGCGCAAAACCAAGTCATTTTTCTTGATACCCTTACTTTTGACCTTTTCATTTATCTTTTCTAAAGCCTTATCTTGCATCTACCCATAATTTTCTAATGCGTTCATCATATCCAGCTGAACCTCTTGTAATTGTAAGAGCCTCTCTTTGAATGCATCACTGGGCTGTCCAAGAAACTTTTCTAACATCTTGACCGCAGGAAACTCTACTTCCAGAGGCAAGAGTGCTTCCTTTCCATATACCGAATGAAATGGAGTAAACCCTATACCTATCTTTACCGAAGTACGGTAAGCCCATTATGCACTAGGCAATTCTAAATCCCAATTATTTTCTTGGTGCTCTGAAAAAATTTGTACCAACTCACCATTGAATCTTTCATTTAAGCCCTTACACTGCACGTAATAAGGACTGGTATTCTCGTGCCTAATCTTCATCTTCGCGCATAAAAAGTCTAATAGTTTAGCTCTAAATCCTGGCCCCTTATCTGAAAGTAGCTCTAGTGGCACGCCCAAACTTGCAACATATTTCATCGTACAAAATTTTTGCCACATCCTTTGCAGTTATTTGTTTTACTGCTATAGCCTCTGCCCAACTAGAGAGATAGTCCACTGCAGTCAAAATATAGCTTTTGCTCTTTCTTGTTATAGGTAACGAGCCTATTGCATCAATCCCCCACTTTTCAAACACATCAAACACCATAATGGTTTTTCGTAGCTCTGGCTTCAAGAATCTCTTCCCAAATGCTTGACACCTATTGCAAGACCTACGCCAATGGTGAACATCCTTGTGCAAACTAGGCCATACATACCCCTCTTGCAAGATCTTATGCAAGGTATCTTTAGAGAAAAATGTCCGCCAAATGTGCCTTCATGATTCTCTTCGAGCTCTCTATAAAGCTCCTCCCTCCAAGGTACATGTCTCAACACGAGATAGCCCCTTTCATGTATAAGACATCACCAGTCAATTTGTACTTGGATGCTCTATGCACAAAACCATACTTCTTAGACTTATGAATGTCCTTTGGAATGATTCCTATTAGCAAAAACTCCTCTTCTTGAGCCAAACTTTCCCGGCCATGATAAAGAGGTGAATTGATCCTCAACACAAATAGCTCCCCAATGATTCTTTGAGCTGCTTCATGTGCCTCTCCATTTAGAGCATGTTCAATGTGTCTGATGCTCCATGCTTGAAACTTTTTTAACAGGCCTTTAATTTTGAAACACATTTCCTTCAATGAGGTGCTCTTGCTCTTCCACACACCCAACACTTGCTTTACAACTAACAAGGAATCACCTTTTATGCTCAAACTTCTAATCAGCATATTCAACCTCATTGTCACTATGCGCATCCAATTTGAACCCTCTCTTACATACTAGCTTCCCCTCTGGATCGTAAAGTGCTATACCCCCTGAAGCCGCATCATGGATATTTCTGTATGAGCCATCAAAGAACAACACATGTGCATTGGTGATATGTGGAACTCTTCAACTACCCTTTTCACCACGTCTTCCTTAACAAGAAGGGGATACTCCTTGTAAGTTAACAAATCAGCTAGGGTAGCTCTTGTACTATCTTCCACTAAAAAGAGAACTCAAACTCTTGCAGCTCAATTACCCATTTCTTGACCACATTTGACATGTTAGTGCCATTAATTAACTGTGGCAAAAAGGTATAACTCGTTAAGAAAACAAAAGGTCGTGGTAGCAAGTAATGATGAAATCGTCGATAAGCAAATATTACACTGGCCATCACTAGCTCTACTTCCGAGAATTTTTTCTCTGCTACCAACTTCACTCGGCTTCCACAATGCATTGGCCTCAGATAATGACTGCCCTTCCCCTTTTGCAATAGCATGGCTCCAATGGCGTCATCCCCTACTGATGGATTTACATGAAATGCTTGCTCCCGATCCAGAGCTTGCATGGCTGATAGCCCCACTAACACCTCTTTCACCTCTTGCAACACTTCTTCACACTTGTCATCCCATTGCAATGGATCATGCTTTGGCACTTGTTGTAATGGATAAACGAGCTGCAAAAACAATGGATAAACTGAGCCATGTAATTCACTTTGTGTATAAAGGTTGCCAATTGCTTGTACTCGTAGGTGATGGAAGAAGAATAATAGACTTAACCTTGTCTGGATCAGCCTCAATGCCATTTTTTGACACCATATGGCCCAATAACTTCACCCTTGGCTGTGCTAGATGACATTTCTTTGGATTTAGTTATCCTCCACATTCATCATATCGAGCCAATACCATCTGCAACTTCTCATGGTGTTTAGCCCTACTGCTGCAGCCACAGAAGTCGTCCATAAAAGCTTTAACAAAACTACCAATGAATGGTTCCAATACCCAATTTTCTCTCTCTTGATAGAAAGATGGTCCATTTGACAACCCAAATGGCAACAACTTGTAGCAATAACAACCCCATGGCATAATGAAAGTTGTCTTTATTCGGTCTTTAAGAGCAATCTTCAATTGAAAATAGCTTTGAATATCCATCACACACACTGTACCTCTCATAACCTGCCATTGAGTCCAAGATCTCATTCACTGAATGTAAGAGGATATGGGTTCTTCTTAGTGACTGTATTTAAGGGTTTAAAATCTACACAAATCCTCCACTTTCCATCCTTGTTTGGGCTGACTATACTACTGGACTCACCCATTCTGTGGTTTCCACTGGGACTATGAACCCTGCCTTCAATAACTTGTCCACCTCTTTCTGCAAGTCTTCCATTTGCTCTTGATCCATCCTTCTTAGCCTTTGTCGCACTGTCTTAGCACCTTCTTTTAGCTCTATATGCATCTCTTTTCCTTTGAACCCTCTAATCTCTTCATATGAAGTAATGAACAAATCAAGAAAACTAACCACCATCATGTGCAAATATATCTCCTTCTCCATAGCTGAGAGGCCTCCACTGATCATTTGTGTCATCAATTCTTGCTTCTTTGAAAATTTAACCTTGGTTTGCATCAGCCCTTCAATCACTTCATAAGGCCCTTCACTTTCATCTTCAATCTCACTTGCAAATGCAACTAAACCAAACTCCTGGATTTCTTTGTCCATCAAAACAAATGCAACATCAACATTCTCATCACTGCTGGTAGTACTATCACTGTCCTCATCAGTAACTGTGGAATAGTCTTCATCACTAGACTCATCCTCATCTTCATAAAGCTCTTCCAATACTTTCCTTGTGTCCATATTATATAGCTTCTTGGCACCTGTCTTTCCATAGAGGCTAATCGTACCACGTCACCAATCTTGAATAGCTCCCACTGCACGTAACCGGTCTACCCAATATGATAGGATCCTGAGGAGGTCACCTAATAAAAATGTAACCTATCACATGAGTTCAACAGGAGGGTATTTAAAGTTCTTGAAACTTACATAAATATATATACAAAAGGGCATTATTTTTTCAAATTTGAGAAAAACTTACAGATTTTAAAAGAAAAGGGTACATTATATTCTTAACAAAATTCACAGATAAGGGGTTTTACAAACATGTCTTGAACACACGTGATATGGTAGTTTTACACAAAGTGAACCCCCCGAGGATAGGATATGCTTCCAACCCCACTGGCATCACATGAAAATCAACCACCGCCTTTGCATCATACACCTCCACTTCTGAGCTCTTTACAACACCCAAAATTTTTACTTTCTGATGGTTTGCCAATCTAATCTGAAAGCCTGACACCCTAGTCATTGTAAGACCCATCTTCTCAACACATGAGTGTGTTATGATGCATATTTGGGCTCCGCCATCAACATAACCTTGTCCCATATTTTTTCTTTTGTGCCACACATCTACTATTGGGCAAATGTCTGGTAGCTCATCCATCGCCAACACCTTCATTAAACCTCCCTCTGGTTCTTTCTCCATTGGGTTAACCATCCTCTTCCACTGACACTTTAGCTTAGGCACCATCTCTATAAGCTGCCCAAAAGTAACATCTGTTTTCCTGCTTGTCAGATTCTCCTTCAAGTCATAGCTTAATTGCCCATCTACTAGTGGAAAATCTGAAAGATGAAACTTTCAACAAGCCCTTCTTTTCCTCTTGGCCTTGACATCTTCGCTTCATGGCTCTTTCCCTTATTCTTGCTAGGACTGGGGCTCTTCTTCCTTCCTTATCTTGTGTGGTCCTCTTCCCAATAGGCATCACTAATGTATCCTCCAGCCTTGCTGCCTTCTCCAAGGTGACCACACCTATCACTTTTGCCTTTTCCTTTTCCTCTTGGGTTAATCCACTAGTTCCTTCTTCTCCCTTAATCTCAATGCCATAATCATTTGACCTAGTTAGCACCTATCTTGGCAGTGGATACATGTCTCCCCCCATCCTTGTTGGCTTATCACATTGTGGGCTGATGTGTCCTAACTCTCCATAATTATAACACGTGGGCGTCTGCCTCTAGAACCTACCATTGCTTTGTCCAACACCATTCCTGGGTTTTTCTTCACCTCTTGGCTGATTTCCAAACCTCCCCCAACCTTGATTATTTCCCACATTACCTAGCATGTTTAGGCTAAGATTCTTCATTAAATTTACCACTTGCCTCATGTCTTGCCTTAGCCCATCATCTTGCACTGCTGTAGCGGCCACGGCTGTAGTGACCACTGCTGGCATAACTTGAGGAGTAACAAAAAACATTGGTTCATGATGAACCCCTGGCATGCGACCTTGCAAAGAATCCATAGGCTAAAACTCAGACCTCTTGGGCAAAGACTCTACTCCTAGCTGGCTCATTCTTCTCAGCTTCCACTCTTTGTTCCTTGCTACATCTAGTGCATCTTCATATGTCCTAGGCTTCTTTAGCTCCACTCTCCAATGAATATTCTCCCAAAAACTAGCCAAGAACCTGTCCTTATTCATCATGTCAGGTGGAGGTACCTGTGGTACTAAGTCCTTGCACATCCGCTCCCATGCCATTTAAAACTTACATATGTACGCATCTACTGGCTCACCTTCCCTTTGCACCAAACCCTATACTTCTTGCCACACTTTGTCAGGATATTCTGTCTTCACAAACTCCACTTCCAATCCATGCCTTATATTGTCCTAACTTAATCTCACAGGTGGATCAGTCACATGCAACTCCTCTTCCAATGCTTTGGACCAAACTCGTGCATCATTCTTCAAACAAATTTGGAGAAGATGTAACATTTGTGCAAGATCGTGGATCTGATTACGAATGCAGGCAACCTCCATCTTTTCCAAAAAGTCTTCCACATCTTCATCACTTCTTCCATGAAATTTCGGATAAGAGAAAGCCATGGCTACCCAAGTTTCAATGCTTTGAGAACCCCTTCTAACACATGTGCAAGAACCCAAACTTTTTATTGACTCAATCCCCAGAAAATTCAATGGAGCTCGTCTTTAGATAAGGACAAACACATGAACATCAAATGAGTTTTTATAGTTAATCATTGGAATTGTAACAGGCAAAGGGGATTCCAGTATCTCTCTTAATCTTCTTGGCCCGAACATAAAGACTATGCGCTGCCGGAAAAAAATCTTCCTGGACACATTAAAATTTATCTGGATTCTTTGTGCAAAATGAAAAGGAGTGAACCGAGGTCCGGTTTGATCATCCATTAAAGCCAACCATGCAACTCCCAAGAAGGCACACCTAACTTATCCTCTGATTTTGCGAGAATTTCAGCAGCATAACAGCATAAATGGCTCAAAAGACCAAAAAGCCATCCATCACAACAAAATTTTGGTAGAGTTTCCCTAGAAGTAGAGCAGTGAGAAACCAAAATATAGACTGTATATGTATGCATAACAGCTCCCAACAATAGAGCTCGAGCATCAAGTAGGAATCACTAGTACATAGCCTATGGCAAGGTCACAAAAAGGATGCTCCAGCCACTTGTATCACCAAAAGGATGTCACATTTGAGAATCCCCTAGCTCAATAAAACCTCACACTATCGACCCTCTCACGAAAGCTTATGCAAATCTCGTATAGTCAAGTCTCAGAAATGACTATCTTCCAAACCAAGTCTCAAAAATGGCTGGGACTACCAAATAAAGCCAAGTATGGCTCCGCAAAGAGGTACAGTGGAAGTATCCACAAGTAACATATAAAAGAAGAAAATGCGCTCAAACAGGCACGGATTGATGCATACCTACATCAACTGCAAGTGACTTCCACGTGTGAGTGTATCATACTCCAGCTACTTGTACATGTGTGAATCACTTGTACCTGTACCTGTACCCTATAACCTATAACCTGTAACGTGTAACCTATAACCTGTAATCTGCAACCTATAATCGCGAAGCTAAAGGTACTCGAAGAAGATCCTCCGTGGGGGTGCCAAAAGAATGTGAGCGGGAGGGAAACACACACAACGCCTCTATAATCACCCGACACACACTATTAGGATAATATGCACACACACTATGGGGCACCACTCGGCTTACACAGCCCACCTGGCCGAGACACAGAACACACCGATGGAGTGAGAGGAGAGAGACTATCCATTTGCCCACTCAACACAGAGAGACACACACACACACCCAAAAAACTCATCTCAAAAGAGGATAATTTCTGATGTTTAGATACAATTGAGCTTGGTCCAACACCAACGGGGCAAATAGCTCACACAATATGGATGAAATATGCCAGATACAATCACAAATTTGAACAGAGGCTTCGCTCACATGAGAAACTTATATAGCCAAAATAGCAGGTAAAAGTGAGGAATTTGGCAAAAAAGAGAGTGCCAATGTGTCTGGAGCGGCCAAAAACCCCAGTCTACAATATCAAAGCGCTCAAATCTGACCTTGGATGAGCAGTTTATGGCCAAAACAGGCTCCAAAAATAGTAAAAACCGAGTTACGATTGTTCCTCCTCAAGTTTTTTAGTGTCCACACTTTGCTTTTTCCTTTAGTTAACTTTGGTCTTTTGGTTGACCTCAAACGGACCCCGAACAGGCAAAAGAATGGTCACATAGGGCATTTTTGTCACCCTTCTACATCGATCCGCACACTTGGCACTCAACTTTTCCCAATAATGCATCCCGCAATCATGTGAAGTGCCCCCCAAATATAGCCCTCATGATAATCTTTCTGCATAATCATCACAAGAAAACACCCATGTTGTGTCCTCGCTTACCCACATGCAAGTATTGACCCCATTCGACCTCCTGACGCCACTAGATGCCATCTGACACACCTGCTTACCTCATGTCATTGGCGCATGAATAGCTTCCTCGAGAAGTTTTACATGCTATCAACTTCTCATTATTATAGAAAAAACACACTGGTACTGGTGATAATGAAAATTGATGTACTATGTACATGATGTCCTACCTGCACACATGTGGGCCCCACGCAACCACTTGGCTCTAGAAAATGGGCAATCCTTTATTCGATGCACCATGCATGTGTATGTACATACGTGCAATCACTTCTTCCAAAAAACTCCTAACAATGGTGTATGCAAAGAAGTCTCTGAGAGCTTTCTCCAAAAGGTGACAAGTAGAAACGAGACTCTTTTTGGCCTACTAAGACTATACATACCCAAGCTTCCCAACTCACTTTCTCTCAAACCCCCCAATTAGTCCTAATAGATTGTGAGGTACACTTCCCTTTAAAAAATTTCCTCATTTGGACACTGATTGCCCTATTATTGTAGATTTTTCCAAATCAGGTCCCACGGGCCTAATTTAGGCCTCTGGTCACCCTCATTAGAATTGAGCAAGATTTGAAATTCTTCTTCATCCTTTCTTCTTGATCATCAGGGTGGTGTCTTTGATTTTGTCATCTATGCCTATTTATTTATTTTTGACATTTTTATTAGGAAAATAGTTTTTAAAACAAAACTAACCTAAAAAGTATAAAGCCAATCCAAAAATTACATAAACATTGTACATGGCTATATTATTGTGGATTACTTTTTTTTACTAATTGTTTGGCCAAAAATACATAAAAAGAGTAAAAATTACAATATTATTAGCTTTTTGGATGATATTTACACATGTCTAGGGGTTATCATATTACATTATTGCCATTCTCTTTTACTTACTGGGACATTTCTTGTGGGCTTTGCAAAATAATATCACACATTAACATACAAACAATCCAAACATCTCTCTTTTCCTAGCAGGCTTCATTTATTCAGGTCCGCAATTAAAATGCCTGCCCCCTAAATTGGAGTCCTTTGATACGAAATTGCGTAGCCTGGTCGGGTTGCAGTGCATTAATAAGTCATGCCTATGTATAGCCTTGATTGGTTCTTTCATGTTGGTGAGGTCAATGCATTTCAAAACACAAATGTTGTGTAAGAGGAGGGTCTTGAGAGAGTTATTCAAGGGTTTCCGACATAGAGGTTTCCTACTAGTTTACTCTCTTGAAGAATATATCTTGGAGCAATTGTGCTCGTTCTTTGATAATTCATGGCAAACAACCATCTGTTTCTGTTGAATCATTCTAATGAGAGATTGGTTACTGCTTTAGGGACTTTGGAAGCTTTGGCACCCATTTGTAAATCACTTTGCTTGATTTTTTTGAATTTGGCTTAGCCATTGGTACCTACTTGTATACCAACATGGTTGATTTCTTTGCTTCAGGTCACTTTTTTGGCACCCACACCAACGTGGTCTTTGGCGGTGGCATGTTCTTACTTCTTTTGGGATGTGCATTTGTTTGTGATGATTTGCAGGTACCTTACTTATTTGATTGTTTCTAGGACACCAAAATTTTCTTAGGATTTTCTTACAATAGAGTTTTTTGTACCCAATATTGCATGGTTCCTTCCATGCCTGTGTTATGAGGATAGATCTTGTGATAAGCCATTGATATACGTGTTGCACTTGGAGTTTGTTTTTCCAAATTTGAAGCCCATAGGCCTACCTTCCACTATTCCGGGTTGTATGCAAATTGTACCTTCAACTATCCACATTTGAGTGTTAGTTCTAACACTTTTGCATCCCAATATTAAACAACTTTGTACATCAACATCCCTTGAACTCCTAGTATTGTATCTCATTTCATATGTTCATCTAGAATGTAGGTAAATGTGTGTGTGCAATGAAATCTATGAACAAAGACATTTAAGTTGATCATGCCCAAGGTTGAAGTAAATTGTTTATGTGCATTCACTTTATCTTTATAATACTCGAAGGTTTGGGTAGTTCCATTTTTGTAAGTTGATAACTTAATACGTTAATCGTGGAGCTTGTATCTACTAATGCTTGACTTTGAGTCCATCTTTCAGGCTCATTGTTATCCTCATGTGGTGTCCATCCAACCATTCATCATCCATCTCTAATTCATTCTCTTGAGTGAAATGTAGAGTCTAAATTTGAATCATATTGATTTTTATTACCTCAGGGTCTAGTTGCATTGCGTCTTTTCCCTTTGAAACTTGAATGTGAGCTTCCTTCTCACCTTCTTCAATGTGTTGATGCTTGATCTTGTGTTCTTTCGTTGCATGTATTCTTTCTATAAGATCATTAGTTAGTAGCATATTATACTTCTGCAAACGACATCCACTAATCTAATTTTCCACTATCTCCGATCTAAGGTGGCCAATTTAACCATCTCACTTGGTGAAACACTCTTAATTACAAAAGGATTGTGCCCCTTTTTCTTAAACGTAGGGTTGTGTTGCTTCAAGGAATAGACTAATACTAGATCTCTTTGCTTGAAGATTTTGTCAAAAAATGTGAGTCACAGAATGGTTTTTTTTTCCTTTTTTGAGCATAGATGTGTGCAATAGCTGCTAATATTTTATCATCTAATTGCTCGATTTTTTTTAATTGTGTTGATACTTCATGACCCATCCACTCTAGTTCATGTACAACTCTAACGATTGGTAGTAAAAACTTCATTGGCAATATAGCATCATTTTTGTAAACCAAATTGAATGGAGTGTCATTTAGAGATGTTTTGTATAAAACCCTATAAGCGCATAGAGTTGAATGGATATTCATCTCTCAATTTCTTCCTCCCAAGCGTAAAATCTTTGTAAGCATAGAGATAAAAATTTTCTCCTATGCCCTGCTTGGCCATAAGCTTGAGGATGGTAGGACGCAAATTTGTTATGGATAACCATAAACTCATTTAGTAATTTGTAAATCACCTCGTTGAGGAAGTGTGTCCATCTATCACTCACAATCTCAATAGGAAGTTGGTATCATGTAAATATACATTCATACAAGAATGCAGCCATCGTTTGTGCATTATTATTCCTAGTGGCTCTAGCTTTCATCCACTGGGATACAATATTGTACTGCGCATGAGTCTTGTAAGAAGGTGGTTGTATAGGACCAACAAAGTCCATAACACATATATAAAATTATTTTTCTTCCATCATTGTTCCCAATGGAATATTATCCATTCTAGTAGGTATTTTCACTCTCCCACAAGAGTCACATCTTCTAACAAGTTTTCTTACGTTTGCAAACAGAGCTGGCCACCATATGCCAGCCATCAGTATTGCTCTAGCTATAGTTTCATGAGAGAAGTGGGCCCTTAATAGACCCACATGTGCTTGCTCCAAGATATAAATGTACTCATCTTCATTCATACACAGTCTGAGTTGTTGGTCCTTTCCTCTTCTATATAATTGGTAGTAGCCGACCATGGTGTAATTTGCAAACCTTGTTTTGATTGCTTTTTATCTTTGTTTACTCATGTCTTCAGGGAAGTTTTTGTTTATCAATTACTCCACCAAATACCTACTCCATATGTCAAACAATGTAGCATGTGCTATTGATGCTCTCAACAGCTGTCTACATAGGCATGAACATCTCTTTTTATGTCTGGCTAGTAAACCCCTAACCATGTAAGTCATTTTAGGGTGGATGCATGAATAGGTGGACTTACTACCTGTGTCCTGGACACACTAGCACGCTGGTAGCTACCTCCCAAATCTAAAGGTGGAGGGAAACATTTGAGTGAATTTAATAATGATATTTTAAAAAATGTGACAGAGACCATGATCGAAGGTTGTTACGCCTTTTTGTTACTCTCTCTCTCTCTCTCTCTCTCTCTCTCTCTCTCTCTCTCTCTCTCTCTCTCTCTCTCTCTCTCTCTCTCTCTCTCTCTCTCTCTCTCTCTCTCTCTCTCTCGCTCTCGCTCTCTCTCGCTCTCTCTCTTGCTACAGTTCCCATCTGCATAGGTGAGCACGCACTCTCTCTCAGAGTAGCTTGCCTTCCTCGATTACTGCTCTCTCTCTCTCTCTCTCACACACACACACACACACACACACACACACACACACACACACACACACACACACACACACACACACACACACACACACACACACACACACACACACACACACACACACACACACACACACACACACACACACACACACACACACACACACACACACAAACAAACACACACACACACACATGCATTGCATGCGAATCCCTAGCTGGTGTTTAGGGCTTAGGTTTGGACAGGGTACCCACTTTGGCATCCTCTTTTCACCTCTTAAAGACTCACAAGATGGTGGAAATCATTCCAGTTGAGGATGTTGTAAGTTTAACAAGTAGCACATACCTTTGTTGCGAGTCAGTCAAGTGCAGCTCATGCAAACAGAGTGTAATCAAGGATTATGAAGCAAACTGAAAGCGCGCATATCGCGAGAGAATCAAAGAAAGGGAATCTAGAATTAAACAGGTCGATATTAATGAATTTCAGCACCGCAAAATTATTGCACAGGTGATCAAGTTTTTCAAGCAGTGCACAGAGGGTCTTGACAACAAGGCAAAGGAGGAAATCATCAGGAGCATTCTCAAGCATCGAGCATTGAGAGACCTGAAAATTTAATCTACATGAGGTGA
This sequence comes from Adiantum capillus-veneris, assembly GCF_014529385.1. Taxonomy (NCBI): domain Eukaryota; kingdom Viridiplantae; phylum Streptophyta; class Polypodiopsida; order Polypodiales; family Pteridaceae; genus Adiantum; species Adiantum capillus-veneris. The sequence goes on along the minus strand of NC_140940.1, from coordinate 52,840,961 downwards.
GGTTTTCAATGATAAGCAGAGGATATTGATTAATGGAATGCACAACACTCTCAAGGTAATCAAGAGACCAAAAAGCTTGGCAGAGTTGTTTATTAAACGGGCGAGTATCATGATGGTTATGAGTTCCACAAGCAAAAAACCAAATATAGCACTTGTATCGAGGCTTCTTGGTATCCATCAAAGGAACTTCTATGTAGCTAGATCTCGATTGAAACATAATCATATAGAACTGCCATTGCATTTGTGTGGACGACAACCATACACAAATAGTGTAATTACAGAGGAAGTGAAGGCCACAATGCTGAGCTTCTGGACTCACAATACTTGTGTATCACCCAACAAAAACGATGTGTGTCGAAAGCGTATTGCACGCAAAGTATTCGATAAACACCCAATGTATCTTCTTGAGCAGCCCTAGGTTTGCTTTGACTTCTTGAGTAACTACAAGATTATTTTCATTGACAATTATGGCACTGGTTTGGTTGTACTTCAGTTGATTGTTGTATAGTTTTCTTATTATTGCGCATTGCTTTAGACCTAGCAACTACCACTGCCAAATAGGTATCTTACTATACATGACTGGTAGCTACCACTGTGATCCTTATAATTACCACTATCAGAATTTGGTAGCGTCCATGTTGTCCTCGGTAAAGATAGCTACTAGTCTTATAGGGGTTGCTACCAATTTGCCATGGTGCTCTTGGTAAATTTGCTGGCTACCACGTTCAACCTGCTAGTTTACAATCTCATAGTCATGATAAGGTAGCCACCAGTCTGATAGTTCTTTCTACCAGATTGCCATGGTAGTATTGGTGTACTGGTAGATATTATTGTCAACTTGGTAGCTATCAGTATCCTAGTGCTAGCTGGAGCTATCACTCTGAGAGTAATAGCTTCCAGTCTGCCATGCAATCCTGGTGGAAGCTACCAGTCAACCATGGCAATCTTGATGGAAGCTACAAGTTTGCCATGGCAATCCTCGTGGATTGGTATCTATCATTGTCAACATGGTAGGTATCAATGTCAACCTGGTAGCTACCCTTAGGTAGTCTGATAACAACCAGCCTTACAGTGCTACTCATGGTAAAGGTAGCCACAAGTCTTAGAGTGCTTCCTACTATTAGACTCACGCTCTTGTAACTTTCTCCTTCCACTCATCACAAAATATTAGTTACCATTCAGAGAGTAATAGCTTCCACCCTACCATGCAATCCTGGTGGGAGCTACCAGTTTGCCATGGCAACCTTGGTGGAAGCTACCAGTTTGCCATGGAAATCCTGGTGGATTGGTAGCTATCTTTGTCAACCTGGTAGCTGTCACTGTCAACCTGGTGGCTACCACTATTAACCTGGAAGCTACCCTTAGGTAGTCTGATTACAACCAAGTCTTAGAGTGCTTTCTACTATTACACTCAGGCTCTTGTAACTTTTCTCCTTCCACTGATCACAAAAGTATAAGTTACCATTCTTATACTAGCTCCCACCATATTGATCTCATTTTTGCATGTCAACAATAAGTTATGATTTTGCCAATAAGTGTACTGAATATCATTATTTAATGTAGGTAGAATTATTTCTTGCCTTCAAACAGAGTCACCCAAAGGTACAAATTCACCCAAGGACATTTGAAAAGATGAAACCTTATTTTGTACGCAAGCTTCGAGATCGCTACAGCTGCTGTTGCATCACTCATATTCAAATGTCATTCTTGAGGGATGTTGTAAACCATATAAGGCAGATTTCTTATGGTGTGCATGGGAAAGAGTGTAGTTGTCAATGTGATATTTGTGGTGCAGATTTGAAATGTAGTGCTCAAACAAATCAGTGCCCTAGCCTTACAAAGCTTTGGGAGTCAATTTTATGCTTGAAGGCTAGCGGGTCAAATTTTTTTGCATTGAAGTGTTTGATTGGTGAATTCTCTTCGTGTGGGCCTTCAAAGAAGCTACCAATTTTCCCGATTGAAGAGTTAAATGGTGCACGCATGGTAACAGTTAAGATTTTTGAAGACCTTGAAGCTGGCGAAACAGATTCAGGGAAAAAGAAGAAAAGAAAAGTTCTTTCTCACAAGGAGATGCAGTGTGGGTAGCTTTTCATACTGTTCAAGGATCATCTGAGTAAGTTTATAAAGCACAATTTTGTTTACAGATGGCAGGCCGAGCAGTTTAAAGATTGTCTACGTATCTTCCCTGAAGATGTGGTAGTGTCAGTGGTGGATTTCGTTGAAAATTACACTTTCAAAGAACAGAACGAGATCCAATTGATGCATTGGTTTTCTAGCCTGGTGACAATCTTCGTTCACATTACATATGTGAGGATTGTAGGCAGTGTCCAAAAATACTATCATTTCTATATATCTAATACTAAAATCCATGATACTCTTTTTGTCCAGCATTGATTTATGGTCCATTATGGTTGGTTGAAAGAGCTAGGCATATCGCTCTAAGAACATTGGGTTTGTTTAGATGGAGCTGCCTCGCAGTTCAAAGCAAAGAGGCCTTTTTATTTTGTTGCTCGATATGGAACTCTGACAAGTTTGAAAATGACACATCACTTTTCAGGTACAGGTCATGGGAAGGGCGAACATGATGGTGGAGGTGCTGTTATTAAGAGGCTTCTCACTCAGGAGCAGCTAAAGCCAAACTGTGTGAGATTACAATGTGCAGTAGATGTGGTGCCATTTTTTAGAGAAACCATGTCCAATGGTGCTACAGCCACGTATTCTTCGCAGGTACGACCAGTTACTCGACTGTTCTGGGAGGTCAAAGTAGGTGATGTGGATAGAATCCAACGTCAAGATTGTAAATATGTGCCTAATGCACGTGGGTTACATTGTGTCAACGGCTACTGCTTAACAAATGGAAAACTTCTTAGGTATCGGAAATTCTCATGCTTTTGTAGTGCTTGTTTGCAAGGTAGCTGGAGGAGGTGTTCGAAAAAATCACACATTTCTGCATGGAATTATGTTACCCTTGAACCTACAGATGATGATGAGATTGAAGAGTTTGCATATGAAGGACACCATGATGCGTTGAGTGATGCACTTCATGTTGGTGATAATTTTGCTGTTATAGCTCCTCATGACAATAAAGAGCTTGTGGATTTCTATGTCTTGAAATGTACAGCAGAAAAGACTCAAACTAAAGCTTTGCTAAGAGATGCATGTGGGAATGTTTGCAATGTCGGCTCATTTGTTGTCAAAGGAGTTTGGTACGAACAAGCAAAAGAAAATCCCTATGAGTTCAAGCTATTAAATTCTGAGCCTGAAGCCACCTTGCAATCCCACCTTGTACGAGCTATTAAGTTCCCAATGCACAAAGTGGGACATACAAGAAAATTCTTACTTTCCTCAGAAACATATGAGGCTATTTACAATAGCACTCCTTTTGATGTATAGCATTCCTAGTTCTAATCTGAGTTGCTTTTGATGGCCCTTCAACATCTTTTCTTTTTTTTTTTTCCTTTGGGGGAATCTTCGTAATCTCTGTGCTAAGCATCACCCTGTTTTGCAATTGCTTGAATCGTGTCTAAAATGCCTATGTGATATCCTGAGGCAGATAGAATGAACTCTCTGTCGAAAGCCTTTTCCTAAAAAAGGAGATGAGGGCAACTCCAGATGAGACTCGCACATGCAGCCGGCCATTCAAGGGTTTGATGCCCCTAACCGGACGTGCAGGGGTGATAAGGAGCCATTCAAAATAAGCGTAGGGGCGTGCAAACGTGGTAGCTCTTTTCGAACGTTCGAGGTTGCATGTGCGAGTCCTAAGAGACAATGGACAGGTGACTCTGGTAAATGCTGAATACATCTGATGCATGAATGATCATGAATGATCACTCTTTATACAAAATGGGACGCCACCTGCGAGCGGACAACTTTGATAAAACCCCTATATACGACTCATATTAGGGAATATGACCCCCCTTTTTACGCTTATACAAAAATTCAATGTTTATCTAAAACATCTTTCTTCTCAGTATGTACCAACACCTTGAATTCTGTTCTTCACAATAAGAAATTAAGAACAAGTTTTCGAGCTACATGCAGGGTCAGCATGACAATAGAAGCTACCAAGCAAGCACTAATAAGCTACCAATACTACCAAATTCTATCCTAGTAGCTACCTTGCCCCCTGCCCATCATGGTAGCTACCAATGTTATCCTGGTAGCTACCTTGTCACTTGCAGGACTTTCTTGGTAGAATGGTAGCTCATGGCAGAATGGTAGCTACTAATGCAATCCTGGTAGGCACCTTGTCACTTGCAGGACTTCCTTGGTAGAATGGCAGCTCATGGAAGAATGGTAGCTACCAATGAAATCTTGGTAGCCACCTTGTCAATTGCAGGACTTCCTTGGCAGAATGGCAGCTCATGGCAGAATGGTAGCTACCACTATTATACTGGTAGCTACCAGGGTTGATAGTGAGAACTTCCTAGTCACCAGCAGGAGTTCCATGGTAAAAGAGTAGCTAATGGAATAATGGTAGCTACCTTGCCACCAGCAAGACTTCCATGGGAGAATAGTAGCTCATGGAAGAATGGCACCCACATCCATATTGGTAGCTAGCTGTACCAGGATTAGCATGACAGCTCTGCCACTATGAGAGTGGTAGCTACCAGTATTGTACTAGTAGATACCAGTCTTGTATTAGTAGCTACAACTAGCAGGGTTCCCTAACAGAAACACAAAAAAACAGATATATTGAAGCTCAATGCTACAAAATGCAGCAGGGTGTATACCATGGTCCATGCTTAAGGGAATTGATGAGGGTTTGGTGTCTGATTGCACTCCTTGTGAATTGGCATTCGTACTGCCGAGGATCACCAAAGACCGCATGGTATGCAAAATCGGTTGCACACATCCCATCTCCATGCATGTTTCTTTGCTTGCAACAAGATGGCCAAAACAGTACATGTGAAAGGTATGATTGCAGGGTAGCAAAAACATGCCAAGTGCATCATCGTTGTACATCGTCAACCCACAAGCATTGCAAACTTTGTCCAAAGGCAAGGTGCCTAAATCCACAGGTGCAACTTTCGGTGGAGGTGCAGACAACAAAACTGTACTTCTTTTGACCTGCATGGTCTTCACAAAATCCATCCGTGCCTGTGCACACTCCTCCACTTCCTGTGTAAACACTCTCTCCTTTAGAGCACTATCCATAGCATCAAGTGGTGCCTTCTCCTCAACTACCACTTGCAATGTTTGGAGTGTTAGCGACAACCTGCCGATAGTATTTTTAAGTTGCTCCCCCTTCATTGCATCCACAGCATCGACGCTACCTTCTGCCTTTAGTAATGTAGCCTCTACATCTTTCAACTGGCCTCTGAGCTTTTCCACTAGGAGGTTGGCACCTCATTTTGGTGCACATCAGCCTGAAGAAATTCCAGCTTCTTAAAAGCTTCTTTATACTCTAACAATGCAAAAGAATGCTTGCTTACAACCATGTTGTAAACAGTATCTAATTCTGTAAGAGACGGTGGACCAAATAAATTCTTTTTTTGCACATCATCCATTGTATCAATCGAAAATTCCTGGGGTGCCTCCAAATGATCTGGAGTACTCGTCATTCTCCGTGAACTGTTAGGGGCAGAGGAGGAATGGAAAGCTGCCCATCGCTGCTTCTTTGCATGTAATTTTCCTGGATCCATATTTGTGACAATGCTTTCTGAAAACAAGGCCCAGTCAACCTGTCCCTTCAACTTCTCATATAGAAAGCCTCTAGCAAATCCTTTAGTCACCTCCATACCATAATTTCCAGGAGGTTCTTGATACACGGATGTGAACAATACATAAAACCTGTTCCAGAGCTCTGGCTTCACATCTCTAAATTTTACTTTGTTGCCCCTCTTCGGCACCTCCTTAAAGCATTTCAACCAATCTTTGTTGGTGAAATTTTCCTCAGTCAATAGTCAAGCATCCACTCCAAAGTTGAGGAGGTCGTATACTTCATGTGCTTGAGGATTTGTCATGCAAAAAACTATCTTCCTTTCAAATGGCACATATGGAGTGCACCAACGGCCTTTGCCCTGTAAAATACAGGGAAAAACATAAGACCACAGTTGTTTCCATACGGCAAATGCATACGGGTATGGAAGTATGATTGGAGTATTGTTCAACACTTAAACTTGAAACATACACAGCCATAAATTTATTGAAAACTTAGATAACTTCTGCATGGTGAGCATTTATAATATCACAATTTTACAGAAGTTTTCACATTAAACATCAATTGTTGCATTGAGCAAAAGCAGAAGCAGGCTGGGCATGTGCATGAATAGGTGGTACAACTACCTGTGTCCCAGATAGATAGCTACCATGTAACTACCACCTTGGTATTTCTTTGCTAAATGAACTTTTTGATTGATAGTTGGCTAGCATAATGCTACCAACTTGTTTTTTTTTTTGCAGAATGCTGAATGCTACAATCTTGATGCTCTCTGATGCACTTACCCTATATTAAATGAGTGTTGCAGGTGGTAGCTACCACATTGAGAGAGTATCACTGATTCATGCTTCTTCATAGCTCTATGATTTGCAACCCATACGAGTACGGTCCCAACTATGCACAAGACATGAATGCATGTGCAGCCATCCAATTAAAGTTCAATGAAAAATTCAATGTGCACAAATATATCTGCTTGAATGCATGCATGCATTCATGCCTCTACACAGGTTTCAATGCAAGCTTGAATGCATGCATGCATGCCTCTACACGGGTTTTCAATGCAGGCTTGAATGCATGCACATTAGCTTATGGATCTTGAATGCATCTACAAACATCTAGCCTCTAACTTAGGTTTGCTACAAAGCAAGCTTAAGAGAGCCTACTTGGACCTTGGAAACAAGTTACAACAACAAATTGTGCAGAGACAGCCAGCAACACTAAGATGCAGTAGTACCTCAGTGTTGAGGGTTACAACATCTGCCATTTTTGAATGTTTCTTTGCTATAGGAGTGTAGGGATTTGGTGAAGGAGTCAAGAACTTCTTCTTCCTCTTTCCAGAAGGGGAGTTCGAGGGTGGAGTAGGCAAGGGAGATGAATGACAGGCCCTCTTCCGCCTCCCAATAATTGTGGCTGATTTTGCTTCAACTGTAGGCGCTGCTTGGCCACCTGAGGGGGCTCTGCAACCATCGACGACCAGGAGGCGTCATGATTCCGCAGTAAGGTAGCCCCCCCGCACTACTTTCACACACATAGTTGAAACTGAAAAGATAATTTTTAAAGTTTTGAAATCCAGCTCGTTGCTCAAGCCTTTTGATGAAAAATTTTCAAATAAAACCTTATAAAAGATTCTCAATATTTACTCACCTAGCCTACCAACCAGCCCACCCCCTTGCTACCACCCACAAAAATGGGTAGCTAGTGTACCACCTATTCATGCATCCACCCTTCAATGTTTGTTCTACTGCAAAACGGATTCCCACTACGATTGTATGAGCTTGATTTAAGTAGCTGACTTGTTCATCTAGGTTCATGCACAAAAGTAGAATCTCGTCTATGTTCTTCTAATATAGTCATCCTACCAACAATTGTGTGATACATAGGCGATTGATTCATCAATTGTGGTGTGATAGAAAGTGGAATTTATGAATCTACTTGTGCTATAGCTTTTTCTATAGTGTGGGATGGGTTTTTAACCTCACTCCTATCTTATTCTAGACATAGCGAGAACCACGGACATAATTGTCAATCCATGGGATGAAGCTGACTCGACTAGTGCATAGAAGCTACAAGAGGGTGTAAATATCTTTGAAAACAATAGACATCTCCCATCTAACACAAGCTACACTCAAATGAACTAAGTCATCAAAAGCTAGTCACTAATCGGCAAACAAAACATGACCATTACAGCATCAAATGACATCTCAATGTTACGAAACTTCTAGGACATGTATATAAAACTTAAGTACACATGCTTATGGTCTCAAATCTCACTTTTAATGAAGTGTAAAAATTGCAATTATTAACAACAGCAGTGAGTTTTTGACCTAGTCATTTTTGACCCTGAATGCATCTAAATGCTTAGCAATGATGCCCCATACCCTGCCTATGCTTATTTCGTGATTTCGTAGCTTAAATTCCTACTTATGATGAAATTAAGTAGTGGGTCAGCGACGTCAAATGGTACATTTTACCATGATATATTTACATCAATGCATAGAGCTCCTACTTGCAGTTTCAATGCAATAGACAACACTACAATGTGACAATCAGAAAGGGAGTAGGAAGCGCGAGAAGGAGAGAAGTGAGCATCGTTAGCTCACGTTGTACCTTAGCCAAGGTTTATTTGATCAAAAACTAATAATCTGGGAGATCTAACTAAGGATTAATTGATACAATCTAGAATCTTATAGCCCCGGCTCATCGAATACAATATCCACTTGGAAAATAGGAGTTACAATATTTCCAATTTATTAAAAGAATAAGTGTTTTTACAATAAAATCTTTCAAGAAATGATACATGGGTTAACTTGCTTCTAACAATTCCCCCCTCCTCAACCGTGTCATCCCTTGGACACAGTTTCATGGATTGAAGTAGTCTTTGTGTTGATGACTGGTGACGATGACTAGGGAGGTAGTCTTTAAGTGCGTGTAGAGCTTTCTCATATCTGATGTGTCTTTCTTTGTCATGGACTTGCAAAAACTGAATAGTGACTTTGTTTTAATTTCGATGGCAGAATAGACAACAAACCATGATGTCAGATTGTTGATCACTGGCCCAAAAATATTTGTCTACCATGTGAAGAATACAATATAAAAAGCCTCTTCGAATGCCAACATATTGCTTTATGGCAAAAATATACATCTGGCGTAGAAGCCGTAGAGGACTTCTTCTGAAGGTTGTCCACTCAAAGCCATTATTACTTTCTAATACATCCATGGGGCTCCTATTTGCTGAGGCTCATGAAAAGATTGAATACATGTAAGCAACATATTGCAGATTTTATAGAGCATTGCACATGAGAGGTCAGGGACGCTTTTGAAGAAGTTCATGGCGCCCGTTAGGATTTTCACCATGTAGTCCTCCGTTGCTGGTCTCTGCTCTGCAGCTGGAAATCTTGGGTAGTTGAGCGAAGTTGATCTCTTCTTCCTCAATGCATCATGTGCCTTCCATGTCCTTACCCTTCGTACATGACAAAATGTAGGGTCTTTCTATATTGTTGTAGGTGCTCTTGTAAACAGAATGAGATATTGTGAGTCCTTGTTGAGCCAATCTTTCTCCATTTTGGGTGGAGAGCATCTAAAACTTCTTCCTGCATATCCTTTTAAAGTCTTTCTTTGACTTGCAGTAGCTCCACCTTTATCAAAGGGTAGGGTAGCGACTGCTGATGCCATTGAGCATTGATTTGGTTGGGAGTGAGCTGAGTTACATTGACTGAGTAGAGAACTTTCAACTCCCAATCCATTGCCTCTTTCCATTCAACATTTAACTCATGGACTATTTGTTCTTTCAGTGCATCTTCTTCAGCTTTAGAAAGCTGGACCATTGGCACTTGATCTTCTTCAGTGATTGGTACCTGGAATTCAAAATCTCTAGTCTGCCCTTCTGGTGCCTGTGTTTCCAATTCTGCAAAGGAGATTGATGGTATTTCTATGATTGGTTGTTCAGAGGTTCTTGCCTTATCTTGAGCTTCAGTATGTACTTCTCTCAGGAGCTGGTAAGATTTTTTAAATCCTCTGTCTCCTTAAGCAATTGCTCTTGTCTTTGTACCCCCATTAAGTCAAGGCCTCGTCTTTGTGTATGTTCAAGATTCAACTTAAGTTACAAATCCTTGTTTCTCTTTTCCAAAGTCTTGTAGACTTCATCTGTCCCCTTAAGTGAAGCTACGACTGGGTTTTCCTTGACCTATCTTAGAAATGCTTCTTGGTCATTGATTCTTTTCTCGGAGTATTGCAATGAGGTATTGGCTACATCTAATTGCACTTGGATCTTTTGGACTAATTGAGTAGTGATTTAAAGTTCATTGCTCACTTCCTTCCAGTTGTTGATCCTTGCTTTTGTATGCATTTGATAGCTCTGTGAGGAGCTCCCCTAAATCTTCCATCTCTTTCTGCTACCTTTCCTTGACAATTTGGTGTTGTTCTACTTCAAATTTTAGCTCTTCAATGATGATCATCTTGTCCTCGAGCTCACCTTCTAGAGCTAAGCTCTACTATTTGCATTTTCTCTGTCATTAGCTGCATCTGCTTTGCATACTCATTAATCTGGATGATCACTTCATTTGTCATTTCCCATTCTTCAAGTTCTACCTGAGGTTTTTGAGAGGTTTCAAAAAATTCAGTTTGTGGCTCTTTCGACGGTGCAACGGATTTTCCTTGTGGCCTTGTAGCTAGTCAACTGATTCTTCTTGAGGTTTTGTGGTTTCCTCAGCCGATTCTATTTGGGTTGTTGTAGAAGGTCTAGCTTTAGTTTTTTCTATTCCCTTGGGCTGTTAAAAAATGGCCTCTTCCTATTGCTTCTCTTTTCCCTTTGCTTCCTCGCCTTCATTGGATTTAGCAATTGGTGAAGGGCTTGGACTTGACATGGGATGGTCTTCTTGCTTCATAGTGGGTGAAGTGAGTCTTGGAGACATCTCTCCTTGTTCATGATGTGGTTCACTTTGTTGTGCCGCTTCTACTTGCCCTTGTTGCACAACCAATTCTTCTCTTGCTTTCCTTTGCGCCTCTAGAGCTTCCTGTATCTTCAAGGCCTCAACTTTTGCGTGTGTCTGCTCAAGTAAAAATCCTTCGGATCTTCTGGGACTTTCTTTGCAGGATTCTTGGTCCTTGGACATCTAATCTCCCTCAAACTCCAAGATTCCGGGTTTTCTCCTGCAGCTTGGTGGCTTCTTTCATCGATTGTTTCTCTCTTTCAAACCTGGTTCTTTTCTGCTGAGGTTCTTCTTGATGGGTTGCCACTGCTTTCTTCTTGATTTCTTCTCTTTTTGCCCTCATTTCTTTATTTTCAAAGCTTTCACTGTTGTGGGCTTCAGGCAGGCTTTCTGTTGTTTCTTCATCTGATTTATATACCCTTTTCTTCATCGATCTAGTTGTTCATGGAGAAGGTTGAGCTAATACTATCCATATATTCTGATCTGGGGCTGGCGGCAAGTTGTCGACCATTCCAATAGCATGGTATGCAATTATTGTTAGAACTTCTGGAGCACCCAAATATGTTATGTTTCTTTCCTCTTTTGTGCTCTTGAGTGTTGTAAGCATGTATTGCGCGTGATCTATAGCTTGCCTTGTCATTGACTTCAACGCTTGCATGAAAGTACTTGCAAGTGAATGATTCAAAGATGTGTTGTGTATCGTTGAGGTCTCTTTGAAAGGAAGTGGGAGTGTTGGTGATAAAGACAAGCTGGATCCTCCACTTGCCTTAGAATGAGATCAGAGAGGTGGCGGCAGCTGTATCCTTGGTGAATGTACCTGTTGTTTTCCTATCCCTGGCCCTCATTGTCATACCTTCTGTTGACAACTTCAGTGCCTTGGCCATTATGTATTTGTTGATAACCACTTCCACTTTTTGCCCCTGCTGATTCGTGATCTGAGCATATCCATCCTCTTTGATAGTGGATAATAGTTAATAGGCTCACTGTAAATCTAATCCACATGGCTCTTGGCCATGGACTTGTCCACTACATAGTCCTGATGCTGCTCATCCAGTTTGGACTCATTCGGAGTCAGTTTGACTTCATATGTCAAATTTGACACTTTGTAGACTTCACGCAATTTCCTACTATGTGAGAGCTTTCCTTGATTGTTTTCTTGAAACCATCTGGGTACATTGTCTATAGACCTCGTCTATAAGTTGCCCATGCAGTCAGAATCCAATACTGGCATGTGACAAAAACCTAGATTATTTACTTGGGACCCCCTCGACCCCTGCCAAATGATCATCTAATGATATGAAAGTGTTCTACTATTTGGGGGCATGCTATAGTTCAAGTCTTGTCCGATTCACTTGAGTTGACAAGACGCTATGGTCATTTTTGTGTCGTAGGTTCGTGCTCAACTGGGATTCTAGGGTTTTCTCATAGGCCTAGAATTGTTACTCGACCGTATAGAAACGTTCTTTGATAAGTTTAGAACTTACCCCTCATGTATCGTGTGAGACGACACTAAAAATGGGCGATTGTGGACTCCGAAAATCACACGCAAAGAAGGTAGAAAGCTCTCTCCTCCAAGAGTGACTAGTGGAAATGAGGTGATTTTGGGCTACCTTGGATACCTATACTCGGACTTCCCAACCTATTTTTTCCCAAATTTCCGTGTTAGTCCTACTAGGCCGTGAAATCTATGTTAGACTCAAAAATTTCCTCAATCGGACTCCTTTAGGTTATCCTGTCAGGTTTGCAAAAGTAGGCCTTGGCTGCCTAATTTAGGCTTCCTGCTTCTGTTTGTCATTTTGATTTAAATTTTTTGTGCATGTCCGCCTTATGATTTTGATCATTAGTGTATCTTGAGTTTCTGCATCAGAGCTCATTTTGCTATTTATTATTTATTTTTGACTTGTTTATTGCAAAAATCAAAAGAAAATAATAAAATTTACTAAAAACAAAAACAAAAAAATCTACAATTAAGAAAATCCATTGAGAAACATTTCCTCATTACTTTTTGGTGAATCTCTCCATTTTCTAGCTCCAATATCAAAAAATGATGAAAATAAGCAAAAAAGGCTATTTTTTATGTATTTCTTATAGTAATATACACTATTTATACTCACCCCAGGAAGATGTTATCAAATAAAATTTCCTTGTTTATGATTTTTAAGGGCATTATGCAAAAATCACATGTTAACATCCAACTTTTTTCCTCCCCCTTCAAACATTGCCCTTATTTATTGAAGTTCCCTTCCACCCCTCCTAGATGGAGTACTCCGGGATGACTGTGTGCATGGGTTGAACAATCGTGTCTATGCATAGCCATGGTTGGCTCTATCATGCTCTAAAGATCAATGCATTTCACACTAGTATGTTGTGCAAGAGTTGGGTCCTGAGTAGTTAACTCAAGGGTTTTTGTAGTTGAGGTTTCCTGTTGATGTTTTCTAAATAGAAAATTATGTAATTTGTGTGCTCTTTGTCTGATTGTACCATCTAGATGCTTTGGCACATTGATTTCCTGAGTTGTAGGTATCAATGATGACGGTTGCTAAGATTTAACTCTCCACTGGTATCTTGGTTTTCTGTTGATGAACTGTTGTGGTTGAGTGTTTTTGGACTTAATTTCCACTGCTTCATCGGCTTTACAGTTTGTGGAGAAGATAAATGCTCCTTTTTCCTCCAAACCCATCTAGTGTTAGTTTCTCTTCTAAAAGATGTTTTTCTCTGTGTTGTCAGATGTGAAACTTTTGTCAGTATGGTAGATGAGTTTTTAGGCATCCAAATCTGAGATGGATTGTCCTTGATTTGTGCTTTTGGTATCCATATTTTCCTGACTCCTTGCATGCTACTTGTAGCATTTGATTGTCTAAAGGTTGACTTAGACTAATGACTCCCTTGTTTCTTCTGTGGGTGACCTCTTTTCCTTTCCTCTTTGCTTGCTGCATTTGGAACGATGAGTTTTCCTCCTTTAGGTGACATCTTGAGTTGATTGGTGTCCCAATTTGGTACTACCTTGTATGTTCGCATCCATGAGATTCCAAGAAGCATTGCTTCATTCATATGTTCATCTGGTATGCATACAAATTGATGAAGGCATGAACATCCATGTACTATCACATTCAAGTTGACTACTCCCAATGCTGGTGTTGGGTTTTTGTTGCATCCTTTGATAGCAAATATTCTCGATGCTAAAGACTAATTCGTCGCTTTCTTGTAAGTGGAATAACTGATTGTATTCATTTGGGCTCCGATATATACCAATGCATTGTGCTATTATTGTTTAATTGTATTTTGAGCGAAGGTCCATTCCATCCAACCATTCATCATCCATTGACACTGCATCATTCTTCAATTCCCATAGTCTATCATCTGGTTCCAAAGTATTGATGGGAATAGTTGTTTGTTGATTTCTGAAATCATCTTTCCTCTTGAGTACTCAAATTCGAGATTCCTTCTGGGCTTCATTAATAACCTTTCTTTGTTTCATATTTCTTTGCTTTGTTGCATGCATCTTCTCTAGAGAATCATTGGTTAGTGGAAAATGGTACTTCTTTAAGCGGCATCCACTAATCCAGTTAGCCATTGGTTCACCATCGAGAGTGGACAACTTAACTGCTCCACTTGGAGATACATCTTCAATGATAAACGGTCCATTTCTCTTCTTCTTGAATCTGGGAATGTGCTACTTAAGGGAATATATTAAAACTAGGTCCCCTTTTTAGAAGATTTTTGTGACTAGATGTGAATTAAAAAATTGTTTTTTCTTTTGTTTTTGTGCATAGATGTGAGCTACACCTGTTAGCCTTTGCTCATCAAGCTTTTATAAATCTTCAAGCCTCTTTGAGAGTTTATGTCCTATCCACTCAAGATCTTTAGCTACCCTTAGTGTTGGAAATAGAAACTCTATTGGCAATATGGCATCAAGACCATAAACAAGATTGAAGGGTGTAGCATTTAAAGCTATCTTGAATGAAACTCTATAAGCCCATAAAGCGGAATGTAGATTCATTTCCCAATCAATTCATCCTGAACTAACCACTTTAGTCAATACCGAGCTAAGAATTTTATTCATGTGCTCAGCTTGCCCATTTGCTTGTGGATGATAGGGAGAAGATTTGTTATGGATGACCATAAATTCATTCACCTTTGACGAAATGAGTTCCCCTATCACTAACAATTTCTATTGGAAGTCCATATCTTGTGAATACATTCTCATACAAGAATGCGGCCATGGTTCTAGCATCATTCTTTTTGGTTGCCTTAGCTTATGTCTACTTGGTCAAATAGTCTGTAGCTACAATGATATATTGAGCTTGGGTTCTATAATTAGGTGGTTGTATTGGCCCGACAAAATCTATGACCCATTTTGCAAAAGCTCTATCTCCCATCATTGGTCTTAAAGGCATGCTATCTAAATGGGTTGGCATTTTTTTCATTGACATGCATCACACCTTCTAACATATTCTTTGGCATCTGCAAAAAGTGTGGCCACTATATGTCTGCCATTAAAATTGCTCTAGCTGTGGTTTCACTAGAAAAGTGACCTCCAGCTAATCCAGCATGTGTTTGTTCTAGAGTGGGGATATATTCATCTTCATTTGCACAAAGATGCAAATGTTGATCCTTTCCTCTCTGATACAATTGGTTTCCAATAAGAGAATATTCTCTTGCTTTAATTTCAATAGCTCTTTGGTAATGTTTACTCATATCCTCCGGAAATTTTCTGCTTAATAAGTAGGTAACTAGATAGTTACTGCACTTAGGAATGAGTGATATTTTGAATAATGTCACATGAGGTATGGGTGTTTGTTTCTGGCATTGAAGATAGTTTTTCACAAACGAGTGAACATCACTTCTTATGGTTGGCCAAAATACTTCAAGTCTCAAGATCCGTTGCATAGTTTGGTCTTCCGCAAAGTGAAGTCCCACTATGGTAATGTGTGCTCTCCTCAAGATTAATACACAAAAGCAATATTCCATATCCATTTCTTTTGTATAACCTTCCAAATAGTAATTGATACATAGCCAATTGCCTAATTAATCCTAGTGTAATAAGAAGTGGTATTTGAGAATCCACTTGAGCTACGGTCATCAATGAAACCATATCTTCTAACCAACGAGGTATCATTTCTACGGAGAAAAGATATGCATTTGGTGGATCATCGTTTCTACCCCTTTTGGTGGTTCTCTTAAAATAATACTCGATAAATGATCTGCTCTTTGGTGTGTCATGCCCTTTTTTACAATTATAGTGAAATCAAATTCCAAAAGAATGATGAACCATCTCACTATTCTTCCTGTTTTGCATGGCTTGTTGACCAAGTACAATAAAACTTGGTGGTCCACAAAGAACACAAATTTGTTGGCTAGTAGGTAATGTCTATACTTTTTTACGGCATAGATCTTCCCTAATCTTTCTCTTTCGGTGGTTGTATAGTTTTTCTCTGCCACATTCAACTATCTACTAGCATAAGAAATAGGAAAATCCATTTTTTCATCTCCTAGTTGAGCTAATATACATCCAATGGAAAAATTGGAAGCATCAACATATATATGGAATATCTTATTCCAATCTAGTGCTTTCAATATTGGGGCTGAAGTGAGAGATTGCTTAAGATTCATGAAGGATTCTTCACATTCATCAGTCCATTCAAAGAGTTTAATCAGGCTATACATGGGTTTTTAATTATAACATACATGTAAACAAATCTTCTGTAATATCCACAATGTTCGATGAAAGCTTGAACCCCTTTCACTATTGCTGGTCTAGGCAATTCAACAATAACACGAATTTTATCCATATTGGTCGCTATGCCGTTTTTAGACACTATATGTCCAAGAATTTTTCCTCGTCTACCCATAAATGTGCACTTTTCAGGATTTTAAAAAATCCTATAAAGTATACACTTTTCAAGTACTTTCTTGAGGTGTTCAAAATGACCAGCTCGAATTGATAAATGTACAACTAAATCATCCATATATACTTTCAAAAAATTCCTAAGATATTCCTTGAAATCATGGCTCATCAATCTTTGGAAGGTGGCAGGAGCATTAGTTAACCCAAAAGGCATAACCTGATAGGCAAAAATACCCCATTCTGTGGCAAAGGCAGTTTTATGCTAATCTTTGGGATCAACCAAAAGTTGATTATACTCTAAAAATCCATCTAAGAAGCTGTAAGTGTCTTTTCCTGCAACTCTTTCTAAGACATGCTCGATGATTGAAAGAGGGTAGTTATCTCTAGTGGTGGCTACATTCACTTTTTTGAGATTGACACGCACTCTTAATTTTCCATTTTTCTTGGGTACCACCACAATCGAAGACACCCAATCTGTGTGTTCAATTTCATAAAAGAATTCAACTTCCTTGAGCTTTTCTATCTCTTTTTTATATTTCAGGCAAATGTTTCATTATAAGTATATGGCCTTTGTCTACTTGGATCAACACCTTTGAGATCTTTATAAGACCAAGCAAAGATATCTCAGTATTCTTTAAGCAAGCTTAGCAAAAGATCTTCTTCTTCTTCCATCAAGTCATTCGCAATGTAAGCGGTCTAGGCTTTTCTCCTAGTTCGGCTAGATCTATCGTCTTTGCATTTTCAGGTCCTTCATAGGACTCACCCTGTTTTCTTAGTCCTTGATAGGTTGTTCAACTATGATCTTTATGTCTTGGAGAGTATATTTTTTGTAATGGGATGGAACACTCATTACATCTTTACTCTTTGCCTCGGTTGTTTGCATTTTAGTGGTATACATCTCCTTTAGAGATGTTTTTAACTCTTGATATTTTTTCTTTCGTTCAACCCGTGTCATGGATGAATTGTCATCTTGGTGTTTAGGTTTTGATTGAGTTTCCTTTCTCATTTCCGTTGATGTTTTTGATGTCCTTCGTTTGTTGTCTGAAGGATATTTACCTGTGATTTTTTCCTTCATACAATCATGTACATCTTTCTGCATCAAAAATTGTGTTCTGCTAGAAACTAATGGCATAGGTCTAGATTTCAAGTTTCTTGTGTCTCTTTTTCTTCTATACCATTTCTATCTTCTTGTTTTCTGGTTTGGAAAGTCAAAAATATTTTCCTCCCCTCCTTTTAGGAATAGTTGTGCTCTAACATGTTCTTTTTTTGACCCAAAATCATCAGATGTAGCTGAATGTTCTTCAAACTCATCAATAGCAACATAATAGAGGTCTAAAAAGACTTGTTGAGCTTTCAATAAGTCCTTGGGTTCATGAACTTCATCTTCAATATAAAGGGTTGAGATCATTTGTATGGAAATTAAGTCATAACCATCCTTATAACAAAATTGAGTAGGCATAGAAATATTCACACACACATCCATTGCTGCCAAAATTTGAGTCCACTCAAATGGCTCAAACAAATTCTCCAGAAAGGGTTCAGGTATATATGCTTCATATGTGAAATCCCTTTCTAAGATACATTATTCTTGTTTTAAACTCCCATTTTCTGAGGCTCTACCGGAACCTGGCTAGTGCATGGAGGCATGGATGCACCTAATGTGACGGAATGAGGACTCTAGGAAGAGGGGTAAAGCAAGAGAGGAGAAGAGGGAAAGCCGATGAAGCAAGATCTATGCACACACTCTCTCAATCTACACTCTAACTCTCTAATCATGCAGACAATGGTGTATCCCTTTTCTCTAATCTCAAGCACACACACTTTAATCACACATTAAGCATACACAAAGAAGCCTAATGAGAGAAATGTATGCAGCCCACGTACACACACACTCTAATCTAGCACACATGTGAAACAAGAATGCTCAAACAAGAGGGAAAACTTGAGAGAGAAGAGAAGATTAACACTAATCATACACCATTAACACACATAATCTTGAAAGACAAGAGAAAGTAGAGAGAACTTAGCTTCCATTAATCCCAATGACTACTACATATAATGTGGAAGATCCAAGCTCCATAGCCACTCCTCTTCTTCTTCTCCACACTCCCTCACACTCTCTTCTCTAAGAATGCCCTTTCACATCTTGTGAATTGACTTATATACAAGGGCTTTTAAAAATGGGCAGCCGGCCAAAAAATGTATAACATGCTGCAGGTATCTAGGCTCATCTAATCATCAATGTACAACTTGGAGCCCACTGTGGAGCCCGTAACTACAAAAAATATATTCATACACATATGTGTACAAACCAATGGAAGCATAATGCATGTCGTTGATGCTCGCCCGTCAACACTCTCCCCTCCCGAAGCTTTGTCGTCCTTGACAAATCCATGTCGTGGTAGATGCTTGAGAAAGAATGGGCCTGCAAAAAGAAAAAGGTGGATGAGGTAGCAAGCTCAAATATATGGTGATAAGGCATAAGTAAAAGACAAAGCACATGTAGTAATGAGTAAATGCAAAGAATTATGAAATGTTACACTGCCATTAAGGAAAAATAAAGTGCACTTGTTGAAATTAATTAATCAAGAGTTTTGGGCTTATGAATGAGTCTATCAATTAGTTAGCTACGACTAAGTGTTAAAACATTTACTCTAGTACTAGCTAAGTTAGTAAATTTATCCCAATGCAAGATTCCCTAATTATGTCTGTCATAGATTAGCTACCTAACTCTCACAACTCGAAAAAAAATCTTGAATTTTTTTTTACTTGAATCTCAATGGAAGTCTTTCTCATTTCATTTTTCTGCTTTTCATTTGTTATTTTTCACATTTTGCAAAATCTTTTGACGTGTGTGCTTATTTGTATACCCGGGCCTTTTTGCTTCTCAAAGAAAAGCATCCACACTGGGAACCTCTAGGGATCTAGTACCATAGGCAATACATGTGCGTGAAGTACCAAATCAAGCCAGGATTTCTCTTCCAACTTAAGCTTTTACACTTGTGGCACTTTTCTTTTTCTTCCATTTCCTTTGTATTTTCACTAGTTTTCTTTGTTGTTTGGATGAGAAAGCCTCTCTATGCTTAAAACACTCCTAAGGTTTCAAACACTCAAATAATTTTACCAACTAGGACTAGTAGTCAAGTAAATGAGTTAACCTAAAGTCACGGCCTCGTAACCTCAAGGCTCATCAATAAAACTAAACTCTAAGTCAATTAACTAAATAAAGGACAAGTTTATACATCTTTAATGGCAGATAACAAAACATAGTTGAATGCACTTAATCAAACCAAGAAGAAGCCACAATCAACAAATATAAATGTACAAAACCATATAGCATAGGAAGGAGTAGACCTGTGCATAGGCTCGATGAAGAGGTCGATGTCATGGAATCTCCTTGTGTCTAGAGATACATCATGTATACATGGTTGTGCAATCTCCATGGGCAAGCTAATGTCTGTCTACGTGCTGCATCAAAAGATCAACAAAAGCATTGTACCTCCAAGAGGTATGTCAGCAGCAAGATAAAATAACAAAAGTAACAAAATAATAAAATAAAACATTTAAGCTAGGGTCTAAAACCTGGATATCTAGAGGAAAAAAACCCAAAAGGGAAAAAAGTGCCTCTGGCCCTACGCACATAAATCTAGTGCACATATCAATGTGAACAAATCTCAAATCTCGTGCAACTAAGAGTCAAGAGAGAGCTCTCACCGTGAAGCATGATCTGCAATCTCTTAGCTCGATCTCTAATAGTCAAGGGCTGGCTAACACCTAGATCCATATGTAAATTCTGCTCAACAACACAAGGAATGGGCATAGGGGGGGCATCAACCTCTACTCGAATAGTCTGTGGAAGGCTCTTTGGTAGCCAGATCTACAATGGTCGCGCTCTCGTAGGAATGTCAGTCTGAGCTCTCCTAGTGTGTCTACGTGTCAATCTAGCTCTAGGACATACTATCTGCTGTGAAGGTACCGACCTCTCTAGGGGTAGTCTCATCTCTCAACATCTGGCTCGTGGAGGTCTCGCTCTAGGGTATGATCTTGTATGCGCTGGGTGTGCTACCGCTCGTGGCCTAGGTACCCAAACATGTCTTTGTCCCTCAAAGTAATCATGTGCCTCAAGTGACCGTCTAGATTTGAGCCATCCATGTAAAAGTCCGTCGGCGGTCATATGGATCTTTAGAAATATGATCGTGTCATCACAAGGTAAAAATCTAGCATGTATCTCGTCACGGGGAACAAATACCTGTTGGGTTGTCCTGGAAGCTCTATGTGGAGAGCTACGTGCCTGATCTATCATGTGTCGCTCCTCAGTGGCACTACTCATCGTCGTAGAGCCTCTACCTAGAGAAGGCTCTACACATGGCTGAGATGCCTGTGTACGTGGTCTCCAAACAAGTCTAGCAGGCTCTATCGTATCCCTACATAGGGTGTCAGTAGAGGTCACTCTAGTCCGTGTACGTCCATGAATCTGTGGTTTAACCTCTATCTCTGTGGTGTCAGTAATGTGGTCTCTAGGAACCTGATCTGGAAAAGTATGGCTCGTGGCTGGTCTCCACTCAATTGGGTGATCTGATCGTGAATCGGCACTCGTAGATGGCACTAGGGAAACATCTATATGTGGTGGTTGTTCTCTCTGTGACTCACTAGCTATGACACCGCTATGCAAGCTAAAAGAGTGGGATAGCGATGTTGTCGGCTCTGCATCTTCTCTCATAGGGGGATATACTCTCGTAGATGGCTCTAGCTTGACAGCTATCTCTAAGGGCCTCTGTGAGGTCGGTAGATCTAAACAAGGATACTCAAGGGCAGCTAGAATCTGTGGATTGGTCTCATCTATAACAAAGCCATCGGAGTCACTCATTCTATGACTCTGTGAGATCTCTCGCTATGTGTTGGAAGTCTCGTGGATAAGTGTGGTAGGTGGTGTAGGCTCCCTAACAATACTCTGACTGGGCTCTAGTCTCAGGGGATCTACCTGTGGCAGGCTTGGTGCTGGAGCTATCTCTCGTGGCACACTATCATCCTCATCTAGCATCTCCCAAGGTGGTAAACTATGACGTGACAAAAGAATCCTAGGAGGTGGTGTCTCTCGAGGACTCGGAGCTCTCGGTAGTTGTGGAGCTAGCGTGGTCTTCGTGGGTAAACATAAATCATCATGTCTAAGTCGAGGGTAGTAGGATAAACCTATAGTCAAAACATATACTGCATGATCAATATCCCTATAAACTCGCTCACGTGGATCTCCTATCAAATATTCAAGAAGGCGGGCCAAAGGATCTCTGGATCCACCACTCGTCAGGCGTCTGTACCTACAACCAAGCTCATCTAGATAGGTCACGGTCTACTCAAATCTCTGAAGCTCCACTAGTCTAGGATGTGTCTATGTGTCTAGGCTGTCATCTGGGTGTGCTCGCTCAATGTCATCAAAATCAAGGGTCTCAATCAAGAGATACTGCTCTCCGAGCCCGTCAATAAAAACTGTTCTATCGGCTTGTGGGTAGGCTCTCACAATCTGCCTAGGTGTAGACATCATGCGCTACGGGGTGGCTAGGCTCACAAAGGGGTGATCATAAGTGTCAACATAATATGCAACCCCTCGTGGAGATCGGCCTACTATATGCAAGATCTGACCATCTATATCTCTCATGCTATCCCTAGTCTCTCTGGTCTCAAACAGTGTCTAAAGGGTGGGGGTCAGTGGTCTAGGGGCACTCATATCTACAATGGGTGATCTACCGGGCCCTACCTCTGGTGCTCTCAATTGGGGTGATGTGGTCGTCATAGACTCTCTCTTATGCTCTCTAATCTGTGTCATCAAAGGCTGGCATGGGTCTCTAGATGGTGCAAGGTGTCGAGGTTGAGACTCTCTAAAGTACGTGTCTCGAAGGCTCTGGGTCTCTATCTGTGGCTCACTCTGAGTGGTACGCAAAGTGCTAGCAATCGCCGTGTACATCACTCTAGACTCGTGATAGCTCAAAAAGCTTGGCGGTAAATCAAGTCTAGGTGAGGAGAATCCTGGCGGTGGTTTCCTGAGTGATGTGGGTGGTTGCACTGTGTCTAAAGGAGGTGAGGCACTCCTACTCGAAGTAGGGCACTGGGTCAATCGAGGATTGTATGGCAATCCACAAATCAAAAAGTAAAGCTCAGTGCCTGTGGTGCTCATGTAGCATCTGTCTTTAGGCTCGCTAGCTTGTGTCACAACATCTGTGGATAGGCGTCTACTAGAAGTGCGACACTCTAATCGATATATGCATAGAGCACTATCTATATAGATCACTCGAGGACCTACCCGCTGTAATGTAACCTGCACGGGATGGTCGAAGGCCTCAAGGCAATTATCTGCGTGTACTAGCTCTATCTCCTCTAGCCTAATCAAATGGTCGACCACATACGTGGCGCGATAGTCATCTCTAAATGTGCCATCCCATGTGTCGTCGGGAAGGACTCGCACCACCTGGAGGGTCTGTGTGGGGCCAAAGGAGGCGCGGCACTAGACAAAGAAATGTCCATATGTGTCCGTGCCTCTGTGATTGCCTACAAGTGTGAGCAATGTGTACTCAGAACACGAAGTGGTCATGGCCATCATATGTGCGCTCTCGGTGTGTGATAGGCCTCTAAACCTCGTCAACTCGTCGAATGTAGACTAAAATCAAAATCTACACTATATCGAGGTTTATGCATACTATCGGACTCAAATCTGGCAAAACCTAACTCTCAGACGTATCTGCTCTAAATGTGTCTAATCGTGTGTACATGCATGCGAGCGTCGAGTATGTGGGGCGTGTGATGCGTGTGGAATATGTGTGAAAAGCAAAGAAAGAAAGAATCCGAGTGAGAGAAAGAGACAAAAAGAGAAAATCAAGGGAGTGTTTAATGGAGATCTTTTGTGTAGGTGAGTGAAAGAGGGCAAAGAGACAAAAGGAGAAAATCAAGGAGTGATTAAGGGAAAGAGACAAAGAAGGAATATTTAAGTGGGGTATCTTTTGCGTGTGTGTGTGTGTGTGTGTGTGTGTGTGTGTGTGTGTGAAAGAAACAAAGAGAAAATCAATGAATATCTAAAAAGGGACGGTTTTTGTGTGTACCTTTTTTTCTTTTTTGGACGTGTGTGTGTGTGTGTGTGTGTGTAAATCCGAGAGAGAGAAAGTGAGAAAAATGAAGAGGGGTGTATGTGTGTGTGTGTGTGTGTGTGTATGTTTAACACATCAATTGCCAATCAAACCAAGACCCGTTTTAACCTCTTTTTTGTCCATTTTTTGCCCAAAAATTAGCGCAATTGGTGGTTCAATTAGAAAATTTATACACATACACTTGGTTTACCACTAATCCAACATCACAATACAATCATAAACACTCCAATTTGCCACTTGCAATTAGTTTAATTATGTGTGTATACACAAGCACAATTAAGCCTAAAATGCATCAATTAATCACACACAATTCTACCAAAATTTGGACAGCAGTTCGGTGCAAAATTGGCAATCGAAAACCATAAACTATATCAACATAATGAACATAATCAATCAATGGTTTTGCATCAAACACTTTAGCATCAAAATTGCCAAAAAACAAGCACTAGTTTGTACACATTTGCCCTCACGTTGGCATACACTAGTGCACAGATTTGCACCGATTAAGTGCACCTAATCAATTCTCAAACCTGAACTTTAATTTCATATTTTAAAGTGGGTTAATGCACTCACATTACAACAAGAATCGCTTCGATTTCTCCACTCCAATTGACGATTACACGCGTGTGTGTGTGTGTGTGTGTGTGTAGGCAACCGCTTCACCGCATCTCCACCTACAAGCACCAATCACAAAGCATCATGTGTAGCATCATTTTTCTTCAAATCAAACACAAAATCATGAAGACAAAACATCCAATTAGAGAGTCATTCATGTGTAGCACCAAAAACACACAAAATTAGCATAAATCACACATAATTACACACTTTCTAATCACTCAAATCATGCAAAATTGATGAAATTTCAACCTGTAAGAGTGATGCACAAGCCTCTAATTAGGCACATAAACATGTAAAACACTCCAATTGTTAGCGGATTAGTAGAAAATTAGTGATCATTAGTGAAAATGAAGAGAAAACATGAAATTTATACACAACTTTTTTAACAAAATCTCATCACAAATCAACCATTCTGGCATCACCAATACCTAATCCTAATGAAAACTAGAAACTCAAACCATCACATAGGTGATCCTCTAGCTTAGGCGCTCGATCCTCAGCAGCGGCGCCGATGTTGGTGGTCATAGCACAGCACACAACCCAGCGACATAATGTCAATCCGGTGGATCAGAACCCGGCTAGTGCATGGAGGCATGGATGCACCTAATGTGACGGAATGAGGACTCTAGGAAGAGGGGTAAAGCAAGAGAGGAGAAGGGGGAAAGCCAATGAAGCAAGATCTATGCACACACACTCTCAATCTACACTCTAACTCTCTAATCATGCAGACAATGGTGTATCCCTTTGCTCTAATCTCAAGCACACACATTAAGCATACACAAAGAAGCCTAATGAGAGAAATGTATGCAGCCCACATACACACACACACTCTAATCTAGCACACACGTGAAGCAAAAATTCTCAAACAAGAGGGAAAACTTGAGAGAGAAGAGAAGATTAACACTAATCATACACCATTAACACACATAAGCTTGAAAGACAAGAGAAAGTAGAGAGAACTTAGCTTTCATTAATCCCAATGACTACTACATATGATGTGGAAGATCCAAGCTCCATAGCCACTCCTCTTCTTCTTCTCCACACTCCCTCACACTCTCTTCTCTAAGAATGCCCTTTCACATCTTGTGAATTGACTTATATACAAGGGCTTTTAAAAATGGGCGGCCGACCAAAAAATGTATAACATGCTGCAGGTATTTAGGCTCATCTAATCATCAATGTACAACTTGGAACCCACCGTAGAGCCCGTAAACACAAAAAATATATGCATACACAGATGTGTACACACCAATGGAAGCATAATGCATGTCGTTGACGCTCGCCCGTCAACACTCCACACATCCAAATTTTATGTGTCTTTGTTTAACCAAGACAGAAGCTTTGATTCAGCCAAAGAGACTGAGTCAAATTCTTGTATGGGCATTTTCATGACATCTCTATAAGTGTGATCTTTCAAATTGACCCTTGTGATTGATCCCACTTGCTTCAAGTACAAGAAATTTTTCCCCAGGTCCTGGATGAGTTGTACTTGCCGCATGAATGGCCTTCCCAAGATGATTTCATAATTAAGTTTCTTTCTAAAGTCCTTTATTGCAAAAGTATTTTGATAACTAATTCCACTACCTATCACTTTTTCAAGCAGTCCTAGGGGTTTTTCAATGTGTCCACCAGCCAATTGTAATTTCTTTTGAGTTTGTCGAATGGCCGGTTTTTCCCATGATTCCCATACTGCTTTTGTGGCTATGGCTATGTTTGCCCCACTATCCAGTATTGCCATGGTTTCTATATCATTATTGTTTGGTGGACAAAGCGGACTGACACATAAAAGACAGAAATACACCAAACCTAGTTGTACTTGCTTATTTTTTTCAAAAGAAGCGATGTAATTGTGCTAATGAGGACTCTCAATTGTAATATATTTTTTCATGCCCTCTTAGCCTCTCTGAGTCTACACACCTTGTAAATGGCCGAATGAACGTGCGAAAGGCTCCTTAGCTCTTAAGTCAAAACCCTTAGTTTACAAAAAAAACAATCATTACCTTGGAGGAGGATTGGATGTCAATTGTGAGAGCTTCTTGCTGCTACAAATTGTAATCCACTTTTCTCCTTGTCTGGTAATCAGAATTCAAGTCCAAATAGCACATTGTGTTCCTTGTCTCTTGCTCTACAATCTAAGTGTAATCATTCTTGATTATATTGTGGTCTGCAACAACTTGTTTGTGAGCTAAATGCATTGATTTGAGGTCTTAAATGGTTGTTTTTGATGTTTTGACCTTGGATAAGTGTTTCTATGCTTAATGGGGACCTTTCTGTGTAGTTCTGTTCTAGTTTTCTACCCATTTTTTATGATAGATCATGCTTTATGTACCTTCCCATATGATTGCAGAACTTGGTAGGATTGTACCCTTAGGTGTTGTAATACTTCTCCTTAAGTTTCGTTGCATTCTGAATTCGTTTGGATGCCAAAAAGGCGTGATGACCTAGAGCGGTGAGATCAAACATAGACTGATTTTTTGACTAGGAAGTGGTTGATTTGATTTTGTTGTAGTATAAATAGCCCTCTGAGTTCACTTTGGTGAGATTGACACTCTCATTAAGTCTCTGTGCCCCATCCTGAGTTGCTTCCTTGCATATTGACATTATGTTAGTACAAAAAGCTATGCTACAAACGTTCGTCTTGCGATGACCCTCTAACATTGGTGTCGCTACCAGGGAAGTCAATCCTTAGGTGGTGAGTGACTCAGTTGTACAAAAAAATCCCTTCCAAAGCTTTTGGCACCCATTCCATTCACACATAGACAGTAAAGCAGCTAGACGTAGGTTTAGTGCTTAGTAGAGACTAGAGTCTAAGACTAGCCAATGCTACTCCTTATGAGCAAAGAAAGCTATGAGTGAAGTACAAAAGAGTATTTCGTTCTTTGATTCTTCCATGCTTGGAAAAGACTATTTCACCATACACTTCGTTGTTGTTTCTATATTGTTAAAATTTATTTATGTTTGTGCATCTATTTCAATTTATAGGAGTAGGTTAAGTAGCAAACTCCACCATCAATTGGGGCCAAAAGGATCATGGTAAAAACTGTCCAAAACCTTATTTTGGTGCCAAAGAACATAACTCTAAAAACTTGTTATATTGATCGTCAAAGCTTCAAAGCTGAACTAAACCCAACAAAAGTTGGAAAAGGGGATATACAAGCTTGCAGGAGATAGATTGTGCAGAATTCTTCCAGCTTGCTTGTCCAACGTGGATCTCAATCTATGTTCCTTTCAAGCCAAGTAAGCCAAAATTGTTTCCTTTGCTTAGAACAGACTCTTAGACATCAAAATCTTGAGTTTGGCCAGAAATAGAGTGCTAAAAGAACATCCAAATCAAGAAATTGGGTTAAATGAGCAAAACCTTGAAAATTGAGAAAATCTGGGGAAAACTAAACTTTTATTTGTCCAAATTCAAAAAGGGATGAGAATTGGGTTCAACTAAAAACAGGGAACCTGCAAGACACAAAATCAAGACCAAATGCTTCCAAACATGGATCGCGATCCATGTTCCTGGTAGACATTTGTAAGGGAAATTTGACCAGTGCACTCCTGAGAACTAAGGGAATAACTTTTCCAAAAGGATCCACAACAAAAAAGTGAAAAAACCTTATCTAAATACCAAAAAAGGAGTTATTTGTAAAAAACCACAAAGAAGACACAAAAGCTTGCTTTGTGCTTGGAAAAAGTGGGTCAAATCCAAAAATATTTGGGGAAGAGCATCAGCACACTCTCTGTCACAAGCTCACCAAAGGTCAAGCCAAAATCTTGCCAAACATGGATCGCGATCCATGTACCTTTTTGGAAGTTTGAGCTGATATTTGACAGGTAGAAAAGTGATAACATTTTGAAGTACTTTCTCCTAAATCACTCTTATCAGAAAAGGTCAAAATGTGGGCCAAAAGTGCATTAAAAAGATCCCAAGGGGGAAACCATTGAAACAGACCCTAAAATTGACTTTTGAATGACCTAAAAAATGCCAAATCACAAAAAAACCATATAGCTAGCATCAATAAACCAAGGACTACCTGTGTGTCAAGTTTTAGTACATTCTGGCACTGAGGTACATGGATCGTGATCCATGCTTCTCTAACACAATTGGTACAAAAATTGCACCATTGCTAGAGGACATCACAGGGAGTCTAGTGGTCTTCTCAAAACTAAATTTGGATATAAAAAACCATACCAAAAGCTCAAAACTGTCAAGTACTCTGATAAAGTGTCAGAATTGACCTAGTTTTTAATCTAGAGTTCCATTTCCAAAAAATTGATACCATGGGACCTACTAATCATGCTAAATCTGATGGTACCAAGAAAATTTATTTTGGCTTTCCAACATGGATCGTGATCCATGTTAAAAGCAAAATTTGACCATAGAGAAAGGTAGTCCCCAGGAACCTAGTGGCCTTTTCAAAATTGAAATTGGACCTGAATAGTTGATGTTGTGAGTAAAATTGTGTGCTCTTGAAAATCCTAGTTAAATTTTGTCAATTGGAAGCTAGAACTAACAAGAGTGGCTTTAAACTCATAGCTATCAAGCATTTTTTGATAGGTTGCAAGTGCTAGAGAATACTAACCAGCAAGTAAGATTAGAACGGGAATTTAGGATAGCTGATGAGGTAACCTCGTTTGCATTTTGCAATATCAATTCTTCATGTATTTACGATCAACAAGTTTGTACCATAATAGGAATCCGAGCATCATAGACCAAGTGCGCAATCACTCAACTGAAGGTAGCGTGAATCAAAGACCACTGCATCCTTTAGAAGCCATTGTAGAGGAAAGCTTTTCTAATACCTCGTTAAAAAGATCATACAGCCTAATGACTGAGGAGTCCAGCAAGATTAACCTTAAGGAAACAACCTCCATGGGGGTGGGTCCTTCCCAACCCGCATCTGATGTAAAATTGTTGTATTTAAAGTTTCAATTTGAAAATATACTGAAGGCCAAGATCTATAAGGATGGAATGAACCGCTACTGTGTTAAGCTAGAAAATAAGCCAAGCGACTTCAAGGACCTTGTAGATGTGGATTATGACGGAGATATATATTTTGATAGAGAGGGAATGATATAATTAGTGGTTCACAACCCCTTTATTGTGGACAAATGGGGGATGACTGGCACCAAGGACAAGGTAGATGAAGAGTTGGCAAATGAACCACCCGAATTGGATAAGCAAAATGCGATGCTCAGACGCACAAATGAGACAAAGCATCTTAATATAGACAACACTTATGTGGGGATATATAAATTCAATAATGGAGAACAAACACTCTATTATAAATG
Source organism: Adiantum capillus-veneris (assembly GCF_014529385.1). Classification (NCBI taxonomy): domain Eukaryota; kingdom Viridiplantae; phylum Streptophyta; class Polypodiopsida; order Polypodiales; family Pteridaceae; genus Adiantum; species Adiantum capillus-veneris. Next base: position 52,811,492 of record NC_140940.1, on the reverse strand, counting down.
TGATAAACCCCGCATCAAGGAACTGACAAACCGTAAAAAACTATACGTTTTTACTTACATAGATGGGAGAAGTAGTCAAGTGGTCATAATGGATAAGTATGGCTGAAAATACTCTCCTATGAACCGTAAGGAGCTAGAATGATATACATATTTTGGGGACCACTCCATCAATATTGTGTAAATTCAAGAGAAGTGAAAACCACGACTACTCACACGAGACCGAGAACTGGGAATGTAAGTCTAGTACGAACCAGAGTGGAAGATTCTTTCGGACATCAACAATTTGCAAACATAGGGCCTATAGGATCAACAGGGTCTAGGGCTTTTATGAATACGCAGAGGGGCAGTGTGGCACATGATTTGACTTACACAACTAGAATCCCTTCGACTATTACATGAGATGAACTTGATGAACATATGGCGAATAGGATACCAATTATAGTGCAAAGAGGAGAATATGAGCCTAGAGAGACCACACCATGAGGACCAGGGGTGGTGAGGATGGTTGCAGAATCTAGATGCATGAGACCATCTCAAGTGGCAAAATGTGTACCCAAAAAGTATAGTGGGTCGGGAGATTTGTATACTCATGTTTCAATCTTCAAACAGGTGTTGAGGGTGGAACAAGTAATTGATTTGCATACTCAATATGAAGGATTTGGGTTGACTCTAGAAGGAACCTCTTTGACCTGGTTTCAACCCCCTTAAACAACCTAGAATTCACAAGTATCAAGCAACTTCTCCAAGAATTTGCTGGAATCCTTAAAGAGAGGAATTAAGGATAATATTGTCTCCCATATCTATGCATTTAGAACAAAAGAGAAGGAAAAAGGTGAATGAAGCCTCTCTTAGATTCAAGCGATACATAGAAAGATGCCCTGCTAGAGAACTACCTCAAGATGAGAGGCTGTCAGTCCTTTTCATAGAAGGATTGCAAAACGACACTCTCAAAAAATACTTGCACTTAAAGGCATGTGTTACTTTTGAGCAAGTCACGAAAGAGGCGTTGTATCTGGCAGACATAATTGCAAGGCATATGGAGAGGTGATAGAAGACACAGACCAAGGGATGAGTAGCATCTCTTCAACCACTAGTGAGTCCACAATGAAACTGAGCAGGCAAAACCCAACTGTACCGGATGGTGATCAAATGATCCCAGAAAGTGATCAAAAGAATGAACCAAGGAAACAGGACAAACACACGCACACGACAATAGCCCACCCAAAAATGTGACACTTGTGGAGGAGATCATCCAACTCAATGGGGAAACCTTCAACAAAGGCCAGGAGTAAATGTACCGCGTGTACTGAAGTGGTGTGCTACTGAATAAAAATGGACAAACCATGAAACCCACGAATGTTTCCATAATAGAAACTATGTTAGAGAGAGACAATACGGGTCACATGGTGGGCAACAGTTACCACACCCTCCGAGATACCAAGTAGGGAGAAATTATGCATTCAAGGGTAGGAAAAACCCCAACCTGTGTTGGGGCATCAACCTCCTTTACCCCAGGAAAACAGGGCCATGGTAAGGATTTCTCAACCTATAGAAGCACCTTCTGATCAGAATATGGTCCAGGTAGTTTCATACCGAGAAGATTTAGACAATACAAGAGGGGGTTTGACAAAAATGCATATTCTCTGGAGGGATAAATTCCATGGATGGTTCCTAAAGATATGCGAGAGCCCTCATACATAGCCCAACCAACGAAAAACCACTACTTGGTCGATGAAAATATGCTTATGTTCATGGAAAACTAGAACTACAAACCTAGGGTATATCCTCTAGAATAGGACAATCGATGGGGGCTCCACAAGCTTCTCCACGACTTGTAGGACCATGCTATGAATGCCGCGGTGATCATTGGGCAAGGACTTGTCCACACAAAGGAGAACAAATCAAACTTTTTGGGTTCTATAGAGAGGTGTACAAATGACCATCTCATTCCACATTGTCCAAAAAACCCTGATAACAAAGTGAAAGCAACCATGAACAATATCATAATCGTGCCAAGCTCAAGTGGATCAGAAATAGAACCACCCATTTCGATTAACGCGGTAAAGACAGCACGAGCACCTGAGTCAAGGAACACCCCAGCTAGCCAAACCGAGATAGAAAATTTCTCTGTTAGAATCCCTAAGAAATCCTGGAAGGCAAAACGAGACAAGATAAAAGCCAAAATAGAGAAATAAAAAACGGCTTTGGAAACCAAATTACTGCAAACAAAGGAACAGTTGAGGATGGAAATAGACCTTAAGGAAAAAGGCAATGTAGCAAAAACATCAGTAATACCATCGAGATGATATGTCTTGGTGGACAAGGTCTTTAAACCCTTGGATGCGATCTTAAAAGCTTATGATGCTAGGTTAAAGCCTAACAAAACCCAAGAGGATAGGTGGCTAACATACCCTCACCCGGGGTATTGAAAAGAGAGGTTAACACTAGTCCTGTAATTGGACATTTAACTGTCCTGAGACACTAAAGTGTCCTATTGTCCTACCAAGTTTCAGCAATTTATTTAGAAAAAAATTTCCTACACCTTGCATCTACCATAGATTGGTTATGAGGGAAAGAAAACCTTGGATTTTTCTCCATGCCAAGATACAATCCCTATGGAGAGAATTACAGTAAGTTCTAAGCTATGTATTTTAGTAAAATTTCAAGTTGTTTTGCCCCAAAAAAATCATAAACTTCTTATATCTTTTTGTAGAGATGGCCTTTTTTATGTTTATAAAAGTCAAGTGTTTGTACTTAGTGCTACAAAACAATAGAATGCCCTTCAAAGACTAGTTTCCATGTCACATGGAAGTTATAGACATAATTTCATGCTTGAGCATTTGTTGAATAAGAACATAATTTTGGTCTTCCAAAGGTCCCTTGTGGAATTGGGACTATTCTAGCGTATTTTGACAACTACAAATGACTTGATATGTTAAAACCAAAAAAGTACGTATTTTTCGTCTCCCTAACTTAGTTAAATCTCATTGCTTGAACTCTATCAAGAAATTTTATCATGCAAAAACTCTAGAAAATCTTGAGTTCTCCATAATAACATTGAAACCAAGGTTTTAGGCACCCCAATTGTGTCTGTACCATGTACTTTGATACTTTTAGTGGATCTATGTGGAAAGTTTGATATTATTCAAGGTTTTGAACACTTATGTCTCAAGAATGAAAATATCAATGTTTTCTCGTACGGAGTTTTGAATATTTTAAATAATCCAATAATTGTTGCATAACAAATCCCTTCTCCTTGCCACATTGATGCAAATTTATATTTTTAAAAGACCCTCTAACTGATATATTTAATGATATCAAGAGGGTTTTCTTAAATACACCATCTAATGCAAGTAGCATTTAATTTAAATTTATGAAAAAAGGACACTTGAGTATCCTCTTTTGGTACCAAACTAGTGTTAAAGGTGTGCAAGGAGGTCATCCAAGCTGCTCAAGCGCTTATGGAGCAACGAATCTTCACAGCTCCAAAAATTGAGGTGTTAATCCGTGAAAAAATCCAAGAGTTAAAGTAGCGAGGGATCAAAGACGTAGACCAAAAATATTCTTAAAAGTAAATACCCTTGGATACGAGGATGTCAGCAGCCAATACAACAAATGGAATGTATTCGCAAGAACCTGTGCCAATTCTTGAGGTGGAAGAACAATTTCCACAGGATTTGTGGAAACATATCCAAAACAGAAAAGATAGAAGTGCAACACTTCAATCAGCCCCTATCACGGAGATCCACCTCAAGCATGAGGTATGGAGATATCGAAAGACAACAAGCCTCAATTGTTGAAGACGTTACCTTCATTTATTGTCAACCATGAAACTAGATCAGAGGTAAAGAAACTACCATCCCAATGGAAGGCTAATCCTAAGATGATGGATACCAAAACTCTTCATGAGCTGATGTCGTCCCCTATCCGTTGTACGCTAACTCTATCTGAGTTACTACAAATAAGACGTCATCTTTGGGAAGAGATGGATTTTTTTTTGGAGAAAATAGGGATGTTGATTCCGCCACCAAATGTTACTTCAAAAACATCATATTATTAGATAAATCTATGATAGTATCCACAATGTCCCATGAATGCTTGAACCTCCCTAATATTCATAGGTATGGAAATTCCAGCAATCGCTACCACCTTTTCCATATCTATTGTAATGCCATTTTTTGAGAGAATGTGAAAGTGAGCGTACTTTGTAGTTCTATTCTATGAGCACTCTATTGTTTCAATATGTTGTGTCTCCCTTGTGTGAAGTGGCATTATTGTTCGGAGCATACCAACGTGCTCATTCATGAAACCTCTTCCATTCTGAGTAATTTTCTTGCGATGAAGTTGTGTTTTTAGACGTGTCTATCTACAAGCTATTTTCATTCCTTACAGTTCACACACATCAAAACTGGTTTTTAACCATAGAAGTAGATAGATCATGTTCTAAGGAAGTTATATAGTGTTTCAAAGGCCGAAATTAATCAACCTCAAATAGGATGTTTTTCGGTGTGATTTTGTCCAAGTGTTAGAAATGACTTTTGAGCACATGAGGATGATCGAAGGATAATATGCACACCCTAGGTAGTAGGTTTTGATGCATTTGGATCATTGTAGCTATAAAAATTCATCATATTAGGCTTGTGGTAAGAAGGTTAGTTTTTGGTGTTTGACACACGTCTAACACCGATCTAGGTGAGAGTACACTAGACATGGTTTTTATAAGAGATTAGATATCTCTTGTAGCCTCCATGCACTAGTCGGGTCAGCTACGTCCCACGGATTGACATTTTATGTATGTGGTTCTTGCTTTACTAGCATAAATATGGTGACGCTTAGTAGTCGACCAATATTTTGGCGCCGTTGTTGGGGACAAGGCAACCTAGACTAGAGAGAAATCCAAAGCATTCACTAAAAATTCCATTACTTCCTTTAGTCTCAAGTAGAGTAAAACACTTTTTGCCTTTATCAGGTGCTTGAGAGTAGGGATACTCGGTAAGGACCTCGGTAGCGTTAGGTTAGCTGGTAGAATTGGATGAAGGGTTCTCAAAACTTAGTTGGAAAGAATAACACCTAGATAGAGTTAGAGACATGGTACTAGAAGTTGAGTTTTTTCCACATACTGCACTCTTTTTTATGTTCAGTAGGAGTAGGGTAAGTAGAAACAGTCAGGATAGAATATGATCTAAGGTGCTCTAAAAAACACCAAAAATTTGTCAAAGTTATCTTTGGCATGTCAAAGATAAATTGGGGCTATTTGGGGTTAAACTTGGGAAAATGAACTTGCAAGGTGATAGACCAACTTGATTTGACCCTCCCTATTGATTTTGAAATAGTTTGAACCACTAGAGAACTTGTTTGGCTCAAATTTGGTAAAAACTGCCATTTGTGAAATTCAGGAAACTAAAGTCATTTTCTGGCCAAACATTGAAACCAGAGCATGGGGTAAGCTTTAAACATTGGGGAAAAGAAAACTGTAAAAAAAATTTGCAAAAAGATCAGAATGTGAAGAGTTTTATCTTTGGCGCGCCAGAGATAGATTTTCTATCAGGGGGTGATTTTGGCAAAATTTTCATTAAGAAAGCCTCATTAGAAAATTATAGAGATATTGAGAAAGTTTGAAGCTGTGGAAAGGCTAGAAACACCAAATAGTTGAACGCACCAAATAGTTGGAAACCTTTAGAACGTGACAAAAAGGGGTGGTAAAACACTTACAGGCCATCCAAACTTTGTGAAACTCAGGAGAGAGACTAAAAATTACATTTAAAAATCCAAGAAAATTATTTTGGGCCAAAACCTCTTGAAATAGGGATATTTTATCTTTCATGTGCGAAAGATAGCAAACCAGAAGGGTGATTTTGTGGATTTGACACCAGGGTTATCTTTGTCTGATCATAGAAACTCCATTCAAGTGGTCAAAGTCAAATTTCCTCTCACAAAAAGGGTGTATCCATCTTTGGTGTGCCTAAGATAGCTTGCACTTGTTAACAAGGTTTTGGCTCATTGAGTGGACAGTGATTAGTGATAGGAATTGTCAAATACTTTATGAATTTAGAATAACAATTGTGGAATCACATACGGTTTGAAGTGCCAGCGTGTATAGGAAATCAAGTCTTGGCTAAAGAGGGCTAGCTGTGGCTCAAAAGAACTGTGTCTGAACCAAAGAGCATCTTTACAGGTTTGAAGTATTTGTTAATTGCTTGTGTCCATTTATGAGCTTGAGATCTGGTAGGGTGCTAGGTAATCTCGTCACATTGGGAGAAAAATTTGAGTAGGGCTTCCATCAGAGAGAACGTAAACCAAAGGAGACATTTAGAGACTATAGCGTAAGAAGTGCTAGACACTTATTCCAACTCTAGTTCCGAGATGTATTCTTTTTTTACCCAATCGAGGATTGGAACCTCACTCAGGTTCAAGCACATTCTGAACTTTTAAAAGGCTAACAAGCACGAGGCTCATATTTACTTGGATCCTAATGAGGCATATGTTATGAGGGTAGATGACCATATTGTTGAGGTCAAAGAGGAGGTCAAAGCAAACAAGAAAGATATCTTCTACATGGACCGAAATGGGGTGCAATAACTAAGAATACAAAATCCTAACATTGTAGATAGATGGAGATTGGAAGTTGACACTCTGATTCCAAACATGACCGTGAAGGAAGGACCACCAGTGCTGGAATTAGAATGATATGACTTGATATACACCAAACCTCTAAAGTGTATACCTACCAACTGCAGGGGTAAATCCCCATGTGGATGGTAAGGCCAAGCACCCACTCACTATACTTATTCATTATGTACATAATAGAATAAGGGGACTCACATATTTGACAGTGAGTTTTAGCCCCTGCAAACATAAGGTCTCCTCTTCTCCTCTCTTTGCTATTGTTGTACACACTCACACACGCCCTTGCTTGTGCACTTGAACTGGTATCAGAGCTCATGGAAAATGTGGAGAGCACGAGGACATTGTGGTGGAGATTGCGATGAAGCTGTGAAAGTTTTAGCACTGTTTGGGCACAAAACTTTGGCTAAGAAAAAGATCAATTTTCAACTTGATTCCAATGTCCTAACCAAATCGTCGTGGTCCCGTTGAAAGTTCTTCCAAATTTGGCACTGATTTTGTTGTACGTCTGGCAGACTGCCTGCACGTCTAGTGTACATAGTTGCAGATTTTTAAAGATCTATTTTGACCTATAAAAACATCCCATTTAGGTCCATTCCCACTATATCCTATCCATTTTTTCAAGATCTACAACTTTGCAGAAGGAAGTTTTTGCAAATTTTGAATGGTTTGCAGAAAATGGGCTGACCGGATGCAGGATGTTTGGAAGTTGAAGTTTATGTATGCCTATAGCGGTGATTTGCTACATTCGAAGAGCTCATATTGAGCTTTGTCATTCTCTTGTTTTGTGCATTGATGTTTTTCTCTCACTGAAGAGAGTGTGGGTTGAGATTTTCCACAAATTTAAGCGTATATTACTGAAAACACTTCGTGCATGTATGCATTCTTGTGGACTCTCAAGATTCAAGAGTGGATCATCATAGGTTATGTGCATTGACTTATGCGATTAAGCAGATTTTGAGAGTGTGGTGCATGGATTTGCAGAGAGTTTTGCAATAATTTATGGCATGATTGTGAGTTGAATTTTCAACTAATTTAAATGCTCATTTGATACACATTTGGTGCATTCTTGATGCTCGTTTATATTGTGCTCTGGATGCAAATGATGTGCGCTTTTCGGTGGGGGGATATTCTTTGCCTTACAATGGCATATGTGGGCTGATTTACAGTTGTTTTGAGCATCAATTTTGTGCCATTTTTTGGTTGGTTTGCATCCAAGTTTATGCTAGTATATGCCTCGCTTGCAGAGTACGGTTGATACACTTTGTGCTTCGGATTACAAGATTGTGTTCCAGGTTTAGGGAGTTGAGACTTTGGGGCATCTCATGTATGCTTGAGTGCGGATTTTGCACATTATTTTCTCATGGTTTTGATCATGTTTATGGCATGTATGATTATTATGGTTAAGACTTTGGGCCATCTTATGTATGCTTGAGTGCGGATTTTGCACATGCTTTGCTCATGGTTTTGAGCATGTTTATGGCATGTATGATTATTATAGTTAGATAGCCAAATACTGTCAAAACTCTACCTGATTTTCTTGGAAATTATATTTGTTTATGCACATGGTTTGCAGTTGTGTTTTGATTGCATTTGGCACTTAGTGGTTGCTTTGCCATAGTGTTTTGGCATCGCATTGTGAGAGAGTTTGCTCACCAAATTCTGTAATTTGACGTGTATACAGTTATCTCTTCAAGAGCGAGATTTATTGATGATAGATTCATTGATTAGCACATAGTGCTCTTGGATTAGAGAGAGTTTTTTGGCATCTTTTGAGAGGTATTACTCACTTGTTTTGTTTTATTGATCACCATATTGTTTACAGTTCTCTTGGACAACTTATTGTATTTTGATAGTACTTGGTGTGTGAGTTAGCCAAGCTCTGGCTATTGTCATACTTGTGATGGCCTTGTACAGGTTTTGTACGGGTTTTTTTTTCTCTCACAGCCACATTGGCCTTTACGTGCGACGTTGCTGAGGTAAACTCCCATGTGGCTGGTTAGGCCAAGCGCCCGGCCACTATAATTATTTATTATGTACATAATAGAATAAGAGGGCTCACATATTGAGAGTGACTTTTTTCCATTGTAAACACAAGGTCTCCTCTTCTCCTCTCTTCTTCGTTGATGGTAGATTCATCTGTTACCACATAGTGCTCTTGGATTTGAGCGAGTTTTTTGGCATCATTTGAGTGGTCTTACTCACTTGTTTTGTTATATTGATCGCCATATTTTTTACAATTCTCTTAGACACGTTATGCTAGCTTTTGTTGTATTTTGACAGTCCTTGGTGTGTGAGAGTTAGACGAGCTTTGGCTATCGTCAGTTCATCTATTTGTGCTTGATCTTGTCAAAGGTTATCGCCATGGATTTGGCATGTACATAACTGTTAGGGTTTATTCTTTTCCATATGAATTTGATGGTTCAAACTTTGAGCATTGGAAAGTAGGTATGCATGATCATTGACTCAGTTGGGCCAAGTGTTTCCACTACATGGCATGGATGCTAGGCTAGATTCTATGATTGATGATGAGTGATAGGACTTGGATGAACTTGCACGTTTGATGATCATGTTACACCTTGGTGAGTCTGTCTATCGCATTGGTTTGGATGCATGTACAACTAGATATTTGTGTCAAAAGAAGCATTGCACAATCTTTGGCCATAAATCTCTGATTGTACATGCATCCAACCCAATGTGATAGATAGACTCTCCAAGGTGTAACATGATCATCAAACGTGCAAGTTCATCCAAGTCCTATCACTCATCATCAATCATAGAATCTAGCCTAGCATCCATGCCATGTAGTGGAAACACTTGGCCCAACTGAGTCAATGATCATGCATACCTACTTTCCAATGCTCAAAGTTTGAACCATCAAATTCATATGGAAAAGAATAAACCCTAACAGTTATGTACATGCCAAATCCATGGCGATAACCTTTGACAAGATCAAGCACAAATAGATGAACTGACGATAGCCAAAGCTCGTCTAACTCTCACACACCAAGGACTGTCAAAATACAACAAAAGCTAGCATAACCTGTCTAAGAGAATTGTAAAAAATATGGTGATCAATATAACAAAACAAGTGAGTAAGACCACTCAAATGATGCCAAAAAACTCGCTCAAATCCAAGAGCACTATGTGGTAACAGATGAATCTACCATCAACGAAGAAGAGAGGAGAAGAGGAGACCTTGTGTTTACAATGGAAAAAAGTCACTCTCAATATGTGAGCCCTCTTATTCTATTATGTACATAATAAATAATTATAGTGGCCGGGCGCTTGGCCTAACCAGCCACATGGGAGTTTACCTCAGCAACGTCGCACGTAAAGGCCAATGTGGCTGTGAGAGAAAAAAAAACCCGTACAAAACCTGTACAAGACCATCACAAGTATGACAATAGCCAGAGCTTGGCTAACTCACACACCAAGTACTATCAAAATACAATAAGTTGTCCAAGAGAACTGTAAACAATATGGTGATCAATAAAACAAAACAAGTGAGTAAATGAATCATGCATACCCGCTTTCCAATGCTTAGAGTTTGAACCATCAAACTTTGTATAGAAAATCATAAACTCTGACAATAATGTACATGCCAAATCCATGGTGATAACCTGTGACAAGATCAAGCACAAATCAATGAAGTGACAATAGCCAAGCCCGGCTAACTCACACACCAAGTACTGTCAAAATACAACAAAATCTAGCATAAGCTGTCCAAGAGAACTGTAAAAAACATGGAAATCAATATATTGAAACGAAAGAGTAAGACCACTCAAATGACACCAAAAATATTGCTTTAATCCAAGATCACTATGTGTAGTAACTTATGAATCTAATATCAACAATCTCCCTGCTGAAGAGATTATTGTATACATTTCAAATGACACAATCTAGTGAGAAAACACTCTCTTAATGCGATGCCAAAACCCTATGACAAAGCAACCACTGAGTGCAAAATGAAATCAAAACACGACTGCAAAACATGCGTATAAACAAATAAACTTGCAAGAAAATCAGGCAGAGTTTTGATAGTATTTGGCTATGTAACCATATTAATAACCATACATGCCATAAACATGCTAAAAACCATAAGCAAATCATGTGAAAATTATGTACTCAAGCGTACATGAGCTACCCTAAAGTCTCAACTCCCTAAACTTGGAACACAATCCTGTAATCTGAAGCACAAAGCGTATCAACAGCACTCTACAAGCGAGGCGTATACTAGCATAAACTTGGATGCAAACCAACCAAAATATGGCACAAATGCTCCAAATAGCTAAAAATCAGCCCACATATGCCATTGCAAGGCGAAGAGTATCCCCCGTCCAAAAAGTGCACATCATGTGCATTTACATGGCAATATAAACAAGCATCAAGCATGCACCAAATGTGTATCAAATGAGCATATGAATTAGCTGAAAATTCAACTCACAATCATTTCAAAAATTCTTGCAAAACTCTCTGCAAATCCATGCACCACACTCTCAAAATCTGCTTAATCACATAAGTGAAAAGTGTTTTCAACATATGCGCTTAAATTTGTTGAAAATCTCAACCCACACTCTCTTCACTGAGAAAAAAACATCAATGCACAAACAAGAGAATGACAAAGCTCAATTTGAGCTCTTTGAATGTAGCAAATCACCACAATAAGCATACATAGTCTTCAACTTCCCGAACACCCTACATCCGGTCAGCCCATTTCTCTCAAACCGTTCAAAATTTGTAAAAACTTCCTTCTGCAAAGTTGTAGATCTTGAAAAAATGGTTTGGACGCAGGGAGAATGGACCTTAAATGGGCTATTTCTACATGTCAAAATAGATCTATAAAAATCTACATATGTGTACACTAGACGTGCCAAGGCAGTCTACCAAATGTACAACAAAATCAGTGCCAAATCTGGAAAAACTTTCAAACTAGAAAGTTGTAGACCACGACGTTTTTGGCTAGGCCATGAAATCAAGCTGAAAATTTATCTTTTTCTTAGTTAAAATTCTGTTCCAAAACAGTGCTAAAAATTTGTTAGCTTCATCATAATATCCACCACAATGTCGCCGTGCTCTCTGCATTTTTCATGAGCTTTGATACCAGTTGAAGTGCGCAAGCACGAGCGTGTGTGAGTGTGTGAGTGTGTGCAACAATGGAGAAGAGAGGAGAAGAGGAGACCTTGTGTTTGCAGGGGCTAAAGCTCAAAGTGCATCAACCGCACTCTACAAGCGAGGCATATTCTAGCATAACCTGGATGCAAACCAACCAAAATATGGCACAAAGTGATGCTCAAAACAGATGAAAAAAATATGCAAGTGCAAGGCAAAGAATATCATCCATCGAAAAGAGTACATCATGTGCATCCACATGGCAATATAAACGAGCATCAAATTAGCTAAAAATTCATCTCACAATCATGTCAAAAATGCTTTGAAACTCTTTGTAATTACATACACCATACTATTAAAATCTACTTAATCGCATAAGTCAATGCACATAACCTGTGATGATCCACTCTCAAATCCTAAGAGTCCATAAGAATTCATACATCCACAAAGTGTTCTCAACATATGCGCTTAAATTAGTTGAAAATCTTAACCCACACTCTCTTCACTGAGAGAAAAACATCAATGAGCAAAACAAGAGAATGACAAAGCTCAATCTAAACTCTCCAAATGTAGAAAATCACCACAATAGACATACATAATCTTCAAATTTTCAAACACCCTGCATCTGATCAGTCCATATCTCTCAAACCGTTCAAAATTTGTAGAAACTTTCTTTTGCAAAGTTATAGCTCTTGAAAATACAGTCAAGGGTAGATGGAAATGGACTTGAAATGGGATTTTTCTACAAATCAAAATAGATCTATAAAAATATGCAGTTGTGTACCCTAGACGTACTGGCAGTCTGCCAAACGTACATCGAATCAGTGCTAAATTTGGACAAACTTTCAACTAGAAAGTTGTAGACCACGACATTTCCAGTTGGGTGTGGGGGGAATCAAGCTGAAAATAAATCTTTTTCTGAGCCAACATTCAGTTGCAAAATAGTGCTGAAAATTTCACAACTTCACCAAAATCTTGGCCACAATGTCCTCATGCTCTTCGCATCTGCCACGAGCTTTGGTACCAGTTAAAGTGCGCAAGTGGCAATGTGTGTGTAGCAATGGAGAAGAGAGGAGAAGAGGATACCTTGTGTTTAATGGGACTTAAACTCACTCGCAATATGTGAGCCCACTTATTCTATTATGTACATAATGAATAAGTATAGTGGGCGGGCGCTTGGCCTAACCAGCCACATGGAGCTTTACCCCAACAAAGACCTTGTATTTGCAAGGGCTAAAACTCACTCTCAACATGTGAGCCCCCTTATTCTATTATGTACATAATGAATATGTATAGTGGGTGGGCGCTTGGCCTAACCATCCACATGGGGCTTTATCCCAACAACCTCCCATGTAAAGGCTAATGTGGTTGTGAAAGAGAAAAGAAAACCGTACAAAACCTATACAAGGTCATCACAAGTATGACCTCACCAACACCCACTGGCTCACTGAATTTTTGTGCATCCAGCTCTAATTGTAGAGAAAGTATAGAGCAATCAACACATACTCCTTACCAAAGCTGCACACATCTCACAGATATCTCACCATATGCTTCAAAGTATCCCTATGATCAAGGCCAACGTTAGTCACTACAAATGCACCTATCACAAATGGAATCTTGGGTCTTGAGATAAATCTCGTATATGAGACTCCTAAATGTTTATACAATCCTGGAAATCTCTGCCAACCTGACCATCTCAGTCAAATCTAGCTCAGAACTCCACTCATGGAAATCACCCTGACACTCAAACTCCAATCCTTCAAATCCATCCTCATGTCCATCGCATATCACATGTACACCAAGAGAATTTTTTTTTCTTAAACCCTGTGTGAGCAATGCCTAGCTCCAACCACACGCATCAGCCTCTGGCCTAATCATATCTATGAATTACTAAATCACGGCTAAATCCTCAGCACTCAGGACATTCATATCTGTCATCGTATCCACAAATGACATGCCCTACTGCACAACTATCAACACAAATGGCTCAACATGCTTGCAAACTAGAGCATCATGCAACCTATCCACAAAGGAGACATGCCTTATCTCTCTACTCACAAAGATAGTGCCGACTCATATTTGACGTACTCGCATTGCATGAATTGTGCCAACACTAGCACCTCTCACTATGAGTAGGTGTCCATGAGGCAGTCTAAAACTATGCTCGTCCAGCACTATCTGGCATCTGTTATCTTGTTAACTGATGCACAGAGATCAAGCTCTTCGTGAAACCTGGCACATGGAATACATCTCACAACACGTATGATGCACCACTTGCCAACAATAGTCTGGCATCTCCTACACCAGCTATTTTGTACACTGAATCACTCACGACTTGGTGTGCCATGAAATCTATTACTGACGTCTAGTATCCAATGCAAACATAATGTGTCGTCAAAAACCAAAAAAAAGAAAGTCAGGAGTAAACATGGAAGCAAAGTTGACATCTCTGTCATGCATAGCCACATACACTACATCTACTCCTACATAATCCAAAGTGATTGCATCCCTCTTGTGCAGTCTCCTGTGCTATCTCATCCATAAAAAACAATGCCTATGTACAATGCCCTTTATGAACACAATGCCAACACACAACACTTTTGTGTTTGCAAGATCATCCTTTGATTGTAGGCATCTCTCTAGACTCATTTGTGTCAAAAGAATTGCACAATCTTTGCCATAAATCTCTAGCTGTACATGCATACAAACCAATGTGATAGACAAACTCACCAAGGTGTAACATGATCATCTAACATGCATGCTCATCCAAGTCCTCCCACTCATTATCAATCATAGACTCTGGCCTAGCATCCATGCCCTGTAGTAGTGGCAACACTTGGACCAACTCAGTCAATGCATCATGCATACCTGCTTTCCAATGCTCAAAGTTGAACCATCAAACTTTATATGGAAAAGCATAAACCTTGACAATGGTGTACATGCCAAATCCATGGAGATAACTTGTGACAAGATCAAGCACAAATTGAGTCTGGAGAGATGACTACAATAAAAGGACGATCTTGCAAACACAAAAATGTTGTGTGTTGGCATTGTGGTCATACAAGGCATGTATGTAGTCCTTGTTTTCAGATAATGAGACATTTCAAGAGACATCACAAGAGGGATTCTATCACTTTGGACAATGTGGGAGCAGATGTAGCATATGTGGCTATGTATGAAGGAGATGTCATACTATTGTTTTCAAGTGGTGCATCATACGTGTTGTAAGATGTACGCCATTTTCCAAGTTTGACAAAGTGCTTGATCTATGTGAGTTAGTTATGAGATAGCAGATGCTAGGTAGTACTAGACGAGCATAGTTCTAGATTGCATCATGGATAGCTAGTTGTAGTGAGAGATGCTAGTGTTGGCACGATTCATGTGTTGTGAGCATGTCACATACAAGATGACACTATCTTTGTGAGTAAAATCCATGCAAAGAAATAAGGCATGTCTCCTTTGCGGATAGGTTACATGATGCTCTAGTTTGTGAGTATGTTGAGCTAGTTGTGCAGATAGTTTGTGCAACAAGAAATGTCATTCATGGGTACAATGATGGATATGGATGGCTTGAGTGCTAAGAATCTAGCCATGATTCAGTCATTCATGAATATTCTTAGGCCTGAGGCTGATGCATGTGACTTGGATCTAGGCATTGCTCTTTTCATACAAGGTTCAGGACAGAGAGATGCTCTTGGTGCACATGTGACATGCTATGGATACGAGGATGGATTCCAAGGATTAGAGTTTGAGTGTCAATGTAATGAAAATGGCCTATGAACTTTGAGAATGATGGAATTATGAGAATTAAAGTGAGCATTTTTGTGAGATCACTTTGAGAACATAGAGGGTGAACTTAATTGATGGTAGCAACATAAGCATAGTACTTAATTAACTTGGCATGAATAATCCTTTTGCAAGAGAGAGAGTATTAGAGAACATGACAATTATTGAGGACTAGGTTTACTTGGAGCCGGTCCCCCCTCCAAAAGGCGATTGTATTATAGATTCTTCCATCAAGGGAGACTTGGTACAATGCAATCTTTGTGTTCCTTGTGACCTTGGTGATGCTATGAAGATGGAAAGCTTCATAGATCCAAGCATAACATAAAATTTTCAAAAACAATTAACTATCCCAAGACTTATTCCCACGACCTTAAACACCTTCGAAGGTCGAGAGCTAGCAGGGAAGGAATGAGGGTAGGGAACAAGAAGAAGAATCATTCATAGGAGAAAGAAATAGCTCCACACTTATCTCATCACTCATCTTGCTTAGCATAGCATAATAGCATAGTAATGAAGATGAAGAAGATGGCAAGCTTAAGCATTGCAGCATGGCTCTTGGTTGGATTTGCATTCCATAGCCAAGAGTGTTGGTGTAGGCTCTCCACTTCTCAACAAGCTTGTAGAAGGAGATGGAGCTCTTGCACTTTGCACTTCACATAATGAGAGAGAGAGTGTGTGTGTGTGTGTGTGGGAGAGTGTACCCCCCTCTCAAGCTTGGTTCACCTCTCTCTCTCTCTCTCTCTCTCTCTCTCTCTCCTCTCTCTCTCTCTCTCTCTCTCTCTCTCTCTCTCTCTCTCTCTCTCTCTCTCTCTCTGGTATTATTTAATTATATCATTTGGACATGTGTCCTCCTTTTCCTCTTTGAGAGAAAGAAATTAATTTTTTATTTTTATGCATCTAAATTCTCATTCGACCCCTTAAAATACTATCCAATAGGATTCAAGAACATCATGAGGGCCTGAAAGTTCAGGGGAACTGAACATGCTCATCACCACCCAGCCATGCCCTATATAGGCCCTTGGCCTTCTAAATATAGGGACCCCCTTGACTGCATGTCCATCCTGGCCCTTGGCCCGGACTGGTCCTACCCTTGTCCTGACATTACTCCCCCCTTGGAGAAGTGTTTTCGTCCACGAAAACACAAGTGATGGTATCTTCATAAGAACACTAATGTTTTCTAACGTAACATCCCACATCGATCCATCGGTTCATTTGAGCGGAATCCGGTTCAGTAGGAGGTTCAATGAAACCAAGAGTAACATCTTGATTTTCTACATTGTTGTCCATTTGTAACCATCTGATGGTACCGGTTCCTATCCAGACGTAGTGTGTAGACTCCATTTAGAACGCTCATGGGCATGGTAAACGAGTTTATCACAACAAAGGTGTACCAGAAAGAGTACCTCTTGTCACTTTCCATGAAAGTAGCTTGCTGACATAACTCATCAACCAATTTTAAGTCCTTGACTTGGTCCCAATTTTCATCATCAGTAAACAACCCCACCCTAACGAATGTTCAAGGTTGAGAACCTGAGTTATACATGAAGAGACTACCTAGTCGCAACATGCGTTAACTGATAGTAAGTAAACTCCAAAAAGAGCAATAAATGCCTATAAATTTGATATCTTGGTGCTAATGTACGCACTTTGCATATCCTTTAGCCTAAGATTACACTTTTTAATTTGTCAATCCCCTTGGATACTGACAGTCCTGAGGTGTGTTTCCCCCACGATTTACAGATAGTCTTCCCAGACGAATGGTAAACGAGAAATCACAATAGCGTATAACATTGTTGAGGAATCAACAATGTGCAAAATAACCATCATGGTTAACTTAATAAATCTACAAACACCCAAACCGAGCCATGGCCTCTATTGGTGATTAGTAGACTCAAAAGTAATCTCATAGAGATAGTGCACATAGAGTGCAAAATGCTTCATAAGAAACAACCTGAGGAATATGCATGCCATTCCAAATCAGCCTTTGCTAAACACTAGGGCCCATAACACCTAGTGTGCATGCATTTAGCAAAAACTAACCCAAACCTGTATATCCATAATGATCCTTGCCAATACTTATGGCAAATGTGATGCACCTAGCACACATTAAAGAGGAATGTAAATAGTTTTGAAAAGAAACTAAATACTTTCAATTGCAATCTTTTTGCAAGCCTTGTGGAAACTTATGAACCATAAACAGTGATCACTTCTAGATACAAACAATGAAACTTTTTCATTAACAATTTAGAGCCTTGCTATATGTATAAACAATCATCTGTCATGTTGTTTAGCAGTACTTGTACCTGGACAAGTCATTCTAGGTATCCGACAATTTCTGGCCACGAAATTGCTCCTGATACGTCGTGCTAAAAATGGTCTAGAAAACAAATGTGACCAGCACCTAGGGACTTTGTCGTGACATGGAATTGAAATAATGGCGCCAATGTCAGTCGAGAGACCCATATTCTCCACATGTGGAATATGTCTTATGTGAGGATGTATAAAAAAGAACATCCGTCAAGTACAAGATATACTTGTGTGTGGAGATAAATCTGAACACTCTATGACAAGAGTGAGAGGGACCCTCATTCGTCGCTCCACACTGGCTAAACCGAACTCCTTGAGTTCCTAGACCATGTTGTATCCCATGTGACAACATGTGCCAAATTGAATCCTACAAGTGGATATATAACAACGTAATGTACTTTGGAGACTACAGTCCCAAATACTTGTTTTGACATGCCCTTGGCATGGACGTGTAACATTCAAGCGTACTTATACGTCTTGAAAAACCATGCAAAGCATACTAAAAATGGAATAACACCAAATCAATAGATGCGTATCTGGAGATTTGAACGTAATGTTCACTTACCCGTATTCAAATGGAGAGGAGCATGTCCCCTACCTGAAGGAACAGGCAGCCTTGCACACGATCCATAACCCTCGACCTCTTTATCATTTTCTAAGAAGCCATGCCCGCACAGTTTAGGATATACGGCCGCCTGGTACATAATGAAATAACCTGCAATATGAAATAACCTGCAAACACATTGCCTATTCCTTCCCAATTTTGTATGCTCATAGCATATGCCAAACGTGGCCAGCTTCAATACAAAATGTATAAATTGAAGCCTTGCTTCACATAATTATTTATGGAGTTCCTGAGAGCTCATAGCTAATGGATACTCCTACTAATAGACCAATGTCATATAGCAAAAGAAAGTCGACCTTGTCGATCAATTTCAATTGTAATTAGCCAGTACTATGGGGGCAAGCATCTTCTGTGAGCTTCTAGAAACAGTGACAAGGAGTCGGCCATGCCCAAAAACTTGCCTCCTGCATCTAGTCAAGCAATAGAATGTGCCAATCTCCTTGAGATTCCAAAACATTGGAAAGCTGCTATGCTTTTGCAGCAAAATTGAACCGCCGAGAAGTCGTGGTTGGGAGTCAAGCCGTGACAATGTATGCAACAAAATTTAATGCTTCAGATAACTATCACAAGTCGTGCTTGTGCTTGGAGTGCAGAAGATGCACTTTCTCTGATGCATGCGAGAGCTATGCAATAGAGGTAATACT
The DNA here is from genome assembly GCF_014529385.1 of Adiantum capillus-veneris. Classification (NCBI taxonomy): domain Eukaryota; kingdom Viridiplantae; phylum Streptophyta; class Polypodiopsida; order Polypodiales; family Pteridaceae; genus Adiantum; species Adiantum capillus-veneris. The sequence goes on along the minus strand of NC_140940.1, from coordinate 52,792,394 downwards.
TCCTCTATCTCAAGAATATGCTTCCTAAGCAATGCACAGCCTTGCTGTTTACAGAATCAAGTTGTACTTGTGTAAGGGGAAATTCTTGCTGGGTGCAGACGCCTTGGACAACCCATACGTGCACGCCAATATGAGAACCACATGATTGGCACAAGCCGTACGTCGGGGACGGGATGCAACATGTGCTTGAGGAAAATAACAAAGAAAATTGAAATTTATTGCTTACCGCATAAATGCCCCAATGCAACTTGTTTTGGCGACCTCATGTCAGAGATATTCAAACTTGCATGATCATGCAAGACTCCAACATGACTGAAATTGTTTGCCGTTGCATAAAAAAGTAGTGCAAACTCTCATCAACCGAACACAACCCGCCTAATTTCCAAGACATGTCGTGCATGCCGGATCATGCTGATGATCAACATTGATTTCCACCGTGACCTTGCACAAGGAGTAAGTTGTGCAAGGTCGTAAAGAACTCCTGTACTGTTGCTCAGCCTCAATTATCATGTACTATTGCTCAGTCTCAATTATGGTTCTCTTCTTGAAACCTTGCTCCCTTGGAGCATCCTGATAACAAGGTAGTGGTCGATTTTCCCTTGGAAACTATTCGAACACTTTGTGGTGCCATGCCATGTATGTGACTAAGACGGGTACGACTGTGGCCTCTGAATTTTTTCTGCATCCGTAGTTGTGCACATGTCAGGCGATGCGAACGCTACGACTGCGGGGTGCGATGCGAACACTGCGGCTGCGGGGTGTGTGCCTCTGGTGGGCATGCACTCTTGGAACATTAACAAAGTGGCCACCTTGTGACCATGGGCGGCCCCAAGTGGAAAATGAAAGAAAAAATAACGCAAACAGTCATGGTGGCCTCAGCGAGTAGCTGCGCAGAGACTACAGACGAGTTAAACCGCCGTGTGATGCTCGGTGGCCTACGGCCCTATGACATGAATCAATTGGCACAACGGCGCACACCTGTCAATCCAGCCCTCGTTGCAATCGATGCAGGGTGGAATTCCTTCCCTCATCGTTGCAAGCAACCTTGCACACGGGCCGTAACCCTCGACCTCTTTGTCGTTTGCTAAGCGGTCATGCCCGCAAAGTTTTGTTGTGGTATCTTCTTCTCCTCCTGCAAGACACGCAAAAGCTCCCCAATCTTGAGGACCACTCCCTCCATAATCATGAGAGAGAGAGAGAGAGTGAAGACAGAGATGTACTCCACCATGCAAGGCCATCTTCCCCCTTTCTCCATAGATCTCCCCTCCACCGAGCTCCAATACCAGTGAAAGGACAGGGGAACTGAACATGCTCATCACCACCCAGCCATGCCCTATATAGGCCCTTGGCCTTCTAAATATAGGGACCCCCTTGACTGCATGTCCATCCTGGCCCTTGGCCCGGACTGGTCCTACCCTTGTCCTTACAAGGCCACATGTGAAGGATTTGACATGTGTCTTTTATGCTTCTTAAGTCATTTGGTTTGGATTGAACACTTCAAGCACCTAGTCCTTTAAGCATGGAAACCTTTTATGCCTCTTGAGAGTTTATCTTTGAATTGAACACTTCAAGAACATTAGTCATTTAAACATAAAAATCATCTCAAGCTTTGGGCAAGGTTCCCATAAACAGTTTAAGCAATTTAGTTAGCAAGCCGCCCGACAAGTACCTCATACTTGGGTAGGATTCCCACCTCAAGGTCAGCCCTAGCTTGCCTAAGGCCTAAGGTCAAGGAACTTCTTAACACTAAATTTTTGAGGTCTTTAATGAAGCTAAGTCTAAGGTCTTTTAAACTCCATTAGGTGAACTTTGTTCTTTGATAGACTACCTCCTTTTGGACCCCTATTGAGATGTAATTATCTCTCCTCTTGGTCCCTTCCTGAGGTAAATCTAGAAGCACTTACTGCACATTGATCTTTGGTAGACCATCTCCTTTTGGACCCCTATTGAGATGTAACCATTTCTCCTTTTGGTCCCTTGTTGAGATAGGTTTATAAGCACATATATATAGCCTAACTCTTGTTCCCCTTTTATCTTCCCATATTATCTTCCCATATTAAATGATCAGTTTAATATGACAAAAACATTTGGTAAATTTAGATATTATATTTTATGACATTATCTCTTTCTTGAAATCACAGTTGTGCTCGACTATGAGGTAGAGAAGATAAAGCCTAGTCATTAGTCCATGTTTCTTAGTGGGTAGAGGATCTCTTTTCACCCTAGGACATCATTCCAGAATGGATGACTAATCCATTTGGGGGAATCCCCATCCCCAAGCAAGTACTTCCAAGCAAACAAAAAACCGAGTGAGATAGGTAAGATAAGCGAACTTGTTGTATCTTAATTTGTTTATAACAAAAGATCCATAATGTTAATTTGTTCGCAAACGTAAATGGAAAATTTACGAGAGGCACTTGAACTAACCTAGCCACCAAAAAACTGACAAAAGAAATTGAATGAAGAACATAACCCCAATCTTCAATAAGATTATGTAGCAAACCCGTTCCATCTTACATTGTTTAAAACAAAATAGTGTTCATTTTTTTACAAACACATATGAAATTTACAAGAAACTATTAATAGAATGCAGTCTCAAAACTTGTGTTGATCTCTCACAAACTAGGGCTTATCATAAGTAGACAAAACACCGCTAGGGCTTATCATAGGGCTGATCTCTCACAAACTAGGGATTATCATAGGGCTTATCATAGGGCTGATCTCTCACAAACTAGGGATTATCATAAGTAGACAAAACACCGCTGCATTTTAAACTACATACCACACAAAGCCTTTACATCTAGAGGCACTTTAACTATTGCTGCACATTTGGCCGCAATCCTCCCAAAGCTTGAAACAGCTTCACCTTCGTTAGGGCTGCTTGGTGCATGAACTCAAGGGCATGAGAGTCCAAACCCAAAATTTGGAGAAACACATAGTAAACATGCTTGCATGGCACATATGTCAACCTCTTGGACTCTCTCTTTTGGAAGTCCTCACATGTACATCTTGGAAAATCAGACAATGTCACAGAGTATGAAACTCCCTTTGCCCTTGACCCCTCTGTGCTAATGTAGAAAACATTTGTTTCATTGCACACAACAATAACCTCTTTAACTAATGTTGCTGCCATGCATTTTCCAATATCAATTCTGGTCTCAAATTCTTTTGTCAGCTTTGAGCGCCATTTAATAACCTTGCCATCCCTATATTTGGGCCGAAAGGCACTCATAACTCTATTTGTTGCTCAAATGCCCGCATTCACAGCTGCACATTCTACCCCATGTTGTTGTTGAAGTACAAATCCATTTGCTTGGAGTTGTTCTGCCTCATGTGGTAGTAGATTTGTACCCTCTGCGACCCTCCAAACCCCTGGTGCAGGTCTGGGTGGCCCCACCACCATGTCATGAATCTTCCATGTGTGCATGTTACTAGCATTGCAGAACCATACATAACCTTCAACAATCCCCCCAGGCTTTGATCCTGACGAGGGATATTTTCTTTGACTCCAAAAGCACGGTGCAGCTACCCCAGAATTAATATTAGGTGAGCCTTGATTAATGAATCGTCCACATCTATCTGTTTGATCTTGAAAAATTCCAAAACATGTCATTTTACGTCCAGGTTCAGTTCTCCTAATTGCCCATACCGTTTTTGCAACAGTCACCTCAGGCCAATACTTTGTTTCCCCTTGTGCACGTGCATACTTTGTTCTACCAATGGGTTCAGTGACTATGACATACTCGGGCCTGTGGCTATCATCCTCTAGCACAACACCAGCATCCACAAAGATTGGTCTCTTTTTCTTTACACTCTTCTCCCTTATATTTGACCTATTCATCTCTGGACTTTGCAAACCCATTTCGTCCATTGAGCAGTGTGTAAGATTGACCAACTTCGTTGCAGCCGAGGCAGTGGATGAATGATGTAAAAATCTTTGCGCAAGGTCTTGTATTCCGGGACCACTACATGTCTTTGCACCTTTAAGGTATGCATTGTACTTAACACTTTGTAGTACAGCCATTGCCATATCTACCCCTGCGGCTTCATATAAACTAATTTTCTCTTTGAAACCAAAGCATGACCGCATGCTAGCATGTTTACTCTCAGACAAGTTAGTGTTTGGCACAAAAATGCCAGACTCATCTTGCATAACAAATCTTCCTCCCCAATGTGAAACTCTGATATCCCACCAAGCCAACCATGTCTCCAAACATGAAGCTTCACCACCCAACAGCATGCCTTGCTCTCCAAAAGCGACGAAGCTCTCCTTTGCAAATATCTGCTTGATTCTCTGATGGTGCATTTCGCCATTTTCGGAATTTAATTTTGTGTTCCTCTTGTGAGGAAGGTTTGATACACTTAGTAGTATGTGAGATCATGGATTGCTCCCAATGAAATACGCAAGAACTTTCCTTAGATGGTACAACCTTGTTGGGACCCCCAAAGTAAACTGTTCTGATTGCTATCCAATTTGCATTAGCCTCATCAGACATGAAACCTCTGAACTCGGGCTTATCAAATCCTTGATCTTGAACCACCTTATTGAGCATCTTCCAAAACTCTACCTGTGCAAACTTATTCTCCACAGTAAACTCACATGTTGCGATTGTCATAAGTTCACGAACAAACGGATCATAAACATGTGCAGACATTGTGGGCCATCCTTGCACATGATCAAAGTGTATTCACATCTGCTCAAGATTTCCACCCGGACGCATTCGATTAACTAGATCAACTCCACTTCCTAGCCCAATTATTGACATCTTGAACACATGTGGTTGCTGGGCATTTCCAAGTTTACCACGGAAGAGAACATCATGTATATATGGATGCCTACTCTTACTCTTCAATTCAAGCACTGCTTCTAAGCCTTTTGCACTTATATTTTTTGATCTTTTGGCGCATTCCAAGCTTCGTTCAATCCTTTGTCTACTTGACAAAGGTGTGATTGTGTACAGAAATTCAACAAACTCACAATCTTCAATATATTTGGTGTTGTCTGCATTTTCCATTACAAGCTTTCACATGATCATATCCTGAGCAGTCATGCGCTCGAGCTGTTTGGCTGTAGTGAATGGTTCTTCAGCAGCACGCGCTTGAAGCACTAATGTTACTTTTTTCTCATTTACTCTTGACCTCCCTTCCGCACAAGGATGTTGATGCTCACCTAGATGCAACACACAACGGGTCCACTTTTGTTTCTCCCTTGGCATACAATAATAAATAACTGCAGGACAGGTTGCCACACACTCTAGCATTTCAGAACAATGATTGAATGTCAAGGTGCCATATTCAGGTGTCAGCATGCCTTTTGGAGATGAATTTGAAATCCGGCCTCGCCAATGAACCTCATTGTAGAGTCCTGTCCTCGAGTAATATGGACAATCAATGTTGACACAACATAAGTGACCCGAGCATCGACTGAACCTAACGACCCCTGCAAAGGTATCACTGTTACATGTGACATATTCAGTCCACATGTGGCTATCATGTCTTTGTTCCATCCCAATCATTCCATTAGCGTGACCTAGAGAGGGCAACTCAAATGCAACATATCCATCATAAAACACATGAAGACTTGAATGATATCTTTAGCTTGTTTCAGGGCCAAGTACAAGTTGCTCTGCAAAGGCATTGAGCGTATAATATCAAGTACGCTAGAGCAGCCACGTGACTCGGCATCTGATTCTAAATCGACAATTACTGGAGGAGCCTTAATTCCATTGTCATGTTCAAGAATTGTCAAGCAAACCTTGAAGAACTGACAGACATCATGATTCAGAAGGAAGACCTCTTCACCACTTATAGACTCAATAAGTTCCATTTTTACCTGTCCTACACTTAGTGTAAGTGGATGTAAAGAAAACGCATTAGTTAGATCAAAATGCTATTTCACAGAAGAAACAGAAAGCGCATATGTGTTGCCTTCAAAAATAAGGACAAGCTTTTGACCAACTTGTGGCCCGAATACAGTAATGTGCCTAGACATTGGAAGCAATCGTCTTAGAGAAGTTAAGGTTACTAATTAAGTTTCAAATGAAAGTGAGTGCAGAGTCTAAACTGAAAAATAACATCAGCTACAGATGGTAGTCGTTATTTTGGGCATCATTCTCCAAAAAGCGGTGCAGACGGCTTGCATTCATAAAACATGATCACCGAAACGTTAAGCAAATCCGGTTCAAAATCGAAAAAAATCAATAAAATCTTGTCAATGAGTAAAAATCTATAAAATCTAAGAAAAATTACCAAAATACCCCTCTAATTTGTGGAAATTCCCAATATACCCCTCAAATTGACAAAAATTCCCAAAATAGCCCTGTATCTATTTTCATTGGATCTTCAAGATTTTCTAATCTTTATTCTTGTTTGACAATTGAGATCGGTTTTTAAGTGCTTAGCATGTAATTTTTTGCAAATTACCTCCCAAAAAAAGGCAATTATGCCTAAAAATAATGAAGGAATTCATCTCCAAAGCCTACATAACCAACTCAAATCTTAGTTTTAGCATCCTGTATGGTAGACAATCACTCTTCTTATGAAAAGCTACAATTTTTCTGTTTTTGGAGAAATTTATTCTCACAACCTGGGGTATTTTGGGAATTTTGAGTAATTTGAAGCGCATTTTGAGAATTTATGACAAATTATGGGGGTACTTTGGGAATTTCCACAAATTAGAGGGGTATTTTGGTAATTTTTCCTAAAATCTAGTAAAATTCTCCCTCTAATTAACTTGACTTAGGCCAAAATCTTTCAAAAATTTAATTATTGAGCCTCTGTGAAACGCGACCCTCTCTGAGCTTCCTCTGTTGCACGCCTGCATGGAGGTTTTCCCTTATGCGTGCGTGCTTGGTTTGCTCTGTTGCTCGTGCGTGCGAGGAGCCATACCAACCTACTCGTAGGAGCGCGCGCCGGCACGCGGTAGTTCCGACAGGTACAAAGGGAATGAGCTGCTGCCGATTTCAACCGGTTCAGCCACGTCAGGCAAGTTCGATTAAGCCGGTTCAAGCAGGTTCAAGCAGGTTCAGCAGGTCCGGTTCAGCCGGTTCAGCAGGTCAGGCATGTCCGATTTCAGCCGGTTCAGGTAGGTCCGATTCAGCGGGTTCAGGCAGGCATGTCAGGCAAGTCCGATTTCAGCCAGTTCAGTCAAGCTGGTTTAGGCGCAGACTGATTCAGTCAGGTGGGTTTAGGTGTAGACTGGTTCAGGCAGGTCAGCGTTTAGTCAGGTGCAGACTGGTTCAACGCAGGCGAGTTTAGGTAGCCGTAGGAGCACGCGCCGGCACGCGGTGGTTCAGGTAGCGACAAGCTCAGCAGGTCCGTGGATTCCGGTTTCAGCAGGTCCGATTTCCGGCTTTAGAAAGAGCTTTGAGAGGTGGGATTGAGAACACGAATTACAATGACTGGTCGAAACTACGCGTTGACTCGAAGGGGTCGTCCACCTACACGGTACTCAATGATGCTCAATGCAAACTTTGGTCTTGAAAATTCTTTGCTTTGAAAGTGATGAGTAAACTCGGAGCTTAATGCATTCTGAACTGAGCTTAACATTGATCATCACAAACTCTCAAGGCCTTGTTAGAATATTTAAGCACTTGAATAATTACATCTTTTTGATGGCATAGAAAGACTCTAATTGGCATAGAAACAATAGTTGATCTTTTACTATAACTAGTACTTGTCTCACAAATGTGAAGAGGGTGTATACACTATGATGACTACTAGTATATGTGCATGAGTACTATCTTTCTGACAAATAATACAATAGCCAACACGCATATAAACCATTTACTTTATTTACATATGCATTGTCTTATGATATTTGTACTAAATTTGTTGCTTCATAAATTATGTTTATGAAAGAATTTTAAAGACCAAATTTTTTCAAGTGAGAAGCCATTATGGGCTATAGTATTTTTTGAAATAATGCTCTATGTACAAAGGTAGCTCTGTCCAATTTTTTTTAAGATTTCTATTGTGTTTTATTTCAATATGGTGCCATATATAATTTGACTCTTTTGTAAAATTATTGTCTCCATGTTTTTTGTTGATGTTGAAACAGCCCGAAACCGCGTGGAAGATCACGAAGGGGAAGGAGTAATAGTAACAATGCTTCTCTTTATGGCCAGGTAGATGCTAGTGATCAAGTATCTTCAGTTTCAGCTACCGACATGATAGAGGAAATTGAGACACAAGGTGAGGAGGTTCTTCCCATGGAAATGGGACAGAGCTCTCTACACGAAGTTGATGATACTTTAGCCCCCGAGGAGAATGGTTTACAAATTGTTCCATGGGAGATAATGGATGAGGTTACCGCAGCGTCTGAGATGGAAGATGAGAAAAATATCTCTATGCATAGAGGTGCAGACATTCTTGAAATCACACATGTTTTTAGTTGCTTCGATTGTCCCTCCATTCCTTTATGTAGATTGATTCCATATGCGAGAGTGAGAGGTTTGAGAGATTATCTCAGTGGATTGAAGGCGGACTTTTCAAAAGAAGGTTATATGCCAGAGAAAGGAGCCTTCATTGTCTCTTTGGTAACATGCAAAAGAGAGGAGAGTTTTGTGAATGGTATGTGTTCACACTTTTCATTTTTGTATTGATGTCCACGTGCTGTGAATGTTGTTTGAAGTTTGACTTTGTGAATGTTCTAGATGAGATAAAGGCTACATGGGATCCTCTTTGGAATGAAATCAATGAAGAATTTGAAGCCGAGTTTAAAAAAAAAAAGAAAGTTTCAAGATCTCACAAATCACATGTTCTATGTTTGGGAAGGGAATCGTCGCACCGTGGCTTGGAGGGAAGCGATAAAAGAGAAGTTCTCCACTTCAAAGGAGAAACATTGTCGAGTCCTATGCACCATTATAGATCCCACTAAGGTGCCAGAGATTGCCTTGCTAAGCAGTTTACAACGAATGAACTTGTAAGTGTTGATGTTTCTTCTATCTTTGCTAACACTTGAATGTGAGTATCAAATGGTTTTTTGGTCTTTCAATGCAGCATGAACACTCATGCTCTTGTTGTCACTCATCTTCATGATGAGATTCTCAATACGACACAAATTTGTACAGCGGACCATGAAATGTATCTAAAGGGTTTGCTAGATAGAGATCAAAAACTTATTGCCGTTGTACGGAAGAAGAATGCCAAAGGTACAGAGACTTGGTATCCACTTACGTGATGGTACCTTGGTAGATTGGTCTATGACGTATGTGTCAGACTAAATGAATTTTACTCTCATTTAAATGCATGATTTCAAAGCTTGTTAACGTATATTTAATTTTAGATTCAAATGACAAAAGAAAAAGAAAAGCGAGTTGCTCTTATCAAACAAAGCTTGTTTGCGGAAGAGCATCAGAAAGAAGAAGAGAGAATTTGTGAGGAGATTACTCACAAATATCAGGATCGAATTGGAAAGGTATGTAGATAACATGAATTCACGGCATTCTCTTGAGAAAAACGTGCAAAAAGTTACTTAAGTACTTGTCATATGCAATATTAAATTTTTCAGCTGCTTAACATTGTTGATCCCAATCTTGGGACGGATTGGCTAGCAAGAGTTTTGTCTTTGAAATGGGTTCTTGATAGTTGGGCTACGTTGGAGAAGCTGAACTTAATAGCACTTCAAGACGCCCCTGTGAAAAACAAGATTCATTCGGTTTCATTATTGGAAGCAGACAAGATTACAAGGAGTGCATATGGTTTGAAAAAGGGAGATCACGTCTTTTGCATGTAAGTATAGCTAAGATTAAAAGTACTAAATATATCATGCCTTTATATATAAGTCTAACTTTGTCTCCTCTTTTTATTTGGGAATGTAGCTGGCTTCGTAGAGAGGGTTTTTTGGCTCGGGTTTTTCAGAGGGCATTTCAGATTGTGTTAGATGTTTTGGATGTGCCAGGCGGGGTGCCTTTGCAGCATTATTGCACTCTTGCATTCTACTTTGAAGAAATTAAATTTGAGGCGAGGCCCTATCTATTTCCAATAGAGGTGTCTCTTGGAGTGAAGACTAAGGATATCGATAAGCAGGCATTAAAGAAGGTGGATACATTGAGAATGGCAGCACAACGTTTGGCTTTCAGGTGAATCACTAACTGACTTAGATATATAATATTCGTTGTTATTGTTTCTTACATTCGTGTCACCTAATTGACCTTTGTAGATTCTTCATGTTCTTAGTTACCAAGAGTGTCTTGCCTGCCATGCCCTTTCTGGCTAGACAGTGGACTTAGCTAGCGATCCAAGACACAAGCATGTATCCCTCTACTATGCACACATTGACTCCTTGGGAGATAGATAATTGTCCATGGTGGATAGATGGAGAAGAGGCATGTTCTTGGACGTGAAAGAGAGCTACAAGAGATGATATCAAAGGATGCTGCGATGAAGGTTCCTCCCGTAGACATAGTAGAAGAGAGTCGTGCAGGTATGTTTGATCATGCTCATATTTACCTATCTAAAAGTTATAGTTCTCTGATTTGAAGTTATCTATTTTAGCAATGCGCAACTCACAAAAGGAAAAGGAGAGGGTTGTGGATCAGATCATTGAGGAGGAGGTGGAGCCACCTCCAGGTAAACTACAAAAACATTTGTTAATGCTTTCCTTCCACGTGGTCGATGCATGGCTTATTAAACCTTACTGTAATGTCTCAGTTTCTCCTGGCACGATCTTGGCTCGAAGGAGTATCTCTTTTGTTTATATTATGGAGTCTCCATCTCATTGTCTCTCTAGTTCTATGGATACTCAATGCATGGCTATTGTTGGGGACTACATTGCCATTGCTGCAGACTATAGGGCGGGGATCCGTAATCTTGCATGGGTCCTGTACACGAGCATCTCATGCGGGCACGCTCTGACTCTATCTTGTATACCTGTGGCACAAAATCAGTTTCATGGGCTGTAAATTTGATTTTCTTAGATCTTCCATTCGGTGGGTTCCTCTTAGGCTCCTCTAGTTCACCTCGTTGGGACATTTGCACTGAGGATCATGTACGTGCTGGTGTTCATTTGGCATTCTCGACATTGGCGGATTCTGGATGGCTATTGATCATGGTTTCTTTGGCAGGTCTATCTTGTTTATAGTCATGCAAAAAAATTGTAATATAAATTTGTGGTATTTATCATTGATATTTAGTTAAAATAACAGGAGAGGCCGTTGGCTGGGTGGAGAGATTTTCTCGTGCTTCGGAGATGGTGGTTCATCGACGCATTGTAGTGCTCCATCATGGAGTATATGGTTATGTGGAGAGTTTTGGTGTTCGTGTGGAGGTGATACATTTGTTTTTACATCAATATTTCAGCACTTTGTCTTGTTGTTTGCTCTAATCGTGTGTCTTCTTTTGCAGTGTAATTGCTCTATGCTATTTATGATTCACAGAGTGGGTATGCGTCCACCTTGCTTTGTATCAGAAAGCGCTGCCTTGTTCTCCCGTCTTGGTATGCACTCTTCGGATTCTTTTATGGTGCATCACCTTCCGGAGCGCTCTCAGGCTAGATCATTATCAGGTGAGCCATTGCGAGGAGGACTGCAACGGAGCCATTCTTTCATTGCATGTTTTGTGGAGCTACTTTACTGATGAGGAGGTATTTGTTTGGAGCTTGGATGTGGCACAGCCCCTGTACTAGCAGCTTGCTTGGCTTCAGGATGAGCATGTGTTGCAGTCGACATTGATGAGCCACTGATTTCAGGATATGTGTTACCGTTGCTTCGTCCTAGAAAGCGGGGCAGAGAGGAGGCGTCCACCTCTTTAGATATTGATGATGAGAGTGACATGCCATCGTGTGTCAATCCCTTTGACGACTAGTGAGGGCCCCTCTTACTTTTGACATTGACATTGCTCTCATCTTTTTTGTCACTATTTTTGTATTAGCGCTTGTATTTATTGATCATTGATACTGCCTATATTACTTGTTTGGTGTTTAACTTCACAATCTTTTTTTTTAAAATGGAAGTGCATTGCTGGTCTACGCAGAGTAGATGGCTAGAACCATGGCAGCAGATACGCGGTACAATTCTTGCATCCCTGAGAGGTATCAGAGACATAACGTATTCATCGATCATGAGTGTGAGTCATCATAAGAACAATGGAGTTATAACATTGGTGGATGTTAAAATTCAAATTCATGTCTTGTTGTGTTCATAAGAATCTCGTTATATCACGATGGAAACTTTTAACAGTTGATGTTCTAATATTTTGGATTGTGGATAAGTAGTATGTACTGTTTTGATGGATTTGGTTAAGGTTTAAAATCCTCATGTGAGGTGCCGTGAAGGCTTATGATTATTTTTGAAATATTGCTTCATGTACAAGGGAAACTATGTCCAATTTTTTTAAAAAGTACTATGTTTGTTTTGCTTTGTTTTTCGTGAGAGGAGGCATAATGGTTATGGCCATTTTTATTATTTTTTCAAGCGGTGATAATACCACAAATACTGATGTTCTAATATTTTGGATTGTGGATAAGTAGTATGTACTGTTTTGATGGATTTGGTTCAGATTTAAAATCCTCATGTGAGGTGCTGTGGAGGTTTATGGTTATTTTTGAAATAGTGCTTCATATACAAGGGAAACTATGTCCAATTTTTTTTAAAAGTACTATGTTTTGCTTTGTTTTTCGTGAGAGGAGATATAATGGTTATGACCATTTTTATTATTTTTTTGAGCGGTGATAATACCACAACTACAGATGTTCTAATATTTTGGATTGTGGATAAGTAGTGTGTACAGTTTTGATGGATTTGGTTAAGATTTAAAATCCTCATGTGAGGTGCCGTGAAGGTTTATGGTTATTTTTGAAATAGTGCTTCATATACAAGGGAAACTATGTCCAATTTTTTTTAAAAGTACTATGTTTGTTTTGCTTTGTTTTTCGTGAGAGGAGATATAATGGTTATGGCCATTTTTATTATTTTCTCGAGCAGTGATAATACCACAACTACAGATGTTCTAATATTTTGGATTGTGGACAAGTAGTATGTACTGTTTTGATGGATTTGGTTAAGGTTTAAAATCCTCATGTGAGGTGCCATGAAGGCTTATGATTATTTTTGAAATATTGCTTCATGTAAAAGGGAAACTATGTCCAATTTTTTTTAAAGTAGTATGTTTGTTTTGCTTTGTTTTTCGTGAGAGGAGGCATAATGGTTATGGCCATTTTTATTATTTTTTCGAGCGGTGATAATACCACAAGTATAGATGTTCTAATATTCTGGATTATGGACAGATACTACGTACTCTATTGATGGATTTGGTTAAGATTTAAAATCCTCATGTGAGGTGCCATGAAGGTTTATGGTTATTTTAGAAATATTGCTTCATATACAAGGAAAACTGTCTGTTTTTTTCAAAAGTACTATATATGTCCTGCGTAGTTTTTGGTGAGAAGTGTCATAATGATCATGGCCATTTTTTCTAGATAGGTGCCAATACCACAACATAGATCTTCGCTCGAGTTTTTCTTTGCTCGCAAAATCTTGCTCGAGGTATGGTAGGACTCATCCATTTGGTGCTCGAGAGACTTAGCTGCCGCAAGCATGTATGCTCTTTAGTCCATATCATACTTCCAAAGTATAATGACAAGTTCTACTTTGTGTTTGGGAGACGCCGTCACCACAAAGAGGATCCTAACCATGCATACTTCTTAAATTTTATGCACAATAAAAGAAAGAGAATGAGTCTTATAAGACAAAAACATTGTTCATTTAAAATGCATTTTCATTTGCTTACTCTAGTGTAGCATTGTAAGCATTGACAGGGTTCATATTATCCTTAAGCTAGGTTCCTTGCATCTTTCTAGCATCTTTAAAAGGATAATTCTTAAACTTAACAAGATATCATTGGATAACGTTACCGTTTCTTAGTACCTTGTCTTCGTGTCAAAGAATTGATTTGGACTGCAACACCTCTTCTTGATCTTCAATCTCTGGTGGGTCCTCCATTATTGGTTCTTTTTGTGGTTCTCCTTTGTAAGGCTTGAGTAGGCTCACATGGTTAGCATTGTGAATGACCCAATGGTTGGAAAACTTTAACTAATAAGCCATCTCATTGATTGGTTTAAGAATTTTTAAAGAAAGGACCACAATATCTTTTTGCTAGTCTAGCGTAATACTGGCCCGTAGGATTCTTGCCTGTAGTATGCCTTAAATGAGCCTTGAGAAACTTTAGCAAGACCAATCATTTTTTTGAAAGCCTAAGGCTCTTCTGTGTTTATTAGCACTAACCCTTTTTTCCTTTTTTATGAGATGGATATAACCTTTTTAATCTTTGGAAAAGATGTAAAGAGGGTTGTCTTTTGATGTGCCTTAATAATCTTTTTGACAGGCGTAGAGTGTCTTTTCTTGCTAAGCATGTCGAGACTAAAACAATCCAAGTTGCTTCCGAGTGTCAATTTTTTGAAAGCTTTTCATTTGGATCTTTCGCACATAGTTTAGGTCTTCCTAAGTTGCATGCTCAAACTAGAGTGTTCACTTAGATGTTTCTAAGTTTTATTTATCTTTGCAAGTTTGATACATGTACAATCCCTTCAGAACAACAGCATTAGTGTATTATAAAAAAGTACAACCCAACAAGAACTTCTATGTATGTCATTCTTGTAGAGAAACCTACAAGGCTACAACCAAAAAAGTACTATTTTTGCACATGTCAAAGTTAAATACTCAAAACAATTTTGCACATGCTACAAGCACTACCATCATTTCAAATAAAGATTCGCCAAAAGAAATAATATTTAGGTTCCCAAATAGAACAAGGCAAAAAGCATGCCATCGAGGAGATTGTTTTACTGGGAAATTCCAAAATGGAGACTCACAAAGTGTACGATCTCCCACCAAAATGTCAAAACAAATTGTGCAAACTACAAGGCATTTCTATCTTCTCTACTTCTTTGAAGGCGTATACCTTCGGGGCTGATTTAAGATGAAAGTGAGATCTCTTTCACGTAGTGTTGGTTGATGTATAATCATATGTTGCTTACCATCCAACCCAAGAATCTGTTTGTAGACAAAGTATAAATGCTTACAATCTATGTAAGATTTTGTTGCTTTCTCTCGTCCTTGAAAATCAGGGCATGTACAGTAGGGCTCCATAGCCACATGCACATCATATACATCTTGCGTTAATATCTTGAACACGGCATGACGATCAGGCACCATAATTATCTCTTGTACAAAACAAGCTTCCATACATGCTCCTATTTCCATGCGCTTATTTGCCTCCTTAGAGACACCGGACCTCCAATTTTTACTGCGCTTGCTAGAGCTTCCCATTGTCTCCCCTTTCTTGACAACCTTTGGAGAAGGATCTCTAATCAAAAAACCTATCCCTAGCAAACCAGCATACTCCTCCTTTGATACACTTGTTCCACTCTCTACTAGCCAAGTTGTTGGCCTTTCCGGTGGTGACAATACTTGTTTGGACACAAATTCAGTGTGCTACACATCATGGCCACAAAACCACATCCATTGGTGTTGCCTATGGTCTTTGTAAGTTCTCTCTCCCCAAAAGCATGGGGCCACAAGTCCTGGAGACCTACTTTGCATGACATTCTCACATCTTCTCCCTTCAAGCACACCAAAGCACTTATGAGAGACATTTTGAGGCATTCGTCTGATTGCCTAATGACCCCTTGGCACAGCAATCTCAAAATCACCTATATCATATTCACTAATAGAGGGTGCGGTGTCATCTCTTATGTCATTATCTGCATGAATCTCCTCATCTATGGAATCTGCATTCACATCAAATTTCTGTCCCTCTTTCTTCATGTCTGTATCAAACAAAATCTTTCGTGGTCGTCCGTGGTCTTTTCGTTGTCTAGACTCCATCACATAACCAGGCTTATGAGAAGCCGTTTCTGCAAACCCTCTTGCCTTCTTTCTTTGCACGGTTTCCCTGTCTCCATGCAATAAAGGTTGCCCATAAAATGGTGTGCCTGCGACTGCTCCTTGGAGAGCATCTGCCAGTGCAAGTGGGCTGAGATTTTTCTCTTTATTTCTAGATCTCTCTAGATACGTTTGCATATCCGGACCAAGCCCTATGTATCTACCAGTCAGATAGCCATGTTGCTTTGTGCATTGAATGTAAGCATTGATGACATCAGTGACACGTGCATCATACAAGGAAATTTTTTTGCTACCCCCTTCACCAGCAAGCCAAGATGCATGAATGGTCTCTGACAAATTGGTACTAGTACTTTGAGCTTTTTCCCAAGGACTCATAGATATCTGCATTCCACCAACAAAAAACTTTGAATTAGTGAAACAAAAAATAGAGAAGGTCAAAGTTAGGCTCATGATTGTATCATACTTCATTGTGTAGGCTACCCCAATGAGATATCCTTGTCTCCCACCACTTGAACCATTTCTCCAGTGACTTGATATTCTCACTTGCAACATTATTTGACCACCATCTTCTAATTGCTTCTGCTTACTTCATTGCCAGACCCATTGTCCTTGATTTGCGCCAAGTCTCACACATGTCTTTGTGGATACTAAACTTTTCTTTAGCTATATATTTTTTAGTATGTTTCTGTAGAATTTGCTCCCAATGGAAGAGACAGGACCTTTCCCTTCCAATCATGATGTTATTTGGCCCTCCATTGAAAATTGTACGCATGGTAGCCCAGTTTGCTCCAGCCTCATCAGCCATAAAGCCTGCAAAGTCTGTTGATGGATAACCTTCTTGAGCCAAAACATCATTAAGAGATCTCCAAAACAAGACTTGCGTGTCTGTATCCTCCTCTTTGGTGTCACAAACCGCTATAACCATCAATCCCTTCAAACTAAAGAAAATAACAAATCTTAGCCACAACAAGTCTGCAAATGATGCAATGACAAAATGCTCCAAACCATAAAAAAGTTACCTTGCATCATAGACAGAGCATGACATAGTTTCCCATCCATCTATTCTGTGTGTGTGATCAAAATGCACCCAAGAAGCACTCAAATCTCCATTTCCTCCTCGACGCATGCGATTAACAAGGTCTATACCACACCCTAGACCTTTTGTTGACATCTTAAAGATGTAGCACTTATCATTTGGGCCACCTTGTCTAGGGAAACGACTCCCATGAAAGTAAGGAAAGTGACATTTTTTCTTCAAAACCATGATGTGGTCAAACCCATCCCCAACAATCGAGTATTGTTGTCTTTTCTCAGTAGCTACCATTACCTTAAATCTATACAAAACAAGTCAAAAATTGAAATAACCTTATTGCACTGAAAAATCTAAATGTCAAATGTTTTACCTTTGATTCTGAACCAGTGGAATCATTTCTTCCAATATATTTGAGAGCTCTGACTCCCCCATTTTTAATTCATTTGAACCAACAATAGCGTCAACCAATAATTGTCTGGCGACAATCATCTGAACTCTTCTTGGTCCACTGCTTCTATCCACCTTCAAGACACTTGCAACCATCTTCCGTATTCTCTCTATTGTGGCTCTTGACGTACCTGCTTGAACTTCATGCAAGTGATGACCTATGTGAATCATCATTCTTGTAAGCTTTGGATCTGAGGGCAAAATGTAGTACACTTTACAAGAACAAGGACTCTCACAGAAAACAACTTTTTTGCAATAATGACAATTGATACGAAGGTTTTCGTCTTCACATAGAAGCCCTTTGCTTACTTGCTTATCCAAGTAACCATGAAAGAAGGATACATTGAACTTGGCGTTGTTAAAATAATACGGGCAAAGAACTCTATGACAAACTAATGAGCCCAAGCAATAACTAAGCCTAGCAGTACAATTTATGGACATGTTAGTTTTATGCGGCCTTGTCCAAAGATGACCATCAAATTTTTGCTCCATCCTCTTACAACCTTCTTCAACGGGGGGGTAGCTCAAAGGAAATGTCACCATCATAAACTTGTGGAAGTTCAGTCACGTGTTTGATTTTCTTACTATTGTTTATCAGATGTTGTAGTCTAAAACATGTTTTGCTACCTAAAATCCAAGGGATAATGGAGTTTTTTGTCAAATCATGCACGTCATCATCACTGGAGTCCAATCTTTGTTTTTTATCAACAGGCTTTGTTTCCTCTTGCATTGATGGATTGTTTATCTCAAAACAATCTTCTTTTGCACATGGACTGTTGTTGATGCTTGTTATGCCTGGCTTAGCACCAAAATCACTCTCGCCACTATCTGTAATATAGAGCATATCACTAGAATGTTCAATGAAATACTCAGAAGAGAGAGTAGAGTCTAGTAAAAAGTGCTCATTTTCATCAATATCCCACTGTGAAGGGGTTTCGATATACATTTTTTCCAACCTGATGTAAACTATTGCTTTCAAACAGGTAAATTTGTAGGTTGGAGGAAGAAGACACTGAAGATAATATCTGTTGAGAAAGAGTTTGTTGTGTCGAAGCTCTACTTCTCTAGTGTGAGTCTCTTTTCCAAGTGTCCAAGAGATAGTTACTCTATCCATCTCCATAGCAAGACAAAGGAAGCAGCTTCTTGTCTAGACCTAATACAAATTTCTTACCAAAATATAAAACATAACGCTAAAAGAGAATGCATATATTTTTACTAATGTAATATTCTTCACAAAATCAGTGACTGCCGTGTCATAAATGACGACGGATACAATCATAATTTAATATCCTCTCATGGTTGATTTTTAAATAATACCGACGGCTACAATCATAATTTAATATCCTCTCTCCAATCATAATGTTAGGTAAAAACCATATATTTATGAGGTAAAAGAGACTCGCAATCATTAGACATGCAGATCATTCCACAAAATACACCTATTTTCAAGAATATAAACACAAAAACCAAGAGGTTTTTTTTGGATAAGTTTCGTAGGTATTACGAAAAAAAATCCACTAGATTTCACAAAAACCTAGGTTTTTTCGACCATCTAAAGTTTGATAATAAAATTAATCAAAAATTACCAAAATACCTCTCTCATTTGTGGAATATCCCAAAATATCCTTCAAATTTTTCATAATTCTCAAAATACCCCTGTTTGTGAGAGTAAATTTATCCAAAGATTAAAAAAATTGTAGCTTTTCATAAGAAGACTAATTGTCAAAAACTAGAATTCAAGCTGGTTATTTACGCTTTGGAGATGAATTGCGTCATTATTTTTAGACATAATTCTCTTTTTTTGGGAGGTGAGCACTAAAAACCGGATCTCGATTGTCAAAAATTAATAAAGATAGAAAATCGTGAGCAAGCGTATTTTGGAAAATTTTGAAATTTGAGAGGTATTTTTGGAATTTGCACAAATTAGAAGGGTATTTTGGTAATTTTTCCTCAAATTAAGAAGATCCTCAAGTTTTAAAACCCTAAATTATTAATAACCCTTAACTTTGCAAAGCTTCTTATCTGTGGAAAAAATGGCGGTGCAGACTAGCGAGCAGACCAGGTACATCACATTTTTTCTCTCCTCCTCCATCTCTCCCTCCACGCCTTCTCCCCACTCATTGAGCACGCTATCCGTCTGTGCGCGCAGACGGATAGCGTGCTCAATGAGTGGGGAGAAGGCGTGGAGGGAGAGATGGAGGAGGAGATATGCGAGGATGAGAACTATTTTGAGGAGTGTAATCCATGTGTTCTGCCCAAGCTCTACTTGGTTTGTGAAACTTCGTCCTCTCCGGTGCGAGCACTCTATCCGTCTGCGCGTGCGCGGACAGATAGCGTGCTTATACACCTGCGTCGTCATCATCAGACCATGCGTCGTCATCGTCAGACCCTGCATCGTCTGCGTCGTCATCGTCAGACCCTACGTCGTCGTCGTCCCTGCACAGCTAGAGGTTCAGTATCGTGCAGGAGATTCGCTGACGCAGGAGATTCCTTGGCGTGGCTGCTACAGTTTACGCGAGCTCAGGTTTACGCGATGGTTCCATCTACAAACCTTGATCAGGTTTCCATTCGAAGCACTGTTTTGGATTTGAAGACTACAGATGCTGGGGGTGCTAAAGCAGGAGATTCCCTGGCGTGGCGTGCCTTGTACATGGTGAACAGGTTTTAGAATACCAAGCACCGTCCGCAGGTGGGAGTAGCTTTTAGACACCACTGATGATGATCAAATGCACCATAGTTTGGGATGGGGCAGAGTTGAGGCTGTAGGTCTTCGGATCAAGAAAAATTTATCTACACATGTGGCCGCCATGCACCCAAAAAAACACAGCAAACATAATGAATTCTGATCCCATACCATGCATAACTCACAAAGTTCCCAACAGTGCAATGCATTATTCACGAGAGCACGGAGATAAGTTTTTTAACAAGTGCCATGAGAACATGCCACAGCTGGTGACCATAGGTTCTTGATATGTAGATCTTGCAGATAATCTGAGATAGACAATAAGCGCTACACACATGTAGCAAGCCATTTCTTTTGATGTAGATGTGCTATACAATTGAGTATTGCACATGCAGACACATTCATGGATGGTCTCTCTTGTTTCTTTGAGCTTGTGTCGCCTCTTAGAGTTGTAATCAGTAGTGCTGAATTTACGAGGGATAAAAGATTCACTAGTGTGTACCATGTACCATCGGCCTTATCACCGCATGTGCCAGTGCGTCCTCCACTCTCAACAGCGAGTAGCTACTTCACTGGGCCAGCAGCAACACCAGCTGTTTCACTTTCAAACAAGGAATTCCGTTACAACCAGTGGGCTCACTATTTCATCTTGCCTTCCCACCTTCATAGAGTGATACCTTGATGCCTCCTCCTTACCCTTTGGGATATTGCAAAGGAAAACCAAAAGGAACATCCCACCCGGCCTACCCACAACACCAACTTATGGTTGGGATTCTAACTTGCACTTCATGTTCTAATAATCCAAACCCATTTAGCCTAAAGTTAAGTCCTATTATGAAGCTATTTATAACTTCCATATACACTCGGCCCTTAGAAATACAGTAACTTTTAATAGTAATCCATCTCAAGAACCACGTAGTACCATGCAAGCTCCACTCTCTACCACCCTGCTGCTCTTTAATTTTCTTGGATTTTGGCAATCTAGGTAAGTATTTTTCATCAACAAAATCAAATTTCTCTCAACTTTGGCCGTACATTTGTCACCTGTAAGCTTTGAGCGTTGGTTATAGGACGTATGCCCTATCTACTTTGCTTAAAATAAAAATGTCAAGGAAAATTTACTCTGGCAGTGCAATGCATTGAAAAAGGCTGGCAATGGATGGAAAGCCTTTCCTCGATTGCATTCAGTCGAACAATTTGTTCAACACATAACTAGCAATTCCGTATTTATGCTTTTCTATTAGCCTTGGTTGGCATTCTTGTTGCACCCTAGTTTCCGCAATTTCTAGAGGTTATGGGTTTTAGGTGTTTTCATGTCATGGGTCGTAGCAGGGCAATGTCGTTTGAGCACAAGCTCTGATTAAGGGTTCAAAGCATGGCATTGCCATGGCCAATGTATGCTTAATCATTAAGCCACAGGAGCACTACAAGCCACTTAATCCATAATTAAGAGGTGATTAGCAAAGTCGTTCCATTTCTCAAAATCATGGCATGCTTAGTCACAAGTTATTGGAGGCCAAAACAAATTAGTGTCTTTTGATGTTTCTCAAGGTATGTATATGAGTATACGGTACCTCAAGTCCACTTCAAAATCTTAATGGAGAATTGTTCCACTAGGAAAATTTTGGTGCTAGTTATTGGTTTTGACATGTTGATATTTGGTTATTGGTTTTGACAGGTTTTAACGTGCAATTTTTACACCTTGAAACCATCTTGAAGGTTCATTTTTATCAGGTATTTATCTTATGTTCATTTTTTAGCAGAAGGTCAAGCTTTTCCTCTTCTTCTTCGTCCTTTGGTATTTATATATTTGTTATGGCTTTTTTGCACTTATAGTATTTTAAGAGAGAGTTAGTAATTGTAAACAAAGTCTTGATTATGTTATTTATTTTCTTTATAGAGATTTAAGATATTTACCATGGCTCCTAAACGCTCCATGAGAAAACGAGAAGCGAAATGTTCAGGGGGTATGACTCTACGGTCTGGGACTGTTCAAGGAAGGCAAGTTACACTTGAGGATGGTTCCTCAAGGATTCTACCAATGAGTCCGCCAAAGAAGTCTGTGAAAAGAAGAAATCAATGTGTGTATGTTGATGATGAAGCGTGGTCCTTGGACAGGTCTATAGATGGAGATTCTAATAGCACTGCTATCACTCCAAATACTGTTGGTCCATCTTTTGCTCCCACTCCACAAACTACTCACACAAAGAACAATAACCAGGATGAAGAAGACGACTTTTCAAAGCATGACAGGGTTTTTTGGGGAGAATGTGTCTCTAGGGTTGATGAATGAAGTCATAAGTCAATTTCATATCAAAAGAAAGTCAGAACCCCCTTTTGTTCCCTTATGTAGATTAATAGCTACAGATGCTGTTCGATGTGCAATTTCGGATGCACCTTGGTTGACATCCACGTTTGATAGGGTTGACTATGTCTCTTCAATGGGTTCTTTTATTGTTTCACTTAAAGGACGACATGGAGAAACAAAACATTTGACAGAGGACACGATTGAGATGTGGGATCCAATATGGCAAAGACTCAATGTAGAATTTGAAAAGAATCTTGTGGGTGATTGGGTAGATCTTCGAGGCAAACTGTTTTTTGTGTGGGATGGTAACCACAGGTTAAAAACTTGGATGCGACGAATTGAAGAAGGCAAGTGCTTCTTTTCTCTTGTGTTTGAGTTTAAATATACATTGTTGTACTTGAAAATTTATTTTGGATGATGTTTCTTTTGTAGAGCACTCTGAGGATGAAAAATATCATGTGCAAGTTCGTTGTGAATTTATTGAGATAGATAAAAAGAAGGAAGCAGAGTTGATTTTGAGTCTTGATACAACAAACGAGTAAGAATTATATGGATTATTGTTTCTCAATTCTCTGGTTGTAATGTGCTTTTTCATTTGATTATCCGTCAACTCTTGCTTTTAGAATCTCGCGGGCAACAGCTCCACCCAACTTGGCACATGAAGTATTTATGTTTCAGAAGTTTGGTATAGCAAACAAGTCAAGCATAATGGAATATCTCACTCCTGAGCAGAGATCTTGGATGGAGGTTGAGCTTAAATTGGAGGCAAGACATAACCAAGGGATTGTGCCATGGTACTCAACGCCATGCATTTTGATTGCTCAACTTGTTTGGAAGGTATGTCATGATGCTCAACTTGTTTGGGATAATAAATACATTTCTTTAAAAAATTTAAATTGCGAGTACTTTGAGAATGAGTATGTCTTCAACTACTTTACTTTGAAGGTGCCTTAGTTGAAGGTTACAAGTTATGCATGACTCCATGTTTTCAAATAAGCCTTTAATTTTCATGTGGGAAGTCTATTCAAATTATGGATTGGGTTACGATTTGTATAATGCCCTAAATTCCCACGTGGGAAGCCTTTGCAGAGGTGGCAAGTTATGGATGGAATTTTGTCTTGAAATATGCTTTGAATTCCCATGTGGGAAGCCTTTGCAGAGGTGGCAAGTTATGGATGGCATTTTGGCTTGAAATATGCCTTGAATTCCCATGTGGGAAGCCTTTGCAGAGGTGGCAATTTATGGGTGAATTTTGGCTTGAAATATGCCTTGAATTCCCATGTGGGAAGCCTTTGCAGACATGGCAAGTTATGGGTGAATTTTGGCTTGAAATATGCCTTGAATTCCCATGTGGGAAGCCTTTGCAGAGGTGGCAAGTTATGGGTGAATTTTGGCTTGAAATATGCCTTGAATTCTCATGTGGGAAGCCTTTGCATAGGTGGCAAGTTATGGATGAATTTTGGCTTGAAATATTCCTTGAATTCCCATGTGGGAAGCTTTTGTGGCGGTGGCAAGATATGGAGGGAGTGATGGTTTGAAATATACCTTGAATTCTTGCATGGGAAGTTTATGTGAAGTCTATGCCGGAGGATGTACAAGAATGGTTAGATAAAGAGGACGAGAATACTATGTTCTCGTCAACACTCTTGGAAAAGGGTATTACACCTTGGGAGTGCTCTCACTGTCCATGGTGGTTGGAGTATCCCCTAGGTGTTATCCCAAAGAGCGAGCAAGAGATTCATGCTCGTAAGTGAACTACAATCTCTTGATGAAGTACTATATTTTAGTTAAAATAGAATTTTGTTGATCTTTTTTTTTTGTGAGCTTTTGTATGGAAAGGTTTTTTGGAAGAGAGTCCCATCTCTAATGACGGTGTAATCTCACCCCAAGCGACATACATTGAGCCATCCACCAAGCCACCCTCACGTGCAAGAAAAGGTAAAAAAAGTATAGAAAAAACCCCCCAATGTGTGCTTGTAGATGTTGATGTTGAGGAGGAGAGCTTTCCAACTTCTCTTCTACCAAAAAGATCCACCTTAGCATCAAAGTCTTGCTTCTCCGAGACTATTATGAGTCGTTCTCTAAATGAGCGGATGCCAACAAAACGTACCACAGGTAGACGTTCTTTGCTTGTTTATTTGCTTTTTATTACTCTAATTAATTATTGCTTGCATTAACCATTGACATGTCCTATGGTTTTCTAAGCATTCTTTGAGATTCTAAGCAATTGAAAATTGCATTTTCATGTTTAGGAGAGGAGTTTACTACATGTGTGGATGCTTTGTTATTGGATGTGGAAGCAATTGATGACCTAGCATGGCATAGGTAAGACTTACATATTTCTCTAAAAAGTTATATTACCATAATGTATTCTTACCATAATCATTTGTTTTGTGTTAGTATTGAAATGTGGTTCAAGAAAACACCAATCTATGATGGGCGCGAGTATGCATTGAAGGGGGAAATCTCCCAATATGTGGCAAGATTGATCTTTGCAGACTTCCCTACGTCCATGTTAGTTGATGGTATTCACAATCACACTATAGGTGAACTTTTTTTATGTCATTTGGGAGGCTTCGTGCTTGTTATAGAATGCATATATGTTATGATGTAATTTTTCATTTTAACTTGCTTGTGTAGGTAATGTAAAAGTTGTTCCTGAGTGGAACCACTTTTCCACTGCCTTGGCAACTGGTGTCATGGAAATTGCTAATGTTCACTTGGCAGACGAGACTTTCTTGGTGACTTTGTCTCTTGCACAAAATTTGGGAGATCTTGTCATGCAAGCTAATAGATTTAGTTTGCAGCTCCATCGCTCGTGGACTTTGATGTGTGATGGGGGATATTTACACCCAGAGACTGGTGAGCAGGTGAGGTTTCCTTCTCTATCTAAAGCTTGCGTATGAATTTAGAGTTCTTCTTATTAAGTGATTTGTTCTCTCCTTTCATAGGTGATGGATCTCACTCTTGGTCTATTTTATCGTAAGAATGCTCAAAGCATTACACCTCATTATGATAGAAAGGCTGGGGAGGATGTTTCTTCTGATTTCTTTCCGGCCTCAAGAAGCTACCTCACAGAGTCTCCTCCTCGTTCATGTAATGATTAGACAAGTTTAGCTGGAGATTTGATTCGAGGGGGAGCAGAGCGTACTGAGACTTTTTACAGGTAACTTTCTAGCCATGAACTCTTGTGAATCAGGACACACATCTTGATAGTTCTATGCAATCTCTTGTCGTTAAACTTTGATTATTATGTTTAACACAGTTGGCTGCTAGAAACATTCACATATGAGGACGACCATGTTATGGACATCTTTGCCGGGTGTGGTGGTTTGGGGCTTGCTTGCACAAAGGAGATACGTCACTATCTAATGTTAGAGGGTGATTTCTTTGTCTTCTCTGAGTGTTTAGAGAAGAAAGTTTGTGGTCCTCCTCCTGAGGAGGAAAACTAGTAGATTAGCTACTTCCATTGGTGGATAATTATTTTTGTGACTTGACTCTATGTATTGTTTGAGATAGTATTTTTTTAATGCAACAACGAGCAACATATGGAGATTGTGGGTTTTTCCCTTATCCCCACAAGGGTTTTTTCATCCACAATCATGGTGCCTTGACTTGAAAATCGAGGCTCAATCTATATGTTGTTCAATTATGGGGAAAATGTTGTGTTTCTCATGTCATTATCTTGTTCTTGTTGTTCTTATTGGGGTTAGGGTAATGCAAGCAAATGCCTACTCAATAATCATCATGTGTGTGTGTGATGGGGGGGGGGGGGGGGGGGTCTCTCTTATTCTCTCTAATTGCTTATAGCATGAACAAGATAAAGACTCATTACTAGAGTAGACTTCAATTTTCCTCATACCAAAAATTCAAAGATTTCACTTTGTTATCTCTCTCTCTCTCTCTCTCTCTCTCTCTCTCTCTCTCTCTCTCTCTCTCTCTCTCATATTCTCTCTAATTGCTTGTAGAGAAAACAAGATAGAGACTTGTTGCTAGGGTAGACTTCAACTTATCTCATGCAAGAAATTTAAATATTTCACTTTGCTCTCTCTCTCTCTCTCTCTCTCTCTCTCTCTCTCTCTCTCTCTCTCTCTCTCTCTCTCTCTCTCTCTCTCTCTCTCTCTCTACTTGACTTATAATGCAAACAAGATAAAGAATCGTTGTGCTAGAGTAGACTTCAACTTACCTCATACCAAAAATTCAAATATTTTACTTTGTACTAAAATTCTTGTGGATCATAAACATAGACTTTGTGATGATCTTTCTTATAAATACTATGTATATGACATTGCAGTATCAATATATTGACATTGATATGGTTACTTTTTTTTAAATCAAATCTATGTTGTATTACGATGGCCCTTAATTGTGTCACAAACATGTAGAGCACAAATTTTTTACTATGCACTTTATCGACCTAGTTCAAAAGCTATATACCTTAGTATGTGCAAAAGGTTACATCTGATTTTTTCTACCCTCAAAAAGCTCTAACTTTGTAGAGAAAGCTCTAAATGAAAAGCTCCTATATTTAATATCCTCGTTGCTTCCCTCGATCAAACTTCAATTTTTGGTATACCACGCATTTTGAAACATACTCTTGTATGTTTACTTTCATGGTAGACCAACAAAAAGACATTTTACTCCTTGAAGAGTAGATTATGGAATTCCTCTTCGCCCACATAAGGAGAAGCATGGGATTCATACATGGATTTCTTATTGTATGGGTGAGTACCACATAGCCTATTGTTGTTTGGAAGATAACCATCCTTCAAGGTGAATGGTTCTTTTTTTCTTCCCTAATGAAAGGTTGTATTTACCTGCTTAAAGCCTCAATCAATAGCATACTCATCTATCATAAAAGATAGGTCATTGTGAGTTTCTATAGACACCACATTTACCCTTGGCCGTTGAGAAAGTGCATCGACCACTTGATTGTGCTTTCCAAAAATGTGAGAAATATAAAATTTCAATGCAAAAGAAAATTTACCCACCTCATTTGTTTGTCAGAGATTTTGGTTTGAGTCATGAAGTTCTTGAGGCTTTGTGATCCATTCATAGGATGAATGGAGCACCCAAGAGATAGCGCTTCCATGTGTCTAGGGCCTATAGAACATCTATTTAAGCTCTTTTTTGTATATGCTTAATACCCGTTCATCGGCATTGATCCTTCAGCTCTCATATGCTATGGCATGCCCTTCTTGAAGCAAAACGGCTCCATGGCAATCACCACAAGCATCACATTGGACCTCAAATGACTTTGAGAGATCCGGATGCATGAGGACTAGTTGAGACGTAATCTTCTCTTTGAGCTTGTCAAAAGCATTTTGTTCTTTAGCAGTCCATGAATACTTAACATTCTTCTTTGTTAAGTCATGCAATGGTCCTGCGATTTGAGAAAATTTTTCTATGAAGCATCTATAGCATGCAGGCATACCAATAAATCTTCGTAGCTCCTGTAGATTCCTTGGATTAGGCCATGCTTTTATTACCTCCAACTTTGATGGATCAATATGGATACCATCTTGAGAGATAATATGACCTAAAGATTGAACCTCTTGTAGGAAAAATTAACTTTTCTTTTGATTAATGAAAAGCTTATTCTCTCACACAACTTGAAAGATTACATGGAAGTGTCACTTGTACTCCTCAAGATAATTTGAGTGGCCTGAAGATTGTTGTCCATCATGAGTCTGAATACGGTTGGAGCATTTGTCAAGCCGAACCTTCGAACTTATCGACTAGATCTTCTACCCACAGCATAAGAAAACGTTTTTTTTTAAATGATCCTATTTAGTGCTCTATAGTTGTCACACATGTAATATGTGTCATCTTTATTTTGCACTAAAAGTATTGGTGAGTAGAATGGAGAGGAGCTAGGACTTACCATCCCTTTTTCCACCAATTCATGCACTTGCCTCATGATCTCCTCTTGTTGAGCTTGTGAAACTCAATAAGGAGGTGAGCTTCCTAGTAGAAGCTCTATTGCATGGTCATCATCCCCTCGTTTTGGAGGTAGCTCACTAGGGATGTCATCAATGAAAACATCTTGGAATCCATTTAGGAAACTAGACAGCACTAATTCCTCTTGATTCCCTTTATTGCTACATGTGAAAACAATAGAGTCATTTACAAATTCTCTAACAAAAATTATATACTCAAGAATAGAGCTTTTCATTGCCTTATCAAAGGCAAGCATATTTACCAGGGATATGGTGTTCCCCGACTCATTAGCATCTATGTACATGCTATTTTCCCTGTAGGTGAAATAAATTCTCCTTTCAAGGAACTTCATATTGGCAATCATGCGGTTGAACCATGGTGCCCCTAGGATAACATCCTCATGTTGGAGAGGAGAGATAAAAAAGTCTTCTTTGTTGACGTAGCTTTGGACATGAAGCCTCAACTTCCCAATCAAGTGAGTAATGGAGACTTGTTGTCCCTTGAAAGTTGTGTGAGCAGTTAGACTATCTCCCATCTGAAAAGCTTGAATGCTCAACTTGGTGGCCAACTTCATTGATGTGAAGTTGTGAGTAGAGCCAGGGTCAAACAAGATTAAGGCATCATGTTCCCTTACCTTTCCCCAAGCATAGGAGAGGAATGAGCCTTTGCAATGAGCATCCTCTTTTGCAGCTTCAACCATGGAAGCTTTAGGAGTGTCATTGTGTACATTTCTTTTGGGCAAGAACCATAACCATGTCCTTGCTCCCCACACTTAAAGCATTATGGTCTTTACGAAAGGCCTCTAATTCTTTGGGAGAGAGCTTATTTTTACCTCTGTAAGCTCCTTTCTCCTTGGCCTTGTTGTTGTTGGTTTTGGTGTTGCCTTGGGAAGAATTTTGAGCATTTCTCTTCCCTTTAGCTTCATTTTGATCCTTGTTTTCCATGGGCTTGAAATTTCTTCTTGCCCCTAGTTGTTGGATATTGATCCTTGAAGCAACCATAGTATGGTGCATGACTTTGGTGATAGTGCTAGGCCATTGAGAGTTGACATACTCGTCCATTTCTTCAGGTAATACCGCACAAAATTATTGCTTTTGTTTGGCGAAGTCTATCCTTTGAAAGACTATAGCTTTGAGATGTAAATCCCAAAACTTGTCTACATATTTGTGGATAGACTTGTTGAAGAGAAGCTTCAAGCTCTGTCATTCGATGAGCACTTTGTCCTTTGCATATCTTGCAAGAAATTGCTTTATTATGGAAACTTGTAGAATTTTCCATCTCTTTGGGGCTTCGCCATTGCCACGAAGGCTGGAGCACCATTGACGAGTAGACTTCTAGATTGTAGATTGTAGGACTCCATGAAGCCCTCCTCTCCAAAGGCTGCATCAAATTGTTGGATGAAGGCTAATACTTTGTTGGTGTCACCAAAGGTGCCATCATAGGTGAGAAAAGAGAAACTCTTTCCTCCCTCTTTGACTTTCTTTAGCTTTTCAAACCTTCGCCATGCAGGGTAAGTTTTGTGATTTCCTCTCTTCTTGTATTCTCTAGGAGAATATTTGTTGCTTTCCTTGGAATAGGAGGGAGGTGAAGAAGAAGGAGAAGAGGGTGACCTCTTTCTTGCCTTTCTCTTCCTTTTTTTCCTCTCTTCCCTTTCGGAATGACAAGGAGAAGGACTAAGGGTTGACTGTTTCCTCTTGGGAGGAGTTGGCAATAGTCTAGACCACCATCTTTGTAAAGACACATCTTCAAAGGAACTTAGGGATTTACTTCTTTCTCGTTCTTTGGATTCCTCCTCTCTTATGGGAGAGAGTCTTCTTTTGGAAGTCTCATCAAGAAGCCTCCTAAACTCTCACTCCTCTTGGAGAGGAAGGGAAATCCCATAAGCATGAAGTTGTTTGGGTAACTGCGGCTTTCAAAGTATGGTTGCCCATAGCTTGATACAACCTAGTAACAAGATAATTGATAAACACAAGCTAGTAACAAGATAATTGATAAACATGGGGGAATCATCATTAGCAGGGAAGGAATGCGGGTAGGAAAGCACTTTAGTTAGCAAGCTAACAAGCACCACATATTTGGGTAGGATTTCCACCTGAAGGTCCTAGCTTGCCTAAGGTCAAAGGACTTATTAACACTAACTTTTGGAGGTCTTTAATGAAGCTAACGCTAAGGTCGTTTAAGATCCATTAGGTGCACGTTGCTCTTTGATAGACTACCTCCTTTTGGATCCCTATTGATATGTAACCATCTCTCCTCTTGGTCCCTTACTGAGGTAAACCCAGAAGCACTTACTGCACATTGATCTTTGGTAGACCGTCTCCTTTTGGACCCCTATTGAGATGCAACCATTTCTCCTTTTGGTCCCCTGTTGAGATAGGTTTAAAATCACATATCTATATCCTAACTCTTGTTCACCTTTTATCTTCCCATATTAAATGATCAATTTAATATGACAAAATCACTTGGTAAAGTTAGATATTACATTTTATGACAGTCAAGGTGATTTCCATGAGAGCCAGATTTGATTGAATCAATATGGATAGATTGGTAGAGATTTCCAGGATTGCATCAACATTTGGGAGTCTCATGTATAAGATACTAATCTCGAGACTTGAGATTTCATTTGCGATAGGTGCATTTTCTATGGGAGCAGTCAGTCATGCAGGACTGACATTGGCCTTGAGCATATGAGCACTTTGTAGCGTACCGTGAGATACTTGTAGGAGGATGTCTGCGGCTTTGGTGAGGAGTATGTAGTTAATGGCTCTATACTTCCTCTATGATCAGAGCTAGATGCACAAAGATTCAGTGAGCCACTTTGCATTGCCTGAGGTCATACTTGTGATGGCCTTGTACAAGTTTTGTATAGTTTTCTTTTCTCTCTCACATCCACATTGGCCTTTACGTGGGAGGTTGTTCGGGTAAATCCCATGTAGTCGATTAGGCCAAGCGCCCTCCCACCATACTTATTCATTATGTACATGATAGAATAAGGGGGACTCACATATTAGAGTGATTTTTAGCCCCTACAAACACAAGGTCTCCTCTCTTATCCATTGTTGCACACACTCACACATGCTCCCGCTTGTGCACTTCACCAACAACCCAAGGCTTGGAGTATATTGTTGGGAGACAACAATGTTCTGGACTTAGTCTGGATAGCTAATGCCAAACCAAGACAGTTGACATCCTTGATAATCATGTATATTTTCAAGATAAGGGATAAGGGTTTAGCAAAACTTCTCGTCCACCTCTTTAGGGATTGTTATAATAATAACTTTGGTCTGATGACTCCAAAAGAGATTGAACAGAAAAAATATCAGGGATACTCAATCTTAGAATTCATTATGTGAACAATACCTAAAACAGAAAAAAACTTGGGGCCAAATAAAAGAGCGTATGGTAGCATGGCCAATCAACAAGGAAGTATGATCCACAGTAGTCACATCAATGATGGAAATCGGGATAGAAAAGCGAAAACTACCTTTAATAGAAGACAAATGAGTGACACAAGGACAAGAAGAGGTCCACACAAGTCACACCTACCAAGCTATTGGTTCAAAGGCTTCATGAAAGAAACACCAGCCAAGAGAGCGGGTGCAGAATGCCATCGTAGAGTCATACCAATAGATTTACAAAAATAATGGGTCAAAAAATACAGCGGATCAGGGGATGTGTATGACCATTTTGGGAGTTTCATAGAAGTTCTAAGAGCTGAACGTATCACAAACTTCCACATGCAATTTGAGGGGTTTGGGATGAGTTTAGAATTTTAAAAAATTGACTTGGTTCTAGACCATACCTCCTAGATCAATAACCAATATATGAACTTTGGCTATGAGATTTGTTGTTTCTTGCTCAAAAATGGGAATCAAGCATAGCACCGTGTGGCACAAATCTACAGCTTCAAACAAAAGAAAGAGAAATCATAAGCGCTTGTGTGAGTTGAATGAGGCAATACATCGATAGATGCTTGGAGTTGGAAATTCCAATCGAGGAGAGCCTTGTCTCATTGTTCCTAGAAGGACTACTTAACAAGGATTTGCATGCCATTTTATATAGTAAAAAACATATGACTTGGGAAGCCTACGACTTGGATGCAATCAACTTGCTAGATTTTCAATGAGGAAAGAGCTGTTAAGGATGCATAGAGTGAGCGGACCACACATACCATTCCAACACAAGTAAGACCAACTATGGCAGCTCCTACCAATGCTTTGGAGGACATGCTTAAGCGCATGAATGACATGATGACCAACATGAAAGGAATATCTATGAGAGGTACCGGACAAGATCCACAACAGGGACAACCCATGGGACAACACAGAGCATTGAAATGGTGTGCCATCAAAGAAAAATGGACAAACCATGAAACAAATGAGTGTTATAATAATCCCAAATATGATGAAAACGTCCACTATGTACTTATGAGACAACAAGGACAATCCATGTATAGATATCCACTTACTATGGCACCCATCTAGAAACCACTTATGGCTATGGACTCTGTCACAACGCACATTAGGCTAGTAGTCACCACTGCCAGGAAATAATGATGTACTAGTCAAGTATATGCTACCTAAAGGGCAAGTGGATGAACAAGCTCTAGTACCCATCCCACCGTTTAAAATGAAGTGAGCTTTGCAATGGTAGGAATAGAGGACAAGTGGTACACTTAGTCAACTCCCAACACAATGGAACAAGTTTATAAGGAACCTCCGGTTATAGTGTTGGTTTATTTCATTGCAAATCAAGGAACTATACTGATGAAACAAGATTATAATAGGTATTTTGGTAAAAATCTTGCATTATGGGAATCTCAAAATTGACCAAATTCATGTAATTTGGGAATTTCCAACTTAAAGTGGGAAAAAAGGAAAAAACTTGTTGATAAGATAGAGTGAAAATCTTATTGGATTGTGGTGTTGATAAACACCAAAAATCAAGAGGATGAAGAAAGCATGTTGAAGAAACACTCTTAATTAAATAAAAGAAAGAAAGGTTGATACAGCTAGAGATCTTGTTTACAAAATTGGCTCTTATAGTCACAATAGAATCTCTGCATAATCTACTCCAAATTTGATGCCATATCCAAATTTTGATTCAAGCATGGTTGATGTGCATGAGCAAGACTTGCTTTAGCTTTTAGAGCATGCCTTTTTGGAATCTTAATCCTAGAAAATGGCCCTTCTTTGTTGGGTCTCCATGACCAAACAATTGCATCTACCATGTCCCACACTTGTGGGTCCTTGCAGTTGATAGCCCAAAAGCCCTTCCAGCAATTAGTGTAAGCTTGAGTATCCGTCATCCCACTCTTTCTTGCACAAGGTGCCTAATATTGAATCAAATTTGTTTTGTAGTTTGGTGATGTAGGCCCGTTATCAATGTCTGATAAAGCCATTTCGAGCCAAACTATATAGATTTCTATGTCACTTTGAACTAGCATAACAAATTCACCTTGGTGCACATCAGACATAGGGTCGAACTCTTCCCTTGTTCTATCTTGTTGAGGACAACAAAAATGATCATTCAACTCTTCAGGGCCTAGGAATATTCCTACTCCTTGTTGTAAGCTCATTGTAGTGGATTGTAGGTAACAAGAGTCCTGAGTTGTTGGCCAAAACTTTTCATACAAGCCTCCCTCTGATATGGTTGCTTTTCCAAGCTCGTCAGTCACCTTACTCCAATAATCTATCACAGGTCTATAATACCGTGGCACATTTGAACCATTCCCTAGATTTTCCAAAACTTAAAATAATTCTTCAACCCTAAAATCACTTCTTCATGAGCCTTGACATATTCTTCCATTGGCACCAAAGGTGGATCTCCATGTGGCAACATTGTATTGCCTTCTATGTCTGTTTTCCAAAGGCGAATACTTCCACTCCAACTTGATACACCTACATGTGCCTTATACTGCATCATTGGTGTCTCATCTTGCATTAAAAACCTAAATTGAAGTGATTTGGAATGGCCAACAAGTATTTCTTGTCCATCACAAAGATAACCATCACAATATTGCTTGAAATTGGCGACCTTTTCAAGAAAAAATGGGGTTGGTCCTCATGTGTATGCCCAACCATCAAAAATCCTAGTTGGATGGTTTTGAAAACACCCCTTGCAACAAGCATTGACAAATAGGCAAATAAGTATCATTGTTTGTTTTCCCCTACACAATTATCCAGTTGTAGTAACAAGTTCCCTCGTATTGCACAATGGGCTTTTTTCCATCACTCAAGTTTTGGCAGTCTAAAGCAGCCCTTCATTTCAAAGCATGTAGTAGAGAGATATTACTCCTTGGTAGTCCATTTGTGGCTAGATCACCAAGAGGATGCTTTTCTATCCTCTCTAATTTATGCAAAGCAATTATCAATTGAGCCAATTATAAGATCTGGATTAGCTAGCCACAAACCATTCAAGACAAAGTGACCATAATGACCTTCTCCATGGCCATGAGTGACATACCTTTCAAAGCCACCTGCAAATTGTATCCTAAATCCACACCCTTAGGAACCATGCATAATCTAGGAATGGCAGTCTTCTTTTGATCCATCTTATCATGGATTATACAAACATACTTTTTTGGTTGAGTTTTTGAATATGTGCGTCATGCATAATATAAGCTCCTACAATCTTCTATTGTGCCATGTGAACTTATCTTTCTCTCAAGAGAAGAGATTTCTCTTCAAGTTAAGGTTTAGATTCGAGCCTTGCCTTGATTGAACTTCAGACATTGCACTTAGAGAACTCACTTGTCTTTTTTAAAGTGACATGTGGAGACTCTTTGTTCAAATTCTACCAAAAGAAGATTGAGATAAATTCTTCTCATAGCCCATTTGGTCCAGTGTTGTGTTGATTTCGC
Source organism: Adiantum capillus-veneris (assembly GCF_014529385.1). Classification (NCBI taxonomy): domain Eukaryota; kingdom Viridiplantae; phylum Streptophyta; class Polypodiopsida; order Polypodiales; family Pteridaceae; genus Adiantum; species Adiantum capillus-veneris. The sequence continues at coordinate 52,757,279 of NC_140940.1, read as the reverse complement.
TTAAAATGTCAACTTGTTTGTACATTGATGGAATCACTAATTGAGTCTCTCTTGAGATAAACAGTAGTGTTCTACTTCTATGTGGCACCTTCTCAGAGTCGTTATCCACAAATTCATTTAATAGTGCTCTTGCTAAACTAGTATGTTGAAGTCCTCTTCTCAATGTACATGTGTTACCATGCACATATTGGCGCACACCATTTTCACACTTTTTTTTGTAGCAATAAAATGATGTCTTTGGTATTCCATGTAGCTCATACCATGCCCTGCAGCAAACAGTAGAGACATTTATCTTGAATTGGTATTGCATATTCTCATCTTTCTGATAGCATATAGAAAAGAACATCATATAAATAATTTGTGCATGCTTTTTGAGACTCTCCCCAAAATTCTTGGCGTAATTTTGTCATCAAATCATGATCTGCAAACTGACAGTATTTTTTTCCACAACAATCAATGCATGAAACCCTTTGAATTGACTCAGCTGTGATAGACAAAAAGTAGAAAATAGTGTTTCTTCCACTTTTTGAGTTCTGTTGATGAAACTGTATCGTCTCTTCCTTAGAAAAGGGGCATCTCAACACTACCATCAAGTTTTTTCCAAGCATTGTCATCATTGGATCATCCTCACGTCTAGTATGCATTCCATCAATAGGAACAAAGCGTTGTAGTGGGCTCCCATCCAGCATGGTCTTCTGTTGGATGGGCCACTCTAGCAAAGTGATGCTTCCCACTTCAGGCATATTCTCACTGATTGCATTATCCCTTTCAATACCTACACCCACAAAGTCATCATCAAGTACTTGAAAATTGAAATAATCATGTGGAAATACATACAAAATGGTCCCTTCAGTCATATTGTGCATCATTGTGTCATCCTTTAAAAGGACCCTTTGATTTCTCCAAGATTCTCATATTGACATTTCAAACTCTGGGCTTGTAATAGGTATTGCATTTGTAACTAGAGGATCAAGATGATCCCCTTGTTCATCATCACTCTAGCTTTCATTTGTGTCAATTACATTATCATTCATTTTGGAAGATTGCAAAAGAAGCTTTAGGCCATCAAAGAGCACACCATAATGAGCTTTGGAGAGATATAGTATCCATTGTAGAAAAAGGGAGGACCACATCCTTCAATCATTCCTCCACTAGTATAGATACATTTCCTTGCCCTATCTTTGTACCACCACTAGATCAGTTGTTGAAAGTTGTCCCTAATTTTAGAGAACTCCTGTTTCAGAAATATGTGGGACAAGGAGCATAGGTTAATGAGGAGTTAGAGGCAACTTACATTGGAGCTCATGAAATCCACCAGATGAGGTCAATCTTAAAGTACCAACTATACAGGTTGGGTTTGTAGGAAGAATATTTTAGGAAGTCCTTCTTGATGGGGAATCAAGAGTAAATATTTTACTAAATTCTGTGTATTATAGGCTGCACCTGATCCATTTTAGGTCAAGATGGCTGATCAGAGAAGATTACAACCAATGGGGATATTGAAGGATTGGGAGATTTTGATAACATCATTAAAATTCAGGTTTAATCTTGTGGTGTTAAAGATGGAGTTTGACAATGATTCATATCCTATGCTTCTTGGTAGACCTTGGTTTAGAATAGCAAAATTGAAACAAAATTGGGGATCCAATGAGGTGAGAATTAAATAGGGTAAGAAGAAGGTCAAATTGCCTATGATCAGGGAAGTCAAGCTACAATATTCAAATAGACCATTGTGGGCACAAGCTATCAGTTTGGTAGTTGAAGTGGCAGATTTAGAAGAAGAGGAGTTTTTGTTAGCAAATCCTTCTATGGAACTTGTATTTGATATCAATGTGATGACATTATTGAGACTGACGACAATCAGCTCAGAAGGGAAATTAGATCAGGTGTTGTCAGGAATAGTGATCACTAAAGGTGAATTGTCAGTTTTGGAAAAAAGTTAGTTGATGGAGCAGGAAACAAAAAATTAAATGGAAGGAGCTAAAGCCATTTTGGCAGCATAACAAAGGTTTGAGGAGCAGATGTCAAAGTCAGCTAGAATATCAGAAGAGGAACTTCATAAAGTGAATCTAGGGACTGAAGAGGAACCACAAATGGTCAGGATAGGGAAGAATTTGGAGGGAGAATTTGTGAAGTCATTGAGGAAATTTTTGATGGAGTTTCAGGATGTGTTTTCTTGGGATTACTCAGGTATGAAGCGTATAGATTCTAGGTTTGCTCAAAATAAGATCAATCTCAAAGAGAATTCTTTTTTTGTTATACAGTAGAGATATAAGATGAATCCAGATTATGCAAATCAAGTAAAGGAGGCATTGGACAAGTTACTACAGGTTGGGTCCATTAAACCTATTCATGAAGCAACATGGCTATCACCCATTGTGATAGTGCCAAAAAAGAATGGGAAATTGAGGGTATGTGTTGATTATTGGAAGTTGAATGCAGCCACTGTATCAGATTCTTTTCCATTGCCATTTACTGATACATTGCCGGATTCAATTGTTGGAAATGAAATGTATAGACTTTTAGATGGGTTTCTAGGGTATAATTAATTTAGCATGGCACCAGAGGATCAGTATAGGATTGCTTTTATAACAAAATGGGGAGACTTTGTGTATACAGTAGTGATTTTTGGGTTGAAGAATGGACCTTCATCTTTTTCAAATATAGTAGGCAAGGTGTTTGATCCCTATCTTACATCAGTTATGAGGGTATTTCTGGATGACTTTAGTGTGTATGAAAAGAAGTCAGAGCATTTGGAGCACGTTTGGAAGTGTTTGGAGAGATGCAGACAATTCACGTTGTCTTTGAATCCTTTCAAGTTAGTTATTGCTGTCACAAAGGGAACACTATTAGGACACATAATTTTTGAAGAAGGTTTAGCTATTGATCTAAAGAAGATTGAAGCAGTTCAAATGGCTCCAATTCCTGAAAATATGAAGCAATTGAGCAGGATTGTAGGATAGGTGAAGTTTCATGCTAGACATTTAAGGTATCTGTCTGATATCAGTGCACCATTGAGTCACTTGACAAATAAATATGCTCCTTATGTTTGGGGTCCTGCTTAGGAAAAAGCCTTTCATATTTTGAAGAAAATGTTGGTGGTGGCACCAATTCTTCAACCTCCTGATTTCAAATTACCATTTCATGTATTTGTGGATGCATCTGATATTGCAATAGGAGCAATACTTATGCAACAGGTAGTACAAGGGTGGTATAGACCAATTTGCTATGCTAGTAGGTTGATGACATCAGTAAAAAGAAATTACAGTGTCATTCAAAGGGAAGCTTTAGGGATGGTATATGCTCTAAACACATTTAGACACTATCTGTTGGGGAATAGGATTATTTTTCATGTGGATCATTAGGCATTTCTCTATTTAATTCAAAAACCCCGTTTGCATGGTAGATTGGCAAGGTGGATGTTACTACTTCAAGAGTGTAACTTTGTTATTGTTCATATAGCTGGGAAGGAAAATAAAATAGTTGATTTTCTAAGTAGAGTAGAGACAAGTGAACTTGCAGTGGGAATTCAAGATGAGTTACCTGATGCAAAAATTGTTTGGTGTGAAAGGATTGATTTCAGATTCTTGGTATGATCAGATGTTAACCTTTTTGACTGATGGACTGATGCCTGATTCTTTTACAACAGATGAGAGAAGGAAGTTTGCTTTAAGAAGTAAGCCTTTTTAGTGATAGCGGGAGCACTATATAGAAAAGGCATCGATCATATTATCAAGAGGTGTGTTCCCAATGAAGAACAAACAGTGGTGTTGCAAGAAGCACATTATGGGAATGCACGTGGACACTTTTCAAGAGAAATAACAAGTAAAAAGATTCTTCAGGTAGGGTTGTGGTCGCCAACAATATTGAAGAATGCTCATACTTATGCAAAAGAATGTGTATTGTGTCAGAGAGAGGGTAAGCCTTCTAACTCAGATAGGATGCATGTAAATCCTGTGTTACCTCTAGAACCATTTCAGAAATGGGGTTTGGACTTTGTTGAACCATGAAAACAAAGGGCAAAGAATACAAAAAATAGGTACATCATGGTGGCTACTAACTATTGACAAGTGGGGGGAAGCTATGGCATTAAAGGACAATGCAGCAAATTCAATGGGTAAGTTTTTGTATAAGAATATTATGAGTAGATCTGGGTGCCCTATTGAGTTATTCAATGATCAAGGTGGTCATTTTCTCAATCATGTTATTAAAAAAATAACTCAGACACCTATGACTTTGCATAAGAAATCATCTACTTACCATCCTCAAGCTAATGGTCAGGTAGATAGTTCCAATAAGGTGTTGGTCAAAATTTTGAAGAAGATAGTTTCAAAAAATAGGATTGATTGGGATATAAAATTGGATTCAGCTTTGTGGTCTTTCAGGACTGTTATAAGGTAACAACAGGAATGACTTCTTTCAAATTGGCATATGGTTTAGAAGCGGTGGTACCTATGGAGTTTGTAGCTCCCAGTTTGAGAATTGCAATGCAAAACAGGTCATCACCAGAGGAAATTCAGCATAGACAAAGATGTTTGTTACAGCTGAAAGAGGATAGAATAGTTAGTGCTTACATTGCTGAAGTGATTCAAAGGAGGAGACAAGCTTGGGTGAACAAGAACATTCAATTCAAAAAAATTCACGTAAATGAGTGGGTTATGCTCTACAACTCAAGATTAGGGTCACATCCAGGAAAATTGAAATTGAGATACATTGGTCCTTTTAAAATTATTGAGGATCTAGGTCAAGGGACATTCAGACTGCAAGATTTGTATGGTACAGAGGTTCAAAAGCCTGTCAATGGTTTCAAATGGAAAAAAAAATTTGGAAGACCTCATATTCGTGATATTGTGCCTAAGCAAAAAGAGGTGGTTTGTTCCAATTGTGTAGTGGTGGTACCAGGGTATGTAAGAGGTAAGCAAGGAACCAAAAAGTGCAAAAACTTGAGGTCAAAGTGGAGTGGATATCAAGGTAGAAGGAATTGTTTAGATCAGAGGATATTGGTAAGTCAGTTCAGAGATCAATGAGTGGTATCATGGAATTGTAAATTCATATCAATATATTCAGAGTGCTAAAAATAATGGAAAGTGTTGGGTTGAGAATCAAGGACCTAACTCACTTAAGGGTTGTACAAATTGAAGATATGATTGAGTTTCATATATCAGAGTTCTTGGTGTCTATTGCATTCTAACTTAGGCTCAGAACTTACAAAGTGGATACAATTTCTAATGTTGAAATGAAGAACGAGTTTGGAGCTCCAGCAACAAGCAAGTAGTATTATCAATTGAAAGGCACTTAAGTGTTTAGAAGAGCACAATTGAGATGGTATTTGGAAAGTATGTGCTTGCTCATTAAGTTTGACTACATGTCCAAGAAGTCTTATGGTCCTCTCAAAGAAGCTGAGAGGGGGTTTCCTGCTAATTGGGCAAGTTACCTATTTGAGAAGTTAATGGCGTTGATATTGAATTGAAAGATAAGAGGAAGTCAGCAAATAGGTGAAGAATTGGACCCTATCTTCAAGCATTGTTTTCAAACAACTTGGGTCGAGTGCCATTGAAAATTGTGGATCCAACAAAGGAACAACAGGAATTAGATCCTGAAGTAGGTAAGATGGTGAAGGGAACTTTGAAGAAAATATTTTTTGAAATGATTCAAGGGAGTGCTAATATTGTGGCACAGAAAAGAGAGAAGATGCAACAGGTAATGGCTAAGGAAGAGGATGTGTTCAGTTCATCCTTGACTACAAGCTTTGGAGGAATTCCAAAGCTCGAGGTCAATTTTTCCAGCAAGAAGACATAGATGTTTGAAGATGACAAGAAGGTTACTGCAAATATTATAGGAGTGGAATTTTATACTTCCGAAAGCAATTGTAAAATAGAGAAAAGCAATGCTGCTATGAGTTTTTCTTGGCTTGCAATGCCCTCCGGACCCAAGAAGCGCAAGGCCGCAAAGAAGGCGTGGCAAGCTGCAACCACTTCGGCATCAGGTACTCGAGCTATTCTTTGGATGTTCGCAAATATGAGAGAGAGAGAGAGAGAGAGAGAGAGAGAGAGAGAGAGAGAGAGAGAGAGAGAGAGAGAGAGAGAGAGAGAGAGAGAGAGAGAGAGAGAGAGAGAGAGAGAGAGAGAGAGAGAGAGAGAGAGAGAGAGAGAGAGAGAGAGAGAGAGAGAGAGAGAACAGGAGGCTGAAAAGGAAGTTTTGAGCAGAAAATTTGAGGAGATAAAGAAGAAGAAAGAGGATATTTGAGAATCCAGCTTTACATCTAGCATCTCTATGGATTGCATTATGAATTTGGGAAGTCATGTAATGTCTCAAGCCAATTTGGTTCATAAGCAAGAGGTGGAGTTGTTAGATGCTCAAAATTCAAAAGAGTGGGAGAAGCAAATAAACCAATTGGAAGGTGATCATGAAAATGAGATAATAGAATTTCAGAAGAAGCTGAAGGAGGAAAAGAAGAAGTCTTTGACTGTAAAGAAATCAATACAGGTGTTTGACACTTGGTCATCTGAAGCCAGGAAATTTATTTATAAAAAACTAGAAGAATTGGGGAGGGAAAACAGTGTGTTAGTGGATGAGAATGAAGTGTTAAAGAAAATAATTAAACCATTGGAATAGATGGAGAAACAGTTTCTTCAAAATGAGGGTTTGGATGTTCATTAGGTTTTACTTACCGATGTTGAAGTGGATGTGTTACAAGAACAGTTGATTCAGACAAGTAGAATTGTATGGCAAGTATTGAAAAAAAAATGGAAAGAATGATCGTTAATCCAATGGAGAGAGGGAATTATCTCTGATGTAGACTATGACATAGTTAGGGAAAATGAGCAGTTGGATAAGAAAGTGGAGAAGCTAGAAAATAAAAATATAGGGTTGTCAGAGGATGCAATTGGCAGAATTGCAAAGCAAGAAGAAAGAATGGGACATCTTAATTTTTCATACTCCTGTTGTTGTGAGATTTTCTGATACAGTGCATCAGACTCCAGTAAGTCAGGAAGTTGCTAATCAGAGAATAGTTTTTCAGAACTCAAAAACAGGGAGTGTTGTTCAAGAAACCAAAGATGTTGTTGAATACAAATAATCAAGTAGTGTTACCATGTGAACAAATTGATAAGGGGGAGCTCCTCACGACGGATCTTCACCCACGCGGCACACTTGCCATCGTCTTCTGTAGTAGCGCCACCCTATTTTGCAGCAGCTCGTACTACATTTCGCTTAATATGGTGTGGTTGCCTTTATATATATATACATATATATATATATACACACACATATATATATATATACACACATATATATATACATATATATATATATATATATATATATATATATATATATATATATATATATATATATATATATATATATATATATATACTTTGGTTTGCTTTGGTTCACACCCCCATGATGCCGATGGTAAAAACAAAGCCCCTTCATGGCTTACATGTCAATCAAGGCATTGCTTTCCACAAAACATCTTCCTCTTTTGAACGGCAGCCACCACATAGGATTATATGTCGATGAGCATTGCAGAGCACAGCATTTTCAACCAACAATATTCTTGTGAACTCTCTTGACCATAATAATGTTCCACATAAAGTTTTAATTCGATGTGGAGATGAAAGAAGTTGAATCAGAGGGTCAGAAGACTTTGGAACAGGGGAATGAGAAAGAAGTGGACCAAGGAGTGGTCCAACAAACTGTTTGATGTTGTGCTTGTGCTTTAAGGGAGTTGAAATTTTTTGTATACTCTGAAACTTGGATTTAGTTCCAAACACTTTAGTGGATACAAGAAAGCTTTGACTTAATTTTTCTTTCTTTAAAAAAAAAACCAAAAAACACTTTGAAAAAAGGCAATTGATATATTTTGTGCAGGTTTTGATCAAGGATTGTAGGTATCAGGTCAGATTTTGGAAAGATCAACCACCAGGCTGTGCCATGTACTGTAGAAGTGAGAAGGCGGCCTGATATTCAGAAATCTATATAAGGAAACCACCAAGCTGTTCCATGAGTAGAAGGAGTATATTGTAAGCCTTAGTAAACCTTAGGATAATTTGAGATGTGAGAAGGTAGCCTGACATTTAAAAATATATATAATGAATACTCCTCCTAAATCATATGTAACTAATGTAACTGAATTTATGAAACTATAATACAAATGTCCATCGCCACCATCTCTATTTATTCTAAGCTTTCTGAGTATTTTGTGGGTTCATGAGAGTGTTCTCATCATTCAAGTATAAGGGAGAAAGTGTATTGTTGTCTGTGTTGATTCAGACAATCAGAATTTAGTATGATTGTATCTTCTGACACTGTGTTGGGTAGTTATCAAATTCCATGTGTATGTATCTAGCATTTGTGCCAAGATACAGCAGTCGTGTGCAGTCGCCCTTGTGTTGACAAGTCCACCTTGGACTCTCCAATGCGCCCATATGTGGCCGCCCTTGAGAAGACAAGTCCATCTTGAAATCGGCCATCAGCCATTGAATTCGGCCATAGGCTACCGGCCATCAGCCACCGACCAATCGACCGATTGTTTTTCTACCACTTTTCGGCCGCCATCCGGCCATAATATTTTGGCAAAAAGGAATCTTCTAGCAAAGCCAGTCTCGAGAAAAGCTCGAGACAAACTTTGTTTTTTGGCGAGTGATTTTTCTTCAAGCACGATGCCTTCTCCTCATAACGGGGGCCTTACAAATGTGCGTTTTAAATACAAAAAAGTACAAGGGGTAAGTCAAGCTCCATACTTAACACACATGATGCGTAATCTAGCATGCTACCTTGCTTCAACTACGTCAATAATTTCCATAGCTTCTCCGATGTTATGCCCTCAAAACGCTTGACAAAGGCTTCTCTTAATAAATCCAACCTTTCGTTGGTTTCTTGTGCCAAGGCATTGTACCATGACCTTGCCTCCACCTTTATTAGAAGTGGGAAAATGCACAAGCATGAAGCATCATCTTCTCTTTCAGAGATAACACAAGATATTTCCAAGTTGTCTAGAAAGTTTGCAACATCTTCATTCCCCTTACCAGTGAAAGTTGGAAATTCTAAACTTGCCATTGTAAGAGTGAGAAAATTAGATTGACTTGAAAACATTGTTTATTCTTTTTGTTTCATTTTAAAAGATTCAATACATGGGTGCTTGGTAGATGGAAAACATCATTAGGAAGAGAATGGGGTCTAGGAATTTGGCAGCTTAAGGAAGCCAAACCTTTAGTACTAAGAAAGTAATCAAAGGACAACTTTTGAATTCAAACAGGAAAAATGGCTAGTTTATTTGAATTCAAAGTTTCCCTCAAAATGGAATTTAAAATCTAATGGGTAATACCATATCATGTAGCATATCTATGGAAAGAGCTCAACACATAGATTGCAGACTATGATCTCTGCTCAAATCAGAGATCATATGTGGGAGTTATGGAAGGCCAAAAATCATAAAATTTTCCACCTCCTTTTTGGGGTGAAAAGTGCATCCTTTGACCACTCTTACACATCTCTTACACACCCACCTTTCTTGCACACATGGCATACACCTATTCGTCAAAACATTAATCACCTCCATAAGCTCATGGAATTAAATAAAGAGGCCCTCCTACACCCCATCCTCTTCCTAATGACTATACAAGGATTAAAATGACTACATCAAAAGATACTGCATGATTAATCATAGGGAGGATAAAGGGTAGAGAAGAGGTGTTTATCCCTTGAAATTTCTCTCTGCCAAACATGGTTGTAATGAGTTGTTGCTAGAATATCTTGTGATCTCAGATTACTTTGATTGATTGAATTTGTTTGATGCATAATGTTGATTCCTTGCAAAAGGTTGATGTGATGCATCCATCACATGATTATATGAAAGGGCTCCCTCCTTTGTGATGAAAGGTTATAGCTGGAGGTGTTGATCTATTGGTAGTCATGATAAAATTTATAGTACCACAAGACAAGGTCGTCTTTGTCTTATAGCTTTAGGATTTCCCCTCTAGCAATCTCTTGGAAGACCTTGAACTCTCTGTCTTTGAGCAGCTTCACTTTCCTACAAGATAGAGTGCCATACAGTGTATACACGAGTGTGATGAGATAGGTGGTGAGTCTTAGCACTTCTGTTAATCCCAATTGGATTGATACGTAGTAGGCTGAAAACTCATTGGCATAGCCTTGATCCACATGTAATACTCCTTGAAGGTGGAGTATTTTGTCTCTCCGCCAAGAACCTCGTGCCAAAGACCTTGTCGATGGTAAGATCCGCCACTTCACTTGCTAGATGACATAGAATCCATGTTGCTATCTCTAATTCTTGGCTCATGAGATGAGAATGAGGCATACAAAAACTTTGGAAGATTTACTCATTTGTTTTGAAGATGTGATAATTATCGGTGTTAAAACACCCTTGAATCTTTTGGTACAATGGAGAGGGAGGGACCGCGTGATCATAGTGGCTTCCTCAAGTTGTAAAGGCTTGTTGTGGGTGTATGTGGAATAGGTGGAAAATGTGGGGGTGTAGGTGTAGAGAACCTTGGTGCTCCTTACAAATCTATCGAAGTGAAAATGCCTATGCGGATGTCAAGGGAGAAAATGATACCTCCTCCTCCATTGTGGGTTGCCCTCATTTTTGAGGTATGGTTTTTGGAAATAGTGTGAGCATGAGCGGCCCATGCCTTGCTTTTACGCCTGTGAGGATGATGAGAAATGTACACAATTTTGAGTAGGGAAAGAGGGCCTTACCACCTCTTCAATATGGAAGATAGAGCATCCTGGCAAGAGTATCTTAATGACTTGCATCAAGATTTCTTCAAGCTTCTCCTCTTCGCTGGTTCGGTTGAAGAATTTGAGAAGCCACTCACCCATGAAGAAAGGTAAACATTTTAGCCTTGTAAAGTGGAGGTTTCAAGAACTGTCATCAGTGGGAGCACCAAATGAGAGTCAATTTTGTAAGATAGACTCAGTGGCTTCAACACCAAGGCTAACGTATGATGGCCTCATCACAAAAGGCAAACAATAGGGGCACCACCTAGGTTGGGATGTCGCTAGGATGCAAAGACAACATTATATAGCACATCTATGACACCATGTCACACAACCAAACATGTTATGATTTGATTCACTATCTCACACCTCCTGTGGTATGTGTAGGTAGAGAAACAAGTGGAGATAGATAGTGAGAGTTGTGAGTGTATATGTGTGGATTACTATTCACACAAGAAAGAAATAGATGTATGACATACTAACAAGTCTTTGATATCCCACAATATAGAGAGTGGCATAAAGAAAAGAGTAGATTATTTTTAGGGAAAAGATATAATTGGTAGAGAAGTGAGTACATCATAGGTGCCTCATTGATAGATAGGAGGTGATGGCACATTAGGAAGAGGATGGGGTTTAGGAGGGCCTCTTTATTTGCCATGAGCGTATGGAGGTGATTAACATTTTGACCAATAGGTATATGCCATGTGTGCAAGAATGATGGGTGTGTAAGAGATGTGTAAGAGTGATCAAAGGATGCACTTTTCCCCCAAAAAACAAGATAGACACTTTTATGATTTTCGGCCTTCCATAACTCCCACATATAATATCCAATTTGAACGGAGATCATAGATCTACAATCTACGCATCGAGCTCTTTCCATAGATATGCTACATGATATGGTTTTACCTACTAGATTTTAAATTCCATTTTGGAGGAAAATTTTAAATTCAAATAAACTAGCCGTTTTGCCTGTTTGAATTCGAGAGCTATCCTTTAATTACTTTTTTAATACTAAAGGTTTGACTTCATTAAACTACCAAATAAAGAGGCCCTCCTAGACTCCATTCTTTTCCTAATGAAGGAGTACCATGAGGGTGACCTTCATTCTTGTCGATGTTAAATGGCATTCTGTAGCTCTCCTTGTATGTGTGCATCCTGCATTACATAACCTCCTTAAGCCTTATGGTGTGATGGTGTCTCCCAAAACCCTTTGCATGGACTAACACTTCTAGCTATGTTAGAAGTATGGATAGAGCTTGTGCTTTTGGTGAGATTGTTTTTTGTTGATAGAGAACACTCCTTATATAGGGAAAGAGGGTGGAATTTTTCAAAATTTTATTAAGCTAAAACAAGGGCCATGTGAGCGTGGGTTACCCTTGTCTGGCTAGGTGTAGGTGTGCCAGAGTAATAGTTTTATGGGAGAGAAGGGGAAGAGAGAGAGAGAGAGAGAGAGGGGGGGGGGGGGGGGGGGGGGGGGGATTTGCATGGCTGCTAGCTACACTAGCTTAATAAAAGAGAGAGGATAGGGAATTTACAAAGGATCTTCCAGAGGTGGAAAGTCTTAGAGATGATAAGACCGCCATATTTGGCAAATAATGCTCCAAAGTAGCCAAAACCACATTAAAGAGCTTTGTATTTCTTGAAATAATGCAAGAGATTTTTTTATTTCACTCTCTCTCCTAGAAGAGGGATTTCTATAGGAAAATGAGAGAGTAATTACACTTGTTGAAACTGTCATGCTCCCCGTACATGTAGAGAGGGACTCTACGTCATGTGGCCATGATGAAATCTTTGAGGGAGGTAGAAAACTCTCATTAAGATGAGGATGAGAGTTTTTTTTGGTGGGCATGTAATTGTGATTGTATGTGTATATATGTGTACTTACGTAAGCAAGTATTTTTGTGTGAGAGAGAGAAGGAGAGAGAGTTTGTATGTAAGGGAAGCTATAAGGTATGGAGGTGAAGGGAGAGATGAAGGTGAGGAAGATGGTGAGAGGTCTATAGTTTGCAATTCTTCGTGAGAGAGAGAGAGAAATGAGTGTGGTTGTGAGTGTGGAGAGGAGGAGGTGAGAAGAGTTCAAGGTTGTCCTGTGTGGAAAACTTGACTCCACTATTTGGATCATATCTTCGCACTCCAATATCCAAACATTATATAAAAAATATAGTCAAAAACTTCTGCTCATGGGATATATTTTCATGTTTTGAGTTTTTTCAAATTTGAAGTGGAACGGGCCGCCAAAAATTCCACCAAAATGTGTCCCGCTACTACCATAAAGGTCTTTGTTGGGCCCATTTTGGTTGACTTTTCCTCTATGCATCCTAAAAAGTCTTCATTCTTGTGTGAAAGCACCACCAAGTGCCTTGAAGTTTCTTGTGAAAATACAAATGAGATTCCCTTTATTAATATATAAAGACCTAGTCCATAATGCAACTAGTCAACAAGTATTACAAAAAGACTAAGAAGATGGAATAATAATATCTACATGGTGGAATAAAATATAGTTAAAATTACAAAAAATTGTGATTAGATGGAATAGGTAGATAAATTAGTAGTGGTCATAAATTTTCTTTTTTCTCATGAATGTAAATCTTTAAAGTGGAAATAACTTAGTTAAGGGTAAATAATAAACATGAAGAAACTAGGTGAAGTTCTCCCATAAGGGAGAGAAATGGATCAAAAAAAATTTAAAATTTGGCCCTCAGCATTAGTGGGCTCCTCCATGGCCGTTGAAAAATCCTTTCAAGAATATTCTATTGAAACAACACCAATAATCACAATTCCCTAGGTATGATTAACTATTTCAAATCATATTACAAACATCAAATGTATCCCATTAAGTAAAAATGCTAGTAGTGTGGCCAATGCTCTATTGAATCTCATTCCCTACTACTAAAGCCTCTAAGATTCACTATGTAGCTCAACTTTTTTAAAATTACTAACTACCAGATCCAACTTCAGAGCCATGCTTTATTAATATCTCCTTGTGACACACACCTAAGAACTACCAAATTTACTAGTGCACTATACCTTGTGTTCTCGATACAAGGAGAAAGAAGTGTACCCAAAATATAACTATTGCCAATAGGTCCTAGTTCACTCCAACCATCTTAGTCATCATGCAAATGTAGTTTCCTTTTATAAAAATATTTCCCCCTTATTGTGGGACAATCAAAGTTGAGTACTTGTTTCAAGTTTTAGTCCAATAAGCTTATTTAACTTATTTTGCTTACGCCTTTTCTAAAAGAATTTTTACGTGAATAATGGTTTGTTTCATCTAGTTTTGTTTAGTAACAAATAAAGTGAATTAGATTTTTCTTTTACTATTTTCCCGTTTCCCTTGCTTTTATAGTTTGTGTGTGTTTAATCCCCTCTTATAATTCATGAGTTCAAACATTTCTAACCTTATGCAGGTATATATATCTTATTCTTAATTAGAAAAAATCCTATAAGAAAACAACAATCGAGATGCAGTGAAAGACTATTAACCTCCAAAGTTTAAATTTCAACAAGACTTTAAAACTACCACCCAAAAAACTACCACCTGACAATATTGGAGCATTTCAAGTAGTTACCAAAATAGTAAGGTTTTAGTCATGTTTTATCTTCCCAAAAACCTGCTTAAAATTAAAAAGTAGCATGCTCAATATAGCTAGCTAGTTTAATATTATTTTAATTATTATCAAAGGCAAAACATTGATAAGTGTTGGAAACATTCAACCGAGAGAGAGAGAGAGAGAGAGAGAGAGAGAGAGAGAATAATATGTATTTCTACACCCGGTTTTTAGCATGATGCTTATCATTAAATTGATATAACTCTTAGAAGTGAATAGTAGTGAAACTCCCCATTTGAGGTGAAGTTATAGTGAGACTGTCACATAAGTCTTTTCAAACTCTACCTCCTACTCCAACTCCTTGTTCTTGTCATTAAAATATTGTGGTCCTTGGCTGTAGGTCTTTGAATTTGATTGATGGCTTCAAGAGAAGGTACGACAAACTAGAAAGAGCGTATACTTGCACCATTCAAGTGGTGGAGACAACTATTTCTCTTCGTGAAGGTCGGGGTTCATGGGGCAACCCTTCCCCACCATACATCTAATTTGATTTCTCAGTTCTACATCCATCCACTAATGCTCAACACCTTAGCACCTCTAGAATTCTACTTATGCCTTCAATTAGAGTGAGTGTATGCAGCGAGAACAGACCCTACTTGAGAATCAATTCAACGGTAGGAATTGATAATTATTGTGCCCAATTACCATGATAATATCACAAAGAATATTCAAATCAGAGGCCCAGTCCAATACCTACAAATAGGACCCGTTACTCAATTTGTGGGATCGATTGTTGTCAATATTGTTACTAAAGCTATCACTCTTGAGCTAGTTACACTTTTGTACTCTTTTGGCATTAGCTCAGAACACTACTTTTCTCTCACTATTGTACTAAATACCATATGCACTCTTATCTAACTATACATTTTAGTTCCAGTATCACTCTCTTCTTTCCATTTCAATTTGGTCTTTGTTTGATCTTGTACCTGAATTCTGCTTGCCTGATTTGATTTGTCTAACTCAACAATCCAACCTAGAATAGCTATCAGAAGTGACTAGCTCATTCCATTTTGGTGATCACGGTGGTGAGTAGAATAGCTCTTGATAGAGACTCTATCTCCCATTTGGATTTTGGAGTTAACTAAATTTAGTCATGCCGCCTAGAAGAGTCGAACAAGGTCAAAGCCCGACAACCCAATTCATGGAGGAACAGATCGTGTCAATACCACTCTAGAGGAGTCGAAGCAAGGCTTTGACACTAACATTGAACATGGAAATGATATTGATGCAAACTTGGACCAGCAAAATGCTAAGGAGATGGAGGATTCCCAGCATTCTCATCAATCTAGGTGAAGGAATTTAGAGAGATTAGAGAGACGCTCTCACTCAAGTGGATCTGAAAGAAAGGATAAGGGCAAGATCCAAAAGCATACACACGATAGTGAAGGCAACAGAAAAAGTCACAGATCAGCACAAAAGAAGTCGGAGAGAAAGCATAAGCTAGATAATATGACTGAGACTTGTGACGATGACAATGGAACATCGCTACTAATCATTATAGCCAAGGAAGAACTAGAGATAGGAAATTAATTTCAAAATATAAATCTAGATATCACAAACAATCCATTTGAAGATCACATTTTCAATATTCAAAGGGGATAAAAATGATGATTCAGATGTGCATATTTAGGCATTTGAACAATATAACACCATTTTAGATAATTTGAGAAAATCTAGTTTCCCAAATTCTAAACGTGTATTTTATAATTTTGTTATTTTATGATTTCTAAGCTCTAGTTGCTTTTAATTTAGATAAATTATCATGATTGTATGAGTCTATTTTGATTTCTCTATTATAAAATTTAAGAATAGACCTCCAATATAGTTCTTGGAAAGAGGATTTGTATGACATCAATGCTTTTCTACAAGAGGATTTGTCTCAAAAAAAGGAGGTGTTTAAAAACACCATTTGATGTGAATAATACGAATTGTATACATTGATTATGTCAAAATAGTATAAAGTATAGACACAAAGATTACCACCAACTTGACAGTTTCATAAAAATGATGGTCTTCATCGCATGTACAACAAAGTACTAACTAGAAAGAGTATGATATCTCCAAGATTGAGGGTGTTCAAAAAACACCATTTTGTAACCCTACCAAATGTATCACTTAATAAAGACAATTACTAAGAAGAAAAAGTTAACAATACCATAGAAGCATCAAACAATGAAACCAAAGAACTTGAATGAAAGAAGTCTCCTCACAATAGGATTCCCTTCATCAAAAAAATAGCTCAAAGATTTTTCAAGCTATCCCACAACATTCCATTAAGTTTAAAATTTGAAAAGTACACAATGCCAAATACTTGGTAGATGCTATTTAGAATACTTAACTAGTACACTTAAGTTGGCCTCCTTCTCTTGAGATTTTGAGTCCTTTGAGACATATAACATTGCATTACATAGTGAGTCTCAGGATCAGGATGGAACATTACAAAATTTCTTATGGTATAGTCTCTCTTGTTTTAGCATACAACCATCCACATAACCATGGAACAATTTCATCTTTTAAAAAACTTTAAAGAAATTGAGTAGATTGGTTCCAAAACTTTGGAAAAATCATATAAGTTCCTTGCAAATTCCACATCACTCGGTATGGACTATCATCAAATATTATAGTGTTGCCCCCATCTAAATAATCAAATAGCTTCCATATGGTCAAAAGATTTTTGTGATAGGCTCTTTTGTAACCAATCATGAAATTTGAATTTTGGAAGCAACTGTTATCCATAATCATCTTGAATTTGTGACTTGTGTAGGAAAACAGGTCTTGATTATGTGTTGAGCTTATTGTAAATGATGGCAGCTCCAAATCCAAACCTCAAAGAACTCAAAGAAAAATCTTAAGAAATACTCTGCATCTGGACGCACCGCATACACCTCATTGTTATCTTCTACAATGCACATGTACTTGGTCCAGGTTGGCCTTGATTGAAGTTCAAATGTTGCAAGAAGCACACCCTCCAAATCCAAGATAAGCACTCTTTTCTCCTATTTGAAAGATGTTGGTAGATAATGAAACCATTGCTCTTGGTTTGAATGTGATATTTGATGTAATATGAAAGGGAGCTCCTCTATTTTGTGATAATCTAATAGCAAAACATTTTTTCTTAGAAGCCCTGAAATGATTTTTTTTTTTTTAACTTAATATAGAGATCTTAAGTGTGTTGAAGACCTTAGGGACATAGGGTGCTAATTTGTGGTTACACTTAGTAAGTCTTATGCAAGAACACATGCCAAACTATGACCCTATGGCCTTAAAGTCATAGGGTGTTGAGACCATAAAGTGCAACTCCCCCAAGGTCATAGAGCAAGATTTGACCTTATGAGCATGTAGATTGTCCTTGATGGCACAATGAACTCAAATTTCAAAGAAAACAACTATAAAACTTTTTTTAAAAAGAGCATTTGGCACACAAAACTCAAGAGTTACTTATAGTATTGAAAGACAAATTAAAAAACTATTAATCATTTACATCTTCATATATCTTGAAACCCTAAGCACTCTAACAAAGTCTCTGAGTACATAAAGATCTTTGTAAACGACAAAATGTTACAAAACATTGCTCCATCATTTCTTGATATACGGCTATTTGAGATCATACTGAATTTTTAGATGCTTTATATAATTCCTGGCTTCATGTACTTTGATCACACGCTCCTTGTATCCCAATTTTTGGGCAAGCATGATTTCTTCTATACCTTTCAAGGCTAATAACGATGTGATATTCTTTAAGACCCTTACTTTTTCTCAATCACGTGCTGAAAGTTTCTTGTCTTGACTTCGAGTGGACATTCCACTAGTGCTAGATGTTGCAACTTTCTCATCGGGAAGAGGACGAGAAACTTCTGGTAGTCTTCCCGTGGAGTAGGTTTTTCCTAGAAACATTAGATTTTTCTCCTCCCACTCTGCAACAACCTTGTGTATAATATTATAAATCTCATGACCTTGAGCAATGGGTGCTTGTCAATATAAATGAGACCCTGTAACTGTGCGAATGTCATTAACATGATTGAGAGCTTTGATATATGGTAGCAGCTCCCCAAGGAGAATATTATACTCCTCATCATCAACATTAAATGATGGTGGAAAAATACAATTCAATGAAGGATTCACGCATCCCTTTAATGGTTCATCATCTACAAGAAGAAATCTTCTCACATCAAGCCCAAATTTTGATGATGCAATAGCCAACGGCTTGAAAAGTGCTTCTACTCCTAGATTATCTAAGCGAGTGATCCTTGATTCTACGCATGGTTGACATTGGCTTTGCCCCCAGATCATAAAGAATGGAAATTTTTCTTTAGCTTCCTTTTCTAAAATATTGATGATGTCCACAACATGCATGTCATTAGCAGGCTGACCATATCCCTACATTGAAATTGCTAAGTAGAGCCTTTAAAAACTCAATGCATCCTGGACGAAGAACAATATTCTCATGTCCAAACTTTAAGCTCTTCATTTGCTTGGGCTTTTGTCAGCATCTCCTCAGGGACAATCCACACAAGCTCACTATTATAGTCAGCATTGATTTGTTGGTGGATAGAAGGTCTGACTCAACATGCACTTCGATTTCCAAATCCTGGGGTGCTAAAGTATTTGTGTTGGATTCTCCTTCTGGCGTTGCACATGTTCTAGAACTTGCATTACCTTCTACTTCCATTGTAGTGTCACGCAATCCAATTCCCAAATCTTGGGCTACTAGAATATTTTCATTGGATTCTTCTTCTTGCCTTGCACATGTTCTGGAACTTTCACTGTCTTCTTCCATTGGATTACTCTTTAAATTTATCTCGAGTCGTTGCAACAGTTGACCTTCAAAAACTTGTAGATTCTTGTCATCTTCTTCCAAAACTCTTTGGTTGACATGGAGATTGATAGAATCTTTCTCAGTAGGGTCAATGGCATGAGCATCGTCTATACCAACAATCTCAAGTAAAACTTGTCAACCGCAATATCTTGTTGAAGGACTGCAAGTTTAAAGAACACCTAATCTTAGATTCCAAAGTATCTACATTTTGATAAATATTTTTTGTCACACTCTTAGAAAAAACTAATCGCAAATAGCAAATTTACTAACTGGCAACACATCTGCAATGAATTTATTTTTATGCTCCTCATTGTCTAGAGATTCCTAATCTTTATCTAGCTACATTAGTTCTTTGTCCATGATGGTGGCGCCTAAAAGTATACTTGGAGAAACATTTATGCCTTTAAGCTCTAGAGCACAAGTCTCATTTTCTATTGCCATGATCTTCTTGCATTGGATGATTTACTTGACTAAGTTTCTTATGGCCTTCACGCCATAGGGTTCTCTTTGTAGATATCTATGTGACTTTAAGATAATGCAAAATATGTCTCTTTATGGCCTCAATGCCATAGGTTAGGATTGTTAGGAGGTCTCAACGTATAAATAGATCCATGGCTTCAAATCCATATGGTACTTTATTTATGTGTCACCCTATGGACCTAAGGCATGGGTTGTCATAGAGCCAGAAGATGCCCTCTACGAGCACTAGTAAAAAACCATCTATGCTTTATGTTGGAAACCTATTGCTCGAGGGCCACAAGGTGTGCCTCTTATGCTAGTCAGAAACCCTTTATGCTACATGTTGTCACTCTATGGCCCTTGGGCCATAGGGTGCCCTCTATGCTAGTAACAAATCCTCTATGCTCTATGTTTGCACCCTATGGACCTAGGGCCACAAGGTACCCTCTACACTAGTAAGAAATCCTCTATGCTCAATATTGAAACCCTATGGCCCCAAGGTGATAGGATGTCCTCTATGGTAGTAAGAAAAACCCACTACGCTCTATGTTGGCACCCTATGGAGACTTGAGGGCCACAAGGTATCCTTTATAATGCTACTAAGAAACCTTGTATGCTCTAGGGGAGCACCAAATAGCCCCTAGGTCACAAGGTTCCCTCCATGCTAGAAAGAAAACCTCTACGCTCTACATTGGCAACCTACAGCCCTCGGGACATAGGGTGCACCAAATGGCTCCTAGGCCACAAGGTGCCCTCTATGCTAGAAAGAAAACCTCTGCACTCTACATTGACACCCTATGCCTCAGGGACATAGGGTGCACCCTATGCCTAGTAAGAAACCATTGAAACTCTATATTAGCATAAAGACCGTAGACCACAAGGTGCACTCTATGCTCGTAAGAACCATCTAAACTCTATGTTGGTAACCTATGGCCCAAAGGCCATAGGGTGGCCAAGGAACCCTTTAGGAGCATTCCCCACAAAGACCACCTTATGGCCCCATGTTGATTTAGTGTCCTAGGTGCCCTTCTTAAGACTCTTCCATTTTGGTATCCTATGGCCCCAAGGAAATAAGCTATCCTCTATGCTATCAACAAAACCTTTATGCCCTTTGTTGGAATCATATGGCCCCAAGGCCATAGCGTGCTCTCTATGCTAGCAAGAAACCCTCCATGCTATATGTTTGCTCCCTATGGCACCAAGGAAACAGGGTGTCCTCTATGATAGTAAGAAACCCTCTATGCTCTATGTTTGCACCCCATTTGACTATGTTGACACCCTATGGCCCCAGGGTGCTCTCTATGCTAGTAAGAAACCCTATATGCTCTATGTTGGCACTCTACGGTCCCAAGGGCCATGGGGTGGAAAATGTGACCTTTGAGAGTATTCCTTACTAAGTTTGCAAAGACCACCTTAGCCTAGGTTCCATCTTAGAGACTCTATATTGGCACCCTATGACCTAGGTCCATAGGGTGTCCATTATCCTATAAAGAGACCCTCTATGTTAGCAATAAACCCTCTATTCTCTATGTTGGAACCCTATGGCCCTAGGGCCACAAGGTGCCCTTCACCCTAGGAAGAGATCCTTTATGCCCTAAATTGACCTACTCTTTGGCCTCAGGGTCATAGGGTGCCTTCTATGCTAGTAAGATACATTATATGGTCTAGGTTTCCACTCTATTGCGTAGGGCTAAAAGGTTTGCTCTATGAAGAAACCATGTATACTATATGTTGCCAGTGTATGGCCCTAGGGCTAGAAGGAAACCCTAGGGATATAGGGTGTCCTCTATGCTACTATCATATGGTCCAAGGGCCAGATGGTGACCAAGGTGTCATGTGTGAGATAATTCTCTACTACATATACAAAAACCACTTTATGGAACTATGGCGTCCCAAGGGCAACAAGGTGCTAATAAAAATCCCTCTATGCTCTATGTTGGCACCCTATGGCCATAGGGCGGCCTTTATGCTAGTAAAATTCCCTCTATGCACTATGTTTACGTGTATACTTATAAGAAGCCATTTATGCACTATGTTGGCATCTTATGACCCTAGATCCATAAGATGTCCTCTATGGTAAAAGAGAAATCATCCATGGGCTATGCTGGCATCCTATGGTCCTAGGGCCATAGGGTGTCCTCTATGCTAGCAAACCCTCTATGCCTAATGCTAGCACCCTATAACCCCAGGGTCACAAGGTATCCCTCCATGCTCTATATAGGCACCCTATGGCCATGGGGCCATAGGGTCATTCTATGCTAATAAGAACCTCAATATGCTTTATGTTGGCACCCTAGGGCCCTAGGGCCACAAGGTTCCCTGAAGGCTAATATAAACCCCTAATGCTTCATGTTTGCACCCTATGGTTCTAGTACCACAAGGTGTTTTCTATGCTAGGAAGAAACCTTGTGTGCTCTGTGTTCACACCCTATGGACCTAGGGTGCCATATATGCAACTAAGAAACACCATATGCTCTATGATGGAACCCTGTGGCCCTACGGCCATAGGGTGCTATCATAAGAAACCATATATTGTCTATGTTGAGACCTTATGGCCATAGGGGGACCTAAGGCCATAGGGTGGCCAAGGTGTCCTTGAAGAGAATTCCTTACTACATACATATAGAATACTTTATGGCCCCAAGACCATTGAGTGACATAAGTGCCCCTTTAGAGACTCTATATTTGTACCCTATGGACATTGAGTGACTTACGTGTCTCTTCATAGACTCTATGTTAGAGCCCTATGGCACTAGGGTCATAGAGTGCTCTCTATGCTACTAAGAGACCCTATATGATCTTTGCTGGCACTCTTGGGGCCATAGGGTACCTTTCATGTTAGCAAGAAATTCTACATGCTTTATGTTAGCACCCTATGGGGCCACAAGGTGCCCTCTATGCTTCTATGCTAAAAGGAAATCCTCCATGCTCTAAGTTGGCGTATGACCCAAGGGACAAAGGGTGTCTTCAATGCTAGTAAGAAACACTATATGCTCTAAGTTCATATCCTATGGCCCAAGGGACATAGGGTGGCCAAGGCATCCACGATACATTCACAAACGGATCTTGATTACGATGTCATTAGAGCACATAGCAACTCTAATATTAGTAATTTCAAAAAAAAAAATCAAGTTGTTTTAGTGATCTTAAATACCATTTATATAGGTGATATACTTTTTGACATAAGACATAATTTCAAGGATGAATACACATTAAAAGTTTTCATAATAAAATAGTCATGAAAAAATCCAAGTGTATATACACATTAAAATAATTATAGGTGGTATATATCAACTTAATGAGACAACGATAGTCATGAAAAAATCAAAGTGTTAACTTTTTTATAAAATCTCAATGTATTTAGGATCTTATTAAAATGTGTAAGTTAATACTGCGGTAAATATGCAATCCAATATCCAAAATTGAATCATTATCATACATCATACATCTGTTGCTTTGCCACACAATTGAAGGAGTCTTTGCCTTCAAATATCCTCATAACATTCAAAAATTTAAATCAAATTTTCAAGTAATTTAATTCACAAATGCATTGATCTGTTGGTCGATGGAAGGTCCAGCTCACCATGCACTTTAATTTTCAAATCATGGGGGGCAAAAATATTGTGTTGGATTCTCCTTATGGCATTGCACATGTTCTGGAACTTGCATTGCCTTCTACTTTCAATTTACAAACTTAAACAATGGTTATACATTATACAATCATTTCTTTGCAATAAACCTTGATACAATGTTTCGATTTCTTCATGACAAGCTAAAAATTTGTACTAGTCCTAGCTTCCCTCTATTGAAAAAAATGCAAGATATAAATTCCAATTCTCTGCAGCATCTAGAAGAGAAACAAAATCATAGTTTGGAACAAAATACTCGCACTTTATATCTTTGAATAAAATCTTGTTACAATTAAAGAACTAGATCTTCACATAATCAAAGGACAAATGCTTCGATAACCATTTACACTTTGATACTCGATGTTTACTATCTAAGAAAATAATTGGCATTTACAACAAATGTTGAATATATGTTTAATCTAGTTAGTTGCAATACAAAGATAATTATTTCAAACGCTTACACCATCAATTCACAATAGGAGAATTTACACCCAACAAAAAATGATCATACATCAATTGTTCAAACTCTCATTTTGGAATTTTGAGGACTAAATACTTTTTAGTTTTTTCTAGCTTATTTCATTCTCAATAGAAAATTAAACCTTAATCACAAGATAAGAAATATATGTCCCTAATGTATATGGACACAAGATATAAGGCCAAAGAAAAAAAAAATTTGAAACACTTAAAGAGTCTTTAGGTGACCTAGAATAACCAACCTATGTTCTAAAGGCCATAGGGTGTCATGTGATATTTTATAAGATGTGTCCATAGAGAGCTAAGTGATTTGCATCCATGGGGTGGTTTAAGTGCCCCTGTGGAGATTCTATGTCACCACCCTATGGCCCTAAGGCCTTAGGGTATCCCAAATGCTCTTGGATAACTTATGTTTCCATCTAGAATAGCCCAAATACTTATGTGCCCTTTTAGAGACTTTATGTAATCACCCTATATCCATAAGATTTTAGGGTAGCCCAAATGCTTTATGGCGATTATATGTTGACACCCTATGGCCTTAAGACTGTAGACTAGCCCAAATGCTTATGTGCCCTTTTAAAGACTCTATGTAATCACCCTATATCCAAAAGATTGTAGGGTAGGCCAAATGATTTTGGGGGATTCTATGTTGACACCCTATGGACCTAAGGCTATAGAGTAACCCATATGCTTATATGCCCTTTTAGAGACTTGGTGTAATCATCCTACGTCCGTAAGGTTGTAGGGTATCCCATTTTCTTTTGGGGAATTCTATGGCCCTAGGACCATAGGGTGTCATGTCTACAAAGAACTCTATGATCCTCAAGTCATAGGGTGTTCTTCCCAAACCTCATATGATCACTTAACTTTAAAGCATTACATAATATATCTTATGACCATATATAAATGTAGAATTCTATTTACCACAACATGTCCATATAATATCATACACTTAAGTCTAATTCATTTATTGTGAAAAAACTCAAACTCACAAGTTCACATTTTTTCAAAGAAAATAAATTGCGAAAAATAACGAACCAAACATCAATGTTTTTAACATCATGGGCATATTTGAGATGGGAAAAATAAAATAAAATGACAACAATAATAATCTAAATATCAGCAGTGTAATATCATGGGTAGCTAGCTTAACCTATTTCCTATAGAATTTCTAGAATGGCCTCAGCACTTGCATCCAATGGTTCTTCAATTTCTTCTTCCTCTGAATCCTTGGCATTGACTTTCTCTATGTTATCCACACCTGCCCACCTTCTAAGATCAAGGTCTTCTTCCACTATGGAATGGAAAAGAGATTCCAATTGCGTCATTTGATCACTACTACATGCAACTGATATCACCTTTCTCTGTTGTTGTAGTGTCTCTTTAGTCCCATAGCCTAATGAGAAGATGTATATTACTTGATCATCTTCTTTGAGATAGATGCATTTGATTGCACGACATACAAAAAAGTCTTTCGCCATGGTCACAGCATCATACTCATCGTTGTTGATGCAGAGAGTATGCATTGGCTCCAACAGTGACTCTTTAACACTAGAGTAGTTGGTGTACTGCTCTCCTTGATTGAAAAATACCCAAACCCCAAAAATTACTTCGCAAAGAGCACATGTTTGGATGGTCTTTGATCCCATTAAGGAGATCAAAGGTAGAACGTGCATTTCATACCATTTAGATTTTTCAAAAACTGCCTTCTCTAGGGAAGCAGCATGCTGATACTTGACTAAGCCGACAATTAAAAACTCTGATGGTTGATGTGCTACCACACATACTCCATCAATTAATTTACCAAATTGGGTAGCACTCCAACCACTAGATGTAAGACTTTTGTGTGTTGTATCTATGATGAAAACACCAACACGAATTGTAGAGCTATTCTCACTGCAGAGAAACTCAATGCCTTCCAAATTCTTTCCAACACACTTGATTGTCCATGGTAAAATGAATTGCAAACTAGAAGTGCCATTCTTTTGTGCAATGATCCACTGCACATATCCCCTAGTAATCTCAGGAATTGGCTCTTTCTCCTTTCCTTTTTGTAGTAGGAGATTTAGCCATTGAGTACAACTCGTGAAGACAGATTTGTAAATCTCATATGTAATGTTATAATGAAACTTACATTCATCCCATGAAGTAACTGCTATTGCTGATGGATCTATCTCTTTAAATGCCATCAACATTTGAGGCTCAAAAACCCTAGTCTGCTTTAAGTTCGTTGCACGTGCAGTGAAGTTGAGCATGCCCGCTTGATGTGGTTGCTTCACTAAGCAGATCTGACTCATCTGTCAGCTCCTGTTGTAGTAGCTTGACATCATTATCTTCTAAACCATTTAAGCATCTAAACGTTTTATGCTTGGTTGTCTCCCACGAGCAGTTGATGTCTGATGCTTCTCCAAGATGTTTATCCCCACTGATCATAGATTTCATCATTGTACATGACATGTGTGCTTCTTTGTTGGAAAATAATTTGTGGTTGAATACGATGTTCACCAAATTTACAAAGGCCTTCAAAATACAGAAAAGAAAATTAACTTTATTTCAAGACATATTTGTAACAAAAACAAGCATAGGGAAGTGGAACTTACGTCCCAAGGTGGAACTTACATCCCAAGGTGCTCGACTCGGATGACCGACAAGAACACCTGCCCTGGGTTTTGTTGGTTTAGAATATGCAAGCCATTGACTATGGCCATGATTCAAGACCTCCACATAAGGCTGGTGTTTCATTTGTTGTTATTCTCTCCATCTTCTCCATTTTGGAAATTCGAACAGCAACCTCTTTGGGAGCGTCTACCACTATCCTTGCAGTTCTAAACTTGTAGAACTCTTTTCTCAAAACATACATAGTGTTGTTGTTACGCAAAAAAGCTCTAGCTGCTATGGTGGAATGCTGACTAGCTAGAATCCAGTAGTGGTATGTTGATAGCTTGTCTCCGTGCACTTCAGCTATTTGTAAAGGCATTTTTGTAATTGGGTTATACGGCATCAGGTCTGCTACACTAGAGACTGGCCTAGAGTGCTCTGCAAATTGCTTCAAGAGATATTTCACATACACATCTGACAATGGTCTGCATTTATATCCATTTATAGCCATCTGGATCAATTGGGTAAATTGTACACCAAATTTAAAATAGTGTGCAATTCCAACGTATCCATCTAGCCCACTCTTAGAAGTTTTGGCAACTTCTTAATCAAGATCTTTTTCTTTGGGCTGTATAATAGAGTCCAACACAGCTAAGGATACTGAGTCCACAACCACTACCACTGAGGGGGTTTCAAATGTTAGGGTTGCAAGTCCACTAGAATCTCCTGCTTCTTGAGTCTGTAAGGGTATAACTGAAAGATTTTCTTCGGCCACATTTCCACTATTGTCTCCAAGTGAGGGAGTCTGACTCTCCTTGAGAGTTTTAGATTGATTTTCTTTGCATGTGTCTTCATTCTTTCGCTTCTTATTCTTCTTTGTGCTGCTCAATTTACCTAAATATTGATTGACTTTCTTAAAGCCCTCAATATATAAGTCTACAAAGTTCTCACTTGGAGTGTCATCTTGAAGCTCCACCCACCCTGCTTTGGTCATTGTCACTCCGTCATAATCAACCTTCACCAATTTTTTAGCAAAGGCCACAGGCTCCAACAAGTAGGAGTCACCATTGAGTAGTTTTACTCCAAGGCATGGAGACATTTCAAGATCTGAACAATCTTTCTTTATCTCCTTGACAATACCACAGTCCTTGAAGGGCAATTGCTCTTTATCTTGAAAGAACAAGTGGACTTTCTCATCACTTCCACCATTTGGTAAGTGAAAATCTAGATACCAAGAACTTGGTGTTGAGCCTGTTGCATCAACTGACTTTGACTTTCTCTTCTGAGACATTTTTCGTAAAAAGAATGAGATATATTTAGACAAGATGGATATTAATACATCCATATGGACCTAGGGCCATAGAGTCCCCTCTATCTTAAACTATGTGGTCCTAGGTCCAAAGGGTGCCAACAAAATGGTTCTACAAGTGTACCTAGGCCACTCTATGGTAGTGTGATCACATGCTCTCTTATGGCATTAGAGGAACCTCAAAGTAGTATCCCTTGAATGGCCTAAATACCCCTTTAGAGCCTCTACACCAACACCATATGGCATCATGTGGCCTGAAGGCCATAGGGTCCCCTGCATGCTAGTAAGAACCTCTCTATGCTCTACATTGGCATCCTATGGCCCCAAGGCCATAAGGTGGCCTCAATGTTTTGAAGAAACGCTTCATGAGGGTTTTCAAGAAACCTATGGCCCGAGGGCCATATGGTGCTCTCCATGCAAGTAAAAGCCACTATTTGCTCTATATTGAGGAGACCTTTGGGCTGAAGTCCATAGGGTCCCCTCTATGCTAGTAAGAACCTTTGTTTACTCTATAATGGCACCCTATGGCCTGAAGGCCATAGGGTTCCCTCTATGCTACTAAGAATCTCTTTGTGCAATATGCTCTATCATCTATGCTCTATGCTACCACAAGGTGCCCTCATTGTTTCCAAAAAAACCCTCATTGTTTTGCTATAGCCCCAGGGCCATAGCTCTCTATGCAGGTATAAAGCACTATTTGCTCTATATTGGCTCCCTAAGGCTTGAAGGCCATAGGGTTGGCCTCAAGGGCCCCAAGGGTGCTTTGTATGCCAATGAAAAATACTATTTGCTCTATATTGAGAAGACCTTGTGGGTTGAAGGACATAGGGTCCCCTCCATGCTAGTAAGAACCTCTGTTTACTCTATATTGGCACCCTGTGGCCAGATGGCCATGGGGTTCCCTCTATGCTAGTGAGAATCTCTCTATTCTCTATGCTCTATGCTCTATATTGACATCATATGGCCCCTAGGCCACAAGGTGCCCTCATTGTTCCAAAAGACCCTCATTGTTTTGGCAACCTATGTCCCCAGGGCCATAGAGTACTCTCTATGCCAGTATAAAGCACTATTTGCTCTATATTGGCACCCTAAGGCCTGAAGGCCATAGGGCCCCCTCTATGTTACACAAGGTTCCCTCTATGTTTTCAATTTGAAGAAACCCTTCATGATGGATTTTTGACAACCAATGGCCCTAGGTCCATAGGATGCTCTATATGCCAGTAAAAACACTAGTTGCTCTATATTGGCACCATGTGACTTGAAAGCCATATGGTCCCCTCTATTCTAGTAAGAGCCTCTCCATGCTCTATATTGGCACCCTTTGGCCTGAAGGCCATAGGGTCCGATCTTTGCTAGTAAGAACCGATCTATGCTCTATATTGGCAACCTATGGCCTGAAGGCCATAGGGTCCCCTATATGCTAGTCAGAACCTCTCTATGCTCTACACATCCAATGACCCCAAGGCCACAAGTTGCCCTCTATGTTTTGAAAAAACCCTTCATGAGCGTTTTTTGGCAACCTATGGACCCAGGGCCATAGGGTGCTCTCTATGCCATTGAAAACCCTCATTGTTTTGGTACCATTTGGCCCCCAAGTATAAAGCACTATTTGGTCTCTTTATGCTAGTAAGAACCGATCTTTGCTTTATATTGGCACCCTTTGGCCTGAAGGCCATAGGGTCCGCTCTCTGCTAGTAAGAACCGATCTATTCTCTATATTGGCACCCTATGGCATGAAGGCCATAGGTCCTTTGTATGCTAGTAAGAACCTCTCTATGCTCTACACATCCAATGACCCCAAGGGCACAAGGTGCCCTCTATGTTTTGAAGAAACCCTTCATGAGGGTTTTTTGGCAACCTATGGACCCAGGGCCATAGGGTTCTCTCTATGCCAGTAGAAACACTATTTGCTCTATGTTGAGGAGACTTTGTGGAGTGAAGGCCATAGGGTCCCCTCTATGCTAGTAAGAAACTCTATTTTCTCTACGTTGACACCCTGTGGCCTGAAGGCCATAGGTCCCTCTATGATAGTAAGAAGCTCTCTATGCTCTATGCTCTATATTGACATCCTATGGCCCCAAGGCCACAAGGTGCCCTCATTGTTTCTAAAAAACCCTCATTGTTTTGGCACCCTATGGCCCCAGGTATAAAGCACTATTTGGTCTCTCTATGCTAGTAAGAACCGATCTATGCTCTATATTGGCACCCTTTGGCATGAAGGCCATAGGGTCTGCTCTTTACTAGTAAGAACCAATCTATGCTCTATATTGGCACCCTTTGGCGTGAAGGCCATAGGGTCTGCTTTTTACTAGTAAGAACCAATCTATGCTCTATATTGGCACCCTATGGCCTGAAGGCCATAGGGTCCCCTGTATGCTAGTAAGAACCTCTCTATGCTCTACACATCCTATGACCCCAAGGGCACAAGGTGTCCTCTATGTTTTGAAGAAACCCTTCATGAAGGTTTTTTGGCAACCTATGGACCCAGGACCATAGGGTGCTCTCTATGCCAGTAAAAACACTATTTGCTCTATATTGAGGAGACCTTGTGGGCTGAAGGCCATAGGGTCCCCTCTATGCTAGTAAGAAGCTCTATTTTCTCTATGTTGACACCCTGTGGCCTGAAATCCATAGGGTTCCCTCTATGCTAGTAAGAAGCTCTCTATGCTCTATATTGACATCCTATGGCCCCAAGTCCACAAGGTGCCCTCATTGTTTCAAAAAAAACCTCATTGTTTTGGCACCCTATGGCCCCAGGTATAAAGCACTATTTGGTCTCTCTATGCTAGTGAGAACCGATCTATGCTCTATATTGGCACCCTATGGCTTGAAGGTCATAGGGTCCCCTGTATGCTAGTAAGAACCTCTCTATGCTCTACACATTCTATTACCCCAAGGGCACAAGGTGCCCTTTATGTTTTGAAGAAACCCTTCATGAGGGTTTCTTGGCAACCTATGGACCCAGGTCCATAGGGTGCTTTCTATGCCATTAAAAAATACTATTTTCTCTATGTTGAGGAGACCTTGTGGGCTGAAGGCCATAGGGTCCCCTCTATGCTAGTAAGAACCTCTGTTTGCTCTATATTGACACCCTATGGCCTAAAGGCCATAGGGTTCCCTATATGGTAGTAAGAATCTCTCTATGCTCTATGCTCTATGCTCTATGCTCTATGGTCTATACTGAGATCCTATGGCCCCAAGGCCACAAGGTGCCCTCATTGTTTTGAAAAAACCCTCATTGTTTTGGCACCCTGTGGACCCAGGTATAAAGCACTATTTGGTCTCTGTATGCTAGTAAGAACCGATCTATGCTCTATATAGGGACCCTATGTCCTTCAGGCCATAGGGTCCCCTGTATGCTAGTAAGAACCTCTCTATTCTCTACACATCTTATGACCCTAAGGGCACAAGGTGCTCTGTATGTTTTAAAGAAACCCTTCATGAGGGTTTTTTGGCAACCTATGGACCCAGGGCCATAGGGTGCTATCCATGCCAGTAAAAAACACTATTTTCTCTATATTGAGGAGACCTTGTGGGCTGGTGGCCATAGGGTCCCCTCTATGCTAGTAAGAACCTTTGTTTTGTCTATAATGACACCCAGTGGCCGAAAGGCCACACGGTTCCCTCTATGCTAGTAAGAATCTCTCTATGCTCTATGCTCTATATTGACATCCTTTGGACCCAAGGTCACAAGGTTCCCTCATTGTTTCAAAAAAACCCTCATTGTTTTGGCAACCTATGGCCCCAGGGCCATAGAGTTCTCTCTATGCTGGTATAAAGCACTATTTGGTCTATATTGACACCCTAAGGCTTGAAGTCCAAAGGGTCTCCTCTAGGTTAGTAAGAAGCTCTCGATGCTCGATAATGATATCCTATGGCCCCAAGGGCCACAAGGTTCCCTCTATGTTTTCAATTTGAAGAAACCCTTCATGATGGATTTTTGACAACCAATGGCCCTAGGGCCATAGGGAGCTATATTTGTCAATAAAAAACACTATTTGCTCTATATTGGCACCATGTGGCTTGAAGGCCATAGGGTCCCCTCTATTCTAGTAAGAGCCTCTCCATGCTCTATATTGGCACCCTTTTGCCTAAAGTCCATAGGGTCCGCTCTATGCTAGTAAGAACCGATCTATGCTCTATATGGCACCCTGTATGCTAGAAACCACTATGAGGGTTTTCTGGCAACCTATGGCCCCAAGGCCATAGGGTGCTCTCTTTATGGCCATAGGGTTTGTTGTATACTAAGGAAAACTCTCCATGCTCTATATCTTGTCATCTTATGGCGGTTGTGCCATATGCTAATAAGAAACCACCATTTCTCTAGGTTTGTCTCCTATTGCTTTATGACAACAAGGTGTCATGCTCCATGGAAATAATTGAAAAAAAACTAAATAAACTACATTGACACCCTATGGCCTAGGGCCCAGGTGTGCTCTATGCTACCCTAAACCCCTCTATGCTCTACGTTGACACCCTACAGCCCCAGGGCCACAAGGTTCCCTCTCTCTCTCTCTCTCTCTCTCTCTCTCTCTCTCTCTCTCTCGGATTTAAATTGTTAATTTGGCCTTATTGTCAATCCTCCCTCTCTCTCACCTTCCTCTCTCTCTTACTCTCCTTTCTCTCTCACTCCAAATAACTATTTTTATCCCTCTTCTCATCTCTCCCCATTCATATAGCAGGCAGTCCCTTGTTAATTTCGGGCCTCAATATCTACCGGTTTACCTGTGGCATCATAATTCAGGCACCCCCTACCACATCTCCTCTTTCTAGGACCTCTCTCACACCAACAAAAAGCGTACAATACAAAGGTTAGTTCTTTTCTGTTTTACTATTTTTTTATAGAGAGCGATAAATAAATGTTTAAAAAAAATATTGAGCTTACCTACGAGCGGTATCGTGAGGCACTGTTGTGTTTGGGAGAGAGGTGCAGAGAGGAAGAGAGAAGGAGAAAGAGGCGGCACCACAAGATGCTGCACGTTTGAGAGAGAGGCTCAGGGAGGCATTTGATTTCGTGAGATGTTTCATGCTTGAGAGGCGCACGGAGGGCAGCAAAGGGAGGCTATTTGTTCGTTGAAGGGCAGCGTGAGGTGCTGTTTGTTTGAGAGAAGAGGCACAACAAGGGTGACAGAGGGGCACTCTTTGTTCGAGGCGCTTCGAGGCGTAGAGAGGGCACGCCGCAGAGGCAGCACAAAAGAGGCATTTGGGAGAGGCGTAGGGAGGGAGGGCGTTTGGGAGAGGCATAGGGAGCGCGCACGGAGGGTGTTTAGGAGAGGAGCATGGAGCGCTCAGAGAGCTGTGGTCGAGAGAGTAGAGTAGAGTTTCGAAAAGAAAGAGACAGAGAGAAAGAAAGAGAGAGATAGAGATAAGCTAATCAATCTTGTTAATTCAAAATTCAAAATTCAAAATTTGACTTTGAAATTTTAAACCTAAACTTCCCACTCTCTTTTATTCTGAATTTTGAAGAGTTTAAAATCGTTTTCTTAGGGGGAGAGTCATACCAAAGGATTGGAAACTGAAAGAGCTTTCCGCACAAAAAGAGTATAGAATTTTTTCAAAAAATTAACATGAGACTTTGTCAGTGCCCGTGTCGTCTCGCTATGAGTGGAATGACACTCATGGTCGAAATCACCATCCCGGGACCAAAAATCGCATACTGAAAAATACACTAAACATTCAAAATTAGAGAATTTTTCCTCGAAAAAAGTACGATATTTTTTTGTGCAGTATTGATCAGGAGACTTGAAAACACATTTTGGAAAAATTTGGGGTAAGCAAAAAAAAATAAAAATTTTGGCTTTTTTCATCACGTGCAATTGCGCACTAATTGCATGTGTTTTGAAAGTGTGAGTATACATGCAACATACATATATTTATACAAATAGTATTTAAACGAGGAGGCCATATACTAGAATGGGTTGCAAAGGTGCTGGTGCGCATTTGCGAAGAGGCTTGTAAAGGTGTACATACGCAATTTGATCACACATTTGATCATGCGATACGTGCACACCGTTGTTTTTTATGTCCCTTCAAAGACGTAAACATATCATATGGATGTACATCCACGAGACTACTTGAGACACGGTCTCTAGGTATAATCAATGGTTGTGGATACACCACATGGCATATGATCAATGAATGTGGATGCACCACATGGCATATCGTGTGGCTCATACGTACCCCCTTATGTCCTGGTAGGCTCTAGCTTTCTGAAATCATTATATGTAGCACCCTATGACCCAAAGTCCATAGGATGCATATATAGCTCACCACAAAACACGAATAGATAGTACCGTGTGGTCATAAATCCATAAGATCTATATATACTTAGCTAGAAACATCATCTATAGCATTCTATGGCCTTTTGTCCGTAGGATGTTCATATAGTCATCATGAAACACCTACATATAGGACCCTATGGAACTAAGGCCATAGGACGTATATATATAATCATATCAATAAACCTACATATAGCATCCTATGGACCTAAGTCCAAAGGATGTATACAAACTCATTGTGTCCCTAAGGCCACATGATGCGATATACCCATCATGAGGCAACTACATATAGCGCCCTATGGCCCTCAATACAAAACACCTTGATAAAACATCATATAGACTAAAGGCCATATGATTTATATATACTCAACACAAAACACCTACGTATAGTGCCCTATGGCCCTAAGGCCATAGAATGTTATATACCCATCATGAAACAACTACGTATAGTGCCATATTCCCCTTAGACCATAGGATGTGTACATATGCAGTGCAAAACACCTACATATATCATCCTATGGCCCTAAGGCCACAGGATGTTATATACCCATCATGGACAACTACATATAGTGTCCTATGGCCCTTAGGCCATAGGATCTGTATAGTTGCATCATGAAACACCTACATATAGCTCTAAATTGGCCCTAAGGCCATAGAATGTTATATACCCATCGTGAGATAACTACATATAGCGCCCTATGGCCCTCATGCCATAGGATGTGTACAATTGCATCGCAAAACACCTACATATAGCTCTATACTGGCCCTAAGGCCACAGGATGTTATATAACCATCGTGAGATAACTACATATAGTGCCCTATGGCCCTCAGGCCATAGGATGTGTATAGTTGCATCGCGAAACACCTACATATAGCTCTATATTGGACCTAAGTCCACAGGATGTTATATACCCATCATGAGACAACTACATATAGTGCCCTATGGCCCTTATAAGGGCCATAGGATGTGTACAGTTGCATCGCGAAACACCTACATATAGCTCTATATTGGCCCTAAGGCCACAGAATGTTGTATACCCATCATGAGATAACTACATATAGTTCCCTATGGCCCTCATGCCATAGGATGTGTATAGTTGCATCACAAAACACCTACATATAGCTCTATATTGGCCCTAAGGCCACAGGATGTTATATACCCATCGTGAGACAACTACATATGGTGCTGTATGGCCCTAACGCCACAGGATGTATATTTACTCAACACAAAACACCTGCAAAAAACATAATACGGACTAAAGGCCATATGATTTTTACATACTCCATATGAACCACCTACATATAGCATCCTATGGCCCTAAGTCCATAGGATTCTGTATACCCATCATGAAACAACCACAAATAGTGCTCTCTGTATATATAATCATAATGAAACACCTACATATATACTCACAATAAAATGACTTTGTGATGGTTTTCTTAACAAATATTTATTGAAACCTTCTTGCAGGTATGGATTTTAATCAAGGTGATAGAGTATGCATGTTTGTAGCCACACAAAAGGTTGCGCTTGGGGGTGTCTGTGAGACAAACCCAAATGCATATTACTCAGGCATGCTCATTGGTGAAGGAAATGTATCGGTCTCAGTTGATTTGTGTTTTCAAAAGGAATCACTTATTCCATTTCCAATAATGGATGCATTGACAGTGGGAGATGCTTTTTATAGTATTTTGAAATGGAGTATTGGGTTGCTACAACATATGGATGAGATACGCTACGAAGGGGTTTCTATGTCTGAGACTCACAAAGGAATGGGAGCATTCGAGGCATAGTCTGATGGAATGAGCTATAGGGAGGTTTGGAAGGATAAGAGGGTTCAACTTTGGGATGAAAGCAAAACACATGTAGTAGCCGAAGGGGTTGTCATGTATGTGTGTCCATTTGATTCCGTGAACTTTGGGGAGCTATGTGAAGATAACATCGGTATTGGTATTGAAACATCCTATGCTTGTGAGGCTACTATTTCTGCACAATCTGATGTATGCAGCATCAATCTGGTTTGTTGGCCTATCAAGAGAGTGACAACTATGGATGGAAAAGCGTTGTTACAATATGAAGATTTACATGCTAGTGACGCATTACAAGATACATGCATTGAATCATCTCGTTTGGTAGAGCCTATTTCAAAAAAACAAAAATATTTCTTTATGAATAGGAAGCCAAAAATGTATGTGAAACATTCTAAGAGATCCAATCAAGCATCCCTATCATCTGTCCAACTTGTTTCAACCATAGATTGTTGTTCTATGAGGTGTTGTCAATATGCCAATAGAGATAAGGTCATGGCTATGCGCAATGAATTTTGGGGACAAAGTTTGCAAAATAGAACCAACTATGGGTATGATACAATGTTGACTGCTTGGCGTGAGAACAAAACAACTGCAAAGACTTGCTATGTATTTTCTTTTAATGGCAATGAGGTCTGTAGTAGAGCTTGGTACAAAATTCATGGCATCCCAAAAACTTCATTTTATCATTATCGTGAACAGTTTGAAAATGGGGTTCGACGCTCAGTGCATGGTAATGATGGTTTCATGAGAAAAGGAAGAGACCATACAGAACTGGGAAGGGCATTGATCCGCTCTCAAACACGTACAAGCAAATAGACATCTTACATGATGTCAATAAAACACTCGAGAGTATGTGTCTCAAGCCAATGTCTAGCACTACATTCAATAGGGTTTGGAATACAGAGTTTGCTAATGTGACCTTGTCAAAAACAAGCGAGTTCTCAAAATGTGTTCTGTGTAGTCGAATAAAGTCTCAACTAGAGTCAACAAAGGATGATGAGTTGATTTCACGTTTGAAGGATGAACGTAAAATTCACATGATGAAAAAACAAAGCTGTAGAAATGTGTACTACACCTGGCGTAAGTTCTCGCAAATGCAAAAGGATAAGTACTTATGCATTATACATGATAAAATGGACCAAAAAAAGATAGCAATACCGAGATTGCGAGTGAACTCAAAAGACTATGCGAATGCATATCAGTTGCAAGTATCATTAACAGGTATGATAACACATGGGCATGCGCATGGGATGTATGGTCATTTCTCATTGAATGGTCTATGGCCTTCAGATCCGAATGCTACAATTGGTTCCCTTGCATTATGCTTACAGAATTTGTAAAAAAACAGAAAACCATGGGCTAGGAGATTTATGTCATGATGGTATGCAACGCAGCAATGTAACATTGTTCAATGCATTGAATTCAAGGACATCTCTAGACCACCAAAACAGAATGGTGAAAGAGCGTGAGAGGAATGCATCAACAGCAGTAACACCATCGTTGGCTATTGAAGGATGTAATGGAGAAATTTCTAACTTGCAAGTGGATACCATGTCCACTCCCGTGTTTCAAAAATTGCCTGAGAATCTTCTACTACAGCTAGATAATTGTGCAGGAGAGAATAAGAATCGACATTTATTTGCATACTTATCCTTGCTAGTAGCAAAAGGTGTTTTCAAAACCGTGCATTTGGGATTCTTAATGGTGGGTCATACACATGAGGACATAGATGCAATTTTTAGCATGTTCTCAGAGAGATTACGAACAGGAACGACCTACACTTTTCCACATTTGATGGAACATTTTCAAAAATGTGAGAGTTCAGCTCCAGCACCATTTTTGATGACTCAAGTTCCTGACTTCAAATCCTTTGTTAAAGGGTTCATGTGTGATGGACAAGATGCTCTTGTGGGACACTCTAAGCCACTTCAATTTTGTTTCTTTATGCAAGGTGAAATCCAAGTAATGCAGTACAAAATTCACCCCAAATCACCTGATTGGATGCCGAGGGAGTCAGGAATCGAGTTGTGGAAAAAAGATGTTCAAGGGAAACCAAAATTGCTAGTAGGTTGTCTAGATGTGGTTCCTATAGCAGACTATGTGAGGGATAGTCCGCTTGTTATTCAAGGGATTAAGACATATCTTGAATTTTGGAAAAGATGGACTCTACTAAAGGGAAAGGAGCATGATTCTACAAAATACATGGAGCGAGTTATTATTTATTGGCAAAAAATAACTAGTGAGCTTGAACAACCAACCAATAAACAAATTGGTGAATATACATCATTTTGGCCACAGACTACAGGGAGTCACCGAATGCAACAGATAGAGAAAGACACAGATGATTTTCAAGGATATGAAGCATTGAATGATCACTATGTTGGTCCTCAAAGTGCAAGGCCACAAGAAGATTTTAGGAAAGGGGATTTTGTTCTTGTGAGACCCGCAAATCCAGAATATCCGATATGGTTAGGAGTTGCAAAGTCAAATGTTGATGTAGACAGCTCATCTCCTAACTACAAGAAAGTTTTCATTCAAGATTGGGCACCAAAACATCAGAAAAAAAATCCCACAATCCAAGAACAATATGAGGATTGTTGGAAAAAGAATTGGTGCTACAATCTTGCTGACCCATAGCGTTGGGAATGTGTTGATGCAGTTGTGTGGTCATGGACTCCAAGGGGTGGAAGACTTGCAGAAGCAATTAAAATCCCATCCAATGTTGTGGAGAAAGCACAAGCTAGCTTAATAGGAGAAATTGAATAGCATTTCATTTTCATATATTGTTTTTCTTGCTATCCGTGTCTATGTATGTTTTATAAAGTATCAATTAACACCAACATGGAAATAAAATTTTGGATGGGAAAAAGAAAGGTGTTTCTCAACACCACCATTTTCTAGAGAATCTATTTCCCAAATCAAATGGGAAATAGGAATCCATAGGCACTGAAATCAGTCCCAAAGATGTGGAATTTTCCTATTTTATCTAAAAGAGTGTTATATGTGGAGCTAAAAGATATCAATGAGGATGAGTGGGGAGAATACTTCCCAAACACAATGAAAGATGAATCTAGGAAATGTATTATCATTACCTAGCATGCCAGCTCAAAACTTACAGCAAATTGATGAAAGATTTTCACCTAAAATATTATGATAATAGGGGTGATGAGGACATCCTTTGCGAAACTATGCAAGCAACAACGGATGCTCAGGCTACAAAACTGGAAGATTTGTTGAGTCTAGTTGAGCAAGAATGCTCAGTACCACTTCAAAAATTTGGTAAATAGATCTTTCATCAGAGTGAATTCTCACTGCTCAAACTGTGGGAAACGGAAGTGGCACTGAAGGCCACTAAGGTCAACTTTGATACAAAGATTATGCAACAGGTTGTGGATACGTTCAATCTAGATGTGGGTACTGCTGACATTAATGGTAGACCAATGCAAGGCACAGCAGCAGCTATTTATCATATTCTAGACTTGCCATTTTCAACTAAGGCAAAACCATTTTCATTTGATGAAGTCAATAGTTTTCTGGAAGAGGATGCCTAGGCTAACAAGAAGAGGAAGACCGGAGGCCAAAGGATTCCATTTTCAACCTTGGAATTCAAACCGGCTTACAGATTCGTAGTAGAGGTAATAAGTCTAAAAAACAATCCAACATATGTATCTGAGAATCTCTTCGGTATATTATTGGCCAAAATTAAGAGCCATAAGGCTGATATCAGTTTAAGCACATTTTTGCATTACCGTCTGATGCAACAGACAGTCAATTGCATCAGATACTTTAAGCACATTTTTCATAACCGTCTAATCCAACAGACAACCAAAGTGAAAACACAAAATCTTTTAAAGCATGGTATGCATGGTAAATCCTATATTAGGCAACTTACATTCCACCTCACATCAATGCCACCACTATTTGGAAGAAAGTCCTAGGTGAAGGAAGTGAAGGCACTCATACCAATGCACAAGGGACATCAAAAAATCAAGAAGGAAACTGGCTTTGGTGACATTGGGTTCCAAAAGAATAGCAAAACAATTGGAAGTAGGACTTCACAACCACAGTCAAAGAAACTAAAGGTAAGAAATATGCTAGCATGGTTTAAAGCCAAGCAAAAGACAACAACGACATCATCCGATCTAAAATCAACACATCTGAAGTGGAGCAGACTACGTGCAGTACTGCTGACAAGGCCATTGAATTACCTAGTACTCCACCAAAGATCATTGCAGACTAAAAGACTAGTGTAGACAAAGAAAAAGATAAAGTCTCAACCAATAATTTTGAGACATTTTTAGTGGTCCATACCTTTGTTAACATCCTATGTTGGATTGCTAGCAAAGACTTCAGAAGAAGCCCATGGTGAGCAATCTAGTGATCAAAGCAACTTTTGCTGCCCTACTAGACCTCTCTTGTGGTGTATGAACCTAGTCAGGGTAATTGTGACACGGTAGCTGATGGATGTGTAACCACAATTCAAGTTGAGTGGAACATAGTCATCAACGCTACCGGCCTGATAATGGAAGTTCAAAGTTCCACTCTAGCTTTTGATTTGACCACACTAAAAGCAAAATTGGAATAAGGGAGTTGATCCCAGGTTGAGGGATATAAAAGGGAATGTTGCACCTAAAAGATCTAATTTTGAAACATTAGATTGATCAAGAGAATGATGCACGCATAATGTCTATTCAACAAAGGAAAATTAATTAGTTGACTGCCTAGACATCAATTCTTGAAGAAGACAAGAAGGAAGCTCTCAACATCAATAAGATATTGAGGGTACTACTTAACCAAAATAAAGCTACTTTAAATTCTCTACAAGAAGTTTATCAAAGTTTGAAGGAGTTCATTATGGACAGATACATTTATTAGTCGTTGGTAGACATGGTAATCTGACTCTGAATCTCAAAGATTTACAAAAACTGGTTGTTCCATCAAGTTCAATCTAAGTGTTCAATTTGAGGAGTACACAACCATACTGGTGAAGCAGGCCTTAATGGATTATCTGAAGACGAAGGATGATGATGATGAAGACAAAGAGCAGGAGGAGGATGGGGCAATACCAAGCCATAGCAAAGATGATGATGATGATAGTCCACCCTCTCCTCTAGCAACTGGTTTAGCAACAGGTAGCCTCCTCTAGAAACTGGTTCAGCAACATGTGGCCAACAGAACAATATTGGTGAGAAACAGGCAGATCAGACTAAGAGTCAAGAGGATCAGACACAGTCTGATGAGACCCATCATCAATCCACCAGGCAACAAGGAAACAAAGAGCTCAAGAGGTTCAAAGGTTGGAAAATGAAAATAGATTTAGATTCAGATACAGACTTAGATTATTTTAGTTGAGTTTGAATAAGCGCCTAAGGAAGTAGAAGGCTACACAAATCCAAGAGTACTCGCATAATGAAACTGCCTACTCAGACTTTGAACTTTTTCAAATGCTATATGTAGGAGCCAAGAAGATGGTTGAACAATGGAGGATGATCAGCTATCACGAACTGAACACTTGCAAATTACCTCCTCATCCAAGTACTATTCAGTTGCTGAAGAGAGTTCCAAAATACATGATTTATATTGATGATGTAGTCAACCAACAATTGGAACAGGTTTCTACGATGCGTTTACAGATCCTGGTGCTGCAACTTGAAATCCTATTGGGTAATTGATCGTCGTATAGCTGCATAAAAGATATTTGAATTGAGATCAAAATTATGCTGGTCAAGCTGCAAATTGCCAAAAATGTTTTGGATTTTTTTTTAAATGCTACCTGTTGCAGGGGATCCAGAACTAGAATGAGCCTACGAGAACAGGAAATGGCTCTGAAGCGTCTCTTTCACCTAATTCAAATTCCCAAAAAAATATTGTTCTACAAGAGAATCAGATTGTTATGAATTTCATTGAGTTTATTCCTGATGCACCTACTCTGTTATATACTTTACCGATGAAGAATGAAGAGTTGCCACAAGTTTTCCCTACTGTCTATCCAAAGTACAATGAACCAGCTGATTAGCAGAGGTACTTCAAGATAGTGGATCAATTAAAAGTGATATGAGCATAGCAAAAGAGACTGGGTTGATTTAAAGAATGTTTTCACTAATACTAAACAGAATCCGATGTGTCTGAATTGAAGGAGGATTTGCATCACTGCAGAGGGAGAATGAAGCAGTGGAGAGATCAAATCCGGCAATTGATTTGACTAACTAACGAGCTCCTTCAACTATCAATTTAGACATCCAAAATGTCAAGACGCCGACAAGGCCAGACTAGACAAGGGCAAGGCCGGGCTAGGCAGTGTGGAAAGGGAATCCAACTAGGGCAA
Organism: Adiantum capillus-veneris; assembly: GCF_014529385.1. Taxonomy (NCBI): domain Eukaryota; kingdom Viridiplantae; phylum Streptophyta; class Polypodiopsida; order Polypodiales; family Pteridaceae; genus Adiantum; species Adiantum capillus-veneris. Next base: position 52,715,219 of record NC_140940.1, on the reverse strand, counting down.
AGGGCCAGGGGCTATGCTATATAGTAGGTGGTTGGGTGGTGGACTCCTAGGTTCTAGTTCCCCTTGTCTAACATTGGTATCAAGAGCTTGGTTCTTTTTTGAAAAAAGGCACAGCCGTGTAGGAGGGGAGCCACACAACCTTGTATGAGCAAGTTGCATGTCGGGGTCACCAAACCGTGGAACACCTCTCCTGTGAGGAGGATAGGCAGGCAGTCCGTGGGCAACCCCCTTGCAAGGAGGAGCCGCCAAGGTGGACCTGGGTCAAATTCATTCCTCGCGGGCTCTACGGCTTCGCACCGAGCGGGGGAGCATTGTCACGACCTTGGACCGAAGCCCCTTGCTCACCTCAGTGGCCGCCATGGCCCCTTTCCTTTCTCGCGCGCTGCTGTGAGCGGCCATAGCCATTGTGTGCTTGTTTTTTCCCACTACACAGGCGCCCAACCCCCTTGGGGGTTAGTGGCCACACCCTATTTTCAACAACAAGGGATGATACCCACAGTGGGGTACCCCACCCCCTCCCTCGTGTGCGGATTCGGCAAGGACCGGCGAGGTGCGGCATGTCGATACAGCCGACACAAACTTTGAGCACCAAATTCCCTGCGTATTACCAGCAGAAACTTAGAGATTTAAGAAAACCAGTCCGACGGGAGTTCAAAGTACAATTACCTTTCAAAATCAATTAACAATTGCAAGTATAATTGATTCGGCTACGAAGGAATTTCCCTATACGACAGACAATTCAAATCGATTTCCACCGGGATACTATTGATTTTTACGGAATTAGCAAGGCTAATTACACTTTGCGAGTGCTCTCAATCTCAGGTATTTTTTCTGAATATTCCTTGCACCTCACTGTGTTGCCATGGATTCGGATATCAATATGACATTTGATTTTGAGCAAAGTACGCCTGATCCTGCCAATGATGGCCCACGGCCGGATTCTCTCAAGGAGAGTACCCACGACGCTACGACAGGTGATGACATTTACGAATTGCTCGATATTCAAGAATTTCGTGCACTTCAGACAGGCATGACAGTCATGGATGAAAATTTTAAAGATTTAAATGCAAATTTTACTAAACTATCCACATTAGTAATTCAATTAATGCAACAGCAGTCTAAGGATCCTGTTTTGACATGCACATTCATGAGCACGTTGCTATACAAGGGCAAGGCCCTTCTAATCTAGGCAAGGCCCAAATGTTGATACGTTGCATACTCTCATTGCAAAAGAGGTGGATGAATTGTTGAAAAACACCAAACCACCGATTTTTACGAGAGAAGACCGAGACCGCAATAAGGATGAAATGAAGATCTTTCTCAGCAAGTGGGATAAAATTCACGCCTTACGGCGTACTCCGGACACAGTCAGAGCTCTGCAAACGAGCTTAACTCTGGAAGGCAAGGCCTACAAATGGTGGATGTCTCTCAAGGAGAAGAACATCATACCACAGAGTTGGACAGCTTTTGCAGCTATGTTTAGCAAAGAATTTTTGCTTACAAATGAGGCAGATCGGAATTGGGCGGCTTGGGACACATGTTCCATGCGCCAATACCCATCATTGCTTGAATATATCTCCCACTATTGGGATGTTATCCTCAAATTGGAAGGCTTAGATAACTTTCAACAAGTACGGGGATTTGTACGACGTCTGACACCAGAGCTTAAGAAGTACGTCAAGACCCAAGATCCTAAAACTTTTGAGGAAGCCATAGTGAAAGCACATATTCATGATGATCCAGATGAAAAGAAAGTACTGAGGCGGTCCGGGGCGGGCAACAAGAAGAGCAACCTCTAGACACCCTTCAAGGATCCCGTGCTGCTCAATGGGGCTGGGGCACAACACAACAGAAACCAAAACAACAAACCCACAGCCAAATCCCAACTACACAAGGGGCACCACCTAGTTTAAGAGCAAACTAGGACGCAAAAGAGGAGAATCGTTAGAGCAACCCACAAACAAGCAAGGAATTTACACTAACCCTAACACCAATGGAACACTCTCACACACTAAAACACGAGAGAGAGAGAGAGAGAGAGAGAGAGAGAGAGAGAGAGAGAGAGAGAGAGAGAGAGAGAGAGAGAGAGAGGGATGATGAGTGGAGAAGTGTGTGTGAAAGAGGAAAATGATAAAGTGGAAGAGAGAGTGTGGCTGCATAGCATGGGAAAACTGGGGTCCACTAATAAAATCATAGCTCACAGCTCGTAGCTCAAAAAAATATGAAAAAATTTGAGGCAAAAGTTTAGCCCACGAACTACAACTTTTGTTTGTATCACCTTTTCAAATTCGGAGAGCGAGTGAACTTTAAAAATTCAGCAAAACCGACCGTTTTTTTCCACTGCACAAGGTCCTTGTGGGGTCCTTCTTTGGATGATTCTTTTGAATACCTCCAAGAGTGAGCCCTCCATAGTGCATGTATGCATGCCACCTACCCTTGACCTTATTTAGTAGGTCTATAATTGAAGATATTGTTGAGATTATGATATAAGTGAATAGTACAACTAAGAAAATCAAATATTGAGGGGTCTAAAAAATATGTACATGTCAAATATAAATAATATAAGTCGAAAAAATATAAAGGGGTCAAAAGAAATCTCTCTCATTATGAGGCTACCATAAAAAGATAAATATTTTTGGTGTTCTAATTTTTTAGAAAAAAAACAAAATAGATGTAGGAAGGGAAAAATCACAATAGTGAAAAAATATACACATAAATAAAACTAGTTTTTTTGGATTTTTGTTGGGGTGCAGTTACACCAAATATAAGAGAAGCTTACATGAAAATATTTCTATATGGAATAAAGAGTATGAAAAATGGTAAGAAAAAATTGTGGTAATGGTGAGGCAATGTACAGAGCATAAATAACATACACCTAGGTAGAAATATTTAAATAAATACCAAAATAATTATGAAAAAATCTTTTATTTAGGCCCTATATACAAAGAAATATTTACATACGCATGGGCCATAATATACTTATATTTTTTAATTTTTTTAATTTTTTTGGCTCAACTAGCCCAATGACTAGCTAATTGAGGGTTTTTTAAGAAGATATGGGAAAAGTCCCGTGACTCACGCACGCCTATGTACAGTGAAATGGTAGGGATAGCCACAGTGTTTGGGTGATTTTGGTAGGGTGAGGTAACTCACTGTGGCAATTACAAAGAGCCGAAAAACGGCTATCAGTACATAATAGTCACGTGCCTGCTAATACACATGGTAATACACGCACTCAGTATGGGCACAATAAAAGGAAATTTATAGTTGCCAATTTAGATGCAGCTAAAAAAACCAAGGGGTCCAGGGGTCCTCTCTCTCCTGAGGACTTTGATAAAGCTAAGAAAGAAAAATTATGTTTTCAATATTTAGGAAGCGGTCATGGCAAAAAGGATTATCCTAAGAGGAAATCTATTGCTCATGGTAAGGAGAAAGCAGTGCACACAGTGCAACTGCTACCTCTTGAGTCTTCTTCACGCTTCTCTACAGTAGAAGTAACACACATAGAGATGGTACATGAATGTTGTCTCACAGCTTCCATGTGGCGACAAACCTTTGGACCACATGAGTTAGTATGTATGCACGGATCTCTGCAAGGCCACAAGGTGCGCATCTTGGTAGATGACGGTGCTACTCACAATTTCATCAATTATGGATTGGTGAAAAAACTCAAATTGCCTCAAACTCCGAGTATCCACCTCTACAAGGTAGCAATGATGAATGGACATGATACCGTAATCTAGGATACTCAATGCCGAGCTGTTTCGTTGGAAGTACAAGATTACTCCACATGCTTGGATTTTCAAGTTATGAACATGGAAAGGGAAGATGTGGTTCTTGGTAGGGAGTGGTTGCATAGCTTAGGGTCATTATTGAAGCGTAGCTATAAGCACAACAGCTTGATGTTTAAATCCCATGGCGGCGCACATGTGTTGTTGTTAGGAGAGAAGGATATACCTTCATCACCATTGATTTGTACCACTCAGCTTCTGCAGCTCATTTTTGATAATGAAATAAATCAAGTTTTCTTGTGTTACTCACTGTCTCATTTTCTTTCTAACGTTGAATCTGTTGAACATTCCTCAACGCCCCATGCTTCTCTCTCATCTCTTCCACCAATGGCTAATTCTAAACAAGCAAACGTTGCTAGTGAGTTACAGAAATTATTAAAGGAATTTCAAGATGTTTTTCCTAATGATTTGCCACCAGGATTACCGCCGACACGATCGGTGCAACATAGCATCGACGTGGCTGCAGGCTGTAAACCTGTCAGTAAACCGCCTTACTGTATGAGTTATTCTGAAGCTGTTGAGGTGGAACATTAGCTTGCTAACTACCTTAGCATAGGATATGTACAACGCAGTTCTTCACCATGGGCCTCTCCTATCCTATTCGTGAAGAAAAAAGACGGCAGTATGCGCATGTGCGTAGACTACCGTGGCTTAACACTAGGTTGGTAACCTAACAGGACATAAAAGTGTCCTTTCAGGGTTTTGAAAAAAACCTCCAAAACCATAATAGATCCACTCATTTTGTAAAATCCTTTCATGAGGTTATAGTTCAAGGCCTACTACACATGTAAAAAATAAGAAACTTGTAAAATTTCTCATCTTTTGGTCACACCAAGCCTCCAAAGTTGATGGACCGGTACATTTTCATCAAAACAGTTATTTCTTGCGTTTTGTTGCATAAAAATAAGATTAGGGATTTTTGTAGGACTTGAGATAAATTCCCTAGTTAACTTCAATGGGTTGGTGATCAGAACATATGATTGCTTCTCACTCACTATTTTTTGTTTTGCCAAAAGAAATAGGTACAAAAAAGTTGAATTTTTACCATTCTGCAAACCTATCATCAAAGTTTCTATAGCCACGCTCAATACAAATAATATATGCATGTTTTCTTAGTTCCCTATTGTCCTTTAGGTTCATAAGGAGCCATGGAGCATGTCAAAAGAATAATACATCTCGTACCAAGGGGAATCTTGGGAATAAAGATAAAGTGCTAAATACAGCAAACATGAAAAAATTGGGTTCAACATTATGAGTTGTAGAATCCCATAGAAACTATTCAATATCTAGCCAAATTTGATCCTTATGACTAGATATGGTTACTACGTACAAAACGCATGTAGTTGTCACAAGAAACTAACAATATTGAAAAACCTATACTTGATATACTAGAATGTTTCGTTTTCTTCTATAATTGAAAAAATCAACCATCGTTGTCTACTATGCAAAATAGGGTATTAGGTGCCCCAAAACTCAAGGAATATTAGCTTTATGTTACAATATGAGACATAGAAAATCAAAACTACATTTAAATATCATGAAATCCATAAAAAAATCATAGAAGAGCTAAAATTGGCTAAAAAATAAGATTTGATAATTTTTGTAATTTGGTCATAACTTAGAACTTTAACATTTATTTCTCCCTAGAAGCATCAGGACATGTTGAGGACTACTAAAGATAGTTCTCTAGCATTATAGAGCTCACAAACATGAATTCTAGAGTGGTATAGTTGCAAAAAGTTGAAAAAAGCCAAAAACAGGACCCGTTTTTTCACACAGTTTAGGTTGTGAAATGTTGTGCAAGGACGAGGTTAAAGATGGAATTGATATTCCAAAAAAAGGTCAAGTTTTTTTCAGCTAATGAGACAACTTTCTAGACAGATAGCACCTCAAAATCCATTTTGAAACTCTTGACATAATTCAAGGAAAATGGTCACTTCACAGGACATAAAAGTGTCCCATTACCAACCTAGTGTTAAATACGGTTACGGTTAAGAACAAATACCCATTGCTCCGAGTAGATGAGTTGTTTGACAAACTCACTCATGCTCACATTTTTACGAAAAGACTTGCGGTCAGGATATCACCAAGTCCGTATTCGACTTGCTGATATACCCAAAACTACATTCCGAACACGGTTTGGACACTATGAGTTCTTGGTGATGCCCTTTGGGTTAAGCAATGCGCCCGCAACATTCATGACACTTATGGATAGTGTCTTGAAGCCGTACTTGGACAAATTTGTCATTGTTTTCCTCGATAACATTCTAGTCTACAATGCTTCTGAAGAAGAACACTTACAACATCTCAGGCAGGTGTTTGAGTTGTTACGAACAAACAAATTATATGCCAAAAAATCTAAGTGTGATTTTTTAAAAGAAGAAATTCACTATTTAGCGCATGTTATTTCAGCTAATGGACTATATATGGATCAATCCAAAGTGGATACCATCCGGAAATGGCCTTCTCCTAAAAATATGAAAGAGTTACACATTTCTTTGGGATTTGCAGGTTTTTACCGAAGGTTCATTAAAAACTATGTTAATATTGATGTTCCCATGACGGATCAACTAAAAGGCAAAGGCAAAGCTTTTTAGTGGGGATCCACTCAACAGCACAGTTTTGATACGCTCAAGGATGCATTAGCTACAGCTGCCATACTCCCATACTCGCTATTATAGATCCTTTGAAACCATTCGTTTTGGAAACGGATGCCAGTGACCGTGCTATTGGAGCAGTCCTGTTACAAGACGGACGACCGATTGCATTTGAAAGCAAGAAGCTTGATGCAGCTCAGCAGAACTACTATGCTTATGAGTGCGAACTCTATACAATAGTGTCTGCCTTAAAAACATGGTGGCATTATTTGTATGGTGCTCAGTTTGAGATTTGTTTGACCATGAAAGCATCAAATGGTTTACACAACAAAAGGGATTTGAAAGGTCGGAAAGCCAGGTGGACCGACATTCTTCAGGAATATGACGCCAAGTTAAGGTATTGTAAAGGTCAATACAATGTGGTGGCTGACGCTCTAAGTTGTATGCTGGAGATCAATTCTCTTTTGTTCACGAAACTTCGTAGTGAATTTTTGGATTCTCTCAAAGGCAAATATGAGCATGATGCAGCATATTCCAAAGTGTGGAGCCATGTTCAAATGAGGGTCCTTCTCACTCCAATGATGGTAGTGTAACGTTAACCTCCACACCTAGTTCTCCTCTATCGAGTGATGAACTACAGCAATAGAAGTATTTACCATCGACAATGGGTACCTACTCCATAAGGGGAGAGTTTGTGTACCGACGGACCAGACATTCGGTGCCAAATTTTTTATGAATATCATGATAGTCCAAATGAAAGGCACCTGGGTATTAGAAAAACTTATGCTCTCGTATGACGACAGTTTTACTGGCCAGGTATAAAGCTTATATTTTGCATTGCCAAAAATGTCAAGTTAACAAACCAAAACGCTTGAAAATAGGAGGACTCTTACATCCTTTAGAGATTCCCAATAGAAAATGGGAAAGCATCTCTATGGATTTTATTGTGGGTTTACCAACCACTGTATGAGGTCATGACTCGGTATGGGTGGTCGTAGACCGGTTGACTAAACTATGTAAGTTTATTTCAACCAAATCAACGATTAAAACACAAGAACTAGCCAAGTTATTTGTGGACAATCTATACAAATTGTATGGTTTGCCAAATAACATTGTCAGCGACCGTGATCACAAGTTTAACAGTCACTTTTAGAGAGTTGTATTTAAACGATTAGGTACACAACTGAACTTCAATACAGCCGATCATCCAGAAGGAGATGGTCAGACTGAACGAGTTAACCAAGTGCTAGAAGATATGCTAAGAGCATACGTCAACAAAAAACAGTCAGATTGGGAAGAATACTTACCTATTCTCGAGTTTTCTTACAACAGTGCTAAGCATGTCACAACGGGATTTAGTCATTTCATGCTCATGTATAGGTTTCAACCTAGGTCACCAGTTACGGTGGGGTTGGCAATCGAAAAACTCCAACAAGTAAAGGATTTTCTCCAAGACCACATGGATATGCTGAAACTCGCTCGTCAGAATGTCCGACAAGCACAGGATCGGTGTAAGAAGTATGCTGATGAGAAACGTCGGCAAGTTACCTTCGAAGAAGGGAAGTATTTTTACGTATAACAGAACATTCAAAAAGTCTAAAAACTGGGTCACACCTAAATTATCTCCCCGATATTGTGGACCTTTCAAAATACTCAAGCGAATAGGTGATCGTGCCTACAAATTATTGCTACCTTCACATTCTCGTATTCATCCGGTGTTTCATGTAAGCCATTTATGTAAGCGGTTATATAGGGACGACAATGTCATTGACCAACAGATTTTGGTTGATTTCATTGAACCTCCTACCTTACCGCATGAACCTGAACGTGTTCTCGATTATCATGAATTACGTACACGTCATCATATACGTCTACAAGCTAAATTTAATCAAGTGAAAAGATCAACTTGAGGAAAGTGCCACTTGAAAAAACATTAGTGTTTTTAAAAAGAAGTTCCCCACTTTTGTTTTCGAGGACGAAAACTCTTCTTAAAGGGGAAGTAATGTCAGGACACCGACAAGAACGGACTAGACAAGGGCAAGGCCGAGATAGACAGTGTGAAAAGGGAGTCCGATTAGGGCAAAGGGCCAATAGCTATGCTATATAATGGATAGTTGGGTGGTGGACTCCTAAGTTCTAATTCCCCTTCTAACACAATATCTTAGAATAGGAGAACAAGATCAAAGCCACAATTCATTAAAGAGATAGTTGAGGTTTTGCTTGAAGCAACGATTAAGGCAAATCAGCCATTACCACAAGAATGGATTCACACAACATTAGCCTGTCATAAATTGGCCAAAGACTAACCAAGGGAAGGCATACCTTGTACGATGCTGATACAAACACATGGAATGTTGGGACACAATACGAAATGAAGATGACTAATCGCAAGGAGCAACTGGAGCAAGAAGCTATTTTTACTTATTCAAAAGGAGAATGCTAGCTCCAATGCTCGAGCTAAGAATTTGAGTGCTCAATGTAACGGTCAATTTCTGGAAATTCAGGCTTCACCTCGATCTATTTTGAAGCCCACATGGAAGACAGCTCCAAATATAACGAAAACGTTGACACCCCAGAGTGTACAAATATGCAAGCAACACAAAAGCATAGAGAGTTGAAAGGCCCAACCTCCGGTGGCAAGAAGTATGGTGCACTTGGAGACACTTAAGACCTATTACAGAAGAGCAAGCTCGAAGGAAAGTGAGTGGATTCAAACCCATTTCCCGAGGGTATCAATCGTACCTGAAATTTTCAAAATTTCCAAAATTCAAAGAAAGGGGAAGGAAATGTAGACAATGGGAATACACCCTGGTCGGGGAATCAGATCAACAATAGGATTTGATAACTACCGAGCCCAATTACCATGACGATTATATAGAGAAGTCAATCAGAGGCCCAATCCGGTATCTATAAATAGGGCCATTACTCAATTTGCGGGATCTATTGTTGTCACTATTGTTACTGTAGTTGCTCCAGAGCATTAGCTCATAGCACTACTCTTCTCTCACTGGTGTACATAATACTAGTTGTACTCTTATCTGAATATACATTCTAGTCCAATCTCAATCTCTTTTTCCATTTCAGTTCATTCTTTGTCTGATCTTGTACCTGAAGTCTGCTTGCCTCATCTGATTTGACTATCTGTAACAATCCAACTTGGAATAGCTTCAAAAGTGACCGGCTCATTCTAGTGAGAAGTAATCGTTGCACACATGTACCCGCCAACTGTCACGTTCTCATCGGCCCCCCCAACTTTTACAGCTGGGGAAGTACTTCTCTGCCATAGTTGACCTTTTGTGCTCACCCAAATGTAGAACTCCTCAAAAGGTCTGCCCAAAAGCCTTCCTAACCACAAAAGCTTGTGTATGTGTGTGCAGACGCAAATCCTCTAGAAAGCAAGGTGCTGGCTGCAGTTGATTCTTACACATCCTCTCTCTCTCTCTCTCTCTCTCTCTCTCTCTCTCTCTCTCACCGACAAAGTGCCAAAGCTGATTGCCATGCTGCAGTTTTTCACTAATGATGCCACATCAGCAACTGCTGCAATGTCATCATTCTGCTGATGCATCAGTGCCACCCTGCCACATCATCAGTACACTGTCAAGTCAGCAATCTCTGTATCAGCCATAACAGACTGCCACATCAGCAACTCAGCCATATCTTCACTTTGTTCTCACATCAACGTGGTTACATCAGCTGCCTGCTCTGATTAATTTAAGTTAATGTGCCGCTTGCTACTTAGGTCTCGTGTTCTTGCTGCAACAGAGGGGAAGCACACGACCCCCTTGTCATCAAATCAACTGGATTGAGAATATAGTTTGTCATAATGTCGCAAGGTTGTGTCCTTTAGCACACTCAAGGTACTAGGCTCACAATACTCCCATGGGACTCTTATGTATAAACAACAGCATGTATTTTCATAATCTGTTCCAGTATAATCTTTCAAATTTTTGGTCATGACAGACATTTTTTATGTATATGAGTCTGAGATATGACACATTCATCTCGGTGTAGCTCATGCATTTAAGGCATCCGAATGAGTTTGATGTGAAATTTCATGTTGGCAAGTCTAGCATTTGTAAGAACAATCTCTCAATCGGTAAAATAATGTGGAGAGTCCCAATCGTGTTATTTGATAGCAACGTCACCACTAGAGATATATTGATAAGCATGCAGCAGCTTCAAGTTGGTCTCTTTGTTTTAAGCATCCTTTGTGTCACCAAACTCATGCAGCTTATCAAACCATGAGCTTCACCCTGGCAGCTTCCGCTTTGTTCCTTACTCTCATGGCTTCAATGTCTTTGGCCTTCTCTGGCATGCCAGCTGCTGCATATATGTTGACTATTGAGATGTAAGCTGCCCCATCACATTTATCTAGCTCTATTGCCTGTTCAAATGCCCAAGTGCCCACATTGACATCTACCCATTTCCTGCAAGCAGCGAGGAGGCAATGCCAGATGTCTGAGTTAGCAGAAAAAGGCATCCCTTGGATAACTTCAACTGCCTTCACCAGGTGTCCAGCACGCCCAAGCAGGTCAACCATGCAGGTGAAAGTCTTTACATCAGGCTTCAAACCATACACAGCTTCCATATTATTAAAAAGTTCTTCACCCTTTTCCACCAAACCTAGATGACTACACAAATTCAGCAGGCAATAGAATGTCACTTCATTCGGAAGGATGCCCTCACGCTGCATTTGTTCAAAACAATCTAGAGCCTGTTGGCCTTGCCCATTTTCTGCATATCCTGCAATCAGAGCACTCCAAGAGATGACGTCACGAAAAGGGAGGTTCTCTAGGACACTTTGGGCCTGGCAAAGAGCACCACACTTGGCATACATGTCCACCAGAGCACGGCCTAGCTCATTATGGTGCTCTAACAACCCCTGCCTTGAAATATCATCATGGACTTTTGTCCCTTTATCAATGTCTCCAATCACAGCACAGGCTTTGAGGATGCATGCACAGGTCAATTCATCTGGAAGGATGCCCTCACGCTGCATCTGTTCATAACAGTAAAGAGCCTGTTGGCCTTGCCCGTTTTGAGCATATCCTGCGATTAGAGAACCCCAAGAGATGACATCACGAGAAGGTAGATCCTCAAGGACACTTTGTGCCTGGCAAAGAGCACCACACTTGACATACATATCCACAAGAGCACCACCTAGCACAATATGATCCTCCAACAACCCCTGCCTCAAAATTTTATCATGGACTTTCTTTCCCTTGTCAATTGCTCCAATTGTAGCACACGCTTTGAGGACGCATACATAGATCACTTGATCTGGAAGGATGCCCTCATGCTGCATTTGTTCAAAACAGTCCAAAGCCTGTTGACCTTGCCCATTTCCAGCATATCCTGCAATCAAAGCACCCCAAGAGATGACGTTGCGAGAAGGGAGCTTCCCAAGGACACTTTGCGCTTGGCAAAGAGCACCACACTTGGCATACATGTCCACAAGAGCATTACCCAACACAACATACTGCTCCAACAGCCCGCACCTTGAAATCAGGCCATGAATTTCCTTTCCCTTATCAAGGGCTCCAATGGCAGCACAAGATTTGAGAATACAAACATAGGTCACTTCATTTGGAAGGATGAACTCATGTTGCATTTGTTCAAAACAGTTCAGAGCCTGTTGGCCTTGCCCATTTTGAGCATATCCTGCAATCAGTGCATTCCAACACACGACATTACGAGAAGGGAGATTCTCTAGGACAATTTGTGCTTGGTGAAGAGCACCGCATTTAGCATACATGTCCACAAGAGCACCTCCTAGTACAATATCATGCTCCAACAACCCCTGCCTCAAAATCTCATCATGAACTTTTTTTCCCTTGTCAATGGCACCAACTGCAGCACAGGCTTTCAGGATGCATGCATAGGTCACTCCATTTGGAACAATGCCCTTGTGCTGCATTTGTTCAAAACAATCTAGGGCCTTGTGGCCCTTCCCATCTCGGGCATAGCCTGCTATTAATGCAGTCCATGAGATTATATTCCTGCTGTTATATGTGTCAAGTAATGATTGAGCTTTCTGATGCTCACCACACTTTGCATACATGGCAACTAAAGCATCTGAGTGATTCTGGTCAACAACACCCCTTTTCTCAAGCTCCTGATGTAACATAGTGCCTCTCCGCAGATCTTTATTCTTGCAGCATGACCATATAAGGGAGGGTGAAAGAGCCTTGGCAGCACCTTGCTGCTCTGTAACAAATCCACAATTGATGGGCTCCTCTCTGACCCGAAATCGTTTGTGACTGCTATCCACCCACAAAGGCTGATTGGCGGGCTTGTGTTGGAAGTCAGGCTGCGCCTTGGGGCTGCTCCTACTGTCCGAACCATCGAAGAAATCCTTCCCAGGTAGCTTCTTCAGAAGCTGCGAGACCTCCCCTCCTGCCGCACCCGACGTGGATATAAGATCATGCAACATATGAGACAATGAGAGAGACCCAGTTCGACAAGGGCATGGTATGACGTGGGCCAGTAAACCTCTGGCAATGGCGCTGTGCCAGCCACGTCACTATCGAGCCAAAAGTACAAGATGGCTTTCGAGAAGGTATGTCTGAGAGCCGAGTCGCCCCGCACTAGCAGATTAACAGAGATATCGCATGAAACCCGGTCGCACCCATGCAACGATATAGTGGCGTACGAAAATACCGCTGAAAAGGCAGGCTGCTGATCAGCGCCTCGTTGGCTTGAGATGGCGAAAATCAAGCTCGCTCGTTGCTCTGCAGAAAAATAGCTTACTGCCCCCCCCCCTTCCCTTCCCTTCCCTTTTTCAAAGCGTTGGAAAAGGAAATAGAAGAGAAATCCTTTTGAATAACGAGGATTTTTAAGGCAGTTTGTCTGTCTGCATGGAAGTTCTCTCTCTCTCTCTCTCTCTCTCTCTCTCTCTCTCTGCTCCTCGATTCATGCCCTTTTGGGTCGCATCTCACATATAGGGGCAGAGATGGTGGTGCTCGCTTCAGCATGTTCAAGGATGAAGCTTCGAACATAAGAATTTTCATGTGCACAAGAGAGCTGCGTATCTCCTGCGTGTGTGTGTGTGTGTGTGTGTGTGTGTGTGTGTGTGTGAGAGAGAGAGAGAGAGAGAGGCTCGTATTTGTTGAGGGTGAGTGTTGGGGGCACAGTCGATCGTATAGGGGCAGTAGGATGAGTGGGGGACTAAATGATTTTCTTTAGTGTAGAGCCATTGTGTGCTACCCATTTTGGAAAAAAAACTACGGATGGATCTTGCGTACTGGATGCCTCGAGCAACCTGACATGAACACACGCACTTGAGGGGAGCAACCAAAGGCAAGGTCGTTGACGCACGTGGCGTAGGCCTGAGTAGCAAGGCTGCGACGTCACCCTCAGCAAGAGGCGGCAGCGCAGATGGAGAGGGGTAGGGTGGGGGTTGAATGTACTTTTTTAAAAGTTACAGGTGTAGATTGTGAAGCATCGAAAGTACTTTGCTCACGTGGTTAGCACAACAAATCCAAGTTGAATCTCTCCGAGTTTGAATCTTCATGAGGACCCTCGGTTTTGCTGCTCCATGTGCGGCAGAGAAATCCAGGGAAGGAATTCGGGAAGATTCGTGTGCAATATAATATCGAAACTGCTAATAGTAGGGTGTAAGGTGTAGAGCTAGTAGTAGAATAATAATAAACGTGTGAGCCAATACGTAGTTGATAATTGCATTGGGTTTGAGCTATGCCAGTCCTCAACGCAAAGTGTGGATACCCTACCACTTGGCTAATCGTTGATAAACAACTTTTGGCATGTACATAGTCGTGTGTATATGCATGGACATGTTGTGTACATAGAAATGTAAATACATGCATTTTGAAGCCTTGCCAATGTATGTGACATTGGGTTTCAGATATCATTGGGTAAGGCCAACTCCAAAGAGGGCGACATGAGTAATTGCATTGGGTTTGAACTATGTCAGTCAGTACAAAGTGTGGATACCTGTTGAAAAAAAAAAATTGGCATGTACGTACATAGTAGTGTGTATATGCATGGACATCTTGTGTATATAGAAATGTAAATACATGCATTTTGGAGCCTTGCCAATGTATGTGATATTGGGATTCGGATATGGTGGGTAAGGTACACATTCTAAATAGTCATGTTTGCATGTTGGCCATCGCACATACGTGCGTACCTGGACAAAGTGTAAGAGCCTTGAATGTGGTGCAAAGTTCCTTCTTTAGGCTCCAAAGTGTGCTTTCAAACCTTTTAGAATGTGAGTAATGCAAGTGGGAAGTGTGGATATGCACATCTCGCCTGCAGAGTTTGACACTTGCGGCAGGGCGCTCGATGTGCAGCGTCTCCTTAGGAAAGGTCAAAAGTAGAATTTTGGTATGTGGCCATGCATTTTGAGTATCAAAATTCAAGCTCATAGAAATTTGGAGTCTGTTTTGCCTTTTTTCCATCAAAAAATGCATGTCAGGGGTCAGAATTGGCCAAAAATGTCCCAAAAAAAGCTAAAATCTCGCCACATGTTAAAAGGCTATTTTTGCCACATCAACAATGGTGGGCATGGTGGCTCAAGAGAGAGTGCTTGCTTCATCAAAAACCTGCAATTTTTCTCATTTGGGTAGAGACACAAGAGGTTTCTATAGGGTGGTCTAGTGCAATATCGACTAGTATACTTCATGTTTTCGAGGACGTGCTAAAGTGAATTAGGGCTCCTTCTCTTCAATTTCGCACTTGGAAAGAGTCCAACAGAGTGGAGCTTGGTGAATCTTTTGCAATGATTTGAGAGATTGCTCTTTGTGGCTGGAGTTTTGGTGTTTCTATGATATTTTTGTGTCTTTCAATACTTCATTGTTTGTGATTCCAACTCGACTCATTTCCTGGTGCCTATGGGTAAGTAGGGGCTTGTAATTCGAGAAGTTTTGGTTCACTAACTAGCGATTACACCTGGAAGCACCTTATTCAAGTGAGTTGGGCAAGCAAACTCAACTTCTCCTATGCCACAGTGGGAGGAGGATACTGTAGAGACATCACAGAAAGATGAAAACAAGAAGCAACACAGAAAAACGAAGATGAGAAGCAGCACAACCTCCAAAGCCCTTCTCAATCTTCAACTCACAAGATGCAACAAAACCTCCCAAGCTCATTTCAATCTTCAACTCAGGCTCATGCAAGCATTCTAGGTACTTCACAAAAGCACATCGCCTGCTTAAATTTTATCACATTTTGTTTCCGAATAAGGTTTTGTTATTTCTTATTTTGCAACTGTTACCAATAATAACCTTTAAGTTTGATTCATCATTGATTATTAATGCAATCAAGCTAATGAGTCTACTGATCATGCTCAATCTCATAATGTCAATCTTAGCAACAGTCTATTAGTCCGATGCTTTGTTGGTTACTGATGCAATTGTTGATGAGTCTAATGTTCTTCATTAATCTCATTAAGTTAATTTTCCTTGTTTTTCAAATCTAATGAAATTGATATCGACTCTGCTCAGTATTTTTATTCTTAGCTTTTTTAATTTCCATAGTCTATAAATGTGTGCTTTTGAAAAAAATTAGGTCGAGCATGTTTATTCTCAGCTTGTTTGATCAACTTAGTCTTCATATATGTGCACTGGAGAAAATTAGTTCTAATGTTGACACTATCCTACTAGATAACTTATGTGTTAATATTGTTGTTCTTTTGGTAAACTCATATGTGATTGATTTTTGTGCTATTCTTGAACCATTGTTATTGTGTGAGGGGTATGATTGTTGAAAAATAATTTGTATTGTGCCACAAAGTAGGGATCCACATTGTGCTCTCGTTGAGAATTCGCATTTACCCTATTGTGTATCTAGATGTGCATTGGTCTTCGAGTTTTTGCTATATGCATAAGAGTTTTTGTAGTATTATTGACTTTATGGAATTGATTTGCTAAACAAGTTCAATGGAGAGGAGCGACTCTCGCTCCCAATCACAAGTAATTTTTCTTTTCTTCCCCTCAGTGTCTCCTCTGCCTCATCAAGCAAACTCGCATGGTCATGAACATGGCCTCAAAAATTCCCAGCTCACGATTATATGAGAAGTTCATCCCCAACTTTTAGCCTCGCAATCATTGGCTATTTTGGGATGAGTCACTTCATGATGATGTCGTCCTCGGTGCCCAGCCAAACGCCTCAAAAACTATTCCCTTTTGGTAGCACATTTCAACCAATGATGTGTGATTTCTTTTTTTGAGCCACCATCCCTGCCTGTTGACATCTGACTAAGTTGTCCCACTTGTTTCTCAACCTCAACCTAGTTTTGAGCAGCCACAAGTTGCCAAGACTTGGCTACCTCTCTCACGAAAGTTGTGCTACCATCTCCAACCACTCTCCCTATGACCACATGTAAACATTTAATGCACTAGTAACTTGTGTGTAGCGGAAACTGATAACATAGTGAGCATTCCATTAAGAACAAGTTCCTAATGAGCATAGAGAGAGTACTTGATTTTAGAAAGAAACATAGCAATCTACACCTAGCTAATTTGGCATTGACAATAAACAATTGACAACAGTTGAGGACCAGATTTACATGGAGCCGGTCCCCCCTCCATAAAGGCTTTGTATTATAGCTTCTCCCATCAAAGGAGACTTTTGTACAATACAATTCTTGTGTCCTTGAAAAAACTCGTCGGTGCAATGAAGATGGAAGCTTCATGCACCAAATTATACTTGAAAAACACACCTACTGTCCCTAGCCTCAGTCCCAAGACCTCACACACCTTCAAAAATGGTGAGAGCTAGCAAGGAATGATGATGATTGAGAAGAAAAAGATGTATCTTAGGAGAAAGAAGGATTATTCTCACATAATCACTCTAATAGCATAGCTTAGCTTAGTAATTAGCTTGGTAGAGGAGATGAGCATGCCATTGAAGCTTGGCTCTTGGTTGGATTTGCATTCCATAGCCAAGAGTCATTGGTGTAGGCCTCTACTTCTCAATGCTTGGAGAAGGAGATGGAGTTCTTCTTGCACACATGAGTTGTGTGTGTGTGTGTGTAGCATAAAAGATAGATTAAAGTTCCAAACTCTCTCTCTATTGGTCGACCCCTCTTGCTTTTTGCTCTTGCTGGCATCCTATTGGCTGGTGCAAAGCTTAGCCAATCACAAATTAGAAGCATAATTGATAGCCTTGTGACATGTGTCCCCCTTTCCCCTTTTGTGAGAGCTTTAGGTGATTAAATAACTCATTAAAACTCTCATTGGACCTTTTAGTCTTCTGGCCAATAGGAATCAGGCAAATCATTGGGCTACTAGATGCTCATTGGACCCCTTGGTAGACTGTCCAATAGTATTTTAGGGAGATTAAATTCCATTGTTTCTTTTATCAAGCAGTTTTAAATTGATTAGACTAATTTTACTCTAGCCTAATTCTGATTGGTCCACCTCTATGGCCATCCAATAGGATTTAAGGGAAGATTGGGGGCAATTGTCGTAGGAGTCTGCCATGTGTCCAGTATTCCCTCTAGGAAGCTTTGAAGTGTGTGTGTGTGTGTGTGTGTGTGTGTGTGTGTGTGTGTGTGTGTGTGTGTGTGTGTGTGTGTGTGTGTGTTTCTCTCTCCTCCCCTACCCTTAGGGCTCGCTCCCTCCTTGATAGGGATGTGGGAGGACTTTTGAGTCTTCCCTCCACCATCCAATTTTCCCAGCTTTGACCATTCAGACTTTTCAATTAAAGTTTTGGAACCTTAGCCTATGGAAGTCTTAATGGAGCTGAAAGGTCTTTTAAGCTCCAGTGATTCACATTGCTCTTTTTTAGACTGCCCCCCTTTGGATCCCTATTTTCCCTCCTTTAAATCCCTACAGAGATCGGTCTGGCAGCCTTACCAATATTCTAGCTTTTACTCCCTGGTACTTATCCATATTAAATGATCAATTTAACATGAGAAAATCATTTGGGAGAATTAGATATTAGTTTTTATGACACCACACCTCAAACTCGATCATCTTCTACCCCTTCTATGGAAGTGTGTGTCCATTCTAGGGCCACATCTTCAACTATTGACACACACGCAGTGCCTATTAGACACAATGAAAGGACATGGGAACTGACATGCTAATCTCCACCCAGCCATTCTCTATATAGGCCCTTGGCCTTCTAAATATAGGAACTCCCTTGACTGCATGTCCGTCCTGGCCCTTGGCCCTAGCCCTTGGCCCGGACTGGTCCTACCCTTGTCCTGGCATTACTCCCACCTTGGAGAAGCGTTTTCGTCCACGAAAAAAACACAAGTGATGGTATCTTCATAAGAACACTAATGTTTTCTACGTAACATCCCACATGGATCCAACGGTTCACTTGAGCGGAACCCGGTGCAGTAGGAGGTTCAATGAAACCAAGAGTAACATCTTGATTTTCTACATTGTTGTCCATTTGTAACCATCTAATGGTACCGGTTCCTATCCAAACATAGTGTGTAGACTCCATTTAGAACGCTCATGAGCATGGTAAACGAGTTTATCACAACAAAGATGTACCAAAAAGAGTACCTCTTATCACTTTCCATGAAAGTAACTTGCTGACATAACTCATCAGCCAATTTTAAGTCCTTGACTTGGTCCCAATTTTCATCATCAGTAAACAACCCCACCCGAACGAGTGTTCAAGGTTGAGAATCTGAGTTATACATGAAGACACTACCTAGTCGCAACATGCGTAAACTCCAAAAAGAGCAATAAATGCTTATGAATTTGTTTGCTTGGTGCTAATGTACGAACTTTGCATGTCCTATAGCCCAAGATTACACTTTGTAATCTATCAATCCCCTTGGATACTGACAGTATTGAGGTGTGTTTCCCCCACGGTTTACAAACAGTCTTCCCAGACGACTGGTAAATGAAAATCACAGTAGCGCATAACATTGTTGAGGAATCAACAATGTTCGGAATAACCATCATGGTGAACTTGAGAAATGCACAAACCCCCAAACCGAGCCATGACCTCTATTGGGGATTAGTAGACCCAAAAGTAATCTCATAGAGTTACGGCACTTAGAGTGCAAAATGCTTCATAAGCAGCAATGTGAGGAATATGCATGCTGTTCCAAATCAGCCTTTGCTAAACACTAGGGCCCATAACACCTAGTGTGAATGCGTTTAGCAAAAACTAACCCGAACCTGTATATCCATGGTGTTTCTTGCCAATACTTATGGAAAATGTGATGTGCCTAGCACACATTAAAAAGAATGTAAATAGTTATGAAAAGAAACTAAGTACTTTCATTTGCAATCTTTTGCAAGCTTTGCGTAAACATCTGAACCATAATAGAAGGTGAAATAGTGATCACTACAGACAATGAAACTTTTCATTAACAACTTATAGCCTTGCTATTCGTATAAACAACCATCTGTAATATTGTTTAGCATTACTTGTACCTTGACAAGTCATTCTAAGTATCCGACAATTTTTGGCCATGAAATTGCTCCTGATACGTCGTGCTAAAAAAAATGGTCTAGAAAACAGATGTGACCAGCACCTAGGGTCTTTGTCGTGACACATAATTGAAATAATGGCGCCAGTGTCAGTCCAGAGACTCATATTCTCCACATGTGGAATATGTCTCATGTAAGGATGTGTAAAAAGGAACATCCTTCAAGTACAAGATGTACTTGTGTGTGGAGGTAGTTCTAAACACTTTACGACAAGAGTGAGAGGGACCCTCATTCATTGCTCCACACTGCCTAAACCGAACTCCTTGAGTTCCTAGACCATGTTGTATCCCATGTGACAACATGTGCCAAATTGAACCCTACAAGTAGGTTCGTAACAGCATAAGGCACAAAGATAGATTGGATACTTGGCCCAAAATACTTTGTGCCGACATGCCCTTGGCATGACTCTGTAACATTCAAGCGTACTTATACGTCTTGAAAAACCAAGCAAAGCATACTAAAAATGGAATAACACCAAATCAATAGATGCATACCTGGAGATTTGAACGTAATGTTCACTTACCCGTATTCAAATGGAGAGCAGTACGTCCCCTACCTGAAAAGACAAACAACATTGCACTAGTAAGCCTGGGTGTTGCCTTTGCAATCCAAGCTCTTGGATTAGAATCTACGTAGTCAAACCTGTTGGTAAGGCTCTTTGTAGAAACTGCTCAACTAGTAGAGAACGGTAACCAACATAGTCAACCGTGTGCAGAATGATTGGAATCAACTTGAAAAGTGTGTCCGTCCACTACCGCGTATGGTAGATTGCAGAATTCTTTCCTTGAAAATATAACTGGGAGAGATCAACTGTGATCCTCAATGCAGATCAAACTATGATCCTTAATGGCTATGGGGTGATATAGCATCACCCGCCGGGTCTTACCCCAAAACAGTATGTCCATAGACACTCCGTAGTGCTATAGAGAGAGCAAGAAATCCACACAAGTAAGATGCCTAGCTCGTGTCAACAACCATGCTGTCTCAACCGTTTGCTGCCTCTAGACTCCATGGTATAGATCAACTGATGTAAGTGTAAGAGTATAAAAAACTTAATCGCACTAGAAACATGTAGTGCAAAAATGACATCCTAAACATCCATAATGATATCTGTAATGACAATACATTTGCTTGTCAATTAACGTCAATGTGTACACCACTAGGTAGAGCTGTTCGATCTTGAGAACAATTATCCATGGAATACCAACAAGTGGATCTTATCCTAGATTTAGCAATGGCCCGTAGCCAGTTTGCGTGGTTCATAGCCCGTATGGCAATGAGTGTTCAATCGATAAACTGATGAAATAAATGTGAATGGTACCTTGCCCAATTTGTAGCTGATAATTGTAGAGCATCGTGGCTCAGAAGAAAACATGAAACAAACTTCATAGGAAATGTTCATGTTGTACCTTAGAAAAAGAGGTGAAGAGCGAATAGAAGAGCATGCTGGGCTGAGGGACTTTCCTTAAATGTCTAGTTTGTGTGTGCCCAGAACTTGTGCGTTTAGACATCTTATGCCTGACTGGCAGCTTATCCTATAAGCATGCAACCATCTGACTGTATGATGCTCGCATCGCAAGAGGGAACACAAGTCAGATCTTGACTGTCTACCGTGTATGGGTTGTGAATCTAGTAGAAGTTTTTAGGTTGTTTTGTGTGCCTGGATAGCAGCTGAAAATTATGGGAAACAATGCATAACTAATAGTGTCCTTGATAGAGTTATTTGTGAGAGCGTATTGTCTACCATCTGGCTAGAATGCCTTGCATACAAAACGAAAGCCCGTGGCTACCGTGATAACCGTTGAAGTCAACACCCTAAGTGCCTTGCACTGGTTAGACTGGTAAGGATTCGATGAGATGATATCCTGAATAATGTAGGTGCCCCAAACTTGGGTGCCAACTTCTCTTGTCGCCGAGGTAATCGGAGTACGAATTAGAAGCCTTATGTCATGTAAAATGGGCCAATCATTTGGTATTTCATAATACTGTCCAAAGTAAATGCAAAACGTGAGTTGTAGGACACGTGTATCATATACACCCTAATGTAGTGATCTTGCATGCATCTCAGAATGTTTTTGGTAGATCATATAATCCGAGATGATGTGACTGGTCGTACCAAAAATGACTGCGGCAGAAAACAATTGGGGTTTAACAGTACCCAATTATAAAAAAAACGTACAATATGCTGAAAATTCCATATTGAAGTATGAGAAAATGGCTGCACCTAACATATTCAAAAAGCCATATAACTACTGTGCCGTGCACCAAAACTGGAATTTATGTCAAATCATAAACTCATGCATCATGATTAAGTTTTCCGACATGTGGGCACTGCTTTTTTTTATGTGTTCCCAAGCAAATAAAGCGTAATTTTTGACTTTTTGCACGTTGAAATTCGGATGGTGATAGGTGCTTCTTGACCACATTGGTCGTGCTCTGATTTGTTCCGAAAACCGAAGTATAGTGGACATGTTGGACCTCGTTGGTCATAACTGGTAAATTGGCAACCCCCTGGGTTGATGGCAAGTGGAGAGCTGATTTTGGTAGCATTCTGTAAATTAGTTGTGTAAGATTTTTGACTTGTGTAACCAAGATTTGAACCCAGACAGCGAGCTTGTGAAATCGGCCATCAAAAGTTGTCCAGTCCTGTCGAGTGACAAACTCCCTGGCATCTGGCAATTGACTGTTATCCTCTAGAATATACAACACGCTCTGTGGAGGAGGGGTTGATAAATGAGGAGACAGAGATTGATCACCTCGGTTTGCACCATCCATCCCTATTGCCACGAGGGTACTCTCCGTGAGAGTATAAGTCCCCATGACATCCACGGTGGAGCCCATTCGATATATTCAAAGTCAAACATGTGTTGATCATCAATTTCCGCACTCATGGCGAATTTGTGTTGTGCGAACAAAAGAGAAAACAGTACCTTGGAATGCAACAAAAACTCATAACCGTATCGAACACAAAGGTAGTTATCCGTGCTAACCTCGCCGGCGGTCGTAAAGAAGGTGAATTTCCAATCCCGATAGAATTGGCGAAGAGGTGAACACCGAGGAACTTCAGCACTAGCTCATAGCAGGTTGCAATAATTAACTGAGTAATTATGTCTTCAACTGAATTGAACGTCTAAGTTGAAATTGGATTGTAAATATTGTCGTATAATAATTAAGTTGCAAAACTCTGCAACTTGATCACTCCTTTATCGCTGAATTGTATACCGATAATCGAGGGCCGTGCGTCTCTTTGTATGATGCCAAAACTTGTTTGGCTTGGATGCTGTATCTCGTGTAGCTTTGTATGGGTGTATGCCGAGGTGGGCATCCACCCTTGCTCAAAAAATTTGAGGGGAATGGCCAAGACCAAAGGCGTTTGGGCATGTTTGGTGTGAAAAAGCAACACCAAAGCAGCGTTTGCAGTCAGCGATGGCGCCCGATAGGGCCGCGAGAGCTTGGCAAGGAGGTAGCAGCACGTGCGGTGCTCGACGGGGGTCGCCCCAGTGACGGCTTATGTTGCAAATCCCAGCGCACATCCACCGAGCCCATCTGTGTAGCCTATGGTGGAAGTCGATCGTCCTTCCCTCCTCGCCTCAAGGGGCCGTGCACACGGTGCTCACCCTGAGAGTTCTCTCCCGCCTGAGTAGGGCTCTTTTCCACGGCTCTCCTCCTCATGCACATGCAAAGATAAAAACGGTTGGCTCTCCACGCCTGTGTCCCATAAAAGAGTGGCTCTGATACAAGTGAAAGGACATGGGAACTGACATGCTAATCTCCACCCAACCATTCCCTATATATGCCCTTGGCCTTCTAAATATAGGGACCCCCTTGACTGCATGTCCGTCATGGCCCTTGGCCCTGAATGGTCCTACCCTTGTCCTGACACACAAGAAGTTGAAGGTAAATGGAATGTGGGCAGGTGGAAAGTACAATCAGCATACTCTTTAACTTATTTAAGGATAAGTGGATCACCATAAATAGAGGCACTTCAATTGAAACCATTGTTCACAAGTAGCACGTGATTTGAACACTCCTTGTGGCACTGATTGCAATGTGAAACTAAATGGGAGAACATGAACAAGGGAGAAATATAAAGAAGATAAGCTAGGTGCAGATCCCTCACAACTGAGAGTTCTTCCCTCAAATGGTGGACCATATAAGTGGCACTCCCAAAGTTAATGGGTTCTTGGATGGTTTCACTGGTGAGGAATTCATGGCACCGGAGGTCATGTATCTTGCAAAGGATGAAGACAAGTCTATCCTAGTCGAGGTGTATGACACTACAAAGCATTGAGGTCCATCGGAAACTACTTCTAGAATTGAGTCAACACAAGTCAAGAAAGTTGCACCTAGACTAGCTATTAGTTCCTCTGTGTGGGGACATAAGTCCAAGAAGTGCAAGAAGAAGGCTGCTTTGGATGGGCTAGGAGCAGCATTTAAAGGAGACTATTTCCACTTTTGCGTGAGAATTCAAGCAAGCACAGATACCCCTCATGGAGTTGAAGAAGAACCGATTGCAAATGCAACTCCAGATTGTGCAGCTTCTTTTCCCAATCTGTCAAGGGTATAGGTGCTTTGACACCAAGTTGGCAATCTTTCGATAGTTCTTTTGAGCACTATATGCCGGTTGATGCCATATCAACACTCTTTTATAGTTTATGCATTTTTTTGCTGAGTTTGACTTGAGATTTTGATCTCTATACAGAGGCGACTGTGCAAAATATTTTTCCATAAACTACTAATCTCACTCTTTTGCATTTGCTCTTGTCAGTTTATGAATGGACATTCTGAGAAAGAAGAGTATTATATCAAGAAGTTTGATGGCACAAACTTCACGACATGGAAGTAGTGTACACTTAATGTTGTGGTCAATAAGTGCCTTGCCGAGCCATTGAAAGAGCTTAAAGGTCCACACTAATGATCAATGGGAGGAGCTTGATGCTCATGCTATGGAGACCATTTTCTTGCACCTTGTGAGTCTATTTTCATGGTTATGGATAAGACCACTACAAAGGAATTATGGGAGTTGTTCTGCTCAGGCTGGAATGGCAAGAGTACCTCAAAAAAAAAAATCTTATAAAAAAGCTCATGTCTTTTAAGATGAAAGATGGAAATAATGTTAGTTCACACTTAAATAAGTTCAACAGGTTGTTTTTGTAGCTTATCATTAAGGGACTCAATTTCAATGATAAAGGGAAAGTCATTTTCTTATTATATTCTTTGCATGCATCGTGGGACTCATTTAACACTACCGTTAGTAGTTGTGCTCCCAAGGGCAAGATTGGTTTCAATCATGCTACAAGTGCTCTAATCACGAAAGAGATTAGATGTTGATATGGACATGGCGATGCATATATGGATGGTGATGGTCGTCTAAGGCAAAGAGGTTCTAGTCATTGTCACAGTAGGTTAGAGGATCGTTGTTAGAAGATATGTGTTCGAAAGGTGAATCGAATAGGCGCAGTCTATCTGCTATCAAGCCCATCCTTCATTTCCTCAAATCCCTTGAACACATTAAAATCCGTCTTCTACATTCAATTAAAGTCCAGAGGAATACTTGATTCGATGTCAATCCTTGGTTACCATCTTTGCTTCTTCATCTTCAATCTCTAAACTTGAAAACTTATTTTCAATCCTGAATTTACCGAGTATGAGACATATAGCATGAGAGAGTAGAGAACTTCCTTTAATTGCTTTCACTTATCCTTCTCGAACTGTTTCTCAAGATCTTCAACACTCAATTCCAAGAGAGAGCAAGAATCCAAAAAAACAAACAAAACCTTATCTTTCCTTGCCTCTTCTTCTTCTTCTTTCCTTTTCTTCCTCCTTCTTCTTCTTTCTTATCCTTCCTTCCTCCTCTTACGCTTTCTTTCCTCTTCTTTTTTTCTTTTTCCCTAACTTTTGCATGCGAGGCCACACTATCCCACCAAAAATAGAAAAAAAAACCTCCTCAATGCTTTGGAGAGGGGCAACGATGGCTCACGACGGAGCCGCCGTTGCCTTCTCTCTTTTTCTTTAAAAAAAATACTTGGTGATCATTGCACGTTCACACAGACACATCCTTGTGGATTTGATCGTCGAGAGTCGCCCATAGTCAATGACCACCGCATCCCTGCTTACATTAAAAAAAATTTACCGCATGTCGCCAACGATGCTTTACTGTATTGAGTGTCACCATCATCAACAAATAATGCCCCATGTTGCATGCAATATATGTACGCATCCACCATTGCTACAGTTCGGGTGAGCTCTCCTCTTTGGCTCCATGATCTCCCCACAAGCACACAAGCACACAAAAAATGATTGTTGTACATAAACTCCTTCTCCCAGTTCCGAAAAGGCCAATGAAAAGTATTGCAAGTCCTCGAACTCATTTTCCACAATGCCATTGCACAAATACATATACACCTGAAATAGGTATAATTTGTATCATCAACTCCTTTTTCCCATTGTGGAAGCGAAGCGGCACGACATCACAAGAATTCCCATAGCAAGAGCCATGGATGTGACCTATGAAATGGGGAATGCTTTCATTGCCACAAGAAAGTCCATTTGAAGAAAGATAGTCACATTTTGCAATGTGAAAAGAGTAAATTCATTATCAATTATGAACCTCCTAAAAGAAATGTGAAAATGAAGAAACTCAATGTAGTTGAGTTTCAACCATTTGAGTTTGTTCTTGACGTACCATAGCCGTCAAATATCTTGATATTCATTGCTGACTTGAGTCCAGATGCATTATTGGCTCTTGATGAGTGTTATGTGCAAAATTGGATCATTGGCTGAGGTGACGGTTTCCATGCTACTTTCCATAGGGAATGGTTCTTCAGTCATGCTTCTATGCATGGTTTAGTCAAACTTGATAATGCATATGAGCTTGACATTTGTAAAATTGGAGATGTGAAGTTATATATGCATAACGACACTAAATATATGCTTTGAGATGTCAGGTATATGCCAAAGTTGACTAAGAGTTTAGTGTTAGTAGTTGAGACAAGTAGGAAATGCAGTATTGATGGCTACATGAGTTTGGAAGTAGAAAATGAAGGAGAACCCTTGAAGAAAGGCGACAAATAGGTGAAGATTTTTTCTACAAAAAAAAAGAATCAAAGGAAGATACCACCCAAGGGTGTATAGCGGTTGAGAAGGAAGTTGGAGCATCAAGAGATGCCACCTTAGTGGACAAAGTAATTCAAAGTGAATTGGTTGTAGATGGTAGCAAATCTCCAGTCTTAGGCAAGGAAGGCACTGAAGTTGGAGCAAATGCCACCTTAGTGTACAAAGAAAGTCAAGGTGAATCGGTTGTAGATGTTAGAAAATCTCCAATCTTAGGCAAGTAAGGCACTGAAGTGGTCAATCAATGATGTTCGGCAATAAGAGTGAAAACCTATAAGGCTGTGATCAAGACTTACCAGAGAAAAATGTATGCAAATAGCATGGAAGATGCAACAAGAGGAAAGGAAGAAGAGATGTTTAGCCAAGTTCTACAAGAGGAGCAAGATGTATCAAGAAAGGGGGATGGTTTTGAAGACAAAGGCCTATGCACCAACATGTATCAAGAGCAACATACTAAGCTAAAGACACTGCTGAAAGGTCAACCTTTCAACAACGCTTCCACAAAGATTCCATAAAGATTCCTCAAAGATTATCTAAAGATTCCAAATAAAGATGCCGATGAAGTGATGAAGACGAAGATGGATGCTGTAATGTGAAGATACAAGCTCATGGACATCATCGAATATCCCGTTATTATTATTTTGAGCCATTACGGCCACTTTTGTAATGTTTACGGGAACTTCATATTTTAAGTCGGCAATTGTATTTTGGCCAGAGATGCTTGTTGGATGAGAAAAGCCAGCTCATAGTGTTGTAATTAAGCTCTATAGAAGCCTAGGGACAAATGAGGTCATTTTGATCGGACATTAGGTTTTCTAAGGTTTAGTATATAAACCAAAACCTAAATCTTTGTAAAGAGACTTCTAATAATCTGATATTCTGTGTCGTGGGAGACTGCGAGAGAGTGAGAGAGTGTGTGTGTGTGTGCTATAGGAGCTATGGTGGCCGGAATTGCAAAGGAAGAGCAGCAGTGTGTTGCCCACAAGGAGAGCTACGCGTTGATGCTTGCATCACGCGCGTTCGTCTGTGTTTTGGCAGATTCACCCGCGAGCTACTTTTGGAGTTTCGGTGAGTAACTGTTGTCCATTTTTGCATTTCAGCATATCCACGGGATCAGAGCGAGTAGAGCTACACATTAGGCACTTTAGTTTTTGGAAACGTTGACCTGCAAAAACCGGCCAGACATCCTACGCGTTTTCTGCACGGAGGGTATTGGGTAGGTTTTTTTGGTCACGGACCTTAGGGAGAGTGGCCTATTGGTGTTGATAGGATATCCCTCAAGTTTCGTAACGTTTCGAGAACGTCTAATGGGCTTTTGGCTTGCGGTAGCATCATAGGAGACTCTCACATTCACAGAACCGATGGCATGTAGATTTGATATCTCTGTAGGAAGTAGTCATTAGTCGGTCGAGTAGAGGTTGACACCCTTTGCTTGCTTCCACGCGCCTATGGGTCGAGCTTCGTCCTCAGTTGACATTATATGTTAGGTGAGTTCTCGCTATGCTGACGTCCATCGCGGTGTATCCGTCCAACATTGGCGTCGCTGCCGGGGACGAGGGCCCTAAGTAGGTGACCGAGACTAGTCCTTGAGGATAGAGGTCCCTCGCTTGCCAAAGTATATTCATTCTTTTAGATAGGATCGGAGAGTGGTGGACTCTTTTGGTCTTAGAGGGAGTCTAGGGAGCGTGTGTCTAGCCTAGATCCTTCCTCTTAGGTAGTATTAGGTAGTAGTAGGTTGGGGTGTAGAGAGTAGGAGTTGGAGTGGTAGATGTGGTGGTAGGTTGACTTGAGAGCCCATGTGAGGCCAGGAAACAACCAAGACATCAAAATCACCATCTCACATTGATAAGTAGGAGTAGGGTAAGTAGGATATCTTGATTTTGCTGATCTAGAGTACTTTATGCATGTCTTATTTGCTATTAGGCTCATCAGAGAAGTGGAAAACACTAAGTAGGAAAGACGGTAAATTGTGTTTGGAAGCTGATTTGACGTCCAAAAGTTTTTTTGATTATTGCTGAGAGCTCTACAGAGCATAGGGAATACTATTGCCAAAAAAAATTTGCATTTTAAGACAGTAGACATCCTACGCGTAGGATGTCTCCAGGGAACTTTTGGTAGGGAATTTGGGAAAACTGAGGTTACCAGTGGGTTCAGAGGGTAGGTTTTACCCTAGTAACATATTGACTTGAGTGTTTTTCCCTATTTTTGTTGACAAAAAGCCAAAAGGCGGAGTCAGAAAACGTAAAATTTCAGAAAAGGCTTAAATTGAGTGATTTTTGCATGTTTTTGCAATTGTGAAGCATACTTGCACTTGCTGAGAGCATAAGGAAGCATCAGGGACACTTCAGTCTGAAAAAATAAGCAGTAGACATCCTACGTGTAGGATGTCTACAGGGTGATCTGGGCACTTTTTGGAAAATCTGAGGTTACCAGTGTGTTTAGAAGGTAGGTTCTACCCTATTTTCACCTGGAAAGTGGAAATTTGACCAAATTTTGACAGATAAAAGCCAAAAGACGAGAATTGCCAGACATCCTACCCAAATTGTGTCCAAGGCCTAATTTTGAGACCAAACCATAGGATGACTCCAAAGGCATGTTCTAAATGTTGTATTGAGTGCATGTGATAAATTTCATCTCATTTAGGTCAGTGAAAGGGAAGATTGAATAGACTTTAGCATTTTTGACTGAAAAAGGCAAGAATAGCTAGTTTTGGGGTCTTTTGACATCCAAACTCAAATCTAAGCATACCAGTGGGTTGCTGAAGACTAGGGGAATCTTTGGTCCAAGTTTGGGTTCATTCTGGGAAAAAAGACATCCTATGCGTAGGATGTCTACTGCATGATTCTGAGACCAAAATTCTCCTGTGACCATACCACGCTGTCATATAGCCTTAGATAAGCCTCCTAGGCAAATTTGGTCCAATTTGGAGTTGATTTGACTTGGGAATTCATCAGAACAGACATCAGGCTTCTGGAGCAGATTCTTGATCATTTGACCAACCTATAGGTGTCAGAATCAAAAAGTAAAAATAGCTGTGAGTTTAGCACATCAAGGGGAAGCTACAATGCAAGTTTGAGCTGAAATAGAGCAGAAAGACATCCTACGCGTAGGATGTCTCCAGGGTCATAAAGTGGTCAAAATTCTATTGTAGCCATATAGGGAGGTTCTAAGTGTCTCAAGGATTCCAGAACTTTTTTCAAAAGTGAATTTGGACCTTGTTTGGCCTATTTACCAAGCAAACACAGGAATTGTAAGACATCCTACTCTTGGAGTGCACTAGAAGCTTATGCAGCCCAAATCTTGACCTATTGGCATCCAAATTCAATTCTAAGCATACCATTGGGTTATTGAGCCCTAGGAGAATATTGGGATCAAGTTTGGACAAAATCTGAGCAGTTAGACATCCTACGCGTAGGATGTCTCCAGCTTGATTTAGGACTCCAAACCAACCTATGAGCACACCACTGTGATCAGCACATCAAGGAGAAGCTGGGGTGAAAATTTCAAGTCATTTTGAGCAAAAAGACATCCTATGCGTAGGATGTCTCAAGGCCATTTTTAGGTCCAAATAAAATTTTGAGCATACCATTGTGTTGCTCGACTTAAGGGGAGTCTCTGGACCAAATTTTGTTAAATTCTTAGCATATAGACATCCTACGCGTAGGATGTCTCCAGGCCAGTTTTAGGGTCCAACTGTAATTTTGACCATACAAGAGTGTTCACAGTGTCACAGAGATCCCAAATCTTCTTTCAAAATTGAATTTGGACTCATTTTGACCATTCTAAACTGCAATTCATTGTTTTGGCCATAACTTTCACAAACGGTATCGGATTGGAAAAGTTTTTATATCAAAACGTAGCTTGAGAGCGACACTATAGATCTTAGAGCAGAACTCGAACTAAATGCATGCCAACAGCAACCATCTAGTTCAACTTTGAAAAAACGCCGTTTAAGGCCTCAAAATGCATCCGGAAGTCAGGGGTGTCTAAAATCGAGAGTTCGAAAGAATTGTGAGAAAACGGTCACGGTTTTTGAAGACTGCTAAGTTAGCAGATTGAAATTATCTTTTGGGAAAACCATTGGTACCTGCGGAAAGGTGTAAAAGTTAACTACGGCCTAGTGTACGTCCATACATAAATCTGGTAGTAGTAAGACCATACACAAGGACTCTTGATTTTGCAACAACAATCGTAAGTTTTGGAGAACTTTAACACAAGATTTTTGCTAGCAAATCACTGCAACTTGTGCATAATTCTCTTGTGCTAGCTTAAGTTTAGTTCAGCTAAAAGCGAACTTGAAAGTCACTTCCGAGCTCAAGGAACAAGTGTGGCCGTCAAAGGTACATCAAGAATTTTGCATTCATTGTGAAAAAGTTTGCCAGCTAAATAGAATTTTGTAGATTGTGTGCTAAAGTGAACACGGTTAGCTAGACTCAAGAATCACTATGAAGGGAGTAGTCGTTGCAGTATAGTGGTAAGTTGCATAACTTATCACAGTGCTTCCACTAGATCGAGGCCTGCTAAAAAGCTCCAGGCAAAGCAAGCAGCCAGACAAGTCAGTATCAGCCTTGGCAAGCAAGGGAGATAAGAAGTTCAAGCAGTGCAAGCAAAGCCCAGTTCAATAACTCAGAGATTAAGGCATCCACAAAAGCTGAAGGACCTCAAGCGAAAAAGACCGAGACAAGGGTGATAATATTTTTATTAGCATTGAGGCAAGCAATTAGAGCTATCACTGAACAGGTACAACAAGGGAGTCAAGACGAAAGAAATGATGTCTCAAAGGAATCAGACCAGTCAGGAAGAGGCTTCAAGTACATCCACATAAATTACAAGAGAGAAAATTTGGATCTATCTGATTGGATACTACAAAGGACTGCCATGCTATGAGGATGACAATCGGAATTTGTACATCAAGAAAAAGAAAGATACAGAGGAAAATCGGACATCTCAATATGTGGAAGTTGAAACAGAGAAGAATGTACTACACCCACATCCAGATTTCATGGAAGACTGTCTGGGATCAATTTACATGAGGCACGGAAAATACATCGACAATGAGATAGAAATATTGTACAAGGATCAACTTACAGAACTCTACGCATATCCTCCAAGTATTTTTCTGTACAAAGCACAAGATGGAAAACGGAAAATTGGTACCCTCTATGGAGACGAAGACGGTTGATACTACAGGGCTGCCACAAGTCAGGAAGTTCCTATAGAAAACAATCATTACTTTGCAGCAGAAGCGTTTGGTTCAAGAGGAGAAGACTACATGTCTAAAGGTGGTAATGTATACCATCTTGTCATGGGTTTACCTCTTACTACGCACCTGGAAGAATTGACACCTACAACTGTCACTACACAAATGAGTGACACACCACATGACACACAACAAGGCACAACAGGGAAAGACACGGCACAAGTCTCGTGCACCACACTAGCACAAGACAAAGCACAAACACACCAAATTGCACAAACAGGGAATACGCCGGAAGTATCACCTATGAAGATAGCACAACTTCAAAAAGAACTAGCTCGGTCTCAAGAGCTACTTAACAAAGCACAAGAAGTCATATCATCAGGCATTAAACAGATGCCAACATCAGATATGGAACCCTCTCGGATGGGGGGAGTTCAAACTCAACAAAGAGACCCTATATCTTCAAGAGTGGGATTAAGAAGTCCAGTTTTACAAGAAGTAGTGTCCTTTTCAGGAGTCCAAGTGGAATTTCAAGAAGCATTGGAAGATGACGAGCCGGAGGAGAGACCACTGAAAATTCACAATGCCCAATGTAAAAGGTCAGGTCAAGATGTCATTGTGGTTGACAAATACAATAGGCACTATGAAATAGCCGATGTGAAAAATATGGATGAGTTTAGCAATTGTGGGCAACCTGTAAGTCACATAATTGGACCCCGTCCAAAAGCACCATCAAGGGAAACGGAAAACAAAAATTCGGTTCGATCTTCACCCTCGGTGCAGAACTCGCCAAAATCAACTCGGAAACATAGCCATAAGGCTATGCAGAAGCCCCACGTCAAAGACCATATACTGATGGAAGAATTAGCATTACAACTGCTAGAAAGCATGGATAGTGATTTGATCTTGTATGCAGCCAATAATGGAAGCTATTTTCAGCTTCTCAAGGACAAGACGATGAAGGATAAAGAGACAAAGCCAGTGGATACACCTAAGTCAGTCGTAATCTACAGGTTCAAGCATGCAAAGAAGAGGTCATATCTGTATCTTGATACCACAGGAAACCATTATCAACAGTATTATGGAGGACTGCCTCGTCCAAAGGGTGCACATGTTGAGATATCAACATATTGCGACCAATATGCCATTGGTCATTTAGTGAAGGACTGCCCAACAAATCTCTACATTGAAAAGAAGAAGCAACAAGCCAAAAGCAAAGTTCAGACAGTGACAACAAGGGAATGGAAGAAAGAATCCCCAACAAGGGAACAGTGACAACAAGGGAACGGAAGAAAGAAACCCCAACAAGATCTCCTGAAAAGAAGCAGATCTTATCACAGAGCACAAAAGATAGGCTCCAGACACAATTGCTTGAAGTCAAGGGTGTCAACGACATTATCATAGAGAATCAGGCTTTCAAAAAAGATCAATTGAATCAGTTGATTCGAGATTGTTTAAGGAACCTCAGTGAGGACAAGTCAAAGCATCCACAAGGTGATGAAGATGAAGCTCGTAGTTCAAGGTTCGAGAGCAAAAGAAGCCAAGATTCTGACCATAGTGAGCCAACACAAGAAGAGGTAACAAAAATTCTTAGTGCCACGTCACAAGTGGAAGACATGCAAATAGAATCAATGGATGAAGCTGAAAGTCTACCAAATAAATTCTCTATTGTGGACTCTTCATTGGTGATTGAACAAATCAAAGAGTATGAGAAGCTAAAAGAAGATGTAACTGAAGACATAGAATGCACAGAAGAACAGGAAATGACTGAGTCCAAGATTGACTACCAAGGACAAGCAATACAGGATATGAATGAATATTTTTGAGAAGACACTCTACAAAAACCCATGGAACAATGGAAACCAAAGGCCACGACGACCATTGCATCAGAAGAAGAGAGTCAACCTCAACATCCTGCTACACAAGCTTCAAAACATTTCCAAGAAGAAAAGTCACCATTGAATGACCTTCAAGTGCTAGAAGAAGTAAATAGTGACAGAGAGCTTCTGAAATCAAGAATCAAGGCATCACAGTCAGAAACTAGCAATGAACACCAACAAGCAGCTACAGTAGAAGATAGTAAGCACTTGGGACATGCTACAACCAGTCAAATGACAAAGAAGTTCAACATACAAGAGGATGACAAAGCCTTCAAGGCACAAAAGTCCAAGAAAAGTATCAAAAGGAAAGAGGACATCAGTTACTTGGCAGCCAACAAGAAGATTAAATTTTCGTTGGATGTGCATGAGAAACTGAAATTCAATTTTACAGCAGAGATAGATTGCACTGCCACGACTAATGTCATGTCTTATGGGCTGTGGTTACTTCTAGATAAGCCAGAACTATATGAAATTCAGGTACAGGTTCCTATATCACATGGAATAGCCGTCACAAGTTTAGGGATTGCAAAAGCTACCCTTACACTACGGTCAAAGGTAATCAAAGACAAATTCCTAGTGGTGGATTCCTCCAAAATGAGTACACATTTGATTTTGTCCAAGCACTGAGAAAAACCATTGGCAGAAGAACCTGAATTTTCAACAATGGTCATCACGACTAGCTCTCAAGAAATCCAGCCTACTACTGCTCCAAGATTATCGGCTTTCGACAAAGGCAAAGCCAAAATGAGCCCACAAAAGCAGCCCCTTAAATCAGAGTTTTCAATCCAGCCCTGAAAAGTTCAAGACATAGCTTCGACATCAACTGACCACATGCTTCCACATGAAAGACAGACTCCAAAGAAAATCTTTCAACCAAAATATCCTACACTGCGAGATCACCGTCGACAAAGGTTTTCAAAGGCCTACATTAAAGCTGAAGAAATTAAAGTCAAGGACCCAATATGGGTAAATGATCCTAGACAATTGACGAAAGATAAACACATAGGATGGATAGCCTCCCACTACATCTTAGTAGAGCAAGGCTATTATGTTACCATATACATGTGGTAGTGATGTGTGTGAACACACTAGGACCGCCGGGGCATTTTTTTCTTCTTTAGGAGGTTTTTTCCCCCGTGCATTGTATATATGCCCATCACTCTAGGGCTATCTATCTTTCCATTGCACACTAAGTAACACACTCTCTATTGTGTGCCTTGAGCTTCCTTCGTCTTCTCCAAGCTGTGTGTGTTTCTCTGCAACCCTAATTCCAACAATTGGTATCAGAGCAGGTCACGTCCTCCCGGGCTTAGTCGCCAGCTGCTCCAGCACACGCCTGCTCACTTTCTCCGATTTGAGTGAGCTTTGGCGAGCGTTCGCAGGTCGACAAAAATTTTGGGAGAGCTCGAAGAACTCGGTCTGCTCAAAATTTTGATTTGGGCTCATTTCAGCCTCCGTTTCCACTACAGGCAGTAAGTACTGCACAGGCTATTTTGTCATTTTTTGCAGAATTTTTGTCAGTGCCGTTTTCTGCATAACAGGTGCCTTATAGTCTTCTACGGTTTGTGCTATATAGCACAGGTTGTTCCCGCTCTGTTTCTCTTATTTTTGGGCAGTTTTCACATCAGGTGCATCATTTACCATGGCTGACAACAACAACAACACATGTGTTCAAGATGTTTGCTGCTAAGGATAGGTTGGATGGGGACAACTACCCTATGTGGGCTTATATGATGCCACATGTTCTTGTGTCAAAGGGTGTCTGGAACATTGTGCAGGGCATTGATGTACGTCCTGGTTCTAAGGATGTAGGCGATGTTGAGGATGTTGCAGATCTTGCTGCAAGGATTGCAGCTGTTAGAGTTGTTTTGCCTACGGCAGATGTTAAGGATGCACATGCTCATGTATTGATTGCGTTGTCCGTGAAGCGCACCATTGTTCCTCACATCCATTCAGCAAAATCTGCAAAACAGGCTTGGGATATTCTAGCAGGTCTTTATGCAAGCCGCAATGAGGCTAAAATTTCTTTGCTGTGTAAAGAGCTGGAGTCGAAGATTATGCATGAGGAAGATGATATGGACACTTTCCTTGCTAGTGTCAAGGATATCAATGAGCAGCTTATTTATGCAGGTGAAGTCATTTCAGACAGTTCCCTTGTGCAGACTGTTCTTGATGCCTTACCAGATTCCTACCAGACTTTTGCTAGTACTTGGAGACTGATGACCCAAGGAAATCCTGAAGTTGTCAAGTTTGATGCATTATGCACATTGCTGTTGCAAGAGTCACTTCCTAGAAAAAACAGGACTAGGCAGCGTGCAGTTGAACAGGCTTTTATTGCTTCTCAAAGAAAGGGTGGTAACAGTAATGCAACCACTTCTTATGGTTCTGCTGCGAGTGGCAAAAATTATGTTCCTAATGCTTCTGCTGGCAGTACTTCGTCTGGAAATTCTGGTGATAAGGGAAAAAATAAGATGCGTTGCCATTATTGTAAAGCCAATGATCACTTGATCAAGTCGTGTCCTAAGTTGAAGGCCAAAGAGGCTAAGAAGAAAGAGGGTGGTTCCACTGCAAATGCTGGTTCCACTACAAATGCAACCATTGTTGAGTCTTCTGTGAAAGGAGACTGTAATGCTGATGTTGATACAGAATGGGCTTTTACGCAGAGTGCACTTACAATCCTGCTGTCCATGATGCATGCTTGTCAGTTGTTGCCGCAGATTCACATGTGTGGTATTTCGACAGTGGTGCTACAAAGCACATTACCTCACATCGTGAATTGTTTACCTCTCTCGAGTCTGTCCCTCATGGGAATTCAGTCACTTGTGCCAACAACGCCTCTTATCCAATTCCGGGAGTTGGAAAGATTGTGCTCACTGCTGCTAATGGCAGTTCCTTCACACTTGTTGATGCACTTTATGTACCTGGGATCAAGAAGAATCTCTTGTCTATATCTACACTTGCTAGACTTGGACTTGTAGTCAAATTTGTGGATTACAGATGTACAGTTCATGATCTCAGTTTTGGTGATGAAATTGTTGCATCTGGCCTTTTGTGCCGTGGGCTGTATAAGCTCACTTTGTATGACAAGTGTGGACAAAATTTTGCAAATGCTGTTGCAGATTCAAGGGATATTTCAGATGCAAAACTTTGGTATGCACGTTTTGGTCATCTAAATTTTGCCTGTTTGCTGCGTTTGCAGAAATCTGATATGGTTGTTTCTTTGCCGCCTCTTGAAGTGCCTGTCAAAAATGTTTGTGAAGGCTGTATTTTGGGTAAGATGCAGCGTTCTAAATTTCCAAAGGATGGTTCAGTTGGGCCACATGCAGGTTGCAGCTTGTGCATAGTGATGTTTGTGGGCCCATGCAAACTCTGTCCTTGGGCAATTACCTGTACTTCGTGACTTTCATTGATGATTACTCCAAGCATGCCTGGGTATTTTCGCTTAAAGCGAAGTCCGAAGTTTTTATGTGCTTCAAAAAATTTCTGGCTATGCCTGAAAATTTCTCGAAATGTACTATGGGCACCCTCCGTTCCGATCGAGGGGGGGAGTATATGTCTCATGAATTTAATGCATTTCTGGCTAGTCGTGGGATAAAACACCAATGTACAGTGCCTTATACACCTCAACAAAATGGCGTTGTTGAGAGGAAAAACAGGTCACTGACGGAAATGGCACAATGTATGGTCAAAAGTCAAGCTTTGCCGCATTCTTTTTGGCTTGAGGCCATTATGTGTGCCACTTATATACTTAACAGGTGTCCTAGGAAAGCTTTGCAGTCTATTACTCCATATGAAGCATGGCATGATAGAAAACCTTCTATTGAGCACATGCGTGTTTTTGGCTGTTTGGCATATGCTTTGGTGCCACAAGTGCAGCGCAGAAAATTGGATGATAAGGCTGTCAAATGTATTATTTTTGGTTATAGTGCTGAAAGCAAAGGTTACAGGTTGTATCATCCGCAAACAAAACGTATTCTAGTTTCTCGGGATGTAGTGTTTGTGGAAGATTCTGTTCAGCCCTTGCTGTCATGTACTAGAGACAGTAATGTAAGCTCACAGGACATTTATGACACTTTGTTGCCTCTTTTCAGTGGTGGAAATACAAATGTAAGTTCCAATGAGGCAAATGTACAGCTTATGGGGGTTTCTGAAAATGTTTTAGATCAGCCTATTACTGATGCAGATGTACATGATGTACTTGATGAGGAAAGGGCTGAAAATGAGCAGGCTAGAGGTATGCCAAAATGGATGGTGCACACTTTGCGTGACAGTAAATTGGATGCACCTTTGTCTAGTCGTACTCGTTCAGGCTCTCGCCATGCATCTTATGCATCAGATTGTTATGCTTTGGCTGTGTCTAGCTTACATGATGTTGAGGAGCCTCTAACTTTTGATGAAGCACAAAATTATGAAAATTGGATGGCTGCCATGCAATCAGAATATGATGCACTTATAGA
Source organism: Adiantum capillus-veneris (assembly GCF_014529385.1). Taxonomy (NCBI): domain Eukaryota; kingdom Viridiplantae; phylum Streptophyta; class Polypodiopsida; order Polypodiales; family Pteridaceae; genus Adiantum; species Adiantum capillus-veneris. The sequence goes on along the minus strand of NC_140940.1, from coordinate 52,676,757 downwards.
AAATGACACATGGACTTTATGTGATTTGCCTCCCGGAAAAAAGGCCATTGGTACGAAGTGGGTTTACAAGTTGAAACGCAAGCCGGATGGTGAGATCGATCGCCATAAGGCTCAACTTGTTGCAAAGGGTTATGCACAGCAAAAAGGCATAGATTATGAAGAGACTTTTTCTCCCACTTGTCGTATGACTACTGTGCGTTTTCTATGTGCATTGGAAGCTCATTTTGGTTGGGATGTACGTCAATCAGACATTGTTACTGCTTTCTTGAATGGTGACATATTTGAGGAAGTTTATGTAACGCAGCCTCGCGGTTTTGTCATAAAAGAAGAGGACAAAGTGTGCAAATGTAAGACGGCTTTGTATGGGTTGAAGCAATCTCCTCGTGCTTGGTATGAGAAAACTGACACTCATTTGGTTAAACGAGGCTTTCGTAACAGTCCAACAGAAAGCACATTGTATGTAAAGCGTGAGGATGATGTATTTCTCATCGTGGTTCTTTATGTTGATGATTTGATGATCACTGGACCAAATGAGAGACACATTGCTGAATTTAAGGCTGATTTGAATGCTACTTTCAAGATGAAAGATTTGGGGCTATTGCATCATTACTTGGGTATACAGTTTAAGCAATGTGATGGTGGTATTGCCTTGTGTCAAAAAAGTTACATAGAGACATTTGTCTATGTAAGTTTGGACTTCAGGATTGCAAACCTATTGCAACTCCCATGGAAACAGGTTTGAAGTTGAGTCTACATGATGCTGGCGATCCTGTTGATGTCACTCTTTACCAAACTGCTGTTGGCTGCCTCATTTATGTATGCAACACGAGGCCGGATATTCAGTTTGCAGTCTCACAGGTCAGCAGATTTATGCATAGCCCAGGGTCTAAGAATTGGCAGGCTGTCAAGAGGATTTTTCGCTACCTTAGTGGCACTTTACATCTTGGCTTGTTTTATCCCAAGGGGGGATCATTGCCGCCAGACTTACATGCTTTTTCGGACTCAGATTGGGCTGGTTGTTTTGACACGCGAGTGTCCACAAGTGGTTTTTGTTTCATGCTTGGCAATTCATGTATATCATGGTTGAGCAAGAAGAAACCTACTGGGGCCACTTCGAGTTGTGAGGCTGAGTACAGGGCAGTCTTCACAGCTACTGTTGAGTGTGTATGGCTCAGACGCCTTATGGCTGATTTGGGTGTTGGACAAGACACTGCCAACACTATCTACACTGACAGTCAGAGCACATTGGCAGTTGCGAGGAACCCAGTTTTTCATGCTCGCACAAAGCACATTGAGGTGCATTACCACTATGTCAGGGAGAGGCTCTCAGCAGGAGAGATCAACTTGGCTTATGTGCCAACACAGGACAACCTTGCAGATCTTTTCACAAAGGCATTGTCTCGTGAGAAGCTTGAAGCTTTCCGCAAAGCTTTGGGATTACTCCCCTTTGTGGACTGATCCTGTCCTCAGGGCATGGCACTTCCCTTTACTCATGTGCCAGCTCTCGTTCACCGCATCACTCCAGAGGGGATTTGTTACCATATACATGTCGTAGTGATGTGTGTGAACACACTAGGACCGCCGGGGCATTTTTTCCCTCTTTAGGAGGTTTTTTCCCCCGTGCATTGTATATACGCCCATCACTCTAGGGCTATCTATCTTTCCATTGCACACTAAGTAACACACTCTCTATTGTGTGCCTTGAGCTTCCTTCGTCTTCTCCAAGCTGTGTGTGTTTCTCTGCAACCCTAATTCCAACATATTATGAGGGTCAAAAGAAACTTTGGTTACAAAAACCACAGACCTCGGCTTATGTGGTGGATAAAGGTTTCAAAAAGCGTCTCCAAAAGCAACAAAGCTCATATTTATATCACCAAAGGAAACCAAACAACAAGGCTTGCGAAAGGTACGCAAGAAATTTCAAATCGAGCTGGCCTTCATACCAACATAAAACTTCATCGGTAAATAATCCCAAAAATGGCACTCTTGTACATCTCAATACGACATCAAAAACATCATGGGAAGTGCCATCTACAATTCTTCTGCACAAGGTTACTATCAAGGAAATCGAAGAATCTGGCTACCAAAGATGCCAGGTAAACATTCTTCAAGAAAATGACTTCAGCTTGAAAATAATCGCAATTTCACGGAAGGCAAAATCAAGGAAAATGTCACAGTCAAGGCAAAGGATATTTGCAAAGACACGCTAATCACACAATGCATATACAAATGGGTGCCAAAAGAACAACACATAACGAAGAAGATTGAAGTCATCTCTAGCTCTCAAGAAATGTCAAGACATGATAGACAAAGTGTTACGGAGAATGGAGCAAGCCATTCTTCTCAATCAAGGGACCACCAACAACAAAAAGAAATTTTGACAACCAAGGTCACCCAGGTATGGCAAAAGAAACCAATATTCCGAGTATGGTCCTTTACAAATCCTCTCTTCGAGGATGGGAGTTTTGAATTTCAAAACCTATTCTTGGTCGAAAGCTCCTGAGAGTAAGTCAAGTCGCCATAAAAATCATGGCATAAGAGTCAAGAGTCGGGTAGCTGAGCCACTAAATGAGCAAGTGTCAGACCCAAGCTTCATGTCTTAATATTTTTTGTGGTCTATGAGTCTCGATATTTAGATTATAGCTCAAGCTGGAAGAGTTGAGCATATTGTAAAATTGAGTCGCTCATGCTGGATAGGTGAGCATAAGAGTCGAAGTCTACTATTTTAAATGGTGGAGTGGCAGAGTAGTCCGGAAAACACTCACGCACATGAACACAGTGGGGAGAGTGGAAAAAATATCGTCGACAAAAACCCTTCTTGTGAGTAACGGCAGCTCTTGAAGTCAAATATATTTATTGCTTCTCTAGCTACGTTCACTCCTGGAAGCACCCATTCAAACTCTTCTCGCACCGCATATTGTTTCCCATGAATCTATCTGTGCAAGCATATATAATGTCCCATCATTGGACATTTGCATTTGACACGATTTGTGTTCCACCCATGCACTTACACAACAAAATGACGATGACGAAGCGGTAACGGTTTCATAAGCAAACGACTTTGACTTCAAGCTACTAACACTTATCCAATGTATATCCAGTCAATAATAGTAGCCATACGGCCATAAGTACTTTAACTCAACAAAACTCGGTTACATCAATACATAAGTACATATAGCCTCACATTTAATGGTGACTAAATGCATTTTTTTCCCACTGGGTTTTTCCCTTTAGTCCTATCTAGGTATCCAAGACCTTCATTTTGTAATATACGCCACATTTTATCTTTACTATTTTCTTGTAAAAACACAAAAAACCAGACCAACAACATCCCCAAACAACTACATGCTCATCAACTATAGGATCCAAGGGGAGCGGCCCATAAAAAATTCAAAAAGGCTTCAAGTTTACAGGTACACGTGCAGGATGACACCCAAAGAACAAACAATACAGAGTTTCCAAGATAATGACTTGTGGCAACAACAAACCTCACTCAACCTATTCACGCTACAACAACCAATCGGAAGGGGAGAGCTATGGATTCAACTACACTACATGTACAAGAAAAAGGTGCCTCTACAACATACAAAGCATCTGGTAGAAGCAACTACAACAACAAAAGCTTCAACCAACACCAAAACACGAAGCACTCTTCAAGGTCACTACAGACATAGAGTCTTGTCGGGGACGACAAGACTTCGGAGGGGGAGAGTGTTGAAAGGTCAACCTTTCAACAACGCTTCCACAAAGATTCCATAAAGATTCCTCAAAGATTCTCTAAAGATTCCAAATAAAGATGTTGATGAAGTGACGAAGACGAAGATGGATGCTGTAATGTGAAGATACAAGCTCATGGACATCATCGAATATCCCGTTATTATTATTTTGAGCCATTACGGCCACTTTTGTAATGTTTATGGGAACTTCATATTTTAAGTCGGCAATTGTATTTTGGCCAGAGATGCTTGTTGGATGAGCAAAGCCAGCTCACAGTGTTGTAATTAAGCTCTATAGAAGCCTAGCCCGACAAATCAGGTCATTTTGGCCGGACATTAGGTTTTCTAAGGTTTAGTATATAAACCAAAACCTAAATCTTTTTAAAGAGACTTCTAATAATCTGATCTTCTGTGTCGTGGGAGACTGCGAGAGAGTGAGAGAGTGTGTGTGTGTGTGCTACAGGAGCTACGGTGGTCGGAATCGCAAACGGAGAGCAGCAGTGTGTTGCCCACGAGGAGAGCTACGCGTTGATGCTTGCATCACGCGCATTCGTCTGTGTTTTGGCAGATTCACCCGCGAGCTACTTTTGGAGTTTCGGTGAGTAACTGTTGTCCGTTTTTGCATTTTAGCATATCCACACGATCAGAGCGAGTAGAGCTACACATTAGGCACTTTAGTTTTTGGAAATGTCGACCTACAAAAACCGGTCAGACATCCTACGCGTTTTTTGCACGGAGGGTATTGGGTAGGTTTTTTTGGTCACGGACCTTAGGGAGAGTGGCCTATTGGTGTTGATAGGATATCCCTCAAGTTTCGTAACGTTTCAAGAACGTCTAATGGGCTTTTGGCTTGCGGTAGCATCATAGGAGACTCTCACATTCACAGAACCGATGGCATGTAGATTTGATATCTCTGTAGGAAGTAGTCATTAGTCGGTCGAGTAGAGGTTGACACCCTTTGCTTGCTTCCACGCGCCTGCGGGTCGAGCTTCGTCCTCAGTTGACATTATATGTTAGGTGAGTTCTCGCTATGCTGACGTCCGTCGCGACGTATCGGTCCAACAGACGCTCTGCATAATGGATGTGTATCAAGTAAGTGGGAGGGTTTTAAAGACAAAGACCTATGCATCAACATGGATCAAGAGCAATGTAGGAAGCTAAAGACACCATGCATAAGGGATGTTTTACCAGAGGTCAGTAACAAGTAGGTAAGTATATATGGCTGGAGGTTTAAATTTGGACCATGTTTCAAAGGCTTGGGAATGGAATAAGAGTCATTTGTGTGGTGATTTAGACTCGCAGATGGGCAATGCCTCTAGTCTATGTAGAGATAGTCAACATGTTTCCAACCCAATAAGGATTACATCATCAAAGTCTAGTGTTTGCATAGGATGCATGGAATGCATTGGACCTTGGTTGAAAACTTGCAAGGGAAATTTGGTCATTTTGAAAGGCCAAAATTTAGGCTCATTCCCGTGAAGTTCACTAAGATAAAACACCTTATATCACGTGCAAAATGGGGACATTTAAAAAACCCTATGTAATTTTTTTGGGCAAGTTAACCCTACCCTTATGTGGATCCAAAGTATAATTAAAAATGGCCTTCCTATATATATATATATATATATATATATATATATATATATATATATATATATATATATATATATATATATATATATATATAATATATATATAATATATATATATATATAATATATATATATTTATATTTATATTTGAGCCTCTATTTATGAGAGGTCCTAATATAGATAGTATATTTCCTAACTGCCAGCAAATATGAAACTAAAACTTCTTAATATACACCTCTCATGACTTGAAAGGTGGGAATTTGTTAAAGAAAAAGATCTTAATATGTTAAAGGGCTTTATTGCTCACTTCATGCTCTCTCTCTCTCTCTCTCTAATCTTTTCCCTCTTGCACTTTACCCTAAAGTCCAATGCGTATTTGCAAATTGGGGCAACCTTACAACTCAATCAACACCTCTCTCTCTCTCTCTAGGGTTGTTTGTTGATGATATGAAGCATCTGTCCTCATCAATTGATATTTACTTACATGGAAAATAGAAATAAAGGACACAATGATAAAAGAGGAAGCAATAGTGGAAGACAAATGATGTGTATGTTTGCAATGAGTATGGGATTATGCTTCAAAATCTAATAACATTCTTGTAGGAGAGACTAAGGAACGAAACGTTGCTAGAGGAAGTGGAGAAGGCAAAATTGAAAATGGCCATAATTGAGGGCTAGAGGAAGTGCCTTGGATTAGTGAATTGATTTTGAAACACCGTGTTAGTGGATTTTTTGAGCCCGTGACATAAAACTCAAGGATGGTTTGAACATCACCTCTCATGACCTAATATCATGCTTTATGAGAATCGATATACATAAAAAAAAGTTTGGGTAGTGGCTATTTTAATCGGTTTTATATTGTATCTAGCTGGGTTGTATTTATATGCCAGTACTAGAAAAGAAATATGTATAAAACTCATTAAACATCGAAATCCCGAGTAATCACTGAATAGCGATGGTTTGAACATCACCTCTCTTGACCTAATATCATGCTATATGAGAATCGATACATATAGAAAAAAGTTTGGGTAGTGGCTATTTTTTATCGGTTTTAGATTGTATCTAGCTGGGTTGTATTTATACGCCCATACTGGAAAAAAAAATATGTATAAAACGTCATTATACGTCGAATCCCGAGTAATCACCGAATAGCCGTATTTTTTATTTTCAATCGAAATATCTTTCGATCAAAAAAATTATCCATGTAAAGGCAATCGCCGATTTCGATCGAAAACAGCGACTACAGTTGGAGGGCCATAGACAGATAGAGACTATTGAGGTATACTTTTATACTTGTTTAATTGTGTACTACCTTGTTTTTTTGTGTTGTGCCCAACTCGTGTGTTGTAGTAGTTTTTCTCTCACCACAGAGTTGGCTTGCAGGTTATAGGCCACTTCGTGGTGTGTAGCCATCCGGCTCACTCCAAAAGTGAGTAGAATCTAGTCTCTTTTCTCTTGTTGTTCAGCCACTTGGCTCACTATAGGGAAGGGTTTTATGACAGACTTAGATTCTCACTCGTGTGGTAAGGTAGTATAACTATCACCATAGATTTGAGTTAGAGTTTAGTGGTCGACTCGTGGATCAAATCATCATTTTTACCATGTGGAAACGCAAGAGTTCTGCTCGTGAAACAGAGTGGAGAGATGCATAGTTCATACCCTCTTCATCTCTATGTGACGCACTGCTTACTCTTGTGCTTCAAACTCCAAAGGCATGTCATTGTTCATCAAAATAGATGACTTGGTGTTGTCTTGGATGTAGATACATACAATATTTGACCTACATATGAGATTATTAAGTTGTCCGTTGATGTTTGTGTTGTGAGTTCCACACACTTCATCAGGGATTAGATTAATTCACATCATCGTTCTTACTACATAGAAATATGAGGGTTACGTTTGTCTACCTAAGAGTGGAGAGATGCATACCTATGCCCTCTTCATCTTAGCATGACACACCTTGCCCTTGTAATTTTTGATCCGTAGATACGCCACTCATCACTAGATGACTTGGTGTTGTCTTGGATGTAAATATGTATGATGTTTGACCATAATCTGAGATTGTTAAACTGTCCGTTGATGGTTGTGTTGTGCGTTCCACACACTTCATAAAGGATTAGATTGATTAAACTAGCAATCAACATTACAACAACGTCCAACACTTGTGCTGAGCATACCTCACCCAACCTGGGTTGTTCACATGTATGCTCCGGATGTTTGCGTGTATTATGTAACGCACATAATAGGGTCTAGTTCTTGTGATGAGATTCCCTCACACTACTAACCTGTTCACCTCTTGATCTCTCTCTTTGTGTGTTCTCCTCTCTCTATTGCACAATGTATGGATTGCAATCATAATATATTATTGTTTGCTATAAATTATGTCAACTATTTATGGTTTAGGGTCATGACATGATTTTGATAGTTTACCCTCTCCTCTGACAACGTTTATGTTTTAAAATTATATCTTGCAGATATGGCAGACACCAAGCTATTGAAACATCAACAAAAATTTTTCTTCGAAGTCATAGTATGTCACTTTTATCACACGTTGTCAGGTGTTTTTTGGATGAGCATAAAGTCAGTGGATTTATGCCAAAAAGCTTGCTAACTAGCTTCATGTATATATGTGTACATAGAGTCTTGGGAGTGACCATGTAAAAATTCATGTACAAAGGTTTGGTTTCTCTGAGCTTGGCTACTAGTGTTTTGGTTTGTTCAAGTTCCCAAAACATGGTTTTCAATAAGTATTTTCAGTCGTGCTTTATAGCCCGTGAATCGAACTTGTACATCATGAGTTATGCGCGTCTGAAGTGGGTGGTCTCTACTTAGAAAGTGGTTGCAGATGCATGCGACAAAGGAAATTGGGCCAACTTGATGATCTAAAATTAGAAATTTCTAAGATTTTAAATTTTTGGAGATAGCCGGAGTAATGGGCTCGGAGCCGTGCTTTACAGCGTCGCATTTGGTGGCCGGAGTGGTGCACTATGCTCTTGGGAAGTTGGTCCTGAGAAGGGGTCAAGCTGAAAATTTTATGTGGGAAGGAGGAAGTTGGAGAAGTGTGGGAGGAATGTGCCATGTGGAAAGGAAATAATCCCACATAGGGGAGCTTGGGCTCAAGGCAAGGGGTATAAGAGGGGGAATGGGTGCCCATTTGGGGTGTATCAAAGGAGAGAGGAGCTTGGCTATGGGGGTTTGTGGACCTTTGGGGGAGAAGGGGGCCATTTTTTAGTTCCCACCTACTGCCCGAGACACCTGGCATCTTTTTAGTCCCCTGGACATTTGCTCCCACCCCCTCCCTTGGCTCAAAAGTCACTGGCTGCCCATTTTCTTACCCAAATGAAGCCAAAATTGGACCAATTAAATGAAGCCTTGCAAGAGAGCCTTATTGGATGAGGAGAGAGAGGAAATATCTTGGATAAAAGATAAGAAAATCCCCCATTATTATAGCTACAATTCTCTGCAACACCAAAAACTTTCCAGAGAGCTTATTTTTTAGAAATAGAGAGTACACCCCCGACTTCAAGAGGCCATATCTCTCTCATCTTTTATCTGTTTTTAGCCTATGGATGCTCTACGGACATCTACTCAAGATGAGATACATCTTTATGTCCTTGGTTTCTCCTAGTTTGAAGTGTGATTCATGCTAGAAGGGTTCTTCATAAATCTTTACAGGTGCTTATCACAGTTGGTTTCGGCGGTGCAATAGTTCTTCCTTCCGATGGTGTGACTCGTGCAAGGCTATAGAGTCACTTGTTTTCCTTGTTGTTTGCATGCTAACATCGTTTTGGTGCCCCCAGCCAAGGAGAAAGTGCTCATGTGCTTGTGAAATATGTGTATTCTGTAGGCAGAGAATGTAAAGGGGATGTGGGTCCTTCTGGATAACCGCCTATGTATGTGCAAATTGTGGACAACACTTAAGGCGGTCATGTAATTGGATTGCAGCCTGTAGAGGGTTGTGAGGTTTTGTGAAGCCAAGCACTGGGGCCGGGTTACCCAATGTGAGGTGGATTAGGTATTGTGAGCGATCCATTGACATCCCTTGAACTTATGACGTCACATGTAAGTGTTTTTGTGGCAATCGAACACGGAGGACGAGTTTCCACAGTTTCATGGATTGCCTAATGAGAATGCACGGATTTTTATTGAGAAATTGGAAGTTAATTGCTCATTGCAAAATATACTAGATCAAGCTACATTGTTGCGGTTGCTGCAATATAGTTTACAGGATGAGGCAAAAGTTTGGTTACAAAATTATGAAGCGGTAGTGCACGTACAAACTCTAGGGGTGGTTTTGGACTACAATCATGTGAAGCAGGCTTTTCTGGCACAATACAAGCATTGAAGTACTTGATGAAGTTTGGCATGAAATTTTGGGGTACACTCAAAAGGTTAATCAAATTGTTGATGATTTTGTCATGCAATTCACCCATTTATGGGATAAATGGGCCCGAGCTTTGGGAAATGAAATCCCTCCAACCATATTAAAAAAGGACCGTTTTGTGGCAAACTTAGGAAAGGCTGAAGTTCAAAGTTGATTTGAAAAGGCCTGCTACCTTCGAGGAAAGCAGTCACTATCGCCAGGGAGAAAAAATGGAAAGCTCAAAGACTCAATGAGCATGGAAAAGTGGTCCATGTGCAAGGTAATGGTGGCCAAAATGAGGAAAATCAGGCAGAGGCTGAAGCCCAACTAGCTCAAAGGGTTGTGAACACTGAACACTTACAGTAAAATATGCAAGACATGATGACCATAATGCAAGAATTGCGGCTCACTATTCTTGGAGGTGGTCATGGTCATCGTCGTGGTAGAGGAATGGCCTAGCCATATGAAGCTTAGCCTAATGCTAATGTGGGTTGTGAACAAGGTGTCTTTGAGACACAAAGGAGGTTCATCCCTACCTGTTATAATTGTGGTGAACTTGGTCATATCAGCACTTATTGTCCAAAGCCAACAAAGATGGGAGGTGATATGTTTCTACTTCCTCAACAAATTCCTAACAAGGCTAATGATTATGCAGTGAATATACGGGGAGATCAAGGTATTGAACACAAAAATACGGCCTCAAGCTTTGGTGGTCATGTGGGTATTGTGCGGGTTGAAAAGAAAGAAGAAAATATGATTCCCATAGACAAAACAGAGAGGGAAGGTTATGTTGCTCCAGGTCCTAGTAAGAAGAAAGGGAAAGAGAAAGAGGATGAATATGCAAAGGTTAAGAGAAAGAGAAGACGTCGTAGACAGTTTGAAGTAGCCGATTTACCTTTGGGAGAAGGCTAAATAGCTTATAGTTTAAAGGAAGACCTCATTGGGAGGAAAGTAGATTGTAATTTTGGACAGTTGATGAATATGGTGCCCAAACTTAAGCGGCAGTGGAAGTCATAGTGAATCCAAAGAAAGATCCGAAGCATGGACAAGTCAGGGTGTTGGCTGTGGGAGAGTTACCCGACATTTGTCCTGTGGTGAATGCTTGGCACAAAGGTGTGGGCATGGGAGATGCCTACATCGATGGAGGTGCTCAAGTTTGTGTAATCACACAGTCATGTGTCAAGAGACTGGGTCTCATTACATGCAGAAGCTCTGGGTTCAGGATTTGACTAGCAAACCATGCCAAAGTGAAGTTTTTGGGGCTAATTAAGAATTTGGAAGTTGAAGTCTTTAATGTGAAAGTTATAGTAAACTTTCATGTTATGCCAGCTAGCTTGAAGACTTTTCTCTCATTTTGGGGGAACCTTGGTTGAGAGCTATTGGTGATGTGCAAGATTGGTGCAAGGGCACAATCTTATGTGTATGGCGAGAAGGGTGAAAAGAGGGTGTTTGATATGACTACCAAGCAACCTTTGGCACTAGAAGATGTGAGTGAAAATGATGAATCCAAAGTCACCAGTGAGACAGTTCTGAAGATTCAAGAAGTAGCACTACGTCTAGTTCCACTGATGAGGGTGAAGTGTCATTCTTGCTATCGGACGAGGAGAAGAGAGAAATTGGTGAAGTATTGCAAGTGTCAGGAGATATAAATCCTTAGATCCGTTTAGAGCAACTTGAGGAGTTGATGCAGCCTAAATGGGAATTCCCAGTGAAGAAGGGGTTAATTCAAAACATGCTGAGTACTAATTTAACACAAGGATAACGAAGGGAGTACTTAACAATGTTGGACAGGTTTCCAAATCTTTTCATCACTTCATATCAAGAAATAAAGGGTTTTGTTGGAGATCCTATGAAGATTGAACTAGTTGAAGGGGCAAAGCCAATAAGATAGAAATTAAGAAGGATGGTAGGTAAGGAGCAAATGAATGCTTTAAAGAAATAAGTGGATAAACTTTTGGATGCAGGGTTCATTGTGCCAATCGATAATGCTGAATGGGTGAGCCCTATAGTAGTCACTCCAAAGAAAGATGGGTGTTGGAGAGTTTATAATGATTATAAGCCATTAAATGCAGTGACCAAGAAATATCCTTATCCCTTACCTTTCATTGATCAACTTTTGGATGCCGTGGTTGGCTTTGAAAGATACAGTGTCTGTGATGGTTATTCATGGTATTTTCAACTTATGGGTGAAAGCATGAAAGGGTGGTCAAGTTTTGGGGCAAAATTGGTGGATCACTTTGGTACGTTCACATTGTGTGAGGGTCTAGTCGAAGCCGATTAGAAGATACCATGATTTGAAAACATCACTTCAAGATTTCATCATTTTTTGAAATGCAAGCATGCAACAAAAGGTAATGTGCTCAATGCCGGCACGGGCCAAGACTGTGTTGCATGGACTGCTCCTGCAATCTTTCGGAGCTCCCTTTCTGCTGTGCTCTACCACTAGTGTCACGAGACTGCTGACAACCATTACGTCCTCAAGGTAGTGAGCTCTCTCTCTCTCTCTCTCTCTCTCTCTCTCTCTCTCTCTCTCTCTCTCTCTTTTTCTTGTTGATGCTTGCTCATCTCTCTTGGGTCAGATTTCCTTGCAGTAATAGACTATTGAAATGCTGAATTTTCTTCTCTCTCTCTCTCTCTATACGCTGAGGGTGTTGCATTCATTGTTGGATGAGATTTGATAGTTTTTTGATTGGGACACCAGAAATGAAGACACCACCGCAAAAGTGCACATTACCAAACAAATCAGCGGTTGAGGTGTCATCCACTAGCTTGCATTCCAACAGTAGCAAACGGCCCAAGTGTGGTGCAAGTTTTTAATCAAAGAACATCTTAATTGCCTCTAATAAGGGCAATGGTAATCACCCATTTCCTTCTATAAATCTTTTAAATTAGTACATTTTGGTTAAAAATTAGATGTTAAAGGTTTTCCACTGTGTTTCCCATGTCCACATTTCATTAGTTTTATTACATTGAATGCATAATTTTACATGGTGGTGGAATTGTTTTAACTAATCCTCTTCCCTCTAAATTTTTGTGCTCAATAGTAGCATCTCGAAAGGCTCAATATCTCAAGAAGACCAGATTCTGCTTTACCCGACATGAGCTACATGAGGAGTATGGTCTAAGTTTGGAAGGCAAGCTGTACCAACATTTGTTTGATGAGGATGTGACATATGAGGATTGACTGGCAGTCTTCACAAAGAAAAGGGAGAAGGGTGTCAGGATCTTCTTGCATATGGTGCGGCCTGAATATGCAGAAGAATGTAGGTTATTGTTTTACAAAGTATATCAAGCCATACCAACCAACAAAGAAATCACACACAAGTTTTCAACCTTGTTTGTATATGAGAGATGCCCAGTTTCCATGCAAAGTCCAACGGGTTAGCGGAAGGTTGCATGGGATATTTTTGGTGATTAGGTCCTAGATTACTGCAAGAAGTTCCCTGGCGGGATGGACAAAAAGCTCAAGAACTGGACCGAGTGCATTGAGAATGGTCAGCATGTGACTTGGACCACACAATCCACTCCAAAGGCTCTCATTGACCATGGCGGGATAACTTCTATTTCCTGCATCTTGGGTCCTCACTCATTTTTGAATTGCAACTCTGTTAATCTCCAAATCATGGCGGAAGTGGAGCAGATGTTGGGTGCAAGAAAGAGTACACTGAAGAGTGTGAAAAGCACACTAAATGCAGCCCAAGGGCAACTACAAGAGAAAAGTCAAAGCATGTGGAAGATAGAGAGCTTCAAACACTGAAAGACAGCATGGAGGGAGGCGCATATGGTGCATATGATTCTGAGCTGATGGTAATTGATGCAAATATCATTGCTCTCTCAAGTGCATTGATAGCTCTAGGGTCTGATGCAAGCAACTCAAAGATTAGAGACGACATTGACGGTATAGAGGTATGCAATGTAAAACTAAACCTTGCATTTAGGGTTTTAAGTGCAATGTAAGTACCATGTGAACTTTCTAAGTGGTTCATAGCATTTTGGGATATTACTTGACAAGTACAACTCTCAAGATTCAACACCTGACTCTGATTATGTTTTGCATGGTACTTTCCACAAGTCCCAATGGAGTTTTTTTGGTACTTAACAAGGCACAAGTAGATAGAAGTACACAAACTCCACCATTTAACAAGGATTAACTATGTCATGGTACTTTATATAAGTACCAATGAATTTGTATGGATGCTTCACAAAGCCTAAGGATTGTAAAAACAAGGCAGAACTCTCACATTCCACCATGTGATTTTGATTTTATACACCATGGTACTTTCTTTAGTTACTAATGAGGCATTGTTGGTACTGCATAGAGCTTATAAATGGTAGCAAATAGGTAGAACTCTCAAAATACAACATTTAAGGTGGATTGAGTAGATCATGGTACTTTTTGTAAGTACCAATGCAAGTTTATTGACCAGTCAATGGGTCACAAATCTTAGTGATGGTGGTGGAAATCACGAAGTCCTCCATTAAACTAGGATTAAAGGTACTTTGTGAGGCTAAGTAATATGGTAGCTTTTTTATATGGTAGTTCAAAATTCAAGGTACAACCGAGAGTACCCAAATACGCACTTTGTACATATTGTCGTATTACTTGGTAGAGTTTATAGTACCTATCGTAGGTACATTGACAAAATATATGCCTTTATCTTTCAAGGTACCTTTCATAGGTTGATACTTTGAAAGTACATATACCTTGTTTCCAAAGTACCATGCATGTGTTTGTACATTGTGAAAGTACATGTCTTTTTTTTGCTAAGTACCATGCATGTGTTTGTACCATGGGAACATACATATGCCTTTGTTGCAAAGTGCCTTTCATACGTGCTTGGTAAGTTCTTATGATTGGTACTCTGAGTTTGTCCTCGGTACTCTTATAGGTACTTAGAGTGTATCCTTGGTACTTTTTTGACATGGACTAATATTTACTTGTCAAGTGTGGTGCAGAACAACTAATTGAGCTGGCAGCATCAAAAGATACATGTGTTGCTCAAGTCACATTTTGTGAGAGCTTGCTGGATCAAGTGAAGAGAGGTGACTCAATCTTGCTACGACCGACAACAGCTGGCAAGCATGGGAGTCACCAACAGGGCAAAGTTACTGTTCCGGGAGCATGTGTTGCATGTGGTTTTGGTTTTGTGGCTTCCGAAGTAGTGTGTGTGTATACACTAGCATGTGGTGATGCATACCATGCTTTGTTTTTTGCTGGATGGGTTGGGTTTGAGAAAGAATGTGCCAACCCTTCCTGTAAGCAGAGTATTCCAGAATTGGCAAAGTCAATGCGTGTGCATAATGGTTGGTTTTCTATTCTCCATGTCTATCGAGATTAATAGAGTTTGTTAAGAATGTAAGAAACGTTTTTGATTACACAAGCTACAACTTCTGTGGTGTAGTTGCAGGTTCCAGTCATATGCCATATGTGGCAACATTACCAGCTGAGGTGCCAAACCTAAATGTTGATCCAAATCTGAACGCCCACAACATAGACACCGACATGCAATTTGATGATCAGGCAACTCCAGATGGCAAGGAAGGCTCATCCTTGGCAAGTGACAAAACTCTGGCTTGCGAGGAAGGCTCGCATGTGGCAATTGACAAAAACCCCAACTGCTGAGGTGGAGCCCTCTCAATAGACAATAGGTGAACCAAAACCAAAGGAAACTGAACCAATGGAAATGCTGACGTTAAGATGACAAATTTTGTAGCGCAAGAGGGGGTGGAAGCGGTGCAATGCATGGTTCATGGTGATGGAGATCCAAATTCCCCTGTCTTCCTTAGTGATATGGTGAAGAAATCAAGGAAGCAAAAGAAACATGCTGATGGTAAGTTGTTTTGGCTATCTAGGATTTGGCTCCCTACAGAAATTGGATGATTTTTATTCATGTGTCTCTTTATGTGCAGCTGGATAGTTCAAAAATACGCGAGCATAAGAGATGAACCGCTCAAAGCAGCAAAGTAACAAGGCTGAGGAAGAGAATGATGGTGAGACCTCTTTAATTACTCATGGCTTGTTTAGGAAAAGCATCTCAGCATGTAGAGGAAGTTTGTACGATCAACCTCATTGATAGTTTTATCTCTATAGCTCATGTTCATGCTCATCAGCGTGTAAGTCGCTTGGGTTTTGGTTTTAGGTGGAGATGGAAAATCGATGAGCGAGGAAGTTTCGAAGTCACTGCCTCCTGCAAAGAAGTCCCCCCAAAAAAAGTACTCCCCTCTAGCAACCCGGTATTATTTCCCACCCCCCAAAGCCTCGTGTTTGCAAAAAACTGTGACATTGAAGACACTGCGTGCCTGCACTCTCTTATAATGACAGAATCTTTGATTCTTGCTTTCTGAATAGAAATGAGAACTTTATGTTGGTCTCCATTTCTCTATCTCTCAATTTATTGCAATCGTAACTTTTGTTTTGGTTAAAAAGTGCTTTGTCTACTCCTTGAAGTATGTAAAACCCATGTCTTTTATAGAGATACCAAAAGAAAAGGGGACTCTCAAATTGCCTGTTGAAGAAATAATAATTATCAGAGATCCACCCCCCTATATTCCAAAAACCATCACATTGCTACCATTTGATATCCCCTCATGACCCATATTAGTGTTTGATCTTAACGGTGTCCTCTGTACTTCATGGATTGAAGATCCCGATAACCAGGATGCTCAACCACTTGATCTTGAAACTGTTGGGTTCGACCTCATCAACAAAAAGGATGATAGGTTTGACCGAGGCTTTGAAATATTTTGTTGTACGTATGATTTGTGCATGCCCACAAAGCGGGAATTGTTGTTATTTAGGTACCTCTTTGTTCCCAAGGATGCAAAACAGTTCTTAGCTTGGGTTGTGGGTTGGGCAAATATTTACATTTGGAGTTCAGCAATGCTAAACAGAGTGGAAAAAATAATCAAGGCAGCTTTTGGGGGGCTTTGTGACTACTTCAGCGGATGGTCTGGACAACAGTTATGCGATGTAGCCACATTCAAAATGGTAGGTGGAAAACCAGTCTTTTTCAAGAATCTGTGAAATTTTCTATAGCTAGTTCTGCAATATGGTATGAGAAATGTGCTATTGATCGACAACAGTCTTTATAAATTCCATTATAATTTTCCTGGTTCCTACATCATTGTACCTGGCCTAGAGGATCGGAGTATTGAATTCTTGTCCAGGGATTTGCAAGAGGTTCTTGCCAAGTAGCGTGATGCTACAAATCGGTCAGCCAAAGCTTTCACCTTCAATGTGAAGCCTACTTTGGAGGACAACTATGTTAAATCTACACTCAAGCGAGGTGGAAAGGCGACCAGTTATAGAGAATACTCGACGGGGCCACATTTGATGCCAATGAAATTTTAGCCCTAGTATCTCATCCTTAAAAAGCTCATGTAATTTTAGGAAGCGAAGCTTTGTAGAAAACCCTTGTATTGCCATGTTTTTTCATTATAGCTTAACACTCTCTTCTAACCCATGTATATGCCTACTTCCCATGAGGGATGGTTTTTTGGATAACATTTTGAATGCCTCTATACTGAGTGATTAACATGTAACTTATCGGCAACAAAAAAGCTGAATTTATAGTTATTTCATTATGTCAGTTTAACATGCTTTGGACTCTAGTTTTTGTGCTTTGGACTCAATTTATGTTGTGGTAGTGTGTGTGTGTTTGGATGTGGCTGTGGATGGTGCTAGACACGTAAGTTAAGTGTTTTTGAGGCCATGTTGTGTAGTCATTAGAGGCCTCTTGTCATTACAATCATGTGTTGTAGCATTCTAGCACTAGAAAGTAACAATACAGGTACCAACCAAGGTACTTGGTGTACCTAATGTGCAACGGGTATTTTAAAAGGGAACTTTCAAAACACCCACAATGGTAGTTTAGGGTACCCTATTTGCAGATAGATACATGTGAAGAATGCTAGGACACTAACAACAATGGTACTTAAAGTAACTAATTTAGAGATATGTTCCATGCATGTTACTTTAAGTATCTAATCTTCACACTTCTACATTGTAGAACATGCACTAAAAAACTGTCATTGGTACTTTGAGACTACCTGGATACCCCCTTTAAGTACCTGAACAAGCAGACAGATGCCCTAAACTTGAATGTAGTAAGTTTTAAATTAATTTGAAGTACACATGTTGGTACAATAAATGGGAGATAGACAGTTTGTTGTCAACACTGATATCGTGTGAGAAGTGACAGTGGGAGAGAAAAACACACCATACATGGACTGTAGAAAGAGAAAAGAAAACCCGGAGGCTACATTTGTGATTAGATGTTTTGGGAGGACTTAGGTACAACAAACAAAAATTGCAGCAAAATAACCGTTTAATAGGCTCAAAGATACAAAGACCTACAAAACCATTGGCATGCTGTTGTACACATTTTCGTAAACCTCTAGAGATAATATGAACTTATGTGGCTCTCCATGCAAGGGTTCCAAAGGTATCTTGATGGATTGAACCAAGTGTGATGCCAATAACACTTTTGGCTGGTCAGGAGGTATGTAATAAACATCCTTGGTACCATTTTGACTAGCTCATAGTAGTAGCCCTCAACCAAACAAGAATTTGGAAATATGCAGTTGTCCCAAGAATCTCTTAGAGCTTGTTTTGTTTTGTATTTCTCCTTTGAGCACCTCAAGAGGTAGAATTCTGCTCCGTCTTCATTCGTATTCGTGGCAAAGTTGTCACCTACACACAAAGCATCACTAATGGCATCATGATGTCCAACATACATAGGAAAATATGATCCTTCATTGTCACTTGACTGATAACTTTCTTCATCAACACTATTGTCCAAGGGTTCGATGGTAATATACTGCTAGTTTTTGACATGTGTGTTGTTAAGGCATCACCTCCAACGTTGTGACATACAAAACTGACAAGAACATGAGAGAGCTCTATAGGGAAGTGCATACTTGTCAGTCCTGGAGTGTCCATTCACACAATGCAAAGAGCGTGACCCTTCCACTCGCTTGCAATTCCATTTCCTCTCCTTCATCACATTTGCCGCTTCGACGTCCCAAAAAATTTGAGTCACCTCTGACCGGGTGTTTTCATCATGAAATATATGTTTCAAGAAACTAACCACATCATTGGCACACTTCATGTGCCATGCATCAGGTTTCAATTGCTCATGTGTCAAAGCCTTTTTGACAATTGCACTGGCCCCATCATGCTCTCCTTTGCCATGGCCCGATGCAAAGAAACTCCATAGAATCTCAATGCCAGTCAAAGAGTAGTACCTAGATCAATGACACATCTCAAAGGCTAGGAGAAAATAAGAAACTAGATATCATGTTCAAGAGACTAGAGAAGCTAGAATACCTTGACACACAAAGAAAAATGGCATGGATGCCTTGAATTGAGCAGCATACCCGTCTGACCAGACCCAATGCCGCTTCAAGGAGTTGAATCCTTGCTCCTGTAGCCACACACTATGCAATTGCATGCAATGCTGCACAAACAATTTGTCATGCTCTTTGTCATCAGAGATGTAAAAATGTATATACTTCAACACCTTGTCAGCCTCGTCTCGAACATAGGTGATGTGCACCAAGATTGTGACTTGTGAAGAGTACCAATGCATTGATTGGATTTCATTTTTCACCTTGAAAGAGTAATTCTCAGCAAAGTCTATAACAGAGACTACCACGTCTCTAGGAAACCTTTGAATGTAGTCTTTGAATTGTTGAGATTGCCACCTGGAAATAAAATTGCGTCTGATGTAGGTGGTTAGATGCTTTTTAAGGAAGGATGTAAAATCTGCACATCCCATTTCTTGACCAGTAGATCCTTGCACTTCTTGCCTTCTTGATGGGCTGATGCAATGTCTTCAAACATCTTTATTGAAATGTGGAATGCATTTTTAGATTCTTCTTTTGGACAGAGCACTAACCGTTGTGATCCACATTGATCACATTCTCCCTTCAAGCAAGAGAGCTTATGAAATGTAGACTCATCTGCCTTTGGACATAATACCATCTCAGTCAATTTGTTGATGCTAGTGTGCGTGTACACAATAGCTCCACACTTTCCTAGATCCTCTTCTATGAAGCATACTTGACACTTGCAACCACACCCTTCACCGTGCACTCCTGTCTTGCTTTGTCTCATTTGGTTGAATGCATCCTTGAGGTATATCATTTGTATGTGAGCAATGCAACAAGTGTACTTGTCCTTCAACTTGTGAACAAACCAGGGCTTCAATCCCTCAAAATATATGAGAGAGATCTTGATGTGTGAATATTGCATTTGGAATCTCCACCTGTCCAATGAAAAGAAATCTCATAAAAACTTTGAGTCTGTGAAGAGAAGGTTAAAGTCATTGCAACTTGAAGATGCTACTTAACATGGTACTTTTTAAACCTTTTGTTAGGTACTAAAGTACCCAAGCCAATGTAAATGGTACTTTTTTTTTGGCAAAGTACCTAAGTCCTTGAAATTGATAATTTAATAATTACCACGAAGAGTACATTTAAAGTACATATATACCTAGAGTTTGTATTCCAAAAGTACATGCTGGTGGTCGCATGCTAGCTTCTACCTAGTCTCAAGGTACTTTGGAAGCTTCTAAGTAGCCCAAGAGAGCCTATTGGTATGTACTTTCATAGTTGTAAAGGACCTATGAGTTTACAAAGGTAGTTTTAAACTACCATTAAATGTACATTCGTTGTCCAAGAGGACTGTAATAGAACTTGTGAGTCTACATTCGTGCTTTTGAGCACCAACCCCTTTGACATGGTAGTATTACTAGCATCTACATGTAGGTACTCTAGGTAATCTTCAATGTAATATATTTCTACAAGGTACATGTAGAAAAATTGGTAGTGCTGAAGACCTACTCTATGCACTTTGGCCAAATGCACTTTTTTTTGCCTTTGTGTATACTTGAAGTACTTGTTTGACCTCATCCTAGCTTCTACCCAGGGTGAAGGTATTTTTCATGGTTCTAAGTATTTTAGGAGATCCATGAGTATATATTGGTGGTTGAAGAGTTTGTATACACTATACCTATGGTGCTTGCTATGGTGATAGTAAAATATATAAGAGTTTATATTGGTGCTCCAAGAGTACCAAAAGAATGCCTTTTGGAGCGTACACACCTCTAGGGATTCACAGACATCATTATACATGATGTAATACTACCTAAATGCAGTTACTACCTACACGCATGGTACCTATAGTAGAGCATGCAAGAGAACAAAATAATTCAAGCACTTTTAAAGCATACCTGGGACTCTTCAAGAAAATGTATTGGATGCTTTATGTAAGATTTTTGCCCTAGATGCTTCCGACACACATCCTTTTTGTTTGGGGACACTCGGTTCTCCGTCTGCCAAAAAGAAAATACAATGTCTCTTATCTTCTGTGTGATGCAATGACTTTGAGGCTGTTGACGTCGCCATGATTGTAGTGGAATCCTTTTTGTTTGGGGACACTCCCGTATTTGTCTGCTAAAAAGCAAACACAATGTCTCTTATCTTTTGCGTGATGCAATGACTTTGATGCTGTTGACGTTGTCATAATTGTAATGGAAATGATCATGCCTCAGCCTGCTGTAATCGTGAATTAGCTACTGCAAAATTTCATCGATGCAAACCTGTGAATCTCACAATCTCTGAATTGCTGATAGACCTTGATGGATCCCCTTCGCTATTCACCAACATCATGGATAAAGCTCTTTTTAGCCTCAACTCCTCCTCTGATAAGGATGCTTTGACTTTGGTTACTGTGCATTGTATGTTGGAGAGTATAGACTTCTCTAATCCACAATGCAGCCATTGAAAATCTGGCTTCTCTAGAAGCAATCGAAAGGTGGCTTTCTTAGCTTCACAATTCATGCCTTTCGTAACTTCTTGCCAACAAAGCACCATTGGTTTTTGCAAGTTGTACTCATATCTTCATGCGTTGACAAGCATGATGCATCCCATTCTCTTTTTCTTTGACGACTCTCTCGTTTCATCATGGCCCAATACTGTCGCATCCTATGTGTGGCTTCCTGGCGAATCATGGTTGAGTAATCGATGTGGCCATGAGGGGATATCCCATCATTTCTTGGATTTTCCTCGACATGATCTTGAGATGAGTGAGACCACCCCATTAGATTTGAAGCTTGGTGATGGTAACCAAAGCCATTGTCTGCAATTATTGATTGCCCAATAATGTGGCAATCATTTGGAGGATGTTGTTTGTGTCCAATTGCTGCTTCCACAGATGTGGGCTGCCATCCAAGATGAAGGATCTGCCAATGCTGCTGGTGCAGCACAACCTCCTCTTACAAGGTGCTCTGACCCACACAAAAATATTGATGCTGAATTTTCTCTCCCAACCTGTTGATGCTTCCATCCACGGGTAGCCATCCACCTTGAGTGTAGTGAGAAGGCTGTTGTTGTTTAATGTCCTACTGCCACATCTAAGGCACACCAACGTGGGGCAGAGTAGACAAGAGCCTTGCCCTTTTGAAGGTTGGAGCATGCTGGTTGCAGTTGCTTTTGAGTGCATTCGCATCAAGCCAGGATGTAGACGTCATTGAGGCAGATGGGTGTGCAAGTCATGCTAGCTTGCTTCAAGAGAAGGAGAGATGAGGGTAGATTGCTAAACAACATGCAAGTAGAGAGAGAGAGAGAGAGAGAGAGAGAGAGAGAGAGAGAGAGAGAGAGAGAGAGAGAGGGAGGCACTTAGCTACAAAAGCACACATGAAAGTAGACGGACAGACATTTCAAAAAATCGTTTCATGGGGTTGTTTCTGCTTTTTCTGCCTTCCTTTTGGGTTGACAAATGGACCTAGAGATTTTGAAAGAAAAGTGGATTGGGTCCTTACCCCGTTCCTTGGGAAGTTTGTCAAAGGGTTTATATATGATTTCTGTGTATATAGTTCAAGAAAAGAGTATGTTCAGAATATTGAAATGACTTTTGCAAGGTATGATGAATGTAGGGGTCGTTTGAATCCTAAGAAATGTCATTTGGTGCAGCCAAGGGTGAAGCTTCTTGGACATGTGATTTCAAAATATGGGATTGAAGCAGATCCAAAGAAAGTAGAAGCCTTGCTACTATGCTATCATCTCAAAAGGATACAAGACAGTTGGCCACTTTCATACAGAAGGTTAAATATCTGTTTCGATCCATACCTTTAGCATTACAATAATTATATCCATTGCAACAACAAGCGGTTAAGAATGATCCATTGGAGTGGACACATGATTGTGAAGATGTTTTTGGCAAAGTCAAAGGAGTTTTGAGTACACTACCTATTATGCAAGTTCCTGACTAGGAAAATGAGTTTTATGTTAACCCATCAGTGGGAGATGATGCCATTGGAGTCATGTTGTTGCAAGGGGGAAGGAATCTCAGTATATGAAGCCTGTTCATTATGCTAACAGAGTGAAGACTCCTCATAAAAGAGATTACTCAGAAATTGAATTGGTGAAGACCAATATGGTTTATGCTTGCAGACGATTTAGACATACTTGTTGCAAAAGTCATTTACTTTTCTCACCAGCTATTCATTGCTTCCTCAGTTGTTTAATAATTCAAATATATCAAAGATAGTGATGAAGTGGGTTATCGAACTTCAAGAGTTTCAGTTCACTTTTTTAGTGGAAGAGAGTATTTGGGCTACCCTGGCAGATTTACTCACTTATAAAGAGACTCCTATTTTGGTTAAGGAAGAGGTGGTGCAAAGGAAGAAGGTCAAAACTCTTGCCATATGCAATGCTTCACTATTACATTTTGATGGCTCTTATCAAAGAAGTCATGATGCGCTTCGGGAGGAGTTTTCATTTATGATGCACAAGGAAAACTTGTAAGGAAACAAGGGCTCAAACTAAATGCAAAAAGTAACAATGAAGCAGAGTACGGCTCTTGAAGGTGGCCTGCACATCTGTTTATAGTTGAGAATTAGACGCCTACAAATTAAAGGAGATGCCTTGTTGGTTGTGAAGCAAGTATCGAGAGTATGGAAGAATAAGAATCCTAAAATGAAAAATTTATGCTTCAAGGTGAAATTGTTACTCAAAAATTTTGAAGCATGGAGTTTTGCAGCATATTGAAAGGTCTCAAATTGAAGAAGCTCATGATGCACCCAAGAAATGATCACTTCTGTGTTTGTGCTTGTTGGAATTAGGGTTGCAGAGAAACACACACAGCTTGGAGAAGACGAAGGAAGCTCAAGGCACACAATAGAGAGTGTATTCCTTAGTGTGCAATGGAAAAATAGATAGCCCTAGAGTGATGGGCGTATATACAATGCACGGGGGAAAAAACCTCCTAAAGAGGGAAAAAATGCCCCGGCGGTCCTAGTGTGTTCACACACATCACTACCACATGTATATGGTAACAAATCCCCCCTGGAGTGATGCGGTGAACGAGAGCTGGCACATGAGTAAAGGGAAGTGCCATGCCCTGAGGACAGGATCAGTCCACAAAGGGGAGTAAGCCCAAAGCTTTGCGGAAAGCTTCAAGCTTCTCACGAGACAATGCCTTTGTGAAAAGATCTGCAAGGTTGTCCTGTGTTGGCACATAAGCCAAGCTGATCTCTCCTGCTGAGAGCCTCTCCCTGACATAGTGGTAATGCACCTCAATGTGCTTTGTGCGAGCATGAAAAACTGGGTTCCTCGCAACTGCCAATGCGCTCTGACTGTGAGTGTAGATAGTGTTGGCAGTGTCCTGTCCAACACCCAAGTCAGCCATAAGGCGTCTGAGCCATACACACTCAATCGTAGCTGTGAAGACTGCCCTGTACTCAGCCTCACAACTCGAAGTGGCCACAGTAGGTTGCTTCTTGCTCAACCATGATATACATGAACTGCCAAGCATGAAACAAAAACCACTTGTGGACACTCGCGTGTCAAAACAACCAGCCCAATCTGAGTCCGAAAAAGCATGTAAGTCTGGCGGCAATGATCCCCCCTTGGGATAAAACAAGCCAAGATGTAAAGTGCCACTAAGGTAGCGAAAAATCCTCTTGACAGCCTGCCAATGCTTAGACCCTGGGCTATGCATAAATCTGCTGACCTGCGAGACTGCAAACTGAATATCTGGCCTCGTGTTGCATACATAAATGAGGCAGCCAACAGCAGTTTGGTAAAGAGTGACATCAGCAGGATCGCCAGCATCATGTAGACTCAACTTCAAACCTGTTTCCATGGGAGTGGCAATAGGTTTGCAATCCTCAAGTCCAAACTTACATAGCAATGTCTCTATGTAACTTTTCTGACACAAGGCAATACCACCATCACACTGCTTAAACTGTATACCCAAGTAATGATGCAACAGCCCCAAATCTTTCATCTTGAAAGTAGCATTCAAATCAGCCTTAAATTCAGCAATATGTCTCTCATTTGGTCCAGTGATCAGCAAATCATCAACATAAAGAACCACAATGAGAAATACATCATCCTCACGCTTTACATACAATGTGCTTTCTGTTGGACTGTTACGAAAGCCTCGTTTAACCAAATGAGTGTCAGCTTTCTCATACCAAGCACGAGGAGATTGCTTCAACCCATACAAAGCCTTCTTACATTTGCACACTTTGTCCTCTTGTCCTTTTATGACAAAACCGCGAGGCTGCGTTACATAAACTTCCTCAAATATGTCACCATTCAAGAAAGCAGTAACAATGTCTGATTGATGTACATCCCAACCAAAATGAGCTGCCAATGCACATAGAAAACGCACAGTAGTCATACGACAAGTGGGAGCAAAAGTCTCTTCATAATCTATGCCTTTTTGTTGTGCATAACCCTTTGCAACAAGTCGAGCCTTATGGCGATCGATCTCACCATCCGGCTTGCGTTTCAACTTGTAAACCCACTTCGTACCAATGGCCTTTTTGCAAGGAGGCAAATCACATAAAGTCCATGTGTCATTCTCTATAAGTGCATCATATTCTGATTTCATGGCAGCAATCCAATTTTCTGAATTCTGTGCTTCATCAAAAGACAGAGGCTCCTCAACATCATGTAAACTAGACACAGCCAAAGCATAACAATCTGATGCATAAGATGCATGGCGAGAGCCTGAACGAGTACGACTAGATAAAGGTGCATCCAATTTACTGTCACGCAAAGTGTGCACCAGCCATTTTGGCATACCTCTAGCTTGCTCATTTTCAGCCCTTTCCTCATCAAGTACATCATGTACATCTGCATCAGTAATAGGCTGTTCTAAAACATTTTCAGAAACCCCCATAGGCTGTACATTTGCCTCATTGGAACTTACATTCGTATTTCCACCACTGAAAAGAGGCAACAAAGTGTCATAAATGTCCTGTGAGCTTACATTACTGTCTCTAGTACATGACAGCAAGGGTTGAACAGAATCTTCCACAAACACTACATCCCGTGAAACCAGAATACGTTTTGTTTGCGGATGATACAACCTGTAACCTTTGCTTTCAGCACTATAACCAACAAAAATACATTTGACAGCCTTATCATCCAATTTTCTGCGCTGCACTTGTGGCACCAAAGCATATGCCAAACAGCCAAAAACACGCATGTGCTCAATAGAAGGTTTTCTATCATGCCATGCTTCATATGGAGTAATAGACTGCAATGCTTTCGTAGGACACCTGTTAAGTACATAAGTGGCACACATGATGGCCTCAAGCCAAAAAGAATGCGGCAAAGCTTGACTTTTGACCATACATCGTGCCATTTCCGTTAGTGACCTGTTTTTCCTCTCAGCAACACCATTTTGCTGAGGTGTATAAGGCACTGTACATTGGTGTTTTATCCCACGACTAGCCAGAAATGCATTAAATTCATGAGACATATACTCCCCCCCTCGATCGGAACGGAGGGTGCCCATAGTACATTTTGAGACATTTTCAGCCATAGCCAAAAATTGTTTGAAGCACATAAAAACTTCGGACTTCGCTTTAAGCGGAAATACCCACGCATGCCTGGAGTAATCATCAATGAAAGTCACGAAGTACAGGTAATTGCCCAAGGACGGAGTTTGCATGGGCCCACAAACGTCACTATGCACAAGCTGCAACCTGCATGTGGCCCTAACTGAACCATCCTTTGGAAACTTAGAACGCTGCATTTTACCCAGAATACAGCCTTCACAAACATGTTTGATAGGTGCTTCAAGAGGCGGCAAAGAAGCAACCATATCAGATTTCTGCAAACGCAGCAAACTGGCAAAATTCAGATGACCAAAACGTGCATGCCAAAGTTTTGCATCTGAAATAGCCCTTGAATCTGCAACAGCATTTGCAAAATTTTGTCCACACTTGTCATACAAAGTGAGCTTATACAGCCCACGGCACAAAAGCCCAGATGCAACAATTTCATCACCAAAACTGAGATCATGAACTGTACATCTGTCATCCACAAATTTGACTACAAGTCCAAGTCTAGCAAGTGCGGATACAGACAATAGATTCTTCTTGATCCCAGGTACATAAAGTGCATCAACAAGTGTGAAGGAACTGCCATTAGCAGCAGTGAGCACAATCTTTCCAACTCCCTGAACTGGATAAGAGGCGTTGTTGGCACAAGTGACTGAATTCCCATGAGGGACAGACTCGAGAGAGGTAAACAATTCACGATGTGAGGTAATGTGCTTTGTAGCACCACTGTCGAAATACCACACATGTGAATCTGCAGCAACTGACAAGCATGCATCATGGACAGCAGGATTGTAAGTGCACTCTGCGCTAAAAGCCCATTCTGCATCAACATCAGCATCACAATCTCCTTTCACAGAAGACTCAACAATGGCTGCATTTGTAGTGGAACCAGCATTTGCAGTGGAACCACCCTCTTTCTTCTTAGCCTCTTTGGCCTTCAACTTAGGACACGACTTGATCAAGTGATCATTGGCTTTACAATAATGGCAACGCATCTTCTTTTTGCCCTTATCACCAGAATTGCCAGACGAAGTGCTGCCAGCAGAAGCATTAGGAACAGAATTTTTGCCACTCGCAGCAGAACCATAAGAAGTGGCTGCATTACTGTTACCACCCTTTCTTTGAGAAGCAATAAAAGCCTGTTCAACTGCACGCTGCCTAGTCCTGTTTTTTCTAGAAAGTGACTCTTGCAACAGCAATGTGCATAATGCATCAAACTTGACAACTTCAGGATTTCCTTGGGTCATCAGTCTCCAAGTACTAGCAAAAGTCTGGTAGGAATCTGGTAAGGCATCAAGAACAGTCTGCACAAGGGAACTGTCAGAAATGACTTCACCTGCAGAAATGAGTTGCTCATTGATATCCTTGACACTAGCAAGGAAAGTGTCCATATCATCTTCCTCATGCATAATCTTCGACTCTAGCTCTTTACGCAGCAAAGCAATTTTAGCCTCATTGCGGCTTGCATAAAGACTTGCTAGAATATCCCAAGCCTGTTTTGCAGATTTTGCTGAACGGATGTGAGGAATAATGGTGCGCTTCACAGACAACGCAATCAATGCATGAGCCTGCGCATCCTTAACATCCCAACGAGCTTGTTCTGTTGTAGGCAAAACAACTCTAACAGCTGCAATCCTTGCAGCAAGACCTGCAACATCCTCAATATCGCCTACATCTTCAGAACCAGGACGTACATCAATGCCCTGCACAATGTTCCAGACACCTTTTGACAC
The DNA here is from genome assembly GCF_014529385.1 of Adiantum capillus-veneris. Classification (NCBI taxonomy): domain Eukaryota; kingdom Viridiplantae; phylum Streptophyta; class Polypodiopsida; order Polypodiales; family Pteridaceae; genus Adiantum; species Adiantum capillus-veneris. The sequence goes on along the minus strand of NC_140940.1, from coordinate 52,648,488 downwards.
AAGAACGTGTTGCATCATATAAGCCCACATAGGGTAGTTGTCCCCATCCAACCTGTCCTCAGCAGCAAACATCTTGAACACATCTGTGTTGTTGTTGTCAGCCATGGTAAATGCTGCACCTGATGTGAAAACTGCCCGAAAATAGGAGAAATGGAGCGGGAACAACTTGTGCTATATAGCACAAACCGTAGAAGACTATAAGGCACCTGTTATGCAGAAAACGGCACTGACAGAAAATCTGCACAAAATGACGAAATAGCCTGTGCAGTACTGCCCGTAGTGGAAGCGGAGGCCGAAATGAGCCCAAATCAAAATTCTGAGCAGACCAAGCTCTTAGAGCTCTCCCAAAATATTTGTCGACCTGCAAACGCTTGCCAAAGCTCACTGAAATCGGAGAAAGTGAGCAGGCGTGTGCTGGAGCAGCTGGCGACTAAGCCCGGGAGGACGTGACCTGCTCTGATACCAATTGTTGGAATTAGGGTTGCAGAGAAACACACACAGCTTGGAGAAGACGAAGGAAGCTCAAGGCACACAATAGAGAGTGTATTCCTTAGTGTGCAATGGAAAAATAGATAGCCCTAGAGTGATGGGCGTATATACAATGCACGGGGGAAAAAACCTCCTAAAGAGGGAAAAAATGCCCCGGCGGTCCTAGTGTGTTCACACACATCACTACCACATGTATATGGTAACAGTGCTAAAGGAAAATGCTCCTTTATATCATGGAAGGGAAGTGTTATCAAAGGAGGTGGATTTTTTGTTGACAGGTATTTTACCAGGGGTTCTACCATCATCCAAAATGTATGCTTTTATAAGAAAAGCTAGAAAGTACAAAATACTTACTGATATGCTTTACATGAAAGGAAGTGATTTAGTATTACGTGTGTGCCCTAGAAAGAGAAAATCTACAAGATTCTCGAAGAAAATCATGAGGGATCTTGTGGAGGCCATTTTGCCATGATAATCATGTTGTATAAAATTTTGCAAGTCTTGTTTGTCTTGTGAAAAAATGGGGAAGAGAATTTTGAAGCCCGAATTATGAAAGACAATTCTAGCTTTTGATGTGTTTGAAAAATGGGGTCTTGATGCTACTGGACCCTTACCCATGACTAGTAAAAGGAATGCTTAGATTTTGACAGTAGTGGATTATTTGTCACATTGGACAAAAGCTAAAGCTATCAAAGAGATTACCAGTAAGGAGATGGGAAAGTTTGTATATGAACATATATGCTGCAAATTTGGTGTACCATTAGAATTACTTTCTGATAGAGGACTGGGATTTAGAGGAGAGATGTTTGAATTCCTATGCAAAAATCTCAACACACAGAACATGTACAATTCTCCTTATTATCCACAATGCAATGGTCTCAAAGGTTCAATGGAGACTCAGTGAAAATCTTGGCAAAGATGACATAGATACATGGGAAAACTTGGGATTCATAGTTGCTTTGTGCATTATGGGCCTATAGAATAGATATCAAAATGAGCACAAGTTTTTCTCCTTACCAGTTGGTCTATGGCAAGGAAGCATTATTGCCAATTGAAGTGGAAATTCATGCACTTCAATTGTTGTCATTGGGATACAAAAAGCAAAGAGATACTTGGCAGAAAAGGTTATTGGATTTACAAATCTTGCAATTGGACACAGTTTTGGCTTTAAGCTACTATGAGGAAGTGTCAAAGAAAGCTAAGATAATGTCTAATGAATGTGTGAAGGATAAGGGAATTGAAAAGGGTGATCTTGTGTTGCAATACAATAGTAAGTTGGACAATACCTTTTAGAGAAAATTTCAAATTAAGTGGAAAGGTCCTTTCATTGTTGTGAACAAGTTCAACAATGGGACATATCAATTGGTAGATTTGAGTGTTGCACATCATAAACACCGTGTTAATGGTTATAGATTGAAGAAATATCAGGCACGTTTGATGACAATTGTAACAGATGAGATGCTATCAATGGAGGAGATAGTGTGAAGACATTTGAAAATGTGAATGAGGTTTCTGGGAATGAGCTACAACAATTGTTCACCCTCGAAACCTCTGCTTGTCATGAATGATCAAGCAGGCTAGGGGGCTGGCAAGCTATGTCATGAAATTTTTGGATGAGCATAAAGTCAGTGGATCATGCATAAAAGCTTGCTAACTAGCCTCATGTATATATGTGTACATAGTGCTTCGAGTATTGGGAGTGACCATGTAAAAATTGATGTACAAACGTTTGGTTTCTTCGAGCTTGGGTACTAGTGTTTTGGTTTGTTCAAGTTCCCAAAACATGGTTTTCAATAAGTATTTTCAGTCGTGCTTTATAGCCTGTGAATCGAACTTGTACATCATGAGTTATGTGCATCTGAAGTGGGTGGTCTCGACTTAGAAAGTGGTTGCAGATGCATGCAACAAAGGAAATTGGGCCAACTTGATGATCTAAAATTAGAAATGCTAAGATTTTAAATTTTTGGAGATAGCCGGAGTAATGGGCTCCGAGCCGTCTTTACAACATCACATTTGGTGGCGAGCGGTGCACTATGTTCTTGGGAAGTTGGTCCTGAGAAGGGGTCAAGCTAAGAAGTTTTTGTGGAAAGGAGGTAGTTGGAGAAGTGTGGGAGGAATGTGCCATGTGGAAAGGAAATAATCCCACATAGGGGAGCTTGGCTCAAGGCAAGGGGTATAAGAGGGGGAATGGGTGCCCATTTGGGGTGTATCAAAGGAGAGAGGAGCTTGGCTATGGGGCTCGTGGACATTTGGGGGAGAAGGGGGTGCCATTTTTGAGTTCCCACCTGCTCCCCTGGTGCCTGGCCATATTTTTGGCCCCCTAGACATTTGGTCCCCCCCCCCCCCCCCCCCCCCTTGGCCGAAAAGTCACTGACAACCCATTTCTGACCCAAATGAAGCCAAAATTGGACCAATTAAATGAAGCCTTGCAAGAGAGCCTTGTCGACTGAGGAGAGAGAGGAAATATATTGGGATAAAATATAAGAAAATCCCCCATTATTATAGCTACAATTCTTTGCAACTTCAAAAAACTTTCCAGAGAGCTCATTTTTTAGCAAGAGAGAGTACACCCCTGACTTCTAGAGGCCATATCTCTCTCATCTTTTATCTATTTTTAGCCTATGGATGATCCACAGACATCTACTCAAGACAAGTTACATCTTTATGTCCTTGGTTTATTTTTATTCCAAGTGTGTTTCAGGCTAGAAGGGTTCTTCATAAATCTTTTCAGGTGCTTATCATAGGTGGTCTCGGGTGCGATAGTTCTTTCATCCGACGATGTGACTCGTGCAAGGCTACATAGGAACTCATTTTCCTTGTTGTTTGCATGCTAACAACATCAAAGCCTTAGATTCATTGTTGCCTAAACCCCTCTGCGTCGGAGCATTATTACCAGTTCACGGAGGCCTTAGCGAAGTCTGTGTTTAAGCAGCTCCAGCTCGTATTTTCGCCCGCTGCTTTTGACATATCTCTAATGAAATCAGGTTCATTATTGAACATGGTCAAAAATTCTATTGGAAAGATTGAAAATATTTTTTAGAATCTAAAAAATCATGTGACTTCTTGGTGAGTCCAATGGAGATTCTAAGTCGGCCATCTTTTTTCTCTTTCAATCTTACTTTTCTCTTTTGTCAACTTTGCACTTCAGAACTTCATGGATCTTCTGTTTGTATGATTTTGCTAGCTCTAGTTTGGCAACCACTTTCAGGTGTTTTTGATGCTTAATCTTTTCAAGTCGGCCCTCCTTGAATTGCTCAAGATTTTTGTTGAGCTTGGCATCATCTACTTTGTCTTTAGGGGTGGCTTCTTCTATTTTCTTCTTTTTCATAGCTAGCTTGGCCAGTTGCTTCCTCCATTGATCTTTGAGCCTGTGATTTGGGAATTTGCTTAGCAGTTTGTGTTTTCTTGAAGACCAAAAGAACAGTAATATCCTCCTTGTCTTTAGTGTATTGGTACTCAAAGGGGATGTCGTGTTTCCTGTCCTTGATCTCTCAACATCATTTTAGATAAATTAGTGAAATCATGTTTCCCAAATGCTAAATTGGCATGTTAAAATCATGATATTCTATTATTTTAAAGCTCGGTTTGCCCTTAATTTACATAAGATGTCATGATTCTAGAACCCAAATTTTATTTTTCTATATTGATTTCTATAAGAAAACTTTCAATATAGATTTTTGCAAAAGGATTTGTATCAAAGAAATATGTTAAAACATCATTCAAAGCTCCTAAAGATGGATTCTTTATTACAAAAAAGGTTTCAAAACACACCAAATGATGTGACTACTAAAGCAACATATATATCCATTATTCCAACCAAGAATATAATATCTAAACACAAAGAGCACCAACAACTCTTAGCATAAAATTGGTAATCTTAATCTCAAGTACAAGAAAATAGCTAGTCCCAATTTTAAAACACTATCAAGTTTCAACTACATTATAGTACATACAACACCCAAATTAACATTTGATAAATAAAAAATCTAAAGAATATTGTGGTAATATTAACCTATGGCCCTAAGACCATAACTTGTCATCTATGGCACACATAGTGCCATTTAGTGTCAAAAAACTTATGTTTGTGCCAAAGAATCTATATTAACATGCCACATTTTCATCAATATATTCTTTGAAACTTCAATAAAGCTTCTACAAATGGTCTCTCAAAACTTTGAAACATTCTTTAAAACTTCAATAAATCTTCTAGGGGTGGTGTCTGAAAAAAAGGAGGTGCTTAAAAACAACATTGATGTGACTAATAAGCAGCCTATGAGTTGATTACACCAAATTTGTATGAGTTCTACACAAAGATTACCAAAAACTCATTTTATGAAATTTATGGTCTTTATCTCATGTACAACAAAGTACTAAGTGCAAGGAGTATAGTATCTTCAAGATATAGGGTGTTCAACAAACACCATTTTTGCAGCACTATCAATTGTCAACATCATTTTGGTAGTTTTCATCACCTCAAAAAAGACAAACACTAAGAAGAAAATGATAGAAACATCAAACAATTATATTTTCAATGTTTCTTAAGTGAGAGATGTCTCCTCAGATAGGGTGCACTTCATAAATCCAAAATTTAACGATTTTTTGAGGCTATTTCTTAGATGAGATTTTTTCTTTTGTTTGAAAGAAATTGGTAGGTAATCAAACCATTGTTCCATTTTGAATGAGATACTTGATGTAATATGAGAAGAAAGTCTTCTAATTTATGACATTATAATAGATTTTGTTTTTCAAAAATGCACTAGAATGACAACAAAAATTCAATTAAAATTGTTTCATTCCAGCTTTGCCCAAACATTGGGATACAAGGAGTCAGCTACTATCAAAGTACATGAAGCCAAGAATTATATAAAAGAGTTTAAGATTCATTATAATCTCAAATAGATATCCATTGACCAAATAATAGAGTAGATTTTTGGAATATTATGGAATCTACAAAAGCTCTAAAATTTATCTTTTAGAGTGCTTATGCAAATTTTTCTTTCAATGCTATATGTAGATTTTGATTTTGACGTGCCAAATACTTAATTTTAGCTCATTAAAAGTTTCAATGTATGTTGTTTTACAATTTGTGTCCATTGCACCAAGGACACTCTACACGGCCATAAGGCCATATGTTACTCTATGAGCTTAAAGGATTTGGACTCTATAGTATCAACACCCTATGAACCTAACACCATACATTGGCTTATTTTCTTCCACAAGATACTTACTAATGGTGGCCAAGAATAAGTATCCTAAGATTCTAAGGTTTTCAACAAGGCACTTAAGATCCCTATATAAATAGCTTTAATAAAAATCATGGGCCATTTAGGACAAATAACATTCTTTTTGACATTTTTAAAGCGCCTTTATGTTATTTAGAAATGGAACCTTATGACCTTTAAGTCATAGGGATCCATTTGATCTTTGGCCACACTTTAACAAAGTGTGGCCGTATGAAGCCAGATTATTGACATTGTATAATCCTACATATGGCCACACTAATTTCTCCACAAAACAATATATGATTCTAAGGCCCAAGACTGGTATCTCATCTTCTATAAGACTTTTATTAATTGTGCTCGTAGGAAGCGATGTAATTTGCACCTATGGCATTAGCACCCTATGACCACAAGTCCATGAGTTGACATATGTTATTCCAAGCATAATTGATTCAATACCTTTAAGGATGATAAAGGTCTCATAATCTTCAAAAGCCTCACTTTTTCTTGATCAACTATTAGGAGTTTCTTATCTTGAGCTTGAGTGAACATTCCACTATTGCTAGATGTTGCACCTTTTTCGTCGTCATGAGGACAGGAACCTTCTGGTAGTCTGCGTGTGGAGTAAGTTTTCCCTAAAAAAAACCAAATTTCTCTCCTCCCACTCTACAAAAACGATGTGAACATGACTATAAAGTTCATGTTATTGCACTATGGGTGCTTGTCCATATAGATAAGAGCTTGTAATTGTGTGAATGTCGTTTGACATGATAAAGAGCTTGGATATATAGGAGCAGATCTCCAAGCAAGATATTATCCTCCTCTCATCAACATTGAATGATGGCGAAAATAGGATTAATGCATCCCTTTAATGGTGCATCATCTACTAGAAGCATTATTTTTGCATCAATCCCAAATTGTATTGATGCAATAGCCAACGGTTTTAAAGATTCTTCCACTCCTAGATTATTTGGGCGAGAGATTCTTGATTCTTCACATGATTGACATTGCCTTTGTCCCCAAATCATAAAGAATGGAATCTTTTCTCTAGCCTCCTTCTTAAGAATCTTGATGATGTCTACAACATGTGTATCATTAGTAGTTGACCATATCCCTAAATTGAAATTGCTAAGTAGAGTCTTTAAAAACTCAATGCATCCTCGCTATAGAATAATATAATCATGTTCAAGATTTAAGTTCTTCATTTTTTAGGACTTGTACCAGAATTGTCTCAAAGAAATCCACCCAAGCTCACTATTCTAATTAGCATTGGTCTTCTAGTTGATGAAAGGTCCAAATCACCTGCACCCTAGTCCCTAATTCTTGAGTTACTAAAATGTTCTGGATGGATTCTTCTTCTACTTCCATAGCATCACTCTTCAAATTCTTCTACAATGGCTGCAATGGTCGACCTTCACAAACTTGTATATTTTTTTCTATTTCTTCAACAACTCTCTAGTTGCTATAGAGATCCATAGACTCTTTCTCAAAAGGTTCAATATCTTGAAAATCCTTCGTACCAACAATTTGAGGCAAAACTTTTTGAAGCGCTGTGAGCGGGATGGAAACAAACAGAACGCCTCTAGAATCACCTGGCACACACACTTGGGATGATACACACACACACACACACACACACACACACACACACACACACACACACACACACACACACACACACACACACACACACACACACACACACACACACACACACACACAACACACACACACACACACTATGGGGCACCACTCGGCTTACACAACCCACCTAGCCGAGACAGGGAACACACCGATGGAGTGAGAGGAGAGAGACTATCCATTTTTCCACTCCATACAAAGAGAGAGAGATACACAGACACACACACAGACACACACACACACTATGGGGCACCACTCGGCTTACACAACCCACCTGGCCGAGACAGGGAACACACCGATGGTGTGAGAGGAGAGAGACTATCCATTTTTCCACTCCATACAAAGAGAGAGAGATACACACACACACCCAAAAAACTCAGATCAAAAGAGGATCATTTTTTATGTTTAGATACAATTGGGCTTGGGCCAACACCAATAGGGAAAATAGCTCACACAATATGGGTAAAATATGCTAGATACAATCACAAATTGGAGCAAAATCTTCGCTCATAGGAGAAACTTACATAACCAAAAAAAAGAGAGTGAGGAATTTGGCAAAATGGACATCACCTTTGCGTCCCGAATGGCCCAAAACCCCATTCTACAATATCAAAGTGCTCAAATCCGACCTCGGATGAGCAGTTTATGGCCAAAATAGGCTCCAAAAACAGCAAAAACTCAATTGCGGATGTTCCTCCTCTTCTCTCCATGTTTTTTCTGGTCTTCTCTCAGGTTTTTCAGTTCCCACACTTAGCTTTATTACTTGGGCATCTTTGGACTTTTAGCTGACCTCAAACAGACCCCGAACAGGCCCAAAAGTGGCCTCACAATGCATAGTTGTCATCCTGCTGCATCCATCCGCACGCCTGGCACTCAACTTTTTCCAATAATGCATCCTGCAATCACGTGAAGTGGACCCCAAATACAATTCTCATGATGAAATTTTTGCATAATTATCACAAGAAAAAACCCACGTTGTGTCCGTACTTATCCGCATGCAAATATTGACCCCATTCGACCTCCTGATGCCACTAGATGCCATCTGACGCGCTTGCTTACCTCATGTTGTTGGCCCGCGGATAGCTTCCTCGAGAAGTTTTACGTGCTACTAAATCCTCATTATTGTGGAAAAAACACACTCGTACTGGTGATAGTGAAAATCGATGCACTATGTACACCCTGCCCTACTTGTACACATGTGGGCCCCACGTAACCACCTGGCTCTGAAGAATGGGCAAGTCTTTATTTTATGCACCATGCATGTGTATATACATATGTGCAATCCCTTGCTCCAAGAAACGCCTAACATAGTTTGCCCATCCCCTACCTGCTAGATCATTCATGATCAGCAGCAGCAAAAAGAGATATGAGACTCGCCGCGTCATAGGTCTCCTCATCCCTCACAAACATTACTTGTTCTGCAGACACCTCATCTTGCTCCACCATCATCAATCTAGCATGATACAATTTAAGACGCAATCCATTTACCCTTGACTTATGTAGAATCCCATCCAGGTTAGCCAACTGATATGTACCATTTGGAAAACACTCCACTACCTTGAAAGGGCCTTCCCACTTAATTTGAAACTTCTTTTGGAAGGTGTTGTCTAACTTATTGTTGTAACGCAAAACCAAGTCATTCTTCTTGATACCCTTACTTTTGACCTTTTCATTTATCTTTGCTAAAGCCTTATCCTGCATTTTCCCATAATGTTCCAATGCACTCATCCTATCCAGCTGAACCTCTTGTAACTGTAAGAGCCTCTCTTTGAATGCATCACTGGACTGCCCAAGCAACTTTTCTAACATCTTGACCATAGGCAAATTTACTTCCATAGGAAATAGTGCTTCCTTTCCATATACCAAATGAAATGGAGTAAACCCTGTACTTGTCTTCAATGAAGGTAAGCCCATAATGCACTAGGCAATTCCAAATCCCAATTCTTTCCTTGGTACTCTGTCACTTTCAAAAGAATTTGTACCAACTCACCATTGAATCTTTCATTTAAGCCATTACATTGTGGGTAATAAGGAGTGGTATGCTGGTGCCTAATCTTCATCTTCGCGCATAAAAAGTCTATTAGTTTAGCTCTAAATCTTGGCCCCTTATCTGAAAGTAGCTCCAATGGCACCCCAAACTTGCAACATATTTCATCATACACAAATTTTGCCACATCCTTTGTAGTGATTTGTTTTATTGCTATAGCCTCTACCCATCTAGAGAGATAGTCCACTGCAGTCAAAATATAGCTTTTGCCCCTGGTTGTGATAGGTAACTGGCCTATTGCATCAATCCCCCACTTTTCAAACACATCCAATTCCATAATGGTATTTCATAGCTCTGGCTATTGCAATACCTACACCAATGGTGAACATCCTTGTGCAAACTAGGCCATACATACCCTTCTTGCAAGATCTTATGCAAGGTGATCTTTAGAGCAAAATGGCCACCACATGTGCCTTCATGATTTTCTTCCAACACTCTATAAAGCTCCTCCCGCCAAGGTACACGTCTCAACACAAGATCAGCCCCTTTCATGTACAAGACATCACCAATCAATTTGTACCTGTATGCTCTATGCACAAAACCATACTTCTTAGACTTCTGAATGTCCTTTGGAATGATTCCTGTTAGCAAAAACTCCGCTTCTTGAGCCAAAATTTCCCGGCCATGATAAAGAGGTAAATTGGTCCTCAACACAAATAGCTCCCCAATCATGCTTTGAGATGCTTCATGTGCCTCTCCATTTAGAGTATGTTCAATGTGTCTGATGCTCCATGCTTCAAACTTTTTTAACAGGCCTTTAATTCTGACACATTTCCTTCAATGAGGCGTTCTTGCTCTTCCACACACCCAACACTTGCTTCACAACCAACAAGGCATCACCTTTTATGCTCAGCCTTTTAATCCCATGATTCAAACAAATGTTTAATCTGACTTCCAAGCCTCATTGTTACTATGAGCATCCAATTTGAACCCTCTGTTGCATACTAACTTCCCCTCTGATCGTAGAGTGCTATCCCCCCTGAAGCCGCATCATGTCTCTTCCTGTATGAGCCATCAAAGACCAAAACATGTGCATTGCTGATCTGTGGCACTTCTTCAACTACCTTTCTCACCACCTCTTTCTTAACAAGGAGGGGATTCTCCTTGTAAGTCAACAAATCAGCTAAGGTAGCTCTTATACTGCCTTCCACTAAAAAAGAGAACTCAAACTCTTGCAGCTCAATTACCCATTTCTTCACCACATTTGACATGTTAGTGCCATTAATTAATTGTGGCAAAAAGGTGTAACTTGTCAAGAAAACAAAAGGTTGTGGTAGCAAGTAATGACAAAATCGTCGACAAGCAAATATTACATTGGCCATCACTAGCTCTACTTCCGAGAATTTTCTCTCTGCTACCTGCTTCACTCGGCTTGCACAATACACTACCCTCATATAATGGTTGACCTTCCCCTTTTGCAATAACATGGCTCCAATGGCATCATCCCCTACTGATGGATTTACATAAAAAACTTTCTCCCAATCAAGAGCCTGCATGGCTGGCAAACCCCCTAACACCTCTTTCACCTCTTGAAACACTTCTTCACACTTGTCATCCCATTGTAATGGATCATGATTTGCCACTTGCTGTAATGGATAAAGGAGCTGTGAAGACAATGGAATAAACCGCGCCATGTACCTTACTTTGTGTATAAAGGTTGCCAATTTCTTTGTACTCGTGGGTGATGGAAGAATAATAATAGACTTAACCTTGTCTGGATTAGCCTCAATGCCATTTTGTGACACCATATGGCCTAATAACTTCACCCTTGGCTGTGCTAGATGACATTTCTTTGTATTTAGTTGTCCTCCACATTCATCATATCGAGCCAATACCATCTGCAGCTTCTCATGGTGTTCAACTCTACTGCTGTAGACACAGAAGTCATCCATAAAAGCTTTAACAGAACTACCAATGAATGGTGCCAATACCCAATTTGCTCTCTCTTTATAAAAGGAAGGTCCATTTGTCAACCCAAATGGCAATACCGTGTAGCAATAACAGCCCCATGGCATAATGAAAGATGTCTTTGTTCGGTCTTTAAGAGCAATCTTCAATTGAAAATATCCTGAAAAACCATCACACACACTATACCTCTCATAACATGCCACTGAGTCCAAGATCTGATCAATGAATGGAAGAGGATATGGCTTCTTCTTAGTGGATGCATTTAAGGGTTTAAAATCTACACAAATCCTCCACTTCCCAGCCTTCGTTGGACTGACTACTAATGGACTCACCCATTATGTGGTCTCCACTAAGACTATGAACCTTGCCTTCAATAACTTGTCCACCTCTTCCCGCAAGGCTTCCATTTGCTCTTGACCCATCCTTCTTAGCCTTTGTCGCACTGGATTAGCACCTTCCTTCAGTTCTGTATGCATCTCTTCACCCTTGAACCCTTTGATCTCTTCATATGAAGTAATGAACAAATCAAGAAAACTAGCCAGTATGTACAAATATATCTCCTTCTCCATAGCTGAGAGATCTCCACTGATCATTTGTCTCATCAATTCCTGCTTCTTTGACAATTCAACCTTGGTTTGGATCAGCCCTTCAATCACTTCATAAGGCCCTTCACTTTCATCTTCAACCTCATTTGCATATGCAACTAAACCAGACTCCTGGGTTCCTTTGTCCATCAAAAGAAATGCAACATCAACATCCTCATCACTGTTGGTAGTACTATCACTGTGCTCATCAGACACTGTGGAATAGTCTTCATCACTAGACTCATCCTCATCTTCATAAAGTTCCTCCAATCTTTTCCTTGTGTCCATATTATATAGCTTCTTGGCACCTATCTTTCCATAGAGGCTAATCGTACCCTGTCTCCAATCTTGAACAACTCCCATTGTACGTAACCATGGTCTGCCCCTAGGATAATAGGATATGCTCCCAACCCCGCTGGCATCACATGAAAACCAACCACCACCTTTGCATCATACGCCTCCACTTCTAAGCTCTTTACAACACCCAAACATTTTACTTTTTGATGGTTTGCCAATTTGATCCGGAAGCCTAACACCCTAGTCATTGTGAGACCCATCTTCTCAACGCATGAGTGTGTTATAACACATATTTGGGCTCCACCATCCACATAACCTTGTCCTAGATTTTGTCTTTTGTGCCACACATCTACTACTGGGCAAATGTCTGGTAGCTCGTCCATTGCCAACACTTTTACTGAATCTCTCTCTGGCTCTTCTCCATTGGGCTAACCATCCTCCTCCACTGTCGCTTTAGCTTAGGCACCATCTCTATAAGCTGCCCAGAAGTAGCATCTTCCTTCCTACTTGTCAGATCCTCCTTCAAGTCATAGCTTAATTGCCCATCCCCTAGTGGAAAATCTGAAACATGAAACTTGCGACGAGCCCTCCTTTTCCTCTTGGCCTTGACATCCTCGCCTTCATGGCTCTTTCCCTTCTTCTTACTAGGACCTGGGGCACTTCGTCCTTCCTTGTCCTCTGTGATCCTCTTCCCAGTAGGCATCACTAATGTATCCTCTAGCTTTGATGCCTTCTCCAAGGTGACTACACTGATCACTTTTGTCTTTCCCTTTTCCTCCTGGGTTAATCCACTAGTTCCTTCATCTCCCGTAATTTCGATGCCATAATCATTTGACCTAGTTAACACCTGTTTTGGCAATGGATACATGTCTCCCCCCATCCTTGGTGGCTTATCACATTGCGGGCTGATGTGATCCAACTCTCCGCAATTATAACACGTCGGCGTCTGCCTACAAAACCTACCATTGCTTTGTCCAACACCATTCCTGGGCATTTCTTCACCTCCTGGCTGATTTGCAAACCTCCCTCGACCTCGATTATTTTCCACTTGACCAAGCATGTTTAGGTTTAGATTCTTCATTGAATTTACCACTTGCCTCATGTCTTGCTTTAGCCCATCATCTTGCACTGTTGTAGTGACCAGTGCTGGCATAACCTGAGGAGTAATAGAAACCACTAGTTCATGATGAACCCTTGGCATGCGACCTTGTAAAGAGTCCATAGGCTGAAATTCATACCTCATGAGCAAAGACTCCACCCCTAACTGACTCATTTTCCTCATCTTTCACTCTTTGTTCCTTGCTACCTCTAGTGCATCTTCATATGTCCTAGGCTTCTTTAGATCCACTCTCTAATGTATATTCTCCCAAAGACCAGCCAAGAATCTGTCCTTCTTCATCATATCAGGTGGGGGTACCTGTGGTGCTAAGGCCTTGATAAGATGGTCCATTTGACAACCCAAATGGAAATACCGTGTAGCAATAACAGCCCCATGGCATAATGAAAGTTGTCTTTGTTCGGTCCTTAAGAGAAATCTTCAATTGAAAATAGCCTGAAAAACCATCACACACACTGTACCTCTCATAACCTGCCACCATTGAATCCAAGATCTGATCGATGAATGGAAGAGGATATGGGTTCTTCTTAGTGGCTTCATTTAAGGGTTTAAAATCTACACAAATCCTCCAGTTCCCATCCTTCTTTGGACTGACTACTACTGGACTCACCCATTCTGTGGTTTTCAGTGGGACAATGAACCCTGCCTTCAATAACTTGTCCACCTCCTCCCGCAAGGCTTCCATCTGCTCTTGACCCATCCTTCTTAGCCTTTGCCGCACTGGCTTAGCACCTTTTTTTAGCTCTATATGCATCTCTTCGCCCTTGAACCCTCTGATCTCTTCATATGAGCTAATGATCAAATAAGCCAGCATGTGCAAATATCTCCTTCTCCATAGCAAAGAGGTCTCCACTGATCATTTGTGTCATCAATTCTTACTTCTTTGAAAATTCAACCTTGTTTTTCATCAGCCCTTCAATCACTTCATAAGTCCCTTCACTTTCATCTTCAATCTCATTCGCAAATGCGACTAAACCAGACTCCTGGATTTCTTTGTCCATCAAAAGAAATGCGATATCAACATCCTCATCACTGCTGATAGTACTACCACTGTCCTCATCAGTCACTGTGGAATAATCTTCATTAATAGACTCATCCTCATCTTCATAAAGCTCCTCCAATTGCTTCCTTGTGTCCATAATATATAGCTTCTTGGCACCTGTCTTTCCATAGAGGCTAATTGTACCATGACTCCAATCTTGAACAGCTCCCACTACACGTAACCATGGTCTGCCCAATATAATAGGGTATGCTCCCAACCCCGCTGGCATCACATGGAAATCAATCATCACCTTTCCATCATACGCCTCCACTTCTAAGCTCTTTACAACACCCAAACATTTTAGTTTTTGATGGTTTGCTAATCTGATCCGGAAGCTTGACACCCCAGTCACTGTAAGACCCATCTCCTCAATGCATGAGTGTGTTATGACACATATTTGGGCTCCGCCATCCACATAACCTTGTCCCAAATTTTGTCTTTTGTGCCATACATCTACTATTGGGAAAATGTCTGGTAGCTCGTCCATTGCCAACACCTGTACTAAACCTCTCTCTGGCTCTTTCTCCATTGGGTTAACCATCCTCTTCCACTGTTGCTTTACTTAGATAACATCATTATAGCTGCCCAAGAGTAACATCAGCTTTCTTGCTCGTCAGATCCTCCTTCAAGTCATAGCTTAATTTCCCATTCCCTAGTGGGAAATCCAAAACATGAAACTTGCGACGAGCCCTTCTTTTCCTCTTGGACTTGACATCCTCGCCTTCATGTCTCTTTCCCTTCTTCTTGCTAGGACCTGGGGCACTGCTTCCTTCCTTCTCCTGTGCGGTCCTCTTCCCAATAGTCATCACTAATGTATCCTCTAGCTTTGCCAAGGTGACTACACTTCACTTTTGTCTTTCCATTTTTCTCTTGGGTTAATCCATTGGTTCCTTCTTTACCCTTAATTTCAATGCCATAATCATTTGACCTAGTTAGCACCTGTCTTGGAAAAGGATACATGTCTCCCCCCATCCTTGGTGGCTTATCACATTGCGGGCTGATGTGGCCCAACTCTCCACAATTATAACACGTGGACGTTGTCGTGCTGTAGCACGTATATAGTGGGAACGGGCATTAAAAAATTTATCTTGTGACTTTTTGACGCATAATTATACTTCATATAATACTCATATGCATAAATAAAATCTTTCTACCATACCTTAGTATTTACCTTTGAAGTAATATAAATGTACATTACTATTAGAAAGTACTTCAAGAGAAGTATCAATGATTGTGCCTCTTTTTGCCTGGGGAAAAGCATTTGTATATTCTTCTAATATCTCAGCTATACCCTACCATATATAAAGTATTTTCTTCTTTTCACATTTATTTAATAATATAACCCTTCAATAATGCATACCTTCTTGGATACATACAAGAGGGAAGGGCCTACTAGCAGACTTTATGAAAAGGAAGATCCAAAACTTCTTGGACCATCCCAATTTGAAAATCCCGACCTAAAGGCATGGCAAAAAGGCCAAAACCAATTCAAGCTCTTTTAGTAGGCCAATTTTGCTTTTTGAAGCATGTCAATCCAAGTTACAGGGAAAACAGTGAAAAATTCTCTCACAACTACATTGCAAGAAGAGATGGTAAACAGATGAATCAAGTGAAAAGAGGTAATCTTGGTCTTTTTGCATAAAATAAGATATTTGGAGGATAAAAGACATAAGCATGTGAATGTGACACCTCAAAGATGCCTTGAAGGACAAGACACACAAGTTGGGACCCCCTGCTGGAGCCACACAGAAGATGCCTAGGTGGGGCCCACATACATCATGCACCCACATGGAGCCTCAACGACCAAAAATGTTGAATTTCATGATATTTTGAGTCCTAATATTACCCATTTTAAGAAATATCCAAAGAACATTTGATTTGGGCTAATTTTTTAGCCTAATCAAGTGATTATGTAAAACATGGCTCCCTCACCTATAAAAAAGGCAACCTTCTCTTCATTGGGGGCAATTTATGAGTGAGTGAGAATAGCTCAATTCCATAGTGACACACTCATATTAGTGCCATACTTTCCCTTGAAGAAGGCTGAAGTCTTGCCTCATCTTCTCTCTCCATTAAGGTGGTGACGATTGCTCTCATGTAAGATATATGTTGCGAGTTTTTCTTTCATTTGCATATCTAGTCCAATACTTGTCTCTAACTCTATCTCTATCTCTCATTATCTATCTTTAATAACACCACCACACTTAGATCTATCTCTAATTCTATCTTTACTCCTCCTTTCATCTCTCTTGTTGTGTCCTAATTGTTTCATTGGAAGGTATTCAAGCAGCAATCTTGTCAATGTAACGGGCACAACGTTCTTGCGGAAAACAATTATGTGCACAAGGTTAGTAACCATATCTTCATCCTTCACAAGAATATCTCTCTCTTAAAGTTCTCATTCTCTTCCACAAACTCTAGAATCTCCTTGCTACAAGTACTTCTCTCCCCGCAGTATCCTTATTGCCTAAGGGCAACAATAGGGCTTGGGAGAGAAACTCTCGTCTTCTTCTCCTTTCACTTCTTTCACACCTTTATCTTTGAACATACTAAGTATATCATTGATGAATAACCATAATCCACATAGAGGAAATTTCTTTCATTTCCATTCTGTGCAATCTATTAGGGTCAACATTTGGATTAGTCGAAAGATTCACTTTCAACAACGCATAGTGTTTCTATTTGGTCCTGAAAGGCTCAACTAAATACTTCTCTCTCCAGATTCCATCATACTACCTATTATTGACTATAACTTCTCTTTTGATGTGAATGTGGTTATTTTATTATGAATCAAGAGGATTTGTACTCACAACTAATCCCAATCGCTAGACAACACATATACATTATAGTAAGCATAAAGTTACAATTCCAAAGAGCAGTCCGTAGCTTATTTGGACAACAAAGATTAAATATCATTAACTCATTCATTAACCCTTTTATCCTACCCATGATACGATATGATCGTAATCTCTATGTTTTCATTTTTATTTTATTTTTACTATCTTTCATGAGTTCTCTCCATCACGTGTGTGTTTGTAAGGGAAAGTGAGCGGCTTCTTTGGCTATATTTCTTCTTTAGCTCTAGAAGCTATGTTATCTACATCTTAGCTCCTTCTCATAACCCTCGAGCTTCTTCACAAACTCTCATAGCAAGAGTCCCGGTGCCTTCCTGGCAAGACCGCCAACTTCTTGACATATTTCTGGTGAACCCGACGTGAATCTGCCAGGGTGAGAATTTGTGGGTAACCATGGGTGATCATGTTGAGCAACAGGGTATGCATTTTGACCCATCAACAATGCAAATGTTTCAAGCATTTGCAATGTTCATGCAACAACAACATGCTACTGAAAGAAGGGAGATTTCAGCAATGAAGGCCATTCAAGCGGTGGTCAATAGAATGGATCAGTTCAATGGCAAAGATGTAACCAAGTACTTACGCGAGTATGTGAAGGAGATGGAGTTGCATCGCGTGTCAGAAGGTGAGATGATTCAAAGCTTTGAGCTAGTTGTTGCTCCAGAAATTAGGGAGCATGTTTGGGAAATTAAAGATGGGCATGGGAGAAATTGGGAAGAACTCAAAGTAGCTTTAAAGGAGGAATATTTCATGGAGGACTAAGAGAGAGTGACCAAAAGGACATTCTTAGAATGGGTAGTCAAGCCAAAGCAAGGACTATCAATAACAGAGCTACTTAGGGAATTTGAGCAGCGCTATGCACAACTCACCAGGACAGAAAGGTCCACACTAGATGCAGAGAAGACATATCTTTTCTTACAAGCCGCAGGTAAAGAGTTTCAAGAAAATTTGGATCTTCTTCTTGAAGATAAAGATGCTGATCAAGGACTAAAGACCGATTGGAATGAAGTTGAAGGTGCTGTCTCATTGCTTGCCAAACGACAAAGAAGAAGGGACAAGATGGTAGTAAACACTACAAGTCCTTCAACCTCAACTTCTGACAAAATGGTAAAGCCTACTTATATAGCTCCTAAGTTTGATGAGTCTATGCTAGATGAGCTTGTGAAGGGAATGCGCAACTTGAAGGTGAAGCTTGCAAAGCTTGAAGAAAAAGGCCAACCATCAGGGACACTTCTTAGGCAAAGACAACAGCCCAAAGAAGGGTTTGTTAATAGATGTATTTGGTGTGATAGTACAGACCATGTAAGAAGGGATTGTGATGATTTTAGTGATGCTTTGTCAATAGATGTTGTCTTTTTTAAGGATGGTAAAATCCACTTAAGAGAGACAGGTCTACCCTTGAGAACTAACTTTGGGAAGGGGGGGATGCAAACCTTAGTTGAAGATATGGCAACTAACCGTGCTAGCTCTTCAGTTGAGGCAGCTACTTATGGAGTAAAAATTGAGCATCTTAGTGATGAAGAGGTGAATGACCATCATGGTCAAATTTGGCCAAATGTCATGCAATTAGCTAAAAAGGGAAAGCTTACAAAAGAGATTCTGCATGAAGCAGGTGATTGCATACGTCTAGAAACAGGATGGAATGATTTAGTGGACTCATTGTCAGTGCATGCCTACATTACAAAATGCCAACAAAATGAGGCTATTGTAGAAGAAAAGCGCAGGCGTGAGAATGTTGATGAAGGACCATCAAAAAGAGCTTCTAGAAGTGGGGGAAGAAGTGACTCAATGCCTTCCCAAACAACCCCGACACAAGGAGCGTCTCCACTTGAAGTACTCATGGAGGAGTCTACAATAGGAAAGAAGAAAGAGCCAACAAAAGGTAAGACAAAAGGCCCAACTTATAAACTACAATCTGATATTGAGGTTGCTACAGATTTAAAGAAAGTCTTGGAGGAAAGGATCTTGAATAGCAAGATTGAGTTTACTCTGGGAGAAGTTCTTGGCATAGCAAAGAGTGAATTCCATGAGGAGATCATTGACATCATCAAGAGGAAGAGACAAACTCTTGCTGAAGTTTCTCGTCCACAGGTTGAAGGGGAAACCTCGAAGACGCAAGGGATACAGCTGCAAAATAAGGAGGAGGATGATGGAACTATGGTAGGATGCTACCAATCTAGTGGGAGAGTGAAGCAAGTGTATTTCTCAAATGATGATGAAGAAGTTGAAGCTATTTCTAGGAGTTACTATTCACGAAGTCATTGGGCAAGGGCTACTACAAAAACTTTGGTCAAGGTAGGTGA
This sequence comes from Adiantum capillus-veneris, assembly GCF_014529385.1. Lineage (NCBI taxonomy): Eukaryota > Viridiplantae > Streptophyta > Polypodiopsida > Polypodiales > Pteridaceae > Adiantum > Adiantum capillus-veneris. The sequence continues at coordinate 52,628,986 of NC_140940.1, read as the reverse complement.
TCTTGAAGAGCCATTTGTTGCCTTGATTGACCATGGCTCAAAAATAAACATAATGTCAAAGAGTCTCTACAACAAATACAAATGGCCGATGGACACAGATCATGGTTGGATGGTAAAAGTAGCAAACAATTCATCCGGTGAATTGTATGCAGCATGTCCAGGTGTGAAGGTGACAATAGGTGATGTAAAGATTGACCAAAACTTCTTTGTACAGGATACATCTTCATATCATCTCATCCTTGGACAGGCCTATATTATGGGAGTTTGAAAGGAAACAAAGGTAATGGATGATGTTTCAGTATATGTTAGGATACGCAACAAAGATGGTAAATGTGTTGTCCAATTCCTCACAGTTTGTATAAACCATGAAAGAAATCGTGACAACCTCAGAGAACATCCTCTACCAAAGCTGAGCAAAGAGTTTCATGACCATAGGGAAATGATTGGTTTTGGCCAAGTACCATTGTAAAGCGGGATTGCAGTGGTATAGAAAGAATAAGGGTCTCGCTTGATCCAAAAATAGGTGAAACTTTTTCAACGGGCTCCTTGGTAACAAGGAATGGATCAGTATGTTTTACAAAACTTGAAGATTTGAAGAGATGTGAGAGGCAATATGTGCATAATGTACAAATAAGCATGAAAAAGAGTGGGTTGCTAGAGCCTACTGAAAATGTTTTGGGTTTGTGTGAACAAGTTTCTTTTGTAGATACTATGGGTGAGCTTGATGCTATAATGGGGTCTAGTTTGCATCTTGAAAATGAAGCTGTGAAAGTCTGCTCTATGGAAATGTATCAAGTAATAGAAGCCTTTAAAGAAAACCAAATAGTTGGCCCAAAAGTCCATGTTGAAACTAAATACAAGAGTGTAGAAAAGAAGGTGAAACTAGTAGCTTCACCCTTACCATCCAACAATAGGGAAAAGATTGAGCAGGCTTCTTTACAACCAAGTTTGAGGAATCCTAAAACGATTGGGCATACCTTCACAAAGAAGTCTTTCCAAGAGTTGCACATACAGTCACGAGGAGTTTCTAACAAAGGAGGAGACAAAGTGCTTCAAAGAAATGCTTTCAAAGCATGGTAAGGCTTTTTCATTTGAGCCACATGAGATAGGATGTGTTGATCCTTCTATGTAGCTCCTATGGTAATTTTCACAATACCTCATGTGCCTTGGAATCTACGGCCTATTCCGGTTCCAAAGGCTCATTTGCCAAAGTTAGCAGAGCTACTGAATGAGAAAATCAAAATGGGAATCTTGGAGCCTTCTTGTGCTCCATACTCAAACAGGTGGTTCACAGTTCCAAAGAAGAATGGTTCTCTACACTTCATCCAAGATATGCAATCAGTGAACAAGGTGACAATTAGAAATGTAGGTACAGGTCCAATTGTGATTGAGTTTGCAGAGGCGTTTGCAGGGAAGACAATCTACTCAATGGGGGATCTCTACTCAGGGTATGATCAATTTCAGCTTGCAATCGAAAGCAGAGACTTTGCAACCATGAGTACACCTTTGGGTTTGGTAAGGATGTGTACCTTGCCACAGGGAGCAACCAACTCGGTTTCACATATGATGAATGGGATGAATAACGTCTTACGTGACTTTATTCCTGAAATCACAATGCCTTTCATTTATGATTTGCCTATCAAAAGATGTGAAGAAAGTGACAAAGATGAAGCTTTGGATCTCAAGGGATGTCACAGGTTTGTGGTAAATCACATCAATGATTGTGATAAAATTTTGTCTAGGTTGAAAGAAGTGACTTGTTAGGGAAAAAGTCTATGTTTGGTGTCAATGAAGTGCTCATTGTGGGGCCCAATGTGCGGGCCATATGGTAGGAAACCTTGTCCAGCAAAGGTAGATGCCATCCAAAGAATGAAAGAAACATGCACTAGCATCACTGAGGTTAGAAGGTTTCTGGGAGCATGTGTCTTCTATGTTATTTGGGTTCCACATTATGCACATGTAGCTGATCCTCTTTATCAGTTGCTTAGAAACAATCAAATTTTTAAATGGACAGAAGCACATGTAAAATCCATGAAAAAGCTAAAGGAGTTGCTCCAGTCAGCACCAACTTTGAGAAAGGTAGACTATGAGTGTCAAAGGCCAGTAATTGTGACAGTAGACACCAGTCCTACAGGGACTGGATGGGCAATAGGGCAAGATCACGAAGAAGGATGCAGGTATGTGGTAAGATTTGGAGCAAAGGTACTTAGTGCTCGCCAAAGAAACTATCCACAAATAAAGAGAGAGCTATGGGGTATGGTTACAGCCTTGAAAAATGGGAAAGAGTACCTAATTGGTGCATGTGTGGTTGTAGAACAGATTGTCTACCACTTCCGGGGATGATTACAAGCTGCTCAACACCAGATATTGCTACGTGGCAGTGGATTGCCTACATTAAGTCCTTAAATCCCGAGTTTAAGCACATTGCAGGTAAAGACAATACAGTGGCAGATATGCTATCAAGGGCAAGGTATGAAGATGAGTCACAAATGACCGATGAGGGAGATGATGTAGGCACAAAGTTCTATTCTATCTCTCATGTCAAAGGTAACAATGTTTGCATGAATAATTCACTTGAATTGTTCTTGAAAGATCTTTATGAAGGTGATTGGCTTCTTATTGGAAGCTACTTGAGTACTCTAACAAAACATGATGATTGGTCTGAACAAGAATTCAAGAGGATACTGAGGAAAGCACATGGGTACTTTTTGAGGGATGGCTACTTGTGGAAGCATCCTAAAGAAAAGGGTGCTACACCACAACGGGTTATATGTAAAAAAGAGACTCAAGTAAAGCTCATGCAAGAGTTTCATGAGAGTCTATGGACTGGACACAGAGGTGTGTGGGACCTTCTCCAAGTTGAAAGAAAAATACTGGTGGAAGGGTATGTATAAAGATGTATCTCAGTTTGTAGAGTCGTGTGTAACTTGTCAAATGTATTCAAATGTCCGACATCGTGATGGATTGCACCCTACATATCCGCTAGCCATGCACTATAAATGGGTTGTGGATCTAGTCACAATGCCTTTAGGACTCTAGCAGATGAGATACTTGGTTCTTGCACGAGAGGACCTAACTAACCAGGTTGAAGGAAGAGCATTAAGAGCTAAAACCACAGAAGCTCTGTGCAAATTCCTTCTTGATGAGGTGATTTGCCATTATGGTTGTAACATTTAATGGTCTAAAAACTTATGTTTAGCGGAAATTAGCATGAACATAGTGGGCATTTCATTAGAATAGATTCCTAATGAGAATTACAAGAGTGCTTGGGTGGAGAGAGCAACAAAAAGCATAACACCTAGTTAGATAGCATCGACAATAATTTCAAAAGAGAGAGAAATTAAGCTATTGACAACAGTTGAGGACCGGATTTGCATGGAGCCGTTCCCCCCTCCAAAAGGCTTTGTATTATGGTTTCTCCCATCAAGAGAGACATTGTACAATACAATTCTTTGTGTTCCTTCAAGACTAGCTAGTGCAATGAAGATGAAAGCTTCATGCACTAAGCAAAACACTTAACAAACACAACTTTAATTATCCCCGTTCTTAGACCCAAGACCTCACACACCTTCGAAGATGGTGAGAGCTAACAGGGTATGAGAGTAGATTGAGAGGAAGAAGGAGTATCTTACGAGAAAGATGTACATCTCCTCACATAATCACTCATATTAGCATAGATTTAGCTTATTAATTAGCTTGGTAGAGGAGATGAGCATGCATTGAAGCTTGGCCCTTGGTTGGATTTGCATCCACAAGCCAAGAGTGTGTCGTTGTAGGCTTCTATCTCACAAGCTTGGAGTAGGTGATGAGCTCTCCATTAAAGCTTGGGAAGAGATAGTCTTCTCTTTCTTCACACATGAGATTGTGTGTGTATGTGTGTGTGATAATGCCTTGCAAAAATCAGCCACCTCTCTCTCTTGGGCGAGCCCTCTTGCTAGTTGCTCTTGCTGAGCCCTCATTGGCTCTCCCCAAGTCAAGCCAATGACTATTAAGCAGCATAAGTGATAGCCTTCTGACATGTGTCCCCCTTTCCCCTTTTGTGAGAGCTTTAGGTAATTAAATAATTAAACTAAACTCTCATTGGACCCCTTTGCCTCCTGGCCAATAGAAATCAGGCAAGCCATTGGGCTCTTGAATGCTCATTGGACCCCTTGTGAGACTGCCCAATAGTCTTCTAGGAGACTTAATTCTCATTGGTTTCTTTTATTAAATGTTTTTACATTAATTAAACTAGATTTACTCTAGCTTAATTCTCATTGGTCCACCTCCAAGGCCATCCAGTAGGAATTGGGCACACCTTGTGGGCATCTGGGCTAGGGAGCTGACATGTGTCCCTAATTCCCTTTGTGTAAAGGGAACCTGTGTGTGTGTGTGTGTGTGTGACTTTCTCTCTCATCCCCTACCTTTAGGGCTAGCCCCCTCATGTGTAGGGATGTGTGGTGACTTTGGAGAGCACACAAAGCATCCAATTCCCCCTAAGCTTTAACCCTTTGGACACAACCTTTGAATTTTGGAACCTTAGCATTTTGGAAGTCTTAATGGGCTGAACCTTAGGGTCTTTTTAGCCCATTGTTGCACATGGCTCTTTTGCAGATGGCCCCCCCTTTGGATCCCTATTTTCCGTCCTTTGGATCCCTACTGTGGCCGGTCTGCTAGCTTAACCAATATTCTAGCTTTTTCTCCCCTGGCACTTCCCCACATTAAATGATCAGTTTAATATGAGAAAATCATTTAGGAGAATTAGATATTGATTATTATGACATTACCTCTCTCTTGAAATCATAGTCGTCCTCGACTATAGTGTAGAGAAGATAAAGCATATTCATGAGTCCTTTTCTTAGCGGGTAGAGGATACCTATGTTACCCTACGACATCATTCAACAATGGATGACTAGTCCATTTGGCGCTTGAGAGTCTGAGGCTGCCACAAGCTTGTCTGCACATTAGTCCTATCAATCTTCCATAGTAGAGTGACAAGCTCTACTTGGTGTTTGGGAGACGTCGTCTCCGCAAACTTGATCTAAGCATGCATACTACTTCATTTTTGTGCACAATAAAGAAAAAGAGAGTCTTATAAGACAAAAAAGAACTTTGTTCATTTTTAACATTTTGTACATTTGCTCTCTTGGGAAGCATTGTAAACATTGTCAAGGTTTAGGTTATCCTTTAATTGCATTCCTTGCATCCATCTAGCATCTTCAAAAGGATAATTCTTAAACTTAATAAGATATCGTCGGATAGTCTTACCGCCTCTTAATACCTTGTCTTCATGTCGGAGAATGGACTCGGGCTGCAGCGCCTCCTCTTGGTCCTCGATCTCCGGTGGCTCTTCAATAGTTGGTTCTTGAGGTGGCTCTCCTTTGTAAGGCTTTAATAGTCTCACATGGAAAGCATTGTGTATGATCCAATGATTGGGCAACTTGAGTTGATAGGACATCTCATTGATTGGCCTAAGAATCTGGAAGGGACCATAGTACCTTTTTGCTAGTTTAGCATAGTACTTTTGGTGGCCCGTACGATTCTTGCCCGTCGTGTGCCTTAATCAAGCCTTGGGAAACTTTAACAAGACCCAATCGTTTTCTTTAAAGGCTTGGGATTTTCTGTGCTTGTCAGCAGCAGCCTTTTGACTTTGCTATGAGATAGAGATAGCATCCTTAATCTTTTGAAAAGATTCTTGTAGGTCTCAGCTATACTCATCTGCAGCGAAGATCTTCCCATGTAACTTAAGTAGCAAGGGACTTTTTGATCTTCCCTCGATTACCTCGAAAGGTGCTTTTCCCGTGGAAGTATGTACAGTGTTATTGTAAGCATACTCCACTAAGGGTAAGTACTTCTCCCATTGGGATCTTTGATCTACTTCCGTTACATAGGCTTTTAGTAGATCGAGAATTGTTAGGTTAGCTATTTCACTTTGGCCATCCATTTGTGGATGATAGGCAGAAGAGAAGTTTAGCCTTGTTCCTAAATTCACAAAGAGACCCTTCCAAAAATTACTGGTCATTCTAGGATCTCTATCCGACACTATGGACATTGGCAAGCCATGGTACTTGAAAATTTGTGAAATGAAGAGGGTTGCCATTTGATGGGCTTTGATAGTCTTTTTGACAGGTATAAAATGAGCTTGTTTACTGAACATGTCTACTATCGTCCATATTCTCGTATTCCCATGATAGAATTAGGCAATCCAAAGATAAAATCCATGGATATGCTCTCCCATGGTGAATTAGGGATTGGCCAGGGTTGAAGCAATCCAAGTTGCTTCCCTCTATCAAATTTTGTCTTTTGGCATACCACACATTTAGAAACATACTCTTGTATGTTCACTTTCATGGTAGTCCAATAGGAATATGTTTCAATTCCCTTTAAGGTAGACTGAATCCCTCTATGCCCGGCATAAGGTGGAGCATGAGATTCATACATTACTTTCTCACGTAGTGAGTTAGTAACACATAGTCTATTGCCATAGAGAAGATAACCATCTTGTAAGGTAAATGGTTCTTCTTTCTTCCCTAATGCAAGGGCTAAAATCACATCTCTAAAATCGGGATCAATAGCATACTCATCTATCATTGAAGATAGATCATTGTGAGTTTCTATGGAAACTGCATTCACTCTCGGCCGTCTTGAGAGTGCATCAACTACTTGATTATGCTTGCCAGCAATGTGAGCAATATGAAAATGAAATTGCGAAAGGAAATTTTCCCACCTCATTTGTTTGTCGGAGAGCTTGGTTTGCGTCATGAAGTACTTAAGACTTTGGTGATCCATTCACAGAATGAAAGGAGTCCCCAATAAATAGTGCTTCCATTAGTCTAAGGCATGTAGAACTGCAAGGAGTTCCTTTTCATATATGCCTAGAGCTTGCTCAACAGGGTCGAGCCTTCGACTCTCATAGCCTATGGCATGCCCTTCTTGGAGTAAAACAGCTCCAAGGCAATCACCACAAGCATCACATTGGACCTCAAATGGTTTTGAGAGATCCGGTAGTGTAAGCACAGGTTGAGAGATAAGCTTTTCTTTAAGCTTTTCGAAAGCATTGTTCTCCTTAGCAAACCATGTATACCTAACGCTTTTCTTTGTTAGGTCATGTAATGGTCCCGCAATTTGTGAGAACTTTTCTATGAAGCGTCTATAGTATGCACACATACCTATAAAGCTTCTTAGTTCATGAAGATTCCTTGGTTTAGGCCATCCTTTTATTACCTCTAACTTAGATGGATCCATTTGGATGCCATCTTGAGAGATAATATGATCTAAATACTGAATCTCTTGCAAGAAAAATTCACTTTTCTTTCGATTAACATAAAGTTTATTCTCTCTTAAAACTTGAAATATTATCTGGAGGTGTTGCTTGTGTTCCTCCAATGAATTAGAGTAGATGATAATATCATCAAAGAACACTCCAGTGAAGGTTCGATGAGGCCTGAACAGCTTCTCCATCAAGCGGTTGAATGTGGCTGGTGCATTGGTCAAGCCAAAAGGCATGACAATGTATTCGTAAAGACCAAATGTGGTGCAAAATGCGGTCTTTACAATGTCTTGATCAACTATCCTTATTTGATGATAGCCACTTTTTAGGTCAATCCTACTGAAGTAGGTCGATCCTTGTAGCTTATCAAATAGGTCTTCTACCCGTGGAACGGGAAACCTATTCTTGATAGTGATCCTATTTAGTGCTCTATAGTCGACACACATACGATATGTGCCGTCTTTCTTTTGCACTAATAGCACAGGTGAGCAAAATGGAGATGAGCTTGGCCTAACCATACCCTTCTCAACTAACTCATGCACTTGCCGCATAATCTCCTCTTGTTGAGCTTGAGAAACTCTATAAGGAGGTTTGTTAGGCGGTGAACTTCCTGGAAGAAGTTCGATTGCATGGTCATCATTACTTCGTTTAGGAGGTAGCTCACAAGGGATGTCGTCAATAAAAACATCTTGAAACCCCTTGAGAAAATTGGATAACTCTAATTCCTTTTGGTTGCTTTTATTTTCTTTTGCTAAATCATTAGGTTCATTTTGAGAGTCTTTAACCAAAATCATGTACACGGAAATAGAGCTCTTTATTGACTTGTTGAAAGCTGGTGCATGTACAATGGGGATAGTGTTACCCATTTCCTTAGCATCTATATACATGTCTTTTTCCCTGAACTTAAAGGAGATTCTCCTTTCAGGAAATTTAACATCGGCAGCCAGGCGGTCAAACCATGGTGCCCCTAGGATTACATCCTCATGCTTGAGAGGAGAGCTAAAGAAGTCCTCTTTGTCCACATAGCCTTGGACATGAAGCCTCAATTTCCCGATGCAGGGAGTGACTGAAGCTTCTTGCCCCTTGAAGGCACTGTCTGTGGGTAGGACATCTCCCATCTCTTAGGATTGTATGCCTAGCTTGGTGGCTAACTCTATAGATATAAAATTGTGAGTAGAACCAGGGTCAAAGAGAACAAAAGCATCATGTTCTCTTACCTTTCCCCAAGCATGGCATAGAGGAGATCCTTTGTGGTGAGTTTGGTGAGTCTGCTCCTCTTGAATTTCAACCAAGGAAGCTCTAGGAGGATCTTGGCGGTTGTTCTTTTGAGACAAGCACGGTACGCATGCCCTTGTTCGCCGCACTTGAAACACCGGTTATCCTTACGATAACGCTCAAGCTCTTCAGGAGAGAGTTTATTCTTACCTTTGTAAACCCCCTTCTCTTTAGCTTTGTTGGAGTTTCCCTTAGGAGACTTTTGGACATTGTCCTTCCCCTTAGGCTCATTGGAACCCTTGTTTTCCGGGGGCTTATTATTTCTTTTAGCCCCCGTTTGGAAATTGATTCGAGAGGCCACCATAGTATGGTGTATTACCGCCGATATGGTACGTGGCCTTTGGGAGTTGACATACTCCGCCATTTCTTCGGTTAAGCCCGCACAAAATTGTTGCTTTTGCTCTCCAAAATCCAACTTTTTGAAGACAGTGGCTTTGAGTTGTAAGTCCCAAAACTTGTCTACATATTTGTGGATGGATTCATTGGGAGAGAGCTTTAAGCTTCGCCATTCGGTGGGTACTTTGTCTTTGGCATCGGTGGCCAAAAACTACTTCATAATGGAAGCTCTTAAAGCTTTCCATGTTCGTGGAGCTTCACCGTTGGCTCGTAGGCTAGACCACCATTGCCTGGCGGACTTTTGAAAGTGCATAGGTACATGGCGTAGCTTAGAGGACTCTGTGAAGCCCTCATCTCCAAACGCCGCATTGAACTGTTGGATAAAGGCCAAAACTTTGTCCGTAGCACCAAAGGTACCATCATAGGTAAGGAAAGAGATGCTCCTCCCTCCCTCTTTGAATTTCTTCAGTTTGGACGACCTCTTCCATGCGGCATAGGATTTCCTATGGCCTCTTCTTTTTGATGGTTCAAAGGTTGCACCATCACTTTCTTCAAAAGGTGAAGAATTTGAAGAAGGCGGAGAAGAGGGTGACCTCTTTCTCGCCTTTTTCTTGTCTTGATCTTCGTCATCTTCACCATAACTTTCATAAGAGGAAGAGGATGAAGAAGATGGAGAAGAGGGTGTCCTCTTTCTCGCCTTTTTCTTCTCTTGATTTTTATCATCCCTCTTTGAATTATGGCGTGGAGAAGAGTGTGATGGTCTACTCCGCTTTGGTGGTGATGGAGAGCGTTTAGCCTGCCGTCTTCGTGGAGCCATCTCCGCCGAGGTGGCGGGAGACTCGCTTCTTTCTCGTTCCCTTCGGTGGAGGCTCTTGAGTTCTCCTTTGGGAAGGAGATGCATCATCAAGAAGTAAATTCTTGAGCCCTTCATATGGATTCTCTTCTTCTTCCCGAATCAGAGAGAGACCTCTTTTGGTAGTCTCACAAGGAGGCTTCCTAGGTGTTCTCTCGTCACGGTGATGAGCTTGGAGAATCCCGTGAGCACGGAGCTGCCGTTGCACTTTACTTTGGAGAGATGGATTTCCCATGGCTTGTTGAAGCCTAATAACAAGATAGTTAACAAGCATTGAAGCATCATTAGTAGCTTGCTCATGAGCAAAATCAAAGTTATCAACATTAATTTCACTCTCTTTACTATTGTCAGCCATTCTAACAACCTTTAGGTGTAAACTTTTTAGGTGTACTTTGGCACTTCAAGACCTAGTTGCTACTCCTCTTTAACCCTTTAGAAAAAGCACTCAAGCTACTGTACCCATGGATCGAATACCATTAATTGCAAGGAATAGAAGAGAGGGTCATTCGACACCAAAACAGCACCGGCTCCTATCAAGCTTCTAATAGCTCAATAGTGGTTAAGCCATAGGCAAGCCCCGTAGGACTCCACTATTAAGACCATAGCTCTCGACGGTGATGCCCCGTTAACTGCACGAAGGCAGGCGCACTGCAAGGCTGAAAAATCCCTATTCTACTTACTCACAGGAAATTAATAATACCAACTATTTGTAGCTAGCTTGAGGACCTCCCTTCTTGACCAAGAAAAGAGAAACCTTGAGCTCTGATACCAATGTAACATTTAATGGTCTAAAAACTTATGTGTAGCGGAAATTATCATGAACATAGTGGGCATTTCATTAGAATAGATTCCTAATGAGAATTACAAGAGTGCTTGGGTGGAGAGAGCAACAAAAAGCATAACACCTAGTTAGATAGCATCGACAATACTTTCAAAAGAGAGAGAAATTAATCTATTGACAACAATTGAGGACCGGATTTGCATGGAGCCGGTCCCCCCTCCAAAAGGCTTTGTATTATGGTTTCTCCCATCAAGAGAGACATTGTACAATACAATTCTTTGTGTTCCTTCAAGACTAGCTAGTGCAATGAAGATGAAAGCTTCATGCACTAAGCAAAACACTTAACAAACACAACTTTAAGTATCCCCGTTCTCAGACCCAAGACCTCACACACCTTCGAAGATGGTGAGAGCTAGCAGGCTATGAGAGTAGATTGAGAGGAAGAAGGAGTATCTTACGAGAAAGATGTACATCTCCTCACATAATCACTCATATTAGCATAGCTTTAGCTTGATAATTAGCTTGGTAGAGGAGATGAGCATGCATTGAAGCTTGGCTCTTGGTTGGATTTGCATCCACAAGCCAAGAGTGTGTCGTTGTAGGCTTCTATCTCACAAGCTTGGAGTAGGTGATGAGCTCTCCATTAAAGCTTGGGAAGAGATAGTATTCTCTTTCTTCACACATGAGATTGTGTGTGTGTGTGTGTGTGTGTGTGATAATGCCTTGCAAAAATCAGCCACCTCTCTCTCTTGGGCGAGCCCTCTTGCTATTTGCTCTTGCTGAGCCCTCATTGGCTCTCCCCAAGTCAAGCCAATGACTATTAAGCAGCATAAGTGATAGCCTTCTAACATGTGTCCCCCTTTCCCCTTTTGTGAGAGCTTTAGGTAATTAAATAATTAAACTAAACTCTCATTGGACCCCTTTGCCTCCTGGCCAATAGGAATTAGGCAAGCCATTGGGCTCCAGAATGCTCATTGGACCCCTTATGAGACTGCCCAATAGTCTTCTAGGAGACTTAATTCTCATTGGTTTCTTTTATTAAATGTTTTCAAATTAATTAAACCAGATTTACTCTAGCTTAATTCTCATTGGTCCACATCCAAGGCCATCCAGTAGGAATTGGGCACACCTTGTGGGCATCTAGGCTAGGGAGCTGACATGTGTCCCTAATTCCCTTTGTGTAAAGGGAGCCTGTGTGTGTGTGTGTGACTTTCTCTCTCATCCCCTACCTTTAGGGCTTGCCCCCTCATGTGTAGGGATGTGTGTTGACTTTGGAGAGCACACAAAGCATCCAATTCCCCCTAAGCTTTAACCCTTTGGACACAACCTTTGAATTTTGGAACCTTAGCATTTTGGAAGTCTTAATGGGCTGAACCTTAGGGTCTTTTTAGCCCATTGTTGCACATGGCTCTTTTGCAGATGGCCCCCCCTTTGGATCCCTGTTTTCCCTCCTTTGGATCCCTACTGTGGCCGGTCTGCTAGCTTAACCAATATTCTAGCTTTTTCTCCCCTAGTACTTCCCCACATTAAATGATCAGTTTAATATGAGAAAATCATTTAGGAGAATTAGATATTGATTATTATGGCAATGGTTGTTTGAAAAAAATCACTGTAGATAGAGGTGAACTGGATGCTGAAGAAGCAAGGGAGTTCTTTTCTAGATTAGGAATCAAGCTTTCTCTTACTACATCTTACAACCCTGAAGGCAATGGAAAGAGTGAAAGAGGGCATCCTCCTATCATAAAAGCTTTGGCCAAGGCTTGCGAAGGAAGAGTTGGTGAGTGGCCAAAACTGTTACCATATGCTTTATGGGCTGATCATACAACACATAGCTCAGTAATTGGCTACATGCCTGCGGAGCTAATGTATGGTCAAAATCCAGTGATGCTGATTGAAGATACAATTCCCACATGGAGTGTACTACCTTGGCAAGAGGGGCTTAGTAGGGGAAGGTCTCCTTGCACTGCGTATAAGGAAACTAGAGAGAAGACCTGGAGAAATTGAAGCTGCTAAAGAACGACTCAAAAATGCAAGGTTGAAAAACAAGGACTACTTTGATAAGTGACATCGACTCAGGAGCAAAGCAATTGACAAAGGTGACTGGGTTTTGATGTACCCTAAGTCACCTTTTGGTCTTTGGCATTGGTTCGGCCAAAATTCTCCCTTTGTGTGATCATTCGAGACTGAAATGATCATATCTGTACTTGTAGGAGATTATGAGATCCATTCGAGGTTTTCTACAACTATACTGACTCCTAGTCGGACAGGTATGCCCTTCAATCTATCCATCATTATTTTTAACCGGATTTTGGTAGTTGTAGGTCAAATTTTCTCGTTTCGGTTGTGCTGGACAAATTAGGCCCATTCTACGAGCAAAATTTGTGCATTATCCTTGAAAATTCAAGAGAGTGTATCTTTAATTGAGTTCCAAGCCTGGGCCAAATCAAAAGTTGCAAAACCTGCATCTGGGGGCACCGATCGCGATCGTACCACAGAGGCCAAAATGATTTTTGACACTTGTAGATTGTAGGCGAGGCTGAGGGGAGGTTTTTTGCAGATTCTGTCCCAAGTTTTGTCAGTGAGGTACACCGATCGCAATCGTTGTACCACCACCAAACTGAGATTTGATCACATGGCTTTGTTCCTGACCTTGTGGGGAGCACATTGATGTGTTCTGTGCTTGAAAAAAGTTTTTTTTTGGATGCCTCTAAGGGCCCTTGACCTATTTGACCCGATCCGACTTTGAGTTGATCCCTTCGCCCGTTTGTGCAATGATTCGCGCTTGCATGCGTAATAGACTTGATCTTTACTTGATAAGGAACATACCTGTGAAATCTGGTATGAAATGCTGGCTCCGACCGTCCGTACGGGGTAGAAATGTGGCAGCTCACTCTAGGTCAAGAAGCTCTCTTCTTCTCTCTCAAAATGTGAAAATGAACAATGAGCTAGAATTTGGCCTACTTGATCTATATCGTCCCGAGGTTTTCGTGACATAGGGATGATTTTGCTTACCTTTGATCCTGATATAATCTGCATACCACTTGTGGGTCGAACCGCTTGTCATTCCGGCGTCGTATGACCATTTGATGCGATTTTGGTGAAATGTAGTCATGATCATTAAGGCTGAAATTCGACATCTTCAGATTAGCTTCATATATTCCATGCTTGATAACCTTATCATGATACTTCGGTGTTTGCTTCCAGAACACGATTCCGACACTTGTGAGCAATATTTTTTAATTTTTGATGTTTTATTAACAAAAATCAAACAAAATAAATTGAAAATACTTATTAACTGGCAAAAATTAGCCAAAAATTATTATCCTCACCCCTAAGCATATATTTTCACTAGAAGCATCCCAATGCTCCAGATTTTGTCATTACAGCTCATTATTATGTTGGTCGGATGATAAAAACACTAAAAATGCCAGATTTTGATCAAATATGTTCGAAATTGAACTGTAAATAATGAAAAACACACACATTATGTACATACATACATGTTGGACCTCTTAATGGTTCTGACTGCTGCTAGATTCATCAGTTACTCCCCCCTTCCTAGACTCAGTCGTCCCGGACGAAGGTTGGGTGCATGTGCATGGGTTTTGAAATCTGTGTCTATGCATGGCCGTGTAATGTGGCCCTATTCTCACGTTTGAGACAATGCGTTGGGTAACAAGGTGTTGTGCAAGATGCGGGGACTGAATGTAGTTTTGAGTGGCTTTTAATGGCGAGGGTAGCTGTGTATGCAACAGAAGAGCTTGTAGTCGAATTGCTCTTTCCCTGATTGTTGGTGTTGTGATGGAAACTATTTTTGGAACCCATTTGTATGCGGTTTGTTGCACCTTTACAAATTCTAATTTAGTTTCCTGAATTTTCATAGGTTTCTAGTGCCATTTTGGTAGTTCAGGCTTCCTGTTTTGACTTTTGGGTTTCCCTTCGAGCTTTGTTGCCGAATCTTTGGTTTTCTCCAGTTTTGGTTGCCATTTCTACTCTGAACTAACTCTTGAAGGTCTTTGATATGGTGTTGCTTTCGTTGTGAGTTTTTCCTTGGGTAGCCATATCTGGCTTTGTTTGTTCTTCTTGATTTTTTTCTTTATCCATACTTTCAGAACAACCATTTTTGGTGTTTTTGGCTGATGAGTTGGTTGCTTTTTGTCGATGGGGATACTCGGCCACGAGTGATCTGTTTTGGCAAATGGAGTCATGTATTTGTTAGAGTTGTGTGTGTATATCAGCGCATGTTCGGACCATTGAGTAAATGCATTGTACGTTCTCATCCATGGAACTCCCAAACATAGTGATTCCCTGATTTCTCCGTCTTTCATTACGAAAAATTGATGAGGACAACTATTTCCATCAATATTGATTGGTAAGTTTACTATCCCCAATGTTGGCATTGTTGCCCCATCTGCGGCTTGTAAATCATGTGTGGATTTCACTAGGGGTTCATCTGTAAGCATCTTGTAAGTGGAGAAGTTGACCACATTGACTCTTGCTCCTGTGTCAATCAATGCTTGTTGATATCTGCCATGCGAAAGTCGGACATTGATGCAAACATCGATTCCTGTTTCCCATTGCTCACCAGTGTGAATTATAGAAAGAGGAATTTGAGCCGTATCTGCTGGTTGAAGAAGTCTTTGGTGTTGTAAGTTTTGTTTTCGTTTTAAAATCCTGATTCTGGCCTCCTTCTGCGCTTAAGTTTTTGTCGCATTTTCTTTGTTCTTGCGCTCCTTCGTAGCGTGTATTTTGGTAAGCATCTCTGAGGTTAGTGGTAGGTTGTACTTCTTTAGTCATCACTAATCCTGTTAGGCATCTCCTCTCCCTCTAATGTCGCAAGTTTAATGGCACCGCTAGATGATATGTCATGAATCACATAGGGTCCATTGCCTCGCTTTTTGAGTTTTTGGGAATGTTGTTTCAGGGTATACATTAAGACGTAATTCCCCATAGCAAATTCCTTGCTGATAACATGTTGATCAAAGAATGATTTCATGTTTCGTTTTTGCGCGTAGATTGATCAATTGTTCTCAATCTAGTTTCATCCAGTTTTTTCAGGATATCTACCTGATTGGATAATTCATGGCCCGTCCATTCTAATTCTTTAGCGACCAGAAGCGTGGGGATAAGAAATTCAAGAGGCAAAATCGCTTGAATTCTATAAACTATGTTGAACGGAGTCGTTCCGATTGATGTTTTGTAAGCTACTCTATATGCCCATAAAGCTGAATGCAGCTTTTGATCCCAGTCAGCTCTCAATTCGCTAACAATTTTGGTGAGAATTATCACCAAAATCTTGTTTGTACTTTCTGCTTGGCTTCCTGTGAATTACCATGAATTCATCCAATAGGAAGTCAATCACTTCATTGATGAAGTGAGTCCCTCTATCGCTCACTATCTCTATTGGTAAGCCATATCTGGGGAAAATGTTTTAATACAAAAACTGTGCTGTCGTTTTTGCATCATTTTTGGTTGTTGCTTTCGCTTCCACGCACTTTGTTAGATAATCTGTTGCCACAACAATGTATTGAGCGTGCGTTTTATATCCAGGAGGCATAATCGGTCCTACAAAATCTATTCCCCATTTCGCAAACGCTCTTTCCCCCATCATTGGCCTCAAGGGCATATCATCTCGTGCTCTAGGAATCTTTTTCCTCTGGCAATCGTCACATTGTTTCATAAACTCTTCAGCGTCCATGAATAGTGTAGGCCACAATATGCCTGCAATAAGAATTACTTTGGCCGTTTTGTCAGCTGAGAAATGTCCTCCAGCTTGTCCGCCATGTGCTTGCTCTAAGATAGGAATGTATTCCTCTTCATTCGGGCACATTCTCAATTGATTGTCTTTTCCCCTCTTGTAAAGATTTTCCTCAATCAGTACATAGTTTTTTGCCTCTTTCGTGATCGTTTTGATACGTGATCTACTCATCCCTTCAGGCAGTATCCCGGTGTTGAGGTATTCAACAATGTAGTTACTCCATCGGGGTGCTACAGATAATTTGAATAGAGTCGCGTGTTCTATCGGCTTTTGAAATGTGCAGCTAACACATGATTTGATATGAATATGAACACTTTGTTGCATTTTCGGCCAATACACACCCATTCTCATCAATCTTTGATACGTTTGTGCATGCCCATTGTGAATCCCCGTTGTTTGTACATGAGTTTGGTTTAGATACCATTCCCGTTCACTCGATTCAACACAAAGACTAAGGATTTGATCTGATCCCTGTTTGTATAGCCTTCCCGCCAACATTACCAATGATCTAGATGCTGCAATGGTAGATGGTTGTCTTGTCACATTCAATGACCCAATAGTCAACAAAGGAATTACATCCTTGATCCATCTTGGAACCATTTTTATGTTGAAAAGATATGCATCTGGCAAATCATCATCAACTCCTACAGGGTTTTCTCCATGCATCATTCTAGATAAATGATCCGCTCTTTGGTGTGTAGTTCCTTTTTTGACTACTACCGTGAAGTCAAACTCAAGCAGTATGATGAACCATCGTACAATCCTCCCCGTACTGCAAGGTTTGTTTACTAAGTACAATAGTGCTTGGTGATCAACGAAGAATACAAATTTATTAGAAAGTAAGTAGTGTCTAAACTTTTTCACCGCATAGATCATACCCAAACCCTCCCTCTCAGTTGTTGTGTAATTCTTCTCTGCATTGTTCAGTTGTCTACTGGAGTAACGGATTAGAAACTCCATGTTGTTCTCTCTAGGTTGTGAAAGTATGCATCCTATAGCATATGCTCATGCATCTACGTGGATGTGGAATATCTTTTCCCAATCCGGAGCCTTCAAAATTGAAGTGGAAATCAACCGTTGCTTCAAAGTTTGAAAAGCTTTCTCGCACTCATTTGTCCAGTCAAATTTAGTTATCAGCGTATAAAGTGTTTTTGCAATTATAGTGTATGAGTAGATAAATCTGCAATAATATCCATAATGGCCCGTAAAATCCTGTACCTCCTTTACCTTTACTGGTCGTGGTAGATCAACAATGACGCTGATCTTCTCCATGTCTGTCGAAATACCATTTTTGGACACTATATGTCCCAATATTTTGTCTTGTCTTACCATGAAGATACATTTCTCTGGCCCATTCAATTGCAAAATCCGTCTTGTGTTGATCCTCTGGCTTTATTGCGAGTTGGTTGTAGCCCGAAAAGCCATCTAAGAAACTATAAGCTTCTTTACCTGCCACTCTTTCTATTACATGATCAGTAATGGGTAGGGGATATTTGTCCCGAATTGTAGCAGTGTTTACTTTCTTGAGATTGACGCACACTCTTAACTTTCCAATTTTCTTCGAGACCACCACAATCGATGAAACCCAATCGGTGTGCTCAATTTCGTAAATAAACTCTGTCTCTTTAAGCTTATATATCTCCCCCTTGATCTTTTTTGCAAACGTCTCATTGTAAGTATAGGGACGTTGTCTGCTGGGTTTGGCGTCATTCTTAAGGGGTATTGTTTGTTGACAGATACTTGGATCCACCCCCTTGAGATCTTTGTATGACAATGCAAACACATCTCTATACTGTTTAAGAGTAGCTACCAAAAGCTTTTCCTCGTCTTCAGTAAGATCCGTGGCAATATATGCAGGTTTTGGATCTTCTCTCGGATCCGCTAGATCTTTTCGTTTGGATTTTTTAGGACCATCGTACGATGTACCAGGTTCCTTCAATTCCCTCATCAGTTGTTGCACTATGATTTTCCTATCTTGTATGGTATACTTCTTATAATGGGACGGCGCATCCATCTTGTCAAAATTCGTGTCCTCATTTGTTTCCAATTCAGTCGTCCATATGTCTCTGAGGGTTCGTTTGAGCTTATTGTACTCCGTTTTCCTCTCTGTTTTGGTCATTCCAGACCCTGTTTTGCTCCCTTTATGTGTCTTAGTCATTCGCTTTTCCCACCTGTTCTTCTTGTTGTTTTTTCATGGTTTAGTTTTGATAAACCGGCCAGTGACCTCGTCTTTGACACAATCATCAACTTTGACAAGCTTTACATATCCCGTTCTGTCATTGACAAGAGGCATCGGATTATGCTTATTCGCTCTTGATTTTCTTGTTCTCTTGGATTTATACCGCTCTTGTCAACTAGGTTTTTGGTTAGGAAACTCGTAAAACCTATCCTGTCTCGACCTGTATTTCGTATTCGTCTCTGATCCACTTGATCATTCGTCATCAACATCAATCATTTGGATTTCATCACCCAGTGATGGAAGGTCACTGCTTAGTGAATCTGTGAATTCCTCCTTTGTTCGATTCCTATCGTTCACTCCTCGCTCTCTGATGTTGACTCAAGGATGACGCTAGCCATTTGCAACGTTACTGGTCGTATCCTTCATCGTCACAAAATTTTGTAGGCGTTCATTCGTTAACACATACATCCAAGGTTGACAATATTTGAGTCCACCCAAATGGATCAAATAAATGTTTAGGGAAAGGTTCTGGGAGATAAGCCTTGTCTTCTACGGATCTTTCCAATATGCATTCCTCCTTGATTATGTCTCCACAATCAGATGCTCCACACATCCAGACATGTGCTTTCGTTTGTATCCATGCAAGTATTTCTTTTTCATTTATTGTGGTTGAATTAAATTCTTGCACTGGTGTTTTTTCAACGTCTCTATAGTTGTGATCCTTCATGTTGATTTTCGTTATTATCTCTTTGTGCCTTAGGTAAATTTGGTCGTACCCCCAATCTTGTATCATTTTGAGTTGACGCATAAAAGGTCGCCCCAAAATAATGTCAAAGTTGTTCGTTTTCCCGAAATCCACCACAGCAAAGGTGTGCTCATAGTTAATTCCACACGAAGTTACAACTATTTGGTCCAGGATTCCCAATGGTCTCTCTACATACCCATCTGCGAGTTACAGTTTCATTCTCGTCTTTTTGAGAGCTAGACGGCTCCATTTCTCCCAGATTTGCTTTGTAGCAATCGCAACTCCCACTCCACTGTCTAGGATAGCTATCGTTTTTATATCCTGATATTCAACGGGTAAGGTTGTATTACCTTCCTCACCTTCACAGTAATCTCCGACCTTGTTTATGGGCACTGGTTAGGCTTTGGGTTGACCTTCCCGTTTGTTTTCTTCTCCCATAGGGTTTGTCTGAAGAGGAATCTTTACTCCTTTTTTCTCCAAATGTTTCCCCATGTCTTCCCATAAGTGTGGTCTGACTCTCAAGAGTTCTGACAATGTGATTGTGCATGTTATAGGTGTCGACAGCATCTCTTGAAGACTTTTTGAGTCAATCATTTGTGGAATACTTCTCATCTGGGATGGAATTAACCTTCTCACTTGGTCTATCTTCTATTTTCACACAGTAGCGGTCCATACCATCTTTGTATATCTTGGCACCTTGCTTGTTGTCATATTGATACTTAATGAACAATAGCTTCATTGTGGCTGAAGGGTCTGATGGTCCTGCTGCCATGTTTTCTCTTCTGTTTAGTTTTAAATGTCCCAAGTGTTCCGTGAAATACTGGTAAGATCTCTCTGAAGAAGTATCGGAGATACCTTCTTCAAGGATCGGCTCTAACGGTCGTACTACAGCTTGGTTTACACTCTCCTCCGTTGATAAAACACTTGCTTGATCCGCTAAATTTCGATGTTGGATGTTGATTTGTTTTCCCGATCTCAAAAACATGAAGAAAGTCGGATTTACTGACTGAATCCAAACCTCTTACTTGGAGATGGAGTGATCTTCCAACTCCCGCGACTGCATGGATTGTTACTTGATCGGTCTCTGCAAATGAATACACTTGATGGCTATGAGATCACTGTATCATTCCAACTGTTAACAGATTCAACACTTTCACAATGACTTCAACACAATTTTGCTTGCAGATTGTTGGCAGTAGGTCCAATTTGGGTTTTGACAACTCCTGATATGTTAAATAGTCTAGGTCTATGAACATGTAAAAAATGAGTCAAATCTGGCATAGAGGTACACCGATCGCGATCGTTGTTCTGAGCCCAAATTAGATGAAACTTCACCAGCTTGTTCACTACTCTATTTTAAGGCTACCTCTCTGATACTTTTGTATTCATACTCTAAAAAGTCAATCTTTTACCAATTCTTGGTTGAAAGTGTCTGTTTTCCAGAATCTGTCAGTTTGATATGATTTTGGTGCTTGATTTGGGATTTGGAAGCTGTCTGGGGTTGTCCTGTGTACATGCTATCCCTCTGTATGGTTTCTTCCCAGTTTTGATGTGTTTTGGTCTACTGAAAGTCAATTTCTATGCCAGTTTAGCAGTTTTTGACTTGGATTTGTATTCAGATGGTTTGACAAGTATTTTGAGGTTTCTGGCTCTAGGTCCTTTAGACTTTTATATTTGTATACACATGAGGATCCCATACATGAAATCTGGTCAAAATCTGGGACTTAGGTACACCGATCACGATCGTAGTTCTGAGCCCAAATTAGACCAAATTTGGCATGCCTGTAGACACTGATGTTTTAGAGCTATCCCCCAAGTCTTTTTGCATTTGGATCATCAAAAGCCAAGATTTTGCACTTTTTGGGTCTGTCAGGATAGTTTTACCCAAGTGGCCTGATTTCCTTGATTTTTAGTGTTTTTGGGTGTTGTTGCTTTAGACAAACTTGTTTAGAATCTTATCAGGAAAGCACACAACAAATCTGGTCAAAATCTGGCACATAGGTACACCGATCGCGATCGTAGTACTTGGGCCAAATCTGATGAAATTTGGTCTGCTCCCTCTGACAAGTATTTCCCAGTGTTTGGTGCTACCACTTTGTGATTTGAATCAATTTCAGCTCTGTTTGGTCAAATTTTCAAAATTTCAGAGTCTTATGGCCTTTTAGCCAAAGTTATGGTTTTTTGGTTTCTCAACTCTAACTTTTGTCCCAAATCTGATTGGAATGTGATTTGCTTATCCTACTCCTAAGCACAAAAATGAAAGAACATAAGTAAATGAATCAAACAAAACAAACATGACGCATTTTGGGTGTGATTTCAGTACTCAATCGAGTTAGAAAAGTTGAAGAGCAAAAATGCTTTGAACACTCTCACTCACAGCTCCCTAAATCCCTTAAGAGAGGATCTAGTCGGTCCACTGACTCTAGACTCCACTAAGCTCTAATCTCCTGTCTAGCAGCCTAACTGAGGTGTAAAATGGATTTGTGGATTGATTAGCTTTTTAAAGAATCTAACTGCGCACTTGGTCACTCATCACCTAAGGTGCATTCCTCGGTAGCGGTGCTAATGTTTGCGGGTCGCCACGACGGACGTCCATAACATAGCTCTGAAGCATCAACATATTTATCAATACAAGGGAAGCGAATAGGATGAGGCATGGAAACTCACTAGGGTGTCAATCCTAATGAAGTGAACTCGATGATATGCATCTACTAACTCTACAAGCAAATCAAATGCACTATCGCCAAGTAATCTGACTATGTCCTTCTACACAGCTCTACAGTCTTCATGCCCGTTTACCATGCAAATCTATTCGAAATCGCACGAAACTTGAAGGGAATCTACGGGGGACTATCAAGATCATATCCTATCACTATCACAACATTGTGGAGAGGTACAAATATCACGATCGTTTGTCCCAAAGTCAGCAAAAACAACAAACAGGTGATCCTAATGGGTCATTTTAGGGTCCCTAAAGCCTCTCCTAGGGTCAAAACAACATAAAATACGCATATAGACACTCAAAACAGTGATTTAAGGTCTCAAACCCGTAGTTAAAAACCTACACCGAATCTTGAATGATTACACTTGAATGGAAGAGCAAAGTAAGAGGAAACAATGCAATAAACGAATCTGAATTCGGATCACTGTAGCCACAATAGCGAAGATTATAAGTTGGAGCAAGAAGGAGCTCTCAAACGTACGCTGTCTTCTTAGTTTCTCATAAAAAAGATGATGTTCAAACTTACAAAAAATGACCTTTATAGTTTAGGTCTTTACAAATGGCTTGTCCGGCCAAAAGCTCCTAAACTTCTAACTGACTCTCTAATATACAAATGCTCCCAGAAGAATAATCATAAATCCTTTGACAAGTTCTTGGCTTAGAGATGCTCTCTTACAAAAAAGTTTTACAAAGGTTTCCATAAAAATATGACCCTTCTCTGGAAACGACCGCTTGTCACTTCGTCCACCAAACATGCATCGATTTACACTATCATAAGTACCAGTGTGGTTTTTCTATAATATTGAGGAGTTGATAGCGTGTAAAACTTCTCGAGGAAGCTATCCGCTGGCCGACGACATGAGGTAAGCAAGTGAATCTAGTGGCGTTAGGAGGTCGAATGGGGTCAATACTTGCACGTGGATAAGTACTGACACAATGTGGGTGTTTTCTTGTGATAATTACTGAGAGAAGACAAAAAAAAATGTAGAGAGAAGAGGAGGAACAACCGCAACTGAGTTTTTTGCTATTTTTGGAGCCTGTTTTGGCCCTAAATTGCTCATCCGAGGTCGGATTTGAGCACTTTGACATTGTAGACTCGGGTTTTGGGCCATTTTAGATGCGATGGCGCTGTCCATTTTGCCAAATTCCTCACTTTTTTTCTTCTGTTTTGGCTGTGTATGTTTCTCCTATGAGCAAAGCTTTTGCTTCAATTTGTGATTGTATCAGGCATATTTTACCCATATTGTGTGATCTATTTGCCCCATTGGTGTTGGCCCAAGCTCAATTGTATCTAAACATAAAAAATTCTCCTCTTTTGAGCTGAGTTTTTTGGGTGTGTGTGTGTGTGTCTCTCTGTGTGGAGTGGGTAAATGGGTAATCTCTCCTCTCACTCTATCGGTGTGTTCCTTGTCTCGGCCAGGTGGGTTGTGTAAGCCGAGTGGTGCCCCATAGTGTGTGTGTATCATCCAAGAGTGTGTGTCAGGTCATTATAGAGGCGTTGTATGTGTTTCCATCCCGCTCACATTCTTTTGGTGCCCCCACGGAGGATCTTCTTCGAAAACCTTCTGCTTCGAGCTTCAAGCTTTGAGATTCGAGATCACAGGTTACAGGTTACAGGTGATAGGGACAGGTACAGGTACACGTGATTCACATAGGTACAGGTAGCTGGAGTAGAGTGATACAATGACAGTGGAAGTCACTTCCAGTTGCCGTGGGTATGCATCATTTGGCGCTTGTTTGAGCGCATTGTGTTAGGTTTGAATGGCAATAAGCTCAAGGTGGCTTGAAGCTTGGAAATACCATGGCTATACACAGTAGAGAGAGAGAGAGAGAGAGAGAGAGAGAGAGAAAGGAGAGAGACTCACACTCAATAGACCATATTGTACATACATTATATTTTACAGCATATATTATTATATGGTTCATAAACAAAAAGAAAGTGTTTATATACAAAAGGTCTCACAGCCATTATCCAGCAGCTCATATCTCCAGGTGCCTTTTCAAAAGGCTACACACATATATGTAATATGTGTCACATCAGAAATTAAACTAGGTGTCGAAGGAGTTCCCATGCCCACCTTTCAACCCTCCCCTTGGGCATGTAATACATACTGAAGACCCAATTATCCACACAGGATGACACTATCCACACAAGATGACAAGATCTATCCACACAGGATGAAAAATACCTCCCCTTGAACTAGAGAGAGTAGAAACGGATCTTCAAAGTACATTTATAACGAAAGAAATTTCCCCTTCATCTTCAGTTTCTTCTTCTTGGACTATATGTGATGCTCCTCTCACTGGCTTCTTGCCTTTGTTGTTACTGTTGCCGCTATTATCTTGAACTTTTGAATAGCACCTAGAAGTAGGGTGCCCCTTCTTTCCACAAGTGCTACAAAATTTATTGATATAGCAATCTTTAGCTATATGACCCATTTTACCACAGTCATAGGATTTTCGGACGTTGGAAGATGATATGAAATCTATGGATGATTCACCTTCTCTTGATATAAAAGCCCCATTTGTCGGTGTAGGTGGATTTTTTTGCTTCCTTTCTTCTGCCTGAAGTGAGCTTACCAAGTGCTAGAGTTGGCTCCTTTTCTTCAAGAATTGTGACTATATGATCATAGTTGGAAGGAAGTGCACTAAGAAGGACTGCAACTTTGTCATCTTCTTCTACTTCGCATTGAATGTAGGTCAATTGTGTAATCATGATTTTAAGCCTATTGACCAAACTAGCTACGTCTTCCCCCTCGAGCATAGTGAGTTTGTAAAGTTGCATTTTCAAGCTAACTTTACTTCGTTTTGCTTTAGCTCCAAAATTCTCCTCTAGAAATTTCCAGGCCTCGTATGCATGTGTGCACTCATCTATAAAATGTACATAATTATCATGGAGTGCAGTAATTATTATGCCAAGTGCTTGTTCATCCTTTTCTTGATTGAGTGTGGTAGAAGCTCTGGTTTCTGTGCCTTCATGATCACTGAGAGATGTTTTTACTACGGCCCATAATGTTTTGTTCATTAAGTATCCCCTTAGTTTAGTCTACCAAGTATGAAAAACCTCCCCATTAAATTTTATGATTCCTTTCTCTTCCATGATGCAAGTGCTCGTGGCAAAATGCATGGGACTTGGTCTTACCGATAGAGAGACACTCTCTATGGCAGTGTCTTGTCCATTTTCACAAAAATAGTGCGGGTGCAAGCTTAGTAAATTCAATTGTGAAGTCACTCTTCATGAATGAGAATCATGAAGCACCTCTTCACACGAAAGCAATGCCGCTTAACATTTGTCTTAGCTTCGAGAGAGCACCTATCTCGAGAGAAGCCTCTATGGAGGAAAAAAAAAACCTTTTTCTCTTTGGTTCTTGGCTTCAGTGAGGATGGGGAAGTACTCCTAAATAGAGGTTGCTTGAGAGACTTCGACAAGTGGCCACCTCTCGGGAGAATCCCTTGAAGTAGTGCTTGAAGAAAACCTTCTAAGCGTGTGATAAGGCGCCCTTCCTTGGAAACTTATAGAAACACCTTTGTGCTTTGTTGGGGGAAGTGCCGATGCCCTAGTGTAGAAGTGCAGTGGGAACAAGGTTTTATTTTAACACATAATATTGAAGGTTACAAAGTAAACCAAAAAGAAAATAAAGCCTGCAAATTTTTTCTGTCGATTATCGAAGGTGAGCAGAAGCCGTCCGAATGCTGTGCTCTGAAGCTTCATTGGTTTGCATGACCTGAAGGTGCAGATAGGGTCGCTTGGCCCACGTGGTAGCGTCCATAAAGCCCCATTGGAAGTTCAGTTAGCAGAGATGACGAATGCCAATTGCGCCAAGCAACTAAATCAATAGCAATGTCGCATTGTATTGCATCTTGCCGTGGTGGTGTGGCTGCCCGCAATCACCCACAGAGAGAGCGCGAGTTTTGAGGATTATGTTGAACTTGTGTACGGACAAGCTATGTGTGTTGAGATCAACAATTGTCAATTATGTCGATTCTCTCTGCTTGAACGCCACCCGGCTATGCTCGGAAGCTCCAAGCTCACTTGAGTTTGTTGAATTTGCTCCAAGCTCAGTTGCTTGAATTCGCTCTTGCACAGTTGGCTCCGATTCGCTTGCTTGTACTGCCCAAATTTGCCTCTATTGCACTTGACTACTTGGAGCTCTCAAGCTTCCATATCTCGTTTGAGAGGGTTGCATAGATGATGAGGGAAGCGGGGATCAGATCAAGCTCTGATACCAGTTGTTAGGTTTGAATGGAAATAATCTCAAGGTGGCTTGAAGCTTGGAAATACCATGGCTATACACAAGAGACACACACACAGAGAGAGAGAGAGAGAGAGAGAGAGAGAGAGAGAGAGAGAGAGAGAGAGAGAGAGAGAGAGAGAGAGAGACTCACACTCAATAGACTATATTGTACATACAATATATTTTACAACATATATTATTATATGGTTCATATACAAAAAGGAAGTGGTTATATACAAAAGGTCTCACAACCAGTATCCAGCTGCTCATATCTCCAGGTGCCTTTTCAAAAGGCTACACACATATATGTAATATGTGTCACATCAAAAATTAAACTAGGTGTCGAAGGAGTTCCCATGCCCACCTTTCACATTACCTACTGGTATTGTACGTTACTTGTGGATACTGCCATTGTACGCCTTTGTGGAGCCATATTTGGCTTTATTTGACAGTCCCAGCAATTTCTGAGACTTGGTCTGGAAGATAGTCATTTCTGAGACTTGACTATACGAGATTTTCATAAGCCTTCATGAGAGGGTTGATAGCGTGAGGTTTTATTGAGCTGGGAGATTCTCAAATATAAGACCCTTTCGGTGATACAGGTGGCTAGAGCACCCTTTTCATAACCTCGCCATAGGCTATATACTAGTGATTCCTATTTGATGCTTGGGTTCTATTGTTGGCAGTTTATGCATATAGTCTATATTTTGGGTTCTCACTGCTCTACTTGTGGGGAAACTCTGTCAAAATTTTTCCAAGTTATGATGGCTGGTTTTTTGGTCTTTTAAGACATTTATGTTGTTATGCCGCTGAAATTATGGCAAAATCACGGGATAAGTCAGGTGTGCCTTCTTGGGAGCTTCATGGTCGGCTTTAATGGATGATCAAAATGGCCCTCAATTCACTCCTTTTCATTTAACACAAAGAATCCAAATAAATGTTCATGTGTTCAGGAAGATTTTTTTATAGCAGCGCATAGTCTTTATGTTCGGACCAAGAAGATTAAGAGAGATACTGGAATG
Organism: Adiantum capillus-veneris; assembly: GCF_014529385.1. Lineage (NCBI taxonomy): Eukaryota > Viridiplantae > Streptophyta > Polypodiopsida > Polypodiales > Pteridaceae > Adiantum > Adiantum capillus-veneris. Next base: position 52,601,831 of record NC_140940.1, on the reverse strand, counting down.
CCCTTTGCCTATTGTAGTTCCAATGATTAACTATGAAAACTCATTTGATGTGCATGTGTTTGTCCTTATCTAAACTTGAGCTCCATTGAAATTTCTGGGGATTGAGTCAGTCAAAAGTTTCGGATTCTTGCCATGTATTCAAAGGGGTTCTCAAAGCATTGTAACTTGGGTAGCCATGGCTTTATCTTATCCGGAGTTTCATGGAAGAAGTGATGAAGATGTAGAAGACTTTTTGGAAAAGATGGAGGTTGCTTGTATTAGCAACCAGATTCATGACCCGGCGTAGATGTTACGTCTTCTCCAAATTTGTTTGAAGAGTGATGCACGAGTTTGGTCCAAAGCATTGGAAGAGGAGTTGTGTTGGCTGATCCACCTGTAAGATTGAGTTGGCACAATCTAAGGCATGGATTGGAAGTGGAGTTTGTGAAGACGTAAGATCCTAACAAATTGTGGCAAGAAGTACAAGGTTTGGTGCAAAAGGAAGGTGAGCCAGTAGATGCATACATACGTAAGTTTTCATTGGCATGGGAGCAGATGTGCAAGGCCTTAGCACCACAGGTACCCCCACCTGATATGATGAAGAAGGACAGGTTCTTGGCTGGTCTTTGGGAGAATATACATTAGAGAGTGGAGCTAAATAATCCTAGGACATATGAAGATGCACTAGAGGTAGCAAGGAACAAAGAGTGGAAGCTGAGGAAAATGAGCCAGTTAGGGGTGGAGTCTTTGCTCATCATGAGGTCTGAATTTCAGCCTATGGACTCTTTACAAGGTCACATGCCATGGGTTTATCATGAACTAGTGGTAGGGGTCACTACAGTAGTGCAAGATGATGGGCTAAAGCAAGACATGAGGCAAGTGGTAGATTTAATGAAGAATCTCAGCCTAAACATGCTTGGTCAAGTGGGAAATAATCGAGGTCGAGGGAGGTTTGTAAATCATCCAGGAGGTGAAGAAATTCCCAGGAATAGTGTTGGACAAAGCAATGGTAGGTTTTGGAGGCAAACGCCCACGTGTTATAATTGCGGAGAGTTGGGTCACATCAGCCCGCAATGTGATAAGCCACCAAGGATGGGGGGAGACATGTATCCATTGCCAAGACGGGTGTTAACTAGGTCAAATAATTATGGCATCGAAATTAAGGGAGATGAAGGAAACAATGGATTAACCTAGGAGGAAAAGGGAAAGACAAAAGTGATTGTTTGCGGGTCGCCGCGACGGACGTCCATAGCATAGCTCTCAAGCATCAACATATTTATCAATACAGGGGAAGCGACTCGGATAAGGCATGGAAACTCACTAGGGTGTCAATCCTAATGAAGTGAACTCGAAAATGCAACTACTAACTCTACAAGTAAATCAAACGCATTACCGCCAAGCAATCTGCCCATGTCCTTCTACACCGTTCTTCAGCCTTCACGCCCGTTTACCATGCAAATCATATCGAAATCGCACGTAACTTGAAGGGAAGCTACAGAGGATTATCAGGAACATATCCTATCACTATCACAGCATTCTAGAGAGGTACAACGATTGCGATCGTTCGTCCCAAAGTCAGCAAAAACAGCAAACAGGTGATCCTAATTGGTCGTTTTAGGGTCCCTAAAGCCCCTCTTAGGGTCAAAACAACATAAAACACGCATATAGACACTCAAAACAACAATTTAAGGCCTTAAACTCGTAGTTGAAAACCTATACCGAATCTTGAATGATTACACTTGAATGAAAGAGCAAGATGCGAGGAACACAATGCAATAATCAAATCCGAATTTGGATTACCGTAGCCGCAATGGCGAAGATTACAAGTTTGAACAAGAAGGAGCTCTCAAACGTACGTTGTCTTCTCAGTTCTCCTTGCAAAAGATTCCCTTCAAACTTACAAAAAATGACCTTTATAGATTAGGTCTTTACAAAATGGCTTGTCCGGCCATAAGCTCCCAAACTTCTAATTGGCTCTCTAATATACAATTTCTCCCATAAGAATAATCATACATCCTTTGACAAATTCCCATCTTAGAGATGCTTCTTTACAAAAGAATTTTACAATGGTTTCTCAGAAAAATATGATCCTTCTGGAAACGGCCGCTTGTTGCTTCGTCCGCCAAACACTCCCCCCTTCCTTATCCTTGCACGCCCTAGTGCATGTTCAGTGCTTTGGCCGTTGATGTGGCTCTAATGAAGCAAGTGTCTCTGAAAAACTTCTTGTTCGCAGGACGGCTTCTAGGGCTTCTTGATGCTGTCTGAATGGATTTTCATATAAGGTGTGTTGGTATGCTACGGACCTTGCCTTGAGGTCCTTCGCCATAGGATGGAAAATCCTTGAATCCATTTCGAAGAATCCTGTGATGAAGGCCTCTTCAAATGTCTGCAAGTAGTGTGATGGTAGGTACATTAGCCTGGAGTACATGGCCATCAAGATGTGTCTTGGCGGTGAATCCTGTAGATTCCAGCAGATGCCTCTATGTCCTTCCAAGAATAGATTCCACGGATGATCGTCGCCTTCACTATCTTTAAACACCAGGATGCAGGTGACGATCATCCGGGATATCTTTACTAACATTTGGCACGCCAAATCGGGGACATCCCACAGCAATGTGACTGTTGAATTCAGTGTGCTGACCATGTAGGCCACCGTAGGGGGTTGCTGCGCTGTCAAAACCGGGTAATTTAGCTTGTGCGGCCTTGACCCCTTCCATGTGGCGAAGTCTTTCCAAGTGCGTCTTCAAGGGACTGGGAAGAATGTAGGATCTATTTGTATATGTTGAGGAGCATTGTGATAATTTGTTAGATCCTGTGGCCTTTTGTCCAACCACTTCTGTCTCCCCTTGGGGTGGTCATCGACAAGCATCTGAGCTTCTTCCGCTGTTAGTGCAATGCCTTCGTAACCCCCATCTTTGTTTCGTGGCAAGGCTGGCCGCATCTTTTCTTTCCACAAAATTGCTTCATGGCATAGGAGAGGAAACGGGAGGTACTCATGGCCAAATCCTTCCACCTGCTCTTCTAGTTGTAAGTATGCCAGGGCTGCTGACTCCAGTATCTTCTTTTCATAGAGCATGTACTCCTTTGTTGGCCCCTCTGGCATGTCCTGATCGGGACCTTCAAATTCCTGCTCCTGTTGCCCTTGGTGTGATGTTCCAGGAAAATCTGGTGCTTGTTGTCCGGGCAGCAATTGTGGTTGAGTCTGGGCTTTGTCTGCTTTGATTTACTATTGAAAAAGTAGATCTTCTTTTTCCTTTAGCAGCGTGTCACCGATCTGCTTCTGAATCTGTAGTTCAGTGCTTGCTTGAGCTAGTTGCTGCTCAATTTCTTTTAACTTTAGCTCATTTGCCGCCGTCTGGGCCACCATTCCTGATATGAGCAGCTATCTTTGAAGCTTTTTCTGCTCTAGCTCTGCTTTTAGTGCTGCTATAGTGTTCACTACTGTGGCATCGTCAGATGTGGAGACCAATGCCCCAGCAGGTTCTTGATTCGCCATCAAAGTTGTCAAAGTGCCTTTGACAGTATTGTATGAACTACTAAGCCTCTGAAATCTTGCGCTCTTGTAGGCCAGTTGCTTTGTTGCTCTCTGTATTCTTGTCGTCACTTCTTGGCATTCCTTTTCTTTGGCTGTCAAAGTGTCAGAGTGCCTTTGACAGTATTGTATGAACTACTAAGCCTCTGAAATCTTGCGCTCTCGTAGGCCAGTTGATTTGTTGCTCTCTGTACTCTTGTCGTCACTTCTTGGCATTCCTTTTCTTTGGCTGTCAAAGTGTCAGAGTGCCTTTGACAGTATTGTATGAACTACTAAGCCTCTGAAATCTTGCGCTCTCGTAGGCCAGTTGCTTTGTTGCTCTCTGTACTCTTGTCGTCACTTCTTGGCATTCCTTTTCTTTGGCTGTCAAGTCTGTCCTGACGTCCACCAAGTCTTTGATGAGAGACTGAGCCTGTTGTCGCTCAAGGTCTCTCTCCTCCGTTATGTGCTCCAGTTGCGCCCTTAGGCTTTCTAAATCCTCTTGCCCAGATGTTTGCTTTTGTTGGGCCTCTTGTACCTGCCTTTCCTTTTCACTTAGCACCACGTGCTGACACTTGAATTGTCGTTCCAATTCTCTTAAAGAGTTTTTTTATAATCAAAACCAGCCACTTCCTGGCAAGCTTCGTGGTATCCGAATGCTTCTGTAGGAGGTATAAACTCCTTTTGTGAGGTTGAAGGGGGAGAAGTTGGCTGTTTTTTGTTTGATGGAGAAGGGGGAGGAGGAGGAGATTTTGGCGAAGGAGGAGGTGATTTTGGCGAAGGAGGAGGTGATTTGGGCGAGGGAGGAGGTGGGCTTAATTCTTCTTGTACGTGCCTCTTTTTTGAAGTCTCTTCCCTTGTGAAGCAGATGCTTCCACTTTTCTTTTCTTTAGAATCCTGATGATTCTTTGGCGAGTGAGATCCGCCGCCCTTCGCGCTTCCAAATTCCTTTGTCTTTGGATCTTCGTTAGATGCTCTGCCTGGTTTGTTTCATGAGCCGCGTCTTTCTCCTTCGTTCCTTCAGTGGACTGCGAAGAGATGTCCACTTCCACAGCCTTTTGCTCTGCTTCTAAACTTTGCTTCTCCGCGCGTATGCGAGTTGCATTATCTATTCTTTCTTGCCTCTCCCTTTTGAATCTTCTTTTTTGTGCCTGTTGTGTTGCAGCCGCTCTAGCCTGTCTATCAGCCCTTAACTTGGTTCTTCTTTCCTCGACTCTTTTTTGAGCTTCTGCATATGATTTTTGCATGTTCGACTGCGGTACTGCACTTCTCTCCCCTCTTTTTCTCTCTAGCGGCTTTGTGGAGTCTTCCTCCTCGCTTTCCTCAAACTCTGATGGCCCTTTGTCTTTAGACTCTTAAAATTTTCCTTCATCATCTGTCTCCATTTTTTCTTCATCACTCAAGCTTTTGTTGGTGGCCTTTTCTGAGCGCGATGATGTCGCGCCGAGGGTCGTCCTTACGGAATGAGCAACCAGCTTTGCTTCCTAGATCAGTGCTGTTTGAGAACTAGCAGCTGGCAAATCTTCAATCATTCCCAAATCCTGGTATGCTATTTTGGTTAGCATCGGCCCTGCATTCATGTAGCTTTTGTTTTTTGCCGAGCTTTTCAAATTTGCTTCAATCAGGTTCTCCAGAATGTAAGAACCATAGTCACAACGAATGGTTCTATTTTCAGCCGTCACTAGAGCCATGACTACGGCAATGTGCAGGATTGGCTCGGTGTAGCGGCGAGGCTTTTGTACTCCGAAATGCTGGGAGATCAATCGCATCGGCAATTCCAGTTCTCCGTATATCATGTCACTGTATTTGTATTTGTTTTGCTTTGACGAATGCCTTCTCATTGTCCAGTGACTTTGTCTTTGCCAGCAAATCGTGTTGCCCTGGGAGGAAATGTAAAGCTTCATTGATGATTTCCTTCGTGATCTTTACTTTCACCTTTGATCCATCCTTGTTCGTGAGCATTGCCTGCCCATCATATTGTATCGAGCTCATGAGCTCGTGGGCACTCATAAAATCTGTTCCCCATGGCTGTAATCTGAAAAATTGCTCCAAGTGTACTGCTCGCACTGCCTCTATCACCTCCGGTCTTCGGTGGAGGTTCCATATCTCTCGTGGCATGATAGTTGTCTTTACCAAGTCACCATCAACATCCTTAAACTTTGAGATGAATATGTCGGCAGGGATTTGAGCAAGTATTTCATTCGAGATGTGAGCCTTTTCATTTGTAGCGAGCTCCTCCACTTCATATGGTGCTGCTGTCCACTACCTTTCTTTCTTTTGGTGAGGCATTCTTTATCAAGAGAATCACAAGCTGTCAGGATTTTGCCTTCGCAACAATCGCATTTAGACTTTTAGTAAAAAAAAGTTCAAAAGTTAAAACTGATCATAACTTGAACAAATTTCATCCATTCTTGTCCATATTTCACCAGTGGGACTAGGAAGACTAGAGCTATGACTGATTAAAATCTGAGCCAATTCTAGAGTTGAGGTACACCGATCGCGATCGTAGTACAGAGGCCAAAATTAGATTTGATCACATGAGTGGGTTGCTGATAGTTGGAGGGTCATTTTGGTCCACTCTATGTGTCATTTGAACCACTTTTGAGTTTACAGGTCCCATTTCTGGGTTACAAGGGAGTTTTGGACTAGACTCTGACTTTTCATGAGTTTTTGATGTCCAAATGGCTTGAAACTTGGTTGGTGACTTGAGCAAGATGTATGCAAGGGATATGATAGGTTTTTGTCAAAATTTGAAGCTGAGGTACACCGATCGCGATCGATGTTCTGGGCCTTTTTTAGGTGAAAACTAGATGGTCATGAACCCCTATGCCTGCCTAGCCCACTGATGATTTATTTCCAAGTTTGTACTTAAAATGAACAAATTAGAGCAATTCTTCATTGTTTGACCATATTTTACTAAGTCTAACCATATTGGGTTTTCCTGATGAACTTTGGTTGGATCCTGGAGTTAGTTGAAGTTAAGTTTTAGAGCTCCCACTACTTCGATGAGGTTCTGCTACCATCATCGTACTCCATTGTCTGATTTTGACCTTATCAGGCACTTTATACCCTGTCTTAGGAGGTTTTTCAGATTTGTGCATTTTTCAGGCATTTCTTGGATATCCATGTGATGCTTGAACATCCTTACGTGACCTTTTGGTTTTTGGCATTGGCTCGGCTCCAATTCCATCTTGGTGTGATCATTCGAGACTGAAATGACTATATCTGTACTTGTAGGAGATACTGAGATCCATTCGAGGTTTTCTACAACTGTTCTGACCCTTAGTCGGACGAGTGTACCTTTCAGACCCTCCATCATTATTTTCAACCGGATTTTGGTAGTTGTAGGTCAAATTTTCCCTTTTCTGTTGTGTTTGGCAAATTAGGCTCATTCCATGAGCAAAATTTGTGCATTTTCCTTGAAAATTCAAGAGTGCGTACTTTTAATTGAGTTCCAAGCCTGGGCCAAATCAAAAATTGCAAAACCTGCATCTGGGGGCACCGATCACGATCGTACCATGGAGGCCAAAATTGATTTTGATACCAGCAGATTGTAGGCGAGGCTGAGGGGAGGTGTTTTGCATGTTCTGTCCCAGTTTTTTCAGTGAGGTACACCGATTGTGATTGGTGTACCACCACCAATTTGTGATTTGACCATATGGCTTTGTTCCTGACCTTGTAGGGAGCACATTGATGTCTTATGTGCCTGAAAAAAGTTTTGCTTGGATGCCTCTAAGGGCCCTTGACCTCGTTGAGATCCCTTCCCCCGTTTGTGCAAAGATTCGCGCTTGCATGCGTAACAGACTTGATCTTTACTTGATAAGAAACATACCTGTGAAATCTGGTGTGAAATGCTCGCTCCGACTGTCCGTACGGGGTAGAACCGTGGCAGCTTGCTCTAGGTCAAAAACTCTCTCCTTCTCTCTCAAAAGGTGAAAATGAACAATGAGCTAGAGTTTGGCCTACCTGGCCTATATATTCCCGAGATTTTCGTGACACAGGGCTGATTTTCCTCACCTTTGATCCCGATTTAATCTGCATACCATCTGTGGGTCGAACCGCTTGTCGTTCCGGCGTCGTATGACCATTTGATGTGATTTTGGCGAAATGTAATCATGATTATCAAGGTTGAAATTCGATCATCTCTAGATTAGCTTCATATCTTCCATGCTTGATAACCTTATCTTGATGCTTCGGTGTTTACTCCCCCCTTACTTGTCCGAGTTGTCCTGGACGAAGGTTGGGTGCATGTGCATGGGTTTTGGAATCTGTGTCTATGCATGGCCGTGTAATGTGGCCCTATTCTGATGTTTGAGACAATGTGTTGGGTAACAATGTGATGTGAAAGATGCGGGAACTGAATGTAGTTTTCAGTGGCTTTTGATGGTGGTGAGGGTAGCTGTTTATGGAACAGAAGAGCTTGCAGTAGAATTGCTCTTTCCTTGATTGTGGGTATTGTGATGGTAATTAATTTTGGAACCCATCTGTATGCGGTTTGTTGCATCTTTACAAATTCTGCTTTAGTTTTCACAGATTTCCAGTGCCATTTTGGAGGTTCATGCTTCTTGTGTTGAGTTTTGGGTTTGCTTTCAAGCTCTGTCGCCGAATCTGTAGTTTTCTCCAGTTTTGGTTGCGATTTCCACTTTGGAGTAGCTTCTGAAGGGCTTTGAGATGATGTTGCTGCCGTCTGAAGTTTGTCCTTAGGTAGCCATATCTTTCTCGGTTTGTTGGTCAGCAAACTTTTCTTTATCCATACTTTTTGAATAACCTTTGGTGGTGTATTTGGCTGATTAGCCGGTTGCTTTTTGTCGATGGGGATGCTCGGCCACGAGTGATCTGTTTTGGAGAATGGAGTCATGTACACGTTAGAGTCGTGTGTGTACCTTAACGCATGTTCTGGCCATTCAGTGACTGCATTGTACGTTCTCATCCATGGAACTCCCAAGCATATTGATTCTCTGATTTCTTCGTCTTTCATTATGAAAAATTGATGAGGACAACTATTTCCATCAAGATTGATTGGTAAGTTTACTATCCCCAATGTTGGCATTGTTGCACCGTTTGCTGCTTGTAGATCACGTGTGGATTGCACGAGGGGTTCATTTGTAAGCATCCTGTAAGTGGAGAAGTTGACCGCATTGACTCTTGCTCCTGTGTCAATCAATGCTCGTTGATATCTACCATGCGGGAGTCTGACATTGATGCGAACATCGATTCCTATTTCCCATTGCTCATCAGTTTGAATTATAGACAAGGGAATTTGAACCGAATCTGCTACTTGAGGAAGTTTTTGTTGTTGTAAGGTTTGTTTTCTCTTTAAAATCTTGACTTTGGCCTCCTCCTGCGCTTGAGCTTTTGTTTCCTTTGCTTTGTTTTTGCGCTCCTTCGCTTCGTGTATTTTGGCAAGCATCTCTGTGGTGAGTGGTATGTTGTATTTCTTTAGTCTGCAACCACTAATCCACTTAGGCATTTCCTCTCCCTCTAATGTCGCAAGTTTAATGGCATGGCTAGATGATATGTCATGAATGACATAGGGTCTATTTCCTCGCTTTTTGAGTTTTCGGGAATGTTGTTTCAGGGTATACATTAAGACGTAATCCCTAGTAGAAAATTCCTTGCTAATAACATGTTGATCAAAGAATGATTTCATGTTTCGTTTTTGTGCGTAGATTGATGCAACGGCTCTCAATCTAGTTTCATCCAGTTTTTCGAGGACATCCACCTGATTGGATAATTCATGGTCCGTCCATTCTAATTGTTTAGCGACTCGAAGCGTGGAAATAAGGAATTCAAGTGGTAAAATCGCTTGAATTCCATACTCTATATGCCCATAAAGCTGAATGCAGATTTTTATCCCAGTCAGCTCTCGGTTCGCTGACAATTTTGGTGAGAATTGTGACCAAAATTTTATTCGTACTTTTTGCTTGGCCGTTCGCTTGTGGGTGGGACACTCAAAACAGCGATTAAGGTCCTCAAACTTGTAGTTGAAAACCTACACCGAATCTTGAATGATTACTCTTGAATGAAAGAGCAAGATGAGAGGAACACGATGCAATAATCAAATCTGAATTTGGATTACCGTAGCCGCAATGGCGAAGATTACAAGTTTGAACAAGAAGGAGCTCTCAAACGTACACTGTTTCTCATTTCTCCTTGCAAAATATTCCCTTCAAACTTACAAAAAATGACCTTTATAGATTAGGTCTTTACAAAATAGCTTGTCCGGCCATAAGCTCCCAAACTTCTAACTGGCTCTCTAATATACAATTGCTCCCATAAGAATAATCATACATCCTTTGACAAATTCCTGGCTTAGAGATTCTTCTTTACAAAAGAATTTTACAATGGTTTCTCAAAAAAATATGATCCTTCTGGAAACGGCCGCTTGTTGCTTCGTCCGCCAAACAGTGATCATTGTAGTCACCTTGGAGAAGGCATCAAAGCTAGAGGATACATTAGTGATCCCTATTGGAAAGAGGATCACAGAGGACAAGGAATGACGAAGTGCCCCAGGTCCTAGTAAGAAGAAGGGAAAGAGCCATGAAGGGGAGGATGTCAAGGCCAAGAGGAAAAGGAGGGCTCGTCGCAAGTTTCATGTTTCAGATTTTCCACTAGAGAATGGGCAATTAAGCTATGAATTGAAGGAGGATCTGACAAGCAGGAAGGAAGATGCTACTTCTGGGCAGCTTATAGAGATGGTGCCTAAGCTAAAGCGACAGTGGAGGAGGATGGTTAACCCAATGGACAAGAGACAGAGAGAGGTTCAGTAAAATTGTTGGCAATGGACGAGCTACCAGACATTTGCCCAATAGTAGATGTGTGGCACAAAAGACAAAATCTAGGACAAGGTTATGTGGATGGTGGAGCCCAAATATGTGTTATAACACACTCATGCGTTGAGAAGATGGGTCTCACAGTGACTGGGGTGTCAGCCTTCCAGATCAGATTGGCAAACCATCAAAAAGTAAAATGTTTGGGTGTTGTAAAGAGCTTAGAAGTGGAGGCGTATGATGAAAAGTTGATGGTTGGTTTTCATGTGATGCCAGAGGGGTTGGGAGCATATCCTATTATCCTGCGCAGACCATGGTTACGTACAATGGGAGCTGTTCAAGATTGGAGACGGGGTACGATTAGCCTCTATGGAAAGACATGTGCCAAGAGCTATATAATATGGACACAAGCAAAATATTGGAGGAACTTTATGAAGATGAGGATGAATCTAGTTATGAAGACTATTCCACAGTGTCTGATGAGGACAGTGATAGTACTACCAACAGTGATGAGGATGTTGATGTTGCATTTCTTTTGATGGACAAAGGAACCCAGGAGTCTAGTTTAGTTGCATATGCAAATGAGGTTGAAGATGAAAGTGAAGGGCCTTATGAAGTGATTGAAGGGCTGATGCAAACCAAGGTTTAATTGTCAAAGAAGCAGGAATTGATGACACAAATGATCAGTGGAAATCTCTGAGCTATGGAGAAGGAGATATATTTGTACATGCTGGCTAGTTTTCTTGATTTTTTCATTACTTCATATGAAGAGATCAAAGGGTTCAAGGGCGAAGAGATGCATATAGAACTGAAGGAAGGTGCTAATCCAGTGTTGCAAAGGCTAAGAAGGATGGGTCAAGAGCAAATGGAAGCCTTGCGGGAACAGGTGGACAAGTTATTGAAGGCAAGGTTCATAGTCCCAGTGGAGACCACATAATGGGTGAGTCCAGTAGTAGTCAGTCCAAATAAGGATGGGAAGTGGAGGATTTGTGTAGATTTTAAACCCTTAAATGCAACCACTAAGAAGAACCCATATCCTCTTCCATTCATTGATCAGATCTTGGATTCAGTGGCAAGTTATGAGAGGTATAGTGTGTGTGATGGTTTTTCACGCTATTTTCAATTGAAGATTGCTCTTAAAGATCGAACAAAGACATCTTTCATTACGCCATGGGGCTGTTATTGCTACAAGGTATTGCCATTTGGGTTGACAAATGGACCATCCTTTTATAAAGAGAGAGCAAATTGGGTATTGGCACCATTCATTGGTAGTTGTGTTAAAGCTTTTATGGATGACTTCTGTGTCTACAGCAGTAGGACTGAACGCAGATGGTATTGTCTCGATATGATGAATCTGGAGGACAACTAAATCCCAAGAAATGTCATCTAGCACAACCAAGGGTGAAGTTATTGGGCCACACGGTGTCAGAAAATGGCATTGAGGCTGATCCAGACAAGGTTAATTCTATTATTCTTCTTCCATCACCTACGAGTACAAATCAATTGGCAACCTTTATACAGAAAGTGAAGTACATGGCGCGGTTTATTCCATTGTCTTCACAACTCCTTTATCCATTACAACAAGTGGCAAAGCATGATCCATTACAATGGGATGACAAGTGTGAAGAAGTGTTTCAAGAGGTGAAAGAGGTGCTGTCATCCATGCAGGCTCCTGATTGGGAGCAAGTGTTTTATGTATATCCATCAGTAGGGGATGATGCCATTGGAGCCATGCTATTGCAAAAGGGGAAGGGCAGCCATTATATGAGGCCAGTGTATTGTGCAAGCCGAGTGAAGTTGGTAGCAGAGAGAAAATTCTCAGAAGTAGAGCTAGTGATGGCCAGTGTAATATTTTCTTGTCGACGATGTCATCATTACTTGCTACCACGACCTTTTGTTTTCTTTACGAGTTATGTCTTTTTTCCAATGTTAATTAATGGCACTAACATGTCAAATGTGGTTAAGAAATGGGTAATTGAGTTGCAAGAGTTTGAGTTCTCTTTTTTAGTGGAAGACAGTACAAGGGCTACCCTAGCCGATTTGTTGACCTACAAGGAGAATCCCCTTCTTGTTAAGGAAGAGGTGGTGAGAAGGGTAGTCGTAAAAGTGCCACAGATCAGCAATGCACATGTGTTGTTCTTTGATGGATCATACAGAAAAGATCCATGATGCGGCTTCAGGGGGTAAAACACTCTACGATCCAGAGGGGGAGTTAGTTTGCAAAAGAGGGTTCAAGTTGGATGCGCATAGTAACAATGAGGTTGAATATGCTACGTTGGAAGCCGGATTACACATTTGTTTGAAGCATGGAATTAGAAGGTTGAGCATAAAAGGTGATGCCTTGTTAGTTGTGAAGCAAGTGCTGGGTGTGTGGAAGAGCAAAAACACCTCATTGAAGGAAATGTGTTTCAGAATTAAAGTCCTCTTAAAAAAGTTTGAAGCATGGAGCATTAGACACATTAAACGTGCTCTAAATGGAGAGGCACATGAAGCAGCTCAAAGTATGATTGGGAAGCTATTTGTGTTGAGGACCAATTTACCTCTTTATCATGGCCGGGAAAGTTTGGCTCAAGAAGAGGAGTTTTTGGTAACAACAGGAATCATATTGAAGGACATTCAGAAGTCTAAGAAGTATGGATTTGTGCGTAGAGCATCCAGGTACAAATTGATTGGTGATGTCTTGTACATGAAAGGGGTTGATCTCGTGTTGAGACGTGTACCTTGGTGTGCACGTATGTCGCACGTGTCAATGCAAGGAACTTGACGATACACTGTGTGCGAGCCACAAATGGATCCAAGCACACAACAATCCTAAACTAGTAAGCTCAAAGATGGCGTTGGTGTGTCACTCACCGCTCTACGCTTCTTGTCGTGGAGGATTCCTTGCCGCAAAGAAGAAGGAGACGCCACGCTCAACCGCTTTGCCGCCGCCATGCCATCGTCTCAATGCTCAACCGCACGCTCTCTCTCTCTCTCTCTCTCTCTCTCTCTCTCTCTCTCTCTCTCCCGCATACACACACACACACAAGGAGATGAAGAAGAAGAAGATGGAGATGGAGCAAGAGAACTCTTCTATTGCACAAATGAGAGAATGAGTGAATTTTAGGTTTAGTTGACTTTTATATGTGCTCGCCCCATTCACACTTGGGCACCCATGCTTAGCCAACTAATCCCTTGAATGTTCCAGTTAGAGTGCGCCTCTCATCAGCAATCACTCTTACCCTTTTCCTATTGGACCGACAAGCCCGTTACCTGACTCTAGCAAGTAAATAATACAACATCCGTTGTAGGTGATAGGGTGTTCGTGAGCCGTGAGGGTTAACATGCCCGCCTTCCTGATGTAGATTCCGTCCTCGGAAGCTATTGAGGTTCAACGCGTTCGTCGAGGTGGAAGAGCATTTGAGATGAATGTCCCTGCAAAATCAAACAACATTGGCATAGTAATTGCATTCTCATATACAATTAAAAAGCATAGCAATTTTAGGCAGACAAATTGATTGGTAACAGAATTTTAAACCATTTGTCAGCAATAAACATTAAATTTCAATATAATCAAATGCATAAACAGATTTAAAGGTAAAAATTAAACAAGTCTGGGATCGCTAATTTAACGGTCGAAAGGTAGTAGAGATCGACTATTAATACCATGGGTAAGCTTCTTAATTTTCTCTGGTCAATTAAGTTATTTAATCGTGAGAGCCAAGTATTTCATGTTCGAGGGCTGACTAGAGGCTATACCTAGAAGACCTTGTAGTTAAGCTACGATAAAAGGAATTTCTCATGAAATCATCGCCTGACTGATTACCTTTTCTTTGACCCCCCAAAGTCTTTTCACAGTGATTTAATTTTGATGTGTGTGCTTATTTTGTATGCCTTGGGTTTTTTGCTTTTCAAGGAAAAGCGCCCACACTGGGAACCTCTAGGGCTCTAGTACCATAGGCGATACATGTGAGTGAAGTACCAAATCAAGCTGAGATTTCTCTTCCAGCTTAAGATTTTACATTGTCGCAAGTCTTTGATTTTTTGTTTGTTCATTTTCAGCATTTTAATTTTGTAATTTTGGGGGGTCATATACATTGTTACCCTCCCCAGGCTCATCACACTAGTAAACTCCCTTTATAATACTTAAGCTAAAGGTCAATAGGGACTAAGCCCACTATAAAGCCCTAGTACATTTCACACAATGCTGCCTAAATCGGATTAAGAACCTAAGTAACCATTAATTATTATGAAAGCATCCCCCATGGTATTAAGAGAAGATCTTTAATGCCTAGCTTGGTCAAACTAGCTTAGTCGAACTGCTTGATTTTTAGCCTAGACAAGTGATTATGATAAAAAATTACCTTGAATTAATGTTTGATACTCTGCAAATGCATTGAATATTAATCACAATCAAAGCAGACAACATGGATGCAAAAACGATAAGGGGCAATGCTAATGGAGGTGGAGGCTCAGGAAGGGGGGAGTCCCAGTCATGCACCATTTTTGCTTCCCTCATAAAAGGACGTCCTAAGATCATCTCCGATACCATAGTGTGTTTGGAGAAATCCATAACAATGAAGGTAATCCTTATTTTATGTCCAAAGACCTTGATCTTGAGATCTTCTAGCATCCCAATAGGTTTAACAATAGACCCATTGGCCATCTTCACTACTATGGTTGTGGTCGTAAGGTGAGGTCTTCCCATAGTTTCCCAGCATTTTTTAGTCACAATGCTAACCCCAGCACCACCATCAAGGATTCACTTCACAGTTAATCCCTTAGTAGTGATTGGTATGGTATGGTCGCATTGGATTTATCACCCTCAAAGTATTGTCCCAACTTGTTAACAGGTATTTCTATAACAAGGTTCTCATCTAGGTTGGGTTGAGGATCTAAGTGTTCCTCCTCTGTTGGCATCTCCCCAGCTCCATCCATGTGTGAAAATTGTGGTAGCCCAAACTTTAGTTCTACATTGAGGAAGTCTCAAAGAGCTAAGACTAGCTCAGGGTCTTTATATAGTTTGGACATGATGGTGGTTCTCACTTTTGAAGACATGAAATCCATCAATTTGGCAATGTTTAACGACACCTTTTGGCCTTGAGTCCCTTGACGTGGGGAAGATGGGATCTCCATTTCTTCGATAGGATCAAGTAGTCCCTCTATAAACATTCTTTCCATCAAGAAGTGAGTATGCCCACTTTGACTTTAAGTCACTTTCTTCTTGGATGACACTAGCTATGGCTAAGGGTCTATGGTCTTGTGAGGCTTTTGTTGCGTAGGGAACACGGTGTCTATAGTCTGGATCTGCCTAGGTGCTGGTTCTAGATCCCTCTGGGTATCTTCTACCAAACTCCTTAATTACTTGACTCGCTCGATCTCCTCTGTAGGGTTTGGATAAGTTCCTATCTTCTTCTTGGATCCTAGCCATTGTTGCTCGTGAAGATCTTCCTTGTTGGTTTATATCTTAGTGGTCGTTTTGGTCTCCATGGTTTCACCTGAATCGGAATCTTCTTCAGTATCATTCATATATACGGGGTCGTCACCAGTCCCTATGTTGGTCTTCAAACCGGGGTCTGACTTCGCTGCTTTTTGCGATCTCTTCCTTCGTGTTTTCTTCTTTTTCTAAGATTGGGCAATTGATGGCGTGTCTCTTTCCTCAAGAATATAATATTGTTTTTGGAGCATCGATCGTGTGAGTACGTTTACTAGTACCACAGGTGTAATGGCTCCTCGGTAACTTCAATCAAGTTTAATGGCGTGATCTTCGATGCATTTGGATTATTTGGACATTGGGCAATCAAATGATCTATGCCACATCAATTACACATGAGTATCGGCATTGTAGACGTGCTCGCTTGATTGGTTTGCATTAGTGTGGCGTTCTTTTGTAGCCTAATAGGACACTCGGCTACACGATGTGGACCTCCACACTCATAGCATTGAAGAGGTGGTCTCTTAGCATTGTAATTGAGATTATGGCCTCTTGCTGCAAGAGCATCTACTTGATATACAAGTTTGACTTGTCCCCAATAGTCCTCCATGTAGTATTGTTGACTTTCTTCAAGCACATCCATCCCATAGGCAATATTAGGATCTATATCTTCCTCACAACCTTCCAAAAAAGCAATAGATGACTCACAACCCACTTGATTCACAGAAGTGATTCTCGGATGTGGTGGTTGCGGTCCTAGCACTAGAGGTGGTAAGGGTGTTGTTTGGACAACATTTTGGGCCCTAGGTACCATGTGTTGTGCTCTTTGTTCAAGAGGTGGGACCGTCATCAATGCAGGCACTCGAGGTGTGTTTGTCCATGCTAAGGTTGGTCTATTGGCCATTGTGCGCTTAAATACTATGCAATCCTTACCTTGATGACCATACCTCCCACAGGCATTGTAGTTCCCATTGAATTTTACTCTAAAAGTAGGGAATTCACTGGTACTATGCGGTCCATAGCATACTGAGCACCATTGTTGCTCCCTTCTTGGATACATATGATTGTTTTGCGGAGCACGATTGTCTCTAACACTCTCTTGAATAGCCTTGGTGAGATCTGCTAAAGTCATCTCAGATATCTTTGTCTCCTTAGCAATAGGCTTTAGGGTCATTGGATGATGTCCTGGTGCTTGCGAGCTAATAGATTTAAGCTCAACAGACACTCTTTCTCCTTGAATCATTAAATTATCCTCCAATTGGATCGCATTGGTGGTGACTGCTTCCCAAGTGGTGATACCTCTAATGACTAGGCCATTGTAGATATCCTCATGTCGTAATCCCCGAATGAATCTATCGAGCAATTGGTTATTGTTGAAGCTCTCATTTGGATTACAACGAGAATTCAAATGCTTCAAGCGACTAATAAAGTCTCTCACCAACTCTCCTTCCTCTCGTTGCGCTTTCTGGAGCTGAGAGGCTACACCCCAAAGTACTCTCTCTCGTATGTATTCTTTCAAGAACAGTCTCCTAAGAGTAGGGTAAATCGTTTTTTCTTCCACCCTTAGGGTTCTATACCAATCCACTGCCTTTCCACTTAAGGTTAGGCTTAAATCATTACTCTTATGCAGGTCCTTGTGTTCTCCTAGAGAATCACATATTTGTTTAAACACTTCCATATGCTTTCTCACATCCCCGTCTCCACTAAATTTTTGTGTGAGCTTGGATATTTGTACTGCCTTACTTCTAGGATCTCTATCAGGCGTGTTACGCATATTCTCAACAATAGATCGACCAATAGCTTGAGAAAACATTGCCAAGTCACCTAAGTGAGCAGGCACTGTGGGTGAAGGTGCTCCAGAGACTACATGTGGAGTAGGTATTGGCATTGGGCTTGGCGCATAAGAAGCCCTTGGGTTCCACGTTTAGTATGGGGTTGTGCCATGTGGCGGTCCATAGTTCATAGGTGTGGCGCTAGGCATAGCAGAAGTTGGATGCGACATGCTAATGCTAGCCGGTATAGTCCCATGGAAATAAGAACTTCGGTGTTGTGGTTGTGGAGCATAGGTTGTTGAAACAATGGGAGGAGTAGGGACTACATGAGTACGATGACCCATAGGTGCATACGATTGGTACACACTTGTAGGTACTGTTGCAAGCATTGAGCTACCATGTAGCAGTGCTTTACTAACAAATGAGGTCCATGGCATGTTTCTCGGCATGCCCATCATTGGGGTAGGCATGGTAGCCATGGTTTCATCAAAGGAAAGATGAGCTAGACTTGGAAAGGTAAAGCTATCACTTGTGGGCTCAGATTGCACCGAGACCCCTGGCGAAACAACATACGGGGGATCCATCGGACTTACCGAGGGAGTCTCCATTTGCGATAAGGTAGGTTGTTTAGCCTTTCCTATATCGAAGAATCTCATGAAACCCGTTGAAGGCATGTTGATCCCCTTGTTCTGTCTCTCTAACTCAATGACCCTATGGATGACCTCACAAACTCTTTGTCATTGATCCTCCACACTAGTAGCACCCATTGTGGATTGTAGGACATCTAACCAACCCACGTGATAGGTGTGACCTGTGTATAGGTCGGTCAGAGTTTCCGTTTGTAGTTCGTACTCCCAGTTCTCATTTAAGAACACTCCATCTAGGATTGAGGTGCTAGGGGTTTCCTTTGAGCTAGATGCAATGTTGCTTTCTAGGGGTTGGCCCTTAGCGGTTGCTAAGTTAGGAGCACTCGATTGCTCTCTTAGCAAGGATATTGACATAGGGGCTTTTTCTTTTAACTCTCTTCGTTGCCCCGCCTTGCGTAAGCTCTTGACTTCCTTTTCCCTAGCCGCAATGATATATCGCTCAACCTCTTGCACTTCGGCAAGGCTTCTACCATCAGGTAATATGACCTCGGAGGGAAATAACTATGAAGAGTCAGGAGGTGCAGTGAATGAAGTAGTCACGTGCACATTCTCTAAGGACATAGGATCTACATTGGTCATGAATGGAGAATTGTCCAAGGGCTGACTAGAGGCTATACGTAGAAGACGTTGTAGTTAAGCTACGATAAAAGGAATTTCTCATGAAATCATCGCCTAACTGATTACCTTTTCTTTGACCCCCCAAAGTCTTTTCACATTGTTTCAATTTTGATGTGTGTGATTATTTTGTATGCCTTGGGTTTTTTGCTTTTCAAGGAAAAGCACCCACACTGGGAACCTCTAGGACTCTAGTACCATAGGCGATACATGTGAGTGGAGTACCAAACCAAGCTGAGGTTTCTCTTCCAGCTTAAAATTTTACATTGTGGAACTTTGATTTTTTTGTTTGTTCGTTTTTAGCATTTTAATTTTGTAACTTTGGGGGGTCATATAACACTATTACCCTCCCCACGCTCATCACATTAGTAAACTCCCTTTATAATACTTAAGCTAAAGGTCAATAGGGACTAAGCCCACTAGAAAGCCCTAGTACATTTCACACAGTGCTGTGTAAATCGGATTAAGAACCTAAGTAACCATTGATTATTAGGAAGGCATTCCCCATGGTATAAAGAGAAGATCTCTAACACCTAGCTTGGTCAAACTAGCTTAGTCGGATTGCTTGATTTTTTAACCTAGACAAGTGATTATGACAAAAAAATTACATTGAATTTAATGTTTGGTACCAAGAAAATGTGTTGAATATTATGCTACCAATCACAATTAAAGCAGACAAACATGGATGCAAAAAGATAAGGGGCAATGCTAATGGACAAGAAACACCTGTTTGCATTGATAATTGCACTTGATTTGAAGAGTGAGTCGAGATAAAGATTCCATGAAGGTCCAAATCCTAACAACAACAACATGCTCCTGTACACACTAGGAAACACAAAGAATACCTCTACGAGGCACATCAGTGGGAAAAGGTACCAACACTTATTGAACACAATTAAAAAATATAAGGAACCCTAACCTAATTATTTGTACTCCCCTTAGAGAGTCAAGGGAATAGGATATTGTAGAGATTGGGGGGAAACCCTAAGGCTAAACCCCTATCCTCATTGTCGAGATAAACAAAGTCATCATCCATGAGACCATATGTGTCATCCGTGTAGTCATGTAAATCTTCTTCTTCATCATAGGTACCCATGTTTACTAAGAAGGTCACTAGACGCCTATAGTCATCTGGGAAGCAGCTTCCGTCGATGAATGGCTTTACAATGGTGGTCCCTACGAACTGATCGTTCTTCACTTCCTACTTGGTGTAGCTTGCTACATGGGTCGCGAATGGGAACTAAGCTTCCGTTTAGGTATACGCCCTTGGATTGCTGTCGCTTATTCAGCTCCAGTCGCAGCTGCTGTCGCCGTCTTCCTGATCTATCGAATTCGTCAAGGAAGTTTCTCAGACGGTATGCCTCTGGGCATTTCTGGTACTTTCAACTTCATGATCGTATTCTAGGCCGAGCATTGTTGGGGTATAAAGGCCAATTAGGTCGCCCAGGTAAGTGGGCGGGCCGCCAGGTATGTACACATATTCTTTTGTAAAAACCTAATAAGAACTCACTATGCTCTACACATTACAGTAGCGCGAGTTCACCATATCGTCGTGCTCTTCTTCTCGCACTCTCTCTCGCGTCGCACTTCCGCTCGTACTCCTTCAACTGGTATCAGAGCTCAGATCGAGGCTCAGGGCAACACTGCAGGAGGCTAGAGTCACCAACTCAGATTGGAGTGAAATTCGACAGGCGAAGACACGGCCCCAAATCTCGTGGGTCAGCCCGAAGGCCTTGGTGTTGTCAGAATTTCATTCTGAGGTCATCTCGGCCACCGTTCGGCTTCGACAAAGGTCTGCGCAGGCCATTTTCGACTACGTGGTCTCGACGGGTGCAGATCCGACTCTGCAAATTTGGGGTTTTCGGCCTACGACTGTAGGTGCTGAGGATATCAACACTCCCAGAGTGTTGATTTGTGGCTGTCTACACATCGAAGGACTGCTCACAGTTCTTGGAGGCGTGTCACATACGACACGGGCGCATCTACACACAGACTGTAGGCGACATCCACTAGTTCATCAGGTAGCTTGTGTTTGCTGCTCTATATTCCAGATTTCATCCTGACATTGCAGGTACTTCCACATGGGATGTATTGTCAGAGATGATGTATGTCTGTTGAGGGTTTGCTGGCTGTGAGTCACGCAGCAAACAATCGCAGCAGCGGTTACAGCATACAGTGGAAAATTTGTGGATGTATGACTTTGTGGGAAGTCTATGTACTGTCAGATTTACTGCAGCCTTTGTTGAGGGTCGAGTGAGGTTTTATTGAGCTGGGGGATTC
Source organism: Adiantum capillus-veneris (assembly GCF_014529385.1). Classification (NCBI taxonomy): domain Eukaryota; kingdom Viridiplantae; phylum Streptophyta; class Polypodiopsida; order Polypodiales; family Pteridaceae; genus Adiantum; species Adiantum capillus-veneris. Next base: position 52,580,844 of record NC_140940.1, on the reverse strand, counting down.
TCAAATGTTGAGATCCTTTCGGTGATACAAGTCTTGGAGTGATCCCTCGAGCACCCTTAGATAGGCAGCTAGGATGTATTGACTGTGAGTTAGACAGTTGGGATTGCATCTTTGCTTTACTGCCGTTGAGGCATTGTCGTAGTCTATGCTTATAGGACAGTGATAGGACAATGAGAGACAGTACAGGTGCAGGACAGGTTTACCCGCAGCTTACAGTGTCAGAGAGACAGTGTTTTTTGAGCTGTTTTTTGGTCTGTTTTTAGTACACTAGAGCCATTTTACAAAGGAGACTCTGCCAAAATTTCTGCAGAATCTGAAGCTTTCTTGGTTCATTTGACAGGTTGATATTGGTTCAAAGGTCAGTTTACAGGGGAAACTTTGCCGAATTTTTCCCAGAAAAGTAAACTACTATGAAGCGTAGCTATGGCTGGATCACAGGACACTGCTCTTTACAATATCAAGAAGCTGGATGGAACCAATTTCCAATTGTGGAAGAAGCAGATTTGGCATGTGTTGGTACAAAAGAAGCAGATAAAACCTATAAAGCTCAAGGGGATAAAACCAGAAGATATGGACGAAGATGAATGGAGCGAAATGGATGAATTGGCACTTTCTACCCTTATGCTGACTTTGGCAGAAAGCGTTTACTTCAATGTAGCAAACGAGATGTCGGCTTATCAAGCATGGTTAAAGCTGAGTGATCTTTATGAGAAGCAGAGTGCAGCTTCACAGGTATACTGGCTTAAGAAGCTTGTTGACTTGAAGATGAAAGAAGGGACACCTATGTCCAATCATCTGAATGAATTCAACACAATCTATAGTCAGTTGTCAGCTCAAGGTGTCAAGTTTGATGAACCTGTTAGAGCTATGTTCCTGCTGATCACACTGCCGGAAAGTTGGGACACTTTTCGCACAGCTTTGAGTAATTTTGCACCTCCAGATGGTTTGAACATAGCAGGTGTAGAAGGAAGTCTGCTTACTGAAGAAACCAATAGAAAGACAATGGACAAACGCAAAGGAACAGCCTTAGTTATCAAGGGAAGGACCAAAGAAAAGTACAAAGGTGGAAAGAGGAATCAGTCTCGTAGCAAGTCCCGCAGTGCTAAAGGCAAGAGTGACATAGAATGCTACCATTGTGGCAAGAAGGGTCACATGAAAAGAGACTGTAGAGAATGGAAAAAAGAAAAAGACAAAGAGAAAGCTGAAGACCATGGTGAGAAGAACAAGTCCTCAGTGAAGATTCAAGAAATAAATGTGACAAACACTGTTGAAGAGGATGACAGTCTAGTGTCAGGAGACATCTACTTCTTGAAGAATACAATGGACTCAGCTCTTCTTACAGCATCTGATGGAAATGCACTGAGTGACTGGATTATAGACTCAGGGGCATCACTTCATGTGTCTCCAAACAAAGAGTGGTTTACTTCTTATGTGACCACTAAAGATCATGTTCGGCTAGGCAATGGGCAGACATGTGAGATCTTAGGTGTTGGAGATGTTCAATTGAAGTTTCAGAATGGCTCTTCTTTCACGCTGAAGAATGTGAGACATGTTCCAGCAATTACAAAGAGCTTGATCAGCACAGGTTTACTTGATGATGCTGGCTACGTCACCATTTTTGGACAGAACATGTGGAAGATATCCAAGGGTTCTATGACAGTAGCACATGGAGTAAAGTCTGGAGGACTTTACATGATTTATGTATCAAATGTCTCTAAAAATGTAATCAATGTAACCGAGCAGCCGAACGTTTCTTTGTGGCATAGCCGGTTAGGACATATGTCCAAGAAGGGAATGGAAATCTTGTCTCGTTCTGGTTATTTGCCTGGCTTTTCATTTAATGATTTTGAATTCTGTGAACATTGTCTGTATGGTAAGCAAACACAGCAGCCACATAAGCATAGAAGCAGTAGAAGAGATACACAGTTGGCACTTGTTCATAGTGATTTGTGTGGACCTATGCCTAACCTATCTCTAGGGGGAGCTTCTTACTTTATGACATTTATAGATGATTACTCGAGGAAAGTATGGGTTTACTTTCTCAAGCACAAGGATGAAGCGTTTAGTGTTTTCAAAACGTTTGTGACACTTTTGGAGAATCAGAGTGGCAAGAAGCTTAAATGCTTACGCACTGACAATGGTGGAGAGTATGTTTCAAAGACCTTTCAGGACTTTTGTGAGTCAAAATGTATAAAACGTGAACTTACTGCTCCTTACAATCCTCCTCAAAATGGTGTTGCTGAGAGGATGAATAGGACCATACAAGAGAAGGTCAGAAGTATGTTGTCTAACGCACAGCTGCCAAATGGGTTTTGGGCTAAAGCTGTATCAACAGCTGTTCATCTTGTAAATAGATCTCCTAGCAAGGTTTTGCAGAAGGATTCAGTGCCAGAGATGGTATGGTCAGGCAAAATGCCCTCATACAAGCATCTCAGAGTCTTTGGTTGTGAGGCATATACTCATGTTGCAAAGGAATTTAGGAACAAACTTGAGCCAAAGAGTAGAAAGTGCATCTTTCTAGGCTATGGTAATTCTGGTGAGATGGGGTATAGACTTTGGGATCCCGAATCCAGAAAGGTTATCCGCGGCAATGATGTTCACTTTAATGAAGCCAAATATCATTCTAAACCAGAGAAAGTTGAGGAGATTAGAAGAGTTGTCTTCCAATAAGATGGACCTGCAAGTGCAAGACAAAATGTCAGGGCTCAAGAGGAGCAAGGACAGGATAGAGTGGAACCACAAGTTGTGGCTGAGCCTGAGCCACCTATTGTGCGTAGATCTGGACGTGTCACACGACCTCCTGATAGGTTTGTTCCATCTATGAATTATGTTATGTTGACTGATTGCAATGAGCCTTCATGTTACAAGGAAGCAGTGCAAATGAAGGACTCCGGGAATTGGCAATTGGCCATGCAGTCAGAGATGACAGCTCTGCATAAAAACCAGACATGGAAGCTAGTTAAATTACCACGGGGAAAAAAGGCTCTACCCTGTAAATGGGTTTACAGGTATAAGATCACCGCTCATGATAGTCAGCCAAAGTATAAAGCAAGGCTTGTTGCCAAGGGCTTTAAGTAAGAACAAGGCATTGACTTTGATGAAGTCTTCTCTCCGATGGTCAAGATGACTACATTGAGATGCTTTCTTGCATTAGTTGCCATATTAGATTTGGTGTTGCACCAAATGGATGTCAAGAAAGCGTTCTTGCATGGTGATTTAGATGTGGAAATTTACATGCAGCAGCCAGAAGGGTTTGTTGAGAAAGGCAAGGAAGATTGGGTATGCCAGTTATTAAAGAGTCTTTATGGCTTAAAACAATCACCGAGGGCATGGTACCAAAAATTCCACAAGTTTATGCTTTCTGAAGGGTACAAACGTAGTGAGTTCGATCACTGTCTATATACAAAGAAGGCTGAGGATGGCAGTTGGCTGATCCTTATTTTGTATGTGGATGACATGTTGATTGCTGGTGATAGCCGTTTTTCGGCTCTTTGTAATTGCCACAGTGAGTTACCTCACCCTACCAAAATCACCCAAACACTGTGGCTATCCCTACCATTTCACTGTACATAGGCGTGCGTGAGTCACGGGACTTTTCCCATATCTTCTTAAAAAACCCTTAATTAGCTAGTCATTGGGCTAGTTGAGCCAAAAAAAATAAAAAATAATAATAAAAAAGTATATTATGGCCCATGCGTATGTAAATATTTCTTTGTATATAGGGCCTAAATAAAAGATTTTTTCATAATTATTTTGATATTTATTTAAATATTTCTACCTAGGTGTGTGTTATTTATGCTCTGTACATTGCCTCACCATTACCACAATTTTTCTTACCATTTTTCATACTCTTTATTCCATATAGAAATATTTTCATGTAAGCTTCTCTTATATTTGGTGTAACTCCACCCCAACAAAAATCCAAAAAAACTAGTTTTATTTATGTGTATATTTTTCACTATTGTGATTTTTCCCTTCCTACATCTATTTTGTTTTTTTTTCTAAAAAATTAGAACACCAAAAATATTTATCTTTTTATGGTAGCCTCATAATGAGAGAGATTTCTTTTGACCCCTTTATATTTTTTCCACTTATATTATTTATATTTGACATGTACATATTTTTTAGACCCCTCAATATTTGATTTTCTTAGTTGTACTATTCACTTATATCATGATCTCAACAATATCTTCAATTATAGACCTACCAAATAAGGTCAAGGGTAGGTGGCATGCATACATGCACTATGGAGGGCTCACTCTTGGAGGTATTCAAAAGAATCATCCAAAGAAGGACCCCACAAGGACCTTGTGCAGAGGAAAAAAACGGTCGGTTTTGCTGAATTTTTAAAGTTCACTTGCTCTCCAAATTTGAAAAGGTGATACAAACAAAATTTGTAGCTCGTGGGCTGAACTTTTGCCTCAAATTTTTTCATATTTTTTTGAGCTACGAGCTGTGAGCTATGATTTTATTAGTGGACCCCAGATTTCCCATGCTATGCAGCCACACTCTCTCTTCCACTTTATCATTTTCCTCTTTCACACACACTTCTCCACTCATCATCCCCACCTCTCTCACCACTCCTCTCTGCACCCTACTCACCTTCTCCTCAACTTTGAAGAATAAGAGAAACCATGGTGAACTCATACCTCCCACACACAACTCCATTCCAAAATTGACCACCTAGTCTCATTTTTCCTCCTCCAATTTACCCATATCTATAAAAAAAACCACAAAATTCAGCCTCTTCTCTTAAAGGACAGCATCATGGTGGTTGATTACTCAGCTTCAATTACCTTGTCTCTCAAGGAAGGTCAAGAGTGGAGAAAAAATGTACCGTCAAAGCTAGTGGACCGTCAACAAGCGTCAAAATTGGCCCTACTCAAGACACTTGGAGCATCAACCTTGTAAGGAATCCACCTTTTCTTACCTCTTAAGATTTTTTCTTCCTTATTTGTATCATACATGGATACTCCCATTGTAAATATCCAATTCCATTTGTAAATTAATACTAACTCTACTAACACTAACCCACTATGAAAAGTCCTATCACCTCCATTTCTCTCCTCTCTCTTTCCCCACCAACTTCTTGATAATTCCAAGCAAAAGAAATTAGATAAATTGCTGAAAATCTAACCCAACCATGGTTAGAGGAGTAACCCTAGCCTTCAAAATTGCTATAAAAGGAGGGTGTAGCTAGCACAAAGGGGAGCCATAAGCAAGAGCACTATGCTATAGCTTGAGAAGCCAAGCTCAACCTCTCTAGAAGGAGCTCTTGAGTGGAAGCTCATTGTCTTATGCATGTGCATTTGTTGTAATAGGGGATTAGCAAGGGAACTCTATGCCATTGTAAGAGAGAGAGTGATCATTCAATTGAGAGTAGGAAATCTATCATTTCTCCTACTAGTGTAAGCCCAACATTTGCTGAATCAAGGAGGGTGGATTTGGACTAAGCTTGGATATTTTGTCTCCCTTCCAACGTGAAGTAATGGACAACAATGATGCGTAAGTGTCTTGGTGTTTTTTGTTAAGTTCTTGATAGCTTGTCTCTGGTGTTGTCATCAATCTAGCAATAAATCCCACATACTGTAAGAGGGCGACAGGGTGGAGAGGACTCCCCTGGCTTTAAGACAGTGATTGGGGTGGCTTTTCTTGTGATGTGTTGTGGTGAAATTTACGCAAGCTATGTTGAACAAATACTAATTTCACTTTGATTTGTCATGACAGATTTGTAAGAAGGTATTAATGCAACAAGCACCCCCTCCCCCTTTCTCTCTCTTTCTTAAATATATAGTTGTGTTTGCTTGATCATTGCCGATATGTTTCAAAGCATCCCGAGCACTATCTCTCTCTCTCTCTCTCTCTCTCTCTCTCTCTCTCTCTCTCTCTCTCTCTCTCTCTCTCTCTCTCTCTCTCTCTCTCTCTCTCTGTCTGTCTCTCGTTTTTTAGTGTGTGAGAGTGTTCCATTGGTGTTAGGGTTAGTGTAAATTCCTTGCTTGTTTGTGGGTTGCTCTAACGAAGCCCTCTACGCATTGATGTAAAGACAGAATTTTTCTGTGTAATGAAAGACTTTGCTGTAACAGCATCTCAGAACTGAAAAAACTGTCAAAACTTTGCGTTTTTGTTGCCGACTTGAAGGCAATGTCAGACAAAACTCGCAAGGGTGGAAAAGCCACACTCGCCATGGAGAATGATGCAAAATCTCCAAGGAATTTGGATGCTAATCCAACCACATCGTCTACAACAACGGAAGCAATGATCATGGCTTACTTGATCTCGTTACAAGAAACCGTCAACAAGCAAGGTGAAGAGTTGCGCGCACTTGCAATGGAGAATGGTACTTTAAGAGTTCTCGTTGTGGAGAATGAGCACCTCAAGAAGGTTCTTGAAATGCAAACAACACGCTTGATGCATCTTGAGAATGAAGTTCAAGAATGTAAACGCTCTCTTGTGGACATGAATGTAGTGAAAGAGCGCTTGAGCAAAGTTGAGAGTGATCATGTATTGAAAGAGGAAACGATAGATACAATACGACATGATGTATGTGAGATGAGAAATGCATCCAAATCATGGGCTGATATATGTAAGGATAATGTGGTTTCTACATCTCCTATCACGCAAGCCGTTGTCCAAGCAAAGAATGTAGAGAATGTGGACACTCAAGAATTGCAAGAACGACAAAAACGCTCAAAGAACATCGTCATTCGTGGAATCAAGGAGGAAAGCATGGAAACACCCCAATCTCTTGCGGTTGCTATTGAAGAGTTTTTTGCTACACACTTTGGCATGTCAGGAATCATGGCTTATGGTGCACATCGAGTTGGAAAACAAGGAGTCCCTCGCTCGGGAGAAAGACCTATTGTATGTACCATGGCTGATGAGGTAAAGAGAAAGATCATCCTTGACAATGGTTGGATCTACCTCAAAGGAACGGGTTGTAATGTATATGAGGATCGCACTCTTATGCAACAAAATGTACGTCGCAAAGCATACGAGGAAAGAAGCAAGAAGGTTAAGGTATCATCTCAAGAAGAAAAGTCACTTGAGGAGGATGCAAGTCCACCCAACAAATAGGGACACATGATCTATGAGACCAACTCACGCTTGCGAATAAGCTTTTGGAATTGTAACGGGTATCCATTGAATGCGGGAATTGGCATTGATGAGCTTACCAATGACTCCGATGTGATACTTCTTGTCAAAACATGGGAGCATGATGCGCAACGAATTCTTGGATTTGACAAATACGATGTACATTCTTTGATGTGGGCCAAAAATGCAAAGCAACGAAGAGGCCAAGGAGGCGTAGCATGTATGACCAAAAAGGGTTTGAAAGATGTTTCCATTGTCAAAGAAGATAAGTATAAACGCTACTTATGGCTGAAAATCAGCCCACCAAATGGTCAAGTCATGTTTGTGGCCGGCTGCTACATTCCTCACTATGACTCCAACTTTTATGCTCGCTTGAATATGGATAGAGATCAGCCCTTTGTTGAACTAGAGGAAGACATTGCTCATTACAAGGATCAAGGTGAAGTCATTGTTTTTGGAGACATGAATGCTCGCACAAATATGTTACAACACGACACACAACAAGTCGACATGCCGCATGTATCAAGAAGAGTGGATGACTCATACATGTATAATCGAAGTTCTAATGATGTAAAAGAAGTGGATCACTATGGAAATTCACTTCTACATATGTGCAATAGTACCGGAATGCTCATTGCAAATGGTGTATCTCTATGGCAAGGCACCAATGACTTTACATGTAGAAAGCACAATGGTGCTAGCGTGATTGACTATATGTTGTTCTCAGAAGCCACTCTAGAATGCATACAAAGCTTTACACTTGGTGAATGGAATCCGGAATCGGATCATAGGATGTTATGTATTGACCTCAAGTGTGGTAAACGGCCCGAGCATGTAGCCTCCAATCATGATGTGAATCATTTGTACCTACGTCTAGACTTCAAACGAGCACTTATATATGCTGATATGGTGGACCAAATGTTAAGCATGATAGAGCATCAAGGGAGCCCAACATTAGAATGCAAGTGGAAAGTTTTCAAAGAAGTAATTTTCTCTTGTGCGAAGGAATGCTTTTCGGTGAAACACATGTCTTGCAAAAGGTCTAAGAAGGGTAGCACCAAGAAGAAATGGTTTGACATGGAATGTAGTCAAGCCCGAAAACACTTGCTAAGATTGGATGCAATCAAAGACAAGGAAGTTTACTTGGAATGTTCACACACATACAAAGCACTTGTTCAAAAGAAGAGGAGAAGGTGGGAAGTCGAAAAACAACTTCTTTTAGCACAAGAGAAAGCACATGCATGTGGCAAGTTTTGGCAAAATCTAAAAGGCAAGCGCGTTGAGAGCTTTGGTGACTTGACTCTTGAGGATATGTATATGCATTGTAAGAACCTCTATGAGCAACCCAATGTTGATAAGATGGAGGGTTGTAGCTCCCTTCCATTTATGTCTCCCTTCTTTACCATTGAAGATGTATGCCGCGCGCTTGAGAAACTTGCTACTCGCAAGGCAGGTGACCTTCAAGGTGTCAAGGCTGAAATGATTAAATGGACAAGCAAGAAAACACGATATTGGATATGCGATATGTTTAACCTTGCACTTCAGTATGGCATGCCTCATGATTGGAGTGCAAATTGGATCAAACCTTTGCACAAAGGAGGAGATGTAAACAATGTGAACAACTATCGCACTATAATGGTTGGTTCTTTGATGGCAAAGTTATTTGGATGTATCATGGAGATGAAGATAAGTGAATGGGCTGAAAAGAATGGCAAACGTGCGCTTGGCCAAGCAGGTTTTCGAAAGCATCATAGCACTATTGATCACCTTGTCACTCTTCGAGTTCTTATGGAAGCGTCTCGATTGAAAGGAAAAAAGTTGTATTGTTGCTTTGTGGATTTCAAGAAAGCTTTTGACATGGTACCGCGAGGAAATCTTTGGAGACGTATGCAAAGCCTTCAAGTGCCGAGAGAATTTATGCATGCAGTCTTTCGCATCTACCAAAAAGTGATATGTCGATTACGTATGGGAGATGGAATTTCAGAATTTTTTGCAAGCACTATTGGTGTCAAACAAGGATGCCCACTTTCCCCAACCCTCTTTGGGCTACTCATTGATGAATTGGAATACATGGTTCTTGATTTTATGCAGCAAGAAGGCATAGAAGAGGTTAAGATTGGAAATGCGGTGATCATGCTTTTGCTTTATGCCGATGATGTAGTGCTCTTGGCACATACCTTAGAAGATGCACAAAAGCTTATGAGTGTCTTGGAACGCTTTTGCCTACATAGCGGGCTGATCGTGAATGGATCCAAAACCAAGGTTATGCTTGTAAAGACCCTCAATGACGAAAATCCATGCATTGTATACAACAATGAGAAACTTGAAGTGGTAGATCACTTCAAGTACCTTGGCCTTGAGGTTCCATCCAATCATAAATGGAAGGATTGTGCAATGCGTCGCTTGGAAGCCGGAAAGAGGGCTTATTATGCATTTGAGAACATGTGCAATGCAGGAGAGATCAAGTGTTGGGCTCTCAAAAAGTACCTCTTTGACACATTGGTGACACCGGTGCTTCTTTATGGAGTGGAGGTGTGGGGTGGAAGCATCGGGAAGTCTACTTGGAAAGAGTTTGAGAATGTCCAAAAGCGTTTTCTCACCAACTTTCTCCAAGTCAAGACACAAACACCCTACATGCTCTTACTTCTTGAGTCCGGATCGCTTCCCATTGAGGTCTTGGGCATGGAAAGGGTTGTGGAGTACATGCGTAAGACACAACGTAGCCCTTTGCATCGACTTCCTAGAATCGCATATGAAGCAAGTCAAAAGGTTCAAAAGACATGCAAGAGCAAAATACTAAGTTCGGGGTGGATGCTTGATATTAAGAAATGGTTTGGAAGATGGGATGCATGTCACTTGGTCAAGGATGCGTCGATCGACTCCCAAGTTAATGAGGCCTTCTTACAACGCCAATGTATCATGGCTTGGGAGAAATCCGGAGGTTCTCGCTTCAGCCATTACACCACACACGTTGCCCCAAACTACAAATCTCTCTTCTTCTCGGAACGAGGTAACCGAACCCATTCCTACATCCTTGAGCCCATCCCGTTGAGTGCGATCCGCACCATTGCCTCCATTCGTCTTAGCTCCCATTCTCTACGCTGCGAGACAGGACGTTGGGGCACTGGCGAGGAGTGTCATCGACTTTGCACCTTATGCCCTCGTCAAGTGCGAGAGAGTGAGTACCACACACTACTTGAGTGCTCAGCTTTTGACCACATTAGGTCCTCTTTTCCCCATATATTCAGCCATGAGCTCTCCCTACATACCTTCCTCTCCCAACCACGATGTGGACTCTCTATTGCGACGCTCATTTCAGCCATTTTTGAGCATCGAGAGTCACTTATGAACTCCACTCACACCACGTGACATGTTCATTTGGTCCCATAGGTCATATTTGACCTCCCAGGACGATAATAGAACTATCTATCTATCTATCTATCTCTCTCTCTCTCTCTCTCTGTCTCTCGTTTTTTAGTGTGTGAGAGTGTTCCATTGGTGTTAGGGTTAGTGTAAATTCCTTGCTTGTTTGTGGGTTGCTCTAACGATTCTCCTCTTTTGCGTCCTAGTTCGCTCTTAAACTAGGTGGTGCCCCTTGTGTAGTTGGGATTTGGCTGTGGGTTTGTTGTTTTGGTTTGTGTTGTGTTGTACCCCAGCCCCATTGAGCAGCACGGGAGCCTTGAAGGGTGTTTAGAGGTTGCTCTTCTTGTTGCCCGCCCCGGACCGCCTCAAATTGGTGCCCCCACGGAGGAACGGCTTGTGTATTTTTGTGTAGAATCAACCTTTAGCATAGTCAAGTAGTTTGCATGAATCACGAAAATTTGTATGATCCCTTCATTCCCATTGCAAGGCAAAAGGTACACATAATCGTTAGTACTAAGTTGCAATTTCAACGTGTCATTCGTAGAATTTTAGGTCCTCTTAGGTTGGCCGAGATAAACGCTTCAGTAAATCCTTTTATTTTGCGTCTCATTAGGTACGACCTTAGTTTGGACGTCTATATTTTTGTTTTGTTTTAAGCATTAGGTCATGCATAGACCATGGATAATGTCCCAGGAATAGAGGTTTTCCCCTTCCATTTCACTCCACACATTAGAATAAACATTGCAATTAGTAGGAAAATCCATTTTCAACAACGTATGGTGTTCATGTTTGGTGCCCAAAGAGTAGGAGAAATTCTCGCATCACCAAACCCTGTCATCCTACCTCTTATTGATTATCATAGGTTGTTTGATGTGAATATCTTTATTTTGTTGTAGAATAGATTGCAAGCTAGATACATTGTTGTGTAAATCTTTTTAAGAAAGAAAAACAAAAACGGGTGTCACTTTGAAATCAATTCAATGGAAAGCCAACGCCAAATGTCTGGGTATCCTCTTTTCTTTGGAGAGCCTGGAGAGGATGCTGAATTATTTTTAACGAATTTCAAGATGTCTTGCCATATCAAGAGGATAATAACTAATCAAGAACGTGTAGAAATGTTTGAGGTGGTCCTTAGGAAAGATGCTAGCACTTGGTTTGACTCTTTGCCTGAGGAAGTTAAGGGGAATTACACAGAAGTTTTGAATCGTTTCAAGAAATACTTCTTTGATCCCCAAAACACTCAAAAATTATGGCAAGACATTGTTTCTCATAAGCAAAAAGACTTAGATGACTACTACTTGTACAAGCAAGAGTTTCTACGTCTTTGGGCTCTATGGATACGAAATGTTGCTAACCCTGGTGATGGTACAGAATTTCTAAAGAAGGAGAGGTTCATAGCCGAACTCTTTCCTGACCTTAAGGTAAAAGTTGAGGCGGGTGCACCTGCTACCTTTGATGCAGCTGAAACTAGGGCTGCTGAGAAATATAGGAAACTCAAGTGCTTAAGGGGAGAGGTTCCAATAGAAGGTCTTAGACCCAAAGGTAAGTCACAAGCATCAACATCGAGGGAGCTTCTTGAGGTAACGACGGAAGTAATTGAGAAGTTAAATGAATCTTTAAGCAGCCTGTCAATTCACCTTGCACAAGCTGTAGGTCCAAAGGGACAAGCAAAGAAGTCTGAAGAGCAAGATCCACGACCTAGGAGAGTCTTGCAATGTTGGAATTGCGGAGAGTCTGGACATGGGATGTATAATTGTCCTTGGCCACGTGGGGAGCCAGGGAGACCTAACTTGAATTACCCAGTGATGAATGCAGGTGAAGGAACTGGTCAACAACCAAGGCTTCTACAAAGACCAAATGGACCAAGACCACCTCCACAAGGGGTAGAAGGAGTTCCACCTTTGCCAGATCCAAATGTGCATGTGGTAGAGGTGACAAACTCAAATGAGGTTGACATGGAAGCAAATGGCATTAAGCGTGGCCGAGGAAAAGGTAAATAGAAAGAGGGTGTCCCATCACAGAGTGACCATGGACAAGGCAAGAAGGCAAAGGAGACCAAGGAAGCTAAGAGGACTCGACGTCGTATCAATCTCCAAGACTTCCCTCTTGGACATGGTATGGATCCATACAACCTGTTGGAAGACATATGAGGTAAGGGTCCTGATATCTCATGGCCTCAGTTTCTTGCATTATGCCCACAAGTTAGGAGGGATTTAACAAAGGCAGTAGCACTAGGAGAAAGGTAAAAGAGAGTTTTCCTGTTGTAAAAATTGCACATGCTGAAATGAACGAGGATATTACACCTGTGCTAGATTGTTACATAAAAGGAAGATTGGTTAGGAAAGGTCTAGTGGATGGGGGTGCACAAATTTGCATCATGACAGAAGGGCTCATGCAAAGACTAGGCATGCACATCCATGAGACACCTGAAATCAAAGTGAAAATGGCAAACAATAGCAAGGCTAGGTGCGTAGGCATTTGTAAAAATGTTTTTGTGGAGGCCTTTGGCATTAAGAAGGCAGTGGATTTCTATGTCATGTCTACCAAGGGAAATGGTTACCCATTTATCCTAGGAAGACCATGGCTAATGAAAATGCGAGCTTTGCAGGATTGGGAGAGTGGAAAGCTAATTTGCAGGAATGAAAATCACAAGAAGGTTGTCTTTGACATGAAGGAGAAACGCCACGAGGAGCTCCATGAAGAATCATCTCGAAGTGAGACGGAAGAAGATTGGACTGAAAACACTTCAAAAGAAGAAAGTAGCGGCAGCATTACTGAAGAGGAGTCCTCCATTGAAGTCATGGGGGTAAGGTTTAAGCCAAACAACCAGGAGACCTCTTCTCGAGGTTTGGAAGAGGTAGGTTCCCAAGAGAACCAAAAGGTGGAAGATGAAGGAATGTTAGAAGGTATGTTGTCCACAACACTTACAAAGGATGAAAGAGAGGAGTTCAAATGTGTGCTAAGGAAATTTCCGAGGCTTTTTGCTAAAGACTACACCGATGTGCGTGGAGTAGATGTTGTTCAACACAAGATTGAGTTGAAGCCAGAGGCCACACCTAAGGCTCAAAAGCTACGAAGGCTAGGAGTCATTAAGGAGCAGGCTCTACTCAAGGAGGTAAGAAAGCTTCTAGCAGCAGGTTTCATTTATCCAGTGGAGAATTCAGAGTGGGTCTCTCCTGTTGTTGTCACTCCTAAGAAAAATGGCAAGTGGAGGGTGTGTGTGGATTACCGTCCCCTCAATGAGGCAACAAAAAGAGATCACTTTCCCCTCCCATTCCAGGTTGAGATACTAAATGAGGTAGCTGGTCATGAGAAGTACACTGTGTGCGATGGTTACTCAGGTTACTTTCAAATAGGGATTGCATTGGAGGATCAATTGAAAACAACCTTTATCACTCCTTGGGGTTGTTATGCTTTTAGAGTCATGCCATTTGGTCTGACAAATGCTCCTGCAACATTCCAACGTTTCATGAACATGGTGTTTCAAGCATTCTTTGGAAAGTCAATTAGGGTGTTCATTGATGATTTTTGCATTTATAGCTCAAAATCATTGCATCTACAAAGGGTAGAAGAAGGTTTAAAGAAGCTCTACGACATGGGAGGTCAACTCAACCCCGACAAGTGCCACATAGGTGAGGATGAAGTGATCTTGCTCGTTCACAAGGTTTCCTATAAAGGCATTGAGGTGGATCCTTCAAAGGCAAAGGCTCTTATTGAGCTCCCATCACCGAAGAGTCTTCAGGAGGTCATCTCTTTCATTCAGAAGGTGAAGTATATGTCACGCTTCATTCACTTAGCCTTGGAGTTGCTTCATCCTTTGCAAAAGTTGACACAACAAGTAGAATTTGCATGGTTTGATGAGCTTGAAGAGTATTTTTGTAACATTAAAGTCATTTTGTCAGAGCTACCAACACTCATGCCTCCTTGTTGGGAGTACACATTCTTTGTTAGCTCTAGTGTTGGAAGGGAAACAATTGGTGCTGTGTTGCTACAACAAGATCCCCACAGTACAAGGATGCGACCCATCTACTTTGCTAGTAGGGTCATGAATGCTTTGGAGAGAGACTACACAGAAGCAGAACTCATGATGCTTTCTCTCATGTTTGCGGTGAGAAAGTTTAGATCCTACCTACTACCAAAACCTTTTGTAATTCTCACTGCAGAAAATTTGTTCCCTTGGGTGTCATCTCAAATGAATCTTAGTACTAGGATCTCAAAGTGGATTATGGAGTTGCAAGAGTTCCAATACTCTTTCAAGGTAGAAGATAGTGTGCGTGCACAATTGGCAGGGATTCTCACTTATAGGGTACATGAGAAGGAAATTAAGGTGCCTCAAGTAAAGACCCTACCATTGCCACCACCAAAAAGTATTCCCAATGCTTTTACCTTGTTCTTTGATGGAGCTTTTCGACGAGCCACAGGAAAAGCAGGGGGAGGGCTAGTGTTGCTCAACCCAAGTGGAGAGGTGGTCATGAAATAGAAGTTCAATCTACCAAGTTTAGCTAGCAACAATGAAGCAAAATACGACACACTAATTCATGGTTTGAAGATGTGCATTGGCCAAGGGATACAACGCCTCATGGTAAAGGGAGGTGCACTTCTCATTGTTAAACAGATTTTAGGCATTTGGGCATGCAAGAATGAAAGATTACGGACAAAAGTTCATGCCATTCGTAGATTGTTTAATCAATTTGAAGAAGTGCAACTATATCATATTCCTAGGAAACAAAATGAAGATGCCGATTTACTTGCACAGCAAGTAGTTACATGTGTTGAGAAGGAAGTGCAGGTCATCATGGTGGCAGCAACTGTCAAGCAACCGAGATACCAGGGATTGGAGTCATTGACTCCCATTATTAGCTACATTTTGGAGGGCGAGTTTCCACAAGACTTCACGAAGGCTCAGAAGAGGAGACTCATGAAGAAGGCAAGCGCATATCTCTTCCTAGAAGGCTCCCTCCATCAAAGAGGGAGGGATCAAGTATGCAGAAGAGTACCAACTATTGAGGAAATTCCAGCCATTCTAAAAGGTTTGCATGAAGAAGCATGTGGTGGTCATTTTGCCCAAGAATTAACTGTGAAGAAGATTTTGCTTGCGGGGTATGTTTGGCCAAGTCTACATGTGGATGTCCAACATTGGTGTAAAAGTTGTTACAATTGTCAGGTAAATGGGAATAGAAGATTGATTTATGGTCCAAGGCAAATTGTGCTTGCAAATGAACCCTTTGAAAAGTGGGGCATTGATGCTATGAGTCCTCTGCCTAGGACAAAAAATGGTAAACTCTACATTCTAGTGGATGTAGACTATATGACTAGGTGGGTGGAAGCACAAAGTGTGGCAAAGGTAAATGAGAGGACAGTGAGAAAATTCGTCTACACTCACATTTTTTGTAGATTTGGCACACCTTTGGAGATTGTTTTTGATAATGGTCCAGGGTTTAGAAAGGGATTGCTCATAGAAGTCTGTGAAGAACTTTGCATTCTACATCGTCACAGTACACCCTACTATCCCCAATCAAATGGTTTGGTGGAGAAGGCTAATGGTGTCATTGCAGGAATCATTAGAAAGATGGTGCAAAACAAGACAAAATTATGGGATGACTTCTTGGATGGTGCCTTGTGGGCATATCGAACCACATATAGGGAAGCCACGGAGTTCACACCATTTCACTTGGTCTATGGTCAAGAGGCTTTGCAGCCTATCGAGCTCAACATTCCAACAATGCGACTTCATGACAAAGCAGCACAAGATGATCAAGAAGCATGGATGGATCGACTTCTTACCTTAGCTGAGCTTGAGTGGAAAAGAGAAGCAGCATACGAGTGCTACAAGAGGAAAGCTACGCAGGCGAAGGAGAAGCTTGACAAGAAACTAAAGGACAAAGGCATCAATGAAGGAGATCTGGTGCTAAGGTATGACAATCGACTCGATAATCGTTTTGATGCCAAGTTTGAAACTAGATGGCAAGGGCCATACATAGTCAAGAAGGCTTTCAATTCAAGTTACTATCAGCTTATGGACTTGAATGGTAAAGAGCACTCCAGGAAAGTAAACGGGTATCGCTTGAAGCCCTATTTGAGTCGCCTTCTACCAAAGGATCTACCAAAGATCTGTCAAAAGGCCACTGTCTCATGTAAGTATTGTTACATGAAGCATGAGTGTAACTCTAGCAAAAATTCTGACGGGCCAAACAATAAAGATCTCGTCAAAGACTCTGAAGCACTCTCTTTGGAAAAGATGCTCTATGATGGTACATGAATATACCATCATCCAGGGGGAGGGCTAATGATAGCCGTTTTTCGGCTCTTTGTAATTGCCACAGTGAGTTACCTCACCCTACCAAAATCACCCAAACACTGTGGCTATCCCTACCATTTCACTGTACATAGGCGTGCGTGAGTCACGGGACTTTTCCCATATCTTCTTAAAAAACCCTCAATTAGCTAGTCATTGGGCTTGTTGAGCCAAAAAAAAAAAAAAAAAAAGTATACTATGGCCCATGCGTATGTAAATATTTCTTTGTATATAGGGCCTAAATAAAAGATTTTTTCATAATTATTTTGATATTTATTTAAATATTTCTACCTAGGTGTGTGTTATTTATGCTCTGTACATTGCCTCACCATTACCACAATTTTTCTTACCATTTTTCATACTCTTTATTCCATATAGAAATATTTTCATGTAAGCTTCTCTTATATTTGGTGTAACTCCACCCCAACAAAAATCCAAAAAAACTAGTTTTATTTATGTGTATATTTTTCACTATTGTGATTTTTCCCTTCCTACATCTATTTTGTTTTTTTTTCTAAAAAATTAGAACACCAAAAATATTTATCTTTTTATGGTAGCCTCATAATGAGAGAGATTTCTTTTGACCCCTTTATATTTTTTCCACTTATATTATTTATATTTGACATGTACATATTTTTTAGACCCCTCAATATTTGATTTTCTTAGTTGTACTATTCACTTATATCATGATCTCAACAATATCTTCAATTATAGACCTACCAAATAAGGTCAAGGGTAGGTGGCATGCATACATGCACTATGGAGGGCTCACTCTTGGAGGTATTCAAAAGAATCATCCAAAGAAGGACCCCACAAGGACCTTGTGCAATGGAAAAAAACGGTCGGTTTTGCTGAATTTTTAAAGTTCACTTGCTCTCCGAATTTGAAAAGGTGATACAAACAAAATTTGTAGCTCGTGGGCTGAACTTTTGCCTCAAATTTTTTCATATTTTTTTGAGCTACGAGCTGTGAGCTATGATTTTATTAGTGGACCCCAGTTTTCCCATGCTATGCAGCCACACTCTCTCTTCCACTTTATCATTTTCCTCTTTCACACACACTTCTCCACTCATCATCCCCACCTCTCTCACCACTCCTCTCTACACCCTACTCACCTTCTCCTCAACCTTGAAGAATAAGAGAAACCATAGTGAACTCATACCTCCCACACACAACTCCATTCCAAAATTGACCACCTAGTCTCATTTTTCCTCCTCCAATTTACCCATATCTATCAAAAAAACCACAAAATTCAGCCTCTTCCCTTAAAAGACAGCATCATGGTGGTTGATTACTCAGCTTCAATTACCTTGTCTCTCAAGGAAGGTCAAGAGTGGAGAAAAAATGTACCGTCAAAGCTAGTGGACCATCAACAAGCGTCAAAATTGGCCCTACTCAAGACACTTGGAGCATCAACCTTGTAAGGAATCCACCTTTTCTTACCTCTTAAGATTTTTTCTTCCTTATTTGTATCCTACATGGATACTCCCATTGTAAATATCCAATTCCATTTGTAAATTAATACTAACTCTACTAACACTAACCCACTATGAAAAGTCCTATCACCTCCATTTCTCTCCTCTCTCTTTCCCCACCAACTTCTTGATAATTCCAAGCAAAAGAAATTAGATAAATTGCTGAAAATCTAACCCAACCATGGTTAGAGGAGTAACCCTAGCCTTCAAAATTTCTATAAAAGGAGGGTGTAGCTAGCACAAAGGGGAGCCATAAGCAAGAGCACTATGCTATAGCTTGAGAAGCCAAGCTCAACCTCTCTAGAAGGAGCTCTTGAGTGGAAGCTCATTGTCTTATGCATGTGCATTTGTTGTAATAGGGGATTAGCAAGGGAACTCTATGCCATTGTAAGAGAGAGAGTGATCATTCAATTGAGAGTAGGAAATCTATCATTTCTCCTACTAGTGTAAGCCCAACATTTGCTGAATCAAGGAGGGTGGATTTGGACTAAGCTTGGATATTTTGTCTCCCTTCCAACGTGAAGTAATGGACAACAATGATGCGTAAGTGTCTTGGTGTTTTTTGTTAAGTTCTTGATAGCTTGTCTCTGGTGTTGTCATCAATCTAGCCATAAATCCCACATACTGTAAGAGGGCGACAGGGTGGAGAGGACTCCCCTGGCTTTAAGACAGTGATTGGGGTGGCTTTTCTTGTGATGTGTTGTGGTGAAATTTACGCAAGCTATGTTGAACAAATACTAATTTCACTTTGATTTGTCATGACAGATTTGTAAGAAGGTATTAATGCAACAAGCACCCCCTCCCCCTTTCTCTCTCTTTCTTAAATATATAGTTGTGTTTGCTTGATCATTGACGATACGTTTCAAAGCAGCCCGAGCACTATCTCTCTCTCTCTCTCTCTCTCTCTCTCTCTCTCTCTCTCTCTCTCTCTCTCTCTCTCTCTCTCTCTCTCTCTCTCTGTCTCTCGTGTTTTAGTGTGTGAGAGTGTTCCATTGGTGTTAGGGTTAGTGTAAATTCCTTGCTTGTTTGTGGGTTGCTCTAACGATTCTCCTCTTTTGCATCCTAGTTAGCTCTTAAACTAGGTGGTGCCCCTTGTGTAGTTGGGATTTGGCTGTGGGTTTGTTGTTTTGGTTTGTGTTGTGTTGTGCCCCAGCCCCATTGAGCAGCACGGGAGCCTTGAAGGGTGTCTAGAGGTTTCTCTTCTTGTTGCCCGCCCCGGACCGCCTCACTGGTAAGCACTTGGAAGAAATTTCAGCTTTGAAGTCAAAGATGGCAAAATCGTTTGACATGAAAGACGTGGGTGAGGCAAGTCATATACTTGGTATGCGCATTGAGAGAGACAGATCAAAGAAGTTGATTTGGTTATCTCAAACAGAGTATATTGACAAGGTTTTGCAACGTTTCAATATGGAGAAGGGAAAGGCATTGAGTGTCCCATTGCCACCATATGTGAAACTTAGCAAACAAGATTGTCCTATGTCTGAGGAAGAATAGGCTGAAATGGATAAGATTCCATATGCATCTGCAGTGGGTAGTTTGATGTATGCAATGATTGCTACTCGCCCACACATTGCATTTGCAGTGGGAGTAGTAAGTCGATACATGTCAAACCCAGGCAAGAAACATTGGGAGGCAGTGAAAGGAATATTGAGATTCCTGAAAGCTACAAAGAGTATGGGTATATGCTATGGGAGTCAGGAGCTAAGTGTAAAGGGTTTTACAGACTCAGATTATGCAGGTGACTTAGACAATCGAAGGTCTACGTCAGGGTATGTCTTTACATTGGCTGGTGGAGCAGTATCATGGCGTTCTAGATTACAAGATTGTGTTACTCAGTCTACTATAGAGGCTGAATATGTTGCAGCATCAGAGGCATGCAAAGAATCAATTTGGCTTAATCGACTAGTAACAGATTTGGGAATCAAAGAAGAGATGCCTGTGTTATATTGTGATAGTCAAAGTGCTATACAATTGGCTCGCAATCCAGTTTATCACTCAAAGACAAAGCATGTGGATGTGAAGTATCATTTCATCAGGGAAATGCTCGAGGATAAGCAACTTTAGCTTTTCAAAGTTCACACCACAGAAAATCCTGCTGATCTACTTACAAAAGGACTTCCCTCAAAGAGCTTTGCGCATTTTCGCAAGCAGTTAGGTGTAGGGTAGTACATCACTTCTCTACATCTCTTGTATATTAGCTTGTATAGTAGCTTCTCTCACACTTAAAGTACCACATTGGACTTTAAGTGGGAGGTTGTTGGGGTATAAAGCCCAATGTGGTCGCCCAGGTAAGTGGGCGGGCCGCCACGTATGTACACATATTCTTTTGTAAAAACCTAATAAGAACTCACTATGCTCTACACATTACAGTAGAGCGAGTTCACCATATCGTCGTGCTCTTCTTCTCGCACTCTCTCTCGCGTTGCACTTCCGCTCATACTCCTTCAAGCACAACATCCTTATGCATCCTTTCCACATGTTGGGTGTAGCTGGCGTATTCGGCGGCTCTCTATTCAGTGCTATGCATGGTTCTTTGGTAACTTCTAGTTTGATTAGAGAAACTACTAAGAATGAGTCTGCCAATGCAGGTTATAAGTTTGGTCAAGAAGAAGAAACTTACAACATTGTAGCTGCTCACGGCTACTTCGGTCGTTTGATCTTCCAATATGCTAGCTTCAACAATTCTTGTTATCTACACTTCTTCTTAGCTGCTTGGCCCGTGGTAGGTATCTGGTTTACCGCCTTAGGCATAAGTACTGTGGCATTCAACTTGAATGGTTACCCATCACACGGCTCTCCAACTTAAGTTACCTTAGGGAAAAGGATCTCTCTGGGCATAGCCAAAGGTTTATTATTCAACCATAATGATTGCTGTCCAAACATCCTACATCGAGACCTCAAGACAGCGAATGTGCTTCTTGACGAGGCACTAGAGGCTCACGTCGCCGACTTCGAGATGGCGCGGTTAGTGAGTGCATGTGACACATATCTTATTGTGTTGTGCTGTGGGCGCAGGGGACACCTCGATATGTGCCGGTACTACCAGACTCCCAAATGCACAGACAAAGGCAATGTGCATAGCTTCAGGGTGTTTTCAGAGCTAATGACAAAAAGGCAGCCAACATGGTCGTCGGGAGCGACCGACAAACTATTGAATGATAGCTCTCGTAACCCCTCATATACTATATGACCTCCGGCTCGCCTAACCCCGATAAGCTCAACTCAGATAAGCCTGACTCGGATAAGCTTAACTCAGATAAGCCAGATGGCCAGACGATGGCTTGCCCCTCACCAACACCACCTAACAAGAAAAGAAGGCACGGTAAGGTTTAAGGTTGCGTTTTGCTCGCAGGACTTGTGGTTGCCGTGAAAGGGATAGCGGGTGACGGGATTCAGAAGGCGAAAAGCAAATAAAACGAATCCTTCATCTACTAAAGCTACTTCAAATTTACTTAAAGCACTCGCTTCTTCATCTACTAAAGGCTTGAAGCACCTGCATCTTCACCCATGACTTTATCCACGTCAGGTACTTCGCTCGAAGTAACAGCACCTTTCATCCACGTCAGCTAGTTCACTCGAAGTACCTGTTCTAGACTCAAAGTCTGTACCGTCGAAATCGGCTTCTTTTCTTTGGGTATATCGACAGAAAGTGCAGAGAAAAGACACTTACTTGAAGAATTAGCCGCAACTCGTGGCACCTAATAATTGAGGCGCGCTAAAAGTCGACTAGAGGCCCGCAAACCACCTAATCTATAGGTTAGATGATCTATCTCGAAAGATGGAGAAACCCAGTAGAGTAGTTCCAGTCCTGCCCTGAGCATTCCACTTTCAGGAGAACTGGTATGGCAGCTTCGCAGAGTGGGTTCGATGATTCATAATCAGATTGTTGACAGAAATCGGCGATCAACGTTAAAAAGTCGAGTACCCCACCCGGGTTATGTTCATCCAGCCGCTATTTTCTTTTAATGGCGGAGGCAGAACAGGCGCAGTACGACAGGGAGTGGATTTGTAATCTTGGGGAAGGGAAGGGTTTGATTGCGTGCTTGACAAGGCTTTCGCACAACAAATTCTCTGGCGCTCTCTCCTCCATTGCGGCGCCCTTTCTTTCATGGCTTAACGTTTCAAACAACAGCCTTTCAGGCAGCCTCCCGATGGGTATCGGCCAATGCAGGACACTTAAACATCTTAACATTTCCTTTAATCAAGGAACTGGCTAAATACCTCTTAAAGCCTTCTTATTATCTACCTTGAACCTCACAACTGCCATAGCTGGTAGTTGCTCAGACCTAACTCTGTTAGATCTCTCTAAAAATTTTATAACAGGCCCAATTCCCACATCCCTCAGCTCCTGTTAAAGCTTGCACCATGTCAACATCTCCTTGAACTCCTGGAAATATTCCCACCATCTTCAACCAGCTAGTAAGCCTAGAGGTGCTTTCTGTCTCCAAAAACAATCTCACAGGCGCAATACTACCCGATTTTGGGGATTCTTTACACCAGCTTAAGAAGCTAGATCTTTCGACAACAAGAAGAAACAAGATAATCCCAATTTTCGGCTCTGCATAAGCTTGTATTGAGCTTCAACAAGTTCACGGGGCCTCTTCCTACATCCCTCCCCAACTCCAGTAGGTTAAGGGTACTTGACCTCAGTGCAAATGCCTTCACAGGAAGTATTCTTGGGAAGATCTGTGGTCCTTCGCTTCGCAGATTGCTATTAGCAGACAATGATTTGTCTGGGGTGGTGCCCTTGGAGAGCTGCAGCAGCCTTGCTGCAATAGATGTCAGTTGCAACTTTATGACTTGCGCCTTCCCGACACCGCTACCGGCTATGCCTAACATGAGAGAGATGGTTATGTAGGGCAACTTTATTGAACAAGAAATCCCCATTGACATCCGCGGCGCAACAAGGCAATTATGGCTACTGGTGCTCAACCTCAACCTTATCAACGGCACCATCTCGCCCACCCTCTCAAACTGTAGCAGCCTAAAGTAGCTAACTATTTCAAATTCAAACAACCGTCTCACAAGTTACATTCCGCAGGAGCTGGGGCTTATGCCAAGAATCAATTTTCTGCATCTCAACAACAATTCATTGTCGGGCACAATACTGCCTACACTTGGGAACTCCAGGTATCTATCGTGGGTTGATCTCAGTGGCAACGAGCTAGATGGTGCTGGTGAGGTGGTTATGCGACACCGAAATCTTTTTGTGGTAAGGAAAATATTTCATTATACTTTCTTTGGATTGAAGGGAGCTTTGAACTAAAATAAACTTTGGACTGAAGGGAACTCTTTCTCCTTGGATGGGAGATAACTACCCTAGGCTAGGAAGCCACCTCACCTTAAATTGAAGGGAGCTAAGCTATTTAGTATCCTTTGGACTGAAGGAAGCTGGCAAGAAAGCTTTCCTTTGGTTTGGGAGCTAATTTTCTTTGGACTGAAGGAAGCTCCTGATGTCTTATCATGTTACTTCGGACTGAAGGGAGCTAAGCTATTTAGTATCCTTTGGACTGAAGGAAGCTGGCAAGAAAGCTTTCCTTTGGTTTGGGAGCTACTTTTCTTTGGATTGAAGGAAGCTCTTGATGTCTTATCATGTTACTTTGGACTGAAGGGAGCTCTTTCATTGATGTCTTATTATGTTAATTTGGACTGAAGGGAGCTCTTTCATTGATGTCGTCTTATCATGTTAATTTGGACTGAAGGGAGCTCTTTCATTGATATCTTATCATGTTAATTTGGACTGAAGGGAGCTGCTCTCTTCTCTCTTGTTAGACTAAAATAAACTTACTTTTTATCCCATACCACAGAAAGCATCCTTCCCTTCTTTTGTGGTCCTTCTCTCAAGAAGTTGCTGCTTGCAGATAATGAATTGTCTGGGGCGGTGCCCTTGGATGGTTTAACCTTGTCACATTAGATATCATAATTTTGTGAACGGCAAAGCCACTGCCCGTCTTGCCTTACCTGTAGGAAGGAGTGGGCCAATCTCATTTCATTGAGGGAGAAGACCTGACATCTGCTCAGCGACAAGCCAACTGTGGTTGCAAGTTCTCACCTTTTCAACGGCACGGCACAACTCTACCCACCTTGGCAAACTGCAGCTTAGAGTAGCTCGCTCTGCTCACAAGCAACCTCTTTACATCACAGGCAGCATTCCTTTAATGGTCTCATGCTGGCGAATCAATTACTTACATCTCGGCCCTTGTCCGGCACCATCCCGCCCACCCTCTCAAACTGTAGCAGCCTAGAGTGGCTAACTATTTCAAACAACCGTCTCACAGGTTACATTCCGCCGGAGCTAGGGCTTATTCCAAGAATCAATTTTCTGCACCTTGGCAACAATTCGTTATCAGGCACAATTCCACCCACACTTGGAAACTGCAGGTATCTGGTGTGGTTGGATCTTAGCAGCAATGAGCTAGAGGGCATCATCCCCTACGAACTAACCGAGCAAGCAGGGAAGGTGATAAAAGGAACGCTCAGCACTGGTTTGTGATTCGGGTATTTTAAGTATCTGTACGGAGATCTATGCACAGAGTATGGCTTGGGTTCAGTGCTTACCATGAGAAGAGCTCACCTTTTAAGGCTAAGCAAAATTCTAAACTTCCAGAGCAGAGATGCAACCTTAGCGTTTCTATGCAGACATTGCACCATACTACATCCCTAACCCTCCAGGATCCAGTGAAGGCAGCCTAACATTCTTTGATGTTAGCCAAAACAAGCTTACAGGCACTATTCCAGAGGACTATGGTAGCCTAATCTACACCCAGGTGCTTTCATTATTACATAACAACCTCACTGGCACCATCCCTTTCAGCCTAGGCAACCTGGTCCAATGCTCCAAAAACCACCTAGACCATAACCACCTTCAAGGAGGCCACCAAGGGCTTCTGTGAAGAGGCCAAGATAGGCAGTGAAGGCTTTAGCATAGTCTACAAGGCCACCTTAGATGATCAAACTGTGGTAGCGGTTAAGAAGCTCATCCATAAGATTGATGAGAAGGGTGAGCCAAGAGATTTCCAGGCAAAGATAAAAACAATAGGTAAAATCAAGCACCCTAACCTCGCCTCTTTGTGGGGTTATTCTCAGACAGACAATGAAAGGTTTCTCATCTATGAGTACATGGAAAATGGCAACTTGTATAAGTAGCTTCATGGCACGACCTATGAGTACATGGAAAATGGCAGCTTGTATAATTCATGGCAACAAAAAAAAACAAGATGATCCCAATGGCCAGCCTGCGGCTACAATAGGGCTTAGCTGGGAAAGCAATTAGCTTATAATAGCTTCAGGAAAGTATCTTGTTAGCCCATTGTCACTCAGATTCAATACTTCAAGAGAGAAGCACTTTGCAAGAGAGACCCATAAAAGAATTTGCCAATACCAGGATTAAGCATATGATCACACAAGTTGTAAGTAACAGGTGCAATTAGGCCGAATCGGCCAACATTGCGTTGACCGACACTCACTACACCTTTTACACTAACATAAGGAACATGAACACGACAGCTACTATACTTTTGTTTTAGTGTATTTAATAAATTGATTATTCCTTGTGTTGCATGTAACCTACTCTAGCTAGATCCATCGTCCTTATCTTTGCCTTTTTTTCAGTGACTGTATACTAAATACCCTGCACACCTTGCTATAAAAAGAGAAAGGACTAAAACTAATTCAACAGATTTCGAATGAATAGGGTCTTTAGCTAGAGGTAATTTATATATAACCGGGCTTTGAATCCACAAGAGCTTGTATGTTAAGTGTTGTCGGTTTTTAATTCTTTCTTACCTCAAAATAATAGAGAGTAAAGCATATAGTAAAAATAATAGAAAACCACAAGGATCAGAATTAAGATTGGTGCATGATGCTATACTTGGGTGTTCATCTGTGTTTAACACAGGTGGTTTAGTTTTAAGAAAATCAAAATCCCATGTTTGAATTTGAAAGTCAAACTCGGCCGTAAAAGGTGTCAAAAAGTCTAATTCCCTAAATTTCTAGTATATAGTCAAATCTATTTAATATATAGAAGTCTACGCCAAGAAAACAACTAATGAGCGCAATGAAAAAAAAGGACACAATATAGGTTTGATTAATATAAGAAGCACGAATAAAAGGAAATATTACATGAATTATTGGGCTTGGTAGGTACTGGTCAATACTTTTTCGAAGTTTGAAAAGCTGCAAATCCCTAAAAGGCCAATGCATATTATAGTAATTGGTTACACAGCGAGGCCCTAGTATCTCATCTTTTAAAACCTCGTCCCATGTGTTTTTTAAAGAAAGCCGCTTGATTACTTCGGTATTGGTTGCTTGGATTTTATTTGTTTTCCCTCTTTTCTTTTCCATTTTTATTGTTTTGGATCTGGGGGCTACAAAATTGTAATAACTTTTTTTGTTTGTAGCTAGCTCTTTCCCTTACCTTTTCAAGAGATTCTTCTCCCCATACTACGGGAGTTTTATCTTCCTTTAAGATATATTGGTAGACAGTTTCCCAGACCCTGTGGATACTCACATGACATTGCCGCCCTTCGAATTCTGGAAAGGCTTCGCGTATAACACTTCGTACCAGCTTGTGCAATGGGAGAAACACTCTCTACTAAGTATGGATCAGTCGTGGTCAAGAGACGTATCAGCCATTCTAACTCCTCGAAATTCCTCTCACATGCTAGCGTACCTACCAAATCCCATTCACATGCAAGCACCGGAAAGACCATGTGAAACAATTGTGAAAAGTAACGAGGGTACCTCTCACCCAAGGCAGAAGTGGATGACTCTAGAGTACTATCCATATCTGTACATGCAAATAGATGATGGTTAGAGTGCAAATATTACAAGGGTCGTTTTCTTGTGCATAATGTGTTTTTATGATTTTGTTTTATGGCTCTTGCTCTTTTACTTTTTTATCTTGTTTTTGTGATTATAAGGCTTTATATATACATTCCCTAAGATTGGAGATTGAGATGTCAAGGAGGAAGGTTGAGAGGGAAGCAAGTGAATGATGTATGTCATCAAACACTCCCCCCTTCCTTGGGTAGATTATACCTTTTGGAATGATGTCGTTACCTTTTGAAAACAATTGTTCCAAGTTGTTATGGGTGAAGTCTTTAACCAATAGTTTTCGACCGCCCTATGCGTTTCATCTAGTTGCAAGGGTGGTAAGGTACTCTCCCATGATTTTATTTGCAACATTGTTGTAGGTGGTGAACTTACAATGGGAGGTGCAAACTCTTTCTTTCTTGTATGGATATGTACAATGGTAGGTGGAGGTTGTGTTGAAGCTTCTATTTCTATATAGGAACTACATGAAGAGAAAGAAGCTTCATTTGATTTCGTTGTTCCTGAGCTTGGTGGAACAAATCGTTTTTTCTTCGGTACCCAAACTAGCTCTGGAGTAGGTGTGTAGCATTCCGTGATTTTTTCCTTTCCGCGATCTTCAATTTGTTTTGGAGCACCAGGATTGAGCTCACATGGGCCTGGTGACAAGTAAGAGAAAAATTTACGTTTTGGCACCCAGATTTGATCATTTCCTTTACAGTAGCCTTGGGCTTCCAATAGTTTTTAAGGAATCCAACGCAACGTTTCTTTACATTTCTTGGGGGAGAATGGGACGTCTCTTACCAGGCTCCTGTCTTTTAGCACTGGCTATGGTCGCTAAAGAAGCTTTAGGGACCCACTTGTATGTTTTCTTTGTTATATTGGCATGGGTCTTGTGTGTCGCAAGCTTTATTTCAACTATATCAATTGAAGCTCTAGAGAGTTGGGCTATGGGGACATATGGTTCAATCTCTTGGACATGCAATGTTTTGGGTTTTATTTCCTTAAGAGGCAATATCTCAGGGACTATGGCTTGAGTGGCAGGGCTAAGAGTTGGTTTCTGTGTTGTGACACCCCCTGTCCCCCAATCAATAGTGCATTTGGTGTCTATCATCCACGTGCGTCCTAGGTTTATATTACCCTCCATAGTTCCAAGAAGCATGACCAAAAGTGTTGAGCTACAACCCCATTGTCATAACTGAAAAAATGTGCCAAATTCCAAAAACCGCAGTTTTTTTCTTGTTGACACCCTTGACTTGGATAATACTCTTAGATAGAGGTGGTTTCCCTAATTGACACCACACCCCATATGATAGCAAATTATATTTATCACCCGTGTCCAATGAGGCGTTATATAGCACTTTTCCATAGGTGTTGTTTATCTCAATAGGGTATCGTAGAGGTATGTCAGAGTCCAACCAATCCTCATCGGTTTCAACGTGGAATGCATGTGTGACTCCAAGGTTAGCCTCTCATTTTCGTCTTAGCGTTGTTGTCGCTCCTTAGCCTCAGCTTGAACTTGTATCTTCTTCAATTCTGTTTGTGCCTTGGCTGCCTTTTTGGTATGGATGGCATGTAGCTCCTCTTGGCTTAAAGGATCATAGTATCTTTTAAATTTGCTCCAATGGTTTCAACTCCATCAAGAGTCTCCACACGAATGGTTCCTTGTAGGGTGATCTCACATACTCTATATGCTCCTTTTCCCGCAT
The DNA here is from genome assembly GCF_014529385.1 of Adiantum capillus-veneris. Classification (NCBI taxonomy): domain Eukaryota; kingdom Viridiplantae; phylum Streptophyta; class Polypodiopsida; order Polypodiales; family Pteridaceae; genus Adiantum; species Adiantum capillus-veneris. The sequence continues at coordinate 52,552,099 of NC_140940.1, read as the reverse complement.
ATTTCAACTTTTTCTTTTCGTTACGCACTCCATACATAAGGATTTTATCACCAATATGTACAATATATACACACACCTAGGGGATATCTTATTGCCGTCCCCATTCATCTCGTTATTAGGGAAATTGCCTAAATTTTTCAAGAAAGATCATACATAAACACACAATTAATTCAAAACATTGCCCTTGTCTCTTCCAGATTCATATGCTTCTATCCACATTCAAATTTTCTCCCCTCCTCCTTGCTTCAATCCTTTAGTACAACTGAGTACCTTGGTTGTGCAGTGTGTAGGTTATAAAGTCATGTCTATGCATGGCCCTGATTGGCCCTATAATGCTATTGATGTCAATGCAATTAAACACACTATGTTGTCATAAAATCTAATATCTAACCAACCCAAACGATTTTCTCATATTAAATTGATCACTTAATGTGGGAGAATAAATGGGAACAAGTGTTAAGATATAGATATGTGCTTATAGATCTATCTCAACACGGGGCCAATAGTAAAGGGGCCCAAATGGGAGATGGTCTATCAAGAGCAAGGCTAACCAATGGAGCATAAGACCTTAGGGTTAGCTTCATTGAAGACCTCCAATAATGTGTGTAAAAGTCCTTTGACCTTAGGTAAGCTAGGGCTGAGCTTGAGGTGGGAACCCGGCCCAAGCTCGAGGTGCTTGACCTGCTTGAGGTGCTTGTCGTGCTTGAGGTGTTTGTCCTGCTTGAGGTGCTTGATTAAGGTGCTTGAGGTGCTTGACTTACTCCATGCTTGAGGTGCTTGACTTGCTACATGATTAAGGTGCTTGAGGTGCCTAGAGATGCTTGCCTGAGATGCTTGTGGGAACACCCCCTAGTCCAAGTGCTTTGTCATGCTTGATGACTAAGGTGCTTGAGCTCCTAATGTCAAAAGCATCCCTACAAGAGGGGGGGCGATCCCTTTTCCTAGGGATTAGAGAGAGAACACACACTCACACTCACAAGGGAAGCCCCAGCTTGAAGAGGCAGCAAGGACACATGTCAGGTCCCTACCCATGTTACCTTCATGTGTTGCTTGAAGCCTATTGGCTAGGCTTCAAAGGGGTCCAATGATAAATTACTTGAATTATCTAATTTTTTTTTCATTTATCAAGTCCTCTCTCTCAAAGGGGAAAGGGGGACACTTGTCCCAAGGCTACCCATGTTGCTTGTAATGGCTCCTGCTTGTGATTGGCTAGGCCTAGAGGGGTCCAATGAGCTTCAAGCATGAGCTACAAGGGGGGGTCGACCCAAGCAAGCTAGGGGGGTGCTTAGGGGGTATACTCACCCACACACACTCAAAAACACTCTCATTGTGTACTATGCAAAGTGCAAGAGCTCCCTCTCCTTCTCCAACCAAGTAGAGGTTGAGAGCCTACACCAACACTCTTTAGCAGCAAGAGTATGATAAGTGAGGAACTAATTCTTTCTCCTACGAAATGTTTCTTCTTCCTCTTCCCTACCCTCATTCCCTACTAGCTCTCTCCACCTTCGAAGGTGTTTGAGGTCTTGGGATAGTTAAAGCTTTCTTCAAGTTTATGTTATGTTTGTGATGCATGAATCCTTCCATCTTCGTGGCATCACCTAGGTCACAAGGAACACAAAGACTGTATTGTAACAAGTCTCTCTTTATGGGAGAAATCATAATACAAATGCCTATTGGAGGGGGGACCGGCTCCACATAAATCCGGTCCTCAACTGTTGTCATGTTCTCTAAACTCTCTCTCTTGCAAAAGTATTGTCTATGCCAAGTTAACTAGTTGCTATGATTATGTTGCTATCTTCAATTATGTCAACCCGCTATGCTCACAAAATCATTTCTTGAAAGTACTCTCATTAAATTCCGCTACTCTCACATATTAAGGCAAATTCCATTACATTGGTATCAGAGCATTTGGTTTCTCTTTTCTTGCTTAAGAAGAGAGGTCCTTAAGTAGCCTATAAATGGTTGATGTTGTTAATTATAATAGAGTAAGTGGAACTGGGATCTAATATCGGTTTTGTTAAGCCCACTATGTGGAGGATGGTGCACACCTCGGGAGCTTTGGACTTAATAATGGAGTCTTTTTAGACTTGCCTACAGTTTTACCATTATTGAGCCATAAGAAGTCTGAAAGGAGCTAGCCCTTGGCAATTCCGCTATGTTAGACCCACTCCTCTACTCTCTATAATTAACCACTTTGAGCCGTGGGTGTAGATACTTAAGAGCCGATTTTCAAAGGCTAAGAGGAGTGGCAACTAAGGTTTTGTATTGCCAAAGTATACACTAAGTATAAACATAAATTTTGTTAACATGGCTGACAATAATCAAGAGAGTAGAATGAACATTGATAGCTTTGATTTTGCACATGAAGGTGCTAATGATGATGCTCCCATGTTTGTGAATTATCTCGTCACTAGGTTGCAACAAGCTATGGGCAACCCTGTTTCGCAAGCCGAAGTTACTCAACAACTTCCTGCTTATGGAATTTCCCTTCCTCTCCCAGAGGAGAGAGAGCTTAGGAGGCCTCTTGAAGAGACCCCCAAAAGAAGACTCTCTCCCATTCGAGAGGAGGAATCCAAAGAGAAAGAAAGCAATGAAAGTCTAAGTTCTTCTGAAGAGGTGGCTCCACAAAGACGGCGGTCTAGAAGATTGCCTACTTCTCCCAAGAGGAAAAGAGCAACCTATAGTCCTTCTCCTCATCACTCTGAAAGGCAAGAGAGGAAACAAAGGAAGAAAAGGGCTAGGAAGAGGTCACCCTCTTCTCCTTCTTCTTCACCTTCCTCCTCTTCCGATGAAAGTTATGGCTATTCTCCTAGAGAATACAAGAGGGGAGGACATTGCAAATCATTTCCTGCATGGCGAAGGTCACAAAAGCTAAAGAAGTTCAAGGAGGGAGGAAAGAGTATCTCTTTTCTCACCTACGATGGCACCTTTGGTGCTACCGACAAAGTGTTGCCTTCATCCATCAATTTGATGCAGCCTTTGGGGACGAGGGCTTCACAGAGTCCTCCAAGCTACGCCATGTAGCTATGCACTTCCAAAAATCAGCTCGTCAATGGTGGGCTAGCCTTCGTGGCAATGGAGAAGCCCCAAAGACATGGAAAACTCTACGAGTTTCCATCATGAAGCAATTTCTTCCAAGTGATACTAAAGATAAAGTTCTTACCGAATGGCGCGGCTTGAAGCTTCTCTCTCATGAGTCTATCAACAAGTATGTAGACAAGTTTTGGTATTTACATCTCAAAGCTACTGTCTTTCAAAAGATAGACTTTGTCGAGCAAAGACAGCAATTCTGTGCGGGATTACCTGAAGAGATGGCCGAATATATCAACTCTCAACGGCCCGGTACTATTACCGAAGTAATCCACCACACCATGGTTTCTTCACGCATCAATTTCCATCAAGGGGCTAGACGTAATGTCAAGCCCATGGAAAAAAAAGATAAAAATGATGCAAAGGGGAAATCCAATGCTCAAAATAATTCCCAAGGCACTTCCAACAACAACAATCGGTCTAAGGAGAAGGGAGTTTACAAAGGTAAAAACAAACTCTCTCTTGAAGAGCTTGAAGCTTTTCGCAAGGACCATAAATGTTTCAAGTGTGGGGAGCAAGGACATGGCTATCGTTCTTGCCCCAAGAAGAATACTCACAATGAGACTCCTAGGGCTTCCACCATCGAAGCTCCAAAAGAGGATGCTCATTGCAAAGGATCATCACTCTCCTATGCTTGGGGAAAGGTAAGAGAGCATGATGCTTTCATCTTGTTTGACCCTGGCTCTACTCTCAACTTCATATCAATAGAGTTGGCCACCAAGTTGGGCATTCAAGCTTTTGAGATGGGAGATATAGTAACAGCTGATACAGCTTTCAAGGGACAACAAGCCTCCGTTACTCCCTTGATTGGGAAGTTGAGGCTTCATGTCCAAAGCTATGTTGACAAAGAAGATTTCTTCATCTCTCCTCTCCAACATCAGGATGTTATCCTAGGGGGACCATGGTTTGATCGCATGGCTGCCAACATGAAGTTCCCTGAAAGGAGAATTTACTTCACCTACAGGGGAAAGAACATGTATATAGATGCTAGTGAGCGTGGTCGCACTATTCCACTTGTAAATCCTCTTTCTTTTGATAAATCAATGAAGAGCTCAGTTTCTGCGTACATGATTTATGTCAAAGAGTCTCTAAATGCTAATAATGTTTCATCAAATGAAAATGATAGGAATCAAGAAGAGTTAGACTTGTCTACTTTTCTAAAAGGATTCCAAGATGTGTTCATCGATGATATCCCTATGGACCTACCTCCAAAACGAGGGGATGATGACCATCGTATTGAGCTCCTTCCAGGAAGCTCACCACCTAACAAACCTCCTTATCGAGTCTCACAAGCTCAACAAGAGGAGATTATGAGGCAAGTACAGGAATTGGTAGACAAAGGGATGGTGAGGCCTAGTTCCTCTCCCTTTTGTTCTCCAGTCCTTTTAGTGCAAAAGAAAGATGGTACATACCGTATGTGTGTGGACTATCGAGCACTAAACCATATCACTATCAAAAACAGATTTCCCGTGCCTCGGGTAGAAGATCTGTTTGATAAGCTACAAGGCTCTACCTACTTCAGTAGGATTGACCTTAAGAGTGGCTATCATCAAATAAGGATAGTGGATGAAGATATCCTAAAGACCGCGTTTCGCACAACATTTGGTCTTTATGAATATCTAGTCATGCCTTTTGGCTTGACTAATGCACCAGCTACTTTCAATCGTCTCATGGAGAAAATTTTTAGACCATATCGTAAATTCACTGGAGTGTTCTTTGATGATATCATCATCTACTCCAAGTCTTTGGAGGAACATAAGCAACATCTCCAAGTGATTTTTCAAGCCTTGAGGGAGAACAAACTTTTTCTCAACCAAAAGAAAAGTGAATTCTTCCTTCAAGAGATTCAATATCTAGGTCATATTATCTCTCACGATGGTATTCGTATGGATCCATCAAAGTTAGAGGTAATAAAATCATGGCCTAACCCAAGGAATCTACATGAGCTAAGAAGCTTTATTGGTATGTGTGCATACTATAGATGCTTCATAGCAAAATTCTCTCAAGTAGCAGGACCACTACACGACTTAACAAAGAAGAACGTTAAGTTTGTATGGACTGCTAAGGAGCAAAATGCTTTTGAAAAACTCAAAGAGAAGCTTACTTCCCAACCAGTCCTCGTGCTTCCGGATCTCTCAAAGCCATTTGAGGTCCAATGTGATGCGTGTGGTGATTGCCTTGGAGCGGTTTTGCTTCAAGAAGGGCATGCCATAGCATATGAGAGCCGAAGGCTCAATAGTGATGAACGAGTCTTGGGCATTTATGAGAAAGAGCTTTTAGCTGTTCTACATGCCCTAGATACATGGAAGCACTACCTATTGGGGACTCCATTTATCCTACGAACCGACCACCAAAGTCTCAAGTATTTCATGACGCAAACCAAACTTTCCGACAAACAAATGAGGTGGGCAAATTTTCTTTCGCAATTTAATTTCCATATTGCTCACATAGCTGGTAAGCACAATCAAGTTGCCGATGCACTTTCACGACGACCAAAAGTTAATGCGGTGTCTATAGCTACTCACAATGATCTATCCTCTATAATAGATGAGTATGCTACTGACCCTGACTTTAGAGACATAATGTCAGCCCTTGCTTTGGGGAAGAAAGAGGAACCATTCACCTTGCAGGATGGTTATCTTCTCCACGGCAATAAGCTATGTGTTACCCATTCCCTTCGTGAGAAGGTTATGTATGAATCCCATGCTCCTCCATATGCAGAGCATAGAGGTATTCAACCTACTCTCCGAGGAGTAGAGACGTATTTCTATTGGCCTACCATGAAAGTGGACATACAAGAGTATGTTTCAAAATGTGTAGTATGCCAAAAGACCAAGTATGATAGAGGGAAGCAACCTGGATTACTCCAGCCATTGCCTATTCCAAATTCACCATGGGAGAGTATATCCATGGATTTCATCTTTGGATTACCCAAGTCTATCCATGGGAATACAGGAATATGGACAATAGTCGACAGGTTTAGCAAGCAAGCACATTTTATTCCTGTCAAAAAGACTATTAAGGCACATCAAATGGCAACTCTCTTCATATCTCAGATTTTCAAACACCATGGATTACCCACATCCATCGTGTCAGATAGAGATCCTAGAATGACCAGTAATTTCTGGAAAGGTCTCTTTGAAAATCTAGGAACAAGATTGAATTTCTCTTCAGCCTATCACCCACAAACGGATGGCCAAAGTGAGATAGCCAATCTTACGATACTCGATCTACTCAAGACTTATGTTACCGAAGTAGATCAACGCTCACAATGGGAAAAGTATTTACCTCTAGTAGAGTATGCCTACAACAATACTGTCCATACTTCTACGGGGAAAGCACCTTTCGAGATCATAGAGGGAAGACCTAAAAGTCCCTTGCTACTCAAAGTACATGGGAAGATCTTCGCCGCCGATGAGTATAGCCGTGACCTACAAGAATCTTTTCAAAAGATTAGGGAGGCTATAGCCATCTCTCAACAAAGGCAAAAAGTTGCTGCTGATAAGCACAGAAGAGCCTTAATGTTCAAAGAAAATGATTGGGTCTTACTCAAGTTTCCTAAGGCTCGATTAAGGCAAACGACGGGCAAAAATCTTACGGGCCATCAAAAGTATTATGCTAAACTAGCAAAAAGATACTATGGTCCTTTCCAAATCTTGAAGCCCATCAATGAGACGGCTTATCAACTCAAGTTGCCCAACCATTGACTTATACACAATGCCTTTCATGTAAGCCTACTTAAGCCCTACAAAGGAGAGCCACCAACTGAACCAATTATTGAAGACCCTCCCGAAGTTGAAGACCAAGAAGAGGTGCTACAACCCAAAGCTATCCTTCGGCATGAAGACAAGGTACTACGACATGGTAAGATAATCCGACTGTATCTTATTAAGTTCAAAAACTATCCTTTTGAAGATGCTAAATGGATGCAAGGAGTACAACTTAAGAATAGTATGAACCTTGTCAATGCTTACAATGCTACATTAGAGTAAGCAAATGTACAACTCTTTTTTAAATGACTCATGTTTTTGTCTTATAAGACTAATCCTCTTTTTAATTGTGCACAAATTTAACTAGTATGCATGTTTAGAATCATGTTTGTGATGACGACGTCTCTCAAACACCAAGTAGAATTTGTCACTCTACTTTGGGAGAATAAAATGGACTAAAGAGCAGACATGCTTGCGGCAGCTATGTCTCCCAAGCACCAAATGGATTAGTCCTCCATCTTGGAAAGATGTCGTAGGGTAAAAAAGGGATCCTCTACCCGCTAAGTACGATTGACTAATGACTAAGGCTTTATCTCTTCTACCTCATAGTCGAGGACGACTATGATTTCAAGAGAGAGGTAATGTCATAAAATCTAATATCTAACCAACCCAAATGATTTTCTCATATTAAATTGATCACTTAATGTGGGAGAATAAATGGGAACAGGTGTTAAGATATAGATATGTGCTTATAGATCTATCTCAACACGGGGCCAATAGTAAAGGGGCCCAAATGGGAGATGGTCTATCAAGAGCAAGGCTAACCAATGGAGCATAAGACCTTAGGGTTAGCTTCATTGAAGACCTCCAATAATGTGTGTAAAAGTCCTTTGACCTTAGGTAAGCTAGGGTTGAGCTTGAGGTGGGAACCCGGCCCAAGCTCGAGGTGCTTGACCTGCTTGAGGTGCTTGTCGTGCTTGAGGTGTTTTTCCTGCTTGAGGTGCTTGATTGAGGTGCTTGAGGTGCTTGACATACTCCATACTTGAGGTGCTTGACTTGCTACATGATTAAGGTACTTGAGGTGCCTTGAGATGCTTGCCTGAGATGCTTGTGGGAACACCCCCTAGTCCAAGTGCTTTGTCATGCTTGATGACTAAGGTGCTTGAGCTCCTAAAGTCAAAAGCATCCATACAAGAGGGGGGGCGAGCCCTTTCCTAGGGATTAGAGAGAGAACACACACTCACACTCACAAGGGAAGCCCCAGCTTGAAGAGGCAGCAAGGACACATGTCAGGTCCCTACCCATGTTACCTTCATGTGTTGCTTGAAGCCTATTGGCTAGGCTTCAAAGGGGTCTAATGATAAATTACTTGAATTATCTAATTTGTTTTTCATTTATCAAGTCCTCTCTCTCAAAGGGGAAAGGGGGACACTTGTCCCAAGACTACCCATGTTGCTTGTAATGGCTCCTGCTTGTGATTGGCTAGGCTTGGAGGGGTCCAATGAGCTTCAAGCATGAGCTACAAGGGGGGGTCGACCCAAGCAAGCTATGGGGGGTGCTTAGGGGGTATACTCACCCACACACACTCAAAAACACTCTCATTGTGTACTATGCAAAGTGCAAGAGCTCCCTCTCCTTCTCCAAGCAAGTAGAGGTTGAGAGCCTACACCAACACTCTTGGCTATGGAGTGCAAATCCAACCAAGAGCCATGCTTCAATGCTTAATCTTGCCATCTCCTTCTTCTTCATTACTATGCTATTATGTATGCTAGCAACAAGAGTATGATAAGTGAGGAACTAATTCTTTCTCCTACGAAATGTTTCTTCTTCCTCTTCCCTACTCTCATTCCCTGCTAGCTCTCTCCACCTTCGAAGGTGTTTGAGGTCTTGGGATAGTTAAAGCTTTCTTCAAGTTTATGTTATGTTTGTGATGCATGAAGCCTTCCATCTTCATGGCATCACCTAGTTCACAAGGAACACAAAGACTGTATTGTAACAAGTCTCTCTTTATGCGAGAAATCATAATACAAATGCCTATTGGAGGGGGGACCGGCTCCACATAAATCCGGTCCTCAACTATTGTCATGTTCTCTAAACTCTCTCTCTTGCAAAAGTATTGTCTATGCCAAGTTAACTAGTTGCTATGATTATGTTGCTATCTTCAATTATGTCAACCCGCTATGCTCACAAGATCATTTCTTGAAAGTACTCTCATTAAATTCCGCTACTCTCACATATTAAGGCAAATTCCATTACAATGTTGTGAAAAAGGTGGGTCTTCGGTATTGCACTCAAGGGTTTCCGATGGCGACGTATGTTGTGATTGAACTCGAAGAGTAAGTCTTGTAGCAAATGAGCTCTTTATTTTATGGTGCAATATAGACTGTTCGATGTGTGATGATTGAAAACAGTCGTCACAATTGAGGTGGGTGGTTTGAATTTAGGTACCCATTTATAATTTGTTTGAGTCTGGCTTAAGTTGCGGTGGGATCTTTGTAACCCATAGTTTGACTTGTCCGCTTTGGGCAGTTGATCTTCTTCTCTTAGCTCTATATTTTTTCGTTGGTTTCCACATCCATCTCATCTTTCGTAACTACGGTTTCTTTTGAGAAGGTGGATGCAATGGCTTTACCTTAGGGTTGTTGGTGGTGTAAAACAACTTTTTGGGCACCCAAATTTATTGAGGTCGATCGTTGACGAACTGACTTTTGGGTATCCAAATTTTCCTGGTTCCCTGCATAAGTTGAGTAGAAGAAGTCCTTAGTGAATCAATAGTTGTAGTTGTGGTTGATGACTCATGCTTCTTTGATTGAAAATCACCGAGAGATTCTTTCCATTCCTCCTTACTGTATGCAAATGGTATTTTTAGTTGTCCTCCTTTAAGTGTAAGTTCTAGAATTTTGGCATCCCAATCTTGGATTGATTTATAGGTTCTCATCCAAGGAACACCTAATATTAGGTTCTCATTCATATGTTCATCTGCTATACATATGAAAGTATGCATGCAAGACAATCCATGAACCATAATATTCAAGTTTATTTTCCCTAGAGTTGGAGTGAGTCGCTTGTTGTAGCTCTTGACATTGGCTTGACAATACTCAAGTGGTTGAGTAGTTGCTTTGTGATAAGTAGAATAGCTGACCGCATTGAATCGAGATCATGTATCTACTAAAACCTTGACTTTGTAATCCTCGTTTTGATTCACGGTGATTTGTATATCAAGAACATCCATCCACTTGTCATCAGTATTGAACTCATCCTCTGCTAAGGGTTGAATTTGGAGAGTATTGAGTGGTATAGATTGGGAAAAGGGTTGTCTTATATCTTTTCATTTTAAAACTCAAATACACACCTCCTCTTGAGCCTCCTCAATAACTTGTTGTCTTTTAAGCTTCCTTTCCTTGGATACATGCATTCTCTGCAAGAGTTCATTAGTCAAGGGAAGGTTGTATTTACGGAGTCAACATCCACTAATCCAATTTTCCATGATTTCTCCATTTAAGGTGGCTAACTTGATGGCCCCACTCGGTGAAACATCTTCAATGACAAAAGGACCATGTCCTTTTTTCTTGAACTTTGGTATATGTTGTTTCATTGAGTATAATAGGACTAAATCCTTGGTTTAAAAACTTTAGTAAGAAATTGTGAGTCAAAGAAGTGTTTTGTTTTCCTTTTTGTGTGTATATGTGGAAAATGGCTGCTAAACATTGTTCATCTAGGCGCTCTAAGTCCTCAAGTCGTTCTAGCAACAGGTGCCCTTTCCATTCCAACTCAATTGCAACTCTGAGAGTGGGTTCAAGGATGTTTTAAAGGAAACACAATAAGCCCACAAGGTAGAGTGAAGATGCATTTCCCATTCCGTTTTGCTTGAACTAACAATTTTGGTTAGTACAAAGCTCAAAATTTTGTTTGTATGTTTTGCTTGACCATTTTCTTGAGGATGATAGGGTGAAAATTTTTTATGGATTACCATGAACTCATTTAGTAGATATTCGATCACCTCATTGAGGAAATGCGATCCGCAATCACTCACAAGCTCAATAGGAAGTCGATATCCAGTAAATATGTATTCATACAGGAATGCAACAGTGGTTTTAGTATCGTCCTTCCTGGTGGCTCGTGCCTCAGTCCACTTGGTTAAGTAATCTTTGGCCACAATAATATATCGTGCATGAGTTTTGTAAGTTGGTGGTTGTATAAAACCCAAAAAGTCTATACCTCATTCAAAAAATGAGCGTGCTCCCATCATAGGTCGCAATGGCATATTACCCATTCTCATTGGCATTTTTTCTCGTTGACATGCATCGCATCATTGACCAAGTTATTTTTCATTGATAAACAAATTTGGCCACCAGATACCTTCCATCAATATAGTTTTGGCTGTGGTTTCATGAGAGAAGTACAGGAATGCAACAGTGGTTTTAGTAATGTCCTTCCTGGTGGCTCGTGCCTCAGTATACTTGGTTAAGTAATATGTGGCCACAATAATATATCGTGCATGAGTTTTGTAAGCTGGTGGTTGTATTGGACCCACAAAGTCTATACCCCATTCAAAAAATGAGCGTGCTTCCATCATAGGTCACAATGGCATATTACCCATTCTCATTGGCATTTTTTCTCATTGACATGCATCGCATCGTTGACCAAGTTATTTTGCATTGATAAAAAAATTTGGCCACCAGATACCTTCCATCAATATAGTTTTGGTTGTGGTTTCATGAGAGAAGTGACCCCCTGCTAGACTTGCATGTGGTTGTTCCAAAATAGGAAGATACTCCTCTTCCTTGGGGCACAATATGAGTTGTTGGTCTTTCCCTCGTTGTTAGAGTTGGTTACCAATCATTGTATAGTTGGTTGCCTCAATGTTTCTTGCTCTTTTTTGTCTTTTACTCATGTCTTTTGGGAATATTTTGTTAGTAAGATATTCTACCAAGTATCTACTCCCTTATGGTGTCATTGAAATGTGGAATAATGTGGCGTACAATCTCTACCATATACCATGTCAAAATGGCAACAAAGTAGGAGATCACTCAACCACTTCACAATGATGAAAACCATGACTAATCACATCAAAACCGATGCTTGCATATGCATAAAATAGCTCCACAATCTACTATCTACAAGCATAAACTGGGACAAACTTCTCAACCGAGCATAAAGCGCATAACCATATATGCAAGTAGAGAGCAAACAAGCTCAAAACACATCCCACAAGAAAAATTGCCTGCAAAAATCTTCAAAATACCTGTGACTATCTATCTGTAGCTACAGGAGCATACACAATCCTCACTCCTGCGAGAATGGGTACAAGAACACCAAACTATGTCCAAGATCACAAAACCTGTCAAAGTGGGAGTCCAACTCAACCATTAAAGTCTCTGAAACATGACTCTAAACCATAAACCATAACACTACTCAATGCCAATGAGTAAAAATGCCAAAATGTCTCCACAATCTTACATATAATGGCAATCCACACTCAACATACATCCACGGAGTGACTGTGCATAAACAAGCACCATAAGAGTAACTGCATCCGGAAACCTGATCAATGCGAAAACAATGCTCTCAAGAGAGCTGACCGGCACTCAAAAGTGCTTGCCAAAATGCATGTTTAATGGGCATAAACCATGAGCCATAACCATATGCAAACCCATTTACAAATACCATGAATCCAAGCAAAAAAATACTACCAAAGTATCCTCTAAAAACGTGTGAAAGAAGCTCCACACGTGTGCTCTAAAAATCATGTCTCTCAACAAACCGCTTCGATGGTGTGTATACGCCTCCGTACTTCGTTGCCTAAATCTACCAAAAACCCTCAAACCACAAGCTCTACACAAGCTGAAATTTCATTTTCAGCTCAAAATTGATGCACCTTACTTCAAGCACTTTTCATGCTTCCAAAAGTGCCTAAACTAGGCCACTATGTGAAAACAAAAAACCTGCAATTTTTTTATACAGTCAGTCTGAGCTAAATATCAAAAAAAAGGGTGAGGAATTTGTCAAAAGTTTCTTCTACGAAATTGTAGAGAACGTCAAAAGAGATGGGTGTGGAGGACAAAATATTTAGATCTGTCTTCTACAAGGAAAAAAGTGAATCTAAAAATAGTGTTGTTGTGCACACAATTTTTAGGGCAGCACCTTCACTTACACACAATCCTTCACACTCTTTTTTGAGCTTCCACAAGAGTATACATCACTCTCAGATGAGCTCACAAGCTCCCATTGCATTCTCACAAAGCTTTCAAGATTTCTTGATCGCTGCATCGCCGAGAGTGAGCAAGCTACCGCATCAAAGCTCTCAACACCGCCATGCTCCCTACCATTGCTAAGCCTGGCTAGTGGTCAATCAGGGTGTCACCTAAGTAGGAAGTAGAGATTTAAGATTGAAAGTTGAAGTTTTCACTTTCTGCACTCTTTTTTCATGTTCAATAGGAGTAGGGTAAGTAGAAAACCATCAGGATTGCATCGATAAAAGGTGCATGGAAGAAAACCAAAAATTTGTCAAAACTATCTTAAGCGCACCAAAGATAGACAGGGGGTTTCTAAGATTGGTACTGCAAAATTGGACTTACAAGGTGGTAGACCAACTTGAGTAGAGTACTCCCTTTGATTTTGGAAACATTTGGATCACTAAAACGCTTGGTCAAGCCCAAAATTGGAAAAAACCGCAAACTTTAGAGAAAATCAACAAGAAAAAGACAAATAAGGCTAAAACGTGAAATTAGGGTGTGGATAAATCCTAAAATTTGTGAAAAAATTAATTTGTGAATAAAAAAGTGAAAGACATCAAAATCTAGGAAAAATATTATGCGTGCCAAAATTAAAATCTCTTCAGAGAGGGAATTCTACCAAATTTTTAACTCACAGGGGTTATTTGGATCATGATACAGCTCCTAGGCAAGTTTCATCAACCTTGGAGCTGTGCAAGCATCAAAACACTAGGAATATTGGAAAACTAGACTACAAGATCAAAAAGAGTGATAAAACATTGGTAAATTTTCCAAACTTTGTAAAATTCATTATACAAGCTTGAAATCACCTGTAGAAACTAATCCGTCACAATTGGAATTAGAAATTTGAGATTGGGGGGATTTATCTTAGGCTCACCGAAGATAAATCTCTCACCACAAAAGCAATTTTGTCATTTTGACACAAGTGTTGCCTTTGGCAAGCTGTGGGGCCTCCAATTATGTGATGAAAGTTTAATTATACCCCACAGATAGGTGCAGATATCTTAGGTGCGCCTAAGATATCCTAAGAAAAAATTTCACATTTTTGCATATAGGATCTATCGAGTACTCAAAAAAGAAATTTTTGTATATTTTGTGAATTAAGCTTGACAACTTGTGGAATCACATACAATTTTAAGTGTTGGTGTGCAAAGAATTGCGACTTTGTGAAGGACAAGAGAGTAAAAAGAAAAATCATTGTGTTTGAAATCAAAGGCAACTTTCTAGGTTGGAAGTATCATTTCAATTAAGTTGTGTGAGTCCATATATGAACCTAAGATCTGGTAGTGTTTTGGGAACCTCGATTGTCTTAGGAGAGAATAGGAGCAGAGCGTCCACAGAGGAGAGCATAAATCGAGGGAGACCATTAGAAACTATTGCGAAAGATTCCGACTCAAGCTCGTATATGTCTTCTTTTTCAACTCAATCAGGAATGGTGACCTCTCCCAAGTTCAAGCATATCTTGACTTTCTTCAATACCAACAAGTACAAAGCTCATATTTACTTGGACCCAAATGAGGAGTTTGCAGTGAGGATAGATGACCATACCACTGAATTTTGAAGAGGAGGTCAAGGCAAACAAAAGAGATAACTTTTATATGGAACAAAATGGAGTACAATATTGCAAGATACAAGACCTTGATTCCATGATAGATGGGGATTAGAGGTTGATACTCTAGTACCAGATAAGTCTATAAAAGAGGGACCCCCGGTACTAGAATTAGGAGGGTATGAGGTGATAGATGCTAAACCATTGAAACACATCCCCATTGATAACCCAAGACTTGGAGTTTATTGCTAGGAAGAAAACAATATTACAGATTTGATATGGACTATCCATGCCATATTAGGTCAACTGACACCCTTGAAAATTGTGTATATTTTCAAGATCAAGGAAAAGAGATTAACAAAACTTCCCGCCCATCTCTTTAGGGATTGTTACAACAATAATTTTGTTATGACGACTCCAAAATAGATTGAAAAAAACTAAGTACCACAGACATTCAATCCATGAAGTGATTATGGGAACCGTACAGGAAACCAATCAGAATGTGGATCCAGATACTAGAACTTATGATAGAATGGCTAATTAAAGAGGAAGTGCAGCAGGGAGTAGCCACCTCAATGATGCCAGAGGTAAAGAAAGGCAAAAACCACCTTTAACAGGGGAGGAATGATTGACATGAGGATGAGAAGAGCTCCACATGAGTCACACTTACTAGACAGTTGGTTTGAGGGATTAATGGGAGAAACATCGGCTAGAAGGGAAAGAGCGGGTGCTGAACACGATCGTAGAGTCAAACCAGCAGATTTCCAAAAGTGGGTCAAAAATATAGTGGGTCGGATCCATATGACCGTTTAGCCACCTTCAAACATGTTTTGAGATCTGAGCGCATAACCAATTTCCATACACAGTTTGAGGGATTTGGGATGACCTTGGAGGGCAAATATTTGACTTGGTTCCAAACCATACCTCCTTGATCGATAACTGACTTACCAACTTTGGCAATGAGATTTGTTTCTACTTATTTTAAAATGGGGATAAAGCATAGTACGGTGGCACAAATCTATAGTTTTAGGCAAAAACAAGGAGAAACTATTAGAGATGGCATGATTCAAATGAGGCACTACATAGATAGATGCTCAGGGTTGGAGATTCCAACCAAGAAAAGACTTGTCTCACTGTTTTTGAGGGGCTATTAAACAAATATTTTCATGCTATTTTGTATATAAAAAGATACATGACTTGGGAAGTGTGCAGTCTAGATGGAATCGACTTGAGTGATAATTGCAAGCAATGAGGAAAACAAACCTAAAGATACATAGAGCGAGCAAACCACACCCATTGTGCCAACACAAGTAGGATCAGTTGTTGTAGCTCTTTCTAGTACTATATATGATGAATTATATAATGATCAACATGCGGATGATGCCAATGAGAGGCCTATTTGCAGGGCCCAAATTAGGTACAACCTATGGGACAACAAAGGCAATTAAAATGGTGCACCATTAAAGGAAAATGTAAAAATCATGAGACAAACGAGTGCTACTACAAGAATAAATATGATGGAAATGTTCACCGTGTGCCAATGAGGCCACAAGGGCAACCCATGCATAGATACCTTCCAAACGTGGCACCCATGCAAAGATTGCCCATGAATTTGGAGAGACCATAGCCCATATTAGGTCAACAACTACCACTCCTAGCAAATAGATCTATATTGATCAAGTATATGTTGTCTGAGGAATAAGCGGATGAATAAGCTCTAGTATCCGTTACTCCATACCCTAAAAGGAGTTCAATACCTACTCCAATGCCATGGATCCAATGTGTCAAGCACCTACTGATACAACACCTATTTACTTTATTGCAAAACCAGGGCAAGACCACCAATGCTCAAACCAAAAAATGGAAATCGTCATAACTGTGGAGCAAATGACCATTAGAAAAATGACAATCTCTAACCGGATAATAATGTGAGGCCTATAGAAGCATATTGTGGAGCATGTAGAGACAACGGTGGACACTTTCGTAAAGACTACCCTAGGAATCCAATTAACAAATGAAAAATTTCCATAAATATAGTTAAATTTGTCTTGAGTAGCTCATCAGAAGGGGAACCGATAATTCCTATTCGAGTGATTACTAGATCACAAACCAAGGGCAACAAACAAAAAAAATAAACTGGATCTAATAAATCCAGCAATTCCTCCAAAAACTCCACAAAGGAAAGATGCAAAAGATACAAACTCAATAGGCAAAAACAGCAAAGGAGATCGAAGGAAAGATATGGAAGGAAATAGAAGAAAAAATGCAGACTCTTTCAATAGATTTCAAGAAACCTGAACCAAAATTGGTTAAAATGTTGGAAAACCAATGGAAAAACTATCCAACACCTGAAATGGAAGAAGCTAAAGTTTACAGCAACCGGGTGCAAATCATGCAAACCCTGATCAAAAAATATAATCATTAGAGAGAAGTCATAGGAAAACCAATAGAAGTTGAGACCAAAACCATGAGAAAAAAATCTCAAGAAAAGGGTGGGTTGAAAACCTGGGGAAACGATGATACACAACCACCTGAACTAGAAGCTCTTTAACGATGACAAAGGATGGGATGGGATGCTAATAGTTGAAGATGATTGGCCAAACTATCTATGGGAACACGTTAGGGAATTGAAAGATGGGATCTTGACTCTGAAATCATCATCAATTGAAGAAGTTCGGTTTGACAGACCACCCATGAAACTGGATGAACATTCATTGTATGGAGATAGGGGATCAGAGCAGTCAGACTCTACAAAAGCTGGAACCTTGCAGGTACTATCGTCTTACCTAGGAGAGAATGAATGGAAATTGATGGTCTACAAAACAAGAAAACTAGAAAGGCCAAAAAAAACTTTGGATGTGGCTAATCTACAATCCATTATATAAAAACCAATCCATTGCACAATCACTTTGGGTGAGCTATTGAAGTTGAGACCACATCTATGGGGAGATATACAAACCACCATGGAAAAGATGGATTAAAATGAGCATCTCAAATGAACATGGAAAATTTGTAAAACGAGGAGATTTAGACTAGACTTGTCAAGTCTGTACCTATGAACAAGGTCGAGGACTATTGTAAAAAATGGATTGAGAAAAACACAACCCTTCCAGTACAATACAATGATGTAACAACCATGGCTATTTTAGATAGTGGAGAAGGCATTTCCATAGCAACTAAGGCCGTCTATAAATCTTGGGAAAAGCCATCAATTAGGCAAACAAGAATGAAACTGCAATTGGCAGATGGACACATAGAGAAACCAATGGGCATACTAGAGAATGTGATAGTCAACTCATGTGGGATTGACTACCGCTTTTGCCATTGTAGACTTTGGGAAGAAACTCAATTATGAAATCATCTTTGGAAGACCGTTCATGAGACGGATAAAATTAATCCAATGTTGGAGCAATGATTATCTCTACTTGAAACAAGTAGGGGCAATTATTGGATTGAAGTTGAAGGACCATTCTAATAGGATGTCCTAAGGACACCAACACAAGAATTGGACTCAGAGACCTGTGCAGATACTAAATTGCCATCATGGATACATAAAAACACTTCAATTGGATGTGTAGGGCTTCTCAATTGGGTAGTTTACAAAGGGAAGACTGCATTTTACACATAGAAGTGAATGATGCAGATTACATACCAGAACCATTCCCTAAACATTTTTTCGAACCCACCTTTGAATGGACTCAGATCTTGCCCACAATGGATGTATGTGTGAATCTACACCTAAATACTTTTGTGATGAAGAGGGCCATGATATAGTCCCAATACAAATGGTATTTATTGAGATGATTGAGGAGAAACACATCTTCTCTAAATCACTATTATGATGCTACGGGCGAATTGGAAGAACAACCAATTACAATAGAGGAATCAAACTCTGAGAAAGAGCATGTAAGAGCCAAACTTCTACTTAGAGGAGGGGAAGAAAGTTTTTTTTGAGTTCCCAAAGAACACTAAAAAATGGCCAATGGACACCAAAACTCATTTCTTAATGAAGGTGGAAGCATCAGACTGCATAAAAGACAGGATAACTGGAAGGTATCCAAATGTAGAGCATTCTAAGAGACAAAACCAAATGAAACCAAAGTCAATCAAGCATGATAAAACAAAAGGGAACAAATATTTGATGACAAAAATAAAGCGTAAAAAAAACTACAAAGAACTAAAACAAACTTTGGAAGAAGTGTGGACCACAGAAATGGAATCGGATAGTGACAAACTAGGGAAAATCAATGTTCCAACTCATTACAAAAAAAACACTTTGCAAGATTGCACGATCATTGTAGAGCAACCGTTGCGACAATCAACAGAACATGGGAAATCCTATGAAGGTCCGGAGAATGCCAAGTGAATTGACCTTGTAGAGCCTGGAGAAGATCCAAAACCTGTATACATAACTATGGATCTTTTTCAAGAAGAAGAAGAGATTCTCAAAAGAACGTTAAAAGAATATAGGGATTTTTTTGCATGGTCATACAAAGATCTCAAAGGGGTGGATCTTGCCATATGCGAGCACACTATCCCTATGAGAGATGATGCTAAGCCAAGTAGACAAAGAGCATACACATATAATGAGACCTTTGCCAAAAACATCAAGGAAGATATAGAGAAACTCAAGGAGGTTGAGTTTATCTATGAAATAGAAAAAATTGATTGGGTACCACCAATTGTTGATGCCTAAAAAGAATGGAAAACTTAAAGTGTGTGTAAATCTCAAAAATGTAAACTCTATCACTGTATGAGATAACTATCCTCTTCCTATCACAGATTATGTGCTAGAATGAGTAGCGGGCAAGGAAGCTTATAGCGTTTTGGATGTCTTCTCTCGGTACAACTAATTGACTATAGATCCCAAAGACCAACATAAAACAGTCTTCATCAGGAATGGGGAATTTTTTCTTATCGACCAAGTAATTCCTTTCGGTTTTACCAATGCACCGACAAAATTCCAGAGCTAATGAGCCATGACTTTAAGGAATATCTGCGAAATTTCTTGGAAGTATACATGGATGATCTTTGTGTGCACTTCACAAAACGAGAAAGTCACTTTGAACATTTACGATGTGTCTTTGAGAAATTTCGTCCATACAGAATTTGCTTAAATTCTTAAAAATGAATTTTTATGGTTAGAAAAGGTAAAATTCTTGGACATATCGTGTCAAAAAATGGTATAGCCAGATACATGGAGAAGGTGGCAGTGATTGGTGAAATAGCTCGGCCAACATCAAACAAAGAAGTGTAGTCATTTATGGGACATTGTGGTTACTATCATAGATTTATCTACATGTATGCAGTAATTGCTAAGCCCATATATAGCCTTATCACTCACTTTGAATGGAATGATGAATGTGAGGAATCCTTTTGAAAGCTTGAGCAAGCCTTGACCTCAACACCAATACTGAAAGCTCCAAACTGGAACAAAGTGTTCCATGTACACGTTGATGCTTCAAGTTATGCCATTGGCTACATCTCAGCCACTCTCAGCCAAGAGAGGGAACCATGGATCTTCCTATCTCCTATGCTAGTGCACAATTAAACTTGGCAGAACATAACTATACAACCACAAAAAGAGAAGGTCTTGGTATGGTGTATTCAGCCAAGAAATTTTGACACTACTTGTTAGCTAACAAGTTTTTCTCTTTTGTAGACAATCAAGCCTTACTCTATTTGGTGAATAAACCATGCAATATAGGTAGGATAGTAAGATGTTTTATCAGTCTACTTGAATTTGACTTCACTGTTGTAGTTAAAAAAGGGACTACTCACCAGCGAGCAGATCATCTGTCAAGACTCACCACTAGGGAAGCACCTAAGGGGTAGATGATGACTTTTAGGTTTTATTTAGTTTACAGGGGAGACTCTGTCAGATTTCTCGCAGGTTCTCTCGCCATAATTTCTTGACATTGACTTATGGTTGAAGATATGTGTGACATTTTAGAGTCTGCAACGATGACTCTTGAGAGACGACCTTCTCGTTCTTGCCAATACTTGGGTTGTTGGAATTGTGGTCACACATGGCACATTATGCACCATCATTTTGGATATATGAGATAGCAACGAAGATGTATGTGTGATACAGATACGGCTTTAATACATGTTAGAGAGGCACTTACAGTGGCAGTCTATGCCAATCGCGATGATGTCATGCTTGCCTCAAGTGTACCTCTCACAGATATTTCTATGGATAACACACTTTATCCATAGTGTTACTAGATAACAATGCTGCTTTCCATGTCACACCATGTTGTGATTGGTTCAACACATTTTTTAGTGGAAGACTTGGTTGCGTGCCACTTGCTGATGGTTCAGCATGTGACAAATACGCTACAACATGTGCATTATGTTCCTCAATTGAGATATAGTATGATCTCAGTGAGATAGTTACCAGCTTGTGGTTGTTAGACACTTCTTAGAGAGGAGTCTTTCCGGATGCTTTGCGGTTCATTAGTGATTGCTAGAGGAGCCCGTAGTGGCTTGGTATATTGTCTGAGGTTTGAGACGGTGTAGTCTCCATTTTGGTGTTTGTAATGCTTTGAGCGTGAGACAAGAAGTGTCTCCTTCACGAGTGAGCTCCACCATGCTCATGAAACAGAGCATTTAGCTGTGCATGATGTGCCAAGAGACTCTATGGAGAAAGAGGTAGAGTGGAAGTGCTCTAATGAGACACAACAGGTGTTGTCAGAGTTTTTGTAGGGAGAGGTAGAGCAGGTATGGTCCCTAGAGACACAGACAGAGATGGCAAACATGGAGTTCTTTGATATGCTCATACTAGAGGCTGACGAGTTGATATTAGGGCACATGGCTCTGTCTATGTATGAGAGAGATGTAGCCATCCGAGTGTCAGCGTTGACACACCCATACGCGATCATTAGTCCTGATGATGTAGTACATGAAGATAGCACAGGGAAGACAAGTACATCAAAGTTTGCATAGATTTCGTCAACGTTCAGGCGTCTCATGTACGACCTATTACTCTCGAGGTCCAACCTAGCAGCTGTAGTGGGAGCATTTGTAGTAGGGATTGTCAGTCATGCGATGACTGACACTAGCATGATGCATAGTGGAGTTTTGCAGACCATACAGAGTAGTCTACGAGATTTACATACAGGCTCTAGCATGGGTACGCACGCTTGCCTACCACGAGAGCTGATATGACTGTATGTAGAGCGACTGAGCAAGCTAGTGGACATAGGTTGAGAGAGTCTCGCGCCTAGTTTTTTGTACATACTAGTAGTTTAGCTACTAGTACCCACTTATCGGCACATTCTCCTTTAAGGGGGAAGTTGTTGGGGTACAGGTGTTTATGCCTTGCCCGACTGCCCAGGCTATGGATGCCCGCACACTAATACCTTATTCTTGTGTACATAT
This sequence comes from Adiantum capillus-veneris, assembly GCF_014529385.1. Classification (NCBI taxonomy): domain Eukaryota; kingdom Viridiplantae; phylum Streptophyta; class Polypodiopsida; order Polypodiales; family Pteridaceae; genus Adiantum; species Adiantum capillus-veneris. Next base: position 52,530,131 of record NC_140940.1, on the reverse strand, counting down.
ACAAATAATAAGGGGAAACTCATACTAGAGTCTTGCTCCACCCACACACTGTGTACTCTCTCCTTCTCGCATGCGTGACCACACCGTGCATGCATGCATCCACACACACGCACTCTTCACTTCTGTAGCAAATGCTTACTTTCATTATCCACCAAAACTTAGGTTTATAATTACAAAAGTTGGCTTTTATACCTTAGCCAAGGTTCACAGAATGGATTCCTAGCTATTTGGGCTCATTACAAGGCTTAAAAAATGCATAAGTTTACAAACTTGGAGGCCTCATGTTGACTGTTGGGTCAACAACACAACATAACTCAACAAAGCCTTATTTTTCTAGAGTTATGAAATGTTGAGGTTTATGGTTATAAACATCACTTGTAATAAGTAGGTAGTCTAGTTGCAAAAGCCGGGGTGCAATGGCACATCCAGATTGTAAATACCAAGCCATTTGACCCCTTGAAGTCTATTTTTGGTTAAACCTAAGGTAGCCTTAGTATATAAGGTACCTAGGTCATATTGTAAAAAAAAAACTTAATCATAATTGAAGTTTAGCGTTATCGTCTACTATGTGAGAGAGAGAAAGAGAGTAAGCGTGAGCTTCATCCTCACACTACACCCGGCTCACTCATCGCATTGGAGGTCCGACTGCACCATTGATTTAGGCTCGAGGAGAGCTACGTGACAACGCCAAGCATTCCACGTGAGATGAAGCACACCTATTGACTCATCTACTAGCTATTAGTGGTTGTAAGTGTATCAAACAATGTCTATTTTCTGCTTGCAAGTAGTCATTAGAATTGTGGTGACATAAGCTATGCATAGGTACTCATAGATTTCAATTTCGAGCACTTCCAAAATTTGTCTCTGTCTTCATACGTGTTTTTTGTAGATAGAGCTACAGTTTTGAGTGTAGAGGCTTTGGGATAGGTGTATCCTAGTGAGAGGATGGTGTTCTTTAAGTTTCAGATAATTCTAGTATGGTTTATTGAGTTTCCTTCCGTTTGTATGTATGTGGGTTGGTTAGTGTAGTTGAGAGCAGTGAGATTCTAGGTTGTGGTTTAGTTGGCCTTACAAAGTGTTGTATATGAGGATGGTCTCAGCCTGACAAGCTAAAGAGATTTCCTCATGTGCCTATCGTGTCATCTCTATCCTCGATCGACATTATGTTGATCTAAGTTGTGTTGCATGCACTTTATGGGTGGTGTGATTCGCTCCCCCAACATTGGCGCTGTTGTTGGGGATACAAGGACTTAGGTAGGTATTCCTACTAACACTCGTGTGTTGGTTGCTTGCTTTAGTTTTGGATAAATAAAGAATTCTTCTTAAGTGGATCCAGCAGAGGTTATTCCGAGATCAAGTGGATAGCCAGGAAGCGTGTGTCTTGCCGAGGGTCTACGATTAGGTAGATTTTTAGTTAGGATCCGGAAGAGGTTATTTCGAGATCAAGTGGATAGCCAGGAAGCGTGTGTCTTGCCGAGGGTTTGCAATTAGGTAGATTTAGTTAGGATTTGTAGATTATAGTAGTTGTTAGTGGTTGAGTGATTTATGAGGTGATAAAAGCATTTGCTAGTCCGTGTGTGGCATTGAAGCATTTTTTTACACATAAATGCAAAACCCCGTATGATGTGTAGGAGTAGCTTTAGGTAAGTGATCTGATTTTGATCTAGAGCTATTCACTCAATTATTTTCTAGAGTGCTTGTTTGCATTTAGAATCTCTAAAAAGTGTGCTTTTTAATACCCATCTTTTGCATGTTGTGTTGAGCACATACACCAAATTTCATATCATTTGGGCTTACAGATTGAGAATTGAGAGAAATTTACTCTTTCAGGGGTTTTCCTTGTTAGTGATGATTTTGTGCAATTTTGACATCCAAAAATTGATGTGAGCACATATTCTTGTTGTACACACCAAGGGGCACCTATGGTAAAAACATAACTGAGCTCTGACCAGATCTGAGGTCAACAGTTACATCTAAGTGCACCCTTGATCTACATCATTTAAGAAACATATAGGCCAAATTTCATCAAATTTGAAGAATTTTTTAGCTTGTAAAGACCAAAAGACGCATCTAGGCAAGTGAATGCTTGTATTGGCCATAACTTACTCAAAAAGTGTCAAAATTCAATTTCCAATGTGATGAGGAATCTTTGGAGTAAAATCACTTCATTCTGAACAGTTAGATATGATACGCGTAAAATGTCTAAAGGGCACTTTTAGATACCAAAATTGAGATCTAAGCATTCCAGGTTGTTAAGCACCACAAGACAAGCTCACATACCATATTTTGTCATATTTTGTCAAAATCTGAGCACATAGACTTTATAAGTGTATAATGTCTCATGCCAAGATCTGAAAGTCATGTTTCACTTTTGACCACATAGGGGGTTGGAAATGATAAAACATGTTTGCAAAATTTTATGTCATTCTGGGCCAAAACACATTATACACATATAATGTCTTAGTAGCCTGATCTGGCTCAAAACAAACATTTGGACATACCTCAGTGTCCTAGAGCATAAAATAAGCCCCTAGCCAAAATTTCATTGCATTTGGAGCTCATTTGAGCTTGTAAAGGCCAAAAGATAGATCTTGACAAATTCATGCTTGTATTGATCATAATTTGCCCAAAAAATGTCCAAATTGAATTTTGAAAGTTGCTGAGAGTTGCTTGAGTGATAAGGAATCATTGGGATAAAAGTCACATCATTTTTCCCCCACCAAAAGATATTATACACGTATAATGTCTGAAGTGTCAAAATAAAGGTCAGAATCACAAATTGAGACTTGCAATGGGTAGAAGACAGCAAGGGGAGTCTACAATTTAAGTTTGGAGAAAATCTAAGTCAGGAGACATTATACGCGTATAAAGTCTCCATGCATAGGTTGAGTCAGAAAAAAATTGTTTTGGCTATAACTTGAGCTTCCGGTATCAGATTCAAAAACTTGTTTTATCAAAATGAAGCTCAAGAGTAGCTCTACAAGTTTTAGTGTCAACCCTGAATAACAATGAATGACCCCATAAGAAGACCCTTATGGGGTCATTCATGGTTGGTCAATGCTCGAAAGTCATTTAAGGCCTCAAAATGTATCAGCAAGTTAGGGATGTCCAAAAGTGAGAATTTTGAGAAAACAGTCACGGTTTTGGACATAGTTTTGACTTTTCCCTAAGCAAGGCACATGAAAACTTTGGAATAAGACTTCTTACATCAAGCTAGCGCTGTTAAGCCCAGAGATCATGTTCTCTTTAGAGTCAAACTCAGCTTCTACAAGCTTCAGAATCCCAGCGATAGAGGAGCATACGCCCACAATGGATCTTCCAAACTTGCAATTGATAAAGATCAATTTTGCTGAAAGATTTTGGATGACAAATCACGAGAGTGAAGGACTATATAGATACATTGATGACAAAGATGTCAATTTTTCTAGTGCACAGAGCCAAACCCAGAAGAGCTGACTGATTACAAGCTCTTTTATGTCTATACATACGGAGTCGACTATCAATGGAAGTCTATACTTGTTGACAAGTATGGACAAGAATACATAGCTGTATAAAGCACAAATTCATGAAATGCATTAGAAATAGGTGGATATTTGTTCAATGAAGGACCACATATACCTCCACCAAACACGAGAATTCCTATGAGAATTCCAAAGTGGGAACCACGTGGATTCCCTTCTAGAACAATAACAAGAGATGAAGTGATCACAGAGAGGACAAACATGCTTTCTTAAGGACCGATTTCCAATAGAATGACTAATCACTTTAAAGAAGAACCTAGGCATAGTAGAAGGCGTGAAGCAACAAAAGGATTGGGAGAGTCTGTGGTTAGACTTGTAGACAATCGGCGATTTAAACCATCCTAGATCCAGAAATGGGTAAATAGAAAATATGGTGGAGATAAAGATCCGAGAGATCACGTAGTGATTTTCAGAAGAGTAATTAGAGCAGAGGAAGGTTCATATTTTGCAACACAGTTTGCGGGATTTTGACTGACTCTGGAAGATAACGCGGCTACACATGGTTTGACTCAGTGGAAAGACAAGATTTTGAGACTCTAGACGAGCTGTTTGAGGAATTTATAAAATAATTCTTGCAGAAAAACATAGCTCACAATACGGTCTTGCAAATTCACAGATTCAAGCAAAAAGAGGATTAATCAGTACACAAAGCGGCATTATGGCTCAAGAGATATGTCAAGTTTTGTCCGAGAGCAGAACTTCCTACACAAGCACGATTAATGATGATCTTTATCCAAGGAATGAGACAAGCGACTCTTCAAAAGGATCTGCATATGATAAGGAGCCTGGCGCTAAATTAATTGATCAAAGAAGCTCTTTATCTGGTGAATAACTGTGACAAATATAAAGAAAATGATTGTAATAGTCAAGAGTATGACACATCCTCTTAGCACAGTGATTCACAGATGAGTGAGTCCATTGCAAAACCAGCGGTACCTATTGATCAAGAAAAGTTTATCAACAAAATGGTCAAGAGGTTAGCTCCTCTTGTAAATGTTGATCCAAGGGAGCTTAAGTGGTGCAAAATTGAGAGAAAATGGACAAACCATGAGAGAGAAGAGTGTTACTAGAACATGGAATATGCTTGGGAGAGGTATGTACAACCTATTCCAGTAGCACCTATTCCACCTAGATACGCTATGGGGAATGTGTCAGGTCCAGTAGGAGTTCCAAGGCCACAACTTGTCTTAGGACAACAACCTCTGCTTCCAGGTGCTAGAATACCTATAGACATGAGATGCATGCCAATGATGGAACCATCCAACAAACAAGCACTAGTACCAACTGCAATGTATCATAACAACCAAAGCACGTATTGCCCTTTGAAGCGACAAAAGGTAAGAGATACACATGCAATGGTGAGGCCAGTACAACCTCCACCTCCTGTGTTTTGACCCGAGGAAAGTAGGTATGAGATGGATAAAATGACATTACGGTTCATTGTGAATAGAGGCTTAGCTAGGTCAAAGCCTGTTTATAGCCAAGAGGAATTGCAACAAGAATCTTCTCAACCAGAGATAGATTGTCACAAAAGCTGTGGCAATTACTTGGTGAAACAATGTCCTCAGACGGAGATCACTCAAGTAAATGCCTATTGTCTTGACTGTGGCATCTCTCACTTGATCCCCACACGTCCAAAAACCCCAAACCGAGTCAGAAAGATCACAACGAATGTCTCAAGAATTGTTTAGCTACTCAGTAGCTCAGAAAACAAAAACGTCGTACTAGTTTGAGTAGTTACGAGAGTGCAAGCTCAAAAGGAAGATGATGAGAACCCAAAGACAAAGAAAATGGAAACTGACGCAAGTCCAGAGACGAGTGAACCAAAGACTGACACACCTAGTTAGAAAACCAAGAGCAAACGGAATAGTTGGGAAGCTAGAAAGACTAAGATGAAAGCACGTAGGGAACAAGAGCAAAAATCCCTAGCCTGAGGAGCTTATTCAAGCTAAAGAGAAGATAAGACAACATGAGGAACCATTTTTTTGCGCAGACCTCTCAACCTCCAAAAGAACCATCAACAAAAAGTGAGCCAAGAAGTGCTAGTTGAGGAGGATCAGTATTGGTCGAGAAGGTTAATGATCCATTAGACACCCTCCTAAAAGCCTTTGAAACACGGCTCAAAAACAACCAAACCCAACAACAGACGTGGATGACGTATCCATATGAGGAACTAGAAAAGGAAAGGCTTGAAATGTGCAAGAAAATGATTCAAATAGCCCAAGCTTTACTAGAACCACAAGTTGGAAAACCTAAGGGTGTGATCTTTGTCCCACCTACACCAGTAATCCCACCATACTAGAAATGAAAAGAGCCATATTCCAGTCGTGCCTCTTCCAATGGGATTCCAAGGTGTAAGAACCATGGAAATCCTTGACAGTGGAGGTGGCATTTCCATTGCAACAAAAGAGGTCTGGAAAAAGTGGGGAAAACCAACAATGCGGGCTACTAGGATGAAACTTCATCTTGCAGACAGACACATGGAAAGGCCCATATGACTTCTAGAAAAATTAGTTGTTACTTCTTGTGGCATTGATATGAGCAAACCTTTGCTATTGTTGACTTTGGCAAGAAGAACAACTATGACATCATTCTAGGAAGACCATTCATGCGGCAACTGAAAATCGTCCAGGATTGGGGATATGACTCTATCTACCTGAGACATATAGAAACCACGACAAGAATAAATCTTAAGGACCATAGTTAAAGGGATGTGATGAGACCATCTATGGAGGAGTTTGATTCCGCTACTTTAGCAGGATCCGAACTTCCAGCATGTTGGGTAAGCCTACAAAGTTGTGGATGTGTGGATCTTCTCAATGCAAAAGTTTAAATCGAGAGGAAGGCATTCTAGAAAGGTAAATTGAAGATAAGGATTATATACCAGAACCCTTTCCTGAGGAAGCATTAGAGCCACTTGAATGGGAACACATCTTGGCTACACTCGATGTGTGCGCTACTCAAGACGATCAAACAACAAAGTTTTGTAATGAAAATGTCTATGATGTCATTCCTTACTTTGCAGTTAGTGTGATCCAAGAAAACAAAGATGAAGAAGAAGACAAGCTCTATGACTCAGTAGAACACTTGGATCTTCAAGAAGATGCTGACAACAGAAATCCGAACGACCCAGCAAGTGACAAGAATGAAACTTTAGCTAATGCAGGGTTTTATGATTTTCCAGAGCAGAGACACAGGAACCAATGTCACCACTACAAGAATAAAGTGCATCAAAAAGGAATTCCAAAATCCTCGATGAAAACACAACTGCAGCAAGCATCCTCATATGTGGCTCCTATACATACAAAAAAGACTCAATCGAGAAAAACACAACCATGTCAACAAGCTACCAACACTCTAATCAAGTGGATAGAAAATTCATCCTAGAAACAACATCCCAAGAGCAAGCGGACAGTAACTTTCCATAACAAGCTAAAAACCACAAAGGGAAAGTGCTAGAATGCAACCTTGCTGAGGATAGTAGTGACAGTGATGATTCTTTTAACATCCCCTACCAGGTACTCAAGTCATCACCCTCACTGGAAACTTTCGTAACAACCAAAGAAGGCCAAAAGAAAAGAACAACAAGATAGAGACAAAAAGCTCGAAAAATCTAGACACCAAAGAGCCAGCTTTGGCCAAACAGGTGTGGATCAAGAAGAAAAGATCTCTGATGAAAAATCACAAGATCCAATGCCAGCAGAAAAATAGTCAAAGCCTACAAGAACATCTACAAAATTCACAAAGTCGCAAGCTTTTGCACCTCAGATTTGGGTTCCAAAGAAGTTGATTCAAGCACAAAGACTTCAAGAGTTTGTTTGGATTCCAAAATGGTTAAATTGTCAACTCCCAAAGTTTGAATCTCGTCATCAACCAAGTGTACAAGAGCTGAAGCAAAGATAGCTAAAGTTTCACCCAAAGACAAGGTGGACCCCAAGGAAGTCTCTTCAAACACAAACAAAGCAGGGACAAGTATGGGTTCTCAAACAAACAGCATCAACAAAACAGCCAATAATCACAAAGAAGTGGGTCCCAAAGGAAACCAATAACACTACTGTTACTGCCCCGATGCTTGAATTCTTTCAATTCCTCCTACAGTTATAGTACAGTTAGAAGAGATCACCAAAATCTCTACAACCTTCAATCAAGCAAACGACACAGAAGCTTCAAAGATCGGCACATTGCTTAGAGTAGGAAGCCTCATTAGCAAATGCCAATAAGAAAATTGCTTATACCCACATCTTGCACATAATAAATTTTTCCATGCATTGCCTATGTATGCATGATAGGGCTACATTACAAGGCCTACATAGGCACAATTTTTAATTTCCCAAGCACAACACGTACCCTTCGCGATACCCTATCGTCAAGGAGGACTCCAAATAGGAGGGGGGGAGTCATTTTAAATGTGGACCTAATATTATGAATATTAGAGGGAAGTGTTTTGTGAATTGTATTGAATTTTTGCGTTTGATTGCAATAATTTTTTGACAAAATACAGAGTATATGTCCTCATAATAACGTTGCAAGAGGATTACGGGGACAAAATCCATATACGATCCCCTAGGGACATGTGTACAGTGTACATAGCGTTTAGGATTCTATTAACTTGATTTTGATTTTTGAGTTGAGTTGATTTTTGGTTTTATTTTGTTATTTTTGAGATTAAAAAAAAGGGGGGGGGGGCAAAAAAATCCATCATCCAAATGAAGAAAAGACTGAAGAGATGTGAGTCGTACAAAGCAAACAAGGTCCGAGAAAATGATGACACTATACGAGTATGCCTCAAAAGCCATATGCACAAGGCTAGAATGTCAAAGGTAAGAAAAGAATGCCGATCAACCTTCAACAACAACATGAGACCAAAAATGATTGAGAATGGTCATCCAACTCTGGGGTGGCCTACAAGGACAAAGGAAGTTGGTGTTGCAACTAAACGAAAGCAACCATCATGTGTAAAGTTGCCTATCAGACACTTCATGCAACTACAAGCCCGTATACAGGAAGTAGATCTTTATACTGTAAATCTTCTATCTTGTATGTGAATTAATGAAGCCTAATAAACAAAGGGGACTAACATTATTGACAAAAGAAAAAGGGGCAAAAATGACAATCCAGTCATCTATCGTAATAGATGCATGCAGAAGCAACCAGGGATCAAGCCAAATTTTGGTCATTATCATTGGTTCTACATGTGATTGGCTGACAGATGGTGCGAGAGATGCCCATCAGCCATTTTCAAGACTGAAATCCAAAAAGTGCCAAAATACAAGTCCAAATCAAGCCAAACTTTATCAGGAGGCTGTGAATAGAGAGTACAAGCTAAGAGTCTCAAAAAGAAAATCTAACCTTTAGCTATCCAAAGATGCAATTTTTTCAAATCTCAAGCCATGATAGCCATCTACATACCATGTATCATGCATATGAATTTTAGGGACAAATGGACAATGATAGCTCCTCGATGGTCATCTATCGCGATAATATCAAACGAGGCCCTTTTGATGCAAGTTACTAACTTGGGAGACTACCTGCGGTTTGTCGGGCTAAAATTAAGTCATGTATCAAGTAGAAGCAGGATAATGATTTACACAACACACAAAATATAACAGTGGAAAATGTGGTTTGATCACCTTAATGTAGGAACAAAGGAGTCACCAAAAGAGCACACACAAGTGGTAGACAAACCAACCTTCACAGGGTTACATATCAATCCTTGATAAAGTGAATCGAATGTTGGACATGGGTTTTGAACCTCAAGTCAAAAAAAATTCTCCCAAATTTGGCATGACAGACAGACTTTGCATTGGAGTGCAACTTGGCCTAAAGAAGTTGAAGGTTTAGCCATATAATTTCTATAGAATCCTTACAAAGTTGTCATTGGCTCACAAAATCAGAAAGCCAATCACTCAATTCTATAGATTTTAGAAGTTGTTTTTGAAAATGAGAAAGACACAAAATTGACAGATGTTCGTCATCAATTATTATTTTCCTGAATCATGTGAAGACTATGTACATTTGGATTGGATGCACAGGACAAGCTCGTGCAAAGGCTACAGCCTATACTTTCTTTACATCAGCAAAACAACAACACAGACCCAACCAACATCGACAACTAGGTCATGTCAGGGACGACATGAATTTGGAGGGGGGGTGTTGACCGCTAGGTCAACAACACGACATAACTCAACAAAGCCTTATTTTTTAAGAGTTATAGAATGCTGAGGATTATGGTTATAAACATAATTTGTAATAAGTAGGTATTCTAGTTGCAAAATCTGGGGTGCAATGGCACTTCTAGATGTAAATATCAAGCCATTTGACCCCTTGAACTCTATTTTTGGTTAAACCTAAGGTAGCCTTAGTATACAAGGTACCTAGGTCATTTTGTAAAAAGAACACTTAATCATAATTGAAGTTTAGTGCTGCCATCTACTATGTGTCAGAAAGAAAGAGAGTAAGCGTAAGCTTCATCCTCATGCTACACCTGGCTCGCTCATCGCATTGGAGATCTGACTGCACCATTGTTGTAGGCTCGAGTAGAGCTACACGACAATGCCAAGCATTGCACATGAGATGAAGCACACATCGTGACTCATCTACAAGCTATTTGTGGCCATAAGTATATCAAATGATGTCTATTTTTTTCTTGCAAGTAGTCATTATAATTGTGGTGACATAAGCTACGCACAGGTACTCATAGATTTCAGTTTCGAGCACTTCCAAAATCTAGCTTTGTCTTCATATGCGTTTTCTGCAAATGGGTTTAGAGCTAGGGTTTTGAGTGTAGAGGCTTTGGGACAGGTGTATCGTTCCTTAAGTTTCATATGATTCTGGTATGATTTATTAAGTTTTGTTCCATTTGTGTGTATGTGGGTTTGGGTGGTGTAGTTGAGAGCAGTGAGATTCTAGGTTGTGGTTTAGTTGGCCTCCCAGAGTGTTGTATGTGTAGGATGGTCTCATCCTGACAAGCTAAAGAGATTTCCTTTGTGTGCCTATCGTGTCATTTGTGTCCTCGATTGACATTATGTTGATCTAGGTTGTGTTGCATGCACTTTATGGGTGGTGTGATTCTCTCCTGCAACACCTCATCCCCTCTAGACTTGTTGGAAATCAATAATATTACAATGGATTTGGACTTTGTGGATTTCTCATTAATATGAAGGGGGTTAATACAATCAATTGGCTAAAAAAATGAATGGCATCCCTTTTGATGCTCTTTCTCTAGCTCTTGTTACATGAGTAGCTAACAAATGGCTTCAAAGAGCAAAGCATGTCGTCTTCTTGGTGGGTAGTTCATCTAAAATACCCACAAAGAGAAGGACTAGAGGACAAAGCTCATGGACCAAGACAAGTTACATTGAGGCAAATAAATCAGATATTGAGCTCAACAGAGAGATAAAGCCTAGGAATCGTGATATTTCTCTAAATATCAATCAACAGATGAAGAAGCATTTGATGTCATAGTTCCACTACTCCGCAAAAGGCATCAACGAGTGGAGAAAAGCCCAAAGACACAAGTTCAAATATCCATGGAAGAAGCTCATCGGTTAGCAAAAGAACAACGAGCAAAGATAGAAACCAAGAAGAAGAAAGTGAGAAGTCGATTTAGACACTGATGATGAGGATGGCGTTGAGCTTGACAAAAAGCTCAAGAAGCAACTGGAAAAGATAAAGAGACATCAATGCAAGTAGGTGGAGGAGGAAGCTGATGTAGCTGGATGATTTTGGCAACAAATACATGATGTATTAAAAAGAAAAGAAGAACAAAGAGAAGAATAAGATTCCAAAAGACAAAAGACTGATGATTTGGAATCCTCAGTGGATTCACCAAGAAGCTAGCACTCCACACATGATGAAGCACAAAAAGATGGAGCTACCATTGATCAACAGGAGACAGAAATGGAGATAGAGCAACAACAAGCCTCCCAAAAACTAGCAACACATCCTCCTATTTTACTGAGGAAAAAGAAGAATGCAAAGAACAAAAGGAGCAAACAAAAGCTGAAATAGATCTAAAGGAAACACAAACAAAGCAAGACGAAGCTGCTCAAACCACTCTAGAGAAAAGGAAGGGAAAGAATAGCAGACAAAAAATCAGCAAGAGGTAAAAGAGGAAAAAAGAGAGTCAATGCTAGGGAGTTCCCGGCAACCAACTACTCAAGTGGACGGAAAATCCCACCTATCTCAAGAAAAAGAGTTGTGAAATCCAACAAGCTTATTCGTGAGTTTGAGCTAGAGGATCATCTAGAAATGATAAGGCTACAGTTTTCCAAAGAGCTTTATCTCAATTGTGGGAATTGGATGCAGGAGACGCAAAGGAAGAGACAAATGTGGCGATTTTAGGCAAATGCTTGACTACTCCAAGAGTTTGAATTTCTCAAGGAGGATAAGCAGAATCTCTAGTCTGCACTAGAACGGGAAAAGAGATACATAGTGAGTCTTTTTGAAGACCTCTAAGGTCAAATTGCATCTAACAGTAGCAACAAAAACTAGAAGAAAAGATGAAAGGAGAGCATCAAATATACACAAAGTTGAGTGATACATATGATGTTGTTAAACATATGCTATGAACTCTCCTTGCCAAAAATGAGAGTGACCCATTCATGGTTGTTTTAGTTTGTATATTACTCAGATTAGAGAGAGAGAGAGAGAGAGAGAGAGAGAGAGAGAGAGAGAGAGAGAGAGACGGAGAGAGAGAGAGAGAGAGAGATAGACACTGATTAAAGTGGAAAATCATAAGTAGATTGATATATGAAAATGAGTACAAAGTGGTCTAGAGTTATGGGTAATGATAGGATTTAAAGTCCAATATGAATTGGATACAAAGTATACAACATAGGCTTCTTTTATAAAATTGGGAGAGAGTCTTTCAATGATGTAACCAATGATGTCAAATTCTAGACTTCCAAACTAGAGGGGGTTGAAAATCATGGTAAATCCTTTCCTTTGAGCCAAGTGAGACTGGGTGTATAAAGCCAAGTGTTGTTTTGCATATGGCTATATTTACTATTCCTCACAAGCCATGGAGTTTACGTCCTATTCCATTTCCTAAATATCACTTGCCAAAGAGATTTGCTCAATGAGAAAATACAAATGGATATTTTGGAACCGTCATGTGCACCATATTCCAATTGGTGGTTTACTATGCCCGGAATAAAAATGGTACAAGGTTCATACAAGACATGCAACATGTAAACAACATAACAATCCACAATGTAGGTACAAGTCCAATTTTGGAGGTATTTGTTGAAGCCTTTGCATGAAGGGCTATATATTCTTTGGGTGACCTCTACTTAGGATATAACAAATATTAGCTTGCTTTGGAGAGCAGGGATCTTACTACAATGTGTAGACCTCTTTGTTTGGGATGAATGTGCACTCTACCATAGGGTGCTACTAACTCTATAGCTCATATGATGAATGATATGAATAAGGTTTTGAGGAATTTTATTCCTCATGTTACCATGCCTTTAAGCAATGGTTTACCAATCAAACAATGCGAAGAAGGTTCCGAATACAAGGTTAAAGATCACAAGGGGTACCAATAGTTTGTTTTCCAAATGCACAGTGATTGCCAAAGTTTGTTGGTTTTTGGGTGCATGTGTATTCTACCTTATTTGGTTGCATCAATTTGCTCATGTTTCGGAAGGTTCTTTATAAGTTATCAAAGAATGGAAAAAGGTTTTCATGGGAAGAAATTCATATGAAAGACATCAAGAAATCAAAGAAGATGCTTCTTGAGGCTCCTACCTTGAGAAAAGGTTTGCATGGGAAGAAATTCATATGAAAGTCATAAAGAAATCAATGGAGATGCTTCTTGAGGCTCCTACCTTGAGAATAGTTGACTATAAATGTGGAAGGACAGTGATCTTGACCGTTTACACTAGCCCAATGGGAATTGGGTGGGCCATATGTCAAGATGATAAAGAAGGTCACATGTATGCAATTTCATGTGTGATGCATGGTTTTTAGGACCCCTTCTGAAGATGCAATAAAGGCACAGTCAGTTGTTGGGGAGATGAGGATACTCTAGTCCAAGGGATCTCGAAAGAGAAGAAAAATCTACTTCACAAGCACCAAAGAGTAAAAAGTGCCATGGATAGAAGATACGAGGGAACGAGCTCTTATGCATGCCTACAACCTATATCTTACAGAATAGCCCATTCTAGGTGTGAATTTCTAGTGAAATTTACACGAGGATGTTCGTGTGGACTCACAGCACAGCATACTCCGTTTTCACTTTTTTACATACAGTAAATACTTTTTACCACAGTAAATATTTTTTACCTACAATAAATATTTTTCACCTACATGGTAAATACAAATCACTTTTTACCTACAGTAACTTTTATTACCCATGGTAAATATTTTTTATTGCACCATAAGTATTTGGTAGGTAACAGTTCACTGTTACTAGAAGCAGTGATTGGGCATCAACAATGCAGTTACAGGAGGAGAAAAGGGGAAAATCTTATGGTAAAGGTGAGTCAACAGGGATAAAGACTTTTGAGTTGAAAAGAGACATGCTGATTTTTTCAAAGAACACATGTCAAAAGAAGCCATGGTTGAGGATTTTTTGAGAATTTGATATTCAGGAGGACCCAGCTGCCACCTTCCCCCCGCAGGTCCCCCCCTGACATGTGCAGAACCTCCAGTTTCAACAGCCACCTACCTGCTCTTAAATGTTGGTCAAGGCCTTATCCCCATGTGTCACAATCAAAAAAATCAGCATTTACCCTCCCCTCTCACATCACTCTAGAGAATATCTTGATGGTGACATATCAGGTGACCTCAATCTGTTGACCACCCTAAGCAAAAAGTAACCCCAATCAGCGGATTTAAGCATGTTTATCCCTAATCCTAAACCCTCTCAGAAACCTATATAAGGAGGCCTTCTCTCACTCAAAACCAACACTTCACCCACTTCACCAAGCAACTAAGCTATGACGACATTGCTCACAACGAGGAGCTATGGATGGAGCTCTACTCTCTCTCCCTCTAGTATGCTACATTACTAGCCCTAAAACCTAAATAAGGAGTCTTCTCTCATGCTCCATGGCCACCATCCTCGCCATCATTCTCTAAGGTATTGATGTGTTGCTAGTAGGATCATACCTACTTGCTGGGTTGATTGTTTTTGACAAGGGATTATGCCATCTTTGGCTTGCTTCTCTATATCCTTGTTATGTATGATCAGATGCCGTTGTATTGTTAAGCTGATGTCTTGTGTATATATATGCTACATAAGGTCCCTAAGCTTCGTTTCTATGTGTTTTGCCATATGTTTTGATGCCATCATAATGCCAGAAGTCTCACTTGCCTATGTGCACTATGTGTGAGGTCCCTAAACCTCTTAATTTAGGGTGGTGCCCCCTTTTTTTTGTTCTTTGCTTGTTTGCATGAGGCGTGGTTTGTGGAGTGTGCACGAGTAAAGAGGCCACCCGATTGCACTGCTCTTTTTCCCGCTATCATTTTGGTGCCCCCACTGAGGAGGGATACACAGACCTTCAGTCCACAAGCAATGAAGATGTGCAATCTACAGCATGGACGAATGGCGTGAGGAGTTTGCAAATTGGAGAACAGAAGAGGAGGAGGCTTTAGAGGCCTTACAAGCTTTCATCGAGGTCTTATTACCATGTTGCAGTGTCATTGAAATTCAAGAAGTAAGTTCTTCTACATGCCTTGTTCGTGATCGTCGCCAACGAAGGAGAGTGAGAAGAAGAGCTTGATATACCTCTCCTCTCAACCTATGAGTGCTCCAGAAACGTCCAACGCACACGAGCTTGAAATATTCTACATCAACATACACGAAGGTACTGTGACACACATTAAGGGAAGAGAAAGCATCACCAGACCTCTCTTTCCTGAGGAGCCGACTAAGAGGAGGAAGATCACCTCTACACCTAAGTGGCCCAAGGCCGCAGCGCGTGCTCAAGCGTAAGGTAACATTTGGCTTAATCTCATTAATAAGGGATTACATGACCACTACAGGCAAGAAAAAGGCTAGTGAGCAACCAACTTCAACCTCCAACTTGCAACCACGACTCTCACCCCTAAATCCTCCTGAAGCAAAGAGGCAAAGGCTTGCCTACAAGATTGCCGCCCGTCTGCAACTGCTCCCAGTGCACTTTGTGAATTCAGACACCACCAATCCCAAGACAACCTCCTGTTTGCGTGAAGATCACTTTGGATATTGTCCAAAGTGCTTTGGAGACCGGGTGAAAAGCCTCCCTGCCCTACCTTTGCTGCTAATTTTCAAGAAGTTATCTCAATCTAAGGAAACTATCTTAGTTGATGATGTGCTGCACATTAATGGTGTCACTTTCATTCGTCATGCTGATTATGGTAATAGCATCCAATTGTTGCTTGCTAAAAGGCTCAGCATTGTACAAAGTGTTGCCATCACGCCCTACGTCTTCACAGATGCATCAGGAAGAGTCGAAGTGATCCGAGGTGCTGACCTTCTGTGGCTGATCAGGCTCATTGGTCCCAAGGTGGTGCAACTAAGCTAGGCTCTTGTGTGTAAGTATGGATGCCAATAATGAGAATGATGATCCCCGCATGTTTCCTTTCCATTTTGTGCGTCATATCCGTGTGAATATTTGTATTGATAGAAAAATCTTTTATCAGCAAAGAATAGCCCTGTTGTTTGGAGCCGAGAGACTTGGGGAAATCTTGCGCTCTCCTCATCCTGTCATTCTACCCTTACTAGACTATTACCATTCCTTTGATGTGTCGATCTTCATCCTATTTTGAGCTAAGTTGTGCTAAAGCTCCAAATTGTAATTACCATACTCTATTTTAAAATAAATTAGAGCTGTTTGTGTAATTGTTTACTCTCTCACTTATGGCCTTCCCTAATTTTAATGGTAAGCTTGGGGAGGTTGCTCCAGACTTTTTGGATAATTTGGAAATGGCCTTTCTAGTATCGGGAAGGGATGACGAAGCTACTAAGTTAAGGGCCTTTCCTTTGGTCTTGAGGGAAGGTGCAAAATTATGGTATCAAACTTTGGCACCTGAAGAAAGAAGAGACTGGGAGTCCTTAAAGATGGCCTTCATCGAAGAATTTCGCTGCCATGAGCCTCCAGAGGAGATATGGAGACAGCTCTTAGAGCTACGCCAAACGTCACCCAATGACTATAGAAGCTATGAAGGAAAGTTTTCCAACCTGTGGGAGAAATGGTGTGCATCACTAGGTGAAGGAGAAAGGGCGCCAGAATGCCTAAAGAAGGACTGTTTCCTGGCAGGGCTTTACCCCATCCTTCGAGAAAAGGTAAAAGGTAAATTCCCAGATACCTTTGATAAAGTTATGACTTATGCAAGGGAGAAGGATAGGAAGTTAAAATTCCAAGCTCAACTACAAGGGGGAATGGAGCCTCCACCGCTAGCTCAACCTACGGCAAGGGTAGTAGCAGGGACAGAAGCAACAGACCAAGAGTCCTCTCAACAAGAATTACTTCAACAAATCACCAATCAACTAGAGAGCCTGTCCATCAATCTGGTTCAAGGTGTAAGGGCTTCCCAGCCAGAAAATGAACGAAATAGACAAGAAGGACAAAGGCAAGCACGTGAGTACATTTGCTACAACTGTGGAGAGGTAGGTCACGGCATGTATTATTGCCCCCATCCACGACGCTATCAAGGAAATGGTAATCAAAGACGACCTCCTCGCCAGCAAGTCACTCCTCCTCGAGCTAGGCCACTAAATGGACAAAATGCACACGTGGCTCCACCAATCCAAATATTGAGACCCCCTCCTCCACCACCACAAGCACCAGCAGAGATCCCTCCACTACCATCGGGAGGGGAGGACAGGGCTGTCTCTGTCATAAGTCTTGACAATGGTAAGGATAAAGGGAAAGAAAAAATGGAGGAAGCTGTTGCCATGCCAATAAAGAGAGTTAGGAGACAAAGAACTGATGAAATGGAGGCTTCAGAGCTGGAAAAAAGGGAATGAGGGTTCCTCCCAAGTGATAGGAGACAAGAAAAGGAAGAGTAGGTCAAGGAGGCACATAGGAGTAGAAGACTTTCCACTTGGGGTAGGATCCATACCTTACGACCTGGTAGCAGATGTGAGTAAGCAAGGACCAAATATTTCATGGCAGCAACTCCTCCACCTTTCCCCAAAGATGTGTAGAACCTGGTCTAAGATGGTCAGCACCAGGAGGGCTAAGGCAAAGTCAATTGGGTCTATTAGTGCAAGAGGCATGAAGGATATCGTGCCAGTCATTGATGCAGAGATTAAGAGTCAGCGAGTCTCCAATGTGTACGTAGATGGTGGAGCCGAGATTTGTGTTATGACAGAGAAATTAATGCACAGGTTGGGTTTGGAAGTAAACGCGCAAACTTTCTTACAAGCTAAGATGGCAAATAATGTAAGGGTGGCTTGTGTGGGAAAGGTTAATGGAGTGAAGGTTTCAGCTTTTGGTGTGGCAATCTCAATTGATGCTTATGTGATCCCAACTAAGGGGGAGGGCTATCCGCTAATCCTTGGAAGACCTTGGCTTATGGCTATGAAAGCTAGGCAAGATTGGGAGACAGGTTCCCTTGAGTTGCGACCAAATCATAAGGTAGGTGGCAAGCAACAAAAAATTGTGTATGACATGAAGCAGGGTAGACAACAAGACCTAGAGATGGAGACTTCTATGGATGAATGGAGCACAAGCAGCTACTCTTCATCTGAGGATGAGTCATCTGAGGAGGATGCTAGCTCTTTGGAAGTCATGGGTATAATACTGCGAAACCGAGAAGGAGAAGGTGGTCAAGACTCTCTAAACAAGGAAGAAGCCACAGGCTTAGAGGAGATGCTAGCTAAGGACCTACTAGAAGAAGAGAGAGAACCCTATTTGCAGGTACTAAAGAAGCATGTTGGCCTCTTTATAACTGATTACGAGCACATTAAAGGAGTGACGGTAACCCAACACCATATCCAATTAAAGGAAGGTGCCAAACCAGTGGTGCAAAGGCTAAGGAGATTAGGGCTAGTGCAACAAGATGCACTCTTAAAAGAAGTAAAAAGATTACTCAAGGCAAGATTTATCTACCCAGTGGAAGATTCTGAGTGGGTGTCTCCAGTTGTGGTAACACCAAAGAAAAATGGGAAGTGGAGGGTATGTGTGGATTACAAGCCTCTAAACGCAGCCACAAAAAGCGACCATTTTCCTTTGCCTTTTCAAGATGAAATACTAAATGAAGTGGCTGGTCATGAAAGGTACACAGTGTGTGATGGGTACTCAGGCTACTTCCAAATCAGAATTGCAGATGAAGACCAAAGAAAGACTACCTTCATAACACCTTGGGCGTGTTTTGCTTATAGAGTTATGCCTTTTGGTTTAACTAATGCCCCAGCTACTTTCCAGAGGTTTATGAACTTGGTGTTTCAACCTTACTTTGGTAAGTCCATACGAGTCTTCATTGATGATGTTTGCATTTATAGCTCTAGGGAAGTACATCTGTCCAAGGTTGATGAAGGTTTCACCCGTTTGGCCCAATTGGGTGGGCAATTGAATAAAGACAAGTGCCACATAGGTGAGAGCAAGGTCACTCTACTAGGCCATGTTGTGTCTCAAGATGGTATTGAGGCTGACCCTGAAAAGGTAAAGACATTGTTAGCTTTACCTACTCCTTCAAACGTGAAGCAACTAGTCTCCTTCATTCAAAAGGTTCGCTACATGGGACGATTCATACATCTCCTTTCTCAGGCAATCTATCCTTTGCAGCAGCTCACTAAACACACTACATTGACATGGAGTGAGGAGGGTGAAAGGTGCTTTCAAGAAGTTAAAACCATTTTGAGCTCATTGCCTGTCGTCCTACAACCCACATGGGGTGAATTATTCTATGTAAATCCTAGTGTAGGTCCAGAAGCTCTAGGACCTGTCTTGATGCAAAAAGACCCAAAGACATCTCTCATGAGACCAGTCTACTTCTCTAGTAGAGTGATGACAGCTGCTGAAAAGGGTTTCAGCGCAACTGAGCAATTGGTGCTAGCTCTTAAGTTTGCAGTGGAGAAGTTTCGGGCTTACTTACTTCCGAGACAATTTGTGGTGATCACAACTGAGGAGGTTTTTCCATATGCCCTACAACACATGGAATTGTCTCAAAGAATAGCAAAGTGGGTGGTGCAGCTTCAAGAGTTTGACTACACACTACAAGTAGAGGATTCCACCCGTGCTTGTTTGGCAGATGTCCTCACACAAAGGTGTTATGAGAAGGCCAAGAAAGAGGCACCTAGTAAGGTACCGCCTATCCCGTAGCCTGAAGTTCTACTGGGAGCACACAGTCTGTATTTTGATGGGGCTTACAAGAGGACCAAAGACAAGGCATCAGCAGGCATAGTAATATTAGGTCCAGAGAAGGAGAAGATCTTTGCAAAAGGGTTTCATCTAAAAGAGGTTCATTCTAACAATGAGGCAGAGTACCATGCCCTTGTTTTAGGGTTGCAATGTTGTCTTTCTTAGGGCATCACAAAGCTAAATGTTTTTGGTGACTCCATGTTGATTGTTAAGCAAATGGTTGGTGTATGGGCCTGTAAAAATGACAAATTGTTTGTTAAGATGAGGGAAGCAAAGGCCTTGTTGAAGGGTTTTAAAGAAGTTCGAGTGCACTTTGTACCTAGAGATCAAAATCGAGAAGCAGATGCCTTAGCAGGTGAAGAACTACAAACTCTCATAGTAGGTGCTATCCTTGTGAAAAGTCCTTTATACCAGGGAAAGGAGGAGCTGCATGATTTACTTTACTTTCTTGAGCATTGTGAAGCACCCTCTGGTATGAGTAAAAGTGAATGTAGGTGGTTGGCAAAAAAGGCTACCAGCTATAGCTTAGTGAATGAGGACTTGTATTGTAGAGGGAAAGATGTTGTCTTAAGGAGAGTTCCTGCATCCCAAGAGATAAAGGATATTTTGTTTAGTTGTCATGAAGGTGTGTGTGGTGGCCACTTTGCACAAGAGATTACTAGCAGAAAGATTTTACAAGAAGGGTTCACGTGGCCAAGCCTCCATCGAGATGTACAACATTGGTGCCGCACATGTGAGGTTTGCCAAAAAGCTGGACCAAGGCGTCTTACCCATGAAAATCAGCATCCAATCAAAACCTATGGGCCATTTGAAAAATGGGGGATAGATGCAATAGGGCCACTACCTTGCACTCAATCAGGGAAGGAATACATCATTATGGGGGTGGAGTACATGACCAGATGGGCAGAAGCTCGTCCCACAAAGCGCATCACAGCCAAGGACGTGAGTGATTTCATTTTTGAATGCCTTTGTTGCCGTTTTGGCACACCTTTGGAGATTCTCTCGGATAGGGGACCGGGATTTTGAGCAGATTTAGTCGGGCAATTGATGAGCAAGTTAAAAATCAAGTGCAGGCACTCTACACCATACTACCCTCAGTGCAATGGTCTTGTCGAAAAGGTAAATGGTCTTATATGTAAAATCATCACTAAGCAAGTGCATTTACATCCTAAGGCATGGGATAAACACCTAGATGCAGCACTTTGGGCCTACAGAACATCCTTTAAAACATCCTTGGGGTATACACCTTTTCACTTGGTTTACGGGCAAGAGGCACTATTGCCTATAGAAGTGGAGCTAGCGAGCCTCCGAGTTCTAAAAGCACATCAAGAGGATAGTCAAGAGAAGAAAGTGGAAGGAAGAATCATCGATTTGGAGAGGTTAGGGCTAGATCGAGAGTCAGCAGTGAAGTACTATGCAGCCTAGGCAGAGAAGAAACGAAAGAAGTTCAATCGCAACCTTGTCAAGAAAGGTATCAAGGAAGGTTCTTTAGTGCTCAGATACGACAATCGCTTTGATCGCAGGAAGGATGGTAAATTCTTGCTTAAGTGGGAAGGCCCTTTTGTAGTGATACAGAGGTTCTCAAATGGTAGTTACCAACTAGGTGACCTAGATGGTAAGGTACATCAGACCCCGGTAAATGGTTGGCGATTGAAGGCCTACCAATGTCGTCTTTCACAGCCATATGTTGGTGAAATCAATGCTAAGGATGGTTCAGAGGAGAGCTCATCATATTCGAGCTCCAACTAAGGTAACAATCATGTACAAGCTTCGTTCAAAAAAAAGGAAAAAAAGAGAAGAAAAAAAGAGAATGCCACCAGTGAAAGCAGATATTGACAATGGATGGGGTTCTGGCTTTCAAGGGTCTAGGAGACCAGTTTTTAGTCATGGATGGATACAATTATTCATCAAAAAGGACTAAACAGGGTGCATCAGCCAAGAAAGCAGTAACATGGCAAATTCAATTGGTACCAGGTGGGTAAGTATTCAAGAGAACCCTATTGTAGCACAACCTACAGCTAGAGGCATCAAATACCTCTAGCTTAAGGGGGAGGGCTATATGATGCATGGTTTTTAGGACCCCTTCTGAAGATGCAATAAAGGCACAGTCAGTTGTTGGGGAGATGAGGATACTCTAGTCCAAGGGATCTCGAAAGAGAAGAAAAATCTACTTCACAAGCACCAAAGAGTAAAAAGTGCCATGGACAGAAGATACGAGGGAACGAGCTCTTATGCATGCCTACAACCTATATCTTACAGAATAGCCCATTCTAGGTGTGAATTTCTAGTGAAATTTACACGAGGATGTTCGTGTGGACTCACAGCACACCATACTCCGTTTTCACTTTTTTACCGACAGTAAATATTTTTTACCACAGTAAATATTTTTTACCTACAGTAAATATTTTTCACCTACATGGTAAATACAAATCACTTTTTACCTACAGTAACTTTTATTGCCCATGGTAAATATTTTTTACTGCACCATAAGTATTTGGTAGGTAACAGTTCACTGTTACTAGAAGCAGTGATTGGGCATCAACAATGCAGTTACAGGAGGAGAAAAGGGGAAAATCTTATGGTAAAGGTGAGTCAACAGGGATAAAGACTTTTGAGTTGAAAAGAGACATGCTGATTTTTTCAAAGAACACATGTCAAAAGAAGCCATGGTTGAGGATTTTTTGAGAATTTGATATTTAGGAGGACCCAGCTGCCACCTTCCCCCCGCAGGTCCCCCCCTGACATGTGCAGAACCTCCAGTTTCAACAGCCACCTACCTGCTCTTAAATGTTGGTCAAGGCCTTATCCCCATGTGTCACAATCAAAAAAATCAGCATTTACCCTCCCCTCTCACATCACTCTAGAGAATATCTTGATGGTGACATATCAGGTGACCTCAATCTGTTGACCACCCTAAGCAAAAAGTAACCCCAATCAGCGGATTTAAGCATGTTTATCCCTAATCCTAAACCCTCTCAGAAACCTATATAAGGAGGCCTTCTCTCACTCAAAACCAACACTTCACCCACTTCACCAAGCAACTAAGCTATGACGACATTGCTCACAACGAGGAGCTATGGATGGAGCTCTACTCTCTCTCCCTCTAGTATGCTACATTACTAGCCCTAAAACCTAAATAAGGAGTCTTCTCTCATGCTCCATGGCCACCATCCTCGCCATCATTCTCTAAGGTATTGATGTGTTGCTAGTAGGATCATACCTACTTGCTGGGTTGATTGTTTTTGACAAGGGATTATGCCATCTTTGGCTTGCTTCTCTATATCCTTGTTATGTATGATCAGATGCCGTTGTATTGTTAAGCTGATGTCTTGTGTATATATATTCTACATAAGGTCCCTAAGCTTCGTTTCTATGTGTTTTGCCATATGTTTTGATGCCATCATAATGCCAGAAGTCTCACTTGCCTATGTGCACTATGTGTGAGGTCCCTAAACCTCTTAATTTAGGGTGGTGCCCCCTTTTTTTTGTTCTTTGCTTGTTTGCATGAGGCGTGGTTTGTGGAGTGTGCACGAGTAAAGAGGCCACCCGATTGCACTGCTCTTTTTCCCGCTATCAATGTGGAGAAAAAGTGCTTAATGCTCGTCAATGAGGCTACCCAAAGGTTAAGAGAGAATTTTGGGGTGTCTACTACCTTAAGTTCTGACAAAGAATATTTTATTGGTGTTGGGCATTCAAGCCCGCGTATAGTTAGTGTGTCAGGCCCAAAGGAACATGCTCTTATGAAGCATGCAGGAAAGGTCAGTTGAGTGTCAGTTTTCATGGCAAAGATCTTTTTTATGTAAGGTTTCACACAATTAATCTATAAACATAGCGTAATGTTTTTATTTTTTGAGTGTCAAATCTCTCTCTCTCTCTCTCTCTCTCTCTCTCTCTCTCTCTCTCTCTCTCTCTCTCTCTCTCTCTCTCTCTCTCTCTCTCTCTCTCTCTCTCTCTCTCTCTCTCTTGCGTTCAATCTCCTGTGTACTTCCTCTCTTGCCATGGCTCTTCCTCACCATCGACCCCCACCATAGATCCATGCTCCCAACACTGGTATCAGAGCCATAGGTCTCCTCTGTTGCATCTCAAGACGCTCGCATTTTGGTGGTGCTACAGGTGGGGAGTAGCCACTGTAGGCAGGGAGCACCGATAGCATCTCAAGACGCTCCTAGGCGGTGCGCAGGAGCACTATCAGCATATCAAAACACTGCGTAGAAAGGGCATCTCAAAAATGGTGCAAAGCCACAACCTTTCAAAATGCTGCTTGTCTTGCAGAGGTGGACAATAACTTGCAGAGCGTTTTAAAATGTTGTAGTCAAGAAGGCTAATTAGTGTAGAATTAAGTACTTCTTTCTCTTCTTCTTCAAGAAGGTCAAGATCTAGAAGGGGATTGATAACTTTTTCTAAGTGCTTAATTTCTATGGGGACAGTGTCAGGACAAGGGTCCTACGACACAAGGCCCAACCTAGGGGGTCAAGGACCTAGGCCAAGGGCTTGGACTCGGACTGGGGATTTGCTTAGGGCAAGAGCTAGAAGCTAGGACTATATAAGGGGCGGTAGGGAGGAGGATCCTACGTCTCAGTTCCCTAGGTCTTATATTGGCATCAGAGCTCAGGGGGAAGGAGGAGCTATGGAGGAGGAGGAAGTCTTGCGGAGGAGGAGAAAGCCTTGCACGCTTGGTTGCATGTTCTCTCTCTCTCTCTCTCTCTCTCTCTCTCTCTCTCTCTCTCTCTCTCTCTCTCTCTCTCTCTCTCTCTCTCTCTCTCTCTCTCTTCTCTCTCTCTCTCTCTCTCTCTCTCTCTCTCTCTCTCTCTCTCTCTCTCTGGTCGTCAAGCCGTCATGGCGTGGGCATGGTCCCTTGATTCGACAGTGGAGCTGACAAGCAGGCCGGGAGAAGCGACCCTTGCACACAAACAAAGCGAAATTTGACCTTCTCGGATCCGAACGCAGAGGATGGGATGGATTTGCGTTGCCGTGGGGGGTAATTTTCGTCACATGGCCTTGCCCGGATATGGTTTGTATCGACGACCCTGTCAATTTCCTTGATCGCGCAGGCTGCTTCCGCCATGCCCTCCATGCAAGCTGCAAGTTTTACAATTTTATTTTTTTTTAGGGCCCTAAACTTAACCATGCAAGGGCAATTTCACACGGGCAAGGCCCATACTATGCATCCGAGGACTAGAGACTCCCCACCCAAGGGATGTGCCCCATGGCCAGGCTCTTATTGGACTTAAAAAAGGAAGCAAGTTCCTTGGCATGGCCGACTCTTTGTCACAGTTTTTACACGTTGACGGAGGATGCTTATACAGCACTGGTTTCAGCACAAAGATATTTATGTGACGCAAGGCTTCAATCTACGACTCTTAAACTGAGATTTTTCCCGTTTGGGGTATGCTATGAGCACACGCTTTTGGGAATTTCTCCATATGCCTGCAGGATATTTTAGGCCAACTTTCTCTCCCGCAATGGATATGAAGATCTACATTTGAGCGAATTTTTCTTCCCACATCTCAAGACAACTAGTTACAGCAGGATGACCAGGTTAGACCACGTTCAGTATTGTTTATTTTTTCCATGTTTATACATTTACATTGGAAACTAATGCTTCTATACAAAGCAAAGTTCTTTGAAAATTTTTCATGAATCAAGGCTTCTCCCTTGTGCCAAGGTGCTGCCCAATGACTCGGAATCACGAGCAGTGGCACACAAGATTGACAAACTGGCAAAATAGGGAATACCACCTCACAAAATCCCTATCGGTTTAAACTGTGCAAGGCACTAATGGTTTTGGCCCTCACGTTTGAGGCCATCACTCTCACCAAGGGCTTCACAATCTATATGCACGGCATGCTAACTAGGTGGCATAAATTCCACCGCTTCAAAGATTACGCTTCCGCTATCACACCAGGCACTCTCTCACAGACATACTAAGTTCTGGATAGTTTAAATTTATGGTTGCTGTCAACGCACACTACCACTAAATGGAACCTAAATCTACGACATATTTCACAGGCAAAGTGCCATTTTAAGTCATTTTTCTAAAGTCACGACCCCATACATGGTAAGAGGGTCAAGCTGTGGCTTATTTTTTCTGTTTCCTCTCTCTATGAGAGTGGTATACAGGCAGACAAGAAATAGGCCAAGATGCCATTCACATCAGTTTTCATCGGTTTATCAATTGAACACTAACTATCATAAGAGCTAGGAGCCATTAGCAGATCTTGGGTAAGATGCAACTATTGCCATTCCTTGGGTTATTGTTCTTAGGATCGAACATAATTGCCCAGTGGATTACTCATCGAACATCTTGACGTTAATGGACGAGCAAGAGTCTTGTCATTTCGGAGGATTTCTTGCTCGTTTCTGGACCGAAACTGGTAGCAATTATAGTACATTAATTAGTAATGTTGTGTTTAGTACTACTCTATGCATATTATGCATATGGTTGTATCTACTTGGATATAATGATATTGTGGTGTTTTTTCTTGCATTCCCTCTTTTTTGTAGTGACGGCTCGTATGCCCATGTGTATTTGTAGGAAGCTATAATATGACCATGTTTTAGTCTACGAAAAAAGCCGGTTCTTGTGAGCCTTCATATGCTTGTGTACGTATTGCTTTAAACTATACCTCTATGGAAGGAATATAGAATACAGAGAGTTCTTGATGCCTACGACAAAGCCATCTATCTCGGCCACTCTTGGCGAATAGTCTTAAAACCTGTGATTATGCGTAAGTGTGTATTAAATAAGTCATGCATTATGTAACCCAAAAAACAATTTTACCTTCTGTATTTGCACAACCAGGTAGTCGGTTGTTAGCTTTGGCAATCCCGGAGTTTGTATTGCTTCCGTTGCTTTGAGTTTGTGAATATACGCCCTGCGCCACCCGAGGCTTAACGTTTTTGCTTGCGCTGAGATTTGTGTAGAGATGGAAACCGTGCTTTCACTATTGCCTGTGAGCACGAGTTGCTATGGCAACTCGCACTGTGTGTGTGTTTGTGTTATGCGATGCTGCTATATGAGCGCTACAGAGAACTATAAAGATCACCTTGCGGTTCTAAAACCTTGCGCAGGCTGTATAAATGTTAAGTATGGAGCCTGATTTACCCTTGTAATTTTCTGTGGTAAAAGCGCACATTTGTAAGGCCCCCATTATGAGGAGAAGCCATCGTGCATGAAGGAAAATCACTCACCGGAAACCAAAATTTTCACGGACAAGAATCAGGGGCAGTCCTACGAAAATTTGCTTACGTAATGGTATAAAATACCAAAAAAAACCGGTACCCTCCATAATTGATACTAAGACAGAGTATTCTTTTATAAAAAAACCAATTGTACATTTGTTGTTTTGGAACCTACACAACTCTTTCTTGCTGGAATCATTACACAAAGGATCAGTCTGGCTTGTAAATAAGCAAAACTGTATACCGCCTAGAGCCATACTCTATCATCATTAGCGTCCATCACTCCTCTGCAAGTGAAGTAGTTGCCTGTGTCATTTTTTGTCAATAAGCATCCCACAAAAAAAATAATTATATCTTAAGTGTGTGTGTGTGTGTGTGTGTGTGTGTGTGTGTGTGTGTGTGTGTGTGTGTGTGTGTGTGTGTGTGTGTGTGTGTGTGTGTGTGTGTGTGCGCACGTGTGTAAGTTGTGGGATTCATCTAAATGTGGTCCATGTCAATATATTGTGTGTGTGTGTGTGTGTGTGTGTGTGTGTGTGAGAGAGAGAGAGAGAGAGAGAGTGAGTGAAAATGATGAGGTTGTGGTGATGTATTGAGCATTGAATTAGCATCAACGCTAGGGATATTTCCTTAAAGATCTGATTTCAAAGTTGAAGCCTGCTTAGGCAGGGCACATGGTGATGGGCGGCTCAAAATCAAAGGCCTGCTTAGGTTGGGCACGATTCCGTGTCGCTCCGCTCCCATGACAAGAAAATGAGCAAAGGAATGTTGATCAAGAGTATTTGAATCCTGCATGATTAATCAATAGTTATAAGGGCTTGCTAACAAGCCAATTTTAAGCTAAAAGTGTGCCAGATGCGGCTCTAAGGGCCAAACGATGTCTTTGTAATGCTAAACAGTGAGTATGCTTGAAGTGACCATAGCTGGGGTTTTATTAATCCAAGTTGAAGTACTCAAAAAGCTCTACATGCCTGTCTTTACGGCTCATCAATCGGAGCTACGGATAAGAAGTTATGACAATTTTAAGTTGAGTCGGTAGTAGCAGATCCGTACCGGATTGGGAAACTGCAGCTGAGGGGACAAGAATGAAATGAATGCGTTGGGCTGAAGTGCTCACTTTGTGGAGCGCGTCAATCTTTTCAGATCGGTGATCGGATTTACGGTTGCCAAGCTATTGGCCGTTGAATTATCACTAGGGACTGGGTTCGAACCGCCCTGGACGCCCTGAACAGTCAAATTCGTATGGCTTAAAGCAGTGCGGTGCCCGATATGCATGCGAACTGTGGTGTCGTTATGAGAGCACAAAAGTACTTGTTGAGGTCTTAGTCGGAACTGTCGTCTTTTGGAATGCAATGATTGCAGGCGATGCCTTGGTCAGTATGTATACAAAAGTAATACGGGAATTAAAATTCTCAATAATATTATCGTGCTTGGCATTGCCTTGGCCGAAATGTATGCCCAAGTGTGGCCGCCCATTAAAACCCAATGACCACCCATGCTCAAGGGCCAACCCAAAGCAAGGCCGCCCACCAACTTCAACCGGTCGCCCAAAGGCCAAGGGCCTTTAAAAAAAAAGCCACCCAATACATCTAAAGGGTGCCCGCCCAATGAGGGTAAAAAAAGAGGTTTTTAGTGTGAAGAGGAAAAGAAAAAGAAGGGTCCATGGCGTTCAACAGCAGGCAGATGCCGCAGGAAAAGAAGAAAGGCTCGCGCTGGGGGCTATGGTGCTCGGGTGAGCCCGTTGCAGAAGCGAAAGATGCTCATGCCAACCTTGCAATCATTTTAGGAGCTACTCCCATGAGCTTTCGTGCTGGTCAAATCCGGCCCTACCACGTCACCAAGGGGAGGGACCCATTAGCGACGTCGATAATGGGTGTCGCCTTTTTTAGCAAGTGAAAGCCATGCAAGGAAAGGAGGGGCTCTACAAAAAGGGGATTTGTGTGATTAGGCTCTCTCCTCCTCATTTTTCATTAAGCTAGCTCTCTCCGGCAGAACAAGCAAAGCTCTTAAGCCCTCATAAAAAGCTCTTAAGCCCTCAGAAAGAGCTCTTAAGCTTTATTAAAATCCCTTAAGCCATCATTAATCGACTCTTAACCTCACATACCATCCAAACCCTATTCGAATCCTCAAGCTTAATCTCTTAAGCTCTCATAAGTGAGCTAATCCTATTCTCCTTAAACCTAATCTCCCTCGAATTCATAAGCCAAGCTTCATAGCCTAACCTCATCCTTAATCAAGCTAATCCTATTATCCCTAAACCAAGCCTAAGCTTCTAAGCTCTCATAAGTCGAGTGAATCCTAATCCTTAAGCCAAGCCAAATCTTTCAAGCTTGATTAGCCATTAAAATCTGCAACTTAACTTCCATTAGCCATCCTAAGCCTGTTCGAAGCTCATTAACCATTCGAATCGGAAAGCAGAAGGCAAAGTAAGCAAAACATCATCACTTTCTTGTTTAGCACCTGGATTAAGTCAAGTTTCTTCTTGTAAAGAGCATTTAAGCCTCCATAGTGATTGTTTAACCATGGATTCTATTGATTAACTGGAATTAAGCGAACTGCTTGTTTTAAACTCTGTTGTCGTTAATTTGGGTGCTATATCTTTTTTTCTCACACCTCTCACAGCCAAGGGCCCAGTGCCTTCGCGGCTCACCTTTCACACAATTATCCCCCGACAATGATGGGTGGAAACATTGGTTTGTAGGGCACAACGGATCAAAACACCAACACAAAACTATTTCTTTGTTAGAACTTGGAAATGATGACACATGGCAGGATGACCCTTTTCACCATAGAGTGTTTATATAGATGAATACCATCAATTCTTCAAATTTTGACTTAAAAATTGGAAAAGTTTTTAGTGTGTGAATTATTTACTTTAAAATTATTTCAAGACTCCTTGGATAGATGCTCAAGAACTCTTGGGATTGTTGGTGTGATATCAAACCTTTTCTTTCTTTTCTTCTTCTTCTTCTTCTCTCTCTCTCTCTCTCTCTCTCACACACACACACACTCACACACACACACACACACAAACACATCTAGCACGACAACAATATATTTGGCTTGACGACTTTAAGGCCATCTTAGTAGGCTAAGACAACCTCAAAAAAGGAAAACCATAGTGCATATGTGAGTCCAGAGAGGTGGTGCCATGCAAAGAACTCCAAGATCATATGTTTGTGTGGCTTGAGCCCAAAGCTTAGAGGGGTGACATGCAAACTGAGCTGGCCGTGAAGAAAAAGCTCACTCATGGGAACTTGGCAATCTCCAAAGCTTGCTCACATGCATCCTTGCACTCTTGGGTACGTTTGATCTCAGAGCAATGTGCCTATCTTCCTTCCCTGGACAAATTTGGCATGATGAGCTCATAACTCTATTGCATGTAATTGAAGCAACTCCAGCAAAAAGCTCATCTACCGAGTGTGGGTACCCTTGAATGCCATTTTTCTTCTCCCAAAAACACTCCAATCTCCACTATCACTGCTCTCTCTCTCTCTCTCTCTCTCTCTCTCTCACACACACACACACACACACACACACATACATCATGGTAATGAGTCAATTTAACACTCCTCAGTAGCTAGATATCTGAGATCTCTTTGGGTTGTTCCTATGAGGTTAAAACAGCCCCTTCTCATCTTCTTTTTCTTCTACTTCTTCTTCTCTCTCTCTCTCTCTCTCTCTCTCTCTCTCTCTCAAACACACACACATGGCAATGAGCCTTGAGCCTTACTAGATTGTGAGCGCAGCCCAATAGGAATTTGTGATACTATCTTTAGGGGCTAGGTACATGTTCGTTGAGGGGGAGAGGGGCAAGTTAATGACACGTGGCATACCTCTTTGCTCAGTTTTCTTCAAGCTCAATAAAGCTCCATTATATATAGTATAGATGTGCAATTGCAACTCTCTCTCTCTCTCTCTCTCTCTCTCTCTCTCTCTCTCTCTCTCTCTCTCTCTCTCTCTCTCTCTCTCTCTCTCTCTCTCTATTGTTGCACATGCACACGAGCGCACTCACACACACTTCTTGCAGGAGGTCATCGTCCTCCTTCTCCTGTTCATGCTCTAGCTCACTCTCATGTTCATGCTCCCTCTCCTTTTCATGCTCTAGCTCCAAGGTTTGCCCTTGTCCGTTGCCATCACCGATGCAGATATCAAAGCAGCTAGAGGTGCAAGCGACACATGTCTAGAGGTGGCTCTCTCCTTACGCATTTATGCATCGACAAAGGATGCCCAGAGAGAGCGTCCTCCATGTGTGCTTGTCTGTGTGTGTATGTGTGTGTGTGTGTGTGTGTGTGTGTGTGTGTGTGAGAGAGAGAGAGAGGGGGGGGGGGGGTAGGAACCAGCTCCCGGGCACACCGGCACAATCACACTAATAAGCACCAACTTACACGCGCACACACACACACACAGCCACATTGTACCCTAGACACACATGACAGTGCGCACAAAGGTGGTGGCGATGAAGATCGACACAATAACTATGCACGACTATAAAGTGTGTGTGTGTGTGTGTGCGTGTGTGTGTGTATGTGTGTGTGTGTGTGAGAGAGAGAGAGAGAGAGAGAGAGAGAGAGAATGATGAGGGTGTGGCGATGTATTGAGCATTGAATTAGCACCAGTGTTGGGGCTATTTTCTTAGAGCTCCGATTTCAAAGTTGAAGCCTGCTTAGGCAGAGCACATGGTGACGCGCGGCTCGAAATGAAAGGCCTGCTTAGGTAGGGCACTACGGGTCGAAACATTGATTGATAGGGCACGACGCTCCAAACATCAACACAAAACTATTTTTTGTTAGAACTTGGAAATGATGACACATGGCAAGATGACCCCTTTTCACCATAGAGAGTTTATATAGATGAATACTGACTTATAAATCCAAAGAGTTCTTTTTTCTTTTCTAGAGAGAGCCTTAGTTACTTTAAAATTACTTC
This sequence comes from Adiantum capillus-veneris, assembly GCF_014529385.1. NCBI lineage: Eukaryota > Viridiplantae > Streptophyta > Polypodiopsida > Polypodiales > Pteridaceae > Adiantum > Adiantum capillus-veneris. Next base: position 52,498,207 of record NC_140940.1, on the reverse strand, counting down.
TATCAAAAAAAAGATTTGGTGCTCTCTCTCTCTCTCTCTCACACACAAATGTAGCTTATTATTTTGGGACTATTCGAAATTGGTGTTTGATAAAAATTGAGCTTAATATATTTTTAACGATCTAAAATTGTAAAATTTTAACTGGATTCCAAATTTTCCTTGAAGTTAACCACTAAAATTTTGCTTGTGTACATGCTAACAATTCCTTAAATTTTAAAATATTTATAGCCATTGGCTTTCACAAGTAAAGTCTGCCTTTAAAGAAAAAGTTGAAAAGGTTCAGGCTCCAGGCTGAAAGTTGAAAAGGTTCAGAGTCCACAAAAATGAAACATTAAAAGTGTGCTAAGAGTGACAAGTGGAGGCCTTAGGCTGAAAGTTGAAAAGGTTCAGAGTCCACAAAAATGAAACATTTCATAAAGTGTGCTAAAAGTGACAAGTGGAGGCCTTCGCCTTCCTCAAAAGTTTTTAAGCTCCATTGTATATAGTACTAGTACGGCAAGGCAACCTCTCTCTCTCTCTTTCTCTCTCCCTTTTTATCGCGTACACGGAGACTTCTCTTTTCATGTCACAAATGTTCGACACTTGTAAAGGGCTCCCCCTTCCTTCATATTATGTTAGTTTAGATCTGTGTTCGAGAAAAATGTGTCTCAACTTAATATCGTGCCCTTTTGGATTTCAGAAATGCCGGTTGAGGGCAAGAGCAAGAGGAGAAATTCCGCCAAAAATAGAGAAAAATAGTGTTAAAAAATCAAGAAAATAGATCAATTTTTAAAATTCTCCTCTTGGCAAATTCAAGAAAAGAAATTTGGTATGTTTGGGAAAATGGTTTTTCCCTAACTCTGGATAGATGTAAAAAAACACATGAGCTATAGCCAAATGGGCATTGGCTATAAAGTAATGGGCAATGTATAAAGTCAAATGGGCATTGGCTATGTATGCAATGACGTGTGCAATGAGATTTCAGCACTTGAGAAGCAGGGCTAGAAAAATTCATTTTTCCTAACCGATCAAAATAAGGGGAAACTTGAAATTGGCTTTTAGGTCAAAATTTGAAGCTTTTGCAGTAATTACACTAAAACTTCTGTAAATTTTCCGGTTTTATTAAAGGCAAGCTCAAAATCTAACCGGGAGTTTATAATTTCAGCCGGTGAAAATACACTAGTCCCGTTTTTCTTCTGACACTATTGAGAAGTTGAGAGCGTCCCATGTATAAAAACGTGTGATGTTTGAAGCTTGAAACTCTACTTCCAAGGTTCAAAGTACAAAGGATTTTGCTGCTTGATCAGAGTCGATCTTTCAAAACTATCATAAAAGAGACACATGTAAGTATACACCCTCCACAGGAGGGCTTATTTAGGTAAAAGGTGATCTCACCTTCCCATGAAAAGGGGGGACACAAAAAGGGCAGGCGGCCCACTAAGTGACACATCTTTAATGTGGGGGGTGGTAATGGGATCGATGATCTGGGTTGGTGGTCGAGATCTCGAGATGCACTAACACGATCGCACAAAAAACGAGGCGCATTCAGCAAGAAAAACGAGGCACGGCATTGGGATTTGAATTGATGATCGTGCATTCCGGGTTGAGAGTCACCTAGGTTAACCACCTCACTCGCGAGCGCATCATGTATGAACAAATGTTTGACCTTATATTGTGAGGTGACATGCATTCCCCACGTTGTTAGGTTTACTTTTTGATTTGATGCTTGCGGTTGTGATTTTCCCGGTTTTTGTGTTGGAACCCCCCCTTCCCCCCCCCCCCCCCCCCTCCTCTTAAATATAGGCGTTACTTTGTGTGTGTGTGGGGGGGGGCTTTGGGGGGGGGGGGAGGGACTTAAAACTCTTTCGGCTTCCAGGCCAAAATTTAAAGCATTTGCCGGTATTAATACTAAAACTTGTTAGATTTTGTCGGTTTCTTCAAGGCAAGCTCAAAATCTAGCAGGTACTTTGCAATTTAGCCGATTAAAAATGCAGTGAACCTTGGTTTTTGGTGAATACTTGTTTTCTTTTTATTGATAAATTGCAAGCATGTCCCTTATTTGCTATGGAAACTCTATTGCAATCTTCGGTCTAGTGGGAAAGATTTGCTAATGGGTTCAAAGAACTGGAAGATAGGGTTCTTTAAGAATGATCTCTTCCTAGGGAGGGAAGGTTTCAAGCTGCTTATTGCAACACAAATTGTTAGATTTTGTTACTTCAAATAGGTCTGGAAGGCTAAGAATTATCGTGTATTCAAAAACACCATGGAAGCAGCCAAGTTCACAAAGATAATACAAGAAAGGAAGGGGATGATTATCGCCATTTGGAAACTGAAGAACTTTGATGAGTGGAACAGGACCATTGGCGCCACATTGACCGACTTACATGGATAAGGGTCTTGGTCCTTCCATTGTCATGGGGTGGCTCCCCTATGTGCCGATGTATCTATGGTCTCTTAGAGTTGTCATGGCTTGGCACAAATATGAATTCATTGGTATTGTTAATATAATCTACTCACCATTGTGAGTTTTGGGTGGGTGGGTGTGTGTGTGTGTGTGTTGGGGGGGGGGGGGGGGGGGGGGGGGGGCGGGGGCAGGGGCGGCGGGGAACACTCTTTTCTTTTCTTGAAACAAAGCTTTATTCTGCTTATCCAACTCGCAAACTAAATATCCATCTATGTCCTTTTTGCAAACAAAAACCAGTAATTACTTGTGTCTACAATTTTGGCCTTACACATTTAAGCAGTAAGAATTAACAAAGGAAAATCAACGAGAAAATAAAATCTAACAAAGAAATCCAATATTGAACACAAACCACCAAAGTGTAAATTGCAATGGCCAACCCTCTAGCTCTATAAAGTCCTCTATAAAAATCATCACTATACTATAGTTGTATTATATTAAACTCATCATTAGAGTAGTATTATGCATATATTATATATACATCGATTAGTTTTTTCGCTCTTTTGTAAAAATGTCCTTTTTTTTAATGTAAAAAAACTTTCGAAGCTTCGCCTCGACTAGTTCTACGGGATTGTGCCTACTCACACACACCGAGTAAAATGACCCTTCATATAGAGCTTTTTGAAATTTTGCCACTCCTCACGAAGGTCAAAAGTGGTCTTGAAGGTCTTTGCAACCTTCAAAAGTGAAAACGGGGAAAGAAGGGGACGGGGAAAGAAGGGGGGGGGGCGGGGGGGGGGGGGGTTTCCGGTCCCAGTCCCCTTGCAATGCAGGAAACTCATAATTGTTATCTCCCTTGGGGCTCTGGTGATAGTAATACATAGCTATTTGTCCTTGAGCATGTGGGTGCCCCATTTCAAAAGTAACTTAATTGTTCTACAATATCTAATAATGTGTTGTGTCAATGACGCTAATAGGTAGTTCAACCTTAACTTCTCAAGTTTTTTAATGAAATAATTAGGAAGTGTTGTTGTATGGTACTCAGCTTCACTAAGATTCAGATGGTTGAGGCCACATGGGATGGGCCAACACAAGGTAAGATCATGTGCCAAATGGTTCTTCGTTTATTCTTATTGATCTCTATCTTATTGAAGTGTGCGAGCAAGAGCGTGTGTGAGTGTGTGCAGCGATGGAGAAGAGAGGAGAAGAGAAGACCTTGTGTTTGGCAGGGGCTAAAACTCACTCTCAATATGTGAGCCCCCTTATTCTATTATGTAAGCATGGCTACCCTGCATAATACCTGAAATAGCACGCTACAAACCATAAAACAGAATAATCGACATACCTAGCAGATTTCGTAGCACAGCATCGAAGCCGTAAGCAAACAGAGAGAGATCAAGAGCGAGACAACGCAACAGCACGTGCAAGCGCACCTCCTAGAGCGGAATGGTACGCCGGCACGGCGAGAGAGAAAAGAGGAGAGGAGAATAACACAGACACTGGGTGAAATCTCCCCCCGTGCAAGAGTGACCATTTCCCTCTTGCACGTATTTACTTTATAGATTTCTTGAATGGTCAAAGTGAATACAAACTGGCCGGCCGGTCATAAATGACCAAAGCTCATAAAAGAGCACTTGAATAATAAAATGTACAATATATATATTTCCATTCGCATCGGCCTAGCTCGGTCCAGTCTTTTCCACCTGTTAGCTGCAATAAATATTAAAATATCAGTTCCATAAAATACCTCTCCGTTGGAAAGCAACTATCCCCAGTTGCAAAGATAAGAAATCCGCAAACGATACTTGTCAAAAATAGTGATTAGAAATCTGTGTCATTGCTTATGCCTGCCGTCATCCACATACTACCTATTCTAGTGTCCCATACCATTAGAATAAGCAGTATATGTCATACCCTGATGAATCAGGATATCATTGGTCACACTCATCATCATCATAAGCAATCCTCATCAATCTCAAATCCAATTCCATAGATACTCTCGCAACAAAAAAGCATCATATACCAATTATAAATCCAAATCCAAATATCTGCCAACATATACCCATTTCAAATCCAAAATCCAAATATCCTTTATTTAGTATACACGGGTACAAAATCATACCAGTTACTGTGGTGGCCAGCCACTGCATCATGATTTTGTGATCAGTGTTGCCTAAATAGACAAATCTACACCAATAAGACGTGCTGCCTAAATCGGAGAATCTGCATTTGATATTGTTTAAAAATCATGAATCTGCAACTTATCAATGTTCTGCCTAAATCGGCGGATCTGCACTAAGATGACTATCTACACACTGTCTAAATCAGTGAATCTGTGTGTCTGTGACCAATGGACTAGGCGAGGCATAAAAAGAAAACATTTGCCACATATTTGACACCAAATTAGAGTATGTTCCACTAACAAAGCACTTACAAACTGTGGCTCGATATCCCAGAGCACCCTAGCTCAAATGAAGAGCTGCATAGCTAATGAATAATCATGTCAATAAAAATTCATACCGTGCAAGTAGTAAGCCCTGACCGTAGCAGTGTATTTTCTACTGAAAATTGAAATGAGTGCCTAAAATTTAAACTACATTGAGAAACTGAATACGTAAAAGTGTGGTGAAGAAATACTGATTGATCAATGCGATAGAGGAACGAGTTTAGTGAAGTATGTGTACCTACATTGTTTTCCATGAATGGCATATTGTACGAGAGGATTAGTATATTGAACTGAATAAGTACCAAGCAAAAGGTGTAAAATAATTTTGCAAAATAAAAACAAAGAGAGGATTCATGTAAATGGTATACTAAAAACACTTGCATCCTTAATGATATGCTAATTACAATAAAGTCCAAAATGGAGTAGTCCAGATGATGGTATGGAGCCCTAAAATTGTGAAAAAAAAAAGTTAACAAGGTTGACCAGTGCAAGTAGTAGGTGCAGAATATAACAATGAGACATTTAAAAAAGACAACTTTGAATAAAAATCCCCAAAAATTTGTAATTTATGCAGTTTTCAACTATGTATATGTGTGCATAGCAGTTAATAACATCAAATGATGAACAAACATTAATTTATGAAGGAGTCATATGTAGATTCTAGAGAGTTAAATGACAATAGGTTGCTAGCGATTAATACAGAGCATGATGCTTATGTATCTTGTTGAACGACAATCACTGCCGATATCAATAGAACACACACATCTTGATTAGTATATATATAGTTTTTTTTCCAGTCGATATACCATTCATTTGCTATATACTTTAGTTTAATGTCTTTTTTTATATAGTTAAGTATTGGATTATTATACAAATAGATGTTATAATCGTAAAAAATACAACATTATTGATGTCAATGACCAAAAGAGAAGAAGAGGGGAAGGTGACCGGGGGTTGTGAAGAGAGAGAGAGAGAGAGAGAGAGAGAGAGAGAGAGAGAGAAATAAAATGTTATACAAACCGTCTTTAAAAGGCCAAAATGACCGATGAAAGTAAAGTGATACAATCGTAGTGGATCTAATGCAATGTCTGGGTACAAAGAAATAAAATAAAATTAAGTAAAGTGAAAGACTGAAACTCAAAGTCTAAAATCGTCGGAGTAAACCATCATCATCATCGTCGTCTCACTGCTCGACATTGTCAGAGAAAGTATTGCATTGCTCGCAGAAGAACTTATCAATGTTTGCCGCTGTAAGTAGCGGTACTAGGAGGGGAAACAGAGAGAGTGAAATGAAATGAAATGTTATCACTCATCTTCAAAAAGCCTATGAGACCAACTGAAACAATCCTTAATGATCTAATCCAATGCCTAGGTATTTAAAAGAAAATGAAGTAAGGTGAAAAACTAAAACGAAAGGTCTAAGAATGTCACACTAAAATCATCATCATCGTTGTCAATTCCCATGGATGCTCTGTAGCGGCCGTTGTCCAAGAGCAAGTTGCACTGCTCGCTGAAGAGCTTCGTCAATGTTCGCCTTCTTGTAATGTGGCATTTGAGGAATCTTGTCCTGTCTTGATGTTGCATCTACACCTGGCATCTACTTTGGGGCAATTAATGATTTGCAGGTCGCTTCTTTACGCTACAGAATTGCGGTAAGCTGAGATGGGAGCACTGGCGGGTCTTTCCAGTCTCCACATCATGCATGTGCGCGTCATTGACAGCTCCATTGCTTGCTTGCCAATTGCATCACGTCCACAAGCCGACGTTTCTAGCCCAACATAATGAAGCTTCTTCAAATATAAAACTTAGAGGGAAATCTCAAAATTCATAGATGGGATGACACGAAACCGAGGCTTTTTGTTTTTAATATATAAAATTATTTTAGCACTGGCAATGCGGAGTCGACACCAACTATGGACGCTCCCTCTTTTCCTACAGTCTCGAAAACGGCATGGGTCGAGTGCTATTGAAGGACCCTTCTCATTGGAATAGTTAGCTGAAGCACACAACTCTAGGAGCGTCATCTTCAATGGAGACAGGGGCGTTGATATAGAGTAAGCAGTAGGGGATGCGTTGCTTGGTTCTGTGGTTTGAAAAGCAGATGACGTGAAGGTGGCAAGAGGAGCGGCTATTGGAAGCAACTACTCATGCTCAGTGTAATTCTTAGGGTGCAACACCCAAAAGTGACCTTATTATTTCAAAGGCAACGATATCAGTGGACGAGGCTATTCAAATGTTGGTCTAAAATCTAATTACAGACTCACCAGTTGTTGACGAAACCGGGAAAGCGGTTGGAGGTTTTTGCTACTGCCCAATGCCATGCAAGAGGTCAGGTTGACTCCGAGAAAGGTGTGAGAGAGATTTCGACTGCGTGTGTGTGTGTTTGTGGTGGTTACTGCCAGGCCCATGACATACCGAACACAAGAGGGTGAGAGAGGGTTTGAGAGTGAGAGTGAGACGGCCATGTAGCCCACGCTCTACCAGTCAGTCTGATAGTAATGTGAGTTGAAGGTGGCACCAGCCAACCGCCCGCTGGCAGCCGTCAACTGACGAGAGAGAGAGAGAGAGAGAGAGAGAGAGAGAGAGAGAGAGAGAGAGAGAGAGAGAGAGAGAGAGAGAGAGAGAGAGAGAGAGAGAGAGAGAGAGAGAGAGAGAGAGAGAGAGAGAGAGAGAGAGAGAGAGAGAGAGAGAGAGACGGCTAAAGAGGGAGATGGAGAGAGAGAAAGCTGTGGGTGGCTAGTGTAAAGAGAGAAATAGTGGACAATAGTTCTAGGGTGGGCTGGAAGTTGGTAGCTCAAGCTCACACACCGTCAGCTCCTCGGGGTTCAATGCTAGCCTCAGAAGAAGTGGTAGTTGCTGCATGCAGCCGTTAGTGATATTGGCCTTGGTGCAGATGCGGTGAGTGAAAGAACCACTCCATGGCAGTGGTTGACGGTCGTAGTGAGAGAGAGAGTGAAAAGTTTGATTGGCCGAGAACAACTCATGCGCTATCAGTTGCAGATGATGTTGGGCAGTGGGCCTACAATGCATGCAAGTGGAAGGGGCCGAGTCTTGGTGGTTGCATACGGATGTTGGTTGGTGGTCTTCTCCCTACGTCTCCTTCGCAATTACCCTGAGGGCCCCGCTTTGCTCTTATCGGCCACTCGTCGTAGGAGGGTAAGTGGTCGTGCCTGCTACATGGGCCGCCAGGTCAGGGGGCTGAAGGTGGCATTTCATACTATGTGGGGTGGCATGCCATGCAGGGGAGAAGAAGGGGTAGGGATCGTATTTACCCTCGTGATTTTTGTACACCTTATGTCTCACCTTACCCTACACCTCATGTCCCTGGGCCTTGTCACCCTGGAAGTTCTTATTAAGTCCAAATCAAAGAAAGAACAAAATACATAGTTGAGACGACAACGTGTCATATTAAGAGCACATCGGGGTATGTCTGTGAGCGTCAAGGGTGGGTAGCACCATCATTCCCTTATGTTATCTACCCCGTTGTTTGCACGAAGCCTCAAGGGATCTAATGTTATGCAGAAAGTGTTCGTCGATCACGTTTGCATGCGTGCGCTGCTTCATGCTAAATGATTTGGTTTTTTATGCTTGAAACTCCATAGCACAAATGGTTGTGCCCCTGTGTTGTACAGGGAGATATGGGTTCAAATCCCATTCGGGTTAACAGATGCACAAACGTAAGTAATGTCACTGAAAAGGGATTGGTCAATTTGTTATATTGTCGTTGATAATCCAACAAAAATGTACTCATAAACTTGCTATGTAATTAAACTTCAACGCTTTACTTAGCTTTGCATGCGTAGTATCCTCCAGGTTGCTTGTCTACTCTTCATGTTGCATGCCTCCTTGTCGCCATGCCCAACAAGGCTTCTCGTCTTCATGCTAAGCACAACGTTCGTGATTACTACTGTCATAATCATAATTGAGAGTCTTTTAATATGGTTTCTTGCGAATTTATCATAATTAGTCAAGCTAATTGTAAATGATAATGATGCATAGAATACACTTATCTTTGCGTATGTAGACTTCTCTTTGTGAGGTTGATTGGAGCGTAGCCAAGGCTCTAATACCACTGCTACAATCAGAAGCCTGGCTGACCTGCATAATACTTGAAGTAGCACATTGCAAGCCATAAAATAGAATAATTGACATACCTAGCAGATCTCGTAGCACATCATCGAAGCCGTAAGTGAACAGAGAGAGATCAAGAGCGAGACAACGCAACAACGCACATATAGGCGCACCTCCTAGAGCGGAGTGGTACGCCGGCACGTTGAGAGAGAAAAGAGAGGAGAGGAGAATAACATAGACACTGGGTGCAATCTCCCCCCGTGCAAGAGTGATCATTTCCCTCTTGCACTCAAGAAGAGTTGAAATCGTAACTTAAACTGAATGCTAAAATTATTGAGATTTTCTACAAAAAATTTCCTCACATAATAATTCCAGAATACAAGTTCCAGAAAGTTAAGAGATCCATGAATTCCCAACCAAAACGCTGCCAGAGCCGCGCGCGCGCGCGTGTGTGTGTGTGTGTGTGTGTGTGTGTGTGTGTGTGTGTGTGAGAGAGAGAGAGAGAGAGATGCTCCATGAGCCAAAATGTTTTTGAGAGGGATAATCACACTAAAAGTCTCATATTATAACTAAAAATTCCATAATTCAAACTGGCTTGAGAACCTTCTCACCCAATTTGAACCGGCCATGGATAAAGCGAACCTATCTTTTCTCGAGCCTTGTAGTACCTCATAGCATTTGCTGGCCACAGAATGACAATACTTAAAATTATGAAGCAGATTGGTTTTTTCTCTCGGTCTTTTGCACGTGTGGGGTTTTAGAGTAAACTCAAACCCCCTCTGACGAGTGTCCTTGACACCCTCCCACTTGGCTTAGCGTTCGTGTGTAGAGATTTGGTATGTCTTTGTGAAACTTTGCTCTACTTTCGTAACTCTGTCAGTTCTGGCAGAGGAGATGGGAGTGCAGGGTTAATTCATCCCGCACGTGCAAACGCAACTAAAGCCGCTTGGTGGGAGTTAGCCCTACTCATGCGAAGAGCCTATAATTCATTTTCTTTATCGAGCTTGAGAATTTTTGACGAGTGATGAGCTCTTCCATGCATCGTTCTCTAGACTGCCACCCAGAGGAGCTCTGCAAAGGAGGGCATCATGGGCAATCCATGGCCGATTTAGCAGTAGTGCAAGCGCATGCATGTGTGTGTGTGTGTGTGTGTGTGTGTGTGTGTGTGTGTGTGTGTGTGTGTGTGTGTGTGTGTGTGTGTGTGTGAGAGAGAGAGAGAGAGAGAGAGAGAGAGAGAGAGAGAGAGAGAGAGAGAGAGAGATATTCTCGAGAGGGCTTGAAGTGAGATAACCAATCTATCACACTCAAGTGATGAAGCAGGAGGAGAAGACAAGTTTTGATTTTGTAGGAACAATTCCAGGCTCAAGGGACCTCAAACGTCTATTTGACGAGTCTTTTTATCTTTTTTTGCAGTACTCACAATAGTGAGTAGTAGAACAAGAAACTGGTTATCTATAAGATCAAAATTGGCTACATTAATGCGACAGTGATTGTATAGTTTGTTTGTTTTATTTGAGAAAGGGCGGGGGTGGTTCACATAATAATTATATGACTATCACATGAGTGCAACAAAAGGGATTTTTTTTTTCTCACATTTTCACTTATAGAAGGGTTCTGTGAAATGGAATTACAGATTAAATTAAAAAAGAGTGTAATTTTTTGTTAAAAAATTACAAATAAAAACTTTTGAAAATAGTCCTTGAACACAGGTGATATATACACTTTATATATAGTGACCCCACTGAGGTTTGGTATTAAACTATGGGAACATAATGAAAGCATTGAAACTTTTACAAATAGAAATAGAGGAGAGTTTAATAAGATTAAAACCTATGTTTTTCTTAGCAGTAGCAATGTGCGGGTCACATACTAGTCATTAACTACTAGATTACTATTAGTTGGCTTGTTTTGGGCAGGGTCTGTGTGTTTTCTTTCTGGGGAAAAGAATTTGTAAATTAAACCTTTTCTAAGAAGGACTTGCACCACCTTCCCAACTCAAGTCTCCTCAAGAAAGTTTTGATGCTTGAAAGAGTATTTTTGGTCTGATGAGGAAAGGCCTTAGTGTTGGGTTGGGTTGGGCGTACTTTGAAGGATGCCGTCACGTTGACGGCCATCATGCTTTGAGGGCTTTGGGTGAAGGCAGTGATTCAGAGCGCAGAACGACGTGACTGGAGGAAACGTGGGCCGTCACGCAGATGGCTCTACACAATAGCTTGCATGCACACGCCTTCTTCACGTTGCCACACATGGCGAGGTGAAGCAGTATTACAAATGTTATTTTCCTTGGCCGGGTGTGCTTTGCACACTGTGTGAGTGGCGGGAGGAGTTGAAGACACGTGCATTACTGTAGGTTGTAGGGTAGGAGTCGTGGAAGGGAGGTTCCATAAGTGCTGGACCCGAAGTTGAAACATTTCACAGGTATCTTCACCAGTGCTGGCAGAGCTTTTGATTTTGGATAATTTGCTCAAGAGGCTATCAATTTCCAGCCATTCTTTCAGCCTACTCATAGTACCCAAGAGCTCCATGACCTTTGCTCTATTTACACTCCCAAGTGCGACCCTTTGCTTATCCTCGAGGGAAGGATTCACGACACTACTGCTGGAGGGATCCCATGTGCAAGCCTTCGCCCTGTCAAGCACTCTGAAGACCCGCATGGTCTGCTATGGGTAGTTGTGCAGTGGACATACATGTACAATGTGTGGTAAGGATTACATGGGCAGACTTTTTGATAGCAATGGTTGTATGCAAGTGAAGAAACTAGTCCATGAAAGAAAGAATTCTCTCCTCTCCTCTCTCTCTCTCCCCACAAAAAGTGTGGTGTGGTCACCTTGTGGTGTCTGTGCACACAATGAAGCATACATGGATTAGAAAGAGAAGACCTAACATGATAGCGAGCGAGCTGCCGGCTGCCGTGACGCGCTTTGGAGAGAGCTCTGTGCAGCCATGGAAGTTGGAACTTGGGTTTCGTATCGCAAGTATACGACTCTACGAGCTCATGGCTCTTTTCTTGCAACATTGCTGCAAATTATCAAATGCAGATTCTACAAAAGAACACACTTTCCTCTTATGTCGTACACGTGCATATAATTTCACTTCAGCCCTATGTCTGCACAATTTCAAAAAAATCATAAGCTATAAGAATCTTTGAAGATGTGAGCACTCTCAGGACCTATGTGCTCATGGCTATGAGCAGGAAACCACAGTGAGGAGCAACGTTCGTAGTCATAGGAAGATTGAGAATGAACTTCAGGAGCTCTATTATGACGATCAAGCATGGGTGCAAGCTGTCCAATCATATGGGGTATTTGTTTGCATAGGGGGTTTCTATCAGTAAGGATTGGTCCATGTCTCACAGCTTAGAGAGCATGAGCTTTTGATTTCCACCTTTTCTTTTGATTGTAGAAGAGCTTGTAGTTGAGTGATATGCGGAAGCAACATGGTTAGTGTCATAATAATCAATATCTAATTCTCCTAAATGATTTTCTCATGTTAAATTGATCATTTAATATGGGGAAGTGCTAGGGGAGAAAAAGCTAGAATATTGGTTAAGCTAGCAGACCAGCCACAATAGGGATCCAAAGGGGGGGCCATCTGCAAAAGAGCCATGTGCAACAATGGGCTTAAAAGACCCTAAGGTTCAGCCCATTAAGACTTCCAAAATGCTAAGGTTCCAAAATTCAAAGGTTGTGTCCAAAGGTCAAGCATGGGGGGAATTGGATGCTTTGTGTGTGTCCCAAAAGTCTTTATCAATCCCTACATAGGAGGGGGCGAGCCTTAAGAGTAGGGGATGAGAGAGAAACTCACACACACACACACACACACACACACACACACACACACACACACACACACACACACACACACACACACACACAAGCTCCCTTTACACAAAGGGAATGAGGGACACATGTCAGCTCCCTAGCCCAGATGCCCACAAGGTGTACCCAATTCCTATTGGATGGCCTTGGAGGTGGACTAATGAGAATTAGGCTAGAGTAAATCTAGTAATTTAAGAACACTTAATAAAAGAACCAACGAGAATTAAGCTCTCTAGAAGACTATTGGACAGTCTCCCAAGGGGTCCAATGAGCATTCAGCAGCCCAATGGCTTGCCTGATTCCCATTGGCCAGGAGGCAAAGGGGTCCAATGAGAGTTTAGTTGCATTTATTAATTACATAAAGCTCTCACAAAAGGGGAAAGGGGGACACATGTCAGAAGGCTATCACTTATACTGCTTAATTATCATTGGCTATCCCTAGGGAGGTCCAATGAGACTGTAGCATGAGCAAATAGCAAGAGGGGTCGGCCAAGAGAGAGAGGGGGACTGATTTTTGCAAGGCATTATCACACACACACTCACACTGTCAGGACACGGGTCATGTACCCTAAGAACTAGGCTAGGCAAGGACTACGGCCAAGGGCTGGGCTAGGCAGTGTGGACAGGGGATCCGTCTAGGGCAAGGGGCTAGGAGCCCACCTATAAAGGGAGGTTGGGAGGAGGATCCAGTAGAGCCTAGTTGCCTAGTTTCTTACACTGGTATCAGAGCCTGGGACTCTCCTCCACTCTCTCTTTAGGCTTGGTCATCTTTGGCCCCTAAAAACATGCCCCTTTTGTGAGAACCACTGCTTTTTAAGGTCCTTTTCCAAATTTAGCAGGATTTCTTGCCTAATCGGGCAGTTATTCCCGTTTCGGAAACTACGGTGTGGTGCATGAAAACGGGGGGAGTTCGGCTTGAACGGAGTGCTCTGTGGAGGAGAGGAAAGACCTACAAGCTCGCAGCCATAGCCGGCCTGTGCAAGCCACCAAGTCATCATCACCCTTGTCGTTGAAGACTGCTCGCTGCCTACGCCTAAAAGGCTTGAGGATTCACATTTACAAAGGCCTTTGGCCAATCAATTGACTCTTGGCCATTCTTAGTGGCCATTCCCACGAGTAGTCGAGCAACTCAAGGTAGTCAAGGAAGCTACACCCGCCGAGGAAAGCCCCTCGATCGTCACGGCTTCAAATTGTACTCGAACCGGCTTCAAATTGTACTCGAATACTGCAAAAAATTTCAGAACCTGCGTGTTCGGGTGAAACATAAACAACCACAATTCATTGTTTGGCAAGACTAATTCAGTAATCGAGTGGCCAAGAGCTTCTTCGATAGGACGTCAATCTTCGTCGACAACAACTTGTAAGTTTTCAATCAAGTATCCAACATCACAGATTGCTTAAAGCTCTGCCGACCAACCTAATTAGCACGGCTAATTATTGGCTACGGTGTAAGCTACAACTACGGGAGTATTTTTTGGAAAACAAGGCCGATTTAGCACAATGATTCACTGCTACGACACGAAGTAGCTATACTTTACAAGTACTACCAACATCAGGTATTGTTTTCTCTTTGTTCACACAACACAGATTCGCCATGAGTGCGGACATTGATGATCAACACATGTTCGACTTCGAATATATCGAATGGGCTCCACCTGTGGATGTCATGGGGCTGGAAACTCTCATGGAGAGTACCCTCGTGGCAACAGGGGTGGATGGTGCAAACCCAGGTGATCCATCTCTGTCTCCTCGTTTGTCAACCCCTCCTCCACAGAGCGTGTTGGACATTCTAGAGGATGATAGTCAATTGCCAGATACCAGGGAGTTTGTCACTCGACAGGACTGGAAAACTTTTGATGCCCGATTTCGCAAGCTCGCTCTCAGGGTGCAAATCTTGGTTACACAGGTAGAAAATCTTACACAATTAATTTACAGAATGCTACCAGAATCAGCTCTCCACTTGCCAGCAACCCAGGGGGTTGCCAATTTACCAGTTATGACCAAAGAGGTCCAACGTGTCCACAATACTTCGGTTGTCGGAACACATCGGGGCACGACCAACGTGGTCAAGAAGCACCTATCACCATCCGAATTTCAATGTGAAAAAAGTCAAAAATTATGCTTTATTTGCTTAGGAATACATCAAAAACAGCAGTGCCCACATGTCAGAAAACTTCAGCATGATGCATGAGTTTGTGCTTTGACATAAACTCCAGTTTTGGTGCACGGCAGCGTAGTTATATGGCTTTTTCAATATGTTATGTGTAGCCATTTTCTCATACTTCAATATGGAATTTTCAGCGTATTGTACGTTTTTTTTATTTGGGTACTGTTAAACCCCAATTGTTTTCTGCCATAGTCATTTTTGGCACGACCAGTCACATCATCTCAGCTTATATGATTTGCCGAAAACATTCTGAGATGCAGGCAAGATCACTGAATTAGGGTGTATATGATACACGTGTCCTACAACTCACCCTTTTCCTTTACGTCGGACAGTACCCAAGTTTGGGGCACCTACATTATTCAGGATATCATCTCATCGAATCCTTACCAGTCTAACCGGTGCAAGGCACTTAGGATGTTGACTTCAATGGTTATCACGGTAGCCACGGGCTCTCGTTTTTGTATGCAAGGGATGCTACCCATATGGTATACAGTACGCTCTTACAAATCACTCTGTCAAGGACACTATTAGTTATGCATTGTCTCCCATAATTTTCTGTTGCTATTCAAGCACACAAATGGTTAAGGATAAGATACGTTCTGGATTGTTTTTGGGGTTGTTGTCAACATACAACAACACTTATTTCACAGGCAACGTGCCCATACTAAGTCATTTTCATACAATCACGACCCCTACAAAGAAGGTAGATCAAGATGTGATACCTCTCTCAATGAGCGAGTCATATCGGACACTTGTGGAATGCTTATACGATAAGCTGCAAGTCAGGCATAAGATGTGTAAGAGCACACAGCTTGGGTGCACACTCTAAAACTTAAGGCAAGTTCCTCAGCCCAGCATGCTCTTCTTCTCTCTCTCTCTCTCTCTCTCTCTCTCTCTCTCTCTCTCTCTCTCTCTCTCTCTTTATGGGAAACATGAAAATCTTCTAAGAAGCTTTTGATACATGTTTTGCTCGTGAGTTAGCCTAAGCCAAGGTGCTCTAACTCTAAGCTAACACGTGGCTAAGATGCTACTCAAATTAGTCTTCATCGGTTCGTTGATTGAACACTATTTTGCATAAGGGCTAAGAGCCGATGTTAGGATAAGGGTAAGACCCAACTATTGGCATTCTTTGGGTGATTGTTTTCAAGATATACCCATGGAAGTACACATCGACGTTAATGGACAAGCAAGAGTCTTGTCATTACGAATGTTTAGGGTGTCATTTTTGCACTACATGTTTTCAGTGCGACACTCAAGTTGAGTTTTTTATAATCTTAAACTCACACCCGCTGCTCTCTACCACGGAGTATAGACACAGCAATCATTTGTGACAACATGGCTGTCCATAATAGATCGGTAGTTCACTTGTGTGGGTCTCCTGCTCTCTCTATAGCACTAACGGAGTGTCTATGGACATACTGTTTTGGGGTAAGACCCAACAGGTGATTGCTACATCACCCCATAGGCATTAAGGATCACAGTTTGATATGCATTGAGGATTACAGTTGATCTCTCCCAATTATACTTTCAAGGAAAGAATTCCACAATCTACCACGCGGTAGAGACGAACACACTTTTCAAGTTGATTCCACTCAATCTGTACATGGTTAACTATGTTGGTTACCGATATCTGCTAGTTGAGCAGTTTCTACAAAGAGTCTTATCAAGGGGTTTGACTACGTAGATTCTAATCCAAGAGCTTGGATTTCACAGGCAACAACCAGGCTTCCCAGTGCAATGCTGTTTGTTTTTTCAGGTAGGGGACATGCTCCTCCCCATTTGAATACGGGTAAGTGAACATTACGTTCGAATCTCCAGGTATGCATCTATTGATTTGGTGTTATTCCATTTTTAGTATGCTTTGTTTGGTTTTTCAAGACGTATAAGTACGCTTGAATGTTACAGAGTCATGCCAAGGGCATGTTGGCACAAAGTATTTTGGGCCAAGTAGCCAATCTATCTTTCTGCCTTATGCTGTTACGAACCTACTTGTAGGGTTCAATTTGGCACATGTTGTCACATGGGATACAACATGGTCTAGGAACTCAAGGAGTTTTGTTTAGCCAGTGTGGAGCAATGAATGAGGGTCCCTCTCACTCCTGTTGTAAAGTGTTTAGAGCTACCTCCACACACAAGTACATCTTATACTTGTAGGATGTTCTTTTTCAGACATCCTTAGTTGAGACATATTCCACATGTGGCGAATATGAGTCTCTTTTTCAGACATCCTTAGTTGAGACATATTCCACATGTGGCGAATATGAGTCTCTGGGACTGACACTGGCGCCCCTATTTCAAATATGTGCCACGACAAAGTCCCTAAGTGCTGGTCACATCTGTTTTCTAGACCATTTTTAGCACGACGTATCAGGAGCAGTTTCGTGGCCAGAAACTGTTGGATACTTAGAATGACTTGTTAAGGTACAAGTATTGCTAAACAACATTACAGATGGTTGTTTACACATATAGCAAATGAAAAAGTTTCATTGTTTGTACCTAGACGTGATCACTGATTTACCTTCTATTATGGTTCAGACATTTCAGCAAGGCTTGCAAAAGATTGCAACTGAAAGTATTTACTTTCTTTTTAGAACTTTTTACAATCCTTTTTAATGTGTGCTTGGTGCATCACATTTGCCACAAGTTGAAGGCAAGGATCACCATGGATATACAGGTTCGGATCTGTTTTTGCTAAATGCATGCACACTAGGTGTTATGGGCCCTAGTGTTTAGCACAGGCTAATTTGGAACGGCATGCATATCCCACAGGTTGTTGATTATGAAGCATTTTGCACTCTATGTGCACTATCTCTATGAGATTACTTTTAAATCCACTACTCACCAATAGAGGTCATGGCTCCGGTTTGGGCGTTTCTGGATTTTCTTCAAGTTAACCACGATGGTTATTTCGGACATTGTTGATTCTTCACCAATGTTAAATACTAATGTGATTTCCCGTTTACCAGTCATCTGGGACGACTGTCTGTAAACAGTGAGGACAACACACCTCAATACTGTCAGTTATCCAAGGGGATAGGCAGATTACAAAGATTACAAAGAGTAATCTTGTGCTAAAGGATCTGCTAAGAGCATACGTTAACACAACGCATTTCTAAATAGATGTTTTTCTCCCTATTCTAGAATTTGCTTAAGTACGATTTTCGACTTTGAACACCTCATGGGGTGGGGTTGGAGAACGTGTCAATACTTTCATACGTCAAGGACTTACCAGGTGTGCTGACAGAGTACGTTGGCACGTAACCTTCATTAGGGACGAACATGTAACGGACTTTTCAAGATACTCAGGCGAGTAGGAAATCTGGCTCACAATTGCATGGAAAGTTACGCCAAGGTTTCCTTGCATTATTCCAGTACCTTCAGAAGATCTGAAAACTGGTTATGCCTTTGGACAACTCTTACTTGTGGTTACTCCTTTACAGTACTCAAGTGAGTTATAAATGGAGTTACCATTTAAACCCAAGTGACTCTTAGTTGTGGTTACTCCTTTACAGCACTCAAGCGAGTTATAAATGGAGTTACCATTCAGACCCAAGTGGTTGCAAACGGACAACAACGTTGAAAATCAAGATATTCATCTTGGTTTCATTGAACCTCCTCACTGCACCAATTATCGGTCATACAGACAACTCGCTCACTTATGGGACGTCAATAAAGAGAACATTAAGAAGATGTTACTACTTGTGTTTTCGAGGACGAAAACTCTTCCTTAAGTGAGAAGTAATGTCAGGACACGGGTCATGTACCCTAAGAACTAGGCTAGGCAAGGACTACGGCCAAGGGCCGGGCTAGGCAATGTGGACAGGGGATCCGTCTAGGGAAAGGGTCCAGGAGCCCACCTATAAAGGGAGGTTGGGAGGAGGATCCAGTAGAACCTAGTTGCCTAGTTTCTTACACACACAATCTCATGTGTGAAGTAAAGAAGACTCTCTCTCCTTATCAAGCTTCAATGGAAAGCTTACCACCTACTCCAAGCTCCTGAGAAGGGAGGCCTACACCAACAACTCTTGGCTTTGTGATGCAAATCCAACCAAGAGCCAAGCTTCAATGCATGCTCATCTCCTCTACCATGCTAATTACTAAGCTAAGCTATGCTAATATGAGTGATTATGTGAGGAGATGTACATCTTTCTCGTTAGAATACTCCTTCTTCCTCTCAATATACTCTCATACCCCGCTAGCTCTCACCATCTTCGAAGGTGTGTGAGGTCTTGGGTCTGAGACCGGAGAGCATTGATGTTGTTTTTTATAAGTGTTTTGCTTAGTGCATGAAGCTTTCATCTTCATTGCACTAGCTAGTCTTGAAGGAACACAAAGAATTGTATTGTACAATGTCTCTCTTGATTGGAGAAACCATAATACAAAGCCTTTTGGAGGGGGGACCGGCTCCATGTAAATCCGGTCCTCAACTGTTGTCAATAGCTTAATTTCTCTCTCTTTTGAAAGTATTGCTCATGCTATCTAACTAGGTGTTATGCTTTTTGTTGCTCTCTCCACCCAATCACTCTTGAAATTCTCATTAGGAATCTATTCTAATGAAATGCCCACTATGTTCATATTAATTTTCGCTACACACAAGTTACTACGCCATTAATTGTTACAGTTAGCTTGGGATCCTTAACATCTTCATGTGTGTGAAGGTGCGTGCGGGGAAGGTGATCAAGTATGGGCTAAGATCTGGATCCCAGCAACGTAAAACTTGATTAGCAACCTACATCCATATGCAAGCCACCTTGAATCTTCACCTTGTTTGAATAAACTCACACAATGGCCCATATGAGATGTATATAGGCTTTGTAATGGAAACTTGTAGAAGCTCTTCAAATCAAGGTGATGGTGCAAAACAATTTTCTTGAATGTCTTGAAATATGCTACTTACTTTCCTCGATTATCATGCCTTTATTCTCTTTCGAGAATTTGTAATTTTTTGTGTTTGTCAATATAATCTACTCACCATTAGGAGTTTTGAAAAAAAAAAGGTGGCTTTGAAGTAGAAACCTTGTGGAATGTCATCGCATCTTCAAACGAAAAAAATTACAGTTGTTTTTATGTGTATTCAAAAGTTTTTTAGAAGAAGCCCTCCATAGTGTCCATTTTCAACCTAGCTTTCTAGGCTATACATGCATGTCATTGATTCAAAAGAAAAAAATCTTTGTGAGTGTGTGTGTGTGTGTGTGTGTGAGAGAGAGAGAGAGAGAGAGAGAGAGAGAGAGAGAGAGAGAGAGAGAGAGAGAAACATGCTTAGACTGACGGGAGTGAGCTCAACTTGGGGCATATAAATTGTGTCTAACTACAAGGTTTGCATACATTGGCTAGACCTGAGGTCCTAACACCTTAAGGTTTTAGGATCTGGATGGCTAAACTAGTTTGGGAAACCTTGGAGTTAAGAGCATATGTGCAAGAATAGTACGGGGATGCTTGACCATCTAGGAAGGTGCACATCCGTGGTGTATCAACTAGTATCCAACCCAAGCTCACAATTTAAGTTTTGTTTTACTAAGAAGAGGTAAGTTGAAGCTATGAGCCAAGAGAAGGTGGACAAGTTCATCCTCTAATAAGGGGAAGTGCCAAAATGAATGCCTAACCAGATAAACAAGTCCAACCTTTGAGCCGAAAGAGTGTCACGTTGAACCTTGATCTTGTTGACAACTTCAAAGAGCCAAGATGCATGTCTAAGCCCACAAACATGTTCAATCTATGAACCAGAAGAGTGCCAAATTGAGCCCAATCAAGCGGACCAAGTTAGTAGCAACGGGATCCCAAGTTTGGTTAAGGGGGCAGTTGTTGGGGCAAGCCCAACTTGTGACATGTAAGTAACTATAAGGCTTGCATAAATTGAGTAAACAAGAGGTCCGTAAGACCTTAAAGTTTTGGGCTCTAGATGACTAGACCACTTAAGCCTGCATGTACATGAATAATACTAGGATGGTTGACCTCCACTACCTCGTGGCATAGCACAAAGAGAGTGATGAGACTTCAATACATAGCTTATTATGCTTTGGTAGTAGCACTTGCATGGTTGCTAGCAAAATTGCATTTAGAGCTAAGAATGGGTGAAAGGAGTAAAAGTCTCTTAAAACATCACATTGCTTTGAAATAGGGTAAAGGAGCCAATTTATACACTATCCTCCCCCAAGGAAACATAGACACCCCAAAGTTTGGAATGTACTCGGAATCTTGCTTATGTGTCACTCCGTGATTTGCTAAAAAGTGCATCATTATTGGCACTTGGCTGCCCCTTATGCCTAAAGAGGCCTCAAAATTGAATTTTTTCAACACCAAGATATATATTTCTTTCTATTTTATTTTCATGCTCTATGTATCTCCCAAAATTAGTATTGTTCTATAAAGTGCCTCCACCTTAGCTTCTCTACCCTAGCTACTTTTGGAGAGACTCCTTGACTTGAGAAAGACTTCAAAAGCCAGTGATATAAGGGGTGCATTCACAGGGACTAGAGTTATATTAACCCCTGCCAAGCATCAACAAAACCGTCTCACACTGTTGAATTGATTTCAACCTGAACGCGAAGGCCTTTGTAAAGGCAGGGGTATTTTTCCAATTCTGCCAAAATGGACAGAGTTGGAGTTTGAAGGCAACACTTGCTTATGTCAGAAGGCGGGGGTCAAAGTATACCAGTGCAGATGTGCTCTAAAGGTTGTATGCTTTGAGCTCCATCTATGGTCCCAACCACGCTCTCTCTCTCTCTCATGGATTTAGCGTCACTTTGTGAGTAGTATACGTTGTCGTGGATAAAGATGACATGGCACGATGACTATGTAGAAGCATTTGCTCCGACGATGCAAATTTTGACATGATAGTGAGGAGAAAGGCATGAAGGCACGTTGGACGTATGCTTTTGTAGCGAGAGAGGTGGGGAGAACTCAAAATCCTCAAAAATGGCACAAGGATACAACTGAAAATCCAAGAGTGACACGAGGGCGGCTTGAGCCTTGGAGGAGTCGCCTCCGAGCCCACTTTAACTGTATTTGCTTGCCTTGCTTTGCAATTTCTTCACCTTCGCTTCGCGCGCGCTTTCTTCCTTTCTTCCTGCCGCCTTTTCTTCACTCGCTTTTGACTCTCTCTCTGTCTCTCTCTCACACACATGTCACACACAAACACACTCACACTCTCTCTCTCTCTCTCGGATAGTTTCCTTCTTCTTCTCTTTCTGCGCAATCACACGCAGGCACACGACACAAATTGCTTCGTCTAAGTCATCACTAGCTCGCCGCCTTCTGCTGCTTTGAGCGCCATCTCTCTCTCTCTCTCTCTCTACGTGAGCTGCACTACCTATTTCCACCTTTCCAATTCAGCTCTCCACCTGCTACTTATTAACTCCCGAGTCCCACTCCCCTTCTCCCCTTCCCCTGCTCCTCCATCTTTGACCTTAGACACCGCCTTCTTCCCCTTGTTTCTGTTTGCGAGGGCGATCACCCATCCCCTTTCTCGTCCCCTGCTTCCTCCCCTTCATTCAATCATGAGCGATCCTCATTTTGGCTCGGACCACGAGCAGGACAGCGTTGTTCATGAATCGCCACATCCTCAAGAACTCAAACTTCTCTCCTCAGATCTCTCGAGTCAGTACCGCGAAGCAAGCTCAGCTCACAGCCTGTGGAGGAAACCCCAATTCTCCATGAACCTTGATGCCGCGGCACCCTTTGACGGCTCGGCCAAGAAGAGGCCCTCCGGCGATGTCTCTTGTGAACTGGGTCTTGGAGTGTGGGAAAATCCGAGGAGGATTTGCCGAATTTGCCATCGCCACTTCTCATCTGGGAGGGCCCTTGGCGGCCACATGCGGGTGCATGGTCCTCTGTTTCAGCCTGCCGGGACCAAGAGGAAGCTCACTTCTCAAGGTGTTAGCAAACTGGGAGATGGGCTTTGCACCGAGGTCTCTGGCTCTAAGGACAGCGACCTGTCTTTGCTGTCCAAGAACTTATCAAATAAGGAAGTGCTCCAATTCTACGACGCCGATGAACCCACCATTGCCTCAGATTCTGAAGGGGAAGCAGTGGATGATGTACCTGCAAGTGAAACTTATCTGCATCACTTTGAGAATGTCAAGGATTATGATGATGGCGAATTCGATGAAGGCTACGAAGACTGGCATCATGGGAACATGCATATGCGCCTCGATTCATTGGATGATGCGAATCTCACCACAATGACATCCAACAAGAGAAATCCTCTGTACAAGCTCCGCCACAACCCCAAGAAGAGCCGCCGCTTTGTAGAGGATGATTTTGCCATGGAGATGTTTCTCTCAGGGCAAGATGCAAATGGCTATCCTTTTTCAAAAGGATCTGCTTTTTCTTCTGATCTAGAGAGGCCTAGAGTATGTTCAGAGTGTGGCAAATCATTCATGTCCTGGAAAGCTCTTTTCGGACATATGCGGTGCCACCCTGAACGAGACTGGAGAGGAATTTTGCGTCCAGAAGACACCTTTATGCCAGAGGCGAGAATTCGATTGGCCAAGAAGAAGCTCTTTGCAGAGAGCAGGTTAATGGAGAGCTCCGACTGTGAGCTAGACTCTGACGTCGAAAACAAAGAGTTTGTCACAGAGGTAGGATCATATGACAGCAAGAAATTGGTAAAAGCAGAGCGTGCAACAGAGCAACATGTCAATGGGGACGGCAGTTATGAGATTCTGAAGGAAGATGGCTATGGCAATGTGTCGACGGAGGATGATGGGCACCGTCGCTGGCCGACAGGCAAGCGATCTCGACGCAAGGTTATGGAAGGGAAAGCTGAAAGTGTGCAACACTTCAATTTTTCCCCAGAGAGAGAGGAGCCTGCTTTAACGTCAGAGAGTGGCTCTCTAGAGGAGCCTCAAGAGGAGCAGCATGGAGAGACTCCAAATTTCCTTCTCATGCTTGCGGAGGCCGCCAGGAAAATTGAGAAAGAGACTCAGGGTGAGGCTGTCCTTGCCGTTGCTGCAAAACCGTCTCAAGCCGCTGCAAGCAGCACTAGTGGCATTGTGAAGTATGAATGTTCCACATGTAAGAAGTCCTTCAATTCCCACCAAGCTTTGGGGGGGCATAGAGCCAGCCACAGAAAGATGAAGGGCTGTTTTGCGCGAACCAGTATAGGAGAATATGACATAGGCTTTGGCGAGTATAACCTTATCAGAGAGGAGCTCTGGCAAGGTCATGCACATGATAGGGACCCTTCTCTACATGTGGATGAGAAACAACAGCAAATCAAAGGTCACGAGTGCTCGATCTGCCATCGGATGTTCGCCACGGGGCAGGCTCTTGGCGGTCACAAGAGATGTCATTACATTGGTGAGAAAGTTGCAGAGGCAGCCAGTTTCACATCAAGCAACAAGCAGATTGTATGTGAAGAAGGGCATTCAAGCAGGCTTGATATTACCGAAGGGGGCAGCGACGCCCTAGATTTAAACATGCCAGCGCCAGGGGATGAGGACGGTGAGGTGGCAGGCGTGTCTGCGCAGTTGCAATTGTTTAGTGGCAAGCTCGACGAGAGAGAGTCAAAGCAAAGGAGTGCACAAGAGCTATCTTTAACTCATTGGGCCAGGAAGGACGTGGCGGGAGACGAAAGGCAGAGCTCTCCATGGGAGCTTGACAGCAGGTGGGCGATGAGCCCAGCAGTGGCATACTAAGAGAGAGGCATTCTATAGCATGTGCCAGAAGATCATTATTTCATTGCAAATAGTGTCAGGACCTCTTTGTATTCTCTTCAACATGTCAGATTGATTCATTGTTTTGTGGCAGGACATTCCTTGGCCATTCTATTCATTTGATTTGATGTACATACATAATGCTCTCATTTGTATTCTTTCATTCATAGAACAAACACACACAGAGAGCGCTCTTTATTTCATTATGTCTCAATTTTGTCTCCTCAGAGAGC
Source organism: Adiantum capillus-veneris (assembly GCF_014529385.1). Classification (NCBI taxonomy): domain Eukaryota; kingdom Viridiplantae; phylum Streptophyta; class Polypodiopsida; order Polypodiales; family Pteridaceae; genus Adiantum; species Adiantum capillus-veneris. The sequence goes on along the minus strand of NC_140940.1, from coordinate 52,473,436 downwards.
TTTGTGATCTCTGGAACAAAAGAATTTTTTGATTTTTCAGAAAACAGCAAACCTAATTCTGAAGCTTGACTGGAAAAGAGTTGCTATATCTTCATCCTCCTAGCACTACTAATGGCTCCAAAAAAATAAATTCACTACATGCTCAAGGAAGGTGAGTAAAAAGAAGAATACAAATGTAACTTGACACACTTTGCATGCACTTTGACACCACTTTACTCGAGACTCACTCTTCGCTTATACATTTGAGATGTTTCGAATGGACCACTATTTTTTATGAAACTATGGAGACCTAATACGGATTAGCAGCGCTACGTAGCACCACATCTCTAAATCAACTTGAAGTAGAACCTTGTTAAACTTACTAGATATTTGGGTATCCAACCTACACTATCAAATTTTCATCTCAGAACTCCCTTCAAACGCTTTCTTCTTTCTTTGTCACCGTGCTTTACATTGTACAAACAGCCAATCCATGGACACATTGTATTCTCTTCTGACATTTATGGTCTTGCAACATTTCTTGTTGATGGTCCGGGCTCATCAATGAAATGATTATAAAAAAATTCTCTTCATAAACATTTTTTTATATGAATGGTGTTTGCGGGTCATCGCGAGACAGATGTCTGTAACATAGCTATCATCACTAACATAATGTCAATACTCAAGGAAGTGACTCGGATGGGACACGAAGATTCTTTGAGATTGTCATTCTCAAGAAGTGAACGTAACAAACAATCACACCAACTCAACAAGCAAACCACCACTCAAAGATCAAGAAAATCTGTCTATGTCATTTCTCACCATTCTACGTTATCACGCCATTTCGGCGCTCGAACGGATTCGAAATGCAACGAAATTTTAGGAGGAGGTTGAAAACACTTAGGGACAGTATCTTACCAAGTCCGATCGGAATCCGACAAGGTACCAAAATCATGATCCATCATGAAAAAGGTCTTGAAAACTACAACGTAACTTTTCAGAAAGGCTGCCTTATGATCTATGAACACTCTCCTATGGTCAAAACGGCAAAAAACAATGATTTAAGTACTCAAATCTGAAGATTAGACTCACAAACGCGTAATCGCAAACCTCAACAAAAGTGACAATGCTTACACTTGAATGAAAGAACAAAAAGAAAAGAACACAATGCAAGTTTCGAAACTGAAAACGGATTACCCAATTATTAGAAAAGTTGATTACAAGTTGGAGCTCCTTCTTCTTCAAAAGATAAGCTTCCTTTTCACATTAAGGTTATTAACCTTCATATATATAGGGCTTTCTAAATGGCCAGTGGTCGACTCACACAGACCTTTACAATCATCATAAAAGAATTACACCTGAGGGAATTGACATGGTACTCTGGAATCAAGAATCAAGATTTACACAACGTATCACTACATTAGCTCGAAAATATAATAGAGTACAAATGTGGTGTCCGGTTACGTGTCCGACCAGTTGAACGTCCATTCGGCTAGTCCGCTAACATTCCCCCTTTCTAACCATTAGAAAGTGAATGGGATATAGGAGGGCCTCTTTATTTAACAGTTTATGGGAATGCTGAAAGCTTAAACCAAGTTTGACTAAGATTAAGAGAGAGGACAAAAAGGCATATGCTGGGATTTAAAACATACCATTTTTATAATTTGTATTTAAAAATAGTTTATTTAGTAACCCAAAATAGAGGAGGGTAAATGAAATTTAAAATGTCTTTTTTTTCACTTGTCTTCTCTCCCTCTAATATATAAAACACTCTCTCTCACTTAGATCTCATTGAAGGAAGCACTTTTCAATCCCCCGTAAAAAAAACAAATTTTTCACATTCTCTCATTGTATTCTTTTTAAATGTGTGCCATCTCTCTCTCTCTCCTCCCCTCTCTCTTCTCACTTCCTCCTCCGAGTCATTGAGGGGACATTCTTTGTTGCCTACTTCTGGTAGAAAGTGTAGACCCTCCAAGGTTGCAGTCTGCTCTCTCTCTCCCACTCTCTCTTCCTTTATTGTCTTTCTCTCTCCCACTCCCTCTCTCTCTCTCTCTCTCCATTACCTCGTGTGCAGCAGCATTTCTCTCTCTACACTCATGATTAACAATTTGAATTCAAAAGAGATTGAGCTGCACTCCCTCTCTTTCTTCCCTCCACAACATAATCCTTTTCTCCTATCTTGAGTACTCTCCACTTCTTCTCTCCATAGCCAGCTTCATCTTCTTGTAGCAGTTACCATTACACTTTCTCTCTCTAATTTGCTTGATTAGCTAACACAAATGTCATAACACAAATGTCATTCAATCCCCTGTCACTACAAGACATTACTAATAAGATAAAATGATATCGATTAAACGTTGATTTGGAGCAGGAGTACGCTACTGTGTGAGTTGTCACATCTAATCCCAATGCCGCAGATCAGCTACAGAACATTGGGTGTAAGGCAATAAACTTATGGATTGATAGCTATATTTACCCTGGAGATCAAATAAACAATGCATCACCGTCCTTTCGTAACATCATTGAGCTACTGCATTTTATTGGAGATGGGAGAGACGGACTGTTTTGGGGATTGTATTTAGCTTTTGTCAATGAAAGGGAAGCAAGAAAACATCTCTTTGTTGTTGTCTATTCGTCATTACAAGAAAGCTATGAGAAAGACATTCAGCAAGTCAGAGAGGAAGCCAACGAGAAGACGAAGCAGCTGAACGATGAGATGATGAAGCTTAATAAAAAAGTAGAGCATCAAAAAATGAAGCAAGAGCATTGGCTAAACAGTTACGTTCAACTACAACACAATGCACGTAATATGCATCGACAAATCGATTATCTCATACACATTCCATTGGACTACCACATTCATAAGCACAAGAGACATGCGATGTCTATGCTATCTTCAAGTGGTGGAGCTCGAAAGAAACGTATCTATCAAACTCGGTAAGAATACAAATGCAAGCTTCTAATTTCCTATATTTTTTGCAGATTGTTGTAATATTATTTCAATATGCAAGAACCTGGCTCGGATGATGTTGAAAATTGATTCCGATGCTGAAACTATTGAACGTACTCTATTGCATCATATCATCAAGCCAAAGGAGTTGGTGGAGCTATTGGATGATCCATCCAATGCTGGCATTGCTAATGTTTTACGCCATAAGTGTTTTAGTGAGCTAAAGAGCATTGTGTTGCCTCATGAGATGATGGAGATGTGTGACAACGTAGGAATAAGTTTCAAGGACTACAAAGCTTTGTACATAATTGTGACACTAGGTCACAGGGCAAAAGGTTTGATTAGGTTGTTGCCAACACCTTGCAGTGTTAGCGTTGCGAAAAAATGCACCAATAATGATGTTGCAAGATCGATGGGTGGATTTCAATACGTGGAGAATGCCATGCCATGAGAAGACAACAAATCCTTCCGTTACAACGAGCTCAACAATGTGTATGTTGACTTGTTGAAGCTCTAGGAGTCAATGATTAGATTTTATGGGTTGACAGAAGAAGAGTATGATGGCAAAGTTATATTTGTAACTAATGAAGCTTGATGAGTGTCAAATTGTCAAAGGTCAACGCTCGAAAGGGTAAGCGTTACGCTTCTGAACAAGGGCTTGGTGGACGTCGATGCTAAGCTAAATGCCAACGAGAAGGGAAACACATGTTTAAGTGTTCAATAAGATAAGAATATTTGGTGGATGATAGCTTTTCATCTCCTGCACGAGATATGTGAGTCCCTAAAATAGTATTGCAATCACACCCCAATCGTTGATGTCATTCGGAAACAACAAAAATGATAACGATTGCAGGTTTCATGTCTAGGTACGTTCCAAGTTGAGTGGCATTTGGTAGGAGACTTGAAAACTCTCAAGTGTATGTCAGGGTGCAAGAAAGGGGCAATGACCCTCTTTCCATGCATTTATTGCTGCCAACAATAAAGTCTCATTGGGAACTGAGGGCAAGGGTGCAAAGGCCAGCAAGTCAAATGGCGGTAAGGGTAAGGTGGCAAAGCTGTAGTCAACTCTGTAAAAGGTGTTCCCACTACAAAAATAGTCGGTAAATAACTACAACAATGGTTACAAGGTATCCTCAGTTGTAACCAGAGTGTACCCCGTAATCAAGACATGGACAATCCAAATTGGGATCCTATTCTACCGATTTCACTAATAAATGTGCATGTGTGCACCCTTCATGTCCGTCTACGAATTCTTGACAAGTTGCTTATGCTCCATATTAATTATGCTTGGAATATGGAGCCTGTAGAAAGAAGATACTTAGTGTATAAGAGAACTCGAATATATTCTATCAAGTGTTGGTCTACGTCATGGGGATTCAATTGAGTTATCAAAGGAGAAGAAGGCATCTGGAAGTACACATGATCGTCCTAATAAAATATGTATGGGTGGTAATAAAGCTAGGCATTTACTTTTAGACTGTTCTAACTCCCAAAGTCCCAATGAGTTTCAGTTGTGGAAAAAGGTGTGTGACATTACTACCTACAAAGATAACAAAGCAACCCTAAGAATTAAGCGTGCTCGTGTGTGCCAGTATGTAGATGATATTTTTTGTCTTCTCTACAGGAAAAAGCTAACGTGTGCTAAGATATCCACCTTAAAGTTTGTAATCAATAGTTTCATTGTTAGGAAATATAACGTAGCTAAGTAGATAATTGAGTAGATTATTTAATGGAGAGAGATAATTTTCACACAAAAGAGAGAGAGAGAGAGAGAGAGAGAGAGAGAGAGAGAGAGAGAGAGAGAGAGAGAGAGTACACATGATATACGTGGTTCACCCAATGTGGGCTACATTCACGGAAAAACCATCACTTAATGGCTTTAGTACTTCAAACAAGTAGTAGGTTACAAAGGGATTATACCCTTAATAGACCTCCCACCTTGCTTCACTCTCACCGCCTCACACTCACTTTGTTGCATCAGCTTCACACTATGCAATTTGTGTGGAAATGGCCTCCTTTTATAGGCCAAAAGGGCTTCCCTCTCTCATGAGAGACAGCCAAAAGGGCCTCCTTTTATAGGCCAAAAGGGCTTCCCTCCCTCATGAGAGGCAGCCATGTGCAGCCGCCCTTGTGTAGATAAGTCCAAATCGGACCCTCCAATCTGTCCATGTGTGGCCGGCCGCCCTTGAGAAGACAAATCCGCTTTTGAATTCGGACACCGACCAACCAATCAACAGACCGGTCGTTTTTCGACCACTTTTCGATCGCCGTCCGGTCACAATTTTCCAACGAAAAGGAATATTCCGGTTGGGCTCAAGATTGGCCGTGAAAATTTTGGTTTCTGGCGAGTGATTTTTCTTCACGCACAATGGCTTCTCCTCATAATGGGGGCCTTACAAATGTGGGCTTTTACCACAAAAAAATACAAGGGTTAAATCAGGCTCCATACTTAACAATCTCCCACTTGGAGACTGATCTCCAAACCAAACTTGTGACTGCTTTCCATCCTGGCTTCTTATCCTTGAATGTCGATTGAAAATGAACAAAAGCTCAACTTCTCCTTGTTGACCACCTTTGTAAATATGTATTTTCACTTGTATGCATCTTTCCTAGCTTTAGTTGTTCCTCTTCCAAAAGAGTGTGTATGAAGGGATATCTCACCTCAATGTGCTTTGTCCTTGAATGAAAGGCTGAGTTCTTCGCAAGATGGATAGCGCTTTGGCTATCACTATACAAGACACAATTGTCTTGTTTGAATCCAAGATCTTCTAAGAATCTGTGAAGCCACATAATTTCTTTGCTTGCCTCCGTCATTGCTACATACTCTGCTTCCGTGGTAGAAAGTGAGGCCACTTTATGCAGCTTTGAAGCCCAGCTTACTGTTGTGCCTCCAACCGTGAAGACATAGCAAGTAGTGCTCCTTCGAGTATCTTTGTCACCTGCCATATCTGCATCAGCACACCCTTCTAGAAAAATATCAGTTTCTCCAAAATACAAAGCATTTGTTGTTGTCCCTTTTAGATACCTAAGTATCCACTTCACAGCTTGCCAGTGCTATTTTCCTAGGTTGCCCATGAACGTACTTACAACTCCCACTACATGTGCAATGTCTGGCCTTTTCCAGACCAAAGCATACATAAGAGAACCTATCGCTACAGCATCTGGAACTTTAGACATATAGGCTATCTCCTCTTGTGTCTTTGGACACATATCCTTGGTTAGTTTAAAGTGACCAGCCAAAGGTGTAGAAACCATTTTTGCATTTTGCATTGCAAACCTTTTTAGTACCTTCTTGATGTAATTCTCTTGAGATAGCTTTATTGTCTTCTTCAGCCTTTCCCTTGATATCTTCATACCAAGTATCCTCTTTGCAGCACCTAATTCTTTCATTGAAAAAGATTTAGACAGCTCCTCTTTTAGGTCTTTGATGTCCTGTATGTCAGCACTCATCAACATACAATATTAGGATGATGAACTTCCCATCTCCCAAATTCTTCGTGTAGATGCAGTGATCCGAGTTGTATCTTGTGAATCCATGATCCAACATCCATCAATCGAACTTCAAGTATCATTATACTTGATGCTTGCTTTAAACCATACAAGCTCTTCTTTCATCTGCAAACCATTTTCTCCTTACCTTTTACTTCATACCCCTTTGGTTGAAGCATGTAAATTTCCTCCTCTAAGTCACCGTGAGGAAATGCCATATTTACATCCATTTGCTTAAGATTTAGATCATGAGCAACCACAAGGCTTAAGAAAAGTTTAATTGAGTTCATTTTTACAACAGGAGAAAATATTTCATTGAAGTCAATACCTTTCTTTTGAGAAAACCCTTTTACCACAAGCCTATACTTGTACCTTTTCTTTCCACCTTCTTCTTCCTTCAGCTTGTATACCCATTTGTTTTGAAGTTCCCGCTTACCTTTAGGAAACTCAACCAACTCCCATGTTTGGTTGCGATGTAGTCAGCCCATCTCCACTTGCATGCTCTTCATCCATTCTTCTTTGGATTCGTGATGCATAGCTTCTTCATATGATTCTGGCTCTCCAGAATCCGAGATCAAGAGATGATTGAAGGAAGGAACAAACCTTTCTGAAGGTCTACTTGGTCTTGTGGATCTTTGGGGAATAGGTTGAGGTGCTTTACTTGATTGACATTGTTGCATGTTGTCACCGTTTGCAATCCTTGAGTCTTCACCGTCCTCAAGCTCCATGTACTCATCATCTGTTTCTTTTGTTTGTTTTCTTTCCAAGTAATCTTTGTACATATTTTGTTTGTTGAAAATTACATCTCAAAGCTCAAGCGGTAGGCCTACATGTAGCTGCATGCTTCTTGCTCGCTCCATGATTGTCCTATTCATCCTTTCTAAAATCCCATTTTGTTGAGGTGACCTTGGGGTTGTCTTTTGCCTCCAAATGCCATTGCTAGCACAAAAGCCTTCAAAACCTTGACTACAATATTTGCTTCCATTGTCGGATCTAAAGCATTTAACATTAGTACCTATTTCATTCTCCACAAAGATTTTCCACCTTTGAAATATGCAAAACATATCGACTTTATTCTTGATTACATAAACCCATGTTTTTCTAGTCACATCGTCTCTGAATGTTACATAATACAATGAGCCACCAAATGATTGTATACTTGTAGGACCCCAAACATCAGAATGAACCAACTCAAGTTTTTAATTTTTTCCTTTATTTCTTAATTTTTGAAATTTTACCCTCTTTTGTTTACCATAAACACAATCTTCACAGAACTCTAAGTCCACTTCTTTCAAACATGGTAGAAGCTTCTTTGTTTGAAGGATTTGCATTCCTTTGGCACTCATATGCCCAAGCCGATAGTGCCACCCCGCATTGTCAACTTTCGTTATATTGCACAAGTTGAAGATTGTCTGCTAACAGTACATAAGTAAAGTGTACCGACCTTTTCTCCCTTAGCAACCACCAAAAGATCCCTTTGAGACCTTCCACCATTTGCTTCCGAATGCAATGTTGTGACCTTCATCGTCCAATTGTCCTATAGAGATTAATTTTTTGCGAAGAGAAGGAACATGCCTAACATCTTTAAGCTTCCATTCATTTCCGTTAGCAATTTTATCATAAACTGTACCTTGGCCGACAATTTCACAAGCTTCATCGTCTCCCAAGTATACATACCCAAAATTACCTTTGGTGTAATCTTGGAAATGTTGCTTGTGTGGTGTCGCATGGAATGAAGAGCCCCAGAATCTACTATCCAAGAATTAAACACATTGTCTAATGAGAGAATTAGAGCATCTTGCTCTACTTTACCTGCCACATTGGTCTCCGATGTTGGCTTGTTGTCTTGAGACTCCGACTCCTTCTTCATCTTGGACCATCAATCCTTCTTGACGTGGCCCTTCTTGCCGCAGTTCCAACATTCAAGAACTGACTATGTACGTGACTTGCTCCGTCTTGAGCAATCACGACCCTTTTGGTTTTTGAACCTCTCCTTAGGCCTTCCTCTTGTTTCCACTGACAGTGCAGCACTTGATGATTCTCCTGTGCTTCTCCTTTGCATTTCTTTGCTTAGGAGAACACCCACAACTTCATCAAACTTAAGAGTATTTGTGCCAGAAATAGAATTACTGACAGCCATCACAAGGCTGCCCCAACTATCCGGTAGAGACGATAGTATAAGGAGAGCTCCCACTTTGTCATCGAAATTTATTTTCACCGATCGAAGTTGACTTATGTTGGTGTTAAAGTCATTTAGGTGTTTTGCTACTGAACCATTCTCTGCCATCTTTCGATTGAACAAGCGCTTCATGAGAAATACCTTATTGGATGCCAATGGTTTCTCATAGAAGTCGTCAAGTGACTTCATCAAGTCCTTCGTGGTCTTCATCTCCGGAACGTTGAAGGCGACCGTTGACACCAAGCTTAGCTGGATTGTTCCCAGTGCCTTTTGGTCAAGGACAATCCATGATTCATCTGCCATCGTTGCGAGCTTCTTTGCAAGACCGCCTACTGGTAGAGATAGTCTTCAATCTGCATCTTCCAATGTTGGTATTTTTGCCGTTGAACTTCTTGATGTTGAGCTTCCCTTCCTCCGCCATTACTCCCACTCAATTCAAGGAATCCTTTCCTTGAGATAATTTAGCTACAAGCAAACCTTGCTCTGATACCAATTGTTAGGAAATATGACGTAGCTAAGTAGATAATTGAGTAGATTATTTAATGGAGAGAGATAATTTTCACACACAAGAGATCATAGAGTAGAGAGAGAGAGAGAGAGAGAGAGAGAGAGAGAGAGAGAAAGAGAAAGTACACATGATATACGTGGTTTACCCAATGTGGGCAACATCCACGGGAAAGCTACCACTTAATGGCTTTAGTACTTCAAACAAGAAGTAGGTTACAAAGGGATTATACCCTTGATAGACCTCCCGCTTTGCTTCACTCTCACCACCTCACACCCACCTTGTTGCATCAGCTTCACACTATGAAATGTGTGTGGAAATGGCCTCCTTTTATAGGCCAAAAGGGTTGCCCTCTCTCATGAGAGGTAGCCATGTGTAGCCGCCCTTGTGTAGTGTTAATCCTCACGGCTCACGGACACCCCATCACCTACGATGGACGTGTATTATGTATTTGGTAGAGTCAGGTACCGGGCTTGTCGGACCAATAGGAAAAGGGTAAGAGTGATCGCCGATGAGAGGCGCACTCTAACTGGGACATTCAAGGGATTAGTTGGCTAAGCATGGGCGTCCAAGTGTGAATGGGGTGAGCTCATATAAAAGCCAACTAAACCTAAAATTCACTCATTCTCTCATTTGTGCAATAGAAGAGTGCTCTTGCTCCATCTCCATCTCCATCTTCTTCTTCTGCACCTCCTCGTGTGTGTGTGTATGTGTGTGAGAGAGAGAGGGAGTGTGTGTGTGTGATCGAGCATTATGAAGGCACGACGACGGCAAAGCGGTTGAGCACGGCACGACTGCAGCTTCTTCTTCATCGCGGCGAGGAATCCTCCATGGCAGGGGCATAGAGCGGTGAGTGACACACCATTGCCCTCTTTTGAGCTTGCTAGATTAGTCTTGTTGTGTGCTTGGAGCCATTTGTGGCTCGCACACGGTGTATCGGCAAGTCCCTTGCTTTGACAGTGCGGCAAGGAGCGCACATTTTTGGCACCGCTGCCGGGGAATCGCCCTGCACTAAGCCCAAGAGGCACTTTGTGCTTCTCCTATGAGTTGTTTGTAGTAGGAAAGAAGAGGAAGAGGAAGAGGAATGAATTGTTTTTCTGCAAGTTGTTAATTTCTGTATTGTCTACAAGTTCTGTGATTTCTGCATAATGTTGTGTTTTCTGTTTGCACACAGTCTTTGCACAATTAGTAGTCGTTAGCTTGTTTGCAGTGAATGAATAAGTAGGAAAGCAGTTAGCAATTCCTGCTTGCACACAGTTTTCTGTCAAGGTTTGCCTGCACACAGTCTTTGCACAGTAAGGTAGTGAGAGAGGAAGTAGGTAGACAGTTAGCTCACTGTCAGTAAGCAGTTAACAGATTAGTCAGTAGAGTAGTTAGTGGTTAGCAGCACTGTTAGTAAGTAGATAAGGTAGCGAGCTGTCTGTGAGCTGTTGACTGGCAGGTTAGGTAGGTGACAGTGTGTGTGGCCAAGAAAGGGTCACCAAAACCACGCGCGGTTATCGCCTTTAAAATAAAAATAAAAATAAAAAATAATAATAATAAATTTTTAAAAAAAACCGGAAATATTTAAGTGTGAGTGACTGGGGGGCTACACTAAAATTTTGATCGGGTCACCGAAAGCGCGCGCGGTTATCGCCTTTAAAAAAAAAAAAAAAAGAAACCGGAATGAGAGGGAATGAGAGCATGTGGGGCAAGTCCTCCACTCTCCTCCCTTCTCTTCCCACTTGCACCCTTAGACTTTCTAATTCGGGCCTAGTTCCCTACTAGAAATTGACGGTTTTAGGGATTCCGAGGGCATAAAGTGACCAAACGGAGGGCTGTAAAGTACGGCACGTCCCTCTGATCGAGACGTTCGTTTTGAGCTATCATACGTTCTATTCTATAGCTGGGTCAGAAAAAAAGGACCAAAAAATCAAAAAATAAGAAAAGACTTGGGTTGCAAAACACCCAAAATTACTAGGTGAGCAGCCTTCACGGGCCCTCACTGACACTTCTAGGGGATCCAAGTCATATGAACCTACGCTCTGGATGAGTTTTAGAGCACGAGAATATTGGTAGTGCCTCCATTTACGCGGGCACCCATTATTCCTCCACCCTAGGTTCTGGACCTTCGGCCGGGACTCAAGGTAGCGCGACCCAAGATCCTCATATCGCGTCTAGTGATTCTTCCTCTGACTACGAAGTCATGGAGGGATATCCTACACCAAACCCTGATAGTTCAAGTCAAGATATGCATGCCATGGGCCCACGGCCCAGGTCCAGCGTGTTTAGCCGCTTAAAAGAGACCCTTAGTAGAGCTACTCGCTCCGAACATACGATTAATGAAATAAATGAAGGGAGTGGGGAAGTAAATTCGTCATTCATGCCTAAAATGGACCCTATGCTTCTTGAGAGTGTGCATGTGAATGTTCCATCCACTGCACCTCCTGATCCTTTAGGACTATCTCCCTCTGAGGTTTTACTACCCGATGGTAGGAGTCTTGCCGAAGTGCAAGAGATCGAACGCTATATGCAAGCAACAAGGGAGAGGGAAATTGAGAACCTACGAGGGCTAGAACAAAGTTGAGTCCTGAAAGCATAGGCTCCTATGACAACAATCATGCCAGCCGGGCAACCGAGTGCTCCCAAGGTAGCAATCACGGAGGGGACAGCTATGGGGAGCAATAATGCTTCCACTTCAAGGGAAACCTCCAGCACGCCGGGCCTAGATGGGATATTCCTAAACGAAAATTGGGAGTATGACCTACAAGTAGAAGCTTTAACTGATCGGTACACAGGACACACCTATCATGTGGGTTGGTTAGATGTTCTACAATCCACATCGGGTGCTACTAGCATAGATGAGCAACAACAGAAAGTCTGTGATGTCCTCCATAGGATTGTCGAGTTAGAAAGACAGAACACAGGGATCAACATGCCTTCAACAGGCCTAATGAGATTCTTGGATACGGGAAAGGCAAACCAACCAACCCTGTCACAAATGAAGACTCCCTCAGTGAGCCCAATTGATCCTCCATATGTTGTTTCGCCAGGAGCCTCAGTATAGTCTGAGCCCACAAGTGGCAGCTTTACCTTCCCAGATCTAGCTCATCTTTCTCTTAATAACACTACGGCTACCATGCATATCCCAGTGGTGAGCATGACAAGAAGTACACCATGGAGTTCATTTGTTAATACCGCGCCGATGCCTAGTAGCACAGTGCCCCCAACTATACCTACATGTATGTATCAATCATGTGCACCTGTCATACCTCAGCTTCATGTAGCTCCTACACCTCCGATTATTCCAAGAGCTTACAATCCACGATGTAATTATCCAAGCTCTTATACAAGTGGAGCCATGCCATTTAATAATAACATGCCATATCAGGCACCCCCTATGCCTAGGGCCACGCGTGTAAACTTTGGACCACCGTCTAGTACACCACCATACGAAATTTGGGACCCAAGAGCCGCGCGTATGCCAAGGCCAAGGCCAACTCCCATCTCACATGTGGTTCCAGGAGCACATACACCCATTTTACCTGCTCAAATAAATGATTTGGCAGCATTTGCTCAAACTATCGATCGCTCTATTGCGGAAAACATGCGTAGTGCACCTGATAGAGAGCCTAGGAGCAAGGCAGTTCAAGTAGCTAAGCTCACACAGAAATTCAATGGAGACGGAGATGCTAGAAATCATATGGAAGTCTTTGAACATGTGTGCGATTCCTTGGAAGAGCACAATGAGCTAGATAAGTGTAAGGCTTTGAGTTTGACCCTAAGCGGAAAGGCTGGAGATTGGTATAGAACCTTAAGAGTAGAAGAAAAAACGATCTACTCTACTCTTAGGAGACTATTCTTAAAAGAATACATACGAGAGGGAGTACTTTGGGGTGTAGCCTCTCAGCTCCAGAAAGCCCAACGAGAAGAAGGTGAATCCGTGAGAGACTTCATTAGTTGCCTAAAGAATTTGAATTCTCGATGCAATCCAAACGAGCGATTCAACAACAACCAATTGCTCGATAGATTCATTAGGGGACTACGACATGAAAGTATCTATAATGGCCTAGTCATTAGAGGTATCACTACTTGGGAAGCAGTCACCATGAATGCAATCCAATTGGAGGATAATTTAATGATTGCAGGAGAAAGAGTGTCCGCCGAGACGAAGTCTAGTAACTCGCAAGCGTCAGGGCATGAGCCAATGAAGATAAAGCCAATCGTGAAAGAGCAAACGATATCTGAGATGACTTTGGCAGATCTCACAAAGGCCATCCAAGAAAGCCTTAGGGGTAATCGTGCTCCACAAAACACTCATATGTATCCAAGAAGGGAGCAACAATGGTGCTCAATTTGCTTGGGCCCACATACTACGAGTGAATGCCCTACTTTCAGAGTAAAGTTTAACGGGACTTGTAATGCGTGTGGTAGGTATGGCCATCAAGCAAAGGATTTCCTAATGCTTAAACGCATCATGGAGAATAGACCGCCTATAGCTTGGGCAGACTCACCTCGAGTTCCTGCATTGATGCCTACCCCACCCATGGAGCAACAGTTGCCATTACAACACATGGTCCCTAGAACCCAAAATGTGGTCCAAACCACACCGTTGCCACCTCCAGTGCTAGGACCGCAACCCCCTCATCCAAGAGTTACACCTATGAACCAAATAGGTTGCGAGTCATCTAGTACTTATGTAGATTGCGAAGAATACATAGGCTCTAGTATCACCTATGGAGTCGACATGCTTGAGGAGTGTCCCATGTACTATATGGAAGATCATTGGGGACAAATCAAACCGGTATATCAAGCTACTGCGCTAGCAGCAAGAGGCCAAAACATTAATAGTTTTGCCAGGAGACCACCTCTTCAGTGCTACGAATGTGGTGGACCACATCGAGTAGCTGAGTGCCCCATTAGAATACAAAAGCATGCTGCACTAATGCAAACAAGTCAAGGGAGTGCATTGGAAATGCCAATACTCACTTGTAATCGTTGTGGCATAGATCATTTGATCGCACAGTGTCCTAACAATCCAAACGCACCGAAAATCACACCATTGAACATAATAGAGATTGTTGATGGGACACCACCAACTATAAACATAGCACCAGTGAATGCACTCACACGGTTGATGCTCCAAAAGCAAAATTACATCCTTGAAGAGAGAGATGCTGCATCCATTGGCTGAGCGAGAAAGAAGAAAACACGAAGAAAGAAATCCCTTAATGCTTCTAGCTCAAAACCTAGTTCAAAGACTAACATAGGGACAAGAGAGGATCCCGTGTATATGAATGACCCTGAGGATGACTCAGATTCGATAGAGACCATGGAGACCAAAACTGTTACTACAAAGGAAAAAGCCAGTGAGAGAAATCACGAGAGGGAATTACGAGGAACACCAAAAGAGTATTCAAAGTTAAACTACCCAGTTGCGAACCCCCAAGATAAGCCACGAGAGACAAAAAATGAGGATTGCAAGAGAAAGATTGGAACCTATCCAAACCCAACAGTGGAAATTGAACGAGTCCAACAACTGAGGGGTTTGGTGGAAGAAACTCAACGAACATTAGAACCTGAACCCAAACACAACCAGATGTCGGACACAGTGTTTCCCACACAAGTTCAACCTCACAAGAACTACAGGCCGTTAGCTATACCCAGTATCATTTGGGAAGAGAGTGAGGGTAGGACATCTGAAAGTGGACACACACCTTTCCCACTAGAGAGAATGTTTGGTGAGGGAATGCCCGACCCCGTTGAGGAAGTGGAGATTCCAACTTCACCATTCTCTTGTCAGGGTCCTATGTCCCACAAGATGCCATTAAATGTTGCCAAATTGATGGATTTCATGTCTTCAGAAGTTAGAACCACCATCATGTCCAAACTATATAAAGACCCCGAGCTAGTCTCAGCTCTTCGAGCCTTCCTCAATGGAGAATTACAGGCCGGATTACCACAGTTTGCACATATGAACAAACCTGACTGGGTAATGAATGATGAGGAACATTTAGCACCACCATCTGACCTAGCGGGACATGAATCTGTAATTGAAGTACCCGTTAACAAGTTGGGGCAATACTTTGAAGGTGATGAATCTAATGCTACTCTACCAATCACTACTAAAGGATTAACTGTAAAGGGGGTCCTTGACGGTGGTGCGGGAGTCAACATGGTGACAAAGAGTTGTTGGGAGTCTATGGGGCGACCTCACCTTGAAGCCACAAGCGTAGTGGTAAAAATGGCTAATGGATCTATTGTTACGCCTATTGGAATGCTAAATGATCTCAGGATCAAGGTCTTGGGACACAAGGTAAGGCAGACTTTCATTGTTATGGATTTTTCCAAGCATCCTGTGTCATTTGAGATGATCTTAGGGCGTCCATTCATGAGGGAAGCAAAAATGGTGCATGACTGGTCCAAAAACCACGTCTACTTACAGTTCCAAGACTCTGTCATTCGAGTTGATCTTTTAAGTGGTCGAACGCATCCTCTAGGAAATAAATTCATCATTGATAATCGATCAGACACAACAATTCACTCAGCTCCATTACAGTATTGTTACACGTGTAACGAAGACACGGATATTGGGGAGAACTCTCCTTATATGGATATCCTACCCGGAATGGCTGAGTCAGACAATGTCGATTGGGTACACCTAGCGGAAACTATAGATACATGGGGAGCTAGAGGAACAACCTGGGTAACACCAAATGGGGAAGAGATACCACACATTGCACCAGTAAACATGTTAGGTGTAGCGCATGTAACATCCGATGATAAGAAAGAGGCACACCTACCTGAGAGTGAAACCGATGATTTCTCAAAGGCTTCAGGCCAATACACATCAGAAACGGAATCTCAGGGAGAAATGGATTCAGAACCTGAGGAAACATCGAGTGAGCCAAGTATAGAAACTGAACACTCAAGGTCTAGTACGACCATCTATGGTAATTTATATGAGAGTGAAGAAGATACAAGCGAAGACCTATCAAGCGAGTCGAGTTCAAATATTTACCAAAATCAAAACCTTAACAAGAAACAAAGGTCATATAAGAGACGACGATATCGAGCAAATGTGAGAGCTAGGATAAACAAGGAAAGATCTATTGCAGAATGGCTTAGCTATCTAGGGGCATGTGATGCTCATCGAAAGCTAGTAGACAATTGGGGTGAACATCTCCAGAGTGTGATGTGGTGCAGCCCGTGACCCATTGACCTCGCTCCATTGGAGGTTACAGAGCCGAAATTGAGTCGAACTATAAGAAGATGTCAAAATCGAGAGTTAGCACAACAACAAAAGGAGGTAGAACTAAAAGAAAGGTCTCCGTCAGGACAAGAGCCTGTTGACTTACATACGGATCCTGAACATTTTAAATCTTATACCACGGGGGAGCGAAAGGTTGTGTATGCCAAGGCCCAACGAATACCTACCAATGAAAGCAGTGGAGTCTATGATGGTCCAGCGGTAGTTAAAGAGATAGAATTAGCAGAACCAGGTGAGGAGTCTAAACTAGTCTTTATTGCTCAAGACCTTACCGAAACTGAAGAGGCTGTACTTAAGGAGCTCCTCAAAGAATACAAGGATATCTTTGCTTGGACATATCATGACATGAAGGGCGTTCCACCTTCTGTGGTGCAACATACAATTCCCATGATCAACACTGCTAAACCCGTCCAGCAACGACCCTATCCAATGAATCCTAAGTACGCTAAAATTGTACAAGAGGAGATTGAAAAACTTATCCAATGTGGATTCATATACCCTATTGAGCACTCAGAAGGGGTTTCTCCAATAGTCATTGTGTCAAAAAAGAATGGGAAACTAAGAGTGTGCATGGACCTCAAGAAAGTTAATGCAGCTACTAGGAGAGATCATTATCCCTTGCCATATTCAGAACATGTGCTTGAAAGAGTTGCGGGCAAGGAAGCTTATAGCTTTTTAGATGGGTACTCTGGTTACAATCAAATCACAATTGCATTAGAGGACCAAGCTAAAACTGCTTTTATCACAGAGTTTGGAGTGTTTGCATTTCGTGTTATGGCTTTTGGCTTAACGAATGCCCCTACTACATTCCAACGATTAATAAACACTGCGTTTAAAGAATTTCTAAGGGAGTTTTGTGAAGCTTTCCTAGACGACCTTTGTGTTTATTCTTCTTGGGAGAAGCATTTGTTATATCTACGAAAAATATTTGAAAGGTGCATATTTTATCGCATCTCATTGAACCCTTTCAAATGCCAATTTTGGGTTAAGCACGGAGTCATTCTAGGGCATATAGTGTCCAAGAACGGGATATCCACAGATGAGAGTAAGATTAAAGCCATTGCCGATTTGCCACCACCTACTAACTATAAAGGAGTTCAAAGATTTATAGGCCATGTTGGTTATTATCGAAGGTTTATTTTGAACTTTGCCGAGATAGCGCGTCCATTGTACAAGCTTCTTATCGAGTTTCACTGGACGGAAGAATGTCATCAATCTTATGAGTTATTAAAGAAGGCCCTAACAAGTGCTCCAATCCTGCGAACACCTGATTGGAATGTACCTTTTCATGTGCATATTGATGCATCAAATTTTGCTATTGGGTGTGTTCTAACTCAACCAGAAGAACATAAATTGGACTACCCTATTAGCTTTGCAAGTCGCCAATTAAATGATGCCGAGATGAACTACACTACTACAGAGCGCGAAGGTCTAGCTATGATTTACGCAGTAAAGAAATTTCTCTATTACCTTCTTGCTACCAAGTTTGTGTTTTATGTTGATCATCAAGCATTGCTATATTTGGTAAACAAGCCGTGTTCCACAGGTCGAATTACACGATGGTTGTTAATTCTTCTTGAGTTTGACTTCACCGTTGTTGTGAGGCCTGGGAGGAAACATGTCATGGCGGATCATTTATCTCGTATCCCTAATGGCGAAGCTCCTACGGGGGTTGATGATGAATTGCCTGATACTCCTTTGTTCATTGTTGAGACAATGCCTAAATGGAGTGAAAAGATTGTTAACTTCTTAGTTAATGGTTTTCCACCCAAAGAACTGCGAAAAGATATAGCTCGAAAATTAATCAAGGAATGCGAACCCTATTGCTTACTGGCTGGAACTCTCTATAAGAGAGGAAACGATGATGTTCTTAGACGCTGTGCCCGCGAGGATAAGTATTTATATATTCTACAAGAGGCACACATGGGCGTAGCTGGTGGTCACTTTTCAGGAAACTTGACTGTCCGAAAGATCTTAGAGTCAGGCTATTGGTGGCCCACTCTGTTTAAGGATGCATCACTTTTTGCAAAGGGATGTGATGAATGCCAACGCTTCAAGAAGCCACAAAGAAGTAATAGTATGCCTCTACATCCCATCAAGGTAACCCAACCATTTGAAAAGTGGGGCTTAGACTTTGTAGGACCGATTAGTCCGGCTGCACGTAACACGCACTCACGATATATCATTGTGGCTACCGACTATGTAACCAAATGGGCTGAAGCAAAAGCAACACGAAAGGCGGATGCAAAAACAACAGCTAAGTTCCTCTTTGAGAACATTATCACACGTTTTGGATGCCCCTTTGAACTTGTCAGTGACAATGGAACTCATTTTATAAATGAAGTAATAAAAGAACTCACATCAAACTTCATGATATCTCACCACAAGTCTACACCCTACTATCCCCAAGCAAATGGCCAAGCTGAGAGTACCAACAAAACTCTCATCTCCATTTTGACAAAGACAGTTGAGGCTCATCGCACTGATTGGGACCTAAAGCTTACATCAGCTTTATGGGCTTATCGTACTACGTATAAAGTTGCTATTAATTGCACACCGTTTAAGATGGTGTATGTCCAAGAAGCAGTTAGGCCATGGGAGTTTGTCATTCCTAGTCTTCGAGTAGCTTCTCAAGAAGGTTGGGATGGTAACCCCTTAGTGGAGCGATTATATATCTTGGAAAGGCTAGATGAAGAGAGGCAATTAGCTGTGCGAAATGCTCTAGTGGAGAAGGATAGGAGAAAGAAGTGTTTTGATAGCCATTTAAAGGATAAATACATCAAGGTTGGTGATAAAGTTCTTATGTACGGGGTACGTAATGAAAAGAAGAAATTGAAATACGCTGGTAAGGGGCCATATCGAGTGTGTGAAATTACCCTGCAAGGTACCATTCGTGTGGAGACTCTAGATGGAGTTGAAACCATTGGATTCCTTAATGGGAGTAAATTCAAAAGATATTATGATCCTCTAAGCCAGGAAGAGTTGCAAGCCATCCATCAAAAGAAGGCTGCCAAGGAACAAGCAGAGCTTAAAAAAATCCAAGCAAGAGTTGAGGCTCGAGAATGACAACAACGTCTTAGACGCCAACGAGAGGCTAATCTGGGAATCACGCAAGCATTTTACAAGGACACAGATGACGACTCATTAGAATCTGAGCCACCCCTACGATACCCAATTGAGCTAAATAGCCCGTATGGGAAAGTACTATACAATGCCTTATTAGATACGGGAGCTAAACACAATTTTTTATCCTATGGAGTTTGGTGTCAATTAGGGAAACTGACCCTATCCCCGAGTACGATGCAAGTCAAGAGCATTAATAAAAAGAAAACTGCTATTCCTGGAGTACTTCAGACCCCTGTTGTCTATGACAATGGAAGCATAGTGCAGAGGTTTCTAGTCATGCCCGCAGGAGCTATGGAAGGCAACGTAAACCTAGGGCGCACATGGATGTTGGCAACCAAATGCACTATTAATTGGGATACTGGTAGTGTCACGACGCGACCACCGACTCTTACCCATATCATTCAAGAAAAGTCACCTACGTTGCAAACTCTAGCAAAGTTGAAGGATAGCCAACATTCACAAGCCAAGGTGGTTAACTCGTCTTTGCCGGCTACCCATGAATCTAGCACTTCAACACTTGTAGTTTCAGCAAGCAGTAATATTGCAAGTACTCAACCTGCACGACCTAAGAGTACATATCAATGGGTCCCCAAGGACTTACTTCCAACTACCTGAACCCTCCCATCCATTCCAAGAAAAAATTTCCCCGGAAAACCAAGAGCGCGCCCTAGGAGAGTCAAGACCAAATCACGATGGATTCCAAAACAACTGTTAGAAGCCCAAGGCTACTATGATGGAAATGAGAAAATTTGGATACCTAAACGTAAAATGTGTCCTTCCCTATCGACAACAAACCCATATGAGTCAAACAGTGTAACGCTAAAGCCAATGGTAGACCGTGGGAAGGGAAAGATCACAGAATGCTACACACCTAGTCCAGAGCTAGTTTGGGCTCCAAGGCAAAACCAATTTATTCTACCTAGCTCAGGAAGGGGGGAGTTCCATGAAGCTTCCAGCTCCTCATGTAATACATCCATAGAGGTAAAAGCTTCTACACAGCCTCCATCTATAGTAGTGGACCTCCATGAAGCTACAAAAGAATCCACACCTCCCAGTGTTCAAGAATCACCTGATGAACCACTTCAAGTTCGATCCTGGGAGAGTACCTTACCACCCTTGCAACTTGACGAGGCACCTAGGGTAATAGGAAACTACTGGAAAAAATCCTCACCTATTACCAACTGGAACAATTGGTTTCAAAGGGTGACGACATCATTTCAAACGGTATGATCTACCCAAGGAAGGGGGGAGTGTTTGTGGACATCCATCATTCACTTGCTTCCCTCTCAACCTTTCCCCCTGACCCCTTAATCTCCAATCTTAGGGAATGTATATATAAAGCCTTATACTCACAAAAACAAGATAAAAAAGTAAAAGAGCAAGAGCCATATCATAAAAACAAATTATGCACAAGAACACGACCCTTGTAATATTTGCACTCTAACCATCATCTATTTGCGTGTACAGATATGGCTAGTACGCTAGAATCATCCACTCCTGCCTTGGGTGAGAGGTACCCTCGTTACTTTTCACAAATATTTCACATGGTCTTTCCAGTGCTTGCATGTGAATGGGATTTGATAGGTACGCTAGCATGTGAGAGAAATTTTGAGGAGTTAGAATGGCTGATACGTCTCTTGACCACGTCTGATCCATACTTAGTAGAGAGCGTTTCTCCCATTGCACAAGCCTACCCTTTTGACCAAGATGACTATAGGCGTCTAGTGACCTTCTTAGTAAACATGGGCACCTACGATGAAGAAGAAAATTTACACGACTACACGGATGGCACATATGGTCTCATGGATGATGACTTTGTTTATCTCGACGACGAGGATAGGGGTTTAGCCTTAGGGTTTCCCCCCAACCTCTACAATATCCTATTCCCTTGACTCTCTAGGGGGAGTGCAAATAATTAGGTTAGGGTTCCTTATGTTTTTTGTTGTGTTCAATAAGGGTTGGTACCTTTTTCCACTAATGTGCCTCCTGGAGGTATTCCTTTTGTTTCCTAGTGTGTACAGGAGTGTGTTGCTATTGGTAGGATTTGGACCTTCATGGAATCTTTATCTCAACTCACTCTTCAGATCAAGCACGACCATCGACACAAACAGGTGTTTCTTGCCCATTAGCATTGCCCCTTATCTTTTTTGCATCTATGATTGTCAGCTTTAATTGTGATTGGTAGCCTAATATTCACCGCATTTGCTTAGTATCAAACATTTAATTCAATGTAATTTTTTGTCATAATCAGTTGTCTAGGTTTTAAAATCAAGCAGTCCGACAAACTAGTTTGACCAAGTTAGGTGTTAGAAATCTTCTCTTAATACCATGGGGAATGCCTTCCTAATAATTAATGGTTACATAGGTTCTTAATCCGATTTAGGCAGCATTGTGTGAAATGTACTAGGGCTTTCTAGTGGGCTTGACCCTATTGACCTTTAGCTTAAGTATTATAAAGGGAGTTTACTAGTGTGATGAGCCTGGGGAGGTGTATCAGTGTTATATGACCCCCCAAAGTTACAAAATTAAAATGCTGAAAATGAACAAACAAAAAATCAAAGTGCCACACTGTAAAATCTTAAGCTGGAAGAGAAATCTCAGCTTGATTTGGTACTTCACTCACATGTATTGCCTATGGTACTAGAGCCCTAGAGGTTCCCAGTATGGGCGCTTTTACTTGAAAAGCAAAAAACCCAAGGCATACAAAATAAGCACACACATCAAAATTGAATCACTGTGAAAAGACTTTGGGGGGTCAAAGAAAAAGTAATCAATCAGGCGATGATTTCATGAGAAATTCCTTTTATGGTAGCTTAACTACAAGGTCTTCTAGATATAGCCTCTAGTCAGCCCTCGAACATGAATACTTGGCTCTCACGATTAAACAACTTAATTGACCACAGAAAATTAAGAAGCTTACCCATGGTATTAATATTCGATCTCTAGTGCTTTTCGACCATCAAATTAGCGACCCCAGACTTGTTTAATTTTTTACCTTTACATCTGTTTATGCATTTGATTACATTGCAATTTAATGTTCATTGCTGACAAATTGTTTGAAATTCTTTTACCAATCAATTTGTCTACCTAAAACTGCATATGCTTTTTAATCACTTATGAGAATGCAATTACTGTGCCAATGTTGTTTGATTTTGCAGTGACTGAAGAAGGCTAAGGACATTCATCTCAAATGCTCTTCCACCTCGACGAACGAGCTTCAACTCAATAGCTTCCGAGGACGGAATCTACATTAGGAAGGGGGGCATGTTAACCCTCACGGCTCACGGACACCCCATCACCTACGATGGACGTGTATTATGTATTTGGTAGAGTCAGGTACCGGGCTTGTCGGACCAATAGGAAAAGGGTAAGAGTGATCGCCGATGAGAGGCGCACTCTAACTGGGACATTCAAGGGATTAGTTGGCTAAGCATGGGCGCCCAAGTGTGAATGGGGTGAGCTCATATAAAAGCCAACTAAACCTAAAATTCACTCATTCTCTCATTTGTGCAATAGAAGAGTGTTCTTGCTCCATCTCCATCTCCATCTTCTTCTTCTTCACCTCCTCGTGTGTGTGTGTGCATGTGTGTGAGAGAGAGAGAGAGAGAGAGGGAGTGTGTGTGCGCGATCGAGCATTACGAAGGCACGACGGCGGCGAAGCGGTTGAGCGCGGCACGACTGCAGCTTCTTCTTCATCGCGGCGAGGAATCCTCCACGGCAGGGGCATAGAGCGGTGAGTGACACACCATTGCCCTCTTTTGAGCTTGCTAGATTAGTCTTGTTGTGTGCTTGGAGCCATTTGTGGCTCGCACACGGTGTATCGGCAAGTCCCTTGCTTTGACAGTGCGGCAAGGAGCGCACATGTAGATAAGTCCAAATCGGACCCTCCAATCCACCCATGTGTGGCCGCCCTTGAGAAGACAAATCCGCTTTTGAATTTGGCCACCGGCTACCGGCCATTGACTTCCAACCACCGGCCACCGGCCAACCGGTCAACCGATTTGTCGTTTTTTGACCACTTTTTGGACGTCGTCCGGTCATAATATTCCGGCAAAAAGGAATATTCCGGTTGGGCTCGAGATTGGCCGTGAAAATTTTGGTTTCCGGCGAGTGATTTTTCTTCACGCACGATGGCTTCTCCTCATAATGGGGGCCTTACAAATGTGGGCTTTTACCACAAAAAATTACAAGGGTTAAATCAACCTCCATACTTAACATTCATAGCGCAAATAGTGGATGCCTGGGAGGAGACGCACATAACACATTACATGGTGGGTTGAAAACTTCGTCTTTGTAGTCAAAAAACATATGTGTTTGAACTAAAGTTTACTTGATTGCCCATAGTTTATTTTTCTCGACACATACGGTTCATTGGGCATCTGGAGTAGCTAAGGAATGGAGCGCTCACACTATCAAGAAAAAGTAGTGTATTTTAAAAATACACGGCATGGAGGTAGAAGGAAAAAGAGCAATGCCCTACACGACATGTTCAATTGGTTCTATAGAGTTTTAACGGAAAGAGAGAGGAAGAAGACTACAGTGCAAAGAAGTTTGAAACACATAATAGAGAAAGTGGTTAGCATGAGGTGATCACAATCGTATCATGCTTCGAGTGCAAAAGATCGATTGCGACGATGGTTGGAGACAAGGCGATGAAATGACAGGCCTTGGATGAAAAACTAATAGATTTTTGATACTAACCACTTCTATTGTAAACATGCATTGTAATGCCAAGTGATTTGTTGACACCCCAATCAGTGGTCTCGTGGATCAAGTTTTGTCTATTTTGGAGTTTTTATTAAATTTTATTAATATTATTGAGTTTTTAAGTTTCTTTACAAAATTAAGTACTATATAAGTCAAAAATTACAACTTAAAGTTCATTTCTTGTGTGCACATTCTAGAAGATCCTCTTGAGCACAAACAAGCACGCACTCATATCTTGCACCACATGGACGATTCACACGAGCAGACCACTACGCACATCGATGCCACCGTTCACACCATTGAAAATACACAGTTAGCATCTCATGCAAAATCTATGGGTTCAAATTCATATTCTCAGCCACATATGGGAAACCCAACACCACAACCCGCTCCAGCCATGAAATCACCTCCCCAACCATCGAATCCATATGATCAAACCACCATGTGACAAATTTTTGGTGATCTCGCACCATTAAATCATGCCAACTGCACACTCTGCTAGATTCCCCACCAATTGAAGGGGATCGGGGAGCACCACAGACGGAGAGTGAGAGAGAGAGAAGGAGAGACATGACACACATATATTGGTGGGGAGACTCAAAGAGTGAGCAGTCCCCTATACACTTATGCTATGTATAAGGTATACAAGTCAGTGGGCGCCCAGACTCTGGGCGGCCAAGCAAGGCACATGCGCCTATACCCCAACAACCTCCCACTTAAAGGCGACTGTGCCTTTAAGCAAGGGAACCTAGTCTAAAGACTACAAAAGGCGAGAGAAAACCGCTCTCAACCGATGTCCACTGGCTGGCTGTGATCGTGTGCATCCGACTGTCCTGCTCCCGTGTGAGTCCATACACCACCAAACGTACCGCACACGTACTGTAAGTATGTACGCAATACCTGCATATCTCCCTCGTGCACTATGCCATCATCAGTCAACAAACGACTGACAACCCCAATTGCAAATGTTCCCACTGCAGCTGCGATATCCGGTCTCAAGATTAGCATCTCATACATGAGACCACCGAATGCCGATGCAATGCTAGCGGGCGCTGCTAGCTCTACGGAGCATGCATCAACATATATATCCCTGGAAATAGGCATCTCTGACTGACAAGGTGTGTCAGCCACATGCATCTCTTGACTGTCCGCAAAAGACGCATCAACCTGTCGTGCAACCTCAGAGAAAACCAGCTGCTCTAGGTGTCTACTGAAAGACATATCCTGCACAACTATATCCCCATGCTCATTGTCGAGCATAGAAAGAAATGATTGCATAATCGTTGACGTCTAAGCCTCCTCTGCAATCATCCACTGCAAACATGACCACTCAATCTACTGTGCCTCACTAGAGCTCTCACGCTCTAACTCCTTATGCATAGACTCCTGCACAATGTCCTCTTGTCGTGACTCACTAGAGAAAGACCACTCTACCTGTCTATCCTGCATAGGAGTATCTCGCACAACTGACTCTCTGCTTTGCTCAGTCACTAGCAAGCATGCATGTTTGACTCTGTCACCTCTCTGTGTGACTGCTCAAGTCGTGCCCCAACTGTGTGCACAACGAGCTCACTACTCTGCATTCCATGCAAAGCACCCTGTAACCCATGAGCAAAAGAGACTGTCCGGGTCTCTCACTCTCTATATGGCTGTAACAAGATTGCGACTCGACCATACCATCTCGCACCAGTACTACGTGCAATGGGTACCATGTGCCAACTCTAGCACCTCTCGCAATCACTAGAGAACCCAAATGCAATGCAAAAGATCGCTCAAGCAGCGATACCCGACATCCACTATCCCGTAACTATCTGACTGAGATCAAATCCCGTCTCAGATCTGGCACATAACGCACATGACGCAGGGTAAATCTCATACCACTGGGCAAGGACAAACATACGTCTCCTGCACCCTCAATGTCATACACAACACCATCAGCCATGTGCACACAACCAAGTCTCCCACTAGAAAACGTGCTAAACCACTCACTATGTGACGTGACATGGAAAGTAGCATCTGAATCTAGTAACCAATGTGAAGACAATGTGCAATCCGATATGCAATCCGTAGACATAAGATCGTCTGAAGACAATCTAGATGTAAATGTGACATCGCCGTCACAAGCATACTCAATAACCACCGTACTGATCTCACTAGCATCTGTCATGCCCAAATCTGTATCACGCATTTGTCACCTCTGTTGTCTCAAACGCCTGAAACATCGACGCCTAATGTGCCCTCTATGTCCACAATGCCAACATGTCAAGTCTCTATGCCGTCGAGACTTGTGTGTGGGACCAATCTCTCCCATGGTCATAGAAGTGGGACTAGACTCCCCTGTAGACATGGATGTCGCGTACATAGCATGTAAACTCTGCCATAAAGCATGAGTTGTAGTCTCCCTCGAGACCTGCCAGTAAACA
Organism: Adiantum capillus-veneris; assembly: GCF_014529385.1. NCBI lineage: Eukaryota > Viridiplantae > Streptophyta > Polypodiopsida > Polypodiales > Pteridaceae > Adiantum > Adiantum capillus-veneris. The sequence goes on along the minus strand of NC_140940.1, from coordinate 52,446,829 downwards.
GACTCAACCAGATGCAAGTGAATCGTAGACATTGCTAACTCATCAAGATCCTGCCAATCATCATCACGCATAGACTTGGGCTTCGCCGATAAACCACGCAAGGGTTTATCCTACCCCAAATCTGCCAATGCAACAAGCATATGCTCCTTCCAAGCAACAAAATCTGCACCATCAAACTGTGTCAGACCATAACGCTGGAAGTCAAATGAAAAATCAGCCATAATGCTCGTAAAAGAGCAACCAACTATGAGTAGCAAATGTCAACCAAATCAGCCCTAAATTGGCTCGAATCGCATCAACAAAAGTCTGCAAATATGGCTATAAAATATGGCTACAAATCAGCCCCAAAATGGCCCCAAAATTCAGCTCTTAAACAACTGCATAAACAAGTCACAAACGTGTCCCAGATCAGCCTACAACTGAGCCATACATGGATACCTGCAAAGAGGAAACAATGGCTGAAAATTCAGCGCCCAAATAAGCCCTCAAACTTGCCTGTAAACTTGTAAACCTGTAGTTGAATCCTGTTGAAAAACCTCAAGCCATTAGTGCTCAAATCCGGCTACCTAGCTCGTAGCCACACAAGCATACATCACAATACTCACTCCTGTGAGTGTGCCAAGAAAACTGTACGCCTGTCAAACCCGTGAGCTAATCACCAAGTCCACACTGTGCGGTATCGATGCATACACACGCACAAATCTCCCACCTACAGAGAACACCGCATGCAAATGCTGAGTGCAACCTGCAATCTCTACCTAGATCGCATAAATGATACGCATAAAACTCCTGAGAAAATTTCGCCAGAGTTTCGTCAGTAAAACGGCCACAAAACTAGTAACCAAACTGACTGCACGCTCAAAACCATGAGCAACCAAAGCGCATCAAACCGCATTCCAAATGCATGCACCAATCTCCACACTTTGTATACATCATTGCAAACACCTGCAAATCCTGTACACAAATATCTTCTCTACCTGTGACTGCCAAAAAACATGCTCGAGGCATACATTGCCGAGCTCAAAATGCAATCACATTAGTCTCCCTGAGCATCAAACCACATAAGGCATACATTATATCCTCCCACCTGTGAGGAAACTTGCAGCAAAAAACTCCTGGGAAAATTTCGTCAGAGTTTCGACGCACAATGGCTATCAACACAAAATAACCATTGTCCTGCAAGCTCAATACAACGAGCAATCAATGCGCATCAAACTACACTCAACATACATGCATAAGCTTTGCAAACCTGTGTCCAACAAATACTCACAAAGAGTACCACATGTGACTATACATGTCATCCACAACCAACCTCTGCACTTGCTCATAAGATCTACTGCTCACCACATAAGCATACATAGAGCATTACCCGCTCAAAGACCATGTATGCAAGCCACAACACTGCAGAAGAACCACTCAACTGCAACTGGCAACACCTGTGGGAGTACTAGACTCAACCTGTACCTGGGAGTCAAACCCGATCTTGTAACACCTCATAAGTGTCTGCTACCTGCAGTGTACACGGGTAAGCTGTCTGCAGCAAAGAAAACAACAAAGCCCAAAACTGTCATGAAAAACAGTCTCTGTGTTTTTAATTTCAGACCCACCTGCACTCCGAATAAGAAAACAATTCCTTCTACAAAGTCGTAGAGCTTAAAGCCAGCTCCGTTTTGAACCAAAAAGTTTTGGAATCGGAGCTCTGTAGCTCAAGTTATGAGCAAAACAGTAGACTGCTGTCAAACTGCCAAAAACTGAACGACTTTCTTCTGTGCTTCTTTGAGCTCATAGAAAGGCTCAAACTCACTTCCCACCTCGATGCGTGAGCTGAATGCATCAATCTCACAATGCTTCCATGTCTATGGAAGCTCCAAGCTCCAACCTGTCGCCGATGTAGCCGTTGCAAAGCTTGCCCGAAGAGGAAAAATGATGTACACTGTGGACTGATCTGTAGAGGAACTCTGATCTGTGAGCACTAGGAAGCTCCTGAGAGCTCTCCTGCAAGCCTCTGTATGGCTGTCCACAAACCTCCTCTATTTCTTTGCTCAGATCTGTGTCCTCTCCGCCATAGCTGACGAGTTCATCGCAAAGCCGTCCATCTACGCTCTCACACCTGTCGCTCTGGTACCAATTGAAGGGGATCGGGGAGCACCACAGACGGAGAGTGAGAGAGAGAGAAGGAGAGACACGACACACAGATATTGGTGGGGAGACTCAAAGAGTGAGCAGCCCCCTATACACTTATGCTATGTATAAGGTATACAAGTCAGTGGGCGCCCAGACTCTGGGCGGCCAAGCAAGGCACATGCGCCTATACCCCAACACCAATTTCATCTCTACATAGACCCACACAAGAAACAAGAGCAACCAAAGATGAATACCGGGGTTCGCTGCAAAATGGTGGATGCCTGGGAGGAGACGCACATAACACATTACATGGTGGGTTGAAAACTTCGTCTTTGTAGTCAAAAAACATCTGTGTTTGAACTAAAGTTTACTTGATTGCACATAGTTTATTTTTCTCGACACATACGGTTCATTGGGCATCTGGAGTAGCTAAGGAATGGAGCGTTCACACTATCAAGAAAAAGTAGTGTATTTTAAAAATACACGACATGGAGGTGGAAGGAAAAAGAGCAATGCCCTACACGACATGTTCAATTGGTTCTATAGAGTTTTAACGGAAAGAGAGAGAAAGAAGAGTATAGTGCAAAGAAGTTTGAAACACATAATAGAGAAAGTGGTTAGCATGAGGTGATCACAATCGTATCATGTTTCAAGTGCAAAAGATCGATTGCGATGATGGTTGAAGACAAGGCGATGAAATGACAGGCCTTGGATGAAAAACTAATAGATTTTTGATACTAACCACTTCTATTGTAAACATGCATTGTAATGCCAAGTGATTTGTTGACACCCCAATCAGTGGTCTCGTGAATCAAGTTTTGTCTATTTTGGAGTTTTTATTAAATTTTATTAGTATTATTGAGTTTTTAAGTTTCTTTACAAAATTAAGTACTATATAAGTCAAAAATTACAACTTAAAGTTCATTTCTTGTGGGCACATTCTAGAAGATCCTCTTGAGCACAAACAAGCACGCACTCATATCTTACACCACATGGACGATTCACACGAGCAGACCACTACGCACATCGATGCCGCCATAACCATTCACACCACTGAAAATACACAGTTAGCATCTCATGCAAAATCTATGGCTTCAAATTCATATTCTCAGCCACATATGGATAACCCAACACCACAACCCGCTCCAGCCAATGAAATCACCTCCCCAACCATCGAATCCAGATGATCAAACCACCATGTGACAAATTTTTGGTGATCTCGCACCATTAAATCATGCCAACCGCACACTTTACCAGATTCCCCACCAATTTCATCTCTACATAGACCCACACAAGAAACAAGAGCAACCAAAGATGAATACCGGGGTTCGCTGCAAAATCTGGAGCCCTCGCCTGCGGTCATAGCACCTGGCGCTCAGGCAAATGTGGAAACCACACCGCAAAGATTTGAACTTCCATACAAAAAAAGGGTAATCAAAGTAGTACCAAGCAACCCGGTTTTTGAAGCACGCCAAGAGAAGGAAGAAAGTGAAAGAGATGGAAAAGAAACAGGTAGCTTAGAAGAAAGCACAAAGAATGCAAGAAGAACAGAGAAGACAAAGGGAGCAAGAGGAGTGGTAGAGAGTCGAGGCCAAGAGAGCTTACTTGGAAAATTTACAAGCACGAGCAGAGGTAGAGAGGAATGTGGCAGAGGATAGAGCTTAGGCCGTCCAACAAGCAAAGGCTAGGAGGTCAAAGCCTTCTAAAATTCCTCAAATAGCCAAGCAATGTGCAAAGAGGAAGAAGGACAAGGTGACGTTCGAAGAACAACGGGCCTAGGAGGAGAGGAGGAAAAAGTATAAAAATGATCCTCCTCAATGGGCTAGGCAAGCAACACCTCCACCAGCGCCAATAGCACAGAAGAAATGGAGATGAAAACCACGCACAGTTTCTTTTTGGGAGATCCGAAAGTATCAAAAGAGCATTGAGCCAATCATACCCAATGCGGCCTTCTCTTGGGTGGCGAGAGAGATAATAGATAAATACAGTGATTCTGTTACATGCATACAACGTGCAACTTTATTGGACCTACAGAATGCCGCTGATGACATTTTGGTGTAGATGTTTCAGGATGGCATTTCCTGTATGGTGCATGCTAAGCGCATAATCCTAAAAAATATGGACTTAGATCTAGCAATCAATTTGCAAAATGAAGGGTGCCCTCATAAGAATTAGTTTATCCCATGGTCAAAATTAGCCCACGTGCACCATGGCGCACAGGGGCTTTTTTTGCGTTGTCTGACCCTATCGGGTGCTGCCACGCGTCATGGTTGTCCCGCCGCCTTCGTTGCTCAATTTTGTAGAAAAATCACCGAGCGGTATCCCCCGATCGATGGATGCTTGCATGGTCGAGGTTTTGTGCGTGCAATGCGGAAATGAGATTTATTGGATAATATGAACCAGGAAAAAAAACAAGTAGAGAAATCGATTAAAAAAACAACTATTCTGTATGGATTTGGATATTACATCATGGCCGATTAGTTTTTCTATGAATTACATATGTGGGTATACGACGAATGGCTAACTTGACACCAAGGGATTTTAGAATTTCCTCGAGGTTTGTCACCCCTTGATCTAGGCTTAAGGCGAAGTGGGAGAGGACTAGCCCAGGGTGCTTTCCTGTAAAGGCATACAATGCCATCTCCCGGTCCACCAATATACATTTGTGAGCATTTAGGTGAGAGAATATTCAATGAGTATGGCACTTAATGTTTTGCACTTGAGCAGCTCTGCAAAACCATCCTTGGAGGACTCTGTGTGAGAAAATCGAAAAATCGATGGCCCTAGATGGCTGAGGTAGTGCCAAAGAGAGCTATCCCTACCCATGGGCACGCTGCTCTTCCAAAACACATTGCAAACTTATCAACATGGTATGCCGTCTACAAAAGCATTTCAAATGACTTTAACACTTGTTGTAAGGAACAACAGGCAATTGACCAGGTTAAGAAATATTTTTCTCAGTTTCTTCATCCATCTCTTAAAGATTTTTCCTTGCAATATCGATACTAGAGCGATCATCTCCACCCATAGCGATCAGCGGATTGTGTGCATTAGGAAAAATATGGACTCTCCATGGGCCTTGTAAGAATCCCTAATTTTAAGGAAGTATGTTGTGATTAAGGGAGACAAAGGAAATGATGGGGGCTATTTTGGTAGGTCATTTTCTATCCTTCAAGCCTAGAAAAGATGGGGTAAGTAGTGACTAGGAAGCTACCTTCTCTCTCTAGCTTTTCAGCATCTGCTAGAGAAAAGGGGGTGTCATAAAGAGGGAGAGGGACCCTTGTACAAAAAGAGAACCCCACCTTTCATGTTTTTTTAAAAACGCGGCAAAAAATAAACCCTAAAAATTTGAAATTTATTGAAATTTTCAAAAGTAGTCATTTCCCCCCAAAAAGTGACCCCAAACCTATTCTAATATCAAAACATCATTTTTTGCCTCCAAAATCCCTTTCTCTCTCTCCATGTCTCCTCTTTGTCTCTCTCACTCCCATTCCTCAAAGTAGCCATGCCCACCATAGCCAGGACCTACTGCATCTCCCTCTTCATCTAAATGCTAAATCCTCCTTCTCACTCTTACAGAATTTTGCATCTCCCTCTCCATCTACCTGCTAAACCCTCCCTCTCATTCTCACACACTCCTGGATCTGGCTCTTCATCTACCTGCTAAACCCTTCGTCTCACTGTCACATTCCTCTCTCCTCTCTTCTTTCTATCCATGTACCCTCTTCCATTGTTCACTGTCCTCCCTCAAAAATACCAAGTCTACCGTAAGCCAAGATCTACAGCAACTACCTCCTCAATCTTCCATTTCAATGTCAACGTCCGTTCCCCTGACCCTACCTCTTCCCTCATACTCAACTTCCCCTATCAACCAAGCCCACCATGATTACAAGCTAATGTAGTTGTCTTCACATCCACCTTTGCCTCTATTGCATCCCACAACACTAATACACAACTGTCACACAAGCTATGGAAAAGACTCTAGCATACCCAAATTCTTGCAAGCTATGGAACAGAATATTTCTTTTTCATGTAAGGTGGAGTCACATCATAAACTTTCTAGTTGGAAGGACACAGAAGGGTGCCCGTGCACCATAGGTGGAAACTCCATAGCCATGAGGCAGAGATGGATCCCAAGCATAGGAAGGTCAAGTATGTCAAGCAATGGCGATGTTACTTTACACAAGGGCACTGGTTTCAAACCTGAGTGTATTTGAGGCAACATTTGAAGAATTTAGATCTGTACTCTATACATGGTGAACATGTATCCATAATGCCCAAAGCTATCAACATAGCTTTTACTTTGTAATCCCAATCATGTTTGAGGTGGTCTACAATGGACATGGTTTTGTAACAAGCGCTATGGATTTAATATATGAAATATTTGATCTTGCAAATTATTTTCCATGTAGCAATTTCTTTAAATATTTGATTCTTACTGAGGAGTTTGATGCTTATACAAGTGTGTCACATGAATACGGTAAATTCTTGGTGAATTCTAGGGGTTCATAACTAATATAGAAAGTGTTGAACCAATGTTGAGAATTATGCTAGTGGGGAGGATTACCCATCACTCATAAGCCTGCATCAAGATGGTCCATGTAATTGCATCATGGTAGCATTTTTGAGGATGCAAAACTATATCAACTAATGCTTCAAAGGTAGGGGCTAGTTGGTTAGTTTAGGAGAGGAGACAAGGGTGCCTATTCATGCATTGGATGGAAAAGAGGCATGGGATGGGTTTAGAAAACCTTTATTATCTCTCTCTCTCTCTCTCTCTCTCCCCCCCCCCCCCCCCAATATCTCTTTGCTTACAGCTAGCTAGCCATGTATGATCAATTATTTTTTGCATAAACTTATAGAGTAGTGATTTGTACTAATAGAATATTGGCTCCTTTATGGGTAGCTTCTTTAAGAATCAATTAGCTCTTTCTGTATCTCTCCTTTTTTTGGATGTTATGGCCATTTGCTTCAGCTCTGTTTCACTAGTAGGCCTTTGTGAGACTAAAAAGTGTCTTGTACAACCAAGCAAAGCACCCCCTTTTTCTTTCGAGACCAAAACAGAGCATACACACTATGGGGCACTATCCTGAAAATCAAAGGGGGGCTTGCAACGCACCATGGTATGAGATAGCTATTATTACATAGTTGAGTGAAGTTTGAACATCCTGTAGGACCATGTTAACCATGCCAAAGCAAGCTGGCACAAATAGAAGGCAAGGCAGGGGGTGCATAGGCCTTGGGAGGCCCAAAAAAAGCCTGCCACAAGGGAGCGCATTTGGGCCTTCCATAGACCTATGGAAGGCCCAAATGCGCTCCCTTGTGGCAGGCTTTTTTTGGGCCTCCCAAGGCCTATGCACCCCCTGCCTTGCCTCCTACTCTTTGTGCTCGCTTAGTTTTGGGCATGGTGGCCTTGGGCCTACAAGATAACCATGAACATCCATCCAAAGAAGCATTTTACAAAACTATAGCTCATATGATATATCTAAAAAAAGCAAACTCATCCTCTACTACAAATGGCTATAGATGGCTCACCATGTGCATGATGCATTCTCTGCTACTACAGATGGCTCAAAGTATGCATGATGCATACTCAATTAGCAATCAATACAAGGAATAACTTGTCTTGGGTTTGATCCATGTATCATGTCATTTGTCCATCATAAAAGTGTATCCTCAATAAAGGGGCAATGCCCTTGAGTTCCAAAAGGGTCTCTCTCTATCTCTCTCTCTATCCCTAGTTATCTATCTATGTATCTATCTTTGTGTTTTTTATTTGCATGTGTATCTATCTATGTATTTATGTATCTATCTATCGAATTATCTATCCATCTATCCATCTATCTATTTATCTATTAATGTATTTATCTATATCTATCCGTCTTTCTGTCTGTTTATCCTCCATCTATCTATGTAAAAAAAAAAATATATATATATATACCCTATCTCTATCTTGTTTGTTCGTTCTCTTTTCTTTATTTTGATTTCATACTCTGTTTTCCTTGGGGATTTCAAAGAACACAATCTTATGGTTGAACTTACACAAACTCATATCAAATACAACATAATAGCATGCCATTGCATTATTGATGGCAAAGGTAGAATGAAGTGTTTGCACAATGCCAAGAGGAGATTCATGTGTGTGCTTGCAAACATGAGGGAATATGATTGCTCTATCTTTCTTGGATTAGGTTTGAGTGTATTCTTTCAAAAATTTGAAGACTTCCAAATATATTGAGATAAACTCTGAGTGCTCATGAACTAAATGTTTGTTCAATGCCAAAGGAGGTTCATGTCTATGCCTGCAACACAAGGAAATATGATTGCTCTATCTTGCTTAGATTAGTCTTGAGTATGGGATTCTTCTAAGAATTTAAAGCTTGCCACCATTTTGAGATAAAATCTAAGTGCTCACACAACAGAAAATGAATCAAACCTGACCTTTGAGGTCAGATGGCTTACTAGATCTACATACAGGCACATTGCAAAGGTGTACTTGCTACCAAAAAATCAATTTACTTGATCAATCACTTATGAGCACCAAAAATTTGGCAAGAAGCACAATATACATACAAGATTAGATGAAACAAATATTGATCACAAGCACTTTCCACTTGACACCAAACCAAGTTGAGCCCAAGCATCCACTACAATAACATTCTGCAATACAGCAAATATGGTGTTAGCTACTATATTTTAAATTAGTATACATTGTTGAGTTATATAGATTAGTTCTTATCTATAGCATGCACAACCATAAAGGTACTCGAGAGGCATTCAAGCGGTTGCTTTGCAAGTAAGCTGGATAAAAAAATACGTTCACAAATACCGTTGTCAAAAAATATGAACACATACAAATTAAAGAGGACATATCCATAAGATGACTTAGCATTAGACTTACAATGAGGTGCAAATTGGTTTGAAGCTCTCTGCAAGTGGATCTCAGGTACACTATACGCATGTTGAGTGATGGACACCATTCCAGATTTTTTTTTGAAAGCCATCAGTCTTCACTTCCAATGGCGTTCCAGTATGCCTCGACATTGTACTCCATGAGGACCAACATTGAACGGTTGCATGTAGACCCATGAGCCTTGCTAAATACCTGTGGGATCCATTCCACCTTCGAGCTCTTTGTGTTGTGCAGTATGACCTTTTGTATCTCCAACTTGGGCCATCTATGCGTGGTATGGGTGAACATGCTTGAGAAGAGGTCAGGTGGCCACACAGTAGAGAGAGAGATTGGAAAGGGGGAGGGGGGTGAGGGTTGGAGAGAAGGATAGTGAGGTCTACACAGTAGAGAGAGAATGAAGGGGAGAAAGGGAGAGATAGAGAGGATGGAGGGTGATCTTTTGGCTATGGTGGGATAGTGATGAGCTTTGGGCTATGGTGGGCTGCATTGTGGAGAATGGAGGGGTGACGGGAGGGAGAGATAGAGAGGATGGAGAGTGAGCATTTGGCTATGGTGGGGTTGACTGTAGAGAGAGTGAGGAGAGGGAGGGGGGACAACTAAAGAGGAGGATAGTGATGAGCTTTGGGCTATGTTGGGTTGCACAGCACAGAGAGAATGGAGGGGGGAGGGGAGGGAGAGCTAGAGAAGATGGAGAGTGAGATTTTGGCTATGGTGGGGCTGACTGCAGAGAGGAAGTGAGGGGAGGGGAGGGGACAGGGGAGAGAAGATTGTGGGAGAGAGGGAATTTAGAAAGAAAAAGTGACTTTTTGATGTTTGGTTATGTTTTGGGCAATTTTGGAGGGGAAACGGTCATTTTTGAGACTTTTCAAAAATTTCAAATTTTTAGGGTTTTTTGACTTGCACAATTTTTCTTTTGGGGTCCCTTTTTGTCAAGGGTCCCTCTCTAAGCTTTATGACACCTCTTTCCCCCTTTTTACCCCCCCCCCCCCCCCCCCCCCCCCAAGTCCACCTCCCCTTTCTCTCTAGGAATCAAGCATTGAAGAGGGGGACAAATAGGCTACCCCCCTATCTCTCCTTAGGCTATAGGTGATATCCCAAGAGCCCTCTCATTGGTCCTCCACTAACCCTTCCCTAATCAAAAGGGCCCTAGGAGAGTCCATATTTTTCCTAATGGGATGGAAAGCACTTTCTGGCACTCTTTTGTAAAATGAGGCACATGATTTGATTTTCACTAGTGTGCTTGCCACCATTTACACCAACTTCTATTCGTTTTTCTTCAAAGTCAATTCCAAATTTGACTTTCTCTTCCTTTCCACTGGGATCCTTCATGCCCGCATAGATAGAAATCACTAAGAGCGACTCATCTTCTATGAGTCCTAGTGTTTTGGCAATGTTGTCAAGGAACAAAAATGACGATCATCCACCACCACTGCATACAAAGTGAGAATTTGGAGCTCGAGGGGTTCACCGTTTAATGCCACCCTATATAACGTGCATTCACGGGGTATTAAAAAGACCGCTTTTTAAACATGTATGAATGAATAAAATGACCTCTTATTTTAAGATTTTTTTCCAAATTTGAATAAAATAACCCCTTGATTTAATGTATCTCTGTTAAATTGCCTAAAATTTTTGCATTTAAAACCTCTCCTTTTGAACTCACGTTATACATTAACATGACTACAAAGTGCACCCCCCGAGATTTGGAGGTATGGGACTCCTCCAATACCTCATCTCACTCTATTAGCCAGTCTTCATCCTCAATGGAGCTGGGCTCTTGCAAGAGGACAAGTGCCATAGATGATTCAGTTTGCTCATCAACCTCTTTAATAATCTCATTTAATTCCTCCACAATAGTCACATGCGGTCTTTGGCTGGCCTTTTCCTTTGATTTTCTCTTATCCATGCCCTAAGCAAAAGTAAGGCCAGAACCATGTCCCAAGAAATAAATTTGGTACTTATGCACCCTATGCCCAAGTCTATGAGATCAACCTCATCCTCTGTCTTATAGTCTTGTTCTGTGAACCCTTTAATAAACTTTAACAAGTGAAAGAGAAAGTTTTTGTTGGCTAAATATAGATATTTGAGGAAATCCACTGGCAGCCACGCTGTGTTGGATCCCTCAAAGACTATGGAATATTCTTCCATGTGTTATACCACGTAGTCAAGAAAGATTTCGAATGCCTCTGCATGAAGGTTGGAAGTGGCCTGCATGTCAATTGTCCCCTAGAGCACACTGACCAATTCATGTGCTCGATCCGCAAGTCTTACCTTTTCTAGTTGTGTGAGAGGTGCATCAGAAGACGTTGCCATGGGTTCGTTCATGAAGAAGATGTGAATATAGCTTAGAGCTAGAGTTTTGTGAATGTGAGAAATGAAGTCTAAAACCTAGAAAATCACCTATATATCCAAGGTCACTTTTAAAAAAGCAATTAAAATTAACATAAAAATAAATCAAAACTATAATTTTAAACAAAATCACGCGACAAAGCATTGAAAGAAACCAACATTGAACACATTTGCGCTCCAAATCAAAGAACATTTCAATCAAAAACTTGAACAAGTTGAGAATGAACAAGTATGTGCAGAGATGAGATTTAAAGCACCGTGTGTATTAATGGGAGTAAAATCCGTGTCAGTTACAAGCTTTCACAAAAGTACATCGTGAAAACGGAATGTTCTCACATAGAAAGCTCTTTTGTTTTCTGGAACGAACAACCTTTTCATTGATTGCAGATATTCCTTGGGAAAGGTATATCTGCGATCAAGATACTCGCAAAGGTGACTGAGATGCCAATCATTATTCACTGCAATGTCATGAACTGCATCATTGGGGAAGCATATTTGTAGGTCAATTGATTCTCTAGCAGCAACATCAGAGTCTAGTGCCTCCCATTCTCCCATCGTCAGCTTCCATCTTCTGTAGAGAAAGACCATTGACAACCTTTGCTTCGAATATGGTATCTGAACACCACATTCTTATCAACTACAGAGCACTTGATTCTATCTCCCTCGTGGTTGATCACCTTAGTCTCCCATCGAGATGCAAGGAATCCGTTAATCGCACTTCCCCCTTTGCAAGTCCACATTGTTGGTGTCCTGTGAACACTCTAAAGTCAAAAGATAAACACAAACACATGAAGAGACATAAACCATGTTACCATGACTTTGTGGGAACAATAGGTGCACTTCGTTATTGCTTGCACATCTGCCTCGATTCTCCTTTTTGTTGTTGCGATCAAGGCACTGCTTGGCTTAGACCATTCCAGACTCTGCAAGGTTGGTAAGCAAACCGGAGAAAGATTACCATACCCATTTGGCCTAAGCATGACATAACTATGGTTATTAAAAAAAATGTCCCGTGAGGCAAGCTCAAAGGATGGGCAACTAACATAGAGAAACTTGCCAAGGTTAGTGTGGATGGCCTCAAAAGTTCCTGTGAAAGACTCTTTTGGCTCCCACTCTACAAAATTGGATGGAAAAATATCTGCAAACATGAACAAGAAATGGAAATCTTACAGTCATCAAAAGCAACGTACACAATAGAAATACAAAATAGAAAATCTAGAATCTTGACAGAGAAGTAAAATTATAGTTTTGTAAGAAACCCGATGGAGCTACTGTTGTGTCTAGCTTCAATTGTGAAGCAACATACACATGATGCACCTTCACAAGCCTCTTACCATCTTGTGTTTGCTTGAAATCCATAATTATTTCCTTCCAATGATGTGCTTGAGAAGCCATGTGTCTCCTTAAGACCTTGTGTGCACCTCTTGAGCCGCAGGCTGCATTGCCACCCACATCATTCGTTTGAACTCCATCTTCACCCAACATCCACGTTCATCTTGTACATTGCTGCGTGAAATGGAGTCAATGACACTCCTAGGTTGTCGAGTACCTGATGATACCATGGGAAATAGTGGCACAACCTATAGACAAACACTTATGATTAATCACTACACATCCATGTTCTTAGTTGTATAAAGAGCAAGATTCTTGATGGTACACAAAGACGTTTGATGCCACTTACTGCTATAGTTCTCCACCTTATTATTGGCTTAATGGGGAATATAATGTTGCAAATCTTGAGAGGGAATAATCCTCTCTATAGAGATTATTGGAGAAGGAGCAGGAATCCTATTGAGGAAAGAGTGAGGGATGATCTAGTAGAAGGATATGCTGCAGATCTTCAGCTTTAGGTAGAGGTGTTTAGTGAGGCTCATTCAGAACTTCAGTTCGAGGAGAATTCAATAAGCTTGAGGAGGGAAAGGAGGTTCAAACTTCTGTTGTATAGCTTTTGGGAGGGAAAAGTGAAAGAAAGGAAAGAGAAGCAACTTGCAAGGTGAATTGAAGAGAAGTGAGAGATGGTACAGTAGAGAGATAGGGAGGGAATGATCAACACGTTTTTGGAGGGACCCCCTTTTAGGAGAGGGGGGGGGGGGGGAGAAACTGGAAGCCACTAGAGAGAGAAAGGATTGGTTTTTACCCAACTATTTAGAAAAAAATTCAATTTTTTGAATTTATAAGAGATTTTCTCTTTATATTTTATGAAAGAGTATAAGTTTGACCACTTACTTTTAGGCCTTGCCATACCCACCATTTCAGTCGACTTGGCATCCACCCTTTTGCCCCTTCCATAATCTCATTCTTAATCCCATGGAAAATAAAGAGGCCCCCTTAGACCCCATTCCCTTCCTAATGTCATGTCTTCCCTTGACACGACCAGTGCAGTATTGTCATTAGGATTGTCTTCAACTTTGTCTTCAAGGTTGGTCTTTAGTTGGGATTTCTTTGTCGTTGATGACGCTGCCCCCTTCCTTGAGTGCTTCATATCTCATGTGTTCTAGTTGATACATGTGTTAGACTTCAATTGTCAAGGCAATTTTGCATCTTGTTGCTCATTATTATTTTTGTAGCCACCTTTGGCCATGAAGATTTATTTTGATATTCCTGCCTTTATGGGAACTGATCTTCTTTCGTTGTTGACTTGATGATGGACCTTTTCTCATTGGTTCCATTGCAATGCGAGTCATTTGAAACATTTCACCAATTTTGTAGTACTTTGGGATTGTTGTTGATGACTCTCTTGCAGAATTTATCATTGCTTGTCTATATGCCATTCTTTGACTTGCGATTGCTTGCTGAAGCTTTGTCGTTGTCCTTGAATGTAAGATTTGCTCTTGATAAATATCTTGTGATCTGCAGCTTTTGCTCCAAGTTGTTGTCGATTGATTTGGGTAGCCACTTCCCTATTGCTAATGTAGAAGTAATATATACAAGAAGATGATGTGTTTCTAGATTAGGGTCTACAACCTGGATGACCAAAGGGAAAAAACCTAGTGAAAAAAAAGTACCTTTGGTATACACTCTTATGGAATTGAGCAATGAAACTTGAAGTACCTGTCATGCAAGGTGAGTGCTTGGGATAAACAAAGTAAGAGTGTCTAATGCAAGTGCTAATTATGGGACACTCTATATGCATATGATAAATTTATCAAACAAAAGCATGCAGTGCGAAAGAGAATTTGATGGGTGCTTCAAGGAACAAATGTAGCACATGTGAAATCAAAGGACGTCTCAATAGCTTCCACGTTTCCAAGAAGGGTGTTTGATGTAGAAGCTTCTCCACTTGTACCTCACTGTGCTCAGTACGTGAGTGTCTTTTGGATTTCCTCCTTCACTTCACTAGATGTAAAATATATAGACTTCGACTCTTATACTCACCTATACCATCATGAACGATACAACATAAATATGCTCAACTCTTCCAACTTGAGCAATACCTAGAATAACTAAGATGCCTAGACCATAGAGAATATTAATTGAAGCTTTGGAACTAATGCCTCACTCATTTAGTGGCTTAGCTGCCCAACTCTGACTCTTCATGGAGACTTGGAGTTACCTATTCAAGGCCAAAAACCCAATTCCATAAGTTCTTGGAAATTTAGACCTCTTTCATCGTGTTGGTTTATGGATGCCACCATTTTTTCGAGTAGGCTGGAATACTTTGGCTTCTCTTGACTTGGTTATCATATGTTGACACTGCTTTGTGAAACAAGTTCTTTGACTATTGTAGGGATGGATGTAGCTTTGGCTTTATCTCCCATGAGAAGCGGTTGTTTATGTGTGTAGATTCTTTGTGTTTGAGTTTCCACTAGCGATTTTGGAACCCTTCTTGATTTTGTTCCTTGTGTGAATGCCTTTGTCATTTTACCTTCTTCTCTAACTTGATGGACACTAGGATTTGGTATCCAGACCTAATGATTTTCATTGTAAAAGCCTTGCTTTTGTGTGAGTGCGTGGTGCGGGGAAGGGGAGACGCACGAGATGGTGTGGGTGGAGCAACCTCTAAAACTAAGAGTGAGGAGCACCCTATTCTTCATATAAAAATAATAAGGATATGTACACACGTAGACGAGGGATGGCCGAACACCGGACGTTCGGCCCCAGGCAAAGGTGCAGCACCTTTACCCCAATATTTTGTAGTTGAAGACGAGGTATCCATCTAGAGGTTGTATCACCCTTGGTTGCAATTGGCTTCTGTTGGATTTTGGTTGTCAATGCTTACCTTTGGGTGAAGGCCTATAATACATGACTGTTGATCTTTGTTGTTCCAATGTGAGCTACTACTTTTGATAACCACATTTGAGTGTTGCCTTCATAAAATCCTTGAGTTTTGAGTAGCCTGACTGGAATCATCCATTGTTGCACTTGTTTGTGTTGGGTAGCTTGGCAAAGGTCTAACTTCGATACCCATACTTGACACATTGCTTATTTCTTGGTCCTTTATTTTGTCTTTTGTTGTTATTATTTCTCCTGCTTGATTTGTTTGTCTTCCGTTGATAAGCTCGGCTTGCTCTTTGTAGAACTTCTTTCTTGCGGTGAGTAGATCCAGGCTATTACTTTAGGCTTTTTGGCCCAAACACTGGTGTTTCCTTGGAAGTAGCCTTGAGCCGTGATTGACTCATTTGATGCTACCCACCTTGTTACCTTTTGTTTTTGAGGTCGTGCTTGATGTATCCAAACTGGGTCATTGGCTTTGATGTGATTTTTGGATACTAACACTTGGTTGACTCTCGTCGGCTTCTTCTGGATGCTTTTTTGTGATGGAAACTTTGGTTGATACACTTTTTGTGATGGAAAATTTGGTTGATATACTTTTTTGCTTTGGTCTCCGTTGCATTGTTGATGGTGTGGCTTTTGATGTAGAGGCTTTTTTGGAAGTTGGGTAGAGGCTTGTTGAAGGTAAAGTCGTCTTGCAAGGTCGATCTATTTCAGTGTTTAACTTAGCTTTATCTTTCTCCACAATGGTTCGTTGTTTCTTGTTTGCATGTAGTTGAGGTTCTTCTGGGGATTTTGATGTTGTTGTTGAAGCTTTTCCTTGTGGTTGAAAGAAGATGTTCCTCCAACTTTCTGTCATGACCATACTCTCCTTAATGTGATGGGAGTTGATTATGTAGAAAGTGTCTTTGAATTCCCCAATACTCAACTTGAGTATGGCTTCGGCCAATCCAAAGCTAGGAATTGGCACTTTTGAACTTGTGTACAGTGTTTATTCTAACTCTTTGACTGGTGGCTTTCCCATCATTATCCATGTTCCATAAGAAATTAAATTGTTTTTTGCATCTGGATCTATCACAGCTAGACATGTGATTTTGAGTACTGCTTCACCACATATGCTGCATTTGATCACTGTTGGAGACAATTGATCTTCTTTCTTATCCTTGTTCTTCTCTTGATCTCGCATTTGTTGAACATTTGACTTTGAACTTGGAAGCTTTTCTCCTTCACTTGATTTGGGTTTTGCATTTTTTGGAGTCGACTTTTTTGAAATAATTTTTGTTGATTCTTTAGGTATGTTGATGATGACATATTCTCGTGGTTGCTCTGTTTCTTTTTTTTGCACTTTGGCATCATGCACCATGATGTAGCTATTTGTCTCACATTTTTTTCTTTCATACTCCCAAACCTCATTAGCTTTCTCCAACATCTTTATCGTAAATAAGGGAGTTATATCATAGCTACTTGAATGTTTGTCGTATTATGGAAGATCCCATACAAAAACTTCGTCCACTATTCATTTGCAGTTGCTTGTTTGTTTAATCTCATTTGTTTCAAAAATGTTTTCAATTGCATAGAGGACTACAGGTACCATTAGAAAGGGTCTTATATCATAGCCAATTTTGTCGCAAAATGTGGTGTTGGTACCTCATTTACACATACATCAAGAGTCGCCAGTATTGGCTCCCATCCAAAAGGTTCGAACAACTCCTTTGGAAATGGCTCCTTCATGTAGTAGTTGTCTTCTACTACATGCTCTAGGATGCACTCTTCCTTTCTAAGAATCCCGTATTTGGATGTCCCGCACATCCAAATGTGAGCATCCTTCACTAGCCAAGCAGACAACTGTGTTTCGTTGTCCATAATGACAACAAGGTATTCTATCCGAATTTGGTTTATGTCTGTGTAACTGTGGTCCTTGGTGTTTACCTTGGTTATGATTCCCTTGTGCCATAAATAGAGATGGTCATAGCCTTAGTATTGAACCATCTTGACTTGATGCATAAACGGTCGCCCCAAAATAACTTCAAAATTGTTACTTTTTTCAAAATCTACTACCGCAAAGGTGTGTTCATATTCTATTCCGCATGAGGATACTATCACTTGTTCCAACATTCCCAAGGATCCTTCCACATACCTTTCAGATAATTATAGTTTTATGCATGTTTTTCTGAGACCTGGTCTTCCCTATTTCTCCCAAATTTATTTAGTAGAGCGATGACTTTCCAACCCCACTGTCAAGTATTACAATGGTGGTCACTCTCTTGTATTCCAGAGGTAAGGTGGTGTTTCCTTCTTCCCCTTCATAATAATCGCCTACCTTATTTACTGGAACAGGTTCCATTTTTGTTTTCTCCAGATTATGTGTCTCTTTGATCTTGTCCACAAGGTCCTCTTTTGGATGGATCTTCACTCCCATCCTTTTCATATTTTTACTCATTTCCCCCCACATATATGATTTGATTTTCAACAGATCCACGAGAGTTATGGTGCAGATGATAGGAGAAGATAATAGATCGTGCAATCTCTTTGTATCTGTCCCTTGCGGAATTGAATTTGACTTGGATGGTATAACCTTAACCTCAGATTTAGTCTAATATTCCCCTACAAAGGACGGTAAGGTTCTTATAGTTGTCAGTTTTCTCTCTTCTGAGATCTCCGCTCATGCATCTCTGTACAATGATTGAATATCTCTCTCATAGATGAATCCATATTGATTTCAGGGATTGGTGTTGATATTAGAGTGACACTCTTGCCTTTTTGGTTTTTGATTGTCTCCCATGAGAATTGTTTTGACACTAGTTGACAGTTTTGTGAATTTTTTTTCATTTTAGTGATGATGCAAGTCATATTGAATGAGCGGCATTGGCCTCGTGAAAAATACACTCGCATTTAATGAAAAAGTGATCGTTTTCAAGGAACACTAAAAAGTTAGGTTTACTTTTTAGAGTATCTTGTTGTTCTTTTGGATGTACTCAATAATTGCAAAGGCATTTTAAGAAAACTTTCTAGAGAGAGAAATAGAATCTCTTAGAAGTCTCTTCAAATGACCTCCGAAATCTTCTAATGTGCATATTTAGAGCGTTCTTTTTCAAAGATTTGTTTTCCATTCCATTTACAGTTGAGTAGTAAAGCAGCTAGACACGGGGTTTAGTTCTTGGTAGAGTTTAGAAGTCGAGGACTTACTAGATCTATTCTTGAGAGGTAAAGAGGGTTGTGAGTGAGATAGCCAAAAGTATTTCATTCTTTGATTTTCTCTATGCTTTCAAAGTGGTGTACTGTTTTCCATTTAGATTCTATTTTTTACTGTTTTGTCTTTTTTTCTTTCTAGTTTCATTTTAGTACCTAGAAGTAAGGTAAATAGAAACTACTACCATCAAATTTGGACTAAAAGAATAGGGCAAATACTGTTGAAAACAATATTTTGGCAAAAACAACCATAACATTCAAATTCTAAAAATGTGATGGTAGAGACTTCAAAAGTGATACAAATTTGAAAATTCATAGATCAAGGGCATTAACAGACTCCCTAGAAGCAATCTAGAAAGTTTGAGCAGATTTTGTGGAGGAACATGGATCACGATCTATGTCCCCCAAAGATAATTGTTGTAGAAAATTGATCAGTGACACTGTGCATCAGTGGGACATTGCTTTGATCAAGTTTGCTTGAAAAAAAATATCAAAAAACACATCAAAATTGGTTGATAGGGCAAAAACAGCAAAATAGACATTTTAGATATAAAATTTGAGGTTTTTCAACTTTTTGGGATCCAAATAAAAAGAAGAAGTTAAAATCTGACATCCACAGAGTGTAAGCATACAGCTGACCAAATTTCATGTTTAGATGTGGTGGAACATGGATTGCGATCCATGTCCCCCTTGATCATTTTGAGTTCAGACTTGACCAATAGGTAGCTAATACCATTTGGAATTACTTTCCCAAAAGGCACCATAGCAAAAAATTGAAAAAAGTGGGTCAAAATAGCTAAACACAGAAGCTAGACAAAAATTGCACAAACAGAAAAACTTAAAAAGTTGTTCAAATCCTAAAAAAAGTGATGGAGTAGAATTTGATACTATTAGTAATCAGCATGACAAATTTGGTGTTCAGATTTGATGGAACATGGATTGCAATCCATGACCCCTATCAAATTTTTGACCGAGATTTGAGCAGTAGGTAGCTAAGACAGAGACAAACACTTTTTCCAAAAGAACCATTTGCACAAAAGTTGTAAAAAGTGGTTAAAAGAGCCAAAAATAGAACATTGTCAAAACCATCACAACAGGCTGTAGAATTCACTTTTGATTGGGCAAAACTAATCCAAATTCAAAAATTTCTTGATGATCAGCCTACAAATATCATAAGCTATCAACACACCAAAATTCAGATCCAAAAGTGGTGAACCATGGATGTGAGCTCCTTGCCACACTGTCGAAGCAAGAGACTTGCCTAGCACTGTGTGCGAGCCACAGACGGCTCCAAGCACACAACTAGCTTAACTAGTAAGCTCAAAAGAGGGCAATGGTGTGTCACTCACCTCTCTATGCTCTTGCCGTGGAGGATTCCTCGCCGCAAAGAAGAAGGAGACGCCGCTACGTTGCGCTCAACCGCTTCACCGCCGTCGTGCATCTGCAATGCTCGATCGCACTCTCTCTCTCTCTCTCTCTCTCTCTCTCTCTCTCTCTCTCTCTCTCTCTCTCTCTCTCTCTCTCTCTCTCACACACACACACACACACACACACACACACACACACACACACACACACACAAGGAGGTGAAGAAGAAGAAGATGGAGATGGAGATGGAGCAAGAGCACTCTTCTATTGCACAAATGAGAGAATGAGTGAATTTTAGGTTTAGTTGGCTTTTATATGAGCTCACCCCATTCACACTTGGGCGCCCATGCTTAGCCAACTAATCCCTTGAATGTCCCAGTTAGAGTGCGCCTCTCATCGGCGATCACACTTACCCTTTTCCTATTGGACCGACAAGCCCGGTACCTGACTCTACCAAATAAATAATACAATGTCCACCGTAGGTTACAACGTCCGTCTCGTAGGTGATAGGGTGTCCGTGAGCCATGAGGGTTAACATGCCCCCCTTTCTGATGTAGATTCCGTCCTCGGAAGCTATTGAGTTGAAGCTCGTTGGTCGAGGTGAAAGAGCATTTGAGATGAATGTCCTTAGCCTTCATTAGTCACTGCAAAATCAAACAACATTGCACAGTAATTGCATTTTCATAAGCGATTAAAAAGCATATGCAATTTTCGGCAGACAATTGATTGGTAACAGAATTTTAAACAACTTTTCAGCAATAAGCATTAAATTGCAATGTAATCAAATGCATAAACAGATGTAAAGGTAAAAAATTAAAAAAGTATGGGGTCGCTAATTTAACGGTCGAAAGGCACTAGAGATCGACTATTAATACCATGGGTAAGCTTCTTAATTTTCTCTGGTTAATTAAGTTGTTTAATCGCGAGAGCCAAGTATTTCATGTTCGAGGGCTGACTAGAGGCTATACCTAGAGGACCTTGTAGTTAAGCTACAATAAAAAGAATTTCTCATGAAATCATCGCCTGACTGATTACCTTTTCTTTGACCCCCCAAAGTCTTTTCACAGTGATTCAATTTGATGTGTGTGCTTATTTTGTATGCCTTGGGTTTTTTGCTTTTCAAGGAAAAGCGCCCACACTGGGAACCTCTAGGGCTCTAGTACCATAGGCAATACATGTGAGTGAAGTACCAAATCAAGCTGAGATTTCTCTTCCAGCTTAAGATTTTATAGTGTGGCACTTTGATTTTTTGTTTGTTCATTTTCAGCATTTTAATTTTGTAACTTTGGGGGGTCATATAACACTAATACACCTCCCCAGGCTCATCACACTAGTAAACTCCCTTTATAATACTTAAGCTAAAGGTCAATAGGGTCAAGCCCACTAGAAAGCCCTAGTACATTTCACACAATGCTGCCTAAATCGGATTAAGAACCTAAGTAACCATTGATTATTAGGAAGGCATTCCCCATGGTATTAAGGGAAGATCTCTAACACCTAACTTGGTCAAACTAGCTTAGTCGGACTGCTTGATTTTTAAACCTGGACAAGTGATTATGACAAAAAATTACATTGAATTAAATGTTTGATACTAAGCAAATGCGGTGAATATTAGGCTACAAATCACAATTAAAGCAGACAATCATAGATGCAAAAAAGATAAGGGGCAATGCTAATGGACAAGAAACACCTATTTGTGTCGATGGTCGCGCTTGATTTGAAGAGTGAGTCGAGATAAAGATTCCATGAAGGTCCAAATCCTATCAATAGCAACACGCTCATGTACACACTAGGAAACAAAAGGAATACCTCCAGGAGGCACATTAGTGGGAAAAGGTACCAACACTTATTGAAAACAACAAAAAACATACGGAACCCAAACCTAATTATTTGCACTCCCCCTAGAGAGTCAAGGGAATAGGATATTGTAGAGGTTGGGGGGAAACCCTAATGATAAACCCCTATCCTCGTCGTCGAGATAAACAAAGTCATCATCCATGAGACCATATGTGCCATCCGTGTAGTCCTGTAAATTTTCTTCTTCATCATAGGTGCCCATGTTTACTAAGAAGGTCACTAGACACCTATAGTCATCTTGGTCAAAAGGGTAGGCTTGTGCAATGGGAGAAACGCTCTCTACTAAGTATGGATCAGACGTGGTCAAGAGACGTATCAGCCATTCTAACTCCTCAAAATTCCTCTCACATGCTAGCGTACCTATAAAATCCCATTCACATGCAAGCACTGGAAAGACCATGTGAAATATTTGTGAACAGTAACGAGGGTACCTCTCACCCAAGGCAGGAGTGGATGATTCTAGCGTACTAGCCATATCTGTACACTCAAATAGATGATGGTTAGAGTGCAAATATTACAACGGTCATGTTCTTGTGCATAATTTGTTTTTATGATTTGTGTTATGGCTCTTGCTCTTTTACTTTTTTATCTTGTTTTTGTGAGTATAAGGCTTTATATATACATTCCCTAAGATTGGAGATTAAGAGGTCAGGGAGAAAGGTTGAGATGGAAGCAAGTGAATAATGGATGTCCACAAACACTCCCCCCTTCCTTGGGTAGATCATATCGTTTGAAATGATGTCGTCACCCTTTGAAACCAGTTGTTCCAAGTTGTTATAGATGAAGATTTTTGCCAGTAGTTTTCTATTACATTAGGTGCCTCGTCGAGTTGCAAGGGTGGTAAGGTACTCTCCCAGGATCGAACTTGAAGTGGTTCATTAGGTGATTCTTGAACACTGGAAGGTGTGGATTCCTTGATAGCTTCATGGAGGTCCTCTATTGTAGGTGGAGGCTGTGTAGAAGCTTTTACCTCTATGGATGTATTACATGAGGAGCTAGAAGCTTCATGGAACTCCCCCCTTCCTGAGCTAGGTGGAATAAATTGGTTTTGCCTTGGAGCCCAAACTAGCTCTGGACTAGGTGTGTAGCATTCTGTGATCTTTCCCTTCCCACGGTCTGCCATTGGCTTTAGCGTTACACTGTTTGACTCATATGGGTTTGTTGTCGATAGGGAAGGACACATTTTACATTTAGGTACCCAGATTTGCTCATTTCTATCATAGTAGCCTTGGGATTCTAATAGTCGTTTTGGAATCCATCGTGATTTGGTCTTGACCCTCCTAGAGCGCGCTCTTGGTTTTCTAGGGAAATTTTTTCTAGAAATGGATGGGAGGGTTGAGGTAGTTGGAAGTAAGGCCTTGGGGACCCATTGATATGTACTCTTAGGTCGTGCAGGTTGAGTACTTGCAATATTACTGCTTATTGCAACTACAAGTGTTGAAGTGCTAGGTTCATGGGTAGCCGGCAAGGACGAGTTAACCACCTTGGCTTGTGAATGTTGGCTATCCTTCAACTTTGTTAGAGTTTGCAACGTAGGTGACTTTGCTTGAATGATAGGGGTAAGAGTCGATGGTCGCATCGTGACACTACCAGTATCCCAATCAATAGTGCATTTGGTTGCCAACATCCACGTGCATCCCAGGTTTACGTTGCCTTCCATAGCTCCCGCGGGCATGACTAGAAACCTCTGCACTATGCTTCCATTGTCATAGACAACAGGGGTCTGAAGGACTCCAAGAATAGCAGTTTTCTTTTTATTAATGCCCTTGACTTGCATCGTAATCGGGGATAGGGTCGGTTTCTCTAATTGACACCAAACTCCATAGGATAACAAATTTTGTTTAGCTCCCGTATCTAATAAGGCATTGTATAGAACTTTTCCATAGGGGCTATTTAGCTCAATTGGGTATCGTAGGGGTGGCTCAGATTCTAATGAGTAGTCATCTGTGTCCTCGAAAAATGCTTGCGTGATTCCCAGATTAGGCTCTCGTTGGAGTCTAAGACGTTGTTGTCGTTCTCAAGCCTCAACTCTTGCTTGGATTTTTCTAAGCTCTGCTTGTTCCTTGGCAGCCTTCTTTTGATGGATGGCTTGCAACTCTTCCTGGCTTAGAGGATCATAATATCTTTTAAATTTACTCCCATTAATGAATCCAATGGTTTCAACTCCATCTAGAGTCTCCACATGAATGGTACCTTGCGGGGTAATTTCACACACTCGATATGGTCCCTTACCAACATATTTCAATTTCTTCTTTTCATTACGTACCCCGTACATAAGAACTTTATCACCAACCTTGATGTCTTTATCCTTTAAATGGCTATCAAACCACTTCTTTCTCCTATCCTTCTCCACTAGAGCATTTCGCACAGCTAATTGCCTCTGCTCATCTAGCCTTTCCAGGATATATAATCGCTCCACTAAGGGGTTACCATCCCAACCTTCTTGAGAAGCTACTCGAAAACTAGGAATGACAAACTCCCATGGCATAACTGCTTCTTGGCCATACACCATCTTAAACGGTGTGTAATTAATAGCAACTTTATACGCAGTACAATAAGCCCATAAAGCTGATGTAAGCTTTAGGTCCCAATCAGTACGATGAGCCTCAACTGTCTTTGTCAAAATGGAGATGAGAGTTTTGTTGGTACTCTCAGCTTGGCCATTTGCTTGGGGATAATAGGGTGTAGAATTGTGGTGAGATATCATGAAGTTTGATGTGAGTTCTTTATTACTTCATTTATAAAATGAGTTCCATTGTCACTCACAAGTTCAAAGGGGCATCCAAAACGTGTGATAATGTTCTCAAAGAGGAACTTAGCTATTGTTTTTGCATCCGCCTTTCGTGTTTCTTTTGCTTCAGCCCATTTGGTTACATAGTCGGTAGCCACAATGATATATCGTGATTGCGTGTTACGTGCAGCCGGACTAATCGGTCCTACAAAGTCTAAGCCCCACTTTTCAAATGGTTGGGTTACCTTGATGGGATGTAGAGGCATCCTATCCCTTCTTTGTGGCTTCTTGAAGCGTTGGCATTCATCACATCCCTTTGCAAAAAGTGATGCATCCTTAAACAGAGTGGGCCACCAATAGCCTGACTGTAAGATCTTTCGGGCAGTCAACTTTCCTGAAAAGTGACCACCAACTACGCCCATGTGTGCCTCTTGTAGAATATATAAATACTCATCCTCGCAGGCACAGCGTCTAAGAACATCATCTTTTCCTCTCTTATAGAGAGTTCCAGCCAGTAAGCAATAGGGTTCGCATTCCTTGATTAATTTTTGAGCTATATCTTTTCGCATCTCTTTGGGTGGAAAACCATTAACTAAGAAGTTAAAAATCTTTTCACTCCATGCAGGCATTGCCTCAACAATGAACAAAGGAGTATCAGGCAATTCATCATCAACCCCCGTAGGAGCTTCGCCATTAGGGATATGAGATAAATGATCCGCCATGACATGTTTCCTCCCAGGCCTCACAACAACGGTGAAGTCAAACTCAAGAAGAATTAACAACCATCGTGTAATTCAACCTGTGGAACACGGCTTGTTTACCAAATATAGCAATGATTGATGATCAACATAAAAAACAAACTTGGTAGAGAGAAGGTAATAGCGAAGTTTCTTTACTGCGTAAATCATAGCTAGACCTTTGCGCTCTGTAGTAGTGTAGTTCATCTCGGCATCATTTAATTGGCGACTTGTAAAGCTAATAGGGTAGTCCAATTTATGTTCTCCTGGTTGAGTTAGAACACACCCAATAGCAAAATTTGATGCATCAATATGCACATGAAAAGGTACATTCCAATCAGGTGTTCGCAAGATTGGAGCACTTGTTAGGGCCTTCTTTAATAACTCATAAGATTGATGACATTCTTCCGTCCAGTGAAACTCGATAAGAAGCTTGTACAATGGACGCGCTATCTCGGCAAAGTTTAAAATAAACCTTCGATAATAACCAACATGGCCCATAAATCTTTGAACTCCTTTATAGTTCGTAGGTGGTGGCAAATCGGCAATGGCTTTAATCTTACTCTCATCTGTGGATATCCCGTTCTTGGACACTATATGCCCTAGAATGACTCCATGCTTAACCCAAAATTGGCATTTGAAAGGGTTCAATGAGATGCGATAAAATTTGCACCTTTCAAATATTTTTCGTAGATATAACAAATGCTTCTCCCAAGAAGAATAAACACAAAGGTCGTCTAGGAAAGCTTCACAAAACTCCCTTAGAAATTCTTTAAACGCAGTGTTTATTAATCGTTGGAATGTAGCTGGGGCATTTGTTAAGCCAAAAGCCATAACACGAGATGCAAACACTCCAAACTCTGTGATAAAAGAAGTTTTAGCTTGGTCCTCTAATGCAATTGTGATTTGATTGTAACCAGAGTACTCATCTAAAAAGCTATAAGCTTCCTTGCAAGCTTCTGAATATGGCAAGGGATAATGATCTCTCCTACTAGCTGCATTAACTTTCTTGAGGTCCACGCACACTCTTAGTTTCCCATTCTGAGTGCTCAATAGGGTATATGAATCCACATTGGAGAAACCCATTCTGAGTGCTCAATAGGGTATATGAATCCACATTGGATAAGTTTTTCAATCTCGTCTTGTACAATTTTGGCGTACTTAGGATTCATTGGATAGGGTCGTTGCTAGACGGGTTTAGCAATGTTGATCATGGGAATTGTATGTTGCACCACAGAAGGTGGAACGCCCTTCATGTCATGATATGTCCAAGCAAAGATATCCTTGTATTCTTTGAGGAGCTCCTTAAGTACAGCCTCTTCAGTTTTGGTAAGGTCTTGAGCAATAAAGACTGGTTTAGACTCCTCACCTGGTTCTGCTAATTCTATCTCTTTAACTACCGCTGGACCATCATAGACTCCACTGCTTCCATTGGTAGGTATTCGTTGGGCTTTGGAATACACAACCTTTCGCTCCCCCGTGGTATAAGATTTAAAATGTTCAGGAGCCGTATGTAAGTCAGCAGGCTCTTGTCCTGACGGAGACCTTTCTCTTAGTTCTGCCTCCTTTTGTTGTTGTGCTAACTCTCGGTTTTGACGTCTTCTTATAGTTCGACTCAATTTCGGCTCTGTAACCTCCAATTGAGCGAGGTCAATGGGTCGCGGACTGCACCACATGACACTCTGGAGATGTTCACCCCAATTGTCTACTAGCTTTCGATGATCATCACATGCCCCTAGATAGCTAAGCCATTCTGCAGTAGATCTTTCCTTGTTTATCCTAGCTCTCACATTTGCTCGATATCGTCGTCTCTTATATGACCTTTGTTTCTTGTTAAGGTTTTGATTTTGGTAAATGTTTGAACTCGACTCGCCTGATAGGTCTTCGCTTGTATCGTCTTCACTCTCATATAAATTACCATAGATGGTCGTACTAGGCCTTGAGTGTTCAGTTTCTATACTTGGTTCACTCGATGTTTCCTCAGGTTCTGAATCCATTTCTCCCTGAGATTCCGTTTCTGATGTGTATTGGCTTGAAGCCTTTAAGGAATCATCGGTTTCACTCTCAGGTAGGTGTGCCTCTTTCTTATCATCGGATGTTACATGCGCTACACCTAACATGTTTACTGGTGCAATGTGTGGTATCTCTTCCCCATCTGGTGTTACCCAGGTTGTTCCTCTAGCTCCCCATGTATCTATAGTTGCCGCTAGGTGTACCCAATCGACATTGTCTGACTCAGCCATTCCGGGTAGGATATCCATATAAGGAGAGTTCTCCCCAATATCCGTGTCTTTGTTACACATGTAACAATATTGTAATGGAGCTGAGTGAATTGTTGTGTCTGATCGATTATCAATGATGAATTTATTTTCTAGAGGATGCGTTCGACCACTTAAAAGATCAACTCAAATGACAGAGTCTTGGAACTGTAAGTAGACGTGGTTTTTGGACCCGTCATGCACCATTTTTGCTTCCCTCATGAATGGACGCCCTAAGATCATCTCAAATGACATAGGATGCTTGGAAAAATCCATAACAATGAAAGTCTGCCTTACCTTGTGTCCCAAGACCTTGATCCTGAGATCCTTTAGGATTCCAATAGGCGTAACAATAGATCCATTAGCCATTTTTACCACTACGCTTGTGGCTTCAAAGTGAGGTCTCCCCATAGACTCCCAACAACTCTTTGTCACCATGTTGACTCCCGCACCACCATTAAGGACCCCCTTTACAGTTAATCCTTTAGTAGTGATTGGTAGAGTAGCATTAGATTCATCACCTTCAAAGTATTGCCCCAACCTGTTAACGCGTATTTCAATTACAGATTCATGTCCCGCTAGGTCAGATGGTGGTGCTAAATGTTCCTCATCATTCATTACCGAGTTAGGTTTGTTCATATGTGCAAACTGTGGTAATCTAGCCTATAATTCTCCATTGAGGAAGGCTCGAAGAGCTGAGACTACCTCAGGGTCTTTATATACTTTGGACATGATGGTGGTTCTAACTTCTGAAGACATGAAATCCATCAATTTGGCAACATTTAATGGCATCTTGTGGGATGTAGGACCCTGACAAGAGAATGGTGAAGATGGAATCTCCACTTTCTCAAGGGGGTCGGGCATTCCCTCACCAAACATTCTCTCTAGTAGGAAACGTGTGTGTCCACTTTCAGATGTCCTACCCTCACTCTCTTCCCGAATGATACTGGGTATAGCTAACGGCTTGTAGTTCTTGTGAGGTTGAACTTGTGTGGGAAACACTGTGTCCGACATCTGGTTGTGTTTGGGTTCAGGTTCTAATGTTCGTTGAGTTTCTTCCACCAAACCCCTCAGTTGTTGGACTCGTTCAATTTCCACTATTGGGTTTGGATAGGTTCCAATCTTTCTCTTGCAATCCTCATTTTTTGTCTCTCGTGGCTTATCTTGGGGGTTCGCAACTGGGTGGTTTAACTTTGAATACTCTTTTGGTGTTCGTCGTAATTCCATCTCGTGATCCTCCTCACTAGCTTTTTCCTTTGTAGTAACAATTTTGGTCTCCGTGGTCTCTATCGAATCTGAGTCATCCTCAGGGTCATTCATATACACGGGATCCTCTCCTGTCCCTATGTTAGTCTTTGAACTAGGTTTTGAGCTAGAAGCATTAAGGGATTTCTTTCTTCGTGTTTTCTTCTTTCTCGCTTGGCCAATGAATGCAGCATCTCTCTCTTCGAGGATGTAATTTTGCTTTTGGAGCATCGACCGTGTGAGTGCATTCATTGGTGCTATGTTTATAGTTGGTGGTGTCCCATCAAAAATCTCTATTAAGTTCAATGGTGTGATTTTCGGTGCGTTTGGATTGTTAGGACACTGTGCGATCAAATGATCTATGCCACAACGATTACAAGTGAGTATTGGCATTGCCAATGCACTCCCTTGACTTGTTTGCATTAGTGCAGCATTCTTTTGCATTCTAATGGGGCACTCAGCTACTCGATGTGGTCCACCACATTCGTAGCACTGAAGAGGTGGTCTCCTGGCAAAACTATTAATGTTTTGTCCTCTTGCTGCTAGCGCAGTAGCTTGATATACCGGTTTGATTTGTCCCCAATGGTCTTCCATATAGTACACGGGACACTCCTCAAGCATGTCGACTCCATAGGTGATACTAGAGTCTATGTCCTCTTTGCAATCTACGTAAGTACTAGATGAATCGCAACCTATTTGGTTCATAGGTGTAACTCTTGGATGAGGGGGTTGCGGTCCTAGCACTGGAGGTGGCAACGGTGTGGTTTGGACCACATTTTGGGTTCTAGGGACCGTGTGTTGTAATGGCAATTGTTGCTCCATGGGTGGGGTAGGCATCAATGCAGGAACTCGAGGTGAGTCTGCCCAAGCTATAGGCGGTCTATTTTCCATGATGTGTTTAAGCATTAGGCTGCTCACCTAGTAATTTTGGGTGTTTTGCGACCCAAGTCTTTTCTTATTTATTTATTTTTTGATTTTTTGGTCCTTTTTTTCTGATCCAGCTATAGAATAGAACGTATGATAGCTCAAAACGAGCATCTCGGTCAGAGGGACGTGTCGTGCTTTACAGCCCTCCGTTTGGTCACTTTATGCCCTCGGAATCCCTAAAACCGTCAATTTCTAGTAGGGAACTAGGCCCAAATTAGAAAGTCTAAGGGTGCAAGTGGGAAGAGAAGGGAGGAGAGTGGAGGACTTGCCCCACATGCTCTCATTCCCTCTTGAGGGGGTAGGGTATATATATAAGAGTGAGTCTAGTACATATCATAATACTGAGGACTGAGGCTTGGGCTTGGGCTTGGGCTTGGGGAAATGATCCCGATCAAAATTTTAGTGTAGCCCCCCAGTCACTCACGCTTAAATATTTTCGGTTTTTTTTTTTTTATTATTATAAATTTTTTTTGAGGCGACGATCGCGTGCGGTTTAGTTGACCCTTTCTTGGCCACACAAACTGTCAATACCTACCTAACCTCTCTGTCAACAGCTCACAGACAGCTCACTACCTTATCTACTTACTAACAGTGCTGTTAACCACTAACTAATCTGTTAACCACTCTGCTAACTACTTACTGACAATGGGCTAACTGTCCACCTACTGTGCAAAGACTGTGTGCAGGCAAACCTTGACAGAAAACTGTGTACAGACTGTGTGCAAACAGAAATTGCTAATTGTCTACCTACTTATTCATTCACTGCGAACAAGCTAACGACTACTAATTGTGCAAAGACTGTGTGCAAACAAAAAACACAACATTATGCAGAAACCACAGAACTTGCAGACAATACAGAAATTAACAACTTGCAGAAAAATAACTCATTCCTCTTCCTCTTCCTCTTCTTTCCTACTACAAACAACGCATAGGAGAAGCACAAGGTGCCTCTTGGGCTTAGTGCAGGGCGATTCCCCGGAAGCGGCACCAAAAATGTGCGCTCCTTGCCACACTGTCGAAGCAAGGGACTTGCCTAACACTGTGTGCGAGCCACAGACGGCTCCAAGCACACAACTAGCTTAACTAGTAAGCTCAAAAGAGGGCAATGGTGTGTCATAGAGGAGCATAGAGCATAGAGCATATAGTCGCAGCGAAGAAGAAGGAGACGCCACTACGTCGCGCTCAATCGCTTCACCGCCATCGTGCGGCCGCAATTCTCGATTGCTCTCTCTCTCTCTCTCTCTCTCTCTCTCTCTCTCTCTCTCTCTCTCTCTCTCTCTCTCTCTCTCTCTCTCTCTCTCTCTCTCTCTCTCTCTCTCTCTCTCTCTCTCACACACACACACACACACACACACACACATACACACACACACACACACAAGGAGGTGAAGAAGAAGAAGATGCAGATGGAGATGGAGCAAGAGCACTCTTCTATTGCACAAATGAGAGAATGAGTGAATTTTAGGTTTAGTTGGCTTTTATATGAGCTCACCCCATTCACACTTGGGCGCCCATGCTTAGCCAACTAATCCCTTGAATGTCCCAGTTAGAGTGCGCCTCTCATCGGCGATCACTCTTACCCTTTTCCTATTGGACCGACAAGCCCGGTACCTGACTCTACCAAATAAATAATACAATGTCCACCATAGGTTACAACGTCCGTCTCGTAGGTGATAGGGTGTCCGTGAGCCGTGAGGGTTAACAATGGATCGCGGTCCATGACCCTCATGTGAATTTTTTGGACAGAAACTATACCAACTTGTAATAGAGATCATTGTGAACAAAAGTTCCCAAAGGAGGTTTGTCAAAAAAGTTCAAAAAGAGGATCAAAAATTCCATAAACAGCTCATGGTGAAAACCCTAAAACGGATATGTGGATTGACTTTTGCTTGACCTAATCAAGTCCAAATCATAAAAAAACCATATCGAAGAGATTATTGGACCACAGGCAAGCCGTGTGTCAAATTTGATTTCCATATGAGACAAAGGTACATGGATCGCGATCCATGTCCCCTCCTCTCATAGGCTGATACCAAACTTGTCATAATAATCAATATCTAATTCTCCTAAATGATTTTCTCATGTTAAACCGATCATTTAATATGGGGAAGTGCCAGGGGAGAAAAAGCAAGAATATTGGTTAAGCTAGCAGACCGGCCATTGTAGGGACCCAATGAAGGGAAAATAGGGATCCAAAGGGGGGGCCATCTGCAAAAGAGCCATGTGCAACAATGGGCTAAAAAGACCCTCAGGTTCAGCCCATTAAGACTTCCAAAATGCTAAGGTTCCAAAATTCAAAGGTTGTGTCCAAAGGTCAACCATGGGGGGGAATTGGATGCTTTGTGTGTGACCCAAAAAGTCTTTACAAATCCCTACATAGGAGGCAGCGAGCCTTGGGAGTAGGGGATGAGAGAGAAAGTCACACACACACAAGCTCCCTTTACACAAAGGGAATGAGGGACACATGTCAGCTCCCTAGCCCAGATGCCCACAAGGTGAACCCAATTCCTATTGGATGGCCTTGGAGGTGGACCAATGAGAATTAGGCTAGAGTAAATCTAGTTTAATTAATTTAAAAGCACTTAATAAAAAGAACCAATGAAAATTAAGTCTCCTGGATGACTATTGGACAGTCTCCCAAGGGGTCCAATGAGCATTCAACAGCCCAATGGCTTGCTAGATTCCTATTGGCCAGGAGGCAAACGGGTCCAATGAGAGTTTAATTGAATTATTAAATTACGTAAATCTCTCACAAAAGGGTAAAGGGGAACACATGTCAGAAGGCTATCACTTATGCTGCTTAATAGTCATTGGCTAGCCCTGGGGAGGTCCAATGGGGAGATAGCAAGAGCAAATAGCAAGAGGGCTCGCGCAAGAGGGAGAGGGGGCTGATTTTTGCAAGGCATTATCACACACACACTCTCACATAGTCTATATGAGAAGAAAAGAAGACTATCTCTTCCCAGGCTTTAATGGAGAGCTCATCACCTACTCCAAGCTTGTGAGATAGAAGCCTACATCTCACCATCTTCTAAGGTGTGTGAGGTCTTGGGTCTGAGAACGGGGATAATTAATGTTGTGTTTGCTAAGTGTTTTGCTTAGTGCATGAAGCTTTCATCTTCATTGCACTAACTAGTCTTGAAGGAACACAAAGAATTGCATTTTACAATGTCTCTCTTGATGGGAGAAACCATAATACAAAGCCTTTTGGAGGGGGGACCGGCTCCATGCAAATCTGGTCCTCAACTGTTGTCAATAGCTCAATTTCTCTCTCTTTTGAAAGTATTGTTCATGCTATCTAACTAGGTGTTATGCTTTTTGTTGCTCTCTCCACCCAAGCACTCTTGTAATTCTCATTAGAAATCTGTTCTAATGAAATGCCCACTATGTTCATGCTAATTTCCGCTACACACAAGTTTTTAGGCCATTAAATGTTACATTGGTATCAAAGCACAAGGTATCTCTTTTCTTGCTCAAGAAGGGAGGTCCTCAAGCTAGCTATAAATGGTTGGTATTATTAATTTCCTGTGAGTAAGTAGAATAGGGATTTTTCAGCCTTGCAGTGCGCCTGCCTTCGTGCAGTTAATGGGGCATCACCGTCGAGAGCTATGGTCTTAATAGTGGAGTCCTACGGGGCTTGCCTACGGCTTAACCACTATTGAGCTATTAGAAGCTTGACAGGAGTCGATGCTCTTTTGCTCTTGAAAGACCCTGTCTTCTATTCCTTGCAATTAATGGTATTCGAGCCGCGGGTATAGTAGCTTGAGTGCTTTTTCTAAAGGGGTAAACAGGAGTAGCAACTAGGGCTTGAAGTGCCAAAGTACACCTAAAAAGTTTACACCTAAAAGTTGTTAAAATGGATGACAATAGTAAAGAGAGTGAAATTAATGTTGATAACTTTGATTTTGCTAATGAGCAAGCTACTAATGATGCTCCGATGCTTGTTAACTATCTTGTTTCTAGGCTTCAACAAGCCATGGACAATCCATCTCTCCAAAGTGAAGTGCAACGACAGCTCCGTGCTCACGGGATTCTCCAAGCTCATCACCATGACGAGAGAACACCTAGGAAGCCTCCTTGTGAGACTCCCAAAAGAGGTCTCTCTCCGATTCGGGAAGAAGAAGAGAATCCATACAAAGGGCTCAAGAATTTACTTCTTGAGGATGCATCTCCTTCCCAAAGGAGAACTCAAGAGCCTCCACCGAAGGAACGAGAAAGAAGTGAGTCTCCCGCCACCTCGACGGAGATGGCTCCACGAAGACAGCGGGCTAAACGCTCTCCATCTCCACCAAAGCGGAGAAGACCATCACACTCTTCTCCATACCATAATTCAAAGAGGAATGATAAAAAGAAAGAGAAGAAAAAGGCAAGAAAGAGGACACCCTCTTCTCCATCTTCTTCATCCTCTTCCTCTTATGAAAGTGATGGTGAAGACGACAAAGATCAAGACAAGAAAAAGGCGAGAAAGAGGTCACCCTCTTCTTCACCTTCTTCAAATTCTTCACCTTCTGAAGAAAGTGATGGTGCAACCTTTGAACCATCAAAAAGAAGAGGCCATAGGAAATCCTATGCCACATGGAAGAGGTCATCCAAGCTGAAGAAGTTCAAAGAGGGAGGGAAGAGCATCTCTTTCCTTACCTATGATGGCACCTTTGGTGCTACAGACAAAGTCTTGGCCTTTATCCAACAGTTTGATACGGCGTTTGGACATGAGGGCTTCATGGAGTCCTCTAAGCTACGCCATGTAGTTATGCACTTTCAAAAGTTCGCCAGACAATGGTGGTCTAGCCTATGAGCCAACGGTGAAGCTCCATGAACATGGAAAGCTTTAAGAGCTTCCATTATGAAGCAGTTTTTGGCCACCAATGCCAAAGACAAAGTACTCACCGAATGGCAAAGCTTAAAGCTCTCTTCCTATGAATCCATCCACAAATATGTAGACAAGTTTTGGGACCTACAACTCAAAGACACTGTCTTCAAAAAGTTGGATTTTCGAGAGCAAAAGCAACAATTTTGTGCGGGCTTAACATATCGGCCACGTACCATATCGGCGGTAATACACCATACTATGGTGGCCTCTCGAATCAATTTCCAAACGGGGGCTAAAACAAATATTAAGCCCACGGAAAACAAGGTTTCCAATGAGCCTAAGGGGAAGGACAATGTCCAAAAGTCTCCTAAGGGAAACTCCAACAAAGCTAAAGAGAAGGGAGTTTACAAAGGTAAAAACAAACTCTCTCCTGAAGAGCTTGAGCGTTATCGCAAGGATAACCGGTGTTTCAAGTGCAGCGAACAAGGGCATGCGTACCGCACTTGTCCCCAAAAGAACAACCGCCAAGATCCTCCTAGAGCTTCCTTGGTTGAAATCCAAGAGGAGGAGACTCACCATACTCACCACAAAGGATCTCCTCTATGCCATGCTTGGGGAAAGGTAAGAGAACATGATGCTATTATTCTCTTTGACCCTGGTTCTACTCACAATTTTATATCTATAGAGTTGGCCACCAAGCTAGGCATACAAGCTTACGAGATGGGAGATGTCCTACCCACAGACAGTGCCTTCAAGGGGCAAGAAGCTTCAGACACTCCCTTAATCGGGAAATTGAGGCTTCATGTCCAAGGCTATGTGGACAAAGAGGACTTCTTTATCTCTCCTCTCAAGCATGAGGATGTTATCCTAGGGGCACCATGGTTTGACCGCCTGGCTGCCAATGTTAAATTTCCTGAAAGGAGAATATCCTTTAAGTTCAGGGAAAAAGACATGTATATAGATGCTAAGGAAATGGGTAACACTATCCCCATTGTACATACGCCAGCTTTCAACAAGTCAATAAAGAGCTCTATTTCCGTGTACATGATTTTTGTTAAAGATTCTCAAAATGAACCTAATGCTTTAGCAAAAGAAAATAAAAGCAACCAAAAGGAATTAGAGTTATCCAATTTTCTCAAGGGGTTTCAAGATGTTTTTATTGACGACATCCCTTGTGAGGTACCTCCTAAACGAGGTAATGATGACCATGCAATTGAACTTCTTTCAGGAAGTTCACCGCCTAACAAACCTCCTTATACGGCAAGAGGAGATTATGCGGTAACTGCATGAGTTAGTTGAGAAAGGCATGGTTAGGCCTAGCTCATCTCCATTTTGCTCACGTGTGCTATTAGTGCAAAAGAAAGACGGCACATATCGTATGTGTGTCGACTATAGAGCACTAAATAGGATCACTATCAAGAATAGGTTTCCCGTTCCATGGGTAGAAGACCTATTTGATAAGCTACAAGGATCGACCTACTTCAGCAGGATTGACCTAAAAAGTGGCTATCAACAAATAAGGATAGTTGATCAAGACATTGTAAAGACCGCATTTCGCACCACATTTGGTCTTTATGAATACATTGTCATGCCTTTTGGCTTGACCAATGCACCAGCCACATTCAACCGCTTGATGGAGAAGTTGTTCAGGCCTCATCAAACCTTCACTGGAGTGTTCTTCAATGATATTATCATCTACTCTAATTCATTAGACGAACACAAGCAACACCTCCAGGTAATATTTTAAGTTTTAAGAGAGAATAAACTTAATGTTAATCGAAAGAAAAGTGAATTTTTCTTGCAAGAGATTCAGTATTTAGGTCACATTATCTCTCAAGATGGCATCCAAATGGATCCATCAAAGTTGGAGGTAATTAAAGGATGGCCTAAACCAAAGAATCTTCATGAACTAAGAAGCTTTATAGGTATGTGTGCATACTATAGACGTTTCATAGAAAAGTTCTCACAAATTGTGGGACCATTACATGACCTAGCAAGGAAAAGCGTTAGGTATACATGGTGTGCTAAGGAGAACAATGCTTTCAAAAAGCTTAAAGAAAAGCTTATCTCTCAACCTGTGCTTACACTACTGGACCTCTCAAAACCATTTGAGGTCCAATGTGATGCTTGTGGTGATTTCTTTGGAGCTGTTTTGCTCCAAGAAGGGCACGCCATAGGCTATGAGAGTCGAAGGCTCGTCCCTGTTGAGCAAGCTCTAGGCATATATGAAAAGGGACTCCTTGCAGTTCTACATGCCTTAGACTCATGGAAGCACTATTTATTGGGGACTCCTTCCATTCTACGAATGGATCACCAAAGTCGTAAGTACTTCATGACGCAGACCAAGCTCTCCGACAAACAAATGAGGTGGGCAAATTTTCTTTCGCAATTTCATTTTCATATTGCTCACATTGCTGGCAAGAATAATCAAGTAGCTGATGCACTCTCAAGACGGCCAAGAGTGAATGCAGTTTCCATAGCAACTCACAATGATCTATCTTCAATGATAGATGAGTATGCTATTGAACCCGATTTCAGAGATGTGATTTCAGCCCTTGCATTAGGGAAGAAAGAAGAACCATTTACTTTACAAGATGGTTTTCTTCTCTACGGCAATAGACTATGTGTTACTAACTCACTATGTCAGAAAGTAATGTATTAATCTCATGCTCCACCTTATGCGGGGCATAGAGGGATTCAGTCTACCTTAAAGGGAATTGAAACATATTCCTATTGGCCTACCATGAAAGTGAACATACAAGAGTATGTTTCTAAATGTGTGGTATGCCAAAAGACAAAATTTGATAGAGGGAAGCAACTTGGATTTCTTCAACCCTTTCCAATCCCTAATTCACCATGGGAGAGCATATCCATGGATTTTATCTTTGGATTGCCTAAGTCTATCCATGGGAATACAGGAATATGGACGATAGTAGACAGCTTCAATAAACAAGCTCATTTTATACCTGTCAAAAAGACTATCAAAGCCCATGAAATGGCAACCCTCTTCATTTCACAAATTTTCAAGTACCATGGCTTGCCAATGTCCATAGTGTCAGATAGAGATCCTAGAATGACCAGTAATTTCTGGAAGGGTCTCTTTGAGAATTTAGGGACAAGGCTAAACTTCTCTTCAGCCTATCATCCACAAACGGATGGCCAAAGTGAAATAGCTAACCTAACCATTCTCAATCTACTAAAAGCCTATGTAATGGAAGTAGATCAAAGATCCCAATGGGAGAAGTACTTACCCTTAGTGGAGTATGCTTACAATAACACTGTACATACTTCCACGGGAAAATCACCTTTCGAGGTAATTGAGGGGAGATCAAAAATTCCCTTGCTACTTAAGCTACATGGGAAGATCTTCGCTGCAGATGAGTATAGCTGATACCTACAAGAATATTTTCAAAAGATTAAGGATGCTATCTCTATCTCACAGCAAAGGCAAAAGGCTGTTGCTGACAAGCACAGAAGATCCCAAGTCTTTAAAGAAAATGGTTGGGTCTTATTAAAGTTTCCCAAGGCTCGATTAAGGCACACGACGGGCAAGAATCCTACAGGCCACCAAAAGTACTATGCTAAACTAGCAAAAAGGTACTATGGTCCCTTCCAAATTCTTAGGCCAATCAATGAGATGGCCTATCAACTCAAGTTGCCCAATCATTGGCTCATACACAATGCTTTCCATGTGAGCCTATTAAAGCCTTACAAAGAAGATCCACCTCAAGAACCAACTATTGAAGACCCACCGGAGATCGAGGACCAAGAGGAGGTGCTGCAGCCCTAGTCTATTCTCCGACATGAAGACAAGGTATTAAGAGGCGGTAAGACTATCCGATGATATCTTATTAAGTTTAAGAATTATCCTTCTGAAGATGCTAGATGGATGCAAGGATACAATTAAAGGATAACCTAAACCCTGTCAATGCTTACAATGCTTCCCAATAGTAAGCAAATGTACAAAAT
This sequence comes from Adiantum capillus-veneris, assembly GCF_014529385.1. Classification (NCBI taxonomy): domain Eukaryota; kingdom Viridiplantae; phylum Streptophyta; class Polypodiopsida; order Polypodiales; family Pteridaceae; genus Adiantum; species Adiantum capillus-veneris. The sequence continues at coordinate 52,408,140 of NC_140940.1, read as the reverse complement.
GTTAAAAATGAACAAAGTTTTTTTTGTCTTATAAGACTCTCTTTTTCTTTATTGTGCACAAAAATGAAGTAGTATGCATGCTTAGATCAAGTTTGCGAAGACGATGTCTCCCAAACACCAAGTAGATCTTGTCACTCTACTATGGAAGATTGATAGGACTAATGTGCAGACATGCTTGCGGCAGCCTCAGACTATCAAGCGCCAAATGGACTAGTTATCCATTGTGGAATGATGTCATAGGGTAACATAGGGATCCTCTACCCGCTAAGAAAAGGACTCATGAATATGCTTTATCTTCTGTACACCATAGTCAAGGACGACTATAATTTCAAGAGAGACGTTATGTCATAATAATCAATATCTAATTCTCCTAAATGATTTTCTCATGTTAAACTGATCATTTAATATGGGGAAGTGCCAGGGGATAAAAAGCTAGAATATTGGTTAAGCTAGCAGACCGGCCACTGTAGGGATCCAATGGAGGGAAAATAGGGATCCAAAGGGTGGGCCATCTGCAAAAGAGCCATGTGCAACAATAGGAAAAAAAGACCCTAAGGTTCAGCCCATTAAGACTTCCAAAATGCTAAGGTTCCAAAATTCAAAGGTTGTGTCCAAAGGTCAACCATAGGGGGGAATTGGATGCTTTGTGTGTGACCCAAAAAGTCTTTACAAATCCCTACATAGGAGGGGGCGAACCTTGGGAGTAGGGGATGAGAGAGAAAGCCACACACACACACACACACACACACACACACACACACACACACACACAAACACACACACAAGCTCCCTTTACACAAAGGGAATGAGGGACACATGTCAGCTCCCTAGCCCAGATGCCCACAAGGTGAACCCAATTCCTATTGGATGGCCTTGGAGGTGGACCAATGAGAATTAGGCTAGAGTAAATCTAGTTTAATTAATTTAAAAGCACTTAATAAAAATAACCAATGAAAATTAAGTCTCCTGGATGACTATTGGACAGTCTCCCAAGGGGTCCAATGAGCATGTAGCAGCCCAATGGCTTGCCTGATTCCTATTGGCCAGGAGGCAAACGGGTCCAATGAGAGTTTAATTGAATTATTAAATTACGTAAAGCTCTCACAAAATGGGAAAGGGGGACACATGTCAAAAGGCTATCACTTATGCTGCTTAATAGTCATTGGCTAGCCCTGGAGAGGTCCAATGGGGAGATAGCAAGAGCAAATAGCAAGAGGGCTCACCCAAGAGGGAGAGGGGGTTGATTTTTGCAAGGCATTATCACACACACTCTCACACAGTCTATGTGAGAAGAAAATAAGACTATCTCTTCCCAAGCTTTAATGGAGAGCTCATCACCTACTCCAAGCTTGTGAGATAGAAGCCTACATCGACACACTCTTGGCATGTGGATGCAAATCCAACCAAGAGCCAAGCTTCAATGCATGCTCATCTCCTCTACCAAGCTAATTAATAAGCTAAGCTATGCTAATATGAGTGATTAAGTGAGGAGATGTACATCTTTCTCGTAAGATACTCATTCTTCCTCTCAATCTACTCTCATACCCTGCTAGCTCTCACCGTCTTCGAAGGTGTGTGAGGTCTTGGGTCTGAGAACGGGGATAATAAATGTTGTGTTTGCTAAGTTTTTTGCTTAGTGCATGAAGCTTTCATCTTCATTTCACTAACTAGTCTTGAAGGAACACAAAGAATTGCATTTTACAATGTCTCTCTTGATGGGAGAAACCATAGTACAAAGCCTTTTGGAGGGGGGACCGGCTCCATGCAAATCCGGTCCTCAACTGTTGTCAATAGCTCAATTTCTCTCTCTTTTGAAAGTATTGTTCATGCTATCTAACTAGGTGTTATGCTTTTTGTTGCTCTCTCCACCCAAGCACTCTTGTAATTCTCATTAGGAATCTATTCTAATGAAATGCCCACTATGTTCATGCTAATTTCCGCTACACACAAGTTTTTAGGCCATTAAATGTTACAAAACTTGCACTGTAGCTAGAGCACATCCCAAGGAGTCTAGTGGTCTTTTCAAAATTGAATTTCGATATCAAAAACCAATTCAAAAGCCCAAACTGTCAAGCATTCTGAAAAAGTGTCAAAACTGACCTTAGAGGTCCATTTTAAAAAACAAATGATGCCATAGGACCTGCTAATCATGTTGATTCTCATGGTACCAAGAAAAGTGAGTTTGGCCTCTAAACATGGATCGCGATCCATGACCCCATAGTGATAGCTTGACCTAAAAGTTTCCAGAACAGTAGTGTATATACAAGGAAATATATCCCCAAGTCCAATTTTGAAAAACATTCAACAAATTTGGCCCAAAAGATAGCAAAACATGTGACAGACTAAAAACCGCAGTGCAGACCTACTATTTGGCATTTGACCTATCAAAACAAGTCTAAATCAAAAAATATTTGAGATTTATCTTGTGGACATAGTGAGTAACAAGCTGCCAAGAGATCAAGTCCTGCTGTGGTTGGAACATGAATGACGACCATGTTCCCCAATCTTAGAATTTGATGAAAATTGGTATAGAGCTTGTACATAAACTTGTTTACATACTGTCAAAATTTCAAGTAAAAATTTGATAGGGAGTCATGGATCGCGATCCATGTACCTCTGCATAGTGGAGGTATCTGACTTGATGATCCTGTAGATATACTTGAGTACAACTCAAATCTTATGTTTGAGCTAAAATACCTTCTAAAGACCAAGATATGAGCCAAAGTTCCTGTGTCCTGGTCTTGAAATTGTTTTGAGTGTTGTTTCAAATGCACTTCACCAAAATTTCTCTAATTTTCTAGAGATAAAATTGAGTTAGGTAAAGTCAGGAAGTAAGTTTCCTAATCCAAACTTTTAGGGTACTCAAAACTAGTTTCCAAAGACCAAAGAGTCACAAATTCCTAACTTCTGAGAGACCTGACCAAGGGCAAAAAGGGATAAGTTGCACTAAGACAAAGTGTCTTGTTAGAGACTGTCTTAAGAGTGAGCTTTAAACATGACAAATCATTCACCACCAGGGTACACTCAAAGACATGAAAAATGCAAGAAATGATGCAATGCCTTTGAGAGTGAGGATCGGAGAAGACCTAGAGGAGAGGCATCCCCTATTCAACAAACCGAATGTGAGATTCATCAAAACCAATGAAGCCATGAGAGTTCTAATGGATTATACTTATGAGGGATTATATAGATTCACAAACGGGGATCCATGTATCTTCTACAAGTGTGTAGAATCCAATGTTAGAGAGTTGACCACCCATAAGGACCTCTATGTATTCACGTATAAAGATGTGCATTGAGTGTAAGTTTTGACGGTAGATAAGTATGGACGTGAGTACAAACTTGTTGATCCAATTGACTTAGAACAATACACATACAAGGGTACTCCAATCTCTATTTAATTTCAGCCAAAAACAATGTTAGAGGATGCATCAGAGAGGATCCCACCAGGATTTTCTCCAAGACAAGACGAGAGAGCGAGAGACGACTTTGCAAGAGACCACGAATTGGTTAGATTGGCGACTAGACCATAATGATTAAGACCATATCAAGTGGCCCAATGTGTCAAAACAAAGTACAATGGGTCATGTCTCACTCTTCAAACAAGTTTTGAGAGCTTAAAAAATTGAATATTTTCATACACAGTATGAGGGATTTGGGTTGACATTGGAAGAAACAACCTTGACTTGGTTCCAATCACTAAACAAAGATTACTTTTCCAACATAGCACAACTCTTACACAAATTTATAAAGGAGTTATCAAAAAGGGGGATCAAACGCAACGCGGTGTCACAGATCTAGGTTTTCAGACAAAAAAAGAACAAAAAATAAAGGAAGCTTTGTTTTGCTTCAAACAATACATAGAGAGGTGTCCTGCACGGGAGTTACCACAAGATGAGAGACTATCAGTTCTCTTCATTGAGGGCTTGAGAAATGAGAATCTCAAAAGGACCTACATTTGAAAGCATGCACAACATTTGAGCAAGTCACTAGAGAAGCTCTATATCTAGTTGACAATTATAAGGCCTACGAAGAGGTGATTGAAGATGCAGATAACGCGACTAGTAGTGCCTCATGTCCGAAGAACAAATCCTCAACAAAGAGAGATGTTCAAATTCCTATGGATCCGAGCATTGATCAAGTCGTCAAGGAGGTGATCAAGTCGTCAAGGAGGTGATTAGAAGGATAAACAAAGTCTACTTACAGAACCGAAATGTACGACAACCACAAATAAGAATGTGTGAAATATGTGGAGGGTATTATCCCCTCCCCATGGTGTACCACTTAACCGAAATTGCAACGTATTCTAGGGCAACAACCGCCTCTTTTGAATGATGGTAGAGTAGTAGTCAACTACACTCAGCCAACACATGTGCCACAACCCATGAGAAATTAGTACTCCATGGATGAGAATATACTCATGTTCATGGCCAATCAAGAGTATGGATCAAAGACAATTCTTACTAGGAAACACCAACCATCAGCTGCACCACTAGCTACACTACAAGTAGGACCATGCTACGAGTACGGAGGTCATCATTGGACAATAGATTATCCTCATTGGATAAAGAATGTGGATATATTTCAATATTGTCTAGAATGTGTTGTTTCACACCTTGTTCATGACTGTCCAAAACACCCAGACAACAAGGAAAAAGCAACAATGAACATTATAGAAGTGATTCCTTCTTCAAGAGAATCCAAGGTAGAACCCACAATTCCTATAAAGGTGATCACTCAAGCTCAAGATCAAGAAGCTGCCATAAACAAACCGACCAAGGAACCCATATTGTCTGTTCAAACAGAAATTGAGAACATATTGGTAAGAACTGGAATAAAGTCGTGGAAATCCAAACGGGACAAAATGAAAGCAAAGAGGCTTAAGGAAAAAACAGCTTTGGACACTAAATTGAACCAAATAAAAGAACGGTTAAAGCATGATCAAGAAAGTAAGAGAGACGCAAAGGGAGCGGAAGAGTCAAAGACTGACTCGGGTGGTTCAAGATAGCTTCCTTTTCACATTAAGTTTATTGACATTTATACGTAGGGCTTTCTAAATAGCTAGTGGTTGACTCACACAGACCTTTACAATCATCATAAAAGAATTACATATCAGGGAATTGACCTGTTACTCTAAAATGAGGATTTACATAGAGTATCACTACAGTAACTCGGAAAAATAATAGAGTACAAATGTGGTGTCTGGCTACGTGTCCAAAGAGGTTGGCGTTGGCTTATACCGTGGTTCATGTTAATAAATTTGACACCATGCTCACATACACTTGCCTCGTTGTAGGGTCATAACATTTGTAACCTTTCCTATTAACTGAATATCTCAAAAATATCACTTTTGGTTTCATCATCGTCCTTGTATTGTTCAACACATAAACATAGCAAACATATCTAAAAACTTGCATCATATATTCCTAGGGCTATAAAGTTATCTCTGTTTTAATACCTATAAAAAATCCTATCCCTATATCCCTAAGGCCATGAAAAGATGTATTCTAGGTTCTCGCAAAGTCTTAAAAACACCGACCAAGAGTACAAAATGTATTTTTCTTCAAGAAACCTATGATCAACTTCATGTGTTCCAAAAAACATAGGGTGTCAATGCAAAAGTTGTCCAAAAGCATTTAGGGAATTCAAGGGCACCTACATAGGCACCATGACAGGCCTATGGTCCTCGAGCCATATGACATCTTAGTGGAATAGAGGGCAACCTATGGCCCTTGAGCTTATACATTGGCACTCTATGGCTCTAAGTCCATAGGATCCTGCATCAGAATAGAAAGAAACCTATGGACCTAGGGACATAGGGTGTCCTGCTCAATGTAAAAGTTCTCAAAGTGCATTGAGGCCATTCAAAGGCACCTACATGGGCACCATAACAACCCTATGGCCCTAGGGTCATAATATCTCACATTAAAATAGAGGGAAATCTATGGTCCTTGAGCTTACAGATTGGCACCCTATGGCCCTAGGGCCATATGATTTCTCATTAGAATAGAGGTTAAATTATGGCCCTAGGGCCAAAGGGTGGCCTAGGTGTCAATGTAAAAGCTCTCAAAGAGCATTTAAGCCATTCAAGGGCACCTACATGGGTACCAAGGCAGCCCTATGGACCTAGGGCCATGGATATCTAATTGGAATAGAGGGAGACCTATGGACGTTGAGATTATACATTGGCACATATGGCCCTAAGGCATATGTTATCTCATCTGAATAGAGAAAAAATTATGGTTCTAGGGCCAAATAGTGGCCTAGGTGTCAATGTAAAAGATCTCAAAGAGTATTTAGGACATTCAAGGACACTTACATGGACACCATGGAAAACCTATGGACATAGGATGTGTCTCATTACAATAGAGAGAAACCTATGGCCCTTGAGCTTATACATTGGCACCCTATAGCCCTATGACCATATGATCTCTCATTTGAATAGAGGGAAATCTATGGGCATAGGGCCAAAGGGTGTCTTAGGTGTCAATGTAAAAGCTCTCAAAGAGCATTTAGGCCTTTCAAGAGCATGTACATGGGCACCATGGTAGCCTATGTCCCTAGGGCCATGGGATCTCTCATTACAAAAGTGGGAAACCTATGGCCCTTGAGATTTTACATTGGCACCCTATGGCCCTACAGCCATAGGATCTCTGATCAAAATAGAGGGCAACCTAAGGCCCTAGGTCCAGAGGGTTTCTTAGGTTTTAATTTAAATTCTCTCAAAGAGTATTCATGCCATTCAAGGGTACCATGGAAGCCGTATGGCCCAAGGGTCATAGGATCTCTCATTACCATACAGGGCAACCTATGGTCCTTGAGCTTATACATTGGCACCCTATGAACCTAGGGCCATATGATTTTTAATTATTAGAATAGAGAGAAACCTATGGCCCTAGGGATAGAGTGTGGCCTAGGTGTCAATGTAAAAGCTTTCACAGATTATTCAGGCCATTCTAGGGCACCTACATGGGCACCTTGATAACCCTATGGCCCTAGGGCCATATGATCTCTTATTGGGATAGAGGGAAACCTATGTACCTTGAGCTTATACATTGGCACCTACGGCCCTAAGGCCATATAATATCTCATTAGAATAGAGGGAAACATATAGCCTCCCTATGATCAACATCATGTGTCCTAGAAAACATAGTGAGAACCCTTATGGACCTAGGGCCATAGAGCACCAATATAGAGGTGCAAAATATGAGCTTGTGGTCCCTTAAGTTCAAAACAAAGCACATTACAATCATAGGATCGTATAGAAAACACCCTATAATTCTATGGAATGAGTTGGGTGCATTCGGACAGCTATTCCAGGGTGGTACTTAGAACAATACTCGAACTAATAGAAGAAACACTAGGACCGAAAGATGAACATTTGGAACTAAAAGACAAGATACTGTTAATGAGATGGAACAGGGATTGTATTTCATATATGCAGAATACACTAGAGAGCATTCAATATCCCAGGAGCTGGCTTTGTCATTATAAAAGAGAGAGAGCGCACCAAAATGATTACAAGAGCACAAGTAACTCCGGATGTAGACTAGTGAAGATTCTAAAGAGTCAAAAGCTATACAAAATGAGTAATGGGTCCTATTTATAGGCTATTGAGAGTGACTAACTATGCACTATCAGTTACTAAGGCAACTTGCTGGTTACTTCTTCTAGAAGCTTCCTTCACCCGCCAGTCTTGCTTAAGGTCGGTTCCCTCCTTCTACATTCCTCCTCTCCTTTCTTGAATTTTGGTACATATCAAAATTTCTAGGTAATGGTTTCCATATTGTTTTCCAATTGCCCAATAATGTTGTCAATAAGGTTTCTCAGTTGCTTGTTTCTTCTTTTGTATTTGGACAACTAGCTCTCCTATGTCAGCATAGGACTCCAAAGGTGTCGGCAGTGGACAATCATTGTCTTATACCACGCATCTCCTACTTTTTTAATCGCCTTCTTGTTAGCACTCTCCACCTAATCAACAGTGGACTTCCTCACCCAGTGTCTATCCAATGAACCTTCTTCTTGTCAAGTGCCTTCTTCCTCTTAGATGGTACCTAGGGTGCTTTAGAAGTAGTGGGTCCAACATTTCCCCCTCTGAATCAGTTTGAACAGTGCCTCTTGCTCCAGTTGGTCCTTCCTGCTTGTTTTCATTTCAACTCCATAGGGTGTTAGTACATCCCAAGTCTTAGTGCCAGCATCATATAGGGTGTGTTTGCCTCTTGTCAAATGAGTTATTGCCAGTTTGTGACAATAGGAGGCCGTATGCATCCATCCCTGAGGTATTGGCTGGTCGCACTTGATGAGAACTTCAAACAAAATCCCAGCCATTTCTCTCAATTGTGGTTCAAAGCTCACCTTACTAGCCAATTCCTTCTCTAGAAGTTTACAGGCCTCAATTGTCAATTGTAGCAGCTGATTCGTGATGCAAATGAGTTGTTTGATCTTATTTTTCATGTGGCCCATTAACAACTAAAATATGCAAAGATCCTCCCTTAAATGGCCACAGTCTTTTGTTGTGCATCTGTTAACCCTCACGGCACACGGACACCCTATGATCTATAAACGTTGTATTATTTAGAGTCAGGTACCGGGCTTGTCGGACCAATAGGAACAGGGTAAGGGTGATCGCCGATGAGAGGCGCACTCTAACTGGAATATTCAAGGAGTTAGTTGGCTAAGCATGGGCGCCCAAGTGTGAATGGGGTGAGCTCATATAAAAGCCAACTAAACCTAAAATTCACTCATTCTCTCATTTGTGCAATAGAAGAGTGCTCTTGCTCCATCTCCATCTCCATCTTCTTCTTCTTCACCTCCTTGTGTGTGTGTGTGTGTGAGAGAGAGAGAGAGAGGGAGAGTGTGTGTGCGATCGAGCATTATGAAGGCACGACGGCGGCGAAGCGGTTGAGCGCGGCACGACTGCAGCTTCTTCTTCATCGCGGCGAGGAATCCACCACGAAAGCGAGCATAGAGCGGTGAGTGACACACCCTTTGCTCTCTTGAGCTTGCTAGTTTAGGCTTGTTGTGTGCTTGGAGCCATTTGTGGCTCGCACACGGTGTATTGGCAAGTCCCTTGCTTCGACAGTGCGGCAAGGAGCGCACATTTTTGGCGCCGCTGCCGGGGAAATGCCCTACACTAAGCTCGTTTAAGCACTTTACGCTTTCTTGTGGTGCAATTTCTATCATAGGAAAGGCAGGGAATGAGTGTGTGTAGTTGTGTGGAGATTTTTGTTTTTTGCGTTTTCTACGTTTTCTGGTTTGCACTGCACAGTTAGCATTTCTTGCGTTTTTGCATTTTCTGGTTTGCACTGCACAGTTCTGTCAAGTTTCAATTTCTGCATTTTCTGTGTTTTTTGGTTTGTGCACAGTTAGACGCACAGTTAGTTAATTAAGTAGGCTAGTAATTAGGTGAGACAGAAAGTAGGTAGGTGAGGTCAACGCGCACCAAAACGCGTACCAAATAATATCTCAAAAAAAAAACTAAAAAAAAACAAAAAATAAATAAATTTTTCGAGAAAAAAAAAGTGAAAAAAAAACATTCGAAAAATAAAAACGTGAGTGAGGGGGAGGTTAAATTTTTGAAAATAAAAAATGTGAGTATAAAAACGGACGTTTTGGTTTGTATAAAAGTTAGATCGGGATCCGGATCATTTTCCCAAGCCCAAGCCCAGGCCCAGGCCCAGGCCCAGGCCCAGGCCTCAGTCCTATGATATATACTAGACTCACTCTTATATATATACCCTACCTCCTCAAGAGGGAATGAGAGCATGTGGGACAAGTCCTCCACTCTCCTCCCTTCTCTTCCCACTTGCACCCTTAGACTTGCTATTTGGAGCCTAGTTCCCCAGCTAGGAAAAGACTGTTTCGGGATTTTCTGGAGCAAAATAGAACCAAACGGTGGGCTGTAAAGCACAGCGCGTCCCTCCTAGCGATACGCTCGTTTCGAGCTATCACACGGCCCATTCCACGAGACGCTCTAAAAAATCTAGCAAAAATACAAACAAAAAAACACGCAAAAAACTAGTCACAAGGCCTCCTAGAGCAGCTTTTTGACACCTAAGGGTATCAAAAGCACATGCACTTACGCTCTGGGCGGGTGCTAGAACACGAGCATATTGAGGGTGACTCTGTTCATACGGACACCCATTACCCATCCACAATAGGCTCTAGACCCTCAGCGGGGACACAAGGTAGCACCACCCAAGACCCTAAAATAGCCGCTAGTGATTCCTCCTTTGACTCAGAAATCATGGAAGCATACCCTACCCAAAACACTGAGAGAGAAGGCCATGCACCTCCCGAAGCTCCACAGCCTAGTATTAGTATGTTTAGCCGTTTCATGGAAACATTAAGTAGAGCTACTCGCTCAGAACCTGATGCAAATGAAGCACACGAAGGGGGTGGGGAAGTGGACTCTCCTTTCACATCGCACGTGGACCCCACACCCCCAAAGAGTGTCCATGTGGATATCCTGCCAACTTCTTACCAAGAAGGCCCTATTGAGCTGCCTCCTTCAAAAGTTCCCTCTAGAGTACCGTTGGTGACAAGTAAAACCACGGGGAGCAACATTGCTTCTACCTCACAAGAAACCGTTAACAAGTCGACTCTAGAAGGATTGTTCATTAATGATCATTGGACATACGACCTCCACACTGAGGTGTTGACGGATCTACACTCTGGCCACGCCTACCATGTAGGATGGATAGAGATTGTACAATCCACCTCTAGTGCCACGAGCATCGAAGATCAACAGAAAATGATCTGTAATGTTATCCATGGCATTATTCAATCGGAAAGGCAAAACCGAGGGGTAAATATACTCTCAACTGGCCCCATGAGATTTCTGGATACGAGCAAGGCTCAACAGCCTACTCTATCACAAATGGAGACTCCTCTAATGAGCCCTATGGACCCATCTTACGTCATTTCACCTGGGGTCTCTATGCAATCTGAGCCTCCGAGCGACAACTTTAGCTTCCCTAACTTGGCTCAACCCTCTATTAAGGAAAACACAGTGCTCACTCCAGGGATAGGCCTAACAGAGAATGTACCGATGACATCTACGGTTAGCGCAGTGCCACTACCTAGTGTCGTAGTACCTAATATGGGGCCTCGACCGTATGTGCCTCTAGCCCCTTATGCACACATGGCCCCCACACCTCCAATTGTACCACTTGTTCATGCTCCTCGAGTGCCGCTCCCTAGCCCTTATCCGAGTGGACCTATGCCCGGTTATGTTCCATATCCTGCATCATCCACACATATGCCAAGACCGGTACCCGTCCCTCTCCCACATATGATTCCAAGAGTACCTCCACCGGCCCTGCCTCCTCACATAGGTGACTTGGCAGTGTTTGCTCAAACCATAGGTCGATCTATCGCGGAAAATATGCGTCATGCATCTGATAGAGAGCCTAGAAGTAAGGCAGTACAAATTGCCAAACTCACACAAAAATTCAATGGGGAAGAAGATGCTAGAAAACACATTGAAGTGTTTGAACAAGTATGTGATTCCTTAGGGGAACGCAACGAACTACATAAGTGCAATGCCTTAAGCTTGACATTAAGTGGGAAGGCTGGAGATTGGTATAAAACCCTAAGGGTGGACGAGAAAACAATCTACCCTACCCTTCGAAGGTTGTTTCTAAAGGAGTATATACGAGAAGGTGTGCTTTGGGGTGTAGCATCTCAGCTACAGAAGGCCGAACGTAAGGAAGGAGAGTCAGTAAGGGACTTCATTAGTCGTCTAAAGCACTTAAACTCTCGCTGCCCTGTAAATGAGCGCTTCAACAATAACCAACTGCTTGATCGATTCATTCGAGGGTTGAGGAATGAAGGAATCTATAATGGACTAGTGATTAGAGGTATCACAACCTGGGAAGATGTCACTGCCAATGCAATCCAATTAGAGGACAACTTGATGATAGCAGGCATGAGGGTGTCTACTGACACGAGATCCACTAGCTCACAAGCCATTGAGTATGAACCCATGACTGCAAAGCCCATTGCCAATGAGCCAAAGGTATTTGAGACATTCTTGACAGACCTCACCAAGGCAATCCAAGAGTCTCTTAAGGATAATCGACCCCCTCAAAATAGTGACATGTATCCAAGAAGGGAGCAACAATGGTGTTCGATTTGCTTGGATCCACATAGCACTAGTGAGTGCCCTACGTTTAGAGTAAAATTTAATGGAACTTGCAACACATGTGGTAGGTATGGTCACCAAGCTAAGGATTGTTTAATGATCAAACGTATAATGGCAAATAGACCACCTGTAGCCTGGACGGATGCGCCTCGAGCTCCTGTATTGATGCCTGCTCCACCTGTTGAGCAACTACCGCAACACATGGTCCCTAGATCTCAAAATGTTGTACAAGCTACACCACTACCACCTCCTGTGCTAGGACCGCAGCCCCCGCATCCAAGAGTTGCCCCTATGAACCAAGTGGGTTGCGAGCCATCTAATGCTTATGCAGATGGCTGTGAGGAGGAAATAGACACTAGTATTGCCTACGGACTTGATACATTGGAAGAGTGTCCTATATACTACATGGAAGATTGTTGGGGGCAAGTCAAGCCGGTTTATCAAGCTTCTGCTCTCGCATCCAGAGGTCAAAATATCAACACACAGGCTAGGAGGCCACCTCTTCAATGCTACGAGTGTGGTGGACCACATCGGGCAGCGGAGTGCCCTATTAGGCTGCAAAAGAATGCTGCACAGATGCAAATGAATCAAGGGAGCACGTCTGCAATGCCAATACTCACATGTAATCGTTGTGGCATAGATCACTTGATTGCCCAATGCCCCTATAACCCAAATGCGCCTAAAATCACACCCCTAAATTTGGTCGAAATTGCTAGTGTGACATCGCCAATACCACCCGTCGCACCCGCTTATGCGATTACACGGTCCATGCTTCAAGGGCCAGGCCATATCCTCGAAGAGAAAGATACCGCGTCAGTTATCCAAGCAAAGAAAAAGAAGACACGAAGGAAGAGGTCGCAGAATACGGGAAATTCAAAGCCAAGTTCCAAAACAAACATAGGAACAGGAGATGACCCCGTGTATATGAATGACCTCGAGGATGATTCAGATTCAGTCGAGACAATGGAGACTAGAACCAATACCACAAAGGGAAAGACCGACCAAGAAAATCGTAACATGGAACCAAATGAAAACCGAATAAGAGAAAACCATAAAGAGCCTCTGAAAACACCACAAGTGTTTCCAAATCCAATCCAAGACCCCCAAGATAAACCGCAGGGCCAAAAAGGGAAGAATCGTAAAAAGAAGATTGGGACGTACCCAAACCCAGTAGACGAGATTGAGCAGGTGAAACATCTAAGAGGTTTAGTGGAGGAGACTCAAAGGAAACTAGAACCTGAACCCATGCATGTCAAAATTCATGACACAGTGTTTTCCACGCAAGTTCATCCACCCCACATGAACCATAGACCGTTAGCCATATCTAGTATCATCCAAGAAGGGAGTGAGGACGGGACATCAGAAAGTGAGCATACACCTTTCTTGTTGGAAAGGATGTTTAACGAAGGAATACCTGATCCCATTGAGAAATATGAGATTCCATCCTCACCAGTTCCTAGTCAAGGACCTACACCCTGCAAAATGCCAATGAATGTTGCCAAACTAGTGGACTTCATGTCTTCTGAGGTCCGAACCACGATCATAGCAAAGCTGTATGGAGATCCTGCGTTATTCCTTGCACTTCGAGCATTCCTTAATGGAGAGCTACGAACGGGATTATCGCAGTTTGCGCAACCAAATAGGCCTGACTCGATTATGATTGATGAGGAAAATCATGTGCAATCACATGACTTAGATGGACACGAGTCTATGATCGAGGTACCCATTGACGAATTAGGGCAGTATTTTGAAGACGACGAGTCTAATGCGACCCTACCCATAACTACCAAGGGATTAACTATAAAGGGAATTCTTGATGGTGGTGCAGGAGTTAGCATCGTTACAAAAGATTGTTGGGAATCCATGGGAAAACCCCGCCTCAGTGTTACTAACATTGTGGTAAAGATGGCAAATGGTACCATAGCCAAACCTATGGGGATGCTCAAGGATCTTAAGATCAAAGTTCTAGGACACAAGGTACGACATACGTTCATTGTAATGGATTTCTCTAAACACCTTATGTCATATGAAATGATTTTAGGACGACCATTCATGAGGGAAGCACAAATGGTTCATGATTGGTCTAAAAATCATGTCTATTTGCAATTCCAAGACTCTGTCCTTAGAGTGGATTTGGTGACTGGTAAGGTACAGCCCTTAGGGAGTAAAACCATTATTGATCATCGCTCTGACACCACAGTTCACTCGGCCCCACTACAATATTGTTACACTTGTAAGAAGGATACAAACATTGGCCAAGATTCTCCTTATATGGATATCCTACCTGGGATGACTGAGTCGGACAATGTGGATTGGGTCCACCTAGCAGCAACCATAGACACTTGTAAGAAGGATACAGACATTGGCCAAGATTCTCCTTATATGGATATCCTACCTGGGATGACTGAGTCGGACAATGTGGATTGGGTCCACCTAGCAGCAACCATAGACACTTGGGGAAATAGGGGGACAACCTGGGTAACACCTGAGGGGGATGAAATGCCTATACCCTTAAATATGCTACAAGCAATGCATATCGCTTCCGACAAGACTCATCCTAATGTAACGAAGAAAACATACAAGTGGGTCCCTAAAGCTTCTTTAGTGACCATAACTAGTGCTAAAAAACAGAAGCCTTGTAAGAAACGTACCACTCGCTCCAAGAAAAGTAAGAAAATGTTGCGATGGATCCCTAAACGACTATTGGAAGCCCAAGGCTACTATCAAGGAAATGATCAAATCTAGGTGCCAAAACGTAGATTGTGCTCTTACCTATCACCTGACCCAAGTGAGCCCAATCCCGTAGCTCCAAAACGAATCAATGATCGTGGAAAGGAAAAGATCACAGAATGCTACACACCTAGTCTAGAGCTAGTTTGGGTACCAAAGAAAGAACGATTTGTTCCACCTAGCTCAAGAAGGGGGGAGTCCCATGAAGCTTCTAGCTCCTCATGTAATACATCCATAGAGGTAAAAGCTTCTACACAGCCTCCATCTATAGTAGTGGACCTCCATGAAGCTACAAAAGAATCCACACCTCCCAGTGTTCAAGAATCACCTGATGAACCACTTCAAGTTCCTGGGAGAGTACCTTACCACCCTTGCAGCTTGACGAGGCACCTAGGGTAATAGAAAACTACTGGCAAAAATCCTCACCTATTACCAACTGGAACAATTGGTTTCAAAGGGTGACAAGCTCATAACGGTATGATCTACCCAAGGAAGGGGGGAGTGTTTGCTGACAGTCATCATTCATTTGTTTCCCTCTCAACCTTTTTCCCTGACCTCTCAATCACCAATCTCAGGGAATGTACATATAAAGCTTTATACTCACAAAAAAATAAATAAAAATAAAGAGCAAGAGCAATTAGCAAACGAGTATGCACATTAAAAGTCAAAACATTGACTCAGACCTACACATGTCACATCTGGTACAGTGAAACAGAAACCTATGCCATAAAACACCTTTGATCCTCATCACTTGAGTGATGGAGGGTAGGTAAGATTAGTACGATAGGAGTGTTTCTGTTTTAGAGTTGAGAGATTAGCGAAGTTATCTTTTCCCACTAATGTGCCTCCTGGAGGTATTCCTTTTGTTTCCTAGTGTGTACAGGAGCGTGTTGCTATTGATAGGATTTGGACCTTCATGGAACCTTTCTCTCGTTCACACTTCAAATCAAGCGCAACCATCAACACAAACAGGTGTTTTATGTCCATTAGCATTGCCCTTATCTTTTTGCATCCATGTTTTGTCTGCTTTGATTGTGATTGGTAGCATAATATTCAGCGCATTTGCTTAGTAACAAACATTTAATTCAATGTAATCTTTTGTCATAATCAGTTGTCTAGGTTTAAAACTCAAGCAGTCCGACTAAGCTAGTTTGACCAAGCTAGGTATTAGAAATCTTCTCTTAATACCATGGGGAATGCCTTCCTAATAAGCAATGGTTACTTAGGTTCTTAATCTGATTTAGGCAGCATTGTATGAAATGTACTAGGGCTTTCTAGTGGGCTTAACCCTATTGACCTTTAGCTTAAGTATTATAAAGGGAGTTTACATGTGATGAGCCTAGGGAGGGTAACAGTGTTATATGACCCCCCAAAGTTACAAAATTAAAATGTTGAAAATGAACAAACAAAAAATCAAAGTGCCACAATGTAAAATTTTAAGTTGGAAGAGAAATCCCTGCTTAAATTGATACTTCACTCACATGTATCGCCTATGGTACTAGAGCCCTAGAGGTTCCCAGTGTGGGCGCTTTTCCTTGAAAAGCAAAAAACCCAAGGCATACAAAATAAGCACACACATCATAATTGAATCAATGTGAAAAGACTTTGGGGGGTCAAAGAAAAAGTAATCAGTCAGGCGATGATTTCATGAGAAATTCCTTTTATAATAGCTTAACTACAAGGTCTTCTAGATATAGCCTCTAGTCAGCCCTCGAACATGAATACTTGGCTCTCGCGATTAAACAATTTAATTGACCACAAAAAATTAAGAAGCTTACCCATGGTATTAATATTCAATCTCTAGTGCCTTTCGACCGTCAAATTAGGGACCCCATACTTGTTTAATTTTTTACCTTTACATTTGTTTATGCATTTGATTACATTGCAATTTAATGTTCATTGCTGACAAATTGTTTGAAAATTTTTTTACCAATCAATGTGTCTACCTACAACTGCATATGCTTTTAAATCACTTATGAGAATGCAATTACTGTGCCAATGTTGTTTGATTTTGCAGTGATTGAAGAAGGCTACGCACATTCATCTCAAATGCTCTTCCACCTCGACGAACCAGCTTCAACTCAATAGCTTCCGAGGACGGAATCTACATCAGGAAGGGGGGCATGTTAACCCTCACGGAACACGGACACCCTATGATCTATAAACGTTGTATTATTTAGAGTCAGGTACCGGGCTTGTCGGACCAATAGGAACAGGGTAAGGGTGATCGCCGATATGAGAGGCGCACTCTAACTGGAATATTCAAGGAGTTAGTTGGCTAAGCATGGGCGCCCAAGTGTGAATGGGGTGAGCTCATATAAAAGCCAACTAAACCTAAAATTCACTCATTCTCTCATTTGTGCAATAGAAGAGTGCTCTTGCTCCATCTCCATCTCCATCTTCTTCTTCTTCTTCACCTCCTTGTGTGTGTGTGTGTGTGTGTGTGAGAGAGAGAGAGAGAGAGGGAGAGTGTGTGTGCGATCGAGCATTACGAAGGCACGACAGCGGCGAAGCGGTTGAGCGCAGCACGGCTGCAGCTTCTTCTTCATCGCGGCGAGGAATCCACCACGAAGGCGAGCGTAGAGCGGTGAGTGACACACCCTTTGCTCTCTTGAGCTTGCTAGTTTAGGCTTGTTGTGTGCTTGGAGCCATTTGTGGCTTGCACACGGTGTATTGGCAAGTCCCTTGCTTTGACAGTGCAACAAGGAGCGCACAGCATCTTGCATCACTCAATTCCATGTTATCCATTCTATGGTTGCCTCTTCATACCATGTTTGGAGCCCAATTGTTATTCAGATATTTATTTTGGTATGCTAGCTCAGTGTGAGGTGGGTATAGAGCTAGAAAGAATCGACGTAACTCAAATTCTTTAACTGGAATGGCATAGAGAAAAGTTGGAGAATCGAGGACAAATTCTAAGAATTTCAATATTATCTGATTTTCCTGCTCTGCATCATTTTCCTTGTCAGTCGAACCACATGAAACAGACTCTTGAGATGTGCCTCCTATTCTCTTAGAGACATTCTTGTCTTGGGTCCTTTGCTGCTAGCCTCATTGCATTCTATCAATTCCTTGACCCTGAGATCTAGAACTCCTCTAGCACATTGCATTTGAATGAGAACATCCTTCAACTGGTGTTTGATCTCCATCACACACTGGTATCTAGGCTTGTGGCCTAGCAATGTTTCCACCTAAAGCCCCAGTGACCTGAGGTCTGTTGTGGTTAAATCTGTGACTTTTGGATGCACTTTTCTATCATTGCTAGTGAGGTCCCACTATGGAATCCTTTTCAATACTTGAAAACACATGCAAGGTGAGCTGGTAGCCGCCGATAGATTGCATGGTCATAGTAATTGGCTGCGTCCCAGTCTGCAACCATCCGTCTGACTCCCACATAGAGCATCTGAAATCACTCTAGATCCAAGCACACAAAATAAATATCCAAAAATTGGTCAATCTAAATAATTTTGGCTCTTTGAAGACTCTTATTAAGTGCTAATAACTCAGTGGACCTAGTGGGGTCCAAATCAAAATCAGTGGTGATGAGTAGCACATATTTTCCCTTATTCAGAGTTGAATCCACTTGGTCCCCCTGTCCTCTAATTTGCTGTTGTGAATCTGGATGGTCTTCTACTGGTGGTCCATCATCATCATCATCATTGTCAGGTTTCTTTTGGTGTTGCTGATCCAAGTCTTGATTTATGTTCTCCTCATCTTTCTCATAATAATCATTCTTGTATTTTAGCTATCAATAAACTCATTGATAGCTTCATTGACCAATTTCATAGTGTATTGTCTTGCTTTTTCTCTAAGTTTTGCCTAGAATGCTAGTCTTGATGAAGGTCTCAAGGTCAGATACATTAAGAGTGAGATCCCCATTATTATTCACAATCTGCACGAGATTGTGATAGATGTATTTTTGGGATATAGCATCCTTTGTCACTCGATTTGTTTTGAATAAATCCCTAATCTGATCTCTTAGCCTTCAGCAGTGTCTTGTAGCGATCATCATCCCTTAGAACATCTTCCTTTGAGTCTTGAATGATCCTATTTTCCTAGAGAAGGTTGTAAATTTTCTTTTCTAGTGCTTCTTTCTCCTTCCTGTGGTTTTGTTCTTCTATTTGTATCTCGAGGGTTTCACCGTTCAGTACCCCCCTATATAACGTGCTTTCACGGGGTATTAAAAAAACCCCTCTTTTAACATCTCTAAATGAATAAAATGACCCCTTATCTTATTTTTTTTTCCCAAAATTTAATATAAAACCCCCTTATTTTAATGTATCTCTGTTAAATTGCTTAAATTTTTTGCATTTCAAAACCCCTCCTTTCAAACTCACTTTATACATTAACATGATTACATAGTGCACCCCCCAAGATTTGTATAGCGAGGTTTGTCATGATAACCAATATATAATTCTCCTAAATGATTTTCTCATGTTAAACTTATCATTTAATATGGAAAAGTACCAGGGGAAAAAAAGGTAGAATATTGGTTAAGCTGGCAGATCGCCACAGTAGGGATCCAAAGGAGGTAAAATAGGGGTCCAAAAAAGAGCAATGTGCATTAATGGGCTTCAAAGACCCTAAGGTTTAGCCCATTAAGACTTCCAAAATGCTAAGGCTCCACAATTCAATGTAAAGTCCAATGGTCAAACCTTAGGAAAATTGGATGCCTTTGTGAAAACCTAAAAAGTCTTTGCAAATCCCTAGATAGGAGGGGGCGAGCCCTTTTAGTAGGGGATGAGAGAGAAAAACACACACACACACACACACACACACACACAGTCTCAGGCTCCCTTTACACAAAGGGAATAGGGGACACATGTCAGCTCCTTAGCCCAGTTACCCCCAAGGTGCATTGAAATCCTATTGGATGGCCATAGAGGTGGACCAATGAGAAGTAGGCTGGAGTACATTTAGTTCAATTCATTTAAAAACACTTGAAAACAAAACCAATAGGAATTAAGCTCTCTAGAAGACTATTGGACAGTCTCTGAAGGGGTCCAATGAGCATTCAACAACCCAATGGCTTGCCTGATTCCTATTGGCCAGAAGACAAAGGGGTCCAATGAGAGTTGAATTGCATTAATTAAATACCTAAAGATCTCACAAAAGGGGAAAGGGGAACACATGTCAAAATGCTATCACTTATGCTTCTCAATTATCATTGGCTAAGCTTTGTAGGGTCCAATGGGGTGTCAGCATGAGTAAAATGCAAGAGGGGTTGACCAAGAGAGAGGGGGGGACTGATTTTGGCAAGGCAATATCACACACACACTCACACAATATCATGTGTGAAGCAAAGAAGACTCTCTCTCCTTCTCAAGCTTTAATGGAAAGCTCATCATCTACTCCAAGCTTGTGAGAAGGGAGGCCTACACCAACAACTCTTGGCTTTGTAATGAAAATCCAACCAAGAGCCAAGCTCCAATGCATGCTCATCTCCTCTACCATGCTAATTACTAAGCTATGCTAATCTATTATGAGTGGTTATGTGAGGGGATATACTTCTTTCTCGTAAGACTACACCTTCTTCCTCTACTCTCATACCCCGCTAGCTCTCACCATCTTGTGTGAGGTCTTGGGTCTGAGACCGTGAGGGAATTGATGTTTTGTTTTATAAGTGTGTGTGTATGGTGCTTGAAGCTTCCATCTTCATTGCACCAACAAGTTAGTGAAGGAACACAAAGTATTGTATTGTAAAATGTCTCCCTTGATGGGAGAAACCTATAATACAAAGCTTTTTGGAGGGGGGACCGGCTCCATGTAAATCCGGTCCTCAACTATTGTCAATAGCTTAATTTCTCTCTCTTTTGAAGTATTTTTCATGCCTATCTAGCTAGGTGTTATGCTTTTTGTTGCTCTCTCCATCCAAGCACTCTTGCTATGCTCATTAGGAATCTATTCTAATGAAATTCTCACTATGTTTATGCTATTTTTCGCTACACACAAGTTACTAGGCCATTAAATGTTACATTGGTATCATAGCGCAAGGTTTCTCTTTTCTTGCTCAAGAAGGAAGGTCCTCAAGCTAACTATAAATGGTTGGTATTATTAATTGCATTTGAGTAAGTAGAATAGGGATTTTTGAGCCTTGTAGTGCGCGTGCTTTGTGCTGATAACGGGGGATTATCATCGAGATCTATGGTCTTAATCGTGGAGTCCTACGGGGCTTGCCTACGGCTTAACCACTATTGAGCTATTAGAAGCTTGACAAGAGACGGTACTGTTTTGGTGTTGAAAGACCCTCTCTTCTATTCCTTGCAATTAATGATATTCAAGCCACGGGTACAAGAGCTTGAGTGCTCTTCTAAAGGGGTAAAGAGGAGTAGCAACTAGGGCTTGAAGTGCCAAAGTACACCCAAAAATTTTACACCTAAAAATTGTTAGAATGGCTGACAATAGTAAAGAGAGTGAAATTAATGTTGATAGCTTTGATTTTGCTAATGAGCAAGCTACTAATGATGCCCCTATGCTTGTTAACTACTTTGTTTCTAGGCTACAACAAGCCATGGGCAATCCATCCCTCCAAAGTGAAGTGCAACGGCAGCTTCGTGCTCATAGGATTCTCCAAACTCCCCATGAGGACGAGAGAGTACCTAGGAAGGCTCCTTGTGAGACTTCCAAAAGAGGCCTCTCTCCAATTTGGGAAGAAGAAGAGGATCCATATGAAGGGCTCAATAATTTACTTCTTGATGACATGTTTCCTTCCCAAAGGAGAACTCAAGAGCCCCCACCAAAAGAATGATAAATAAGTGAGTATCCTGCCACCTCAGCGGAGATGGCTCCATGAAGATGGCGGGAAAAACGCTCTCCATCACCTCCTAAATGGAGAAGACCATCGCACACTTCTCCACACCATCATTCAAAGAGGGATGAAAAAAAACAAGAGAAGATAAAGGCGAGAAAGAGGTCACCCTCTTCTCCATCTTCTTCATCCTCTTCCTCTTATGAAGAAAGTGATGGTGCAGACAAGGAGGAACAAGGCAAGGAAAAGGCGAGAAAGAGGTCACCCTCTTCTCCATCTTCCTCAAATTCTTCATCTTCTAAAAAAAGTGATGGTGCAACTTTCAAACCACCAAAAAGAAGAGGCCATCGGAAATCCTATGCTGCGTGGAAGAGGTTGTCCAAGCTCAAGAAGTTCAAAGAGGGAGGAAAGAACATCTCTTTCCTTACCTACGATGGCACCTTTGGTGCTACGGACAAAGTCTTGGCTTTCATCCAACAATTCAATGTGGTGTTTGGAGATGAGGGCTTCATGGAGTCCTCTAAGCTACGTCATGTAGCTATGCATTTTCAAAAGTCCGCCAGGCAATGGTGGTCTAGCCTACGGGCAAACGGAAAAGCTCCACGAACATGGAAAGCTTTAAGAGCTTCCATCATGAAGCAATTTTTGGCTGCCAAAGACAAAGTACTCACCAAATGGAGAAGCTTAAAGATCTCTCCTTACAAATCTATTCACAAATATGTAGACAAGTTTTGGGAGTCGGGACCTACATCTCAAAGCCAATGTCTTCAAAAAGATGGATTTTGGAGAGCAAAAACAACTATTTTGTGTGAGCTTAACTGAAGATATGGTGGAGTATGTCAACTCCCAAAGGTCATGCACCATATCTGTGGTCATACACCATACCATGGTGGCTTCACAAATCAATTTCCAAATAGGAGCAAAGAGAAATCTTAAGCCCACGGAGAACAAGGACCGGGAAGGACAATGTCCAAAAGTCTTCTAAAAGCAATGCCAACAACAACAAAGCTAAGGAGAAGGGAGTTTATAAAGGCAAAAATAAACTCTCTCCTGAAGAGCTTGAGCGTTATCATAAAGATAATTGATGTTTCAAGTGCGGGGAGCAAGGCCATGCCTATTGTTCTTGCCCCCACAAGAATACAAGAAACGATCCTCCTAGAGCTACCTTGATTGAAATCCAAGAAGAGGAAGCTCACCACAAAGGATCTCCTCTATGACATGCTTGGGGAAAGGTAAGAGAACATGATGCTTTTATTCTCTTTGACCCTGGTTCTACTCACAATTTTATATCCACGGAGTTGTCCACCAAGCTAGGCATCCAAGCCTATGAGATGGGATATGTCCTACCTGCCGATGGTGCTTTCAAGGGGCAAGAAGCTTCAGTCACTCCCTTAATTGGGAAATTGAGGCTCCATGTCCAAAGCTATGTGGACAAAGAGGACTTCTTTATCTCTCCTCTCAAGCACGAGGATGTAATCCTAGGGGCACCATGGTTTGATTGCATGGCTTCCATTGTTAAATTCCCTGAAAAGAAAATCTACTTTAGGTTCAAGGAAAACGATATGTACATAGATGCTAAGGAGTTGGGTAACACCATACCCATTTTACATATGCAAGCTTTCAATAATTCAATAAAGAGCTCTATTTCCATGTACATGATTTTTGTTAAATATTCTCAAAATGAACCTAATGCTTTAGCAAAAGAAAGTATAAACAATCACAAGGAATTAGACTTATCCAATTTTCTCAAGGAATTTCAAGATGTTTTTATTGACAATATCCCTCGTGAACTACTTCATAAACGAGGAAATGATGACCATGCAATTGAAATTCTTCCAGGAAGTTCATCGCCTAATAAACCTCCTTATAGAGTTTCCCAAGCTCAACAAGAGGAGATTATGCGGCAGGTGCATGAGTTAGTTGAGAAGGGCATGGTTAAGCCTAGCTCATGTCCATTTTGTTCACCCATGATATTAGTGCAAAATAAAGATGACACATATCATATGTGTGTCAACTATAGGGTACTAAATAGGATGACTATCAAAAATAGGTTTCCCGTTCACGGGTAGAAGACCTATTTGATAATATATTTGATCAAGACATTGTAAAGACCACATTTCGCACTACGTTTAGTCTTTACAAATACATTTTCATGCCTTTTGTCTTGACCAATGGACTAGCCACATTTAACCACTTGATCGCGAAGCTATTCAGGCCTCACTGAACTTTACTGGAGTGTTCTTTGATAATATCATCATCTAATCTAATTCACTAGAGGAACATAAGCAACACCTCTAGGTAATATTTCAAGTCTTACGAGAGAATAAACTTTATATTAACCAAAAGAAAAGTGAGTTTTTTTTACAAGAGATTCAATATTTAGGTCACATTATCTCTCAAGATGGCATACAAATGGATTCATCAAAGCTAGAGGTAATAAACGGATGGCCTAATCCAAGGAATCTTCATGAACTAAGAAGCTTGTTAGGTATGTGTGCATACTATAGACGCTTCATAGAAAAGTTCTCACAAATCACAGTACCATTACATCATGACCTAACAAAGAAAAATGTTAGGTATACATGGTTTACCAAGGAGAACACTGGTTTCAAAAAGCTTAAAGAAAAGATTATCTCTCAACATGTGCTTACACTGTCGTATTTCTCAAAGCCATTTGAGGTCCAATGTGATGCTTGTGATGATTGCCTTGGAGCTGTTTTTCTCCAAGAAGGGCACGCCATAGCCTATGAAAGTCGAAATCTCGACCCTATTGAGCAAGCTCTAGGCATATATGAAAAGGAACTCCTCATAGTTCTACGTGCCTTAGACTCGTGGAAGCACTATTTCATTCACCAAAGCCTTAAGTACTTCATGATGCAGAACAAACTCTCCGACAAACAAATTAGGTGGGCAAATTTTCTTTTAGAATTTCATTTTCATATTGCTCACGTTGCTGGCAAGCATAATAAAGTACCCAATGCACTTTAAAGACGGGCGAGAGTGAATGCGGTTTTCATAGCAACCCACAATGATCTATCTTCTATGATAAATGAGTATGCTATTGATCCCAAATTTAGAGATGTGATTTCATCCCTTGCACTAGGGAAGAAAGAGGAACCATTTACTATACAAGATGGTTATCTTCTCTATGGCAATAAACTATGCGTTACTAACTCACTATGTGAGAAATAATGTATGAATCTCATGCTCCTCCTTATGCAGGGCACAGAGGGATTCAATCTACCCTAAAAGGTATTGAAACATATTTATGATGGCCTGCCATGAAAGCAAACATACAAGAGCATGTTTCTAAATGTGTGGTATGCCAAAAGACGAAGTTTGATAGAGGGAAGCAACCTGGATTGCTTCAACCTTTGCCAATCCCTTATTCACTCTGGGAGAGCATATCCATGGATTTTATCTTTGGATCACTTAAGTCTATTCATGGGAATACGGGAATATGGACGATGGTAGACAGGTTTAGCAAACAAGCTCATTTTATACCTGTCAAAAAGACTATCAAAGCCCATCAAATGGCAACCCTCTTCATATCACAAATCTTCAAATACCATGGCTTGCCAATGTCCATAGTGTCGGATAGCGATCCTAGAATGACCAGTAATTTTTGGGAAGGGTCTCTTTGAGAGTTTAGGGACAAGGCTAAACTTCTCTTCGGCCCATCACCCGCAAGCGGATAGCCAAAGTGAAGTAGCTAACCTAAAAATTCTTGATCTACTAAAATCCTATTTAGCGGAAGTAGATCAAAGGTCCCAATGGGAGAAGTACTTACCCTTAGTGGAGTATGCCTACAATAATATTGTACATACCTCCATGGAAAAAGCACCTTTCAAGGTAATTGAGGGAAGATCTAGAAGTCCCCATACTACTTAAGGTACACGAGAAGATCTTTGCTGCAGATGAGTATAGCTAAGACCTACAAGAATCTTTTCAAAAGATTAAGGATGCTATCTATATCTCACAGTAAAGGCAAAAGGCTATTGCTAATAGCACAGAAGAGGCCAATCCTTTAAAGAAAATGATTGGGTCTTGCTTAAATTTCCCAAGGCTCGATTAAGGCACACAACGGGTAAGAATCCTCCGGGACACCAAAAGTACTATGCTAAGTTAGCTAAAAGGTATTATGTTCCCTTCCAAATTCTTAGACCAATCAATGAGATGGCCTATCAACTCAAGTTGCCCAGTCATTGGCTCATACCCAATGCTTTTCATGTGATCCTACAAAATCCTTACAAAGGAGAGCCACCTCAACAACCAACCATTGAAGACCCACCAGAGATCAAGGACCAAGAAGAGGTGCTGCAGCACGAGTCCATTCTCCGACATGAAGACAAGGTATTAAGAGGCGGTAAGATTATCCGACGGTATCTTATTAAGTTTAAGAACTATCCTTTTGAAGATGCTAGTTGGATGCAAGGCATACAATTAAAGGATAACCTAAACCTTGTCAATGCTTACAATGCTTTTGTAGAGTACACAAATGTACAAATGTTTAAAATGAACAAAGTTTTTGTCTTATAAGACTCTCTTTTTCTTTATTGTGCAAAAATGTTTAGTAGTATGCATGCTTAGAATCAAGTTTGTGAAGACTATTGGACAGTCTCCCAAGGGGTCCAATGAGCATTCAATAGCTTAATGGCTTGCTAGATTCCTATTGTCTATCACTTATGCTTCTCAATTATCATTGGCTAAGCTTTGCGGGTCCAATGGGGTGTCAGCATGAGTAAAATGCAAGAGGGGTCGTCCAAGAGAGAGAGGGGTCTGATTTTGGCAAGGAATTATTACACACACACTCACACAATCTCATGTGTGAAGCAAATAAGACTCTCTCTCCTTCTCAAGCTTTAATGAAAAGCTCATCATCTAATCCAAGCTTTTGAGAAGTCTACACCAACAACTCTTGGCATGCTAATTACTAAGCTATGCTAAGCTATTATGAGTGATTATGTGAGGAGATATACGTCTTTCTCGTAAGACTACTCTTTCTTCCTCTCAATCTACTCTCATACCCTGCTAGCTCTCACCATCTTTGAAGGCGTAAGAGGTCTTGGGTTTGAGACCGTGAGGGAATTGATGTTGTGTTTTATAAGTGTGTGCATGGTGCTTGAAGCTTCCATATTCATTTCACCAACAAGTTATTGAAGGAACACAAAGTATTGTATTGTAAAATGTCTCCCTTGATGGGGGAAACCAATTAATACAAAGCCTTTTGGAGGGGGGATGGGCTCCATGTAAATCCAGTCCTCAACCGTTGTCAATAGCTTAATTTCTCCATCTTTTGAAGTATTGTTCATGCCTATCAAGCTAGGTGTTATGCTTTTTGTTGCTCTCTCCATCCAAGCACACTACACACAAGTTACTAGGTCATTAAATGCTACAAGGTTTTTGGCTGCCCAATTGGTCTTCTCCTCCCCTAGCTTCTTCAGCTCCTCCTGGGCCTGCTGAAGTTCTTGTTGCAGTGTTGCACTGGCACTAGAGTTGGAGTTTTGAGCCTCCATCATTTGACCAATGGCGTTTACTATCGTGCTCCATCCTAATTGAATGGCTGTTGTATAGCCTTGAGTGATCACCTCCGGATCCATGTTATTCGTTTCATAGGCTTTCATTGAGAATGGATATAGCAAGGTATCTCTATCTAGTTTCTTTATCATGACTTTCCCCTTAAGAGGTGTTGTTTGCAACCTATGTAGTTGATCTAGCTTGATCATTGCCATAATATTACTGACCTCTAGTGCAGAGCGACTGCTTGAGGCTTGGTTAGCTTCTGTAGTTTTGGTGGCTTCATTTTGTTGTTTAGTGATGCTAGTGCGATCAATCTATGTCTGCATTTCTTGTGTGTGCTTCTCAGTGGAGTCTCCGTAGTTACTAGTTTTTGAGTTCTTGCTTTAAATCCCTTGATTAAATCCATTATTCTGGGCTTTTTAACAACAGAACCAGCATTTGTGTCAATAGTAGGGCGCTTCTCCCCTACCAACTCTCTTCCCTTGCCTTTGTTCTTAGATGATTTTGATGGGATTTCCTTTCTCTGTGACTCAGTCTGTTGTGAGTCAGCTCTATCAGACTCAATTTGGTCTTGTGTTTCCTCATCAGATGAATCAAGCATCCACCCTATCCCAAATTGTGTTGATAATGATAGGTATTTTAGGTTGACTCACCCTGTAGACAAGCTGCCAGATGTACCTAGCTTTAAAGAGACCTTTGGATTTAGCCTTGGCAGTCTGCTGCATAACAAAACTGCACAAAAATTGTGCGATGTTGATATTAGCCTTTGGGTCTAATATTTTAGCTAGTAGCATTGTGAATAGATTTTATGAAAAATATGTGGGGTTGTTCTTCAGGCTGATGGTCTTAACAATAAATCTATACACTGTTGTATGTTCCAGTGCCGCCACTGGAATACCCTAAGCCCCATCTTTTCTCTTCTTTCTGGCATGACCATTTCTTTTAGATACTGGTTGGCTTCCTCAACAGTCACTGGTGTGGCTTTCTAGTCATTGGGGATTTTGAAAATGTGGACTAGTTCACTAGCAGTCAGTTTTAATGTGCGACCATGAATCACTACAATACTTTTTTCAACTTTGTACATAGCGAGCACTTGTTGTGTGATTTTCCCATTGAAATAAAGTGTTGCAGCTTCCTTAACCACCTCTAAACCCCATAGTTTGAGCAGTTTCTATTCACTTTCTTGGAATACATACTTCGCTATCTTACTGTGTGGTATGTTACCTAGCGACTCCTTAAGGCTCTTTATGAGCGTTCATCTTGTCCATGGATTCCTTCATATATTGTGACTTGGGCTTTCTGCCCATACACAACTCTGAAAAAGAAGTATCGGTTGAAGAAGACTTACTTGTTGTTTATGTCGTGAATGAGTCATTGAAGGAATATTGTGGTGTGTCAGGTATGGTCACTATTGAAGGAGTTTGTCTCTGCGAGGGCAAAGCAGGTAGTTGTGGGTTGGACACACCCTCTGCAGGTTTAGAGCAAGTGGCACCAAGGTTTGTAAGTAAACTATGGATGGGAAAACCCATCGCATAGTTGTACGTATCCTCGCCATGAATGCTTCACTAGCTGACTGCCCTTGATCTCTGTGCTCTACTTGTGATGTGTCAAACATGCATTGGCTTGTTCGTTTAATCATTACTAAAGAGATTCTCTTTGGGATTTGGTTCATTCTCCACTTGCAATTGAATGGGACTTTAAATGGTTTATTTATCTTTAACTGGATTTATTGGATGATTGGTACTGGTTCTCTCCCTAAACTGATCGAATGACTGGCTGGGTATTGCACTAGTACTAGTTCCCTCACTGAACTAACATAGAACAAGTCTAGTAGTTTCCCTTCTGTTCTGGTTCTGGTTCTAGTTCCACTGGAAACCATTCTATTCTTGAATAATAGAGCTTAATCTTGGCTCCATTGTACACTCTTCACAATAGTAGACCCGAAAAATCTCTGAGTCTCACTATTCCGTTTGAAAATACCCAATCCACCTCATAGGGCCCTGACCATGCTATTTTTAGATTTAGTTTTGTTGGTCCTAGTTTGGACTGGTAGAGTAGAACTAGGTCACCTCTCTGGAACTCTGTGACCTTGATCCTACTGTCATGCAAATTCTTTCTCCTTTGTTGTAGCACTTTTGGTCCCAATATAGCCCGCTGCTGTATCTCATCGAAATGTAATAGGTCACCCAATTTTTTCTTTAGGCTCTTATTAGAATCCATCCCATATTCAACTGCCAGTCTTAAACTTGGAATCACAAATTCCATGGGTATAACTGCTTTTGTACCATAAACCAGTTGAAATGGGATCATGCCCGTCGTGACTTTATAAACATTTTGATAGGCCCATAATGCTATCTGAAGTCTGATATCCCGGTGGTGTGGCTCCTTCTAAACAATTTTTGTAAGAATAGTCTTGATGGTTTTATTACTACTCTCAGCTTGACCATTGCATGTGGGATAATATAGTGTTGAATTCTTGTGTTTGACTGAAAACATTCCCATGAGAATTTTCATTGTATCATTAATGAAATGAGTGCCCTGATCTGACACTATCTCAATGGGACAACCATATCTGCACATGATATTTTCATAAAGGAATGAAGCAGTTGACTTAGAAAAATTATCTGGTAGAGATTTTTCCTCCACCTACTTGCTGACATAGCAGGTAGACATAATGATATAATGGGAGTTTTCTTTTTGAATGGTCCCATGAAGTCAAGTCCCCACTTCATAAACATTCCTAATGATATAGCTAAAGTTACTAGTGTCATGTTTGTTGATGTAGGTCTACCCATCCTTTGGCAAATGCCACAAGTCTTACAAAATGTTATGACATCAGCCATCATCCACTGCCACCACAATCCTGCTTGAAGGATTTTCTTGTATGTGATGACAACTGAAAAATGACATTCAAAATCACCATTATGTGCTTCAATGATGATAATGTATTCATCCTTTTAAAGGTACACAACACCAAAGTACTCCATCAATTCCCAATTTGTAAAGCGCTCACGCAATAATGGTGAACTTCAGACTTTGGATGATCAGTGCCTTTTTCTTATTTTGAGGCCAATATTTTGGGAATATTCCTAGCTAAAAGAAATCATACACTTATTTCCATTTTGGGTCTGGGTCTTCCTCATCTATGATGTGAAATAGTTCAACGTCTACTGGTTCATCTCTCAAAGATGTTTCAGAGTAACCTTCAGTGCTTCTAGAAAGAAAATTAGCTCCACAATGTGACTTTCCTGTTGTGAAATAGTTCAGCGTCTCCTCGTTCATCTCTCAAAGATGTTTCAGAGTAACCTTCAGTGCTTCTAGAAAGAAAATCAGCTCCACAATGTGACTTTCCTAGTTTGCGGAAAAATTTTGAATTCAAACTCCATTGAAAACATCATCCACCTAATTGATCTTCCTTGCATGATCATTTTATTAATAAAAACAATAAATTCTAATAATCAACATAAAAGTGAAATAATTTTCCTAGTAGATAATGTCTGACCTTGGTCACTCTAAACACCATTCCCATTGACTCTCTTTCTATTGTTGAATATTTTTGTTTGGCCAAATTGAATCTGCGATTGGAAAAGCAGATTGGGTAGTCTGTCTTCCCATTAGGTTGAGCCATTATAGTCCCCATCGCCATTCTTGAAGCATCAACATGTACATGAATAATAATATCCCAATTGGGTTGGCAAAGAACTGGCTTCCTGCTAATCGCATCTTTCAAAGCATTGAAAGCTTTTCTCACATTCTTTAGTCCAGATGTATTTAGTTCCTTTCTTTGTGAGAGCATAAAGGGGTAAGGCTTTAGCTGCAAACATGTGAACAAATCTTCGATAAAAATTAATGTAACCCAATAATGAACTCAATTTTGAAACCGTAGTTGGCGCTCTGGCTTGCTGAATACTCTTGATCTTATCTTCAGCCATTTCAATGCCATTTCTTGAAACAATGTGTCCTAGTAAACTCACATTTCCAGACCATAAATACTGACTTGAATGGATTTAAGAAGATTCTTTTCTCCTTGCACCTTCAAAAACCATTGAAGATTTCCATTATACACCTCTAAAAGGTGGCTGGAGCATTACAAAGTTTGAATGGCATTACCAAATACATAAATGCTCCCCACTTAGTTATGAATGTCATTTTTTCTCTGTCTTCTGATGCAATCTTCAGTTGGTTATAGCCACTATAGCCATTCATAAAGCTATGCATCTCATGGCCTACATTTTCATCTAGCATTATATCTGTAAATGGCAAAAGAAAGGGATCTTTAATGGTCCGAGCATTCAATTTCCTATAGTTGACACACACTCTAAGCTTGTCATTCTTCTTTGGGACTACCACTATAGGAAATAAACAGTCATTGCTTGCTACCTCTGTAATGAATCTTGCCTTAAGCAAATCATCAATCTCTTCCTTGACCTTCTTTGCATAATTAGAGTTCATTCTATATCTCTGTAGTCTTACCGGTCTGGCATCTGGTTTTAGTGGTATGCGGTGCTGGCACACTTATGGATCTACTCCCTTCAAATCTCTATGTTCCCAAGCAAATACTTCTTCATACTTTTGAAACAATGCCTTGGTTTTTCTTTTGATTTTTTGGCTTCAAATGTTTGTTGATTTTAATCATTTTGGGTTCCTCTTCTGAGCCGAGATTCCATTCTTCTAATTTGGACCACCTCCCTTTCTCTTAGCCAATGATTCAACTTCCTTATATATCCGAATGCCTGCAACATAATCATTTTGAAGATCTTATTGTAGTACTACTAGAATTTCTTCATTCACCTCTGAATGTTCCACTAAACTCATTTCTGCCCTTTTGTTAAGCTTTTATTAGGCTGGTCTGGTTTCCAACCATCTAATTGGATTGATCTCTCCCCAGCATTTACTTTAGTGAACTGATCAGGGTATTATTGTTTCTGTCGTTTAGCGTGTTGTTTGTCCATCAACATGCGCTGAGGTCGATCTCTATTAAAGGGAAGATATTCATGGAGGCTAACATCCTCTCGATATTCTTTGTACGGTACTTCTTATAAATTCCTTATGGTCTTAATGCCTTCCTCAGTGATCTGGTGTTATTTTTCTTGATCTGGATTCTCCTGCTAGAGCCCTCAATAGTCAATGTCTGGTTTGCAAAATTATGTATAGCCCCAGCAGCTCTAAGCCATGGTCTTCCCAAAAACATTCCATAGGCCCTTGGACATCCAACACTAAGAAACTAGTTTTAAATTTCTCTTTACCCACCCTTATCTGCATGTTTTCAATGAGACCAGTGGCTTGGACCACCCTGTGATTTGCCATCCTTATTCTGAATGGAGTTGGCTTCATCTTGGTTATTCCTAGCTTTTGTCTAAGATGCTCGCCAAGGATATTCACTCCCGCTCTCTCATCTAGAATAACACCAAATAATGGTTCCCATTATTTCCTAAGCTTATAGTCTATTTGAATTACTCAAACCTCATCATCTTTGATGGCCGCCAAATCCACTATTGAGGTATCTGCTTCAGCTTTTCTCTTTTGTCTGATAAATTTAGCTGCCCCAAAAAATGTGCATCAAATGTCATCCAACTCTACAGTTAATTTTTTAATCCGATCACATATCTTAACATATATCTCATCTTGCTCATTGCTCGAGATCCCACCATCCAAACCAGAAGAATTCTCCCACAGAGAATCTTCACAGTTCCATTCTACTGGTTGGCTTGTAGTTATTGGCTGGCTCTGTGATGAATCCACCTGATTCTGCCAAGCCAATATGTCCAGCCTTGTCCAAGTCTGCTTTGACTATCCTTGATTCTTCTCTCAAGCTCTGTACTACAACAATCATAGACTCATCAAATCCATTAGCTGCCTTCACCAATTTGGTTCTAAAGACTGAGGTGGTATTTTGTGAATGGTCCAAGCATCTGAACTTTCTGGTTGTTTTGGATTCTTCTTTCATAGATTTTTCGTGATCTTTGTTGCAAGATCCCTTTGTTCTTTCCATTTGTCTACTATCTTTTATTTACCCTTAGAGTTCCACACTTTCCTCTGTTGTTCCCACTTTCTGGTGCAGCACTTTGTCTATCTTCTTCAATAGGGATTTCTTCAATCACTACTCCTTTGCTCCTTGTGACTACTCTTACAGGTACTGGCTCTGGTGGTTTCTAGTTAGCTACCTCTGGCTT
The DNA here is from genome assembly GCF_014529385.1 of Adiantum capillus-veneris. NCBI lineage: Eukaryota > Viridiplantae > Streptophyta > Polypodiopsida > Polypodiales > Pteridaceae > Adiantum > Adiantum capillus-veneris. The sequence continues at coordinate 52,374,824 of NC_140940.1, read as the reverse complement.
CTGTAAATATGGACATTGAGCTGCAAAGTGGTCATACTTTCCACAAGTATAGCAGTTCATTTTTCTTTTAGAAAAATTTCCCTTGCCTCTACCCCTTCCAGTTCCATTCTGGTAGCGTCCCCTGCCACCTCCAGTGCTTGTAGTGGATTCATTTTCTCTAGCCCCATTGGCTCTATCTGCCTTGGACGCTTCTAGATTCGTGAGGACAATCATTGATAGGTCCTTTCCCTTTTCGAAGTGATGAATCCAAATTCCACAATTATTCTAGACATGAACAAAGGCCTTGCAATACGTGCATTGGGAACACTCATTTGACATGTGTTCATTTGACCTACATTTAGAACACCATATTTTTGTTTTCCTTAGTGAGGTTCCTGTTTTGACTATCGTGGAAACTTGCTTAGAAATTTCTTCAATTTTCTTGGTCCAAGCCCCTTTATTAGCTTTAATCTTGTCCTCTGGTTCACTTTCACAAGAACCGGAGCTGGATCTGGATTCTAAACTTTCTTCAAAACATGATTCATTGTCACTTGGCTGACTTCCTCAATGCCCCTTTCCTTTTTTGCCTATTGCTCCAACTTCAGTGCTCTCTATACCAGGTCATTGTATTTTCCTTGTTGGGGCTGGTACTTCTTGCTCTCGCAACTTCTTTTAAATCCATTCAGGAACTAAGCTCTCATCCTTTTCTCTAAGGGAGGTTCTTGCAGTTGTCTGGTTAGTTCTTTTATCTTTTCTACATAACTTCTGACCAAAAACTTGCCTTGCCTTGCTTCATCTTATCTAGCTCACACAAAATATCTTCATCTCCTCTATTGTTTGAGTATTCTAATTTAAAGGCTTTAATGAGCTTGTGATATGATCTTAGTCGGCAGGATGGGTAATGGTAATACCATTTTTTAGCTGAATCCTTCAATGTTTGAGGAAAATATTCCCCCCATTCATCCTCGTTGATGTCGTTTAGTTCAGCATACTATTCAAAGGCTTGTATGTGAGCATCGGGGTCATCCTTCTTTCCCCCTTTGAATGTAGGAAATGAAGTTTTTAGATCTATAGAGTGTTCCTTGGTCTTGTTGATTCTAGTTTTACATATTGGTTTCTTCTCACGTAGATTTTTCTTGTCGTAATGATTAGTGTCAGCCTCACAGTCCTCTGTTTCCATTTTTGTCACTGTCTCTTCTATTGTTTTCTTAGTTCGCTTGTGTAGTGAGTGATGAGTTTTTTGACTGCTATCACTCTCATCTCTCTGCATTTGACCTTTGGATCCTTGATTCCTATTCTATCTAGTATCCCTTTCAACTCTCTGATGCCTTGAATGAATGGAATGCTACAAATCCCTTGATTCATCAGCAGTACTCCCTCTTGCAGCAACCTTAGTCTCATTCTCAGGTTCCGGATCAATTTCACAGCCTCCTTGGGAATTGGATTGACCCTCTCTTGATTTTCCATAAACTAAGTTGTTGGTCGACGACCTCTAGTGCTTGTTATGGGTGGCATTTTGCACATACAATAACTCTAATATTAGCGAGGATATAGCTCGCATGTCTTAGAGCTACTTAGCTCAAACCACCGTGATTGCCAAAATGGAATGAGCTAGGTGCATTCAGATAGCTATTCCATGTTGGTACTTAGAGCTAAAGATGTTAGACTTAGAAGACTCAACGATTGTTGGAAAACAATATTGGAACTGAAAGAAGAAACACTAAGATCGAAATATGAAACACTAGAATTGAAAGATAAGATACTGTTAATGAAATTGGAATTGGGATTGCATTTCAGATATGCAGAATACACTTAAGAGCATTCAATATCGTAGGAACTGACTTTGTCATCACAAAAGAGAGAGATTGCACCAAAATGATTGCAAGAGCACAAGTAGCTCGGGATGTATACTAGTGAAGATTCTAGTGAGTCAAAAGCTATACAAAATGAGTAATGGGTCCTATTTATAGGCTGCCGGATTGACTATGCATTGTCAGTTACTACGGTAACTTGTTGGTTACTGCTCCTAGAAGCTTCCTTCTACTTCCAACCGTGCTTAAGGTTGGTTCCCTCCTTCTACATTCTAAGATCAAACCTGTAAAGGGTCTAGAGGGTATAAAATACCCTATGGTCCTAAGATGATAGATTTTTAAAGATTATAATTACCTATAAAAAAATCCTTATGGACATAAGACGATAGAAGTCATATTTTAAGCTCCCACATAGTCTTCAAGAAACCTATTATGAACACCTTGTAGTCAAAGTTGACCATGCAGCCATAAGGCCTTTAAGGGTGGTCCTAAATTTTCCACAAGCTATATTGTAATGGCATCCTTTGTCTTATTGAATTTATTATTTGATATCTATTAGATGTATTCTTAGATATCAAATTTTTCATTTTGATACACTCTAATCTTTTTTTAAGAGTGTGTCTGTGACACATCTAATAATAGGTATTCTTTGAGACTTGTAGTCCTTCATAACGGTGTTGCGGTTGATGAAGTTTAACCTAAGATTGTTGGTACAAAGGATTTTCAAGCTATTGAGTCCTTTGATATTGCACTTGAAAAATTTTTACCTCAAATTGTTGGTACGAAGGATTTTCAAGATATTGAACCTTTTGAGAAAGAGTCTATGGATCTCTATAGCAACTAGAGATTTCTTGAAGAAATAGGAAAAAATATACAAGTTTGTGAAGGTCAACCATTGTAGCCATTGTAGAAGAATTTGAAGAGTGATGCTATGGAAGTAGAAGAAGAATCCATCCAGAACATTTTAGTAACTCAAGAATTAGGGACTAGGGTGCACGATGATTTGGACCTTTCATCAACTAGCAGAGCAATGCTAACTAGAATAGTGAGCTTGGGTGGATTTCTTTTGAGACAATTCTGGTACAAGTCCTAAAAAATGAAGAACTTAAATCTTGAATATGATTATATTATTCTATGGCCAGGATGCATTGAGTTTTTAAAGAATCTACTTAGCAATTTCAATATAGAGATATGGTCAACTACTAATGATACACATGTTGTAGACATCATCAAGATTTTTGAGAATGAGGCTATTGAAAAGATTCCATTCTTTATGATTTGGGGACTAAGACAATGTCAATCATGTGAAGAATCAAGAATCACTCACCCAAATAATCTAGGAGTAGAAGAACTTTTCAAACCGTTGGCTATTGCATCAATACAATTTGGGATTGATGCAAAAAGAATGCTTCTAGTAGATGATGCACCATTAAAGGGATGCATTAATCCTAAATTGAATTGTATTTTTCTTCCACCATTCAATGTTGATGAGGAGTATAATATCCTCATTGGAGATTTGCTCCTATATATCAATCTCTTTATCATGTCAAACGACATTCACACAATTACAAGCTCGTATCTATATGGACAAGCACCCATAGTGCAAGAACATGAACTTTATAATCATGTTCACATAGTTGTTGTAGAGTGGGAGGAGAAAAATTTGGTTTTTTTGGGAAAACTTACTCCACACGCAGACTACCAGAAGCTTCCAGTCCTCATGACGACGAAAAAGGTGCAACATCTAGCAATAGTGGAATGTTCACTCAAACTCAGGAGAAGAAACTCCTAATAGTTGATCAAGAAAAAGTGAGGCTTTTAAAGAGTATGAGACCTTTATCATCCTTAAAGGTATTGAATCAATTATTCTTGGAATGACATATGTCAACTCATGGACTTGTGGTCATAGGGTGCTAATGCCATAGGTGCAAATTACATCGCTTCCTATGAGCACAATTAATAAAAGTCTTATAGAAGATGAGATACCAATCTTGGGCCTTAGGATCGTAAATTGTTTTGTGGAGAAACTAGTGTGGCCATATGTAGAATTATACAATGTCAATAATCTGGCTTCATATGGCCACACTTTGTTAAAGTGTGCCAAAGATCGAATGGATCCCTGTGACCTAAAGGCCATAAGGTTCCATTTCTAAATAACATAAAGGCACTTTAAAAATTTCAAAAAGAATGTTATTTTTCCTAAATGGCCCATGATTTTTATTAAAGCTATTTATATAGGGATCTTAAGTGCCTTGTTGAAAGCCTTAGAATCTTAGGATACTTATTCTTGGCCACCATTAGTAAGTATCTCATGGAAGAACATAAGCCAATGTATGGTGTTAGGTTCATAGGGTGTTGATACTATAGAGTCCAAATCCTTTAAGCTCATAGAGTAACATATGGCCTTATGTCCGTGTAGAGTGTCCTTGGTGCAATGGACATAAATTGTAAAACTACATTTGAATCTTTTAATGAACTAAAATTGAGTATTTGGCACGTCAAAATCAAAATCTACATATAGCATTGAAAGAAAAATTTGCATAATCACTCTAAAAGATACATTTTAGAGCTTTTGTAGATTCCATAATATTCCAAAAATCTACTCCATTATCTCCTCAATGGATATCTGTTTGAGATTATAATGAATCTTAAACTCTTTTATATAATTCTTGGCTTCATGTACTTTGATAGCTGACTCCTTGTATCCCAATGTTTGGGCAAAGCTGAACTAAAACAATTTAATTGAATTTTTGTTGTCATTCTAATGCATGTTTTGAAAAAAAAAATCTATTATAATGTCATAAATTATAATACTTTCTTCTCATATTACATCAAGTATCTCATACAAAGTGGAGTGGAACATTGATTTGATTACCTACCAACTCCTTTCAAACAAAAGAAAAAATCTCACTTTAAGAAATAGTCTCAAAAAATTGTTAATTTTGGATTTATGAAGTGCACCCTATCCGAGGAGACATCTCTCACTTAAGTAACATTTCTAATCTAATTGTTTGATGGTCCTATCATTTTCTTCTTAGTGCTTGTTTTTGAGGTGATGAAAACCACCAAAATGATGTTGACAATTCATAGTGCTGCAAAAATGGTGTTTGGTGAACACCCTCTATCTTGAAGATACTATACTCCTTGCACTTAGTACTTTGTTGTACATGAGATAAAGACCATAAATTTTATAAAATGATTTTTTGGTAATCTTTGTGTACAACTCATACAGATTTGGTATAATCGACTCATAAGCTGCTTATTAGTCACATCAATGGTGTTTTTAAGCACCTCCTTTTTTTTGGACACCATCCCTAGAAGATTTATTGAAGTTTTAAAGAATGTTTTAAAGTTTTGAGAGACCATTTGTAGAAGATTTATTGAAGTTTCAAAGGATGTATTGATGAAAATGTGGCATGTTAATATAGATTCTTTGGCACAAACATAAATTCTTTGACACTAAATGGCACTATGTGTGCCATAGATGACAAGTTATGGTCTTAGGTCCATAGGTTAATCCACAATATTCTTTAGATTTTTTAATTATCAAATGTTAATCTGGGTGTTGTATGTACTATAATGTAGTTGAAACTTGATAGTGTTTTAAAATTGGGACTAGCTATTTTCTCGTACTTGAGATTAAGATGACCAATTTTATGATAAGAGTTGTTGGTGCTCTTTGTGTTTAGATATTATATTCTTGGTTGGAATAATGGTATATATGTTGCTTTAGTAGTCACATCATTTAGTGTGTTTTGACACCTTTTTTTATAAAGAATCCATCTTTAGGAGCTTTGAATGATGTTTTAACGTATTTCTTTGATACGAATCCTTTTGCAAAAATCTATATTGAAAGTTTTCTTATAGAAATTAATATAGAAAAACAATATTTGGGTGCTAGAATCATGACATCTTATCTAAATTAAGGGCAAACCGAGCTTTAAAATAATAGAATAGCATGATTCTAACATGCCAATTTAGCATTTGGGAAACATGATTTCTCCAATTTATCTAAAATGATGTTGAGAGGTCAAGGATAGGAAACACGACATCACCTTTCAGTACCAATCCACTGAGGAGGAGGAGCTATGAAAAAGAAGAAAATGGAAGAAGACACCCCTGAATACAAAGTAGATGATGCCAAGCTCAACAAAAATCTTGAACAATTCAAGGAGGACCGACTTGAAAAGATTAAGTAGCAAAAACACATGAAAGTGGTTGTGAAAGGGTGGTTGTAATGTGTGTGCTAGTCTCCACCCAACCGTTATAGCCTCCCCCTAGTGTACACATTGTCTGGCCGTGCCGGTGGCCTTGCACATAGGACCCATGTCCTTACATTACCCCCCCACCCCCTTGGAGAATCGTTTTTGTCCTCGAAAACGAACGTAGGAAAATGTTTGTTAAGTGCGGAGGAATTCTCCCATGTAGAACCTTCTTCAGGTCTATCTAGCCATTTTACCAACACCTGTCATCTGACATGATGTCCGGTGCGAAGCTCATGAGAATCCAAAATCTTTTTGGGCTCATGAGGAATGCTTTGCGGTTTGATAAGGTCAACTAGCACACCTGTGTCAATGACATTATCATTCTGCCCTAGCTGTTTTCGTAAACGGCTAACATGAAAAACAGGATGAACTCGTGAGTGCTCTGGGAGAACTAACTTATAGGCCACTTGACCTATATATTTGAGAATGGTAAGTGGTCCACAATAGCGTGGTGAAAGTTTAGCAACTTTTTCCGTCTTCAGACTTTCTGAATGCTCCGAAACTTTGAGGAAAACCTTGTCTCCTTCTTCAAAAGTAGCAAGACGACTATGCTCATCTGTGTACTTCTTATATTGATCTTGAGCTTGCTTAACATTTTGTCAAGCAACTCGAAGCATGTCAAAATGGTCTTGGAGAAAATCATTCCCTTGTTGTATCTTCTCCTTAGCCAACCCCACTGTAACAGGTGATCTAGGTTGAAATCCATATAAAAGCATAAATGCACTAAACCCTGTAGTCACATGCTTTGAACTAATATAAGAAAATTCCAATATAGATAAGTATTCTTCCCAATTGGTTTGCTTCTTGCTAACGTACGCTCGTAGCATATCCTCTAGCACTTGATTAAATCTTTCTGTTTGACCATCCGTTTTTGGATGATCAGCCGTACTTACATTAAGTTTAGTTTTCAACTTTTGGAACACAGCTCTCTAGAAGTGATTATCGAACTTTCGATCTCTATCACTAATGATACTAGCTGGAAGACCGTAGAGTTTATATATATGCTCTACAAATAGACGTGCTAATTCTGGTGTCTTAATCGTAGTCTTAGTGGGAATGAATCGACCCATCTTTGTGAGACGGTCTACAATTACCCAAATGGCATCATGGCCATGATTTGTAGTAGGTAGTCCCACTACAAAATCCATAGAGATACTCTCCCACTTACCTTGTGGAATCTCTAAAGGATGTAAAAGGCCACCTACCTTGAGGTGCTCTGCCTTATTAACTTGGCACTGTTGGCAGTTTAGCACGTACTCTTGAACATCATGATGTAAGCTTGGCCAATAAAATTGCCGTCGAACTAAGGCATACGTCTTACAGATACTTGGATGACCAACACTTGGACTATCGTGATACTCAAATAAGATTTGGCGCCTAGTGTCTGAGTCCTTTGGCACACATACTCTACCTTTGTGGAGTAAGTATCCATCATCAATGAAAAAATTCTTCCATCGCTTAAGCTCTTCCTGAATAGGGGTGGAGCTTTGTGTGTTGGAGTTTCTGTTTACGCGTGCAGAGACATGTTGATCTCGCTGTTCAGAGATATGTGAGTGTGAGGGATCCCTTTTTAAAACTGCACTCTACACTTTAGCATATGATTGATCTTGTGCACACTTGGCATGTAATGACTCCAAAAATCACCTCTTTAGTTCCGTGAAAGCAAGTGAATTAATCTGAGGCATCCGAGTTAGTACATCTGCTACTACATTATATCGCCCCTTGCGATATCGTAGCTTACAATCATAATCTTGAAGGATTTCTGCCCATCTAGCTTTACGGCCCTTCAAGTCTGTTTGAGTAGTAAACCATTTGATACTCTCATGGTCAAAAACTACTTCAAACTCGGCACCATATAAATAGTGTTGCCACTTTCGTAAAGCGTGAATTATGGCATAGAGCTCTCTCTCATAAACAGAATAATCCTGTTGAGCTCTATCTAACTTTTTCACTTTCAAAGGCTATAGGTCTTCCGTCCTGGAGAAGTACCACACCAATGGCTTTATCACTAGCATTAGTCTCTACCACAAACGGCTTAAGTGGGTCGACAATTGTTAGGATGGGAGCAGTGGCTATAGCTACCTTGAGCTGTTCGAAACTGCATTTTTGGGCTTCTTCCAAAGAAAAGGTCTTACCTTTTGCTTTAAGTGGATCCGTCATAAGAACAGTGATTTTGGCATAGTCACGGATATACTGGGATAAAATCTAGCCATGCCTAAAAATAACTGCTCATGCGCAGTGAAAAAGAGAGAGACGCCGCCATGCAAGAGGGAGAGGTGGAGACAATCGACTTAGGCCGCATGGCAACTGGGTCTAGGTAGTGGGAAGTGGGCGAGGTGCATGCTAGACCATGAAGTGGGCAATTTGCATGGTTGCAGCCGTCAGAACAGGGCCACCCCAAGAGAGTGTGGTCGATAGTTGACGAGATAGAGAGAGAGCATAAAAATAATAATAGAAAAAAGAAAATTCAGTGATGGGCACTGGCCAGCGTGATGGAACTGCAGCAAAAGAGAGAGAAAGGGATTGCAAGTCGCGACGTCAATTGGAGAGAGAGAGAGAGAGAGAGAGAGAGAGAGAGAGAGAGAGAGAGCTTCTTGTGTGGATTTTGTGATATGCGGATCCACAAACAACGCAAATGTATTAATGTATGTACAGATTGTACTTTCCATGCACTTCACAATCAATGATGTCAAATAGTGGCAGAACGTAGAAAGCTCAGGGCAATCTTCATGGCGTCCGTGTGTGGGGAAGGCAGCCCTGCGTCCGCTTAGAGGGACACCCTTCATCGAGATTGTTCTAGTAGTCGCATTGGCAGTAGAGTGGCCAGAAATCTAATTGGGGCATCCAGGAAAAGGGGCAATGAAAGAGACAAGCATGAGTGCTCCTCTGTTTCTGTAATAAAACCCGGAATCACCCTTGTCAAAAGGGTAATTAATCTCTTGGAGATGGTGCCCACGGCGAGAGTAAGAAGAAAAATCATCATGTGCTTCTCTTTATTCAACAATTTCACGGCTCCATCTTCTTCTAATAATCAAGCTCCATCTTCTTCTAAGAATCAAGCGTTCTTCATTATATGCTAATTTATCTTAATTGAACTCTTAATAAACTTAATCTTATTGTAATTGATAACAATTCTATGCACTATATATATATTTTTTTAAATCAAACCAAGCATCATTAAGAAGTAATGCAGACTTAGCTGTGGAATTTGAGTTTATTAGGAATGTCATTGTTGCCACGTTTCCAACACTACTAGGGATGTTTTTGTGAGCTCTGATACCACTGCTACTGCCGGAGGCGTGGAGTTCCCTGCAAAATATCAAAATAACATGTTGCAACCATAAAACCAACAAATCCGCATACCTGATGAGTCTCGTAGCATAGAATCAAAGCCATAAACGAACAGAGAGAGAGCAAGAGCAAGAGCAAGACAGCGCACGTACAGGCGCACCTCCTAGAGCGGAGTGCTACGCCGGCACGGCGACAGAGAAGAGAGGAGAGGAGAGAAGAAGTACACAGACACTGGGTGCAATCTCCCCCCGTACAAGAGTGACCATTTCCCTCTTGCATGTATTTAATTTATAGATTCTTGAATGGTCAAAGTGAGTACAAACTGGCCGGCCGGTCATAAATGGCCAAAGCTCATAAAGAGCACTTGAATAATAAAATGTACATAAAATATGATAACCTTTTGCAATAGCTTAGCTCGGTCAAGCCTTTTCCACCTGTCATAGCTGCAATAAATAATAAGATATCAATTCCATAACATCAACACACTTTTGCCATAGTAGACTTTGGAAAGAAACTCAATTATGAAATCATCTTGGGACGACCTTTCATACAGCAAGTAACTCATCCAGGATTGGGGAAACAATTATCTGTACTTGAAGCAAGTGGGATCAATAACAAGGGTGAATCTAAAAGATCACATTTATAGAGTTGTCATGAAAATCCCCATACAAGAATTTGACTCAGTCTCTTCGGTTGAAACTAAGCTTCCATCTTGGTTGAACAAAGACACACCTATTTGGATGTGTGGAGCCTCAGAAAATGGGAGCTTAAAAAGAGAAGAATGTATCTTAGAAAGGGATTGCACAGATGAAGCCTATGTTTGTGAACCCTTTCTAGAGCATTTATTTGAGCCATTTGAGTGGACTCAAATTTTAGCAACAATGGATGTATGTGTAAATACATCTATGCCTAATCAATTTTGCAATGAGGATGGCTATGACATAATTCCCATACAAATGATCTCAAGCCTTCACATTGAAGACAAAATTTAGGAATCCAAGGACTTGATGAAGGCTCAACAAGTTTTTTCAGACCTCTACTATGATGCAACAGATGAGTTAGAAGGGCATTCGGCTATCTAAGATGATTTGAGGTCGAAAAAAGAACATGTGAGAGCTAAACTACTCATGAAATGAGGGGAGGAAAAGTTTTTTGACTTTCCAAACTAGAAACCGAGAAGACAAAAATGGTATAGAAGAAAAAGAGACACCAAAAACTTGAAAGCTAGACCTATGCAATCAGTCTCCAGTAGAACACAGTTTCGGGTTATGCCTTTTGGGTTAATTAATGCTCCTGTCACCTTTCAAAGATTGATGAGCCATGCTTTTAAATAATATCTTCAAAATTTCTTGGAAGTATATATGGACGATCTATGCATATATTCATCAATCTGGGCTGATCATTTTGAACACCTTAGAAAGGTATTTGAAAAATGTAGACTTTATAGGATTTGCTTAAATCCCGAAAAGTGTACTTTTATGGGTAGACAAGGAGAAATTCTTGGACATACATTGTCTAAAAATGGCATAGCTGCTGATATGGATAAAATTCATGTTATTGTTGATTTGCCTAGACCGACAATAGTCAAAGGGGTTCAAGCCTTCATGGGACATTGTGGATATTACAGATGATTCATTTATATGTATACAATAATTGCAAAATCCATGTATAGATTGATTGCACACTTTGAATGGACTGATAAGTGTGAAGAATCCTTCATGAAGCTTAAGCAAGCTCCAACTTCAGCTCCAATATTGAAAGCACCAAATTGGAATAAGATATTCCACATACATGTAGATGCTTCCAATTTTGCCATTGGGTGTATCCTAGCTCAACCAGGAGATGGGAAAATTGATTTTCCTATTTGTTATGCCAGCAGACACTTGAATATGGCAGAAAAAATATATACAACCACCAAAAGAAAAGGATTAGGAATGATCTATGCCATCAAAAAGTATAGACATTATTTATTAGCAAACAAATTTTTGTTCTTTGTGGACCACCAAGCCTTATTTTACTTGGTCAACAAGCCATGCAACACAAGAAGAATAGTGAGATGGTTCATCATTCTTTTGGAATTTGATTTCACTATAGTTGTGAAAAAGGGAACCACTCATCAAAGAGCAAATCATTTGTCAAGGATTGTTTCAGGAGAACCACCTAAGGAGTAGACGATGATCTACCAGATGTATGTCTATTCTTCGTGGAAATGATACCTCGATGGTCCGAAAATATGGTATCATTGATGACCATATCTCAAGTGGATTCGCAAATACTACTTCCTATTACAATTGGATTAATTGAACAATCGGCTATGTATCAATTACTACCTAGAAGGTGGTACAAAAGAAATCGAGATGAAATATTGCTTTTATGCATTAATGTTGAGGAGAAAACCCAATACCTAAGTCAAGCACATATTACCGTAGTAGGACTTCACTTTGCGAAAGACCAAACTATGCGACGGATCTTGAGACTTGGAGTATTTTGGCCAACTATGAGGAGTGATGTTCATCCATTTGTAAAACAATGTCCTCAATGTCAAAAACAAACACCCATATGTCATGTAACATTTTTCCAAATATCACTTGTTCCTAAGTGGATTAACTATCTAGTTACTTACTTATCAAGCCGAACATTTCTTGAGGATATGAGTAAATGCTCAAAGAGCAATTGAAACTGAAGCAAGAGACTATGCTCTTATTAAAAACCAATTGTATCGGAGAGGTAAGAATCAACATTTTCATCTTTGTGCAAATGAAGAAGAATATATTCCCATTATAGAACAAGCACATGCTAGATTAGCTGGACGTCACTTCTCTAGTGAGACCACCACAAGAGCAATCTTAATGGCAGGCATACGGTGGCCAACAATTTTGCAGATGCCAAAGAATATGTTCGAAGAAGGTGTGATGTATGTCAACGAGCTAAAATGCCAACCCGTGTAGATAGCATGCCCTTAAGACCAATGATGGGGGCAAGAGCTTTTGCAAAATGGGGTATAGACTTTGTTGGGCCAATACAGCCACCTGCCTATAGAACCCAAGCTCAATATATCATTGTAGCTACGGACTATTTGACCAAGTGGACCGAGGCTAAAGCAACTCAAAAGAATGATGTCAGAACCACAGTCGCATTCTTATATGAGTATGTGTTCACAAGATATGGACTGCCAATAGAAATTGTCAGTGATAGGGGGACTCATTTCCTCAATGAGGTAATTGAGTATCTACTTAATGAGTTTATGGTCATCCATAACAAATCGGCTCCCTATCACCCACAAGCAAATGGACAAGCTGAGCATACGAATAAAATTCTTAGTTCCGTATTGACTAAAGTGGTTACTTCAAGAAGGACAGATTGGGAAATGAATCTCCATGCCCCTCTATGGGCTTATCGAGTTTCATTCAAAACAGCTTTAAATGCTACACCATTAAACCTTGTTTATGGTCTTGATGCCATACTGCCAATAGAATTTCTATTGCCGACACTAAGGGTAGCTAAGGATCTTGAGTAGACTGGACATGAATTGTCAGAGAGACTTGAAGATTTAGAAAAGCTTGATGAGAAAAGGCTAACATCTGTAGCTCACATCTATGCACAAAAGCGAAAACAAAAGCAGTTTTTTGATTCCCATCTATAACAAAAATCTTCAAAAAAGGGGACCTAGTTTTAGTCTATTCCCTTAAGCAACACATTCATTGAAGATGTATCTCCAAGTGGAGCAGTTAAGTTGTCCACTTCAGATATTGAACCAATGGATAATTCGATTAGTGGATGCCATTTAAAGAAGTACAGTTTGCCACTAACCAATGAATTTCTAGAAAGGATGCATACAGCAAAGCAAAGAAAGATAAAACGACAGCAGATTATTAACGAAGCCCAAGAAGAATCTCAGCTTTGAGTACCCAAAAGGAAAGCTACTTTAAAAAATCAACCAATATCTATTCCTATCAACACTCTGGAACTAGATGACCAACTATGGGAATTACAGAAAGATGTAGTGTCAACGAATGATGAATGGTTAGATGGAATGAACCTTCGCATCAAAGTATAGCTGCAAATGCCAACATATTGCTAGATGGCAAGAACATGCATCGGGCGTAGAAGCCATAAAGGACTTCTTCAGAAGGTTGGCCACTTAGGTCATAGCAAAGACCCTTATTACCTTCAAGAAATGACATCCATGGTGCTCCTGCTTGCTCTATCTCGTGAAAAGCTTCCATGCATGTGAGCAAAACTTGGCAAATTTTGTAGAGCATGGCACATGAGAGGTCAACAAGGTTTTTGAAGAATGTCATGGTGCTCGTTAGGGTTTTTACCATATACTCCTCTGTTGCCGATCCCTGCTCTGGAGCTGGAAATCTTGGATAGTTGAGCCATGTAGGCCACTTCTTACTTAGTGCTTCATGTGCTTGCCATATCCTTACTCTCGGTACATGACAAAAGGTTGCGTCTTTCTGAAGGGTTGCATGTGCTCTTGTGAACAGAATCAAATATCTGAAATTCTTGTTCAACTAGCTCTTTCTCCACTTGGGGTGGACATCCCTTGTGCCTTCTTCCATATCTTTAAATAGTCTTTCTTTCACCTGTAATAGCTCTACCTTGATTAAAGGATATGACAATGATTGTTGATGCCATTGTGCATTGATTTGGTTGGGAGTGAGTTGAGAGATGTTGACTGAATGGAGAACTCTTAACTCCCAATCCATCACTGCTTTCCATTGTTCATCTGTCTCTTGAGCAACCTGTTCCTTAAGTGCATCTTCTTTAGCTTTAGATAGCTGGACCATGGGCACTTGCTCAGCATCTGCTAGTGGTACCTGAAACTCTTCTTCTCATCCTAGCCCTTTTGTCGGCTGTGTTTCCATCTCAGCAAAGAGACTGATGGAATTTCAACATTTGGTTGCTCTAAGGTACCAACTTCTTCTTGTGTCTCTGGATGTCCCTCTTGCAGCAGCTGATTGACTCCTCTTTAGCTCGGCTATCTCCTTGAGCAGCTATTCTTCTCTTTATACCCGCATCGGTGCAAGGTCTCTTCTTTGGGATTGCTCTAGCTTTAGCTCTAGCTCGAGATCCTTGTTCTTCTTTTCCAAAGCCTTGTAGACTTCATATGTACCTTTGATTGAGGCAACTGTAGCATTTTTTATTATTTGTCACAAAAAGGTTTCCTGATCATTGATCCTTTGCTTTGAATATTGCAGAGATGTGTTTGCTACATCGAGCTGCACTTGAATCTTCTGTACTGACAGAGTCGTGGTTAAGAGTTCATTTGTTACCTCTATCAGCTGTTGGTCTTTGGTCTTACTACAAGCATCTGCTAACTTCATGAGAAGTTCGCATAGCTCCTCCATTTCTTTTTGTTGCTTCTCTTTGGCTAGCTGGTGTTGTTCAACTTCATCTCTCATCTCTTGCATTTGTCTCTACAGATCTGTGATGACATTCATTATGTCATCTAATTCTCCTTGCAGAGCATCAATCACCATCGCCAATTGTCTAGCCTTAGCACTGTGGCTAAGTGTTGTTGTTTGCATTTTCTTAGTCATCTCCTACATCTGCTTGGCATATTCATTTACTTGTAGGATGACTTCATCATTTATCTACCAATTTTCATGCTTTGTAGGCTGCCTAGATGTTTTAGCAGTCTCTGTGTGTGGCTCCTTGGGTGGGGCTGCGGTGGCTTGCGGTTGTGGCGGGGGTTCTACCTCTCCTTGAGGATGTGCGGTTGCCTCGACTGCTTTATCTTCTTGAGGCTTCGTGGATGCCTCTGTGGTTTCTTGTTGGGTGTTTGTAAGAGGTGTGGCCTCTCTTTGTTTAGTTGGCCTTGGTTGCTCAAAACTGGTTGTTGTTTCCTATGGTTCAGGCTCTTTGTCTTTGGCTTCCTTGCCCTCAGTGGGTCTAACTATTGGTGAAGGGGGAGGGCTTGGCATTGGGGGATCTACCTGTGTTCTATAGTGGGTGAGGTAGGCTTTGGAGACATTTCTTCTTGGTCATGATGGGCTTCACTTTGTTGGGCCGCTTCAGCTTATCTCTGCTGCTCCGCCGCATCTTCCTTTGCTTTTCTTTCAGCTTCTTGAGCTTCTTTTATCTTTAAGGCTTTTTCTTCCATGTACATGCATTCAAGAGAATCCTTGGGATCTTCTGGTTCTTTCTTGGCAGGATTCTTGATTCGGGGTCCTCATATATCTCTTGGAACCCACCTTGCTGGGTCCTCACCTACAGCTTGGCAGCTTCTTTCGTAAAGTGTGTTTCTCTCTTTGAAACCTCGCCTTCTTCTGCTGAGGTTTCTCTTGGTGTGCAGCCACTGCTTTTTTCTTCATTTCTTATATTTTGGCTCTCCTCTCTTCATTGTCTGAGCTCTCACTGCTATGAGCTTCCTCTTGGTGTGCAGGAAGTGCTTTTTTCTTCATCTCTTCTATTATGGCTCTCCTCTCTTCATTGTCTTAGCTCTCACTGCTATGAGCTTCATGGGAGCTTTCAGCAGATTCTTCATCTAACTTGTAAACTCTCTTTGACGACTACGTGGTTCTGGAGATGGCTATACAGACACAATCCATGTGTTCTGATCTGGGGCAGGTGAAAAATTGTCTGCCATGCTAATAGCATGGTATGATATTCTTGTCAGTACCTCAGGTGCACCCAGATACGTGATTTCACCTTCTTTCTTGGTGCCCTTTAGTGTTGATAGCACATACTTAGCATGGTCAATCGGTTGCCTGGTCGTCGACTTCAACACTTGGGTAAATGTAGTCACAACTGCATGATTTGGTGTGGTGTACCTCGGTGGTCTCTTTGCTAGAAAATGGAAGTGCTAATAATACAACCGTGCTGGTTTTTCCACTTGCTTTTGGATGAGGTCGGCAAAGGTTGCAGCGGAAGTCTCCTTGGTGAAGGTGCCTGCTGTCTTTCTGTCTCGGGCACTCATTGTCATCCCTTTTGTTAGCAACTTCAGAGCCTCGGCCACAATTTCCTTTGTGATCACCAATTCTACTTTTTGCCTTGTTGGTCAGTGATTTGGGTTGATTCATCCTCTTTAATTGTAGCCAACAAATCATAGGCTTTCTGGAAATCTACGCCACATGGTTCTTAGTCGTAGAAACTCAGAGTCCGAGCCTCCTGTTGGCCTCCTTTGTGTCTGGATTTGCAACAACATCGTAGATCTCTTTCGGTAGCAGTTGCAGCTCTACTTAGTGTCCTTCTTCACTTTTAAACCTGCCTATGAAAACTGTGGTGTTTTTTTCTTCAAGATGTTCTCTGGACAAGAACGTTGATTTGGCCGTCTTTACTGAACTGGGGTTTAGATGGTATGGTGGCAGCTCCTGTAGCTTTTCTTTTTGGGATTTTCTTGGCTTTCTCCGCAACTTGCATTGCTCCTCTTAGGGGAAGCCAATGCCAAAGTTAGAAAATTCTGCAGGTTATGCTCTGAAATGCCCTTTAGTCTAAATTGCTAACAAATTGAGTCCAATTTGCTTCAAATCAATTTTGGAACATGCACAGGTGCATAAAAACATGTAAAGATCAAAATCACAAGGTTCAAGCAAAATTTTGCAACAAAAGTAAATAATTGCGATTATTTACAGCTGAGAAATTTTTCCAACTTTTTGCATTTTTGGCATCATAGGCTTGAAATATATAGCATTTAGGTACTCTGAGTGAAGTGTGGGCTCATTTGAGTGCACATGGTGGAAATGGTGTCAGATTTAGGCTTTCCGTCTCTGAAACTGTAGATATAAAGGGATTTTGAGATTTTGAGATCCAAACTTGCTCAAACTTGGTCAGTGGGCTTGTGACATCATGTGATTTGGTCCCATAAGGTCAAAGTTGCAATTTTCCCTCATCTTGGCAAAAAAGTAAATAATCGCGATTATTAACTTTTTCATCAAAATGAACATTTTTTGGTGCAACTTGGTTCTAGCGTGATGTAGACCCTGTGTATGAGATATGAGATGATTTGGATCAAAAAATGTGACTGATAACTCAAAAATTGGTTTCAAAAGACTTCTTTGCATTTTTTGACAATTTCCAAGTTTTCCTTGAACATTTTAACTCATACTTGAAATGTGGTATGTGCTCCTGCATAACAATTGTTTGCTACCAATGGTTTGAATGGCATGTATGCTAGTCTTCTCAATGCCAATAGTCTTTCACGTCGAATGCATGTCATTAGCGTTGTGTATAGGATGTCATCTATTGGAAAGTGTTGATTGTAGGATAATGCCAAACATGACCATAGTAAAGAAGCTCTAGGTTGTTATCAGCATAGTTGGGGTCGAATGGGCAACCACGGATTACGTGTGTTTGTAGCAAGCCTATTTCTATCTTAGTGTGCATCTCAGGCTACATGCCTTATCATTAGTCACAAAGGATTCAAAGCGTATGTAAGATCCACATGTTGAGGCGGTTCGGGGCGGGCAACAAGAGAGGCAACCTCTAAACACCCCTCAAGGCTCCCGTGCTGTTCAATTGGAGCTGGGGCAACCACAAGCACAACACAACAACAAACCCACATCCAAACCCAAACAAGATAGGGGCACCACCTAGTTATGAGATGCGAACTAGGACACAAGAGAGATTTTGGCACAACCAAGAGGAGGTGCAACAAACACACATAAGCAATCTCACACAAAGACACACACTAACTGGAGCAGAGAGAGCTAGAGCAAAGGGAAGAGAGGGAGAAATGGAACTTGAATGATACCTTGTTTGTAACTTGTCAATGGAGATGGTTCGTTATGACTATCATAGAGCTTGTAAAAAACTAACCCAATGTGTAGTGAATACTAAGCATTGCTAGCACATGCACCCACACTGTCTTAGGGTGTGGGAGACCTCTCACCACAATACCCTCTTACAATGGAAACAATTTTGGCAATGAGAACCATGCTACACACTTTCTCAAACAAGCTCAAACGATAAACTTAAAAGACACAAGTCACCTTGAATTCGCTAAACCGCATTGCACAAGTGGAAGGACAAATATATGAATGCCAGATCACACCTTTGAAGCAAGAAACCTCAATGTTTATTGATGATGGATGCACGTATACAATAGTGGTTTTGAGATTTTGAACTCCCACTCTCTCACTTGCAATGTGTAGCTTGAAAGCTTCTCTCACACCAAGTGTGAAACTCACAAATGGTTGCCTAAGTCGCTCCTCACGCATAGAGTGTTGGGGTAATATGTGAGATATTGTAGATGAGATTACAACAAGGAGAGGGGCCTATTTATAGGTTGGAGACCCATCATTAAATCCTAATTTATAAGCTAACAAATCAGGATTATTATTTTTTTTTAATATCAAAACGTTGTGGGCCTTCTTTGTCTACTTGAGTCATGGATGTGGACTCAAGAGAGCGCATTATTGATAGTAAATAAGATGAAAGTAAAGTTTTAAGAAGGGGGGGGGGGGGGGGGGGGGGGGGGGAGAGAGAGAGAGAGAGAGAGAGAGAGAGAGAGAGAGAGTTTTATTATATATACATGTCTTGAGAGAAGGTGCTTTTTACAATTGGGTTAATGGGTGTTTGTGTTGGTTAGTAGTTAGTGTTAGCAATTACTAGAAAAAGTTAGTAATATATTTACAACGGGTAAAATGACTTGAAGTATGAGAAAAGAGGGGTGAATGAGATGGGTGTATCCTCGAGATGGTGAATCCTTGAGGAGTCTTGGACTCACCTGTGCGTAGATTGTCGAAAGTGACCACCATTCTTCTTCTTCTTCTTTTCATGCCTCCGCCAAGGTTGAATCACTCCACACAGGCAATGAGGGTTTTGTTGATAAAAAAATCCCATTTTGCAGAGATTAAGTATGGTTAGGTTACTAATTTTTTATGTATTCTTGAAAGGGTAGAATAAAACTGTAATATGGGAGTAATAGAGAGAGAGATTTGGAGATGGTGGATATAGGTAAAGCTTCAAAAGAGAGCTATGGGTATGAGAGGGGAGGCTAATGGTCAAGAGGGTCACAAACCATAGAAGTTGCAGATTTGAGTCAGTAATAGAGAGAAATGTGTGTGTGTGTGTGTGTGTGTGTGGAAGTAGGAAAGGAGGTGAGAGACGACTATGGGTTACTTGTTAGAAAAGTGGACAGACTCGTGTCCACCAAAAAAATCATATCTCACTGATGGTAGCTCCAAAAAATATCAAAATTTTTGAGGTGATTATTTATCTCTTGGTCCACATTTTGTATTTTAACCACCACTTCAAATTCGGAGTGGAGATGGATATTAAAAATCCCACCAAAATTTCACAAAAAAAGTCTTCAGTGGCCCCCCTTTTGTTGAATTTGCATAAGGCTCCAAAGGTAAGCCCCTCCTTGCATGAGAGCATGACCTAATAGATTCTTAGGGATTTGAAAGTATGCATCATTGTGGATTATGCACAAATATAATATATGGATATGATGAAAAAGAACAGGCTAGTACATATAAATAATTTATGGAATCTAGAATAATGTTAGCTATATAAGAATAAATAAATATATGAAATATAAGGGAATCAAATGAGGAGGGCCCTCATTTGTTTTTATTTATCACAAGAGGTAAGAAGTAATACATGTAGGAAATAGGAATATAGTGAAAGGCAATGACTGATGGTGAAAGGTATTTTAAGGTTTTTCTTTGGAATGGATTCACACCAAGATTTGGACAGGCTTGCATGAAAATATTTACATATGGAATAAAGAGTATGCAAAATGGTAAGAAAAACTGTGTTTAATGGTGAGTCAATGTACATAGCATACATAGGCAAATAACGCACACCTAGGTAGAAATATTTAAATAAATACCAAAATAATTATGAAAAATTCTTATATTTTGGCCCTATATACAATGAAATATTTACACACAAATGGGCCATAATTTTTTTTATTTTACTTTTTTTATTTATTTGACTCGACTAGCCTAGTGACTAGTTAGCTGAGGGTTTTAAGAAGATATGGGGAAAGTCCCCTAACTCACCCACGTCTCTGTACAATGGAATGGTAGGGATAGTCACAGTGTTTGGGTGATTTTGATAGGGTGAGGTAGCTCACTATGGTAATTTGGATAGCCAAAAAATGGCTATCAATGTCTTGAGTGGTTTTTGTGTTTGCTGTGAGAAAATGAGATGAATGATGAAGCTGCATTTGGATGGTTTTGGTATACATTATAATGCTAAGTTTGTAGCCAATGGAGGCTGATGCAAATAGTGAAATATCACCAGTATAAGAGTGCTTCCCACTCCCCATTTGGGATTGATTTGTAAGATGCATACAGGATGATTTTTTTGGTGATTTTTTGTTGCCATTTGTAGTTGGTGAGGACTCATGCTAAGGTGGAGATGGAGTGAATGTAAGGGTTAATGCAAAAGCACAAACACAAAACAACAACTTGTATTGCAAAATCACAAGCATTACCTATCGCTCTGAGAGTGGGAAAGAAATCTCTGTACTCTAAGCTCACACGATCACTTGCTGTCATTTGACGGCAGAGCCTCCTCTTGCTTGTGCTTGCAATCTAAGAGCAAAGTATATAGCTCCCTAACCACGGCAGGGATAGCTGGCCTATCTACAACATGCATAGCAAAGCCCACAAAAAATTCTTAATCGGCTTCTCATCCCAAGTGTTGTAGAATCACGCAACATCCTTTGTGAGTTTTTTGCAGCAACAAATGTCATCTTTTTGAATGCCTTGATAGAAGGATCTACCCAAAAGAACTCTAGCAAAGATAATTTGGGATTGTGTCAGTAGATGCAAAGTAAAGACTTGTTTCTACGTGTGCAATCAGCTATGCTTGTATCTTAAAGGCATGTGGCATCCCCCAAGTTTTTAAACATGTGCTCTAGTGGACATGTATGCCAAATGCCAGGTGCTTGAGAAAGAACAAAAAGTTCTTAATCAGCTTATTGTCGCAAATGTTATAAAATCATGCAAAGTCCTTCATGACCTCCTTGTAAAGAAATTTTGTCTTTTGGAATGCCTTGATGGAAGGACATACCCAATATAACTATGGCAAGAAGTTTTGGGTTGGTGGTAGTAGATGCCAATTAAAGGCTTGTTTCCAAGTGTGATTGGATGTGCTTGCATCTTGAAGGTTGTTGGCATTGCCCAAGACTTTGCACATGGATTAGAGAATGCACAACAAGATTTCTGATCAGGGGCTTTTGCAAAAATATGGCTTGCTTGGTATTTCTTTTTTTGACATGTATGCCAATGTGGCATCCTCACAAAAGCATGAAAACTTTTGATCAGCTTTCTATTCAACACCAACCCTTGAAACACACCAAGTGTAGGATATGATCAACCTAACTCTAGCAGAGAAGCTCTAGGTTGTCGTCAACAGATGCAAAGTGAAGGCTAGTTTTCAGATGCAATCACCTATGCTTACACCTTGAAGGCATGTGACATTGCACAATACGATATAGGTGAGAGAATCCATGATGAGATTACTAGTCAAGGACTAATGTAGATACTTGTCGCATGATGGTAGTGCTTTGGATTACATGCGTGTTGAATGTGGCATCACAAAAAGTTCTTGATGAGTGTCATGTCATTAAAGTCATCTTTTGGATTTCCTAACTCGGTCACAAACAAAATATAGTGTAATTGCTTACATCAACTATATATGTGTGCTCTTCATGGTACATTCCTCCAATTAATGTATCCTAGAAATGAAATTCTATACAAAAAGCCCATGACATCCAATAGACTAGAGTTGATTTCTATTGAGGAGGGGCCTCTTTGTTGCATTAAAAAAAAACAATCTAGATCGGCTAGGCCTTGCTATGCATATCATCCTATAAGTGCATTTCAAATGGGGATTGGCCATGACTTTAAGGCTATGTAAAGTGGATGAAAATTGATGGTTTCCCATGAGACGGATCGTGCATCTTGAAGACATGTACCATCATGCAAGATGTTGGCATGCACACAACGTGCATGAGGAGAATGCTAGACAAGACTGTTGGAAAAACATGTTCTACTTAAGAATTTCCAACAAGACTACCTAAAGATAATTTGCAACAGGAATACCTAATGATGTTCCTATCTTGGACATATGCCCAACATGGGGGAGGCAAGCAAGCTCTTGATTTTCCTAGCGATGTGAGGTGAGCTTCTCTCTCCAAATGTTGTCACCTATGCTTGCACCTTAAAGGCTTGTAGCACTACAAAAAATGTTGAAATGGGCTTAAATGTCATAAGAACATTTATGGACATGTGCTACTAGACATGGTTATGCTTTGATTGGCATTTATGTTTGCAGTCCCTTGTCAAGTATGTTTGCATCCCTCCACAATTATCTCTAAATACATTCCACCAATGCTCGCATCTTGAAGGCCTACAACATTATTCAAGACGTTTGCATGGGAATTAAAATCATGAGAAAAGATTGGTAGTCACAAATTTTTGGAAATACATGTTGTACTTGGAGACTTGTTGTGTATTAGCAGTTGTAGTAAGAGGTTTAAGTTCTTGATAAGCTGCCTCAGGATGTGCTCTAACGAGTGCATGATCCAGGATATGTCCAACATGAAAAGGATAATAAGCATTGGTATGCTTTTAGTAGATGCAAATAGCGGTTCTCTCCCTAATACAATCACCTTCCCTTGTAATATCAAGGCCTATGGAATTACGTGTTGAGATCGCTTTGAAAATCACAATGAGATTGCTCCTTAAGGGCTCTTGAAAGAACACTTTTAGCTTGAAATTCTTTATGTTCCATGTATGTTTGGAACCCTTGACAAGGGACATGATGAGTTTGTTGAAGAGCTCTTAAAAAAAGATTAGTGCTTGGCATTACGTGTTTTTGAAAATCACAATGAGATTGCTCCTTAAGGGCTATTGAAAGGACACTTTTGACTTCATGTATGTTTGGAACCCTTGACAAGGGAGATGATGAGTTTGTTAAAGAGCTTTTGAAAAAAATATTGGTGCTTGAAAATCCTTTGATATACATGGGTGAGAGTAGATACTTAAGAAGAGATTCAACATGAGTGGTTTGGCTATGCTGAGAAAAAGTAAGGAGTGGATTCATGGTGAAATGGCATGGTGGAAATTCGTAGGATTTGGGGAACCCAATATTGGGGTTTTGAATAGATGTAGCGAGGTCCTAATGGTAGTGGAGTAAACATGTAAGATGCCACAACGATACATCCAAAATCATATCTCATCTCAATACAACTGTTATTGCTCCCTAGGACATAGAAGATAAACAAATTTTTAAAATGTTCCCTCGACTCCCCTTGATCTTTACGTTGTGCCCTATGCTAGTTGTTGGAGTGAGAAACATGTTGTGCATATTGCCTTCATGTACTAGAATCTGAGATTTTTATGTAATGTTGCTTGTTGACCTTGCCATCTAGCTAGTTAGCCTACACACTAGCTCTACTTAGATGAATAGTCTTGACCTCTAGCTAGGAAGATGAACATCCTCTATCTCTGGCTGGTGCCTGAAATGCTAGAAGCAAAGCCTGTTGAAGACACATCTTTTCTTTTTTATGGGTTGGAAGACACCATCATCATCTTCACTTATTGTCTTGAACATGCATGAACTTTGGGCCTATGTTTCCACAAAAAGAAAGATTTTGGTTGCTAAAAATAGTTGCACTTAGCCTACAATAGGGTCTCCTTCATGCTTTTCCCTCAAATATTGAGAAAATTGCTAGCCAAACTTACTAGAGTTGCATTATTGAATTTTTCATGCATCCCAGATGATTGGAGTAAATCTATAGGATAGGGAAGTCTAAAGCCTTGATACTATGCTAGACTGACAAGAAAATGGGAGCCTGGTGGCAAACAATTGTCTCATTCAATGCTTCTATTTGATGGAAAATCTATGGGAGAGCTAATCCTTTGAATTTTCATTTTTCCTTATGCCTTCTACTTCAAAACTTTCCAAATACTGGAAAGTCCAATCCAGGTCCATTGCTTCCAAGGTGCCTTCATATACTCAATTGGAGAGTGAACCTTTAGCTAATCCAACTCCTACAATTCCTTAGCATCTTGATTGTGCCTTCTTTGGTTCAGATCTATAAGGTTCCCACTTCTTTTCAATAGTAACCTTAATGCCAAGGAATGTGGTGGCCCCAAGGCTAGAATATTGCTACCAAATTCCTTTTCTCGTTTGGCACCACAACATCTTTAAATTCAAGATGAGAATGAAAAAATTCACATGTAGAGCTATCATTACCAGCTCCTATCCAATGTCCTTCATGTAGACATTGCAATTAATTGCATTCTTCTTGAAGGCTGGGCACACTTGCTCTACCATTGCCAATGTAAATTCCATGTACACTGCCTCAAAAATATTAAGTAACATAGTTGTTTGTCTCTTCCACACCTTGTACTTGCCACAAACAGTATAGGTATTTTACCCCTTGCACCTGCCACAAACAACAAAGAAAAAATACCTTGATGTTAACTCTTATGTGAACATCCTTGAACCAATATAAAGTTGAGTATCACCTAAAATGAGAATCTTTCTCCTTGTATAGCATAGCTCCTCATCTATTGTATTTTCAAAACCCGAGTCCTCTTTAGCACAAGGGGATGCTTTCCGTTAGTATTCTTTTGCATAAAATTGCAATACTATATGAGTGTGACTGAGATGTGTGTATACCCCTGTACATGAAGCTATAGATGAAATGCAACTTACCACAACTGTTATTGCTCTTGTGTTTTCTCGTGTTAGAGAACTCTCCTTTTTTAGTCTTGCTCAAATACTGGATCAATCTGACCCAACTGATGTTTGTGCAAGATCTAAAAAGACACTTTCTTTGGTTATCCTTCAAGGTTCCTAGTTTCCTACTGATCAAATTGGCTTTCCCATCCCTGATGGTATCAATGCAAAGGCAATATGTGTGATAATCAACTCCTCTTGTTTGGTAGCTTACACTCTTCCTTGTTATCCTCCACTCTAAACGCTCTTTGATGTAGCACATGAACTTAAATATGTGCATCAAAATCCAAAGCATACCATGGGAAGGCGCTTCCCACATGGGGAGAGCCAAATGCAGATATTCCATCACATCATGGCAAAACTAACTAAGCCAAACCTATACAAAGTACAAAGATACCTTCTAGAAGACATCACCTTGTGATAGCATAGTCAAAATACCACTCTTGCTAGCATTTAGGATCGATTAAGCTAATGAAAATAAAAGAGCATTGCATTGTGCAACAAACCTCAAAGTAGATGTAGACAACTAGAAGGAATATAAGTCTAGAAAAAGTCACCTTGTAATCAAAGTCTTCAAGAAAAGTGTTCTCTTGAAATCAAAAGAAATAATCATTGTTGCTACCAATCTATAGTTCCTTTTATGAAGCACATTCTCAAATAAATAGTGTGTCCATCTCACTCTTTACCCTGGTCTTCAATCAACTTGGCCTTCTCCATAGCCCTCACCTTGACCAGCCTTTTTGTACAAAACATCAGCCACGATATCGACAAGTATAAAATATGGTGGGATAGATTTTGTTTGTTACCTCAAGAGCTTGTGCAATTTTTTTGTCTTTTAACCCTTGAATAATAAGATAGTGCAGCCAGACCAACACGAAGCACTCTATTCTAAAACTTGAGCATCAACAATGAAGAAAAGAAAATTTTGTCTAATTTTCAAGTGACAAAAACGAAGTTCTATCCAATCTGCAACCTAGAGTGTCCATCTGTCAAGTTATGGACGTGCACACAAAGAGGCTCCTCATATCTACCGTGTGCACCAAGCAAACTAGAGGAAGTCATGCTGCCAAGGTTTTGAATACTGATCTTTTTTTTTTTTACAAAGACAGAGAGAGAGAGAGAGAGAGAGAGAGAGAGAGAGAGAGAGAGAGAGAGAGAGAGAGAGAGAGAGAGAGAGAGGGAGGGAGGTTGATGGTGGCGGGAATGTCACTTAAGAAGGCTTCTCACAAATTTTAGTATATCTCAAGGAAGATGGGATTTTGGATCAATGGCGGCCATGTAGAGCGATAATATAACTTTGGTTCCTTTTTTATATGTGGTGAACCATTATAGTTGCCTTTTCCTTATTGGAGGAGAGACTATTCTCTCAAGACTTTAAAAGGTCCTAGAGAGACCTCAAGAATCCCTAATGGTAAAGGCATTAACAAACCGTATTGCTTACCATGATGACGCTTAATTCATTGACAAGCAAACATTGTGCGACATACGTAACAACATCTTTTCAAAGGGAGGGTCAATAAAATTGAGATTCTACTATGTGAATAGTTATGGCAATCCCATATAAGGTGGTTCATGGAACTCTTTAAGGACAACTTGAAGCAATGCAATGGTTACACACAATCACTTTTCAAAGAACAAATACGGACCATCATGAAAAGATTATCGTGCATGAACAACATATGTATGGTTACAAAAAAAATCACAAATGTCAGCAAAATCAGAGTCATGAGTATAAGTATCAACTCATTTTGAAAAAGTTTAAACAAACCCAACAAAAATGTTATTACTCGATGGAATGCAACTTAGTGCATATGCAACCTTCTTTTCATGCCCAAGTTGATAGTAAATGAGTGTATGAAAACTTTAAATGAACGATTCTCAATTAATGTGATGACTAAAGATAGTTGGTTGTGAAAGAAAATGACAAATGCTTTGTTGATCAGTTTTAGTTGAATTCACGTCCCATCAAGAAATGTTTTCACAATTTCACAATAGCTAGCAATTTTTTGTCATAAGTGCTAAAATTGAGCTCATTGGGTTTCAACTTTCTACTTTCATATGCATTGGGATAGTTATCTTGCATTAATACATCACCAATACCGCATCCACTAGCATCAATCGTATTAAAAAAAAAAGGGTCAAAGCAGGGACATGTTTGAATGCATATTTGAGTGTCTCAAAAGATTTTGATTCTTGTCATTTCAAGATGTTTTCTTTTTCAAAAGTTTTGTGACTGGTAGAGCCAAGTATGAAAATTTTCAAATAAATTTTCTATAATAACTAAGCAAACCAAGAAAAGAATACATTGAGTCTTCTTAAGATCCACATGGATTCCTTCACTAGAGATAAAATGACCAAAATATTCAATCTTAGTTTTGAAAAATAAGCTTTTCTCAGGATGCAAATAAAGTTGGTTTTTATATGATAGATTAAAAGCCAAATTCAAATGTGCATAATGGTCGTTTTCATTCTTACTAAAAACCAAAATGTTATCAAAGAAAACCAAAATACAATGTTGATGCTTCAAAAAGATGTGATTCATCATCCATGAAAATATAGCAGGTTTTTGTGTTAAACCAAAAGGCATTACAAAGAAGTCATAATGACCAAATTTTGTTTGAAATACAATTTTATGAACATCACTTTCCATTATATGTACTTGATGATATCTAGATTTAAGATCTAGCTTACTAAACATGGATGCACCACTTAATTTATCAAGTAATTTATCAACATGAGGAATAGGAAAATGATTCTTTATCATGATTTTATTAAGTGCTCTATAGTCAATGCACAAATGATAAGTATCATTTTCTTTTTACTAAGAAAACTGGTGCACTAAAAGGTGAATTACTTGGCTTAATTAAATCACAATTTTATGATACTTCAATTTGATGTTGATTTTCTCTTTGTTCAATTTGATTTTCATGATATGGTCCTCGACAAGTTAATGCACTACCTGAGATCAACTCTATTGTGTGGTCTTCCACTTTAGAAGGAGGTAATTCTAAAGGTAGACCTTTAGAAAAAAAATTATATATATTTTATCAAAAAAGTTTCTTAGAATTGGTCTTCATGTGTTTCAATCTCATTGATTAGAATTAAAAATTGTTTGTTATCTTTTTGAACTAGCCTTTTAGCCTGAGTGTGACTAAGAAGAGGTTCTAGTTCTAGCTTTTGGTTAACTTCTAATGTGAAAACGTTTTGGTTATGTATTAGACAATGAGCGTATACCTTTCATAGTCAGTTTTTGGATTAAAATGATGTCTACAAGGAATACTCAAAATTAAATATGTGTTTTGCAATGGTGCTACTAAAATATTTTGTGAACAAAGTCTCCTAACTCATATTGCAAATCTTTTACTATATACACACACCCATAGAAAGATGCTTTTACTTTATAATTTGTGAGAGTCTTTAACTTGTGTGCAACACTTGTAGAAATGAAATCATGTGTGCTTCCATCATCATGTAATAACTTAAACGCATCAATACCAATCTTAACTTGCATAGTATAAGCCTATGTAGCTGAGAAGGAGGAGTACTTGTGTGATCTTGATCATCTGAGTTACCTTAAGATTCTTGATTGCTATGTTCAAAAGAGTTGGCAATGTTAACATCCATCTCCATGTTGTGCTTTTGATAGTCATTATCTTCTTCAATATCCTCAATAAAGTGTGAAAAAGGTGCTAACTTGCTTTAAGGACACTTGTTAGTTCTATGTCCCATCTTGTGACAAGTGCGGTAAACAATAGTCTTCACATTGACTTTTGTATTATTCTTATTTCCTTTATTGTTGTTGTTGTGACTATGCGGAGCCTTGTTATATGACTTCAAGAAAGGAAAAGATGAAGGTTTGAAAGCATTACTTGAGCCATTATTATTTACCTTGCTTTGTGTTAGAAAGAGAATGAGGTATATGAGAGCCTCTTTATTTGGCAGTTTAACGAAATACTTTAAAATTAGTCAAAATTTGACCAAAGGCTAAACGTTTGTGACACTTGTGGAGAATCAGAGTGGCAAGAAGCTTAAATGCTTACGCACTGACAATGGTGGAGAGTATGTTTCAAAGGCCTTTCAGGACTTTTGTGAGTCAAAAGGTATAAAACGTGAACTTACTGCTCCTTACAATCCTCCTCAAAATGGTGTTGCTGAGAGGATGAATAGGACCATACAAGAGAAGGTCAGAAGTATGTTGTCTAATGCAGAGCTGCCAAATGGGTTTTGGGCTGAATCTGTATCAACAGCTGTTCATCTTATGAATAGATCTCCTAGCAAAGTTTTGCAGAAGGATTCAGTGCCAGAGATGGTATGGTCAGGCAAAATGCCCTCGTACAAACATCTCAGAGTCTTTGGCTGTGAGGCATATACTCACGTTCCAAAGGAATTTAGAAACAAACTTGAGCCAAAGAGTATAAAGTGCATCTTTCTAGGCTATGGTAATTCTGGTGAGATGGGGTACAGACTTTGGGATCCCGAATCTAGAAAGGTTATCCGCAGCAATGATGTTCACTTTAATGAATCCAAATATCATTCTAAACCAGAGAGGGTTGAGGAGATTAGAAGAGTTGTCTTCCAAGAAGATGGACCTGCACATGCAAGACAAAATGTCAGGGCTCAAGAGGAGCAAGGACAGGTTAGATTGGAACCACAGGTTGTGGCTAAGCCTGAGCCACCTATTTTGCGTAGATTTGGACATATCACGCGACCTCCTGATCGGTTTGTTCCATCTATGAACTATGTCATGTTGAATGATTGCAATGAGCCTTCATGTTACAAGGAAGTAGTGCAAATGAAGGACTCCGGGAATTGGCAATTGGCCATGCAGTCAGAGATGACAGCTCTGCATAAAAACCAGACATGGAAGCTAGTTAAATTACCACAAGGCAAAAAGGCTCTACCTTGTAAATGGGTTTACAGGTATAAGATCACCGCTCATGATAGTCATCCAAAGTACAAAGCAAGGCTTGTTGCCAAGGGCTGTAAGCAAGAACAAGGCATTGACTTTGATGAAGTCTTATCTCCGGTGGTCAAGATGACTACATTGATATGCTTTCTTGCATTGGTTGCCATATTGGATTTGGTGTTGCACCAAATGGATGTCAAGACAGCGTTCTTGCATGGTGATTTAGATGTGGAAATTTACATGCAGCAGCCAGAAGGACGATTTGGTATGCCAGTTGTTAAAGAGTCTTTATGGCTTAAAACAATCATCGAGGGCATGGTACCATAAATTCCACAAGTTTATGCTTTCTCAAGGCTACAAACGTAGTGAGTTCGATCACTGTCTATATACAAAGAAGTCTAAGCATGGCAGTTGGCTGATCCTTATTTTGTATGTGGATGACATGTTCATTGTTGGCAAGCACTTGGAAGAAATTTCAGCTTTGAAGTCAAAGATGGCAAAATCGTTTGACATGAAAGACATGGGTGAGGCAAGTCATATACTTGGTATGCGCATTGAGAGAGATAGATCAAAGAAGTTGATTTGGTTATCTCAAACAGAGTATATTGACAAGGTTTTGCAACGTTTCAATATGGAGAAGGGAAAGGCATTGAGTGTTCCATTGCCACCATATGTGAAACTTAGCAAACAAGATTGTCCTGTGTCTGAGGAAGAACAGGCTAAAATGGATAAGATTCCATATGCTTCTGCAGTGGGTAGTTTGATGTATGCAATGATTGCTACTCGCCCAGACATTGCATTTGCAGTGGGAGTAGTAAGTCGATACATGTCAAACCCAGGCAAGAAACATTGGGAGGCAGTGAAAGGAATATTGAGATACCTGAAAGCTACAAAGAGTATGCGTACATGCTATGGGAGTCAGGAGCTAAGTGTAAAGGGTTTTACAGACTCAGACTATGCAGATGACTTAGACAACCGAAGGTCTACGTCAAGGTATGTCTTTACATTGGCTGGTGGAGCAGTATCATGGCGTTCTAGATTACAAGATTGTGTTACTCAGTCTACTACAGAGGCTGAATATGTTGCAGCATCAGAGGCATGCAAAGAATTAATTTGGCTTAATCGACTAGTAACAGATTTGGGAATCAAAGAAGAGATGCCTGTGTTATATTGTGATAGTCAGAGTGCTATACAACTGGCTCGCAATCCAGTTTATCACTCAAAGACAAAGCATGTGGATGTGAAGTATCATTTCATCAGGGAAATGCTCGAGGATAAGCAAACTCAGCTTGTCAAAGTTCACACCACAGAACATCCTGCTGATCTACTTACAGAAGCGCGGACCAACTGATTGTTAACACCTAGATTGCGGGATATTCTCCAAGCAGTCGCCGCACAGCCTATAGTGGCTGCAAGGAAGCAGAATGTGTGTCTTTTGGGCAGTCGTACAAATGTTACAGATAGTTAGATCCTCAACTTTGTCTCTCAAAATAGTCTACTCTACTTGAGCTTGATTAAGCAAGTCTCTCAAAGACGACACTTCTTGAGCCTGATCAGTCAACTGTGCTTGAGCTTGATTGAGAAGGTCTCTCAAAGATGACACTTCCTGAGCCTGATCAGTCAACTGTGCTTGAGCTTGATTGAGAAGGTCTCTCAAAACGACACTCCCTGAGTCTGAACAGCTACCTCTGCTTGAGCTTGATTAAGAAGGTTTGACAGAAATGCGTTCTGCAGTTACATGTGTTGCTTGGCTAGACCAAGATGATCTTTCAAAGATGCGACTTCTTCTAAAAGGTTGCTAACGAGACCAACATGTTCTCTCATAGAGCCATTTCATGTTCTAAATTGCTGACGAGAACATTATGGTGTTGTTCATTTACTTTCGTGACAGAAAGTTCATGATCAACAGCCATCTTGTGAACAAGATATTGCTGCTCCAAAGACTTTTTCATTTGGGAAATCTCTTGTGAGATGGTTTTCTTCGCAGCTTCACAATTTTGAAGGAAGGTCTCAGGCTGGCTTACACTGTCATCCCAAAACAGGTCGAGCGTTTTGGAAGGCGAAGGAGACTCCATAATATTATCTACAGGTAGTCTCCCAAGCTCATGAACACGCCCTTTGAATCCACCGCGGATTGCAACACGGATGACAGACTTTGAGGTCATTGACACAGCACTAGAAACGGCATCGACAATCGCAGAAATTCCTCCTGAAACGTTGTCGACAATGTCGAGATCCATGATTAAAAAAGCACAAGACAGACAGGAAAGAAAGACATAGAAGGCTCACTTAGCGCTCTTTGTTTTCTTCACATGCACGGTTTTTTCCTGCTGAGCCTTATAGGTCTTTCTTTCCTGTCCGTCTCCTAATTTTCTAATCATGGATCTCGACAATTTCAATAGAGTTTTAGGAGGAATTTTTGTGATTGTCAACGCCGTTTCTGGTGGTGTGTCAATGACCTCAAAGTCTTTATCCGTGATGCAGTCCGCGGTGGATTCAAAGGGCGTGTTCATGAGCTTGGGAGACTACCTGTAGATAATATCATGGAGTCTCCTTCGCCTTCCAAAATGCTCGACCTGTTTTGGGATGACAGTGTAAGCCAGCCTAAGACCTTCCTTCAAAATTGTGAAGCTGCGAAGAAAACCATCTCACAAGAGATTTCCCAGATGAAAAAGTCTTTGGAGCAGCAATATCTTGTTCACAAGATGGCTGTTGATCATGAACTTTCTGTCACGAAAGTAAATGAACAACACCATAATGTTCTCGTCAGCAATTTAGAACATGAAATGGCTCTATGAGAGAACATGTTGGTCTCGTTAGCAACCTTTAGAAGAAGTCGCATCTTTGAAAGATCATCTTGGTCTAGCCAAGCAACACATGTAACTGCAGAACGCATTTCTGTCAAACCTTCTTAATCAAGCTCAAGCCGAGGTAGTTGTTCAGACTCAGGGAGTGTCATTTTGAGAGACCTTCTCAATCAAGCTCAAGCACAGTTGACTGATGAGGCTCAGGAAGTGTCATCTTTGAGAGACCTTCTCAATCAAGCTCAAGCACAGTTGACTGATCAGGCTCAGGAAGTGTCGTCTTTGAGAGACTTGCTTAATCAAGCTCAAGTAGAGTTGACTGTTTTGAGAGACAAAGTTGAGGATCTAACTATCTGTAACATTTGTACAATTGCCCAAAAGACACACGTTCTGCTTCCTTACTACAGGCTGTGCGGCGACTGCTTGGAGATATCCGCAATGCAGGTGTTAACAATCAGCTGGATTGCGCTTCTGTTGCCAACCCCTCCCCCCCCCCCCCCCCCCCCCCTTTCGCGCCCCCTTGGGCCGCTCAGTGTCCATGTCTCCACCTTGTCGATCTCTAGCGACGCTAGTTTTGCTGCCAGCAAAGAGACATCACACCGCCCTCTTGATCTCTATCATGTTGGTTTTGCTTCCAAGAAAGAGACGTCACACAGCTTGCTAGCAGTGCAACAAGTCCACACACACACACATACATATATATATATATATATATATATATATATATATATATATATATATATATATATATATATATATATATATATATATAGAGAGAGAGAGAGAGAGAGAGAGAGAGAAGAAGAAGAAGAAGAAGAGAATTTTAACGTCATAGGAAACTATCCCAAGAGACATTAAAGATCTATCCAACGAGAAGAGTTGAACTCAAGACTTGTTATTGAAGAGATTTTCTCCACTCTCAGTTCATTACCCATGGATTCCGGTCCACTCAACAAAAAAATTCACTTTCACAAAGTAATCACAACACAACAACATCTAATTGCAATATATAGGAATTCCAAAGCGAGTATGATTTTTCTAGTTCTATTGGGCAAGTACACAAAATTGCTATATAGCAATTGCTTGGGAGTTAACATTGCTACTTCCATCTAGCAAATAAGCTAAAAGGCCACCATATTTGCTAGTTTGATTGCGCTCACACACAAGACTTACTATTTGCATCTAGCAAATATATCAAATGCTGGCAGTATTTCACCCTCCCCAAGGTCTCCATCTCTACTTGCAATCCCTTCCCTGATTGTGATGACCACCGCAGCTGCTTGACTGCCAGGATGGACCCATCTGGTAAAACACCCTTGTAAACGATGCATGTCCATCCTTCTCTTGGTATGTTATCTTTGCTGAAATCATCAGTAGCTGCCATGAGGCCACACAACTTGAGTTTTTCATAGGCACCTCAACAAGGATACAATCACTGTTTCAATGGCGCTAGTACACTTTGCCCAATTGTGCTCCTCCTATGCAAGAGCAATTTTCATCTTGCGGACTTGAAGAAGAAGCACCAAACACCAGTTGCGCATAGACAGGCAGTAATGGATGCCACTGTGACTATGATACCCACTATCAAGCCTATGTTGCGCTTTGTAGAAGCCAACCCATTAGCAAAGCTGGATGGGATCAGTCCAGTGAGTGAATTCCATGACACATCAAAAGAGGATAGTTTGGGCAAAAGGCCGATTCCACCATGCAGCTCGTCGGAAAGCTTGTTATGCTAAAGATTTAGGGTATGAAAATGCTGGCAATCCTCCAAAGTGAAAAGTATTTTCCTAAGAAGCTATTTTGTGAAAGATCAAGGGAAGCACCTGCTTGCAGAGATCGTTGGGTATGAACCCGGTGAAGCCATTCTGCCACAAGGCAAGGTTCTGAAGAGCTGTACATTGAGTCAGTCCATAGGTGAAGGACCCCTCAAGCCCTGCATTTTGAAGCTTTATTGCCAAGACCTTGTTCTCCCCGGTATCCTAGCACGAGACGCCAATGAAGTTGCAGTCAGACCTTTCCGACGAATTGCCAAATATCCAACTGGACTGATGATTGGTGGGATCTTTCACAGAGGCCTTGAATTCTTGCAAGCATTGAGAATCATCCTCTGCAAGAGCTTGACTAAGGATTGAAAGGGTGAGAATGCAGAGAAAAGGGCCAGCCAAGCCGCAACCCATTGCATTTTCTCACAATTCCAACACAAATGCGCAGATCAGCACAAGAAAGACTCTCTCAATGACGCAGAGCCGAGCGCTTCTTCCAAGGGATTTGTGAAAGAGCTATGAGGATTGACATCTACAAGGAAGGAGGAAGAGGCACAAAAAGCAGGTGAAAAAATACCCCAGTCTTGGAGACTTCATGCTCAAACCAGGCGAGGAAAGAGAACTATTCCCTCCTCGAATCCTCAGAACCATGAACAAAAAAAACAACAAAAGAGGGTGATGTAAATACTCAGCTATCAGATAGGCAAAATTGTTTCATTTTGCTATCAGATAGGCAAAATTGTTTCATTTTGCATCTTCAATAAATATACAGAGTAGCCAATGCATGTTGTATCAACAACTGAGTAATTGCATGGGCATTGGCCTTTTTAATGCAACTATGGTCCCATTGTACTTAGTATAATTTGCAACTCTCACCACAAGCATGGGAGCTGCGAGGCCAAGCACTTATAAAACACACTGCTTTGCCTGTTGAAATCTTTCTCTGGTCTGTTCAAGGCCTGCTCTACAATCCATAGCCAGGTTCCAGTTTTAGTTTATTTGGTCTTTAATGTCCACAGCACTGCTATCTATCTCACTGCCCCCGGGGTGAAATGATAGCTCTTCTCAGCAATTAAAGCATGACCTTCACAAACAAAGCTTAATGAGAGAGAGAGAGAGAGACCCAACCTGCAAAATAGCGATGAGCTCATCGAGCAGACAATGTTACTCTGACCACTCTCAGCTCGCGACGACGTCGGAGTCTGGAGATCGCTCGTCCAACAAGCGCACAGTTTACTATTTTGGTGTAAGCCGTAAAAAGCAAACATGTGAAGTTCTCGCAGTACACGGGCTGAAAATTGCTTCGCATATACCCTCCCTTTCTGCCAAAAGGCAGTGCCAAAAACTGCCCAGCCCTTCAAAAAACGAACACTGCGCGGCGGCGGCCGAGGTGGATGGACGGCTTGCATCACGTGTGTCCGTCGTAGACCACAAGAGCATTGCCATGCAAAACCGAGCAGAAACTATGTGGGGTGGACAACAACTCCAAACAACAGTGGTGGCTCCTCAGCTTTGAGCGACAATCACAAGGAACTTTTAACATGTTACCATATAGCAAGTTTGATCATGTTCACGCTATTTCCTAGATAGAAGTAGCAAATCATAGCTTTTTGCTAGATGGAATAGGCAATTGCCTGAGCTTGTGATGGAATTTCTAGATAGAACTAGCAAAACAATAGTTTCCATGGATTTTCTATATAGTAAGTTCATAACGGCCAGATGGAACTAGCAATTATACAATGCCTATGCATTTCTTATCTAGTAACTAAGTGGAGTTGCTAATTGAAAGTAGCAAATCCTAACTCCAATGCAATAACCATATAGTAATTTTAACTTTCACAATTGCTATATAGTAACTAATATCTTACCGCATGGGGAGCTCTTCAAAAAGTCCATTGGTTCTTTATACTCACTCTTAAAGAAATTGGCTTTGATCTATTTTCCCTACAGGAACCATATGAGAAAATCCTCAAAAGGTCCATTGGTTCTATACGCTCACCGTATAAGAAAGGGGCTTTGATGTATTTTCCTTATAGAAACCATGTATTCTCCGAAATTTGTTTAAATCCTAAGTTTCTTTTGAGGATTTCATGGTTTCTCCTTATGTAAAATCCTAGCACAACTCTCTTTCATCATCTTAAACAAAATTTACTCGACTTATTATTGTTGAACTCGCAACATCAATTACTACAACATTTTCGCATTTGGTGCCTTTTCACATTTATTTTGGTAGTATCATCATTAATGATACCATCATTGAGTGACCTAATCCCTCTTTTGAAAAATCAAAGTATCCTTGATTGGCATAAAATCAATCAACAAAAGCTTCTAGCACCGGTTCTAGGAACTAGCACAATGCAATCAGAAAGAGTAAAAGGATGAAAAAATGATCGGTCTAAATGCATCTTCTTTGCACAATGAACAGGGACTTTTTTCTCTTGTCTAATATACACTTAAGGCACTCTATAGAATCGGATTACATTATTGATCCTTATTATGTCT
This sequence comes from Adiantum capillus-veneris, assembly GCF_014529385.1. Taxonomy (NCBI): domain Eukaryota; kingdom Viridiplantae; phylum Streptophyta; class Polypodiopsida; order Polypodiales; family Pteridaceae; genus Adiantum; species Adiantum capillus-veneris. The sequence goes on along the minus strand of NC_140940.1, from coordinate 52,337,849 downwards.
CATGTTCTCATGGGAACATTTACTCCACGAAGAAAAAATCAACAATACTCTTAGATCCTAACCCTATGTCATTTGTGAAGTAAGCATCTCATCTACAAAAAAATTGGAATTGTTTGTGTAGTGACATAATGTTTAGAATAATTAAGTAACTAATGCTTCTCTTCATCTTGTCTAGGATATGAAGTGTTTAGCTCAACGCATTATCTCACAACATGTAGTACAAGTGTATTGGCTATAGTTAGGCATTCCCAACCCTATAGCAAAGTCTCTTGACATGCCATTTTTCATATGTTACCATTTTGTATATGAGAAGGGAGCTGGGGTGAAATCCCCTTTAAAGAAACAAGAAATGCACAAGATCCCATTGTTGAACATGTTTAGACCCAAGAATGGTTGAACGTAATTAAATTCCTTGAGGTAGATGCCCAATACATGAGGTGAATTTGTTGTTAAGTCACCTTCCTGTGTCCATTTCAAAAATCCACACTACTTGAACAAATGTACTTGACTTATTATTGTTGAAGTCGCAATTGAGTACTACAACATTTTCTTGTAACAAAGAAAAACCATAATAATAGAATAGTATTTATGTCTTGGATTGAATGCTATAATTTATGATTTTTCTCACTTTGGAAGGAAAGGTTTTTGAAAGGAATGTAAGAATGGTATAAACCAACCAAACATATCACTAAGTGGTAAAAGATGATTGGCCTTGAAACCCTCACCCCTTGCGATATTTTTCTAGTTCTTGCTAACTCACACTAAGTGCATCAAGTGTAGAAGAGCTCCTTAGAGCATATCCTATTTAACCCTAAGATTTACGCATTCTTTTACACTAACCTTGTAGCTCTCCATAAAGCTTATAGGGCCTAAATTGAACATTATCTTGAAAATCCAATTAGTTTTTCTAATGTAAGGTCTTTCTTTTTATCCATCTTGCAAATTCTTTGAGTCTCTCTCTTTCTCTTCTTCTTCTTATCTCTCTCTCTCTCTCTCTCTCTCTCTCTCTCTCTCTCATATATATGTACACACACACACACACACACACACACACACACACACACATATATATATATATATATATATATATATATATATATATCGCCTCATACGCACACTAGGCGCTGGCAGCCATTCACATCTCTTGTTTAATGATAGAATCTGCCATGTCTATCTCTTCTACAAGAAGATTTGCTACAGACAATGACCTCCAGCCGTGTTGTATCATGTGCATGTATTGTGTGAACAATCCATGGGCGAATGGTAAGCGGCACATCATGTCCCCCATGGTACCCCATTATAGTATGGGAATATTGTGATCTAAGGAGCTTCGGTGGTAAAGCTAATGCACCTTACAATGGAGGGATGAAGTGTTTGCATTCCTTCCTCTGTCTGAATGCTGTCAAATTTCACCTCACTCCCTTCCTTGTAGCATTTTCCCATATATGTGATGTGATCTAGAAAGAAATAGATGCCTTTAATGGTGTACAATGTGCACACACCAAAGGAGCCTGCTCCAATCCTCGGACCTTCTACCAAGGCCTCATGAGTGATGCCGCCAAGATGAGTGCACTTGGCATTCAAAGTTGTGCGCATGATTGTGCCGGTGTCGCTGGCATCTGATCGACCTCCCAAAGCTGCTTGTGCATCTTGGGCCATCTTCAATATCTTAAGTCTCTGCAACATACTTTCATATTGCCCAACATTGTCCTAACCTTGTGGTGGGGGTCAAATTCTCGAATCCCTGCTGGAATCAACAATTCATATTGGCCTTCACCTCGTAGTCACACTCTGTGTTCTCCCATATAGTGCTAGTGAGGTCTTTGATGAAGACGTCGCTTTCACTAATCTGTTGTATGTGACCATTTGCACATGATGATATTGCCAAAATACATTCTTTTCGAATGGCACGCATAATACTTTTCTTTTGATCTGGCGTCATTTTTGTACTGGACAATAAAAAACAACATATCAAATACAAATTCACGGTTTCACACTGCACTAACACTCACACTATTTCAGGCAAACCCTCAACCATGACTTGAAGACTTTAAGAAATGTGCATGGAAATATTGAAAAAATTTGAAAACAATCTTCACTTTAAACTACAATCTCTTATAGGTGTAAAATGCAGTGCAAACAAAACTTCATCCAGATCAAACAATACATGTTAACAATTTGGAACATTTCAGCATATAGTGAATTTTACCTTATATTTTTCACCGTGCACACACACTAGTTCAAACAAAGCACACACCGACTTAAAGACTTCAAAAAATTCAGCAAGATTGTATTTATTCAGGTTGATAATCATTTTGACTTTAAATGGTATATTTGCTCGTGTAAAATACAATAAATATATCTATCCTAATAAAATTGTCCAGATCTAAGAGAACGTGTTATAAATCTAAAACAATTCAAAACCTCTTGGAAGATACATGCATCGTGATGTATATATTGTCAATTTTATATTAGCTCTTTCAAAATATTGGAAGTATACAAATCGGGCTAGGAAATTGTAAGGAATGCCTTGCTCTTTAAAAAGATAGAAATAAATATTTAGCATGCAAATTGTGTTCACACACTTTTTTACATAGAATATATGTAAATGTAGTATTTAAAATAGCGATGATGATTGATGCTCTTAAAAAAGATACAAAAGAATATTTAGCATGCAAATTGTGTGCAAATTCCTTTTTACAAAGAATTTATATAAATGTACGATAAAAATAGCGATGATGCTTGAGATCCTTTAAAAAGATAAAAAATGAATATTTAACATGCAAATTGTATGCAAATACTTTTTGCATATAATTTATGTAAATGTAGCATTTAAACTAGCAATGATTGATGAATAAAGCATTCTTTTGATTATAATTAGCTAGTTAATAATTTCATAAGAACATTTTTTAAAAAAAATCAAACAATTTAAACATTTGTAAATGAAATACTCTTCACAGCCGCGTTACCGACCAAGTATTTCATATACTTAATTCTTAAACTAACTGCACATACAAATTATATGATGTTCGTACGTCCAGGTCAACGACCTAAACACCACATGTATGCAAAAGCAGATGCTTCTAACAAAGGACACTCATTTAGCCGTGTTACTGACCGAGTGCCGCCTGAATCTAAGGAGAAATAATGGCTTGCATACGAGCATCATATAGCCGCATTATCGACCAATGCCCATCTATTTTTTGGGGAAGGGGAAGGGAAGTTGACTTACCATAAGGATACTACATTCGCACCATTATCGACGTAGTACCCAGACAGTAAGCCAATACTTGCCACAAGGACACCATCTTCCCCGCGTCACAACTGAGGTGATGCCCCCGTGGTGGTAAGCATTGTTCCATAGGACAGCTTATGCACACACTCCCATTGTGTGGTAAGGTACCTTATCACCACCGTGCAATACGACAAAAGGCACGCTACCACACAACGTATACACACATACAACACAGACCCGGGTCGTGTGGTCAGCTACTCCACTACTGTCGCGCACTACGACATAGAGCATGCTCCCACACGACCCCCTCTCTCCTCTCGACGTACCTGCAAGGCGGTCCTCTCTCTCTCTCTCTCTCTCTCTCTCTCTCTCTCTCTCTCTCTCTCTCTCTCTCTCTCTCTCTCTCTCTCTCTCTCTCTCTCTCTCTCTCGGAAGATAACTCAAAGAATAATGCCCAGCAGGTCCAATCGGGGTCCCATATATAAAATTTTGCAGGCCCGCCCAGGCTGTTTAGTTTTCTTGGCGGGCCCACAAGGAAATTATAAAACCCCGGGTGGATTTTAGTGGGTTACCAGGTTTCCCTAAACCGGATTCTTTGTGATCATGTTGAGTGTAATCATGTAAATGTGTCAATAAGACCTTGTGTTCACACAACATTTGTGGTAATTACGTAAATATTAAATCCCTGATAGCAACTCACAATGATCTATATTCTATGATAGATGAGTACACTATCGACCCCGATTTTAGAGATGTGAGTTCAGCCCTTGCACTAGGGAAGAAGGAAGAACCATTTACCCTACAAGATGGTTATCTTCTCTATGGCGATAGACTATGCGTTACTAACTCACTAGGTGAGAAAGTAATGTATGAATCTCATGCTTCTCCTTATGCGGGGCATAGAGGGATTCAGTCTACCCTAAAAGGGATAGAAACATATCTATTGGCCTGCCATGAAAGCAAACGTACAAGAGTATGTTTCAAAATGTGTGGTATGCCAAAAGACAAAGTTTGAGAGAGCGAAGAAACCTGGGTTGCTTCAACCTTTGCCACTTCCGAATTCACCATAGGAGAGTATATCCATGGATTTTATCTTTGGATTGTCCAAGTCTATCCATGGGAATACAGGAATATGGGCGATAGTAGACAAGTTTAGCAAACAAGCACATTTCATACATGTCAAAAAGACTATTAAGGCCCATCAAATGGCAGTCCTCTTTATATCACAAATCTTCAATTACCACAGCTTATCAATCTCCATAGTGTTAGATAGAGATCCTAGAATAACCAATAATTTCTAGAAGGGTCTCTTTGAGAATTTAGGTACAAGGCTAAACTTCTCTTCGGCCTATCACCCTCAAATGGATAACAATTCTTGATCTACTAAAAGCTTACGTCACAGAAGTAGATCAAAAGTCTCAATGGGAGAAATACTTACCTTTAGTGGAGTATGCTTACAATAACATTGTACATACTTCCACGGGAAAAGCACCTTTTGAGGTGATAGAGGGAAGATCAAAAAGTCCCTTGGTACTCAAATTACATGGGAAGATCTTGGCTGCATATGAATATAGCCGAACCTGCAAGAATATTTCCAAAAGATTAAGGATGCTATATCCATCTCTCAGCAAAGGCAAAAGGCTGCTGCTGATAAGCACCAAAGAGCCCTAGCCTTTAAACAAAATAATTGTAAGTTTCCCAAGGCTCGATTAAGACACACGACGGACAAGAATCTTAAGGGACACCAAAAGTACTATGCTAAGTTAGCAAAAAGGTACTATGGCCCCTTTCAGATTCTTAGGCCAATCAATGAGATGACCTATCAACTCAAGTTGCCCAACCATTGGCTCATACACAATGCTTTCCACGTGAGCCTACTAAAGCCTTACAAAGGAGAGCCACCTCAAGAAGCAACCATTGAAGACCCACCGGAGATTGAGGACCAAGAAGAGGTGTTGCAACCCGAGTCCATTCTCCGACACAAAGACAAGGTATTACAAGGCCGTAACACTATCCGATGATATCTTATCAAGTTTAAAAATTTTCCTTTTGAAGATGCTAGATGGATGCAAGGGATACAATTAAAGGATAACCTAAACCTTGTCAATGCTTACAATGACTCCCTAGAGTAAGCAAATGTAAATACGTATAAATGAACAAAGTTTCTATCTTATAAGATTCTCTTTTCTTTATTGCGCACAAATGTTAATAAGTATGCATGCTTAGGATCATGTTTGAGAAGACGACGTCTCCCGAACACCAAGTAGAAGCTTGTCACTCTACTATGGACATTGATACGAACTAATGTGTAGACATGCTTGCACTAGCTAAGGCTCTCAAGCACCAAATGGACCAGTCATCCATTCTAGAATGGTGTCGTAGTGTAAAATAGGGATCCTCTACCCGCTAGCAAACGGACTAATTACTAGGCTTTATCTTCTCTGCCTCATAGTCGAGGACGACTATGATTTCAAGAGAGAGTTAATGTCATAAAAACTAATATCTAATTCTTCCAAATGATTTTCTCATACTAAATCGATCATTTAATATGGAGAAGTACCAGGGGAGTAAAAGCTAGAATATTGGTAAGGCTGTCAGATCGGTCTCATCAGGGATCCAAAGGAGGGAAAATAGGGATCCAAGGGGGGAGACAATCTGCAAAAGAGCAATGTGCTTCAATGGAGCTTAAAAGACCTAAGGTTTAGCTTCATTAACACTTCCATAGGCTAAGGTTCCAAAATTTTACTTAAAAAGTCCAAATGGTCAAAGCTGGGAAAATTGGATGGTGGTGGGAAGACTCAAGAGTCTTCCCACATCCCTATCAAGGAGGGGGCGAGCCTTAAGTGTAGGGGAGGAGAGAGAAACACACACACACACACTCCAAAGCTTCTCCCAAAGGGAATACTAGACACATGGCAGGCTCCTAGGCCAGTTGCTCCCAATCTCCCCTCAAATCCTATTGTATGGCCATAGAGGTGGACCAATGAGAATTAGGCTAGAGTAAAATTAGTCTAATCAATTTAAAAATACTTGATAAAGGAACCGATAGAAATTAAACTCCCTAGAAGACTATTGGACAGTCTACCAAGGGGTCCAATGAGCATCCAGCAGCCCAATGGCTTGCTTGATTCCTATTGGCCAGAAGACTAAAAGGTCCAATGAGAGATTAAATGAATTATTTAATTACCTAAAGCTCTCACAAAAGGGAAAAGGGGTACACTTGTCACAAGGCTATCAATTATGCCTCTTTTTGTGATTAGCTAAGCTTTGCTGGAGCCAATGGGAAGCCACAGGAAGAGCATTTTGGGAGAGGGGTCGACAGAGAGAGAGAGAGAGAGAGAGAGAGAGAGAGAGAGGATGTCATTTTTTACTCTAACACATTTTTGCTACACACACACAACTCATGTGTTGAGCAAGAACTCCATCTCCTTCTCCAAGCATTGAGAAGTAGAGGCCTACACCAACAACTCTTGGCTATGGAATGCAAATCCAACCAAGAGCCAAGCTTCAATGGCATGCTCATCTCCTCTACCATGATAATTACTAAGCTAAGCTATGCTATTAGAGTAATTTTGTGAGGAGAATAGTTCTTTCTCGTAAGATACATCTTCTTCCTCTCAATCCTTCCTCATTCCCTGCTAGCTCTCACCGTTTTTGAAGGTGTGTGAGATCTTGGGACTGAGGCTAGGGACATTAACACTAGTTCAGTAATTGGACACTTAAGTGTCTTGAGACACTAAAGTGTCCTGTTTTTCTACCAAGTTTTAGCAATTTATTTTTCAAGCTAGAAAGAAGTTTTTTACACCTTGCTTCTACCATAGATTGGTAATGAGGGAAAGAAAACACTGGATTTTTCTCCATATCAAAATACATTCTGTATGGAGAGAAGTTTGATAAGTTCTAAGACATAATTTTGAATAAAATTTCAAGCTGTTTTGCTAAAAAAATCATAAAATTTATTTTTTTTTGTAGAGATGGCCTTTTTTATGTTTATAAAAGCCAAGTGTTAGCACTTAGTGTTACAAAACAATAGAATGCACTTCAAAGATAAGTTTTCAAGTCACATGCAAGATATAGACATAATTTCATACTTAAGCACGTGTTGAATAAGAGCATAATTTTGGTGTTCCAAAGGTCCCCTCATGAAATTGGTACTATTCTAGTGCAATTTGACAACTACAAATGACTTTATATATTTAAACCAAGAAACTACATATTTTTTGGGCTCCCTAACTCAATTAAATCTTGTTGCTTAAACTCTCTCTTGAATTTTTTATCGTGCAAAAACTCTTGAAAATCTTGAGTTCTCCATAATTACATTGAAACCAAGGTTTTAGGCACCCCAATTGTGTATGTACCACGTAATTTGATACATTTAGTTGATTTACATGGAAAATTGATATTATTCGAGGTTTTGAATGCTTATGTCTCAAGAATGAAAATATGAAAAAAAAAATATGCAGTTTTGAATATTTAAAATGATCTAATAATTGTTGCATACCAAAGCCCTTCTACTTGCCACCTTGAGTGCTCAATGGAAAGGGCAAGCAATGTATCACTTTTTAAAACTCACAAATACATCAAAAACATAATTTTCTTTGTATACAACGATATGATTGAAATGACCATATCAAACACATGGAACTTTCCATTATTTTAAAACTCACAAATACATCGAAAACATAATTTTCTTTGTATACAACGATATGATTGAAATGACCATATCAAACACATGGAACTTTCCATTATTTTATATACTCCAAACTCAGTTTTTTTGCACATGAAACTTTCAATTATCTATAGAAAAATTGTGGAAGAGTCACCTAAAATTTTCTACAAAATCGCTTCATTTTTTCTTGAGATTATAAAGGAAATTTCTTCAAAGCGTCAATTGCAGTCTCACAAGGGTCAACTTGATGAGTTAGTTCTTGATCATGATAGATTCTAAAATGCAAGGTTATATTTTTAAAAGACCTTCTAGCTAACATATTTAAGCATATCAAGAGAGTTTTCTTGAATAAACTGTCTAATGCAAGTAGCATTTAATTTAAATTTGTTAAAAAAGGGCACTTAAAGTGTCCTGTTTTGGTACCAAACTAGTGTTAAGTGTGTTTTTCAAGCATAATTTGGTGCATGAATCTTCCGTCTTCATTGCACCAACGATTTTTGCCAAGGAACACAAAGATTGTATTGTACAAAAGTCTCCTTTGATGGGAGAAGCTATAATACAAAGCCTTTTTGGAGGGGGGACCGGCTCCATGTAAATCTGGTCTTCAATTGTTGTCAATTGTTCAAGTATTGTATATGCTAAACTAGCTAGGTATAAATTGCTATGTTGCTTTCTCAAATTAAGTACTCTCTCTATGCTCATTAGGAACTTGTTCTTAATGAAATGCTCACTATGTTATCAATTTCCACTACACACAGTTTACTAGTGCATTAAATGTTACAAATTGTGAGATTTACCTCTACATTTTAAATTTGAAAGTGAGAAAACTTACAAACTTTAGAGAAATTTAGTGATGATTTTTCCAATTTTTACATAGTCTCATGTTTATGACAATGGAGATATGTCTTTTAGCTCACAAATAGTGGCATATGTGTTCACAAAGAGATAAGCTGGCAAAATAAATCGTTTTTGGAGATGTTTGTGAGGTGAAATAGGAACTTTGGCAACATTGAAGGGCACTTTGGGATTTTTTGGCCTAATATGAGAGGTGCAATGGGAATTTTTGAAATTTGGAGAGTGTTTTGGGAATTTTCACAAATAACATGTGTATTTTGATGCTTTTCACTAAAGAAAATGTCGAGGACTAAGGGGACGAGGACCTTTAAGGGCTTCTTGTTGCAAAAGATATGTAGTGTTAGAAAAAAAACCACGGTCCAAAGTATATTAATCTGTTCAAATTGTAAAATTTCGGTTAGATTTTGAGCTTGCCTTTAAGAAAACTTAAAATTTTATACAAGTTTTAGTGTAATTACCAATTAAAGCTTCAAGTTTCGACCTTAAAAACGGAGGAATTTCAAGTTTGCCTTTATTTTCATAGGTTAGAGAGAATGTAGTTTTCTAGCCTTGAACGTATGTACTAAGGGGTAGTGTTAGAAAAAAAACGGGGTACAATGTATTTAACCGACTAAAATCATAAAATCTTTGTTGCTATACAATGTGTACTGCAGATCATCACACAATATTAAGGCTATATGCACTACACATGCACTTGTAAGCTTCATGAAGGCAATGCCCATACACAAATATATAGCACATAGATGGGCTTATCATACATATCGCCCATATGCTCGTCACTCTAATTTGAGTGCATACTTGTTCTCACAATTGGCCCACATATGCATATGGACATACTATGTGTTCCACACGTACATATCTAGTGCATATGGTTCATTTGAAGAGAGCTTTAACTCTCCAACATCTGCACTGTATGTTTTTTTTGACCTCACCACCTAGACCTACATAACAAGCTAGCGACCGTTTTCTTCAAACTTAACAAGCTATCTAATTCTATTTTGGGTCTTACACAAAGACCCGAAAGTTTATTTTGTGTATTGCAATCACTAGTGATGTTGAAATACCAATAGAAAAGAAAAGGCTTTCGTTTAAAAGGATTTCACCCCATTCCAGTGCCCATGTTTCTCTGTTGCACTTTCGCACCAGCTCTTCCTTGATGATGCCACTCAGTCTTAAGCTAGCCCACCCCGGGGCTAGAAGTTTGTAATGAAAATGGCCTATGAACTTTGAGAATAGTGGAATTAAGAGTGTGTGTGTGTGTGTGTGTGTGTGTGTGTGTGTGTGTGTGTGTGTGTGTGTGTGTGTGTGTGTGTCAGAAAGCACGACAAGCACCTCAAGCACCTTAGTTACCAAGCACGACAAGTACCTCAAGCTTGGGCCGGGTTCCCACCTCAAGCACAGCCCTAGCTTACCTAAGGTCAAAGGACTTTTAACAACCTTTGGAGGTCTTTAATGAAGCTTACCCTAAGGTCTTTAAGCTCCATTAGCTAGCCTTGCTCTTTGACATGCCATCTCTCATTTGGACCCCTTTACCATTGGCCCCGTGTTGAAATAGACCCGTAAGCACATGTCTATATTCTAACCCTTGTTCCCGTTTATTATCCCAGGTTAATTGATTAGTTTAATATGAAAAAATTATTTGGGTTGGTTAGATATCAGATTTTATGACAAGTTTGTCGTGCACCTTGATCCCTTTCCACTAACCCCCTTCATAGCAAAGCCTTATCCATCATATCCTTGGTCATGATAGCCTAAGATTGGACTTGAGTTTAGATTGAGACCACAAACTTGGCACACAAGGCCTCAACATGAACAACACGGTTGAAAATTTCAAGGCCGCCTTGGACCAACGGTCAAGCGATACCTTCCCACTTTGCCCATTGCCACTGCACCGAGGCTTTAGTGTTGTTTCTCCATAGGAATCTTTTAACTGGTTTCAAATATTCCTTTCAGTTACATTTGGCTATTTTGAGGAGTGGGCTGGTGAAGGCCATATAAGGAAGCATAAATGAATTGATCACTGTGACCTGATTCTGGAAGGGAAGCAACACATACTCCCACCTTCTCATTTTCCTATGAATCTTCTCAAAGACCTACTGGAACCTTTTCTTATGAGTAACATGATGCCTAAAAATCCTACCTTTAGACACAATCTCCCCTAACCATACCGATGGGTCAAATGAGTTGTTTTTCGTCAAAGAGATCAGTCTAAACTTATCAATAGTACACTTCAACCTAGAAGCCACAACAAACGTCTGCACAATCTCAAGGTCCTTCCTAAGCACCTAAGGGCAGGCTTTCAAGAAGAGGAGGGAGTCGTCCGAAAACATCTTGGCAAGGAGTTGGTTGTTTCCTAGGCAAAGTTAACCCTTGCATTCCCCCCACTCAGCATCATCTTTGAGCATCGTTATGAGAGGATGCGACCTAATAGCAAAGAGAAGAGGGGAAAGGGGTCATCCTTGCTTGATTGATCTTTTGGCTTCAAAGGAGCCCACAATTCTATCATTGATATAAGAGCTCAGATTGGCTACTCGCACCCAAAGTGTGTATAAGCTGATAGAGGCACGACCCAAATCCCAATGATCTTTGAAACATCACATATCTCCTTGAATCTAACTAAGAAAAAACCCTTGGCTAGGTAAGTAGTATTTTCAATTCCTACTCCATGCCCCAAGATTTGCGGCCCCTGATTGTATCAGTTCATATATGTTCAGGATTCTCCCAATAAAGCCAAATACAAACATTAGTTGGGCTTGCATGGCTAGCTATTTTTTAATCAGAGCTGGTGGAATTGCGACAGTGATAGCCTCCTCAACCTCCACCTATTGTGGAAACGACTTCTTTAGAGCACTAAAGGCTCGATCCACAGCAGGTCTTTGAGTACCCCACTGCCTTCTGCCTATGGGCAAGTTCTTTTGTTACCATTTGGGTCGGTATCTAGATGCTTGTTAACTTTCTTAAGCTCTTGTATCACCTGAAGTCTCAAGAGTTGTGACCTTAGCGCAAAACTTAGAGTCATGACTATTGAGCCAGCAGAGGATCACACCCACATTTTTGCTCACACTCATCATTTTGTAACCATTGATTGTAATAAATGTCTTTCTGACATTAATTTTAATTTGAGCCATTCATTAAGTAACGGGACTCAATTGAGTTTCCAGCTTGTAATCCCGATGTAATTTCACTTGCTGATGTAATTAGTTAGAGATGTTCTCACCTCCAAGGCTGAGGTATATAAGCCAAAGTTTTGTAACCTAAAGGATGGAGATTATTAATCAAAGTGAGTTTTTGAGCGTCGTGACTGTGTCTAAGAGAGAGTAAGAGAGAGAGAGAGAGAGAGAGAGAGTCTTATCTACTTGCTATACGAGCTACGGAGCCTCCATTGGAGAAGCGACACCGCCTTTGTGTTAGCAACGGCGAGAGCTACGCACACATACCAAGAGTGCGTGCTATCGGCTTCTATGTGTGGTAAGTTCCTACGAGCTTCGGTGTGAGTTTTCTTCCAACTCGTGTGTCGGAATTGAGCGTGCAGCATATCTATAGAACCACAACGAGTAGAGCTACACATTAGTACCATCGGGGTCAAGTTTCGATCACCTGTATTTTTCGGCCTGTCTTCATACGCGTTTACCGCACGGAGTGGTTATAGGTTGATTTTGCAGTTCAAGTCTTTAGGGTGTTGTTCTTACCTAGTGTATAGACTTCCCCTTGAGTTTGAGATCGATTCAATGATTCTTGATCCTGTTTCGTATAGCATTCGTTCATAGTACGGATTTCAGTCACTTGCGTATTTTAGAACTTAGATTTGATTTCCTTAGTAGTGATTGTCATTAGAAGGTCGAGTAGGTGATTTGACACCCACCAAGTTGTTTCCATGCGCCTGCGGGTCAAGCTCCGTCCTCGTTTAACAAATTCTGTTGTTGGTTGAGTTCTCGCTATTTAGCTTCCGCTAGCGGCGTAACCGCCTTAACATTTGGCGCCGTTGCCGGGGACGAGAGCCCTAAGTAGGTGACCTTAGACTAATCCTACGAGGTGAGTCGTATAAACTACTTTGTATACTTTAGTTAGAAAAGATCTAGGAGTGGTGGACTCCGAAGATCTCGAGAGATACTAGGAAGTGGGGTATTCCTGGGTCTTCCGTGTTGACATTATTTTTTGTTTAGCTTAGATTTGTTTGTTGTTTTGTTGGTGTTGAGTAGTTGTTGATAGAAGAAGAATTTGCTAGTCCGTGAGTGACAGTGGATCTCTTTAAAATCACAATTACCAAACCCATTTTATGATTAGGAATAGCTTAGGTAGGACTTCATTTGATCCTGATCTGGAGCTAGTAATCATTGGAGTATTTGCTTGATATGGTTGATTGCATGATAGATCACTAAACCGTCGAGTTAGTAGTGAAACTTGCAATAAACAAAAGTCAGAGAAATTTTCTGTGTATCTGGGAGCTGCTGAGCACTTGAGAAAGCTTTAGGAAGGATTCTGTGCCAAAAAACTGGAAATCTGCAACTTTAGACATCATACGCGTATGATGTCTAAATGACCAAACAGAGACCAAAACAGAAATTTTGACTTTACCAGAGTGTTCAAAAGGGGGGTTATACCCTAATTTCAACTTAAAACAAGAGCATTAACACTCAATGAAACCCAAAAAGACAAGTCGGAGTCCAAGAAACGCAAAGAATAGAAAATTTTGGATTCAGATCTTGTTTTTACATTCAAACCTGACAAAAACACTTGAAACTCAAATATAAACATTGGAGAAGGCTTAAAACCAAGAATAGTCAAAATCTGGGACAAAAGACATCATACGCGTATAATGTCTTTTAGCACATCCACTACTTATTTTTGATATCTGACCTGACAAGATTGTTACAAACACTGTAGAAAGAATAAATATCAAGTCTTGACCCAAATTGATGAAAAAGACATCATACGCGTATGATGTCTTTGACCTAATTTTGGACATATTTTGATACTTTGCCAACACAGATCCATTGTAATAGCTGTCTAGAGGTTATATTTCAAGTTTCATCCCATTTGGATCACAATTGACCCAAAACAAGTCAAAAGCGGAAAATTGCCAAGAAAAGCCTAAATTAGCCATAACTTGCTTAAACAGAGTTCAAACTGAATTTTGTGAGTGGACAGAGCATAAGGGGGCTACTGAGAGTGAGCATAACCAAAATAGTCCAAATCTGTGAAAAAAGACATCATACGCGTATAATATCTTTTTCAGCATAACTGCAACAAAATTCTCACTTGATGAAATAGAAGTTGTCCAACTGACAAGATTAAACAATTGACCAAGTATCAATCAGTTTGGATCAATTCTGACCACAAAAACTTGGGAAAACAAATTGTCGAGACGGAAAAGTTAAAGTCCTTTTGGGGAATTGATGAATTTGAGATCGGGCAGGAATCTCCAGAATAACCAACCAAAACAAAAGGAACAAGCAAGTGTCATATTAACCGAGGGAAGTGTAAACCAAAGTTGGGTGCAACCATTAGAGCCGATCTTTGAAGGAAGTGTTTCTGATACTTCTTCGGAGAGATCTTACGAGATTTTCACCGAACACTTGGAACACTTGAACCTGAACAACAGAGAAAATATGGCAGCAGGATCATCAAACCCTTCCGCCACAATGAAGCTATTGTTCATAAAATATCAGTACGACAATGAGCAGGGTGCCAAGATCTACAAAGATGGAATGGACCGCTATTGTGTAAAGATAGAAGATAGACCTAGTGAGTTCAAGGACTTAGTGCCTGTGAGCTATAGCGGAGATAGATATCTAGATGACGAGGGTACCATGTACTTGGTAGTCCTAAACCCTAACATTGTGGACAAGTGGGTATTGATGGGAACCAAAGCCAAAGTAGATGAAGAACTTGAGGAGAAAGCACCAATAATGAACTTCCCTGATGCGAGGTTAAGAATAGAGAATGAAACTACAAGGATCAACACTGATAACATCTATGTGGGGCTATAAAAATATAATAATGGGGAGCAAGATCTCTATTATAGATGTGAAGAACCTTACACTGGAGAGTTGACAGACCAAAAAAGACTTTATGTCTTTACCTACACAGAGGGATCAGAAGTGAAAATTGCCACTTACGACAAGTATGGGAGGCAATACTCAACAATGGGCAAGAAAGAATTAGAAGGATATACATACTTTGGGGGACCACTACATCAGTATTATGTTACTTCTAGCTCACAAAGACCAGCACCAACAAATGGAGTGCAAAACCCAATGACAACAGGAGGACAAAGAACTCAGGTTGCTGACTCTTTCAGTCAACCTCAGTACTCGAAGCCCGGACCAATGGGATCATTACATTCCAGAGAGTCAATGGATACGAATCGAGGTAGTGCAATTCCAATCCCCACGTATACCACTCCAGGTCCAAGGTTCGAAGCGGAACCATCACATTTACCTCCTAGTAGTAGATTCAGGGCAGGGGAACCGACAAGGGTAACCCATGAAGTCCATGATGCTAGAGAAAGCTTTAGCCGGGACACAGGAGCAATGAGATTGGTAGCAGACCATAGACGTATGAGACCATCTCAAGTAGCCAAGTGTATGCCAAAGAAGTATGGTGGTTCAGGAGATCCATATGCACATGTATCACTCTTTAAGCAAGTCTTAAGAGCTGAGCAGATAACAGTTTTCCATACACAATACGAGGGATTTGGTCTTACTCTAGAAGGTACGGCATTGACATGGTTTCAACCACCGAACATAGGGGGATTCCATGACATTGACCATTTGCTAAGAGAGTTTGCTGAGGAATTCTCAAAACGAGGGATTAAGCACAATACGGTCTCACAAATATATGCTTTTAAACAGAGAGAACACGAAAAAGTGAAGGAAGCTTCACTTCGCTTCAAACAATACATTGAGAGATGTCCAGTACGTGAACGACCACAAGATGACAGACAATCTGTTCTCTTTATTGAGGGATTGAGAAACGACACTCTCAAGAAGGACTTGCACTTGAAATCTTGTACAAGTTTCGAGCAAGTAACGAGAGAAGCATTGTACTTAGTGGATAACTGTACGGTTTATGGAGAGGTGTCAGCGGATACAGATTTCGCATCCAGTAGCTCTTCCTCTATAGCGAGTGAGACTACCACTAAAAAGAATGTTCAAACAACAACCATGCCAAATGTAGAGCAAATGATAGAAGCGGCTCTAAAAAGGATGGCACCATACCAAAAACCATTGCCAAAACCACTGAAATGGTGTGCGATTGAACAAAAATGGACAAACCATCCAACAGAGGAGTGCTATTACAACAAAGGGTATGTAAGGGAGCATCAGTATGCACCTCCTGCTCAATTAGCACCACCTCAAGTACATCCAGTACCTCGATACCCAACCTATGGGGATAGAAAGACCGCAACCGGTATTGGGACAACAACCACCCTTACCAGGAGCAATACCAATGGGCATTAGATATGCACCAACCTTAGAGAATCAGGAAGAACAAGCCTTAGTGCCTGTTCAAGCCTATTATGAAGAATCTGGTGCACGCATGTCTCCAACTGTGTATTACCCACCAGAAGAACCCAAACAACAAGAACCATGGGGCATGACTCGGAATGTTGGAACACCAATAGTTACAAGTGATTCTGATGAAGAGAGATATAATTTGGACGCAAGAACATTGATGTTCATAGCTCATGGAGGGCTAACAGGACAAAGACCATCCTATCCACAAAGGACGAATCAAGTGGGACCAAGACCAGCACTAGGACCCTGTTACAAGTGTGGAGGTGACCATCTGATGAATGTTTGTCCACATACGGAAATCATTAGAATTAACGCTTATTGCACTGAGTGTGGGGTTACTCACTTCATTGAGGATTGTTCAAAGAATCCAAACAAAGTGCAAAAGACGACATTGAATATGCTAGAAACTATTCCTACCAACAGTGGGTCTGAAAATGAAACTCTGATACCAACGCAAGTTGTTACTAGAGCTCAAGCTAAGAAAACCACTAGAGAACCTGAGAATGGGAAGTTAGCGATTGAAGTGGTTAGTCAAGGACCGCGGAGTCAGAGAAACATATGGAAAGCTAGAAAAGCACGCATGAAGTTGAGAAAAGAACGTGAAGACGCTATTCTAGCTGAGGAACTAAAGCGAACTAAAGATAGATTAGAAAAACTTGAGAGTCAAAACGGGAAACGAGAGATGAGCCCGGAAAGAACGAAACAAAAGAGTATCAAAGAAACAACGAGCTTAAGCTCAGGGGGATCAGTGCTAGTCGACAAAGTACACGAACCATTGGATGCACTGATGAGAGCTTATGAAGCTAGGTTAAAGAACAACCAAACACAAGAGCAGAGGTGGATGACATACCCAAACGCGGAATTGGAAAATCAGAGACTTGAAATGTGCCAGAGAATGATCGAGACTGCACAAGCCTTATTAGAACCACCAAGAGAAACAATGAATTGTGGAACAGAAAACCCAATTCAGCAAGAGACTATCATTTCACGGGTAGCTGAAAGGACTCACAGTGCACAAAAGTCTGAAGATACACACAAGGATGACCGCATAGTATTGAACACAACCGATCAGGAGATAGAGAGTTTTCATCCAGTCATACAGAGGTCTTATGGAAGAGATGAGGATTACAATGAATTTTGGAAACAAGTGAGAGAGGCAAACTTTGCAAACGAGTTAAGTTGCCAAGCTAATCAGACAAATTGGGAAAAGGACATCAGGAATCCTCCCATAGTGGAATTTGAGGCAGGATCTCAAGTGGACTTGGATCTGCAATCCTACTGGGGAGATGGGGGCTCTGTTAGAACAATGGAGAGCAAACCTCATTCACTGAATACCTTACCTTCATACTTAGGAGAGTATGAAGCAAAATCCGAGATTAGAGCACTTCCCTCACGAAGAATCTCATCAAAAAAATTCATGGACTCGCAAGGATTGATAGAGATCTTGTCAACACCAGTGACATGCACTATCACTCTAGCTGAGCTTTTGAGGCTAAGACCACATATGTGGACCACTGTAGGAAAATGCTTGGAGATTTGGGATAAAAGACCCAACAGCGAGATTGCAAGAGGGTATACAAGAGCTGAGCAAACCACAAAAGAACGCTAAGCCTGTACCCTTAAACAAGGTCGGAGAGTATTGCGAAGGTGAAGAGGGGAATACAACCTTACCAGTTGAATTCCAAGGAGTGAACACGATGGCAATACTAGACAGCGGAGCTGGGGTATCCATTGCTACAAAAGAAATCTGGAAAAAATGGGGGAAACCAGCAATAAGGAAGACTAGGTTGAAACTCCAATTAGCAGATGGACACATGGAGAGACCTATGGGGTTATTAGAGAAAGTCGTAGTGACTTCTTGTGGCATTGAATACGAACATACTTTTGCTATTGTCGATTTTGGCAAGGAGAATAACTATAATATCATACTGGGAAGACCATTCATGAGACAGTTGAAAATGGTCCAGGATTGGGGCTACGATCACATATACCTGAGAAATATGGAAACCACTACACGTGTGAACCTGAGAGACCATAGCTACAAAGATGTGAACCGAACACCGGTAGAGGAGTTTGATTCAGCTACTTTGGCGGGATCCGAATTTCCAACCTGGTTAGGTAAGCCCAAGGAGTTATGGATGTGTGGAGCCTCGAAATGTGGAAGTCTGAGGCGAGAAGAATATGTTTTAGAAAGGGCTATCGAAGATGAAGCTTATATAGGAGAACCCTTTCCAGAGGACACGCTTGAACCATTAGAATGGACACACATTCTAGCAACCCTAGATGTTTGTGCAATTCCGGATGGTCCCACAACAAAATTTTGCGACAAGGACGGGTACGACGTGGTTCCGTACTTCATGTTGAGAACTGTACTCGAAAAAGAAACTGAAAAGAACGATACACTGGAAAAGGAAGATGAAGAAGAGGTGTTTCACGACATTCCCGATCATCCAGAGTGGGGAAATGAAGCAGACAACGAGTCAACGGACAATTCAAGCGGAAACGAAGAAACTATAACGGATGTCAGATTTTATGATTTTCCGAACCAAACTAAACAACGCCAGAAACGCTATAGAGCAAAGAGAAAAACAAAGGGGGTTAGAACCAATCCGATGCCTAGAATAAGAGGAAAAAATCAATTCCTAATGCTAGTAAAGGCGGAAGATTGTGTTAAGGACAAGATTTCTGGAAGAATGAGAGGCAATGATCAAAAAGCTTACGAAAAGACAAAAGAAGCTCAAGAAATCAAGTTCAAAGGAATGAAACGAAAACTGAAACAGAAAAATCAGAAAAGAACAAGCGCAACAGAGAACACACGGAGTCCAAGTTAGAACGTAGAAACAAGTACAGAGAGCTCAAGAAAACTCTGAAAGAAGTTTGGACGACAGAAATTGAGAGTGGAGAGGACGAAAACGCCAAAATCAAGGAAAACATGGATGTTCCCTCTCACTACAGGAAATTCACAATTGAGGATAGGAAGGTGGTATTAACCCAACCTATTCGAGAGAGAAGGGAGAACGAATCTTATGACGGACCGGAGGATGCAAAAAAAGTGGATTTAGCAGCTCCAGGTGAGACACCTAGACCGGTGTACATAGCCACAGATTTGTCTCCAGGCGAGGAAGAGAGACTTTTGAGTCTTCTCAGAGAGTACAGGGATGTGTTTGCATGGTCTTATAAGGACTTAAAGGGAGTTGACCCATCGATATGCCAACACACAATCCCACTAAAACAAGACGCAAAGCCTAGCAGACAGAGACCATACACATATAATGATACGTTTGCTAAGCGAATCAAAGAAGAGATAGATAAGCTAATGGAAGCTGAATTCATATACGAGATTGAACACACCGATTGGGTATCTCCGATTGTGGTGGTACCCAAGAAGAACGGAAAACTCGGAGTGTGTGTCAACTTAAAGAAAGTGAATGCTGCAACAATCAGGGACAATTATCCCCTGCCGATAACTGATCATGTTCTGGAGCGTGTATCAGGGAAAACAGCATACTCCTTTCTTGATGGTTTTTCAGGATATAACCAGCTAGCCATAGCACCGCCAGATCAACATAAAACAGCTTTTGCAACGGAGTGGGGAATTTATGCTTATCGGGTTATGCCTTTTGGTCTAACCAATGCTCCCGCAACCTTCCAGAGGCTGATGACGCATGCTTTCAAAGAATACTTAAGGTTGTTTCTAGAAATATACATGGATGACTTATGTGTACATTCTCTTCTGAGAGATGAGCATCTAGAACACCTAAGAAAAGTATTTGAGAAATGTAGGACATATCGCATTTGTTTCAATCCTGAGAAATGTGTGTTTATGGTCCGACAGGGCAGAATTCTGGGACATATTGTCTCACAAAACGGAATATCCACGGATTTAGAGAAGATAAAAGTTATAGTGGATATGCCTAGACCAACCAATGCGAAACAAGTACAGAGCTTTATGGGACATTGCGGATATTATAGACGATTCATTTACATGTACGCTATAATAGGCCAACCACTTTACAGGCTAATAGTGAACTTTGAATGGACAGAGGAGTGTGAGGAATCATTCAAGAAATTGAAAGAGGCACTCATTACTGCTCCAGTCTTGAAATCACCAGATTGGGAGAAGATATTCCATGTGCATATAGATGCTTCGGCATATGCAATAGGATGCATTCTGGCTCAGCCAGAAGAAGAAAACATGGATTTTCCTATCTGTTACGCCAGTCGACAGCTCAACAATGCAGAGAAGAATTACACCACAACAGAGCGAGAAGGATTAGGAATGATATATGCTGTGAAGAAATTTCGGCATTATCTTCTAGCCAACAAGTTTGTGTTTTTTACGGATCACCAAGCCTTGCTCTACCTAGTGAATAAACCATGCAATACCGGGAGAATAGTGAGATGGTTCATTATCTTACTGGAATTCGACTTCACGGTAGTAGTAAAGAAAGGAAAAACACATCTTAGAGCTGATCATCTTTCGCGATTGACGAATGGGGAAGACCCTATAGGAGTAGATGACGACATGCCAGACGCGTACTTGTTCAACATAGAAATGATACCGAAGTAGTCTCAAAATGTCGTTAGCTTATTAACCTATGGAGGAGAGTTTGATAGAAGAGAATACAACCAGAAACATATTGCTATTCAGCAATCCAAGAACCTTCAATTGGTTGCAGGAAGGTTGTATCGATTGGGAAATGATCATGTTTTACGACTATGCATCAATCCTGAGGAATATAATATATATCTGTGCGAAGCACATGTTCAGGAATGTGAATTTCATTGTTCAAGAAGAAACACATATAGGAATTTGTTACAATTGGGAGTCTATTGGCCAGGAATGAAAGAAAGCGTACATGAATATGTCACTGTATGTATTGTATGTTCATCAAAACCGCCAGCAGAGTATTCGACATTATATCAGATAATGATAGCTCCGGAATGGAGTCAGTATATTGTTGAATATCTCACAAATAGAACTTTCCCAGAAGGAACGTCAAAAGCTCGTCAGAAATCTGTGGAGACAGAAGCTAGAGATTACGCTTTAATAGGAGATCAACTCTATAAGAGAGGTAAAGACAACCAGCTTAGGATTTGTGCATCAGAGTCTAAGTATGTGATAATCCTGGAGCAAGCTCATGGAGGAGTAGGTGGAGGCCATTTCTCAGGTGATAAGACAGCAAAACTTTTCTTAGCCACAGGAATATGGTGGCCAACATTACATATGGACGCTGAGGAATACGTTAAACGGTGTGATGACTGTCAGCGGACCAAAGTACCACTTAAAAGAGATGATATGCCGCTTAGACCAATGATGGGGACAAGAGCTTTTGCAAAATGGGGGATTGATTATGTCGGACCCATTTCACCTCCTGCATATAAGACTCATGCACAATACATCGTTGTGGCTACAGACTATCTAAAAAAGTGGGTCGAAGCAAAGGCAACTCAAAAAGCAGATGCCAGGACCACGGCACAATTTCTATATGAATACGTCTTTGTACGATATGGATTGCCAATAGAAATTGTGAGTGATCGAGGCACACACTTTATAAATGAAGTGATAGAGATCCTTCTAGATGAATTCATGGTAATCCATAGGAAATCAGCCCCGTATCATCCACAAGCAAACGGACAAGCTGAAGCAACAAACAAAACCATATGCACGGTCCTTACGAAGATTGTATCTGAGTCGAGAACTGACTGGGACCAGAAGTTGCATTCAACATTATGGGCATATAGGGTAGCATATAAAACATCAATAGGAACGACCGCATATAACATGGTTTTTGGGCTAAATGCTATCTTACCAATAGAATTCTTGATTTCAACCTTAAGGGTGGCTAAGGATCTAGAGTGGACAGGGCACGAGCTTTCTGATAGAATAGATGACTTGGAAAAGCTAGACGAGCTTCGCCTAAAAGCAGTAGCTTCTATCTACGCTCAAAAAAGACGACAAAAGGAATTTTTTGATAAGCATGTGAGGACTAAAGAGTTTAAGGTTGGGGACTATGTCCTAGTTTACACTCTGAAACAGCATGCTAAGAAGCTTAAAAAGCGAGGGATGGGACCTCTGGTGATTAAAGATCTATCACCAAGTGGAGCCGTCAAGCTTGCTACATTAGACGGAAAAGAAATGTCCAATTGGATTAGTGGATGCAGAGTGAAAAAGTATCTTTTGCCGCTAACCCAAGACATGCTTCTCAAAATACATCAAGAAAAGCTGCGTGTCCAGAAAAAGAAAAAGATTGTGGAGGAAGCGCAAGCCGAGGCGAAGGAAAGAATGGAGAAAAGAAGACTACTATGTCAGAAACAGCGCAATGAAGGAGCAATACGAATAAACGCAGTCAGTATAACAGAAATGGATAATGACAAAGAAGAACCCATCATTGAATGCAAAGTAGGAACCAACCAAATCAAAGCCAGAGCACTTTTGGATTCAGGAGCTCAAACTAACCTACTTTCACTCAGTTTGTACAGACAATTAACAAATGACACTAAATTACAAACTACCAAGCAAGAGTTAAAGAGTTACTTTGAGAATTCAATCAAAACTGTCGGATGCACAGTTTTACATATACAGATTAACCAGTATGTGTATCCTCATATGTTTTACGTGGTTGAAGACCAAGCTACACAACATCCATTATTGCTAGGACAACCATGGCAGAAGCAATACAATGCAATGATTGACTGGAGTTCTAAATCAGTGCTTATCAAATACGAAGGTGAAAGTCAATCAGTTAAGTTCACCAAAGGATCAGAGACAACTCCAAAGGAAGAATCCAAGAACAAAACAACAACCAGAGAAAAAGAAGAAGCAATGGTAACCAAAAATTTCTATACAACTGGATTGCTCTTCGACGAGGAACTCTCAACATTGGATAAGGAAGACAAGCAATAATATGACGGCTCAACCTTGGGAAAAAACGGAGTCAACGTTGGTATGGAGACCAAAAAAGGTTGTGCCAGAGAACACAAAGGTGGAAAACAGAGTCTTCAATACCAGACAACAAAGTGATTCCAGACAATCAAGGACAGTGAAACAGATCTGGATTCCAAAAAAGTTCATGACGGCACAAAGCTATAGCAAGCAAATTTGGATTCCAAGGATTTGTAAACAAGAACTCCCTTCAGTACAATCCACGGAAACTCCTAGGTATTTCAAGGCGAGAAAATCAACACAAAGAACAAAGCAGGTTTGGGTCGCAAAGAGTTTGTGGCAAGCACAAGCGAAGCGGAAGCAGATTTGGATTGTGAAAAAGAACAACAAGGTAAAGAAGAATCCATCTACTGATTCTACTACCGAAGTGCCAAAACCAACCCAAAACCCGACCACCAATCCTTCAATCAAACAAAGAGCAGCTTTATTGGAAAGACTGTTGTATCATCGCTCTAGAATTGCATTGGGAACTTATGACCAAAACAACTACAATGCTTCCCCCACAGACACTTCATAGTCATCCGGGAGGACTCATACTAGGAGGGGGGGAGGTATACAGGTATACAGGAGCTACAAAGCAGCTACAAGCGACAAAAACAAAGAAAAACAAAATTTATATTACAAGGGCAGTGTCTTACATGATTTTGTAATTTTTATGTTTGATTGCAGATATTGATAATATTTATGCCCTTATATAGCTTGTTTTGCAACAAGAAGAGATCAAATGATGAATTTGGGTCTCTAGACGTGTAAATATCACTAAATAAGAGTGTTTTTGGAGCTAAAAAGTGAAAAAAAGTGGTAATCCAAGTCCAAAAATCACAAATAAGTGTATATTCATATACACAGGGTTACCAGCTATTTATTGTGTATGTTTGGAATTTTTTGGCTTCAATTTGCTATTTTCCTTTATTTTTTATGATTTTCTTGATAAAAGTAAAAGAAAAATAAAAAAAGCATGTGAAACGAGATCAGAAAAAAGAAAAGAATAGATGGTGATGATCCTAATGACAAGGGCAACCCATGGTAAAAATTGAGTACAATTCGGGAAAAGTTGCAGAAAGCCCGAAATGACAGAATTTTGGCAAAGTGGACAGATTTCTCAAAAACAGGTCACACAGAGTCCAAATTGAGAAATTTCAAATCCTAAAGTGCATTTCACGACGAGATAGGAGCACATGTCAAATTTGATAACAAGTGATCCGGTAAGTCCGAAGTTAAGTATTTTTCACATCACTTTCAAGCTCATTTCCACTATTACCTTCTTGGAGAGAGCAAAGAGCACACAGGAACATCCAACCTTCTACAACCTCCTACGACTGCTACGAGAGCTCAGAGGACACCAGTCATGAGAGGTAGACTCATTGCCATAAGCTTTTGATGCTTATCTTTAACTTTTGTCGCGAAAACTGACCAAAACCAAGAAACAAGAGCAGACGGGGAATGCGGTAGAATGCTAGGTAGTGGCACAACCGCCTAACCAAACCTTGCAAGAACTTATAGGTGGGTTACCCTAGTATAGAAGATGGGTTTCTAACACTCAAAGCTCGAGAAAGAATGACTGGAAAAACCCTAGGTCAACAGAGCCTGCAAGAGGCAAACAGGAAAAAGTTGTCGAAACGACACAAAACTTCTCAGGAAGCTTAACAACATCGAGGGCAATGCAACCATGGAGCATCTCCAGGTTTGGACCACCAAAAGTAGGTCGGAACAACCGATTCGGCTGCGGACACACAAAGCGTCATTTTGGCATAACGGTTGAAATTGACGACCGAATGAAATGAAACTTCACAAGCAGCTTCAAATATACATGGATGATTTATGTTTGCAAGCAAAACCCAAAAGAAAGCTGATTCACTTACCAATGGTGAAAAAGACGCTTTCGGGCAACCAAAAGGAGAAAGATGGAGAACGGGGAGCCAAAATCAAGTTCAACCAAATAGATGGCTTCACAACATATCCAATGAGCTTGAAATGCAACTCTCGAGAAGAAAAGTTGAAGAAATTCAACTCCAAGGCAAAAAGACGACTTCGGAGACTGAAATGCCTATAAGGGGGCTTTTTAGCTAAACTGATGACTTTTTAAGTTGAAAACTAGTTAGCAGGGCTTAGGGCAGTAGCACAAAGCATTCTTTGCACAAAAAGACCAACATTTCAAGGAAAGACATCTTACGCGTATGATGTCTCACAGCATGAATTTCACATCTATTTCAACATTTGAGTGTATAACCTCATTCCACATGTTAATCACATCCTATAAACCAAGTATCATGAGAATTGGAGTTAGAAAACCCAAGGAAAACCAAAAAGATGCAAAGTAGGCCATAAAATTGATTTTTGCTCCTAATTTTGTCAAAATAACTCCAAACTCATTGAAACTTTGTAGGATTGTTGATTAACACATCTACAAGCTATCTGGAACCAAAAAGCACCATTTTGACACAAAAGACATCATACGCGTATGAAGTCTATTTGCACTTACAGAGCCAAAACTGCTCAATTGTCATCATACATCCATTATATATATCTATTACATGCTACATATGAAATTTGGAACCATTTGGTCAAGAGGATCACCCCATTAGCCCAATTGAGGGAAAATCCTTCACCTAAAGCCTATTTTTGGCCCAAATCAACATACTCAAGTCCAAACCAAGATATGAGTAGAGACAGTCCTTCACTAGTACATGGGGAGTCCACAGAACCAATCCCATGCAAAATTGATGAAAAAGACATCATACGCGTATGATGTCTCTAGAGCCATTTTTAGCCCAAAATCTATCCAAACTTCATAAATCCACTAAATAAGCCTATCTAAAGCCAAATCCAAGCTTATAGAGAAATTTGATCCAAAAATACACTAAAACACATCATACGCGTATGATGTCTCACTATGTGATTTTGGCACCTCAGGGCTTCAACCACCAAACAGAAGCGATCTACATGCCATTTGAAAGTGAACCACCAAGTTTTATCCAATTTGGATCCTAAAATCCAAATCCCTTTCAAAATTTTGCCAAGAGCCGGAACTGGACTAAACTAGCCAAAACTTGACCAAATGGGATCCAAACTCAAATCCAAGCATATGATACTCATATATACACTATCAGCTACAAGCACAACCAATATGAAGTCATTTTGACACAAAAGACATCATACGCGTATGATGTCTCCAGCATGATTTTGAGCCCATTTTGCATATTTTTTCACCTACCTTGCATCCTTAGGCCCTGAATAGCTCATGTTTCAATTTTCAAGTCATTTGAATAGTTAAAAGCTTCATTTCGGCTTTCAGTACTAAAAAGACGCTAACTTCTGAAATTGGAGTTACAGGATCCATGGATTCCGCCAAGTCATCGACAACGAAGAGAAAAAGACCGACAATTAAAGATGCTCTTGCAGAAGCGGAACCCTTTGACATTCCAGCAGAAACCCTCAAGCCAACCAAAACTTGGGTGGAGGAAGCAGTATTAGAGAAAGAGGGAACAAAGATCTACCAGGGGACTTTCAGAGATCCTCAAGGGCAAGCGGTGGATGTACCGATGATCCCACAGGAATTGGTAGAATATAGCAGGTCAGAAGACATCAGCAGGTACCTGGAAAGGGCAGACTTGCACAGTTTCTTCACCTCGAGACCATCAGGTGTGGATACAAGAAGAGTGTACGAGTTGGCAACATCCATTCAGAAGGATGGAAAAGCCACATTGACAGCCATGGATGGAGAGAAAGTAGAAGTACAGATCACTCCACAGCTCATTGCAGACGCATTGAAGCTGCACAACAAAGGGAGCTCGGTCAGGGAAAGAAGGGAGGCCATAGAGGTCTATGGGCCCAAGAAGCAAAATGCAACCTATGGAGATATGGTGGACCCAAGAGCGGCAACCCTTTGCCGACTGTACAACCAATTTCTTCATGTTTGCAGTAAAAGACCGCAAAAGTATACGACACCACCCCATGCCATTGCGACCACCATCACATGGGCATTAAAGAGCAATATGCCAAAAGAGGTGAATTATGCTCAACACATCCACGAGCAAGTAATTTCCATGCACAACGAGAAGCCAAAATACATAGGAGGAGCGGAAATTCTGACAAGAATAGCTTATGAAGCTATTGGAGATAGAGATCAGTGGCCAAAGGTTCCCTCCCAGAATGAGTGGCTTAGAGAAGCCGACGAGGAGGAATAACAGCCCGAAGTATCCAAGAGGGCATCCACAAGAGCACGCCGGAAACTAGAAGTAGTTTCAGAACCTGAAGAGGATGTGGATGAGCCGCTTAAGAAGAAAGTAAAGAAGAAGGTTTCTCCCAAGCAAACCAAAAGACAGAAAGCGGCAAGAATGGAAAGACTAGTGGAGCAGTTTAGAGCGGAAAGAGCTCTAAAGGGTGACTTTGAAGAAAAGTGGGTGCCAGACCCTACTAAAGTCGGAACTAGCTCAACCAGGCCACATATTGATCAATACGATCAATATATTAAAGCTTATGAGGAGTCGGAGGCTATTCTGGATCAGCAACCTGTCGAGCCATACACTGAAGAGGAGGTACAGCAATTAAAAGCTGAGCTGAAAAAAGACGACAAGGGGAAAAGGAAAGTAGATGAGTCTACTAAGCCTCAAGAGAAAGATGGGCAAGCCGACAAAGGGAAAGCCAAGGAAGCTGAGGACAGATATCCCTCTATGACTGATGTACCAAGCCCTAAGAAGACGGAAAAAATTGTGGAGGAGACCACAGTAGAGGTGGACACAGATGATTTGGAAAAGCCAGAGGCCGAGACCAAAGAAAAGAAGATAGATCCACTTCAGCAAAAGAGAAATGATTATGAGGATCTGGTAGAGATAGGATACACCGAAGAAGAGGCCCTTGAGCCAGTTTATGGGATCACCCTACAAAAACAAGATGAACGGAGAGGAACGGAGGAAAAAACGAAGAGTAAAAAAGAAAGTGAAGAGAAATTGGACGAACCGAAAGCACTAGAAGAGCCAAAGCCAGTGGAGGTGGTGGCAGAAAGATCTTTAGAGTTGACAGATGATGATGAAAAAGACATGCACATGGTGCATGAACTGCTAAGCAAGATAAAAGAAAGGTCCAAGGCAAAGGAAGTAGAGATTGAGATAGCCAAACAAACGGAAGCGGAGTTGCAGAGAAAATTAGAGAATGTTATGATTGAATTTGAAAGTCATAAAGCATCACTCTATGATGCGGAAAACGAGAGAGACGGCTTGATACTCCAGCTAGCCGAGGCTTCAAGAGAAGTAACAAGTGCACAGGAAGCAAGGGAGCGGATAGAGGATGAGTTGGAGGCGGCCAAGGATGAGCTCATTGAGCTAAGGGAGAGAGTCGAGCTCCAAGAAAGAACAATCACTAGACTCAGGACTACCCCTAGAGCTAGCAGAGCAGGAACCGAACAAGAGGGAGCTATCATACCAGCTTTGGAGGACCAGGTCCGGAGCTTACAAAGAGAGCTGAGATTAGAGCAAGTGCAAAGGTTGCACATTGCGGAGGGATCATTGGCCGCAGAGGAGAGGCTCACATTAGAAAATCAAACACTACGGACAGAGAATGAGGCCCTCCGCAAACAGCTCCAAGATCTACAAGAGCAACAAAGAAGAGAGACAGAGACACCACAAGAAGAATCAGGTGGAGCAGCCATAGAGCTACCAGAAACTGGAGAGGCAACCACAATTGAAGATCCAGCCCCAGCTCAAGAGGTGGCCTCGACTTCAAGAATCTTTGAAGAAGAAGAACAAAGGCTCCATGAACAAATAGAAAAGTCAGCAGAGGAGAGTGCCAAGGCGGAAATGGAATGGGAGAGGAGACTCCTAATCTCCATTAGACTTCAGGGACTAGACACAAAAGTGCTCCATGAACAGTGGATGCAACCCAACCTGCCTTTCCCTTTGATGAAATTTGAAGTGCTAAAGACGAAAAAGAGAATAGAGGAGGAGCAGTATGTCGCTCTTTACGAAGGCGACATCACAAAGGAGGAACAATCAAAGAAGATAGTAGATTCACAACCTAGATGGAGGAAAGGTTGGCTGAACAAATACCCAGCCTACCTCATCTACTTGGTGGAGGCACCAAAGGAGATTCGGGAGGATGCAACCTTCTGCCCGGTGCCAAGAGTCAGAAACTGGAAAGAGCATGGCAGGATTGCAGAAAAGAAGCCAAATTGGCTTAATTATCCTAGGATGCCAGGACCAAAGGCAGGAGAGAGAATAGGTAAAGCCTACATGGTGAAAACCCTAACGGGCACCATCAAGCTCTTTACTGGCTCTCCTGACCTTTTGTGTCAGATGCTCAAGAAAATCTGCAGGACTCTCTTAGCTTGCATTGAAGTGTTCACGCCAGATAAAGCCACGACCTCGAGTCTACTATCGACGGCCGACACAGTGACTGATATGATGTACGATCTTTCATTGCAGCCTTCTCCAAAAGTGTTACACCTCCTATACCAAAGGATTATGTTTTTGCCTAGCTTCCACATGCAAACATTCGAAGAAGCTTTCTACACCGGCTTTTTCACCCACGAAAGCAAAATATTCGGCCCAACCTTGACCATCGGCAACCTACGATACGAATCACATTTGCAGATGCTCAAGACGACAGGACTTTATTGACCAAGCATAAAAGTCATGTAAGGGACGACATGAACGCGGAGGGGGGGAGTGTTGAGCCAGCAGAGGATCACACCCACATTTTTGCTCACACTCATCATTTTGTAACCATTGATTGTAATAAATGTCTTTTCGACATTAATTTTGATTTGAGCCATTCATTAAGTAACGGGACTCAATTGAGTTTCCAGCTTGTAATCCCGATGTAATTTCACTTGCTGATGTAATTAGTTAGAGATGTTCTCACCTCCAAGGTTGAGGTATATAAGCCAAAGTTTTGTAACCTAAAGGATGGAGATTATTAATGAAAGTGAGTTTTTGAGCGTCGTGACTGTGTCTAAGAGAGAGTGAGAAAGAGAGAGAGTCTTATCTACTTGCTACGCGAGCTACGGAGCCGCCATTGGAGAAGAGACACCGCCTTTGTGTTAGCAACGGCGAGAGCTACGCACAGATACCAAGAGTGCGTGCTATCGGCTTCTATGTGTGGTAAGTTTCTACGAGCTTTGGT
Organism: Adiantum capillus-veneris; assembly: GCF_014529385.1. Taxonomy (NCBI): domain Eukaryota; kingdom Viridiplantae; phylum Streptophyta; class Polypodiopsida; order Polypodiales; family Pteridaceae; genus Adiantum; species Adiantum capillus-veneris. The sequence goes on along the minus strand of NC_140940.1, from coordinate 52,307,505 downwards.
GTGAGTTTTCTTCCAACTCGTGTGTCGGAATTGAGCGTGCAGCATATCTATAGAACCACAACGAGTAGAGCTACACATTAGTACCATCGGGGTCAAGTTTCGATCACCTGTATTTTTCGGCCTGTCTTCATACGCGTTTACCGCACGGAGTGGTTATAGGTTGATTTTGCAGTTCAAGTCTTTAGGGTGTTGTTCTTACCTAGTGTATAGACTTCCCCTTGAGTTTGAGATCGATTCAATGATTCTTGATCCTGTTTCATATAGCATTCGTTCATAGTACGGATTTCAGTCACTTGCGTATTTTAGAACTTAGATTTGATTTCCTTAGTAGTGATTGTCATTAGAAGGTCGAGTAGGTGATTTGACACCCACCAAGTTGTTTCCATGCGCTTGCGGGTCAAGCTCCGTCCTCGTCTGACAAATTCTGTTGTTGGTTGAGTTCTCGCTATTTTGCTTCCGCTAGCGGCGTAACCGCCTTAACATGGATTTAATACATTTCTGGCTAGTCGTGGGATAAAACACCAATGTACAGTGCAAACTTACATAGCAATGTCTCTATGTAACTTTTTTGACACAAGGCAATACCACCATCACACTGCTTAAACTATATACCCAAGTAATGATGCAACAGACCCAAATCTTTCATCTTGAAAGTAGCATTCAAATCAGCCTTAAATTCAGCAATGTGTCTCTCATTTGGTCCAGTGATCAGCAAATCATCAACATCAAGAACCACAATGAGGAGTACATCACCCTCACGCTTTACATACAATGTGCTTTCTGTTGGACTGCTACGAAAGCCTTGTTTGACCAAATGAGTGTCAGCTTTCTCATACCAAGTACGAGGAGATTGCTTCAACCCATACAAAGCCTTGTTACATTTGCACACTTTGTCCTCTTGTCCTTTTATGGCAAAACCGCGAGGCTACATTACATAAACTTCCTCAAATATGTCACCATTCAAGAAACCAGTAACAATGTCTGATTGATGTACATCCCAACCAAAATGAGCTGCCAATGCACATAGAAAATCACAGTAGTCATACGTCAAGTGGGAGCAAAAGTCTCTTCATAATCTATGCCTTTTTGCTGTGCATAACGCTTTGCAACAAGTCGAGCCTTATGGTGATCGATCTCACCATCCGGCTTGCGTTTCAACTTGTAAACCCACTTCGTACCAATGGCCTTTTTGCCAGGAGGCAAATCACATAAAGTCCATGTGTCATTTTCTATAAGTGCATCGTATTCTAATTGCATGCCAGTCGTCCAATTTTTTGAATGTCGTGCTTCATCAAAAGACATAGGCTCCTCAACATCATGTAAGCTAGACACAGCCAAAGGATAACAATATGATGCATGGCGAGAGCTTGAACGAGTATGACTAGAACAAGGTGCATCCAATTCACTATCACACAAAGTGTGCACCAACCACTTTGGCATACCTCTAGCCTGCTCATTTTCAGCCCTTTCCTCATCAAGTACATCATGTACATCTGCATCAGTAATAGGCTGATCTAAAACATTTTCAGAAACCCCCATAGGCTGAACATTTTCCTCATTGGAACTTACATTCGTATTTCCACCACTGAAAAGAGGCAACAAAGTGTCATAAATGTCCTGTGAGCTTACATTACTGTCTCTAGTACATGAGAGCAAGGGCTGAACAGAATCTTCCACAAACACTACATCTTGAGAAACCAGAATACGTTTTGTTTACGGATGATACAACCTGTAACCTTTGCTTTCAGCACTATAACCAACAAAAATACATTTGACAACCTTATCATCCAATTTTCTGCATTGCACTTGTGGCACCAAAGCATATGCCAAACAGCCAAAAACACGCATGTGCTCAATAGAAGGTTTTCTATCATGCCATGCTTCATATGGAGTAATAGACTGCAAAGCTTTCGTAGGACACCTATTAAGTACATAAGTGGCACACATAATGGCCTCAAGCCAAAAAGAATGCGGCAAAGCTTGACTTTTGACCATACATCATGCCATTTCCGTCAGTGACCTGTTTTTCCTCTCAGCAACACCATTTTGCTGAGGTGTATAAGGCACTGTACATTGGTGTTTTATCCCACGACTAGCCAGAAATGTATTAAATTCATGAGACATATACTCCCCCCCTCGATCAGAACGGAGGGTGCCCATAGTATATTTCAAGACATTTTCAGCCATAGCCAAAAATTGTTTGAAGCACATAAAAACTTCGGACTTCGCTTTAAGCGGAAATACCCATGCATACCTGGAGTAATCATCAATGAAAGTCCCGAAGTACAGGTAATTTCCCAACGATGGAGTTTGCATGGGCCCACAAACATCACTATGCACAAGCTGCAACCTGCATGTGGCCCGGACTGAACCATCCTTTGGAAACTTAGAACGCTGCATCTTACCCAAAATACAGCCTTCACAAACATGTTTGGCAGGTGCTTCAAGAGGCGGCAAAGAAGCAACCATATCAGATTTCTGCAAACGCAGCAAACTGGCAAAATTCAGATGACCAAAATGTGCATGCCAAAGTTTTGCATCTGAAATAGCCCTTGAATCTTCAACAGCATTTGCAAAATTTTGTCCACACTTGTCATACAAAGTGAGCTTATACTGCCCACGGCACAAAAGGCCAGATGCAACAATTTCATCACCAAAACTGAGATCATGAACTGTACATCTTTCATCCACAAATTTGACTACAAGTCCAAGTCTAGCAAGTACGGATACAGACAAGAGATTCTTCTTGATCCCAGGTACATAAAGTGCATCAACAAGTGTGAAGGAACTGCCATTAGTAGCAGTGAGCACAATCTTTCCAACTCCTTGAACTGGATAAGAGGCTTTGTTGGCACAAGTGACTGAATTCCCATGAGGGACAGACTCAAGAGAGGTAAACAATTCACGATGTGAGGTAATGTGCTTTGTAGCACCACTATCGAAATACCACACATGTGAATGTGCAGCAAATGACAAGTATGTATCATGGACAACAGGATTGTAAGTGCACTCTACGCTAAAAGCCCATTCTGCATCAACATCAGCAACGCAGTTTCCTTTCACAGAAGACTGAACAATGGCTGCATTTGTAGTGGAACCAACATTTGCAGTGGAACCACCCTCTTTCTTCTTAGCCTCTTTGGCCTTCAACTTAGGACACAACTTGATCAAGTGATCATTGGCTTTACAATAATGGCAACGCATCTTCTTTTTGCCCTTATCACCAAAATTTCCAGACGAATTGCTGCCAGCAGAAGCATTAGGAACATAATTTTTGCCACTCGCAGCAGAACCATAAGAAGTGGCTGCATTGTTGTTACCACCCTTTCTTTGAGAAGCAATAAAAGCCTGTTCAACTGCACGCTGTCTAGTCCAGTTTTTTCTGGAAAGTGACTCTTGCAACAGCAATGTGCATAATGCATCAAACTTGACAACTTCTGGATTTCCTTGGGTCATAAGTCTCCAAGTACTAGCAAAAGTCTGGTAAGAATCTGGTAAGGCATCAAGAACAATCTGTACAAGGGAACTGTCTGAAATAACTACACCTGCAGAAATAAGTTGCTCATTGATATCCTTGACACTAGCAAGGAAAGTGTCCATATCATCTTCCTCATGCATAATCTTCGACTCCAGCTCTTTACGCAGCAAAGCAATTTTAGCCTCATTGCGGCTTGCATAAAGACCTGCTAGAATATCCCAAGCCTGTTTTGCAGATTTCGTTGAACGGATGTGAGGAACAATGGTGCGCTTCACAGACAACGCAATCAATGCATGAGCCTGCGCATCCTTAACATCCCAACGAGCTTGTTCTGCCGTAGGCAAAACAACTCTAACAGCTGCAATCCTTGCAGCAAGACCTGCAACATCCTCAACATCGCCTACATCCTCAGAACCAGGACGTACATCAATGCCCTGTACAATGTTCCAGACACCCTTTGACACAAGAACATGTTGCATCATATAAGCCCACATAGGGTAGTTGTCCCCCAACCTGTCCTCAGCAGCAAACATCTTGAACACATCTGTGTTGTTGTTGTCAGCCATGGTAAATGCTGCACCTGATGTGAAAACTGCCCGAAAATAGGAGAAACGGAGCAGGAACAACCTGTGCTATATAGCACAAACCATAGAAGACTATAAGGCACCTGTTATGCAGAAAACGGCACTGACAAAAATTCTGCACAAAATGACAAAATAGCCTGTGCAGTACTGCCTGTAGTGGAAACGGAGACCGAAATGAGCCCAAAATCAAAATTCTGAGCAGACAAAGCTCTTTGAGCTGTCCCAAAATATTTGTCGACCTGCGAACACTTGCCAAAGCTCACTGAAATCGAAGAAAGTGAGCAGGCGTGTGCTGGAGCAGCTGGCGACTAACCCCGGGAGGACCTGCTCTGATACCAATTGTTGGAATTAGGGTTGCAGAGAAACACACAGAGCTTGGAGAAGACGAAGGAAGCTCAAGGCACACAATAGAGAGTGTGTCACTTAGTGTGCAATGGAAAGATAGATAGCCCTCGAGTAATGGGCGTATATACAATGCACGGGGGAAAAAACCTCCTAAAGAGGGAAAAAATGCCCCGACGGTCCTAGTGTGTTCACACACATCACTACCACATGTATATGGTAACAGGTCACGGTTCCCTCTCCCTTTGCACCCCAATTTTCCTCCTTTGTCCCACCAGTGGGCCTTTATTTAAGACCTTGTGCCCCTTAGAATTTTTTTGTATATGCAATTTCATTGTAGCTCTTGTGAAATTGTGGGTTGTCCAGATGTAAAGAAGATCCTTTTGTCACAACTGATTTTGTTTGCTCATTAAATTGCCCTTATTTCCTTGATAAGGAATAACTTTAGAAATTACATTAAATTGTAGTCTAATTGGCTTATATGTCGATTAGAAGCTTTGATGAGGGTTGCCATAGCCAACACAGGTTTCAAAAGAAAACTCAGTGATTTCATGAAGCTCTTTATTATATTGAAAGTATCATCATCCATTTTGAGCAATTGAGAGTGACACAACTTCCTCAAATGGCATTGCCGTGGTGGATGGGTGGTGCGGGTGGGAAAATGGGGGCAACATCTATGGTCACAAACTCGGGGTATTGCAATCGAACCTTTCTAGGTTGTCAAATATGAGAGACACTTTGTTTCTCTTTTTATTTTCTATCTAAGGAATATATTCATATTCTTTCTCTATATAGGGAACTCACTTTTCTTAGTGGCATATTCAATTTCCTAGTCAACAATAAGTTTTCTCTTTGTCAGTAACTCAATTTTCCTAGTTCCACTATTCGATTCCCTAGTTGGTCACGAGCTTTCTCTAGTTATATTGTTTTTCCTAGTTATACATAGGAAAATGGTCTCCTCCTATCTAACAAACGACCAAGGATTCCCTACATAAACATGCTTATCCTATATAGGAAACAATTGAAAGTTCCTTGTGACACACACATACACCATGAATGTTAAGAAGCAAGGTGAGGACAGGGCCATGGTTGAGAGGATTGCATGGTAGTATGTTGGATTGTTGTAGTGAAAGTAGAAGGCAGGGTGGGGCGAGGGATTATGTGAAAGAAAGGGAACAAAATAGAGCATCTACAAACTAATGTTTTTTTAATAAATGGATTCAATGTTCATTCTCTTATAGAATAGATAGGCATGATCGAGTTAAGATAGCTATGTGTGGAATGGACTCAATCAAGGAAAGTGCCAAAAAAACGAGTGAAGAAGCCATGTCCACCAAGAAGAGGGGGTGACCTCAACTAATCATAGAGGAGAGGTCTTCAATGAAAGCAAGGTGAAAGAAGCTTATGGATACCAACATCATTGTTTTAATGGGGGAAAGACATAGATGCATTGTTGCTTCCGTGGACCACAAGTGAATGATTTTCTGGAGAAGGAAACTTTAGCGGGAATGTGTAATGTACATAGAGGGGGCAGTGTGTTTCGTTTGTATTTTCACATAGTGGTGTGTATATTGACATCATCTCTTATAGTTCTTAATAAAAAGTTGAAGTCCTATTTAGATTGGACAATCTGAAAAGCCTGCTATGTGCAAACATTCTGTGCAAAGCACTCAAACAGAAGAATATGCATATCTTTCATGAGATGGTGGGGTAATGTATGAAGAATGAAGGGCCCATTTCCAAAAGGTGATGTACAATGTTTTTGTTGACAACATTATCAAGGGTGTAGAGCTTTACAACCTCTATTTTATGGATGATCTTTAAAATTGGGTACGCCTAATACTAAACAATGTTTTTGATTGGGTCACGATATACTCAAAGATTAAATTGTATCATCCTCCAGGGAATGATTATTTGACCACTTTACACTATGGTTCGTTTCGACATATACTACTTTTTGTCTTCTTAGATTATTCTTTCTCAAGGCAGGAGTATGTACTTGAAGAAGATAAAAGCATTGTGGATGTACATTGCTTTTCTTTCCACCGTGACTTTGTTACCATATACACATGTAGTAGTGACATGTGTGAACATACTTCGGACTGCCGGGGCATTTTTTCCCTCACTATGAGGTTTTTTTCCCCAGCCATTGTATGTGCGCCCATCTATCTATCTTTTCATTGCACACTAAGTAATATACTCTCTATTGTGTGCCTAGAGCTTCCTTCATCTTCTCCAAGCTGTTTCTATTTTTTTGCAACCCCAATTTCAACAATTGCTATCAGAGCAGGTTGCGTCCTCCCGGGCTTAATCACCAGCAGCTCCAACACATGCCTGCTTGATTTTAGTGAGCTTTGGCGAGCATTCGCAGGTCGACAAATATTATGGGATGCTCGTAGGGCTTAGTCTGCTGAGATTTTTTATTCGAGCTCAATTCAACCTTCATTTCCATAACAGATAGTACTGTGCAGGCTATTTTGTCATTTTGTGCAAATTTTTTGTTAGTGTTGTTTTCTACATAACATATCCCGTATAGTCTATTATGGTTTGTGCTATATTGCACATGTTGTTCCCACTCTATTTCTCCTCTTTTCGGACAATTTTCACATTAGGTGCAGCATTCGCCATGGCAAACAACAACATATATGTGTTCAAGATGTTTGCTGTTGAGGATAGGTTGCATGGGGATAATTACCCTATTTGGGCTTACATGATAAAACACGTCCTTGTGTCAAAGGGTGTTTGGAACATTGTACAGGGCATTGATGTACGTCCTGGTTGTGAGGATGTAGATGTTGAGAATGCTGCAAGTTTTGGTGGTAGGGTTGTTGCTTCCAGAGCCGTTTTGTCTACAGTTGAGCAAGCTCGTTCGGATGTAAGATAACAACGTAAGAAAGCGTGCGAAACGACTCCAAGTATAGAGAGACAAAAACGGTGGGACGTTGAAGATCCTTAAAGTAGATAGGGATACACGGGGAGGTTAAGGGGTGATTAAGGGAAAAAGGATGGGACACCAAACACGTTTCGCTCATACTGAGCTCATCAGTGGTATGAGTTTTCATATACAAGTGAAGAAGGTGAATGGGGATTTATAGAGGGGAAGCTTGAGGTAGTTAATGGTAGTGTACAAGTGTACATAGGAAAGAGTTAGGGTGGAAGAGACAAGTGAGTTAATGATAGTGTACAAAAGTACAAAGTGAAAGAGTTAGGGTAGACATGTTGTACCCAATAGAGTTATGTTTTTTGAAGATGATGGTGATTTGATAACCAAGTTAGTGGGGAGATAGAGGGTGAAGAGAAAGGTCCAGATTTAGGGGAAAATAAGGGGGAAGAGAATTTTTTAATATCCATTTTATATTGTTCATGGAGCTAGTAGAGCAATTTAAATTTTTCATGGGGCTAGTAGACCAAAGGTGTATTGGTAGGTGGAGTTGTCTTATGATTTAACAAGGGGTGTAGAAAGAGGTAGGTAAGGGATTGGTGGGGTTTAGTTAGTTGAGGTAAGCCCCCAAAATAAGGGAGAAAAGAGTGGTGTTGGGGGGGGGGGGGGGGGGGGGGGGGGGGGGGGGGGAGGGGGGAAAGGGTAGGTGTGAACAACATAAGGGATAAAGTATAAGGGAGGGGCCCAACCACGAAAGTCCACTACTTAAAGGGTACGGGTATCCAAAAAACAGAGATTTCCAAATATTTACTTGCCGAAGGTGTGTGGCAAGCCAAAAAGGAAAACGTGTAGCCCATTCAAAGATTTATGCGAGTCTACTGGGGTGGTGCAAGGTATGTACAAGCATGCTATGGAGGTTGGGCCCAGAGGTCCAGCAGATGGTGGGTCTAGGTAGAACCAAGAGTAAGGGGTTGTATTGGCAAGCTGAAGCGATAGGGTTGTTGATACAAAGGGAGGGTGATAGCCTTCTTGTGGAAGGAGTGAAAGATAACTTGAAGGTTATGGGGGGTGGTTTTTTAAATCGAAGAGTGGGCTCCATGAGGGAGGTGCGATTCTGATAGGTGACTTTTTTGAACACATAAAGAAGAAAACCTTGTGGATATCCTTTTGCCCTAAGGCGTTGGAAGAATTGCGGATAGCAATGAAACCTTCCAAGGATCTTTCTCTAATGATAAATCTTTTTGAGTTCCACAATAATGAAAGCCACTTTTAAGTGTGTAGTGTGCCACAAGATCCATGGGATGTAGTTATAGGCATTTAAGGGTTTTTGATGGCAGGGAGAGTCTAAAAGGCTTGAGGAGGCAAACTTTGTTCCTTTAACAAATCCTATGTTGAGGATAGTGTCATGGTTGGGAGAGATGTGGCTAGAGATTTTAATGTGATCTTGAAGTGGTTTCCCATAATCATTCAGACAAGAGGTGAGGGATGCCTTAGAGCCAATCCATAGCCCAAAGGCATCATCTACAGACCGCTTGAAGTAGAGAAGGTTAGGACTATTCAAAAGGGAAGAAGAGGCTTCCAAATGGCATAAGAAGAGGTATGCATATACTACGGCAAAATTGAAGCCCATAGCGGTGCCTTTGACTTGTTTCCAAAACTTTCCTTTGAAAGTAATGTAATGGTGCGACAAGATGAGCGCCACAAGAGAGAGGATAAAGTGGGTTTTGAGAGGGTCAAAATGGGTAGAAAGGGAGGCTTTCAGAGCTACGAGGCCATGGTTGATTGGGATACTAGGGTAGAGGGCCTCAACATCAAAGGTGAAGAGTAGGGTATTGGGTGGGAGGGGGAGTTTGTTAAGGTCATGGATGAGAGTGAGAGAGTTTTTAAGATTTTGGTTAAAGGTGAGGAGGATAGAAAAAGGTTGGAAATGAAGCCAAATGGAAGCTTTTTCAAAGATATAGCCTTTATAGGAGCAAATAGGCTACGGTTCGTTTCGACTTATACTACTTTTCATCTTCCTAGATTATTCTTTCTCAAGGCAGGAGTATGTACCTGAAGAAGATAAAAGCGATGTGGATGTACATTGCTTTTCTTTCCACCGTGACTTTGTTACCATATACACATGTAGTAGTAATGTGTGTGAACATACTTAGGACCGCCGGGGCATTTTTTCCCTCACTATGAGGTTTTTTTCCCCAGCCATTGTATGTGCGCCCATCATTCTAGGGCTATCTAACTTTTCATTGCACACTAAGTAATATACTCTCTGTTGTGTGCCTAGAGCTTCCTTCATCTTCTACAAGCTGTGTCTGTTTTTTTGCAACCCCAATTTCAACAATTGGTATCAGAGCAAGTTGCGTCCTCTCGAGCTTAATCGCCAGCAGCTCCAGCACATGCCCGCTCAATTTCTCTGATTTTAGTGAGCTTTGGCGAGCATTCGTAGGCCGAAAAATATTCTGGGATAGCTCATAGGGCTTAGTCTTCTTAGATTTTTTATTCGGGCTCAATTCAGCCTTCGTTTCCATAACAGACAGTACTGTGTAGGTTATTTTGTCATTTTGTGCAAATTTTTTGTTAGTGCTGTTTTCTACATAACAGGTCCCATATAGTCTATTATGGTTTGTGGTATATGTAATGGCTATTGCCCACACAGGAGCAATAGGCATTACGGGAATGATTACCCGCAACTACATTATATGAACATCAATGCACAGAATGACAAGAGGAGGAAGTACAAAGTACACAGACACAGAACAACCCTTGCTTCATTCATCTGTAATCCAGACACAGAGTACAATAGATGATGCCATGAATATCATAGAGATTGGTTAAGTTACATCAAAAGACAGGTATGCCCCTCCATATACAACCGCTGCTCCAACGCAGATCGAGAACGGTGCACACACTCCTATCCCATGATATCCTATGAAGAACTGCCGCTCCGGCCGCCGCATACCGCATGTCTCCTGACTCCTGATCCGCAGTGTCCAGACCTCCGCAGGACCGCAGGACCGCATGTGCGGCTAATGCCGTAACACTTGGCACGCACAGTGGATTGCGCGAACCCACAATCAGCCCCTCCAGTTGGAAGGTCCCGGTGGTTGCTCTGCACCCTGCTCTGGTGAAGAGGAAACATCAATATAGCCAAATCCCCGAAAATCTGCAGTATGGGCTCGATAGACCTCATCCAAAAGACGTGGATCTATCTCAATTTGTTCCGGCCAGGCAGCCCGAGGAATAAACTGCGTTGGCAAGGAGATAGATTGAGGCGGCTGTGGCAGAGGAGAAAGAGGTGTATGCAAGGGATAATAACGAGTAAGGTAGCGATTAAGAGCAGCCCAAAATGGAGGGCAAGGTGGGAGACTGAGAGAAAAGGAATGAGCTAAGGTCTCCACCCAAAAACATACCCTGCGCCTCTCCTTACAAAATCGACGAATCATTTTCTGCAAACGAGAGACATGAGCCTGGGCTTCAGCACAATCCTCTGTAGCTTGTGCCCAATCAGCAACATCAAAACCCTCTGGAACAACACTCTTACCTCTGTCAGTGTTGGATGACTCGGGTTGGTGCACCACAACCTGCTGAGCGGGTGGCTGTGCTCCCACCTCAGCAGCCAAGCGTGTGCTCTAGCTTTGTAATTGATTATCTAAAAAAGTTCGGAGATCCTCTTGCATCTCCACTGCCAATGCATCCAAATCAGTCATGTTGATCATTACATCGCCAGGGTGCGAGGTTAAGTAAGAAGCTAGGCTATGTTGTGTTCTCAACTGAAGAAGTTCTTGTTGAATAGACCTTACAAACTCAGCATTAGCCCCTCTTAATCTTTGTATTTCTGCCCCTTGTTGGCGAGTAGTGGCAGTCAGCTGTTCATTCTGAGTGTTTAACTCGTCAATCCGAGTCTGCGAAGTCGCTACCTGCGCTTCCAACTCATTGACTCGTCCCTCTGTGGTTGGGGCTGGCCAGGCTGCACGAATAGACTCTGCAAGTCTGCTCAAAAATGTGCCGCATGCCTGTAATTGGTCAGCAGGGGTCACTGCTATCGTAGCCTCCCAGGGTAGCGCTGCGCGGAGAATACCTCCCGTCGAGGCAACCGCATTCGTAATACCCGACGTTTCCGGTTGAACGTCCGCAACCACAGAGCTCATCCGCAAGGGATTCGTACTACTAACTCTTTCCTGCATTCAGCGACGCCAGTGAGCCACCGCAGAATCTTCCGCAACAGGAGATGTAGGTGCTGGAGGTGGTGTTGAAAATTGCTGCTCCGCACGACCGCGATTGCGGCTTGCTTATCCTGCACCTGCAGTGGCCATCTCCTGGGCTCCAGAGGATACCACCGCCGTCGATGAACCAGGCAATTCCACAGTACCCACCTATTGCTGCTGTGTTTCCCTCTCCGCCGGCACTGCCAAGCTTTGTGTTTGCGACAGAGGAGGATTAGTGCCTTGGACCACCAAGCGATCATCTTCAAAGTGGCAAAGAGGACGTAGGGCGAGAGGAAACACTTCTCTCAAAGGAAAGATCAATGTGAGCAGTTGGCCCACCTTTGTATTGGTTGGGGTACCCCTCCCCAACTGTGCCATCACTCGTTGGCACTCCGCCAGCAGTCTCTCTCTGACCACTACTGCCCAAGCTACTGGCCCAAAGTTGGCCGAATGCAACACATTTCTAGCTCGGGTCGAAATAGTATACGTTTTGGCCTGTAGCCAAATCGCCTCAAGGAACCACCGATATGCATCCCTGGTTGCCACATCTGACAACCCTGACAGTTTATACTCCCCTTTGACCTTCAAGCCAAATTCTGCTCGACATCTGCAGCAGGGATCACATGGGAGGCTCGCACCACGCCATCGTTGGGTAAACATCAACATCTTGAGATTCTTTCTGCTGTCAACTGTATCTGTTGATTGTTGAGGACCACCATATCCCCAGCCGTGAGTTGCTCGATCAAACATGCTGCCTGCGGGTGCACTGGGATTCCTTGCCAGTCCAGGTTGGCGAACACACGCAGCCTCAAGTCTTGCAGCCATGCGTCCACTCGTCGAAGCGCGAGCGGCTGCACGGGAGTGAAAGGGACACGTTGCAGAAGAGAAGCTGTCATGGTGGCGATGAGATGCAGGAGCAGAGAATAAAACACTAAGAGCGCGCGACACACGAAACTAGAGAACCACAATAAAAAAACGTCTGCATGCAATAGTAACCCTTCCACAATGAGTTCCCAAAATAGGGCGCGATCCACGGTGTCGCAACCATCATAGATCTTTTCCCGCTTCCCAAGATGGCATGCAAAAGAATCCCCAATCATGATTAAGGCGGCTTTCGGCTCTTGTACCGCAGCAAAGGGGCACTGAATCATGGTAGGTGAAACATAATGGCGCAGTCTGAAACCATTGATCGGCACAGAAATAACCTCCCCCCGCAAATCCGCCAAATAAAAAGAAATAGGCCCGCATGCTTGAAAAATCCAAAATGGTCCTGACCACCTTAATTTAAGCTTCCCCGGCATCTTCCCGAGACGGGAATTGAAGACAAGGACCAGCTGTCCTCGCACAAATTGCCGTGCTTTCGGGCGATCCAACCATTTTTTCCGCCTAGACTGCAGATCCTGCAGCACCGCAAAGCTCTGTAGCCGATCTTCGTCCAGTTCCTGCAAAACATCCAATCGATAAATCACGGAATCCTCCGGAAGAAGCCGATCCTCAATCAACATCCGCAAACTCGGAATCACATGCTCCACCGGAGTGATTGCCTCCATGCCAAATGCTAACTTAAAAGGAGTCAATCCTGTTGCCACTTTGTAAGCTGTCCGATAAGCCCATAAGGCAGAAGGAAGTTTCACATCCCAATCCGTTCTATTCATATTCACTAACTTTGTCAAAATTTGAATCAATTTTTTATTGGTTGATTCTGCTTGCCCATTCGCCTGAGGATAATATGGAGAAGATTTCCTGTGCAATACAAAGTAAAACCGCAGCATTCTCTCCATCACCTTATTCAAAAAATGACTTCCCCGGTCACTAACCAGCTCAATAGGGCAGCCATATCTAGAAAAGATATCCTTATATAAGCATCCCGCCACAGAAATTGCACTGTTATCCCTCAAAGGCCATGCCTCCACCCATTTGGTAGCATAATCCGTGGCTGTCAAGATATACTTATTCCCTGTGTGAGCTGCCACTGGTTTAAAAGGACCAACAAAATCCAAACCCCACTTTTGAAAAGGCTCCAAGGGCAAGACTGGCTGAAAAGGCATTCTCAACCATTTGGTAGGTTGCCCCAAACGCTGACACACATCACATTGTTGCACATAGTTTCTCGCATCTTGAAACAATGTGGGCCACCATAATCCTGATTGGAGAACCTTTCTAGCTGTAATTAGTGCTGCAAAGTGACCTCCGGCAATACCCGTATGTACTTCCTCTAGGACTGCTTCCTGCTCCTGTGGTAGCACACATCGGAGTAACACCTCTGCCACCGTGCGGTAATAGAGCTTCCCCATAATGATCTCGAAATTCCTACTTCTAATAGCCATACGTTTCCTCTGATGGCTGGTCAAGAAGGAAGGCATGTCGCCGCTGTCGAGAAAATGAAACATCTCCTCATACCATGTCCATGGAATGCTCGGAATGACCCTTACCTGACTCGGGACGATAATATCTTCTGCAGCAACTCCTGTTAGAAACAGAGATGCATCCGAAAATTCATCAGCGACCCCCGTCGGCGGCTCTCCAGAGTCTAGCCGGGATAGGTAATCAGCCACCGCATGCTGAGCCCCTGGCCTGTGTATGACCTCAAAGTCAAATTCCTGCAACAGAAGCACCCATCGGGCCAATCTTCCCGTCAAATTTTGTTGCCTTACCAGGTATAACAGAGCCGAATGGTCTACATGGAAGAAAAACCGTCGGCCCAACAGATAGTGCCGGAATTTCTTCACTGAATAAATCATCCATAAACATTCCCTTTCCATTACTGAATAATTTCTTTCTGCTGATGATAATCCTCTACTGGCATAATAGACCGGTCAGAACCATCCTTGACTTTGTTCCTACATCAACACACTGCCAATAGCGCGATCCGAAGCATCCACGAACACATGAAAATCTTGCCCCCAATTCGGTGCCAGCATAATCGGAGCTTTGGAGAGCTGCAGTTTTAATCTTCGAAAAGCCAAATCGCATTCCTGTGTCCATTCGAAATCTATAGCATGAGCTGCCTGAATAATCGGGATTGCCAAATGCGCGACAAACCGCAAATGCCTCCCATGCCATCGAGCTTGACCCAGGAAAATCTGGCACTGTTTTTGATTCCTCGGTGCAGGCGTTTCCATAATTGCGGCAATTTTATCCGGATCCACAGAAATGTCGTCTTCAGAGATGATATGCCCCAGGAGCCTGCCACTGCGAACAGCAAATGCACACTTTAAAGGATTCAAACTGAATTTTACCTCTCTGCATTTCGTAAAGCACAACCGTAATTGTTGCAAATGCTCCAATTGTGCTCCAAAAACACTAAGATCATCCAGAAAAATCCGCATAAAATCCATCAAGTAAGGCCCAAAGATTTGAAACATATCCCGGTGAAAAGTGAAAGGTGCATTCCGCAATCCAAACCACATTACTGTGCAGGCAAATACTCCCCATGCGGTAATAAAAGTTGTTTTTGGTTGATCCCGCAATGCCATTCTGATTTGATTATATCCACTAAAGCCATCCAGAAAAGTATACATCTCATGTCCTGCTACATCATCCAAAATGGAATCCAAAAATGGGAGAGGAAAAGGATCTGGAACAGTAGCGGCATTCAATTTCCGGTAATCCACACAAATTCGGATTTGCTTATTTTTCTTTGGTACTGCCACAATTGGAGAAATCCATTCCGGATTATCAATAGGGGTAATAAAACCCACTTCCAACAGGCGATCAATTTCCATTTTAACTTGCTTTGCCACATTCGGACTCATCCTGTACGAATGCTACTTCACGGGCACCGCATCCGGTTTCAAATTGATCGTATGCTGATAAAACTTAGGATCCAATCCCTGCATGTCCACATATTCCCATGCGAAAACATCCTTAAACTCTGTCAGTAATTTGATCAAATCATCTCTAAAACTTGCTTCCAACTACTTATTAATGTATATGGGCTGCGACTCCGCTTGCTCCCCAAGAAAAACCTTCTCTAATTCATCTTCCTTAACCCTTGTAATTTTTTCCATTTGCGCCTCAAACGCTCGTTCTTGCTGAATCACGTCCTCCAGTGACTCAGGACTTGGAAGCACCTGTTGTTGGGGCTCCCCTATTCCTCCTAGAGTTCCTGAAACCCCCACCGAATGCCCTTTCGGAATCAGAGAAATATCCGCAAGGTATAGAGAAACCAAATCCGGATTCGCTTTGAGAAATTGTTCCTCTTCATCCTCTTCTAATCCTTCCACCATATTAACTGTTTCTGCTATCACCGGCCATGTTGCCTGAGCTGGTTGTCGGCATGTTCCCAACATCACATTCACTTTTCTTTTACCCTTCTTTACTGTAAGCATATTTGCTTCCCAATTATGTTTTACCCTCGCTTGTCGTAACCAGGGTCTCCCCAAGATAATGTGATAATCCTGATTATGATCTTCAATATTCAAAACTACTAAGGAAACAGCAAAGGACAAGCCCGCTACATCCAAAACAATACCCCAAAGTAAACCCACTGGTTGCACTCTTCGCTGATCTGCCATGCGGACTACAAAGGGTGCAGGCTCCCAATCACTGAGACCAAAACGCTCACACGCTGCTTGGGTGATAATGTTTACCCCCGCTCCTTCATCCAAGAGTACCTTGTCAATGTATGTGCCATGGTATCGAACTGAAAGTTCCGGAATACGGGTATCCGTGATCCTATTCGTCGACAACGGGGCTAAATCATCATCCTCGCTTTCAACCTTCCCAATGGCGACTTCCCTCAGCTCAGTGGCCGTTTGTCACAGCAATGCATTATGGAAATTCGGGACCAATTTCAGCAATGAACCCAGACGTACTTGAATTGGTGACGTGAGAACCTCTTTCCAAACTGAATTCCACTCCTCCTTTCTTTAATATCACCCTTAATTCCAGCTTTCCCTTCCCTTATTTCCAGGCCTACAGTGGTTGGCATAGTCGATGGTCCTGCTGTCTTTACTGGTGGTGCGGATTGTGGCAACCAGGACACGGTCTTTTTTCGCACCTCTTCCTGAGCCGTCCAATCCGGAATTTCCACATCGGGAATTGGAACCACATTTTTACCCGATCGCGTGATTAATGAAACCGCTGGGTCAGACTCCTCCAATCCTTCAATCTGAACCATAGCCACACTAGGTTGTTTCCCTACAGCGCGTTCCTGCTTTTTCCGATCGTATTCCATAGCTTCAGTACACTCAGATCGCCAATGACCATCCCCCAAACAGAAAAGGCATGTCTTGGGGCGATTAGGATCTCGGCCACCTCTTCCGCGGCCTCGTCCTCCCCCTTGACCCCGTCCTCCTGCTTGACCTTGCAGAGGCGGCTCTGGTGTATGAGCATGAGCCATCGCCACAGTAGGCTCTTGTCCCTGCCCTATCTGTGGTTGTTGCTAGGTAGAAGAGTCCCCTCGTCTCCGACGACCCCGGCCATTGAAATAACATTCCACTGTATTATGAGTATTGGTCGTACAAATCGCACACCACTTCTGATTCATTGCATATTCCTGAGCAGCATGGCCCGGATTCCGACATTGGGTACACCAGATTTCCTTCAGACTTTTAGCCACTGCAGCCGATTCCGTCGATCCGGAGGATACACCTTTCCCGTGACGCTGGGATTTTTTCCGTGGTGTCTCTTCCGATTCTTTTCCCGAATCGCTGTTGCCTGAGTCCCAGGAATCAGATCCTGCGGATTTCGACTCCAAACTATCACTGCCACTGTCCTGTGACTTCCGATGAGATTTCTTTCTATCTTTCTTCTTTGACTTCTTTGGATGTTCCGTATCCTCTAAGGCCTCTCCTGCTACTACAGCCCTAGCAATTACAGTATCCAGTGGAGTAGTTACCTTATCCACTGTCGCCATAGCCGTTCTGAGATCCTTGTTGAGCCCCCGCAAAAAATAGTCATTCAATACTTCCGCTGCCGGTCTTTGTGCCTGAGGTACCCTCTACAAAAGCATCCGAAATTTTGCAGCGTAATCCTCCACTGGCAATGACTTCTGCCGGAGTGTTCGAAGCTTCTCCAAATGTTGAGGGACTATCTTTTTCGTTTGAAACCTTCGTAAAAACGCTATGGATCCGTCAGCATACGTGTGGAAATGATCATCAGGATATTCGGACTACCATTTCGCAGCTTTCCCTGAGAGTGTAGATACAAATACTGACTGTTGATGGAGAGAAATCACCACCCCAGGATGATTCAATCCATAAGCTTTATTGAATTGGCGTAAATGTGCATCCGGGTCTTCACTCGAAAGACCTTGAAACCGACTATACTTAATCTGAGGATGAGCCATCACTCCTTGCCCAACTGTTCCTCCTCCCCCCGGAAAAAGCTGACGAGCACTAGGAGGTGGGGACAGTGGCGGAGATACTCCCGGACTACTTACCGGAGACGGTGGTGGAGCAACCTATGTGGGTGAGGGTGAACGTACGACAAGAGGACATGATTGACTGCACGGAGTACGTCTCGCTCGCCGCAACCTCCTACCACGCACCGAGCTTGGTGATGGAGATACAGATTCCTCAATCTGCCGTGAAGAAAAAACAAATTCATCTAAACCGCCTCTCCTCCGACGTCTTCCTACAATTGGAACCACAGGGTCAGGCGGACCCTGTGACCTAGTGCGCATGAATATTCATCGCAAGCCGTTCATCACGCATCGTGGTCGCTAGATGTAATGGCTATTGCCCACACAGGAGCAATAGGCATTACGGGAATGATTACCCGCAACTACATTATATGAACATCAACGCACAGAATGACAAGAGAAGGAAGTACAAAGTACACAGACACAAAACAACCCTTGCTTCATTCATCTGTAATCCAGACACAGAGTACAATAGATGATGCCATGAATATCATAGAGATTGGTTAAGTTACATCAAAAGACAGGTATGCCCCTCCATATACAACCGCTGCTCCAACGCAAATCGGGAACGGTGCACACACTCCTGTCCCATGATATCCTATGAAGAACTGCCGCTCCGGCCGCCGTATACCGCATGTCTCCTGACTTATGATCCGCAGTGTCCAGACCTCCGCAGGACCGCATGTGCGGCTAATGCCGTAACAGTATATTGCACACGTTGTTCCCACTCTGCTTCTCCTCTTTTCGGGTAGTTTTCACATCAGGTGGCATTCGCAATGGCAGACAACAACATATATGTGTTCAAGATGTTTGCTGTTGAGGATAGGTTGGGTGGGGATAATTACCCTATGTGGGCTTACATGGTAAAACATGTCCTTGTGTCAAAGGGTGTTTGGAACATTGTACAGGACATTGATGTACGTCCTGGTTCTGAGGATGTGGATGTTGAGAATGCTGCAAGTTTTGGTGGTAGGGTTGCTGCTGCCATAGCCGTTTTGTCTACAATTGAGTAAGCTCGTTGGGATGTAAAAGATGCCCATACTCATGCATCAATTGGATTGTCTATGAAGTGCACTATTACTCCTCACATTTGTTCAACAAAATCTGAAAATAGCCTTGGGATATTCTAGCTAGTCTTATGCAAGTCACAATGAGGTAAAATTACATTGATGTGTAAAGACTTGGAGTCCAAGATCTCGTCGAAGATTATACATGAAGAAGATGATATGAAACTTTCCTTGCTAGAGTCAAGGATATCAATGAGCAACTTATTTCTGTAGGTGAAGTCATTTCAGATATTTCCCTTGTGCAGACTATTCTTGATACCTTGCTAGATTCTTACCAGACTTTTCTAGTACTTGGAGACTTATGACCCAAGGAAATCCTGAAGTTGTCAAGCTTGATGAATTATGCACATTGCTATCGCAAGAGTCACTTTTTAGAAAAAAAAACAGGACTAGAGAGCGTGTAGTTAAACAGGCCTTTATTGCTGCTCAAAGAAAAGGTGGTAACAACAATGTAGCCACTTCTCATGGTTCTTCAATGAGTGGTAAATCACATGTTTCTAATGCTTCTACTGGCAACAATTTGTATGGGAATTCTAGTGATAAGTGCAAAAAGAAGATGCATTGTCATTATTATAAAGCTAATGATTACTTGATCAAGCAGTCTCCT
Organism: Adiantum capillus-veneris; assembly: GCF_014529385.1. Lineage (NCBI taxonomy): Eukaryota > Viridiplantae > Streptophyta > Polypodiopsida > Polypodiales > Pteridaceae > Adiantum > Adiantum capillus-veneris. The sequence goes on along the minus strand of NC_140940.1, from coordinate 52,287,977 downwards.
AAGTTGAAGGTCAAAGAGGCTAGTTCCACTACAAATGCAGCTATTTTTTAGTCTTCTATGAAAGGAGTCTATGATGCTGATGTTGATGCAGAATGGGCTTTAAGTGTAGAGTGTACCTATAATCCTACTGTCCATGATGCATGCATGTCAGTTGCTGCAGATTCACATGTTTGGTATTTTGATAGAGGTGCTACAAAGCACATTACCTTACATTGTGATTTGTTCACCTCCTTGAGTCTGTCCCTCATGGGAATTCAGTTACTTGTGCCAACGTCAATGCCTCTTATCCGATTCAGGGAGTTGGAAAGATTGTGCTTACTACTGCAAATGGCAGTTCTTTCATGCTTGTTGATGCACTTTATGTACCTAGGATCAAGAATTATCTTTTGTCTGTATCTGCACTTGCTAGACTTGGACTTGTAGTCAAATTTGTGGATGACAAATCTACAATACATGATCTCAATTTTGGTGATGAATTGTTGCATCTCTTATTTTATGCCGTGGGTTGTATAAGCTCTTATTTTATGCCGTGGGTTGTATAAGCTCACTTTGTATGACAAGTGTGGGTAGAATTTTACAAATACATATTCTAAGGCTATTTCAGATGCAAAACTTTAGCATGCAGGTTTTAGACATCTGAATTTTGTCACATTGCTGCGTTTGTAGAAATCTGATATGGTTGCTTCTTTGTCACCTCTTGAAGCACCTGTCAAACATGTTTGTGAAGGCTGCATTTTGGGTAAGATGCAGCGTTAAAAGTTTCCAAAGGATGGTTCAATTAGGGCCACATGCAGGTTGCAACTTGTACATAGTGATGTTTGTGGACCCATGCAAACTCCATCCTTGGGCAATTACCTTTACTTTGTGACTTTCATTGATGATTAATCCAGGCATGCATGGGTATTTCCGCTTAAAGAGAAGTCCGAAGTATATATGTGCTTCAAACAATTTGTGGCTATGGTTGAAAATGTCTCGAAATGTACTATGGGTACGCTCCGTTCCGATCGAGGGGGAGAGTATATGTCTCATGAATTTAATGCATTTCTGGCTAGTCATAGGATAAACACCAATGTATAGTGCCTTATACACCTCAACCAAATGGTGTTGCTGAGAGGAAAAATAGGTCACTTATGAAAATGGCACAATGCATGATCAGAAGTCAAGCTTTGCCACATTTTTTTTGGCTTGAGTCCATCATATGTGCCATGTATGTACTTAACAGGTGTCCTACAAAAGCTTTGCAGTCTATTACTCCATGTGAAGCATGACATGATAAAAAGCCTTCTATTGAGCACATGGGCGTTTTTGGCTATTTGTTATATGCTTTGGTGCCACAAACACAACATAGAAAATTGGATGATAAAACTGTCAAATGTATTTTTGTAAAGCAAAGGTTACAGGTTGTATCTTCCACAAACAAAGTGTATCGTGGTGTCACGGGATGTTGTGTTTGTGGAAGATTCTATTCAGCCCTTGCTATCATGTACTAGAGACAATAATGTAAGCTCACATGATATGTATGACACTTTGTTGCCTCTTTTCAGTGGTGGCAGTTCAAATTTAAATTCCAATGAGGAAAAATATACAATCTATGGGGGTTTCTGAAAATGTTCCGGATCATCCTATTAATGATGCAGTTGTACATGATGTACTTGATGAGGAAAGGGCTGAGAATCAACATGCTAGAGGTATGCCTAAATGCCTGGTACATATTTTATGTGACAATAAATTGGATGCACATTTTTCTAGTCGTAATCATTCACATTCTCTCCATGCATCTTATGCATCAGATTGTTATGCTTTGGCTGTGTCTAGCTTACATGATATTGAGGAATCTCTATCTTTTGATGAAGCACAGAGTTCAAAAAATTGAATGGCTACCATGCAATCAAAATAAGATGCACTTATAGAAAATGACACATTGACTTTTTGTGATTGGCCTCATGGAAAAAAGGCCATTGGTACAAAGTGGGTTTACAAGTTGAAATGCAAGCCGGATGGTGAGATTGATCGCTATAAGGCTCGACTTGTTGTAAAAGAAGGCTCGACTTGTTGTAAAAGGTTATGCACAACAGAAAGACATAGATTATAAAGACACATTTTCTCCCATTTATCGTATAACTACTGTGCATTTTCTATGTGCATTGGCAACCCATTTTGGTTGCGATGTACATCAGTCAGACATTGTTACTGCTTTCTTGAGTGGTGACATATTTGAGGAAGTTTATGTAACATAGCCTCGCGGTTTTGTCAAGAAAGGACAAGAGGATAAAGTGTGCAGATGTAAGAAAGCTTTGTATGGGTTGAAGCAATCTCCTCGTGCTTTGTGTGAGAAGGATGATACTCATTTGGTCAAACGAGGCTTTCGTAACATTCCAATAGAAAGCACATTGTATGTAAAGCGTGAGGGTGATGTCTTCTCATTGTGGTTCTCTATGTAGATGATTTGCTGATCACTGGACCAAATGATAGACATATCGCTGAATTTAAGGCTTATTTGAATGCTACTTTCAAGATGAAATATTTGAGACTGTTGCATCATTACTTGGGTAGACAGTTTAAGCAGTGTGATGGTGGTATTGCCTTGTGTCAAAAAAGTTACATAGAGACATTGCTATGTAAGTTTGGACTTGAGGATTGCAAACCTATTGCCACTCCCATGGAAACAGGTTTGAATTTGAGTCTTCATGATGCTAGTGATCCTGCCGATGTCATTCTTTACCAAACTGATGTTGGCTGCCTCATTTATGTATGCAGCACGAGTCCATAAATTCAGTTTGCAGTCTCACAAGTTAACAGAATCATGCATAGCCCAGGGTCTAAGCATTGTAAAGCTGTGAAGAGTATTTTTCGCTACGTGAGTGTCACTTTACATCTTGGCTTGTTTTATCCCAAGGGGGGATCATTGCCACTAGGCTTATATGCTTTTTTGGACTCAGATTGGGCTGGTTGTTTTGACACGCGAGTGTCCACAAGTGGTTTTTGTTTCATGCTTGGCAGTTCATGTATATCATTGTTGAGCAAGAAACAACCTACTATGGCCACTTCTAGTTGTGAGGCTGAGTACGGGACAATCTTCACAACTACAGTTGAGTGTGTATGGTTTAGACGCCTTTTGGATGATTTGGGTGTAGGACAAGACAATGCCAATACTATCTACACTGACAGTTAGAGTGCATTGGCATTTGCAAGGAACCCAGTTTTTCATGCTCGCACAAAGCACATTGAGGTGCAGTATCACTATGTCAGGGAGATGCTCTCAGCAGGAGAGATCAACTTGGATTTTGTGCCAACACAAAACAAGCTTGCAGATCTTTTCACAAAGACATTGTCTTGTGAGAAGTTCAAAGCTTTCCATAAAGCTTTGGGCTTACTCCCCTTTGTGGAGTGATCATCTCCTCAAGGCATGGCACTTTCCTTTACTCTATGTGCCAGTTCTCATTCACCAAGGGGGATTTGTTACCATATACATGTGGTAGTGATGTGTGTGAACACATTAGGACCGCCGGGGCATTTTTTCCCTCACTAGGAGGTTTTTTTTCCCGTGCATTGTATATACACCCATCATTCTAGGGCTATCTATCTTTCCATTGCACATTGAGTAATACACTCTGTGTTGTGTGCCAAGAAAAAAAAGTTGGTATGTACCCTCGGTTGAAAGAAGAACTAGTAAAAAAGTAGGTACTATTTTAAGGTGAATTCCTTACAATATTTGTATAACTTGTAACTTTTTAAACTCACTATGTGGCCACCACTAAAATAAAAATTACGAAAGGAATAGTTGGTACTCTTTCTACTATCTTCCACACCACTCATTTGGAAATGTTACAACTTGTGCAAATATCACAAGGAATTCAATTTACAACAGTACCTACTTATTTGCCAGTTCTTTTAAACACTAAGGCAGATACCAACTTTAACAAATATTTAAAAAATCAACTTTATAGATTGGAGAATACAGGAGTACAATACTTGCAAGAAATACGTAGAATCCAAGAAGAATCACAAAAAACCACAATATAATTTAGTAACAATTATGTCCCATAATATTATTGAATCTTATTAGAAGTGCATTCAACTTGTTCACCTACACTTTCAAAGTTGTAACCTCCTTTCATAATAATACAATTTGTTGTTCTAGTTGAGAAACTTCTATATCTGTTGCATTCACTTGGCACTCTTCAACTACGAATTTTATTGAGTCTACATATTATTGTATGAAGGACTTTAAAATGCCAGTATCTTGACTGTGGACCTCCGTCCATATCTATAGGAGGATGCCTTGTAGTCGGTCAGCTACACTTTCCTCCATTGTCTCCAGGGTATCTTGCATGTCAATATCCTCCACAGAGCTCAATCCAGTCCCCTCCTCCATTATGATCTAAAAAATAGACCAACCCAAAAGAATGACAATAAAATAAAAATACAAAACCCATGATTTTAGAACCTTCAAGAGTCAAGACGTAGCCAGTATGGTTTTTGTACGGTGCACGAGAGGTATTTACTCATTGCCTATATGTGGGTCGTGTTCCTCATCATTACTATCATCAATAACAACAACATTTGTCTTTACGACCTCGATGTTATTACTGCAGAGCGCAGTCATATCAATAAGCTCTTTGCGTTTGTCACACAATTAAAATAGATTAAAAACAAATGCAAGCTAAAAAAAATCAAAAACATATGACACTAGCCTTTCTATAGCATCCCATTGAGACTTAAACAAACCATTTCTTAGTTATGTATTTGTGTATAAGTTGTCCGTCATAAATATGTTAACAATGTCATGGTAAGTCATGGTGGATAAAAAAGTAATACACCTCCACATTGTTTTGATCTTCGTACGATATCTTCCCCTACCTTAATAAGGAATAATCAAAGAAGACAAAGGGTAGTATTTTTTGATATGAACCATGGTGTGCAAAGGACCGAGAAATCATTTCCTAGAAGATGGTGCAATTTAAACTTCTGATACATCGTGGCCTAGTTAAAAACATTGCTTGGCATCATATTTTGGAAATGGGCCTCTCCTTCATCCTTCATGTATTACCCCACCATCCTGTAGAAGGTATGCATATTCTTCTATTTGAGTACTTTGCACAGAATGTTTGCACATGTTGGGCTTTCCTTCGAGCCTAAGTATGACTTCTACCTCCTATTTAATAGCTACGAGAGATGACATCAACATATGCGCTACCATCTTGAAATGTAGACAAAAACACAATGCAATCTATATACTGAAGGGGATCGGGGAGCACCACAGACGAAGAGTGAGAGAGAGAGAGAAGGAGACACACACGATGTGGGTGGGGAGACTCTAAAGAGTGAGTAGCCCCCTATAAACTTATGTTGTGTATAAGGTATACAAGCCAGTGGGCGCCCAGACTCTGGGCGGTCGGGCAAGGCACATGCGCCTATACCCCAACAACCTCCCACTTAAAGGCAACTGTGCCTTTAAGCAAGAGAATTAGTCTAAAGACTACAAAAGGCGAGAGAAAACCGCTCTCAACCGATGCCCACTGGCTGGCTGTGATCGTGTGCATCCGGCTGTCCTGCTCTCGTGTAAGTCCATACACCACCAGACGTACCGCACACGTATTGCAAGTATGTACGCAATACCTTCATATCTCCCTCGTGCACTATGCCATCATCAGTCAACAAACGACTGACAACCCCAACTGCAAATGCTCCCACTGCAGCTGTGATATCCGGTCTCAGGATCAACATCTCATACATGAGACCACCGAATGCCGATGCAATGCTAGCGGGCCCTGCTAGCTCTACGGAGCATGCATCAACATATATATCCCTGGAAATAGGCATCTCTGACTGGCAAGGCGTGTCAGCCACATGCATCTCCTGACTATCCGCAAAAGACGCATCAACCTGTCGTGCAACCTCAGAGCAAACCAACTGCTCTAGGTGTCTGCTGGAAGACATATCCTGCACAACTATATCCCCATGCTCACTGTCAAGCATAGAAAGGAATGACTGCATAATCACTGACATCTCAGCCTCCTCTGTAATCATCCACTGCAAACATGACCACTCAATCTGCTGTGACTCACTAGAGCTCTCATGCTCTAACTCCATATGCATAGACTCTTGCACAACGTCCTCCTGTTGTGACTCACTAGAGCAAGAATGCTCTACCTGTCTATCCTGCATAGAAGTATCTCGCACAACTGACTCTCTGCTTTGCTCAGTCACTAGCAAAGCATGCATGTCTGACTCTGTCACCTCTCTGTGTGACTGCTCAAGTCGTGCCCCAACTGTGTGCACAACGAGCTCACTACTCTGCACTCCATGCAAAGCATCCTGCAACCCACAAGCAAAAGAGACTCACCTGCTCTCTCGCTCTCTACCTGGTTGCGTGATCACAGAGACAACACTGTCTCTCTCGTGATCCACATGCAATGGGTAACCTGTACCACTCCTGGCACCTCTCGCAATCACTAGCGAACCCAAATGCAACGCAAAAGATCGCTCAAGCAGCGATACCCGACATCCACTATCCCGTAACTGTCTGACTGAGATCAAATCACGTCTCAGATCTGGCACATAACGCACATGACGCAGGGTAAATCTGATACCACTGGGCAAGGACAAACATACGTCTCCTGCACCCTCAATGTCATACACAACACCATCAGCCATGTGCACACAACCAAGTCTCCCACGAGAAAACGTGCTAAACCACTCACAATGCGACGTGACATGGAAAGTAGCATTTGAATCTAGTAACCAATGTGAAGACAATGTGCAATCCGATATGCAATCCGTAGACATAAGATCGTCTGAAGACAAGCTAGATGTAAATGTGACATCGCCGTCACAAGCATACTCAGTAACCACCGTACTGATCTCACTAGCACCTGTCATGCCCAAATCTGCATCACGCATCTATCGCCTCCGTTGTCTCAAACGCCTGAAACATCGACGCCTAATGTGCCCTCTATGTCCACAATGCCAACATGTCAAGTCTCTATGCCGTCGAGACTTACGTGTGGGATCAATCTCTCCCATGGACATAGAAGTGGGACTAGACTTCCCTGTAGACATGGATGTCGCGTACATAGCATGTAAACTCTGCCATAAAGCATGAGTTGTAGTCTCCCTCGAGACCTGCCAGTCAACAGACTCAACCAGATGCAAACGAATCGTAGACATTGCTAACTCATCAAGATCCTGTCAATCATCATCATGCATAGAATTGGGCTTCGCCGATAAACCATGCAAGGGTTTATCCTGCCCCAAATCCGCCAATGCAACAAGCATATGCTCCTTCCAAGCAACAAAATCTGCACCATCAAACTGTGTCAGACCATAACGCTGGAAGTCAAATGAAAAATTAGCCATAATGCTCGCAAAAGAGCAACCAACAATGAGTAGCAAATGTCAACCAAATCAGCCCTAAACTGGCTCGAATCGCATCAACAAAAGTCTGCAAATATGGCTGTAAATCAGCCCCAAAATTCAGCTCTTAAACAGCTGCATAAACAAGTCATAAACGTGTCCCAGATCAGCCTACAACTGAGCCATACATGGACACCTGCAAAGAGGAAACAATGGCTGAAAATTCAGCACCCAAATAAGCCCTCAAACCTGCCTGTAAACTTGTAAACCTGTAGCTTAAACCCGCTGGAAAACCTCAATCCATTAGTGCTCGAATCCGGCTACCTAGCTCGTAGCCACACAAGCATACATCACAACATTCACTCATGTGAGTGTGCCAAGATAAATGTACGCCTGTCAAACCGTGAGTGAATCACCAAGCCCACACTGTGCGATATTGATGCATACACACGCACAAATCTCCCACCTTCAGAGAACACCGCACGCAAATGCTGAGTGCAACCCGCAATCTCTATCTAGATCGAATAAATGATACGCATAAAACTCCTGGGAAAATTTTGCCAGAGTTTCGTCAGTAAAACGGCCACAAAACCAGTAACCAAACTGACTGCACGCTCAAAACCATGAGCAACCAAAGCGCATCAAACCGCACTCCAAATGCATGCACCAATCTCCACACTTTGCATACATCATTGCAAACACCTGCAAATCTAGTACACAAATATCATCTCTACCTGTGACTGCCAAAAAACATGCTCGAGGCATACATTGCCGAGCTCAAAATGCAATCACATTAGTCTCCTTGAGCATCAAACCACATAAGGAATACATTGTATCCTCCCACCTGTGAGGAAACTTGCAGCAAATATCACTCTCACATCTGAGAGCAAACCATGTGTGGAATCCTCGACACACAATAAACAATTGCTGCTGCAGAAAATTCAGCGTTCAGAATTTTAAAATTCTGATATGACGAGCGCATCCGGAGCGTGCCAAAACCCCAAGGTAGACTCCTGGATCACATATATCCGAGTCCGGGTGTGAAAGCTATGCCAAAAACCTCCGTTTCGACCCAAAAACGCAGCATAAACTGCCAAAAGAGGGCTGAAAAATGCAGCTCCTCAACCGTAGCTCGAATGAGGTTTTTGATGGCTCGAATGGCTTCAAAGGGGTGGTAAATCGTCAGCACACCTGGTGATAACGCTCTCGAAAAGCTGAATTTGCCGATGCCGAAGTCGAAACCCTGTTTGCACTCTTGAAAGTGCGCGCGCGGGCGCGATTTCGGGAATGAAACTGGCTCTCCACTGTCGTCGTGACTGTGCACACACGCGCTCCCTTCGCACCTACGCTCTGATACCAATTGAAGGGGATCGGGGAGCACCACAGACGGAGAGTGAGAGAGAGAGGAGACACATACGATGTGGGTGGGGAGACTCTAAAGAGTGAGCAGCCCCCTATACACTTATGCTATGTATAAGGTATACAAGTCAGTGGGCGCCCAGACTCTGGGTGGTCGGGCAAGGCACATGCACCTATACCCCAACATATACAACACACATTCTCACTAAAGTTTCCTTCTTGAGAAAATCGTTAACTCGCAAAAGAAGCATCACGTTTATGGCTTCCCTCCCTCCATCGACATAGTGTAGAAGGATATTCCTAGCAAGGATTGGGGGGTTGGTCATGAAAGCTCTCGGCTATTTTAATGGCTGGAAAAGAAGACTATCTCCCAAGATATCATCCCATGAAGCATGGTCAACATAAATAGTGTGTCGTTCATGTAATGCATGATCTCTTGGAAGTTGGATTTATCGTAGTATAAACCCAACACATTATATCCACAAAGTACCAAATGTGGAGTGAGAGCTTCTCCTAGTTGTGGCCTCTTGGAATGCACTTGAAGAAGGATGAATGCACTTGAAGAAGGATATGTCTAATAATTGCCAAGGGGTACTGCTAAACAAAGATCTTGGTTATTTTAAGCAAATGCAACAGGAGGCCATATCATTATAATTATAACGTGCTACATTGATAATCTCCCTAAAAGCACAAATGTTTTTTTTATACACCTCTTATGCGCAATGCAGTATCTTCAATTGCATTGATTGTAAAAGATGGTCAATATAGATAGAGTAGGAACCTCTAGGCTGTTTCAATAAATGTAAAATGAGGGTTTCTCTCTAGATGGTGTATAGCAAAGGCTAGCCAACAAAGCTTTGGATTGTTTTCAACGGATGTAAGAGAGAGGCATCTTCATAGATGTTGTTGCTTGGAATGCCCTTATAGGAGGATAAGCCTAGCAACGGGCACCTATGGAAGCTTTAGGCAATTTTCAGTGGATGTCTACTAGCAAACAACTCGCATGAGCCCGTTAGCAAACAACTACACACACACACACACACACATAGAGAGAAGAGGGGGAGGGCGAGGAGAGAGAGAGAGAGAGAGAGAGAGAGAGAGAGAGAGAGAGAGAGAGAGAGAGTGAGTGAGAGCTTGGGCGAGAAGGAAGAGAGAGGGAACAAATTCAAAACGGACCCAAAAAACTCTCAAAGACTCATGGGTGCCACATGGCACATTCTCAATACACCATGATTTAGAATACAAAATATAAACATAGATTTTTCTCCCAACCACAATGTGGAATCTTGATTATGAAGCTTAAGATGTTTACACATTGTGTCAATGTCCGCTATTCCTCTTGTTCTACTCAATCAATACACTCTAGTGAGGAAGTGATGCTAGAGTGTAATACACACTGTCTTTTCACCCATGTTCCCATTTCCTTGTTGGCAGCCACATAAGAAACATATTTTGATGAGATTTGGACGGCAGTCTAAGACTATCTAAATATGGTGCATCCTCATCTATTTCTTCTCCGGTAATCAATTGGTGTCAAAGCGCATTACCAATATGCTCAAAACCATCAATCTTCCTGTGTGTGTACCAATTGCTATGTTGAGGTTAGCTTTGGGCACACACTTGGAAGTCTTGGATGACTTGAATGGGTGTACAAAGAGTGTAGCATGCGGAATAGTCCTTGATTTTTGCAACACCATCATGACATCAAGTCTAAGATATGTCTACATTCGTTGGCCTTCTCCATCTTGCTTTGAAAAGTTGGCTAGTGAATTTGAAGCTCTCGAAGGACTACCCTATGTTTTTGGTGCCATTGATGGTTCACATATTCCAATCATTTTCCCAAAGGAGAACCATGTGGATTATTATAATCAGAAAGGCTTCTATTCAATCTTGTTGCGGTTAACACTAGAAGTAGATTGTTCCGTATGGAACTATGATGTTGGATGGGCATGGTCGATCCATGACTCCCTGAACTTCACTCATCAGTGAGTTGGGTCAAAAATGTGTTTTAAGGATGAGCTTGGAAACTATTTTTTGGTGGGTGATTGTGCTTATCCAGCTCGACCATTTATGTTGGTGCCCTTCAAAGGGTGAAAGGAAGGTTTTTGTGCAAGAAGTTTCATTGGAATTTCATACAATCCAACACAAGAATGCTAGTGGAGCAAGAATTTGGCATGCTAAAGGAAAGGTTTCGCATCTTGTTAAAGAGATGTCACATGGATCTACATAATGTGCCTGATTTGGTGACAATGTGCCTTGTGTTACATAATATTTGTATACAATGCGATGATGCTTTTGACATGGAATGGGTGCTTGAGGCCAAAGCTAGCCTACTGGTTGGCAATTCAGTCAAAGAAAGCCAAAGAACCGCAACAAGCTCTATGGTAGAAATTCAAGCTGTTTGTTTCACAAGGGCGGAGTGTCACAAATTGGTGATGTGGCCGGCCCCTGAAATGCGCCGACATGCTGATGTGGTAGCAAGCCACACATTGATAGACTGACATGGCGGGCCATATGGATTTCTGCTCATTTTGCTGACATGATGATGTGGCAGTGTACAGACGCCCGTAAAATATGTTGGCTGATTTTTGATAGCTTTTGGACTACAATTGTTGCTTTTGAGTTCAAGATCTTTTGAGTTTGAGATTTTGGGGCTCTGCTTTTGGGCATCCCTTGTAACAATATATAAGTTTGTTGGGGCCTCATTACTCAGAGCATTTGGATGCAGAGTTTGAGTGAGAGTCCCCGCAGACTCCCTTGTACTTTGCACCAAGATTAATATTAAAACAAATACCAAAAGGGGCACCAGTCTTTGGCGCCAATACCTCTTGGCACAGAACTACACCAGATCGTATCGTCTTTTGCAAACTATTGAAAGTAAATCTCTGCTGTGTCGCGGTAGAATCTTGACTTGGGGTGTCCAAGTTTGTTACAGTGGTATCAGAGCGTGGCCGATTTCTCTTCTACCGGGAAATTCGATCCTTTTCTCGCGACACTTATGGATTCCAACAAGAATCGGTGGACTTCTTTTGCATCTGCTAATGCAAGAGATATCACGAAGAGAATTTTAATGATTTAACAGAGGAAGAGTACATGCCACCTCGGCCTACTTAGTACGAACTTCAAGAGATGGAACGTCGACAGCAGGTGCAAGTGCACAAAGCAAATGATTAAATTTGCGAAGGATTTGCAGTTTGCAAAAACAAATTCTCAGTAAGAATTACAAGAGGTGGTTCAGACACAAATCAGTCGGCTTTTGGACGCAAACAACCAATCCAAAAAGCAAGAGAAAAGGAACAAGAAGGGGACTGACTACCCTAGTTATTTGGGCCATCAATCTTCTTTTGCATCGGCAAGAAATCAGAAGAAGCCTGTACGATTTGAAGGACTACCCAGTTCTTATTCTTCTTCTTCTTTTGACAGTTCTTCTAGCTCTTCTGACTTGAGCGAGGAGGACAGAAAAGGTTGAAGGAGTACGAGCGGAAGTGCGACGCGAGAGAGAGTGCGAGAAGAAGAGCACGACGATATGGTGAACTCGCTCTACTGTAATGTGTAGAGCATAGTGAGTTCTTATTAGGTGTTTACAAAAGAATATGTGTACATACCTGGCGGCCCGCCCACTTACCTGGGCGACCACATTGGGCTTTATACCCCAACAACCTCCCACTTAAAGTCCAATGTGGTACTTTAAGTGTGAGAGAAGCCACTATACAAGCTAATATACAAGAGAAGTAGAGAAGTGATGTACTACCCTACACCTAACTGCTTGCGAAAATGCGCAAAGCTCTCTGAGGGAAGTCCTTTTGTAAGTAGATCACCAGGATTTTCTGTGGTGTGAACTTTGACAAGCTGAAGTTGCTTATCCTCGAGCATTTCCCTGATGAAATGATACTTCACATCCACATGCTTTGTCTTTGAGTGATAAACTGGATTGCGAGCCAATTGTATAGCACTTTGACTATCACAAGATAACACAGGCATCTCTTCTTTGATTCCCAAATCTGTTACTAGTCGATTAAGCCAAATTGATTCTTTGCATGCCTCTGATGTTGCAACATATTCAGCCTCTGTAGTAGACTGAGTAACACAATCTTGTAATCTAGAACGCCATGATACTACTCCACCAGCCAATGTAAAGACATACCCTGACGTAGACCTTCGGTTGTCTAAGTCACCTGCATAATCTGAGTCTATAAAACCCTTTACACTTAGATCCTGACTCCCATAGCATATACGCATACTCTTTGTAGCTTTCAGGTATCTCAATATTCCTTTCACTGCCTCCCAATGTTTCTTGCCTGGGTTTGACATGTATCGACTTACTACTCCCACTGCAAATGCAATGTCTGGGCGAGTAGCAATCATTGCATACATCAAACTACCCACTGCAGACGCATATGGAATCTTATCCATTTCAGCCTGTTCTTCCTCAGACACGGGACAATCTTGTTTGCTAAGTTTCACATATGGTGGCAATGGAACACTCAATGCCTTTCCCTTCTCCATATTGAAACGTTGCAAAACCTTGTCAATATACTATGTTTGAGATAACCAAATCAACTTCTTTGATCTGTCTCTCTCAATGCGCATACCAAGGATATGACATGCCTCACCCATGTCTTTCATGTCAAACAATTTTGCCATCTTTGACTTCAAAGCTGAAATTTCTTCCAAGTGCTTGCCAGCAATCAACATGTCATCCACATACAAAATAAGCATCAGCCAACTACCATCCTTAGCCTTCTTTGTATATAGACAGTGATCAAACTCACTACGTTTGTAGCCTTGAGAAAGCATAAACTTGTGGAATTTATGGTACCATGCCCTCGGTGATTGTTTTAAGCCATAAAGACTCTTTAACAACTGGCATACCCAATCTTCCTTGCCTTTCTCAACAAACCCTTCTGGCTGCTGCATGTAAATTTCCACATCTAAATCACCATGCAAGAACGCTGTCTTGACATCCATTTGGTGCAACACCAAATCTAATATAGCAACCAATGCAAGAAAGCATCTCAATGTAGTCATCTTGACCACCGGAGAGAAGACTTCATCAAAGTCAATGCCTTGTTCTTGCTTAAAGCCCTTGGCAACAAGCCTTGCTTTGTACTTTGGCTGACTATCATGAGCGGTGATCTTATACCTGTAAACCCATTTACAGGGTACAGCCTTTTTGTTCCGTGGTAATTTAACTAGCTTCCATGTCTTGTTTTTATGCAGAGCTGTCATCTCTGACTGCATGGCCAATTGCCAATTCCCGGAGTCCTTCATTTGCACTGCTTCCTTGTAACATGAAGGCTCATTGCAATCAGTCAACATGACATAGTTCATAGATGTAACAAACCTATCAGGAGGTCGCGTGACACGTCCAGATCTACGCACAATAGGTGACTCAGGCTCAGCCACAACCTGTGGTTCCACTCTATCCTATCGTTGCTCCTCTTGAGCCCTGACATTTTGTCTTGCACGTGCAGGTCCATCTTCTTGGAAGACAACTCTTCTAATCTCCTCAACCCTCTCTGGTTTAGAATGATATTTGGATTCATTAAAGTGAACATCATTGCTGCGGACAACCTTTCTGGATTCGGGATCCCAAAGTCTGTACCCCATCTCACCAGAATTACCATAGCCTAGAAAGATGCACTTTCTACTCTTTGGCTCAAGTTTGTTCCTAAATTCCTTTGGAACGTGAGTATATGCCTCACAGCCAAAGACTCTGAGATGCTTGTATGAGGGCATTTTGCCTGACCATACCATCTCTGGCACTGAATCCTTCTGCAAAACCTTGCTAGGAGATCTATTTACAAGATGAACAGCTGTTGATACAGCTTCAGCCCAAAACCCATTTGGTAGCTGTGCATTAGACAACATACTTCTGACTTTCTCTTGTATGGTCCTATTCATCCTCTCAGCAACACCATTTTGAGGAGGATTGTAAGGAGCAGTAAGTTCACGTTTTATACCTTTTGACTCACAAAAGTCCTGAAAGGCCTTTGAAACATACTCTCCACCATTGTCAGTGCGTAAGCATTTAAGCTTCTTGCCACTCTGATTCTCCACAAGTCTCACAAACGTTTTGAAAACACTAAACGCTTCATCCTTGTGCTTGAGAAAGTAAACCCATACTTTCCTCGAGTAATCATCTATAAATGTCATAAAGTAAGAAGCTCCCCCTAGAGATAGGTTAGGCATAGGTCCACACAAATCACTATGAATAAGTGCCAACTGTGTATCTCTTCTACTGCTTCTATGCTTATGTGGCTGCTGTGTTTGCTTACCATACAGACAATGTTCACAGAATTCAAAATCATTAAATGAAAAGCCAGGCAAATAACCAGAACGAGACAAGATTTCCATTCCCTTCTTGGACATATGTCCTAACCGGCAATGCCACAAAGAAACGTTCGGCTGCTCGGTTACATTGATCACATTTTTAGAGACATTTGATACATAAATCATGTAAAGTCCTCCAGATTTTACTCCATGTGCTACTGTCATAGAACCCTTGGATATCTTCCACATGTTCTGTCCAAAAGTGGTGACGTAGCCAGCATCATCAAGTAAACCTGTGCTGATCAAGCTCTTTGTAATTGCGGGAACATGTCTCACATTCTTCAGCGTGAAAGAAGAGACATTCTGAAACTTCAATTGAACATCTCCAACACCTAAGATCTCACATGTCTGCCCATTGCCTAGCCGAACATGATCTTTAGTGGTCACATAAGAGGTAAACCACTCTTTGTTTGGAGACACATGAAGTGATGCCCCTGAGTCTATAATCCAGTCACTCAGTGCATTTCCATCAGATGCTGTAAGAAGAGCTGAGTCCATTGTATTCTTCAAGAAGTAGATGTCTCCTGACACTAGACTGTCATCCTCTGCAACAGTGTTTGTCACATTTATTTCTTGAATCTTCACTGAGGACTTGTTCTTCTCACCATGGTCTTCAGCTTTCTCTTTGCCTTTTTGTGCTTTCCATTCTCTGCAGTCTCTTTTCATGTGACCATTCTTGCCACAATGGTAGCATTCTATGTCACTCTTGCCTTTAGCACTGCGGGACTTGATACGAGACTGATTCCTCTTTCCACCTTTGTACTTTTCTTTGGTCCTTCCCCTAACAACTAAGGCTGTTCCTTTGCCTTTGTCCATTGTCTTTCTATTGGTTTCTTCAGTAAGCAGACTTCCTTCTACACCTACTATGTTCAAACCATCTGGAGGTGCAGAATTACTCAAAGCTGTGCGAAAAGTGTCCCAACTTTCCGGCAATGTGATCAACAGGAACATAGCTCTAACAGGTTCATCAAACTTGACACCTTGAGCTGACAACTGACTGTAGATGGTGATGGTGTTGAATTCATTCAGATAATTGGACATAGGTGTCCCTTCTTTCATTTTCAAGTCAACAAGCTTCTTAAGCCAGTATACCTGTGAAGCTGCACTCTGCTTCTCATAAAGATCACTCAGCTTTGTCCATGCTTGATAAGCCGACATCTCGTCTGCTACATTGAAGTAAACGCTTTCTGTCAAATTCAGCATAATGGTAGAAAGTGCCAATTCATCCATTTCGCTCCATTCATCTTCGTCCATATCTTCTGGTTTTATCCCCTTGAGCTTTATAGGTTTTATCTGCTTCTTTTGTACCAACACGTGCCAAATCTGTTGCTTCCACAATGGGAAATTGGTTCCATCCAGCTTCTTGATATTGTAAAGAGCAGTGTCCTGTGATCCAGCCATAGCTACGCTTCACAATAGTTTACTTTTCTGGGAAAAATTCGACAGAGTTTCCCCTGTAAACTGACCTCTGAACCAATATCAACCTGTCAAATGAACCAAGAAAGCTTCAGATTCTGCATAAATTTTGGCAGAGTCTCCTTTGTAAAATGGCTCTAGTGTACTAAAAAACAGACCAAAAAACAACTCAAAAACATTGTCTCAAAGCAAAGATGCAATCCCAACTGTCTAACTCACAGTCAATACATCCTAGCTGCCTATCTAAGGGTGCTCGAGGGATTGCTCCAAGACCTGTATCACCGAAAGGATCTCAACATTCGAGAATCCCCCAGCTCAATAAAACCTCACTCGACCCTCAACAAAGGCTGCAGTAAATCTGACAGTACATAGACTTCCCACAAAGTCATACATCCATAAATTTCCCACTGTATGTTGTAACCGCTGCGGCGGTTGTTTGCTGCGTGACTCACAACCAGCAAACCCTCAACAGACATACATCATCTCTGACAATACATCCCATGTGGAAGTATCTGCAATGTCAGGATGAAATCTGGAATATCAAGCAGCAAACACAAGCTACCTGATGAACTAGTGGATGTCGCCTACAGTCTGTGTGTAGATGCACCCGTGTTGTATGTGACACGCCTCCAAGAATTGTGAGCCGTCCTTCGATGTGTAGACAGCCACAAATCAACACTCTGGGAGTGTCAATATCCTCAGCACCTGCAGTCGTAGGCCGAAAACCCCAAATTTGCAGAGTCGGATATGCACCCGCCGAGACCACGTAGTCGAAAATGGCCTGCGCAGACCTTTGTCGAAGCCGAACGATAACCGAGATGACCTCAGAATGAAATTCTGAGCAAGCATTTTTATAGAGCCAACCAATATGACTTCCTTGAAGACAAAATAAAAAAGGTAAAATAATTCAAAGAAGGTGGACAATCGATTAAATTTGAATCCTTTTTTGGGTTCCAAGATTCTTCGAGGGCTTTGCCTTCATTCAACAGTTTGACATAGCCTTCTCTGGAGGGCACTACTTAGAGCACTCCAAGATTAGGAGGGCTACATCTTTCTTCAAAGGAAATGCTCAAACATGGCGATCCACTCTTCTTCTAAGGAAGGAAGATTCAGTCAAGTGGTTGAAATTCAAAAGGCTCTTTATTTATTCTTGGCTGACTTAGGAGTACGAATGAGATATACGAATCGCTTGGAATCATCTTCGGATGACCAAGGGAGACTCTTTGGACGCTTATTGCAAGAGATTTTGGAACTCTTTTCTACCAACCTCTTCATTTAACAAGGTCTCTTTTAAGGAATAGATTGAGCGGTTTTGCTGTGGACTACCTACACAGATCTGAGACACCTGCCTGCAACAAAAGTCGGCTTCTATTCAAGAATTGATGGGTCATGCAAAACGGGATTTTGCGATACATTTGGGAAATTTGACTTATCCCACTGATGAGATCTTGACTTAAAGAACCCAACAGACCTCTAACAATGAAAGTAGAAAGAGAAAGAGTTCCCGAGAAAAGAAAGATAAGGTTACATGACCCCGAATCACTCTTTGAGAGAGAGCCAATTACATCAAAGAAGGGAAGTTTTTTGGTTGCGGGAAACATGGGCACGTCTCCACAAAGTGCCTCAAAAAGGCACAACATGAACAAAAATGAAGACAAGCCAAAGAGTTAGAGAGCATCAGAGGAATGTGGCACAAAAGGCAAGATGAAAGCAGGATTGGTTCCAAATTGCATGGGTACTGACCCAAGCCTGATTGATGAAAGTACAAAACTTTGTCGAGCTTGGGGCAAAGTGAAAGATCAAGAAGCTCTGAATTTCTTCGATGATGGAAAAGCCAAGTTTGGTGATCCAAATTCTATGGGCCTTTACAAAAGTTGTTTGCACACATGCATAGAGTCTCTGGTATCAACCTTGGTCACATGCATAGAGTCTCAGGTTTATTTTAAGCCTAAAATGAACACTTTTTTGAACTTTTTCCCTGGACAATCTTTTCATGAGCTATTTTAAGCCTCTAAGTCAAGTCAAAACTTAATTTGGCCTAAAATATCAAGAAAAAGTAAATAATCTGAGTTTTTGCAAACCCTTGAAATTTTTACCTCAATGCGTCCTTGAGCTTACCCACTGATTCATACAACTTTTAAAGCATACTCCCCAGTCGGATTGAGTGATTGATAGTCTTCTGGTACTATTTCTAGCCGTGGACCTGAAATTCTGCAAATTCACATAAACACTCACAATTGATTCTTTGGGAGAGAGCAATGTTTTGAAATCCACCTCGGATTCTACTTACCCTACTCCTAGATTCTACTCCAATGGGGTAGTGGAGAATGTCCACAAACACTCATTTTCTTGTTTTTTGTGGTTTTCCGAGCCTTGATCTTAAGACTTGTTTCGTTTGTCAATCATTCTCAAAATCCTAATCTAATCCTACAACCTATAGTCCTAAAGGTACTTAGCAAGTACAACTTACTTCCAAGCTACCTCTACACAGCAAAAGACGAAAATATTAAGCTATGCGGTTTTAAAAAGAAAGTTTTTACTCTAGGAGATCTTAGAGAAAGTTAAAGGATAACTTCTCAAGACGCTCGTGTTTTTTCCTAGTTTAGGTCTCTTCGATCCCCGGCAACGGCTCCAAACGTGGGACGGGTGTCTAACCTCATTCCTATCTTATTGCAGATGTAGCGAGAACCACAAATATAATTGTCAATCCATGGGACGAAGCTGACTCAACTAGTGCATAGAGGCTACAAGAGGTAGTCAATCTCTTGAAAAACAAAAAACAACTCAGGCTACACTCAAATGACTGAAATCACCAAAAGTTAATCGCTCATCGACAAATAAATCACATCCATTACAGCATCAAACGACATCCAAATGTAAAGAAACTTTTAGGACATGTTTATAAGACCTAAGACCACATGCTTATGGTCTCAAATCTCACTTTAGGTCAAGTGCAAAAATCACGATAATTAACATCAGTGAGTTTTTGACCTAGTTGTTTTTGACCCAGAATGCATCTAAATGCTTAGCAACGATGCCCCAATACCCCGCCGATACTTCATTTTTTATTTTTAATCTTGAATTCCTACTTATGATGGAATTAGGTTGCGGGTCGACGATGCCAAAAGCTACGAAATACCATGAAATGTTTAAGTCAATGTGTAGAGCTCTTACTTGCGGTTGCAACGTAACAGAAGCGAATGCAATGTGACAATCGGGGAGGGAGTAGGAAGCTCGAGAAGGAGAGAAGTGAGCGTCGTTAGCTCACGCTGTGTTTCTATTGCCCAAAAACTTACAAGAATTGGCTTTTATACCTTATCCAAGGTTTTTGGTGGTCAAAACTAATAATCTAGGAGCTCTAACTAAAAACAAGTTGATACAATCTGGAAGCTTGTAGCCCCGGCTCATCAATTACAAAGTTTATCTGGAAAGTAGGGGTTACAATATTCCTAATTCATCAAAATAATAAATGTTTTTACAATGAGAGCTCCGAAAAATGGTATCCGAGTTAGCTTGTTGCTAACATAGACCCTGGGCTATGCATGAATCTACTGACCTATGAGACTGCAAACTTAATATCCGGCCTCGTGTTGCATACATAAATGAGGTAGTCAATAGTAGTTTGGTAAAGAGTGACATCGGTAGGATCACCAACATCACAAAGACTCAACTTCAAACCTATTTCCATGGGAGTGGCAATAGGTTTGCAATCCTCAAGTCCAAACTTACATAGCAATGTCTCTATGTAACGTTTCTGACACAAGGCAATACCCCCATCACATTGCTTAAACTGTATACCCAAGTAGTGATGCAACAGTCCCAAATCTTTCATCTTGAAAGTAGCAATCATTCTTAAATTCACCAATATGTCTCTCATTTGGTCCAGTGATCAGCAAATCATCTACATAGAGAACCACAATGAGAAGTAGATCACCCTCACGCTTTACATACAATGTGCTTTTTGTTGGACTGTTACAAAAGCCTCGTTTCACCAAATGGGTGTCAGACTTCTCATACCAAGCACGAGGAGATTGCTTGAACCCATACAAAGCTTTATAACATTTGCACACTTTATCCCTCTTGTCCTTTCTTGACAAAAACACAAGGCTCTATTACATAAACTTCCTCAAATATGTCACCATTCAAGAAAGCAGTAGCAATGTCTGATTGATGTACATCCCAACCAAAATGAGTTGCCAATGCACATACAAAATGCATAGTAGTCATATGACAAGTGGGAGAAAAAGTCTCTTCATAATCTATGCCTTTTTTATGTGCATAACCCTTTGCAACAAGTCGAGCCTTATAGCGATCAATCTCACCATCCGGCTTGCATTTCAACTTGTAAACCCACTTTGTACCAATGGCCTTTTTTCCATGAGGCAAATCACATAAAGTCCATGTGTCATTTTCTATAAGTGCATCATATTTTGATTGCATGGCAGCCATTCAATTTTTTGAATTATGTGCTTCACCAAAAGACAAAGGTTCCTCAACATCATGTAAGCTAGGCACATCCAAAGCATAACAATCTGATGCATAAGATGCATGGCGAGAACCTGAACGAGTACGACTAGACAAAGGTGCATCCAATTTACTATCATGCAAAGTATGTACGTGCCATTTAGGCATACCTCTAGCCTGCTCATTCTCAACCCTTTTCTCATCAAGTACATCATGTACATCTACATCAGTAATAGGCTGATATATAACATTTTCAAAAACCCCCATAGGCTGTACATTTGCCTCATTGAAATTTACATTCTAACTTCCACCACTGAAAAGAGGCAACAAAGTGTCATAAATGTCATGTGAGCTTACATCAAGTACATCATGTACATCTATATCAGTAATAAGCTGATCTGTAACATTTTTAGAAACCCCCATAGGCTGTACATTTGCCTCATTAAAATCTACATTCAAATTTCCACCATTGAAAAGAGGCAACAAAGCGTCATAAATGTCCTATGAGCTTACATTATTGCTCTAGTACATGACAGCAAGGGCTGAACAAAATCTTTCACAAACGCAACGTCACCTGAAACCAAGATGTGCTTTGTTTGCGGATGATAAAACCTGTAACCTTTGCTTTTAGTACTATAAGCAATAAAAATACATTTGACAACCTTATCATCCAATTTCCTGTGCTGCATTTGTGGCACCAAAGCATATGCCAAACAGCCAAAAACATGCATGTGCTCAATAGAAGGCTTTCTATCATGCCATGTTTCATATGGAGTCATAGATTACAAAGCTTTCGTAGGACACCTATTTAGTACATACGTGGCACACATGATGGCCTCAAGCCAAAACAAATGCGGCAAAGCTTGACTTTTGACTATACACCGTGCCATTTTCATAAGTGGTGTTTTTTCTCTCAGCAACACCATTTTTCTCAGGCGTATAAGGCATTGTACATTGGTGTTTTATCCCACGACTAGCCAAAAATGCGTTAAATTCATGAGACATATACTCCCCCCCTCGATCGGAACGAAGTGTGCCCATAGTACATTTCAAGACATTTTCAGCCATAGTCAAAAATTGTTTGGAGCACATAAATACTTTGGACGTTGCCTTAAGTGGATACACCCATGCATACATCAAGTAATCATCAATAAAAGTCATGAAGTAAAGGTAATTGCCTAAGGACGGAATTTGCATGGGCCCACAAACATCACTATGCACAAGCTGCAACCTACATGTGGCCCTAACTGAACCATCCTTTGGAAACTTAGAACGTTGCATCTTACCCAAAATACAGCCTTCACAAACACATTTGACAGGTGCTTCAAGAGGCAGCAAAGAAGCAACCATATCAGATTTTTGCAAACACAACAAATTGGCAAAATTTAAATGTCCAAAACGTGCATGCCAAAGTTTTTCATATGAAATAGCCTTTGAGTTCACAACTGCATTTGCAAAATTCTAACCACACTTGTCATACAAAGTGAGCTTATACAGCCCATAGAATGCCAGATACAACGATTTCATCACCAAAACTGAGATCATGTAATGTACATCTGTCATCCACAAATTTCACAACAAGAGCAAGTTTAGCAAGTGCAGATACAGGCAAAAGATTCTTCTTGATCCCAGGTACATAGAATGCATCAACAAGTGTGAAAGAACTGTCATTTGTAGCAATAAGAATACTCTTTCCAACTCCCTTGACACGATAAGAGGCATTGTTGGCACAAGTGACTGAATCACATGAGGGACATCCTCGAGAGAGGTAAACAAGTCACGATGAGAGGTAATGTGCTTTGTAGCACCACTATCAAAGTACCACACTTGAGCATCTACAGCAATTGATAAACATGCATCATGGACATTAGGATCATAAGTGCACTCTGCACTAAAAGCCCATTCTGCATCAACATCAACATCAACATCACAGTCTCCTTTCACGGAAGACTCAACAATAGCTACATTTGTAGTGGAACCAGCCTCTTTCTTCTAGCCTCTTTGACCTTTAACTTAGGCACTACTTGATCAAATGATCATTAGCTTTACAATAATGGCAACGCATCTTCTTTTTGCCCTTATCACGAGAATTCCCAAACAAATTCTGGTGAGAAGGGCAAAAAGAAGCAATAAAGGCAAGAAGAAGCATTAGAAACAGGTGATTTACCATCGCAGAAGAATCATGAGAAGTGGCTACGTTGCTGTTACCACCTATTTCTAATGCTTCCAGAAGAAGCATTAGAAACAGGTGATTTACCACTCGCAGAAGAACCATGAGAAGTGGCTACGTTGTTGTTACCACCTTTTCTTTGAGCAACAATAAAGGCCTGTTCCACTGCACGTTGTCTAGTCCTTTTTTTTGGAAAGTGACTCTTGTAGCAACAATGTGCATAATTCATCAAACTTGACAACTTCAGGATTTCCTTGGGTGATAAGTCTCCAAGTACTAGCAAAAGTCTGGTAAGAAGCTGGCAAAGCATCAAGAACAGTCTGCACAAGGGAACTATCTGAAATGACTTCACTTGCAGAAATAAGTTGCTCATTGATATCCTTGACACCAGCAAGGAAAGTGTCCACATCATCTTCCTCATGCATAATCTTTGACTCCAAATCTTTACGCAGCATTGCAATTTTAGCCTCATTGTGACTTGCATAAAGACTAGCTAGAATATCCCAAGCCGGTTTTGTAGATTTTGTTGAGCGAATGTGAGGAGTAATAGTGCGCTTCACAGACAACGCAATCAATGCATGAGCCTGTGAATCTTTTACATCCCAACGAGCTTGTTCAACCATAGGCAAAACAACTCTAACAACACCAATCCTTGCAGCAAGACCTGCAACATCCTCAACATCGCTTGTATCCTTAGAACCAGGACGTACATAAATGCCATGCACAATGTTCCAAACGCCCTTTGACACAAGAACGTGTTGCATTATATAATCCCACATAGGGTACTTGTCCCCATCCAATTTGTTCTCAGTAGCAAACATCTTGAACACATCTGTGTTGTTGTCAGCCATGGCAAATGCTACACCTGATGTGAAAACTGCCCAAAAAGGGGAGAAATAAAGCAAGAACAACACATGATATATAGCACAAACCATAGAATACTGTAAGGGACTTGTTATGCAAAAAACGGCACTCACAAAATTTTTGCACAAGATGACAAAATAGCATGTGCAGTACTCCCTGTAGTGGAAATAGAGGCCGAAATGAGCCCGAATCATAAATATGAGAAAACTAAGCACTGTGAGCTTGCCCAAAATATTTATCAACCTACGAATGCTCGCCAAAGCTTAGAGAAATTGGAGAAAGTGAGCAGGCGCGTGTTGGAGCTGCTGGCACGACTAAGCTTGGGAGGACGCAACCTGCTCTAATACCAATTGTTGGAATTAGGGTTGCAGGAAAACACACACAGCTTGGAGAAGAAGAAGGAAGCTCAAGGCACACAATGAAGAGTATATTACTTAGTGTGCAATGAAAAGATGAGTTAGAGTGATGGGCGTGTATACAATGGACACGGGAAAAGACCTCTTAGTGAGGGAAAAAATGCCCTGGCGATCCTAAGTGTATTTACACACATCACTACCACGTGTATATGGTAACAAATTTAACTTTTAGATGACAATTGTTTATTTACTCTTTTTTTAAATAAAGTAATTTGGAATTTATGGACTGATCCTCTCGAGACACTTAAACTTGGCCCATATGGCATAGAGATAAAAAGTGTGAGCCAATTCATATGACTAATTACTATATAGGATATGATATTTGTGAATCATCCCATGAGATCAACTCAACACACTCATTTATGCCATCTTTGATCATTAATTTGTTGTTCTAGGGTTAAGATCCACTACAAGAGGCTATTCATATTAGCGACGCTCACACAACGACGCTCAAAAAAAAATTCCCGGCGTCGCTATGAGCGTCGCAAATTTACTTGTAAATTTGCGACGCTCATAGCGACGCCGACTGGGCTAAAAAAATAACAGAGAGCGCCCAAAAACTCAAATCTCAGATCTGAGTTTTTCGATGCCCTCAAGCAAGGAGCAGGTAACGCTCTCCCTCTCTCTCTCTCTCTCTCTCTCTCTCTCTCTTTCTTCTCCACACACACACACACACACGAGGAGAGGAAGGAGAGCCAGGTATGCTCCTTCCCTCTCCTCACTCTCATGTTCCCTTCCCCTCTTTCTCTCTCCCTCTCTCTCTCTCTCACACACACACATACACACACACACATAGTGTTTTTGAGAGAGAGAGAGAGAGAGAGAGAGAGAGAGAGTACAAACATAAACAAAAACCCACACACACATACATAAACAAAGAATGCACACACACATTGAGAGAGGAAAAGAGAGAGAGAGAGAGCATGCATAAACAAAAAACGCACACATTGAGAGAGGAAAAGAGAGAGAGAACATGCATAAACAAAAAACGCACACATTGAGAGAGGAAAAGAGAGAGAAAACATGCATAAACAAAAAAACGCACACACATTGAGAGAGAAAGAGAGAGAAACTAATTTAACGTCGTAGGAAACTAATTAAAATTAAAAGACCTAAAGATCTAGCCGACGAGGAGTTGAACTCAAGACCTATTATTCAAGAGGGAAATGACATAACCAATCTATCATACTTGGCATGGGTGATAGAAAGGTTATACCATTTATCTCTTTTTATTGGCACACACATCCACACACGCGCACACACACAAGAAGAAGAGAGTTATAACGTCGTAGGAAACTATCCTAAAAGACGTTAAAGATTAGGTTAGATGTAGACTTAAGTTAAATTAGATTTAGGTTTATTTAAGTTAAATTAGATTAGATTTAGGTTTATTTTTAATTAGATTTACGTTTATTTACGCTAGATTTAGATTTACGTTATATTAGATTAGATTTAGGTCTCCATAGACTGCGATGCCTGCATGAAGCGGGTGAAGAAAGCCCTCAATGGAATATAGGGTATTGCTGCCTTCACTCATGGTGGGCTCCGTCGATTCAAAAGTACTGGTGAAATGTATTCAGAAGATAGGGAAGAAGGTGGATCTTCAGGGCGGCGAGAGTCACTACATCCCCGACACAATGACCATCTAGACAACCTCTAGTCATTCAACAGCAACTTCAAAGTTAGTAACAAGAGCAAGAACGGTCTAAAGGGCCAATTGCTGTCGTCAAATGTGGATGGAGATGAGGCAGCGTCACCGCCGGAAGTTAACTCTCACATCTTTAGTGATGAGAATGCCAACTCTTGCCGAGTTATGTGAAAAATTATGTGTTAAATCAGTTTTAAGGTTCTTATAATCCCTGTTAGTTTAGTTCTTTGTTTTTAATATAACATAATTTACGTTAGATTTAGATTTATGTTATATTAGATTAGACTTAGGTTTATTTAGGTTTACCCACACACACACACACAAGAAGAAGAGAGTTTTAACGTCGTAGGAAGCTATCCCAAAAGACGTTAAAGATTAGGTTAGATGTAGACTTACGTTAAATTAGATTTAGGTTTATTTGTAGTTAGATTTACGTTTATTTAGATTTATGCTTATTTACGTTAGATCGAGTCCACGCAAGAATTACTTACGGTTTAGGGTTTAGAGTTAGACGAACAGTGAAAAGATCTACTGTGAAAAGATGTTAAGATGCTGTGAAGTGCTACAGCTAGAGAAGAGACAAAGGGGTTTTGTCCACTACATGCAGTATCATGTAGACGTGGGTCTGTAGATTTCTTGTACCCACAAATATAGGTATTGACCAATAAAGACGAGATTATAACCCGGTGGTTCTGATCTCCGTGCACCTCTAGACCGAGGTGTGCGGGGATTGGACATGACTAGAGAATGTGAGGTAAAGAGAGAGAGAGAGAGAGAGAGAGAGAGAGAGAGAGAGAGAGAGAGAGAGAGAGAGAGAGAGAGAGATAAGACGAAGAATGCCAATAGAATATTAAATTTTTTGTCCAGGTTATAAGATTTTTATCCTCATTATGAGTAGTGACGAGGATGTGGGACCGTCCAACCGAAACACCTATCTCTCAACGAGGGTCTTATGTCCTTGTAATCAATGCAAGCATGCTGTGCGACGGACAAGACGTGTTTCTTTGCAGCACGTTCGCGAATTTGGCGAGTTCGATCCATCTATTATAGATCGAGTTGTTGCCAATTATAACTCGTCGGACTCTGACGCTGGCCAACAAGCAGCAATCTTGCAACCCAATAGACGTGTTCGCAGGCGCTTTGGTCAAGCAGCATATGTGAGGCCACAAGATGTAGCCTCTGACAGCTCGGGGGATGATCATGCAGAGCACATTCCCAACGAGGCAATGTTTGAGCCCGAGATTGATGAAATGATCGAGACGATCATGCATTCAGAAAGGCTTATCTATGATGATATGAAAAGTGAAGCCGATACGCCATTGTATAATGGAGCACGTATGTCTAGATTGAAAGCACTCCTGGTTCTTCTCAACATGCAGGCAAAGTTTGGATGGAGTGACACTAGCATCACAACGCTTTTCAGGTGATCTATTACAATTAGTTTACTTTAATAAAACTCTAAATGTATAATGATCTGATAGATTTTTACACGACTGTATCGTATTTTTATGTTGTGTAGATTGCTTAAAGAGCACATACTACCAGCTGACAATGTGATGCCAGATTCCCGAGATGAAGCAAGAAAGATTTTGCGAAACTTGGGGATGGATTACAATTCTATCCACGCTTGTCCTAATGACTGCATTCTTTTCAGAGGGGAATACATAGACATGGAGAAGTGTCCGAAATGTGATTCCGAAAGATATCGAGTAGATCTCCACGGGACAAAAATTCCACAAAAGGTTTTGCGACATTTTCCTCTGCTTCCTCGCATCAAGCATTTCTTCGAATGTAAGTCCATGGCCGCCCTAGCATCATGGCATGAGGAGAATAAATCTTCGGATGGTGTGCTACGAATTCCTGCAGATTGCGCAGCGTGGAAACATATAGATGGAACATGGTCGGATTTTTCCAGGGAAGCTCGAAATTTGCGCTTAGGCCTGGCTATGGATGGCGTAAATCCATTTGGTCAAAGATCAACATCTTACAATGTATGGCCCGTTGTCATCGTCAACTACAACATTCCCCCGTGGTTGACTACGAAGAAGGGGCACCTATGGCTAAGCTTGATTGTGCCAGGGCGATATAAAGTGGGGAATATGGATGTGTATCTTCGTCCACTATTGGAAGAGCTACAACAATTGTGGATTGGCATAGAGGTGGTGGATATGAGCCGACACACAGGACGACGGAATGCTTTGATCAGAGGCATTCTAATGTGGACCATGCATGACTATCCCGGGCTAACAAAATGCTCAGGTGATCTATTGACACTCCTCACTCAGACACTGAAAATCTTGTTTTTTCCCATAGTTGATCTATTATCATGTGTATACATGCAGGGCTTCAAACAAGCGGATACAGAGCATGTGTCACATGTGGACCTAGACTGAATGCACGTAGGGCGCCCTCACTGAAGAAGCAAATCTACGAAGGTCATCAAACGTATCTTCCAGAGAATCATGTGTTACGCGACAGCTTTTTGGGAAGAGAGCCACCAAGGATGTCTGCACAAGCATGGTTAGAGCAGAAGGAGATGTGCGATGACGGATTGCCTCCAGGGATGAAGAGACTATCTCTATGGTACAAGTTACCATACTGGCCCCGACTCATGATCAATCACTTGCTTGATCCAATGCACATATTCAAGAATGTGGGTAATCTACTATGGGACCATCTGACCGGCAAGAAAGATACTTTGGGAGCCAGAGTTGACCTTAGAAATGTGGATCGTATGGAGCAATATTGGCCGCAAACAGCGTCTGATGGATCGATAAAACTCCCTAAAGCACCATGGATTTTCACAGGAGCCCAAGAACGCAAAGTAAAAGAGACCATTCGATCTTTGCGGACCCCCACTAGCGTAATGTACTCGCTCCGAACGTGTTTTACTAAAGAAGGAAAGCTTACCGGTTTGAAGTCACACGATTGGCATAAAATGTGTCAGGTACGTTCATAGTGGACTTTAATATCATTGCATAAAATGTGGACTTTAATATCATTGCTGCGCATACTTTACAGTTTATTTTATCGGTTGCCATTGAGGGATGTTTGTCTCTCGACATCCGTAACACAATCTACAAACTTGCAAAGCTAGTGCAATGGATCTCACAAAAGGAGATCAACGTAGACTCCATACCATTCGCCAAACTGAATGCTGCGGAGCTTGTGTGCATGTTTCAGAAACATTTTCCTACTACCATGCTAACCATTCAGGTGCATCTTCTTGTTCACATAGTTGATGAGGTGGAAATAGTTGGCACAGCTCATTCCAGATGGATGTTCTTCTTAGAACGTTTCATGAAAACGCTTAAGGGATATGTGCGTCAAAAGGCACGTCCGGAGGGTAGCATGGCAGAAGGTTGGTTGGTATCAGAGTCCCTAGTGTACATGGGAGAGTGGCTAGACGGATTTGATAAAGCCCGGGACACGCTATGGCGAACCATAGATGATGAGCGCATATCTGGGATTGTCATGTGCAATCTCGGTGTTGAGAAGAAGATGACGGAAGATCTAGAGGCTAAAATCAACCGATTTTGCATGCTTCACAATCCAGTGATGCAAAAGTGGATTTCACAATATGAGGATGCAAAGCAAGAGCGACAAAGGGCACGAATCGAGTGGAGACGGGGAAGACGACCACCGATGCACTATCCGACGGTTCTGGAGAGCCTACCAACCTTCATGAGCTTAAGATGGTTGCACAACCAATTGAAAAGCGCACAACAATGCGGTGACGAAGTGACTGAGGAAGAGTGGGAGTACTCTCGGGGTTGCGCGACCAAGGTAAGTTTGCAATGTACGACTAGCTAGTGACTTTATTTCTAAACGTTTGAATGGCCACTCATAATCTTTGTTCGTTGTAGTATAAGTCATACACAGCAGCATGGTGTAAAGGTCGACATTTTAGGGTGGAACGAATAGACAAAAAGCGTTTTACTCAAGATTGTGGAATCATGGCAAAATTTGAACAGTCTAGTCAACGACGTTCCTCTGATGCAGATCCTGTGGTGGCGGAACTCACTTACTTCGGCACGCTGCAAGAGATTTTGAGGATCGATTACAGAGGATTTTTTGTCAACTTGTTCGACGTGCAATGGTTCAAGATAATCATGGAGGGTCGCAACGCTACTGTGCGTAGAGGAGAGTCTGGTTTTCTTGAGGTGGATTCTACTAAGAAATGGACTGACCTAAGAGACACTTTGGTACTACCCGAGCATTGTGAACAAGTAAGTATGTAAATAGTTAACATCCCCCTTTTACAAGTTATGTGCTTGAAAGCTCTCATGTAAGTTATGTGGCTCTGGCAGGTAATATTTCATCCTACAAAGTCTACATCAAACTGGTGGTACGTCATAGAGGTAGCCCCTCGTAGTGCAAGGACGTATGAAGGCTACCATGTGCCAATCACAACGGCATCAATGGAGGAGATCAGAGAAGATGCTCAATCAGAAGCCGCTGCGGTGGTGCCAGACGAGCATCAAGATGCTACTACTCTATATGGGGTGCATGCAGAGGAGCTACAAAATGAAACAGAGGATATGTGTTTAAACGGAGAGCTCTATATAGATATAGGAAGTTATGCTGAGTTTTGCGAGGATGAGAGAGAGATCTCTTAAAGCCACAAATATTGTATTTGAACAATTTTGCTCCGTGTTGTAAAAGCTCTGGCTCTCTAAGTACCTTCCATGGTGTATAACGCTCTTTTCTACTCGCGCTCACATCTTTTGATTGAAAATTCTGAGTTTTCGACTTGCCTCTTCTATCACTCAATTCATTGCGTCATTGTATTTATATGCGTCATTACGTCATTGTATTTAATGGTCTTTGCGTCATTGTTTACTCTATTCATTCAATATTAAGTTTAAATATTCGTGTGTTTAATGCAGGTATGGATGATGAGGAGTTTCTTTCTTCTTTGTCACTGCAGCAGAGACAGTGGTACGTGGAGCATCATCGCTCTGGCGCATTATCGCGCATTCCTACTCCATCCGCATCTCCCTCTCTTTCGGAGCATTCGGCGCGCTCCGAAGCTTCGGCGTTGACGAGACGAGCTTCACACTCGTCTAGACACCGGCGCTCTAGTGGTGGCGGTGGCGGTTGTTGTGGGGATTCCGCCACCGATGCCTCCACACCGCCTCGTGTTCGACGAGGCTCTTTACCCTCCCCTTCTTTGCCCGCCCCCACACCAGCCACAACATCGCCATCTACGCCAGGTTTTGCACGGCTGACTGTTCCTAGCAGCTACACACCTCTACCTACTCCGCCAGGAGCCACCCCACTCGACACTCCTCGCTTCGGGGCCCAGACGCCGGTGGAGACACCTGACGTCCGTACCCCCATCGACACGCCGCTAGAGACCCCTGTCGGGACACCCAGGTTCACGCGTCACCGGCCAGAGGGCTTGCCTTACTCCGTCGACTTCAGCGGCGGCATCATCATGGATGATGACGGCAAGAAGGTGATCTCGCGCATGCGTGGTCTTTGCTCTCAGCTGTTTAGACACTACATACTAAACAAATGGAGTGAAGTACCAAGTGATTTAAAAAACAGAGTCATCAACATACTTCATGATGAGTTTCCCGTTCCAACACGGGATCAACGCTTCAATGAAGACCTGATGAAGATTCGAATGCGCGAATACTGCAAACACAAGCATTTCGACACTACATACTAAACAAATGGAGTGAAGTACCAAGTGATTTAAAAAACAGAGTCATCAACATACTTCATGATGAGTTTCCCGTTCCAACACGGGATCAACGCTTCAATGAAGACCTGATGAAGATTCGAATGCGCGAATACTGCAAACACAAGAATTTCGAAGTGCAAAAAGCAATCAAGCATGGGTGGAACAGGCCAGATTGGCTGGCCAAAGAAGATTGGAAGAATGCGAAGAAAGCAGCGCGCGAGAATCCCGACAAGTGGAAGCAACAAAAGGATGCAGCCAGAGCGCGAGTAGAGGCAGGGAGCTCGCACCACTTGGGGAGCGGTGGATGGGCATCATTTGAGGCCGATTTTGTAAGTGTTTTCGCATTGCTCTTTATGTTCGATAGTTTAGGGTTTATGAGTTTTTTCATTCTAACATAATGAATTCTTTGTATGTTTTGACAGTGGTCGATGACAGGACGTGATCCCACACCATACGAGCGCGAGTACGCAGCAGGAAGGGCTTAAACGCCCTGATGGACATTCTCAGTTCTCGCGGCGGCATGGTTAGTATTAGGGTTTACTCTTTTCTATTTTTTGTATTGTTTTATAAATGTCGTTATATGTTTATACTTACTGAAAGCTGTCTTATTGTCTTTTTTTGCAGAATCCGACAGATACGCCGCTTGGATGCGATGAGACGTCTGACTAGACGACGTCAGTTTAGCCGTAGCTAGATAGCATTAGTTTAGGGTTTCTCATAGCTTATGTATCATGAGACGGATTTTATACGTCTTTTTGAACCATGTATATTATTACATTTGTCACCGCGGTTCATTTTGCCAATCAATTCTTTATGCCTATGATGTTGTACAATTGTCATTATTACATTTGCCAATCAATTCATTTTGCCTATGATGTGTACAATTGTCAATTTTACGCTTGTCAATTTTGCAAACAATGCGTCTTGTGGGTGACTATTTTGGGTCTATTATCTACCCTTGCACTTTTTTTAAAAAGTGAATCAAGTACAATATGGTTGATGGGTGGCAGGGCATTCAATGCCCTGTCACCAAAAAAAAAATCTCTCGGGCGTCGCTATAACCGTCGCTATTTATGGCTCTGGAGCGTCGCTATAGACTTCTGTGTAAACGTCGCTATAATCGTCGCTATGACCGTCGCTATGAGCGTCTTTATATAGCGACGCTTATAGTGACGCATATAGCGACACTCTCGTAGCGACGCTATTAGGTACGGTTTTAGCGACGCTGGGGGTTATAAAAACCCAGTGTATTTCCATCGCTAACAGCGTCACAAGAGCACACAACCTCTTGTAGTGATCGCCACATGATAGCAATTCCATGACTCAAGCCCACATTGAAATCCTCTCCTACTCTAACAAGCAAAACTTCTTTGGTGAATTGAAGAATCTCTCTCTCTCTCTCTCTCTCTATATATATATATATATATACACACACACACATATATATACACACACACACACACATACATACGTGTCTGTACTTGGAAACCAACTCACACTTGAGTCTTGAGTTTTTTAGTTCTATTGACTTCCATGTTTTTATAATCTCATATATTGTTCAAGGGTCTGGGGCAAGGGAGTCTAAGGTTATATATGAGCAAGCACTACATGTTTTTAATGGCATGTAGCATGAGGGTGATGTTGTTGAAATAAACTTACTCTCTCCTTCTCTCTTTCTCTCTCTCTCTCTCTCTCTCTCTACAAAGCATGGGTCTGTAATGTATGATTAGCCATTTTTATTGTTGTTATGTTAATTTATATGCATGTGGTGTGGCTGGGCTCTAATTATAGGATGCAAGTTACAATGCAGCTTGAGTGGAGCAAGATTGTTTGGTATGCTAATGACATTAACAATTGACTCCACATTACTAAATTAAACAGCTATCGTTTTTTGCTATTGCTCTCTGTTTGAAATATAGGTTACATACTAGTTATACTAAACTTCATTAATATTCCTTGCACTTTTTTCAAGGTTGAACGTGCAGGTGTGAGTGAGTGAGCACACCCATATATGCACATGCACGTGCACACAGAGACACACACACACACATGAAGACTCATTCATCCACAAGATAATACAATCACCGCCTTTATCATGCACTAAATAGCTATCAATGTTCAGTAATGTGTTAAAAAAGTATCAATCTTTGCTTCCATGAGCATAAAGAAAATAAAGATGCACCAAAAAATACATATTACAAAGTTTTCACTATTTTAGTACATGACATGACCTTAAAGATACATAGAAAACATGGAAGAGGAATTAACTATGCCAAAGGAAAGTGATAGCTCCATTGAGATAATGCGTTTAATCCTAACACAAGTTAACAGGGTAGACCCACCACAAATATCACATGTAGTGGAAGTTAAGCTAGCAAAGGTGCTAGCTAAGGACTTGATTGAGGAAGCAAGAAGTGCCTATCTAACTATATAAGGGTACCGTCCAAAGATCTTCAATGATGGGTATGACTAGACTGCAATGATGTGTGTGGCACAACATCACACCAAAATGAAGGAAGGAAGCAATGCAATGAGAATGATAACTTGGAATGGTTTAGTAGGTAGCCCTAATACCTAAGATAAGAAAGCTTTTTGAATGTAGACCCATTTAATCTAATAGAAGATACATAGTGGCTATCTCTTAATCTGGTGAATTAAAAGAAGAACAAAAATGAAGGGTTTGTCTAAATTGCAAATCCCCTGAATGCGAGGGATCACTTCCCTCTCCCTTTTTAGGGTGATGTTCTCAATGAGATAGTAGCAAGATATGAAAGGTATGCAATGTGTGATGGCTACTTTCTCTCTCTTCTGCATCAAGATTGCAAAGGAACCTTAGAGGAGAACTACTTTCATAACACCATGTGGGTGTTTTGCTTACAATGATGCTATTTGGTCTTTTCAATGCACCAAAAAGTTCCAACGTTAAATAATTCATGTATTTTGGCTCCTTTTTGGAAAATCAATAAGAGTCTCCATAGATGACTTTTGTATTTATAGCTCATGTGCACTTCTTCTTGAAAAGGTTAATAAGGAATTTTCCACATCACAATTGGTGGTTGACTAAGTAATGTTGATAAATGTCACATGACACTCAGCCAAGTTTCTCTCCTTGGTCCTATTGTATCTACAAGGGGATTAGAAGCACATTTGAGCAAGATCCAAGCTTTGATGGCTCCGCCTCCACCAACTTTAGCCAAAGATTTGGTTTCTTTTACCCACAAGGTGAGGTATCTTATCAAGTTTATTCATCTCCTTTTGCATGCGGGTCTCTATGGAAAACAACTTACACACAAGGACTCCTTCGGTTGGTGTGAAGGTCTCCTTTGGTTGGTATCATATCAAGTTCATTCATCTACCCTTGCACATGGGTCTTTATGTACAACAATTGACACACAAGGACTCCTTTGGTTGGTGTGAAGGGAAAGAATTAGTAGTTCAAAGAGATAAAAGAGTTTCTAGGTTCTCTTTCAAACCATAGCTCCTTCAAAGTGGGATCAGACTCTTTATGTGAATCTAAGTGTAGGAAATGATACTATTAGTGTTCTGTTGATGCGAAAAGATGTTGAGACTTCTTCAACGAGGGCCATTTATTTTATCAATAGGGTGATGACAATAGTTGCTACTAAGAAATATTAAATTGCAATAGAGCACATAATTATAGTCTCATTGTTTGCTGTCGAAAAACTTGGGTCCTATTTGCTACCTCAAAACTTTATGTTTTTTATTTTCAAAGAAATGTTTCGCTTTGTGTTATATGGATGCAACATCACAAAATTCAAAGTGGTTATATGTTTGCAAGAATTTGAGTACATTGTACAGGTTGAAACTTTGTTAGAGCACTCAGAGTGGGTGAGATGCTCACTCACACGTACAGATTGAAACTCTATTAGAGTACTTAGTTTGTCTAGGATGCTCATTCACAGGTACTATGAGAAGAAGTTGAAACCCAAAAGACTCGATGTTGAGCTAAAGGGAGCCACGATGATTGAGTGAAATTCACTCTTTGTTTTTTGATACATTATTAGCTATGAGAGATGTGAAAAACTCACAAAACCAATTATCAAACCAAAGAGAATCTCAAACCTTATCTTGCTTCCAGTACAGACCAATGGACCAGTCCAAAAAGTCATAGCTCCTATGGAAAAATCTTCCCCCATGAATTGATGTACATCCAACATTGAATCATCCCCATGCTTATAAACAAGCTACAATTTGCAAGTAGTCCGCAAAGAACCATCCTAAGGAAGCTTAGAGCACTGCATATTGTCTATAATACAGCCTTCACATACATGTTTCAATGGTGCTTCAAGAGAGGGCAAAGAAGCAACCTCACAGAATTTTAGCAACAAAGAAAACTAGCAAAATTTATGTGACCAAAATGTGCATACCAAAGTTTTGCATCTAAAATCAAAAACTGTGCATGCTTAGTTTTCGAGGTGTTTCACATTGGGTAGGGGCTAACCCTCGCTTCCCATGTCATCTCTCAATTTCTCTACCCCTACCCTCTCATTATTACTCTGCCAAAAGAGGTAGAGTTACACAAATCCTTGCCACAATTTTTGCTTTAGCAGCGAGTAAACAAATTTACTAGTGTCGGCTCTACCCCCATCATGTTTGCATACAGAGCACCTCTTCCACACATTTCTTGTAATCATTTAGCTTATAGAGCCCACAAAACAAAGTGCCGGATGCCACAAGTATTCACCATAACTAAGATCATGCACAATACAATTATCATTTAGTGCTTGTCTAAAAGACCAAGTTTTGTAAGTGCCAATGGAGATAAAGATTCTTCTTGATCCTTGGCTTGTATAAGGCATGATACATGTCTCAAGAGAAGTGAACATATCACGATGCAATGTAATACTTGGTTGTGCCGTTGTCAAAGTAACAATCATAATCCATAGACTCTGCAATATATGCATCATGAATAGATGGGTAATATTGACACTTTGCACTAAAGTCACTTTCTACAACCTTCACAAAAAGTGAAAAATTTGCATTTGAAGAAGCATATGTCATGGCTATTTTTTCCTCTTTCTTGCAAACTAGACTTCTTATAATAATAATAACTGCATTTCATCTTCTTCTTACCTTCAAAACCAAATGTTGCATGGATGAGAGAGAGAGAAGGGGGGGGGGGGGGGAGAGACACAGAGAAAGAAGGGATTGCATGTGTCATGACGTGCAAGAAGACAAATAGAGATTTTTTTGGTGTGGTTTGAGGTGGGAGACATATTTCTTCTTGTTGTGGTTCGTTGGGGGCGGCAAATGGGAGATGGAGGATGCCAACTAGGGCAAAACGATGGAGCTCCACTATGTGTGGGAGGTGTAGCGCACTTGAGGATTCAACTCCAAACTTAGTCGCAAAAAACGCGGATGTAGGACTAGAGTAGGGTGATGGAGCTCCACTTCGCCTGAGAGGTGCAGGGCGCATGAGAGTGGAAGTCTGCCTATTTTTGGTGATGTTTGGAGCGCACAATTGTTTCTCTTTGCCTTCCTTCGTGGCGAATGGTTCGCACGTGAGAGACCCGTTTGATGAAGCTGATGGGGAGACGAAGGGAACAAGAGGTGCGCGTGAAATGAGGGCTGCAGAACTTTTTCTTTTAGATTTGCAAGATGTAGCCCTTTTTCTTTTAGATTTGCAAGATTCCCTCCAAATCTTGAAGCGAAGTAAATTAAGATTTGCAAAGTTGACCCAAGTAAGGCTGAAGCCATGTTGTTTTAATAGGAATCAACAAAGATCCTTTCACTTCTCTTAAAGGAAATGAAAAGGTACACACAAAATGGCACTAGGGGGGGCACCTGACATAGCTCTTGGTGAGATAAAAGTCCCCAATTTGAGTTCAAAAGCCCAATCATATCGTACATAAAGAGGCGGACAGTTGGGTGCCCACGTGGTAAATGAGGAGGACACACAGGTGAGGAGTATGGGACATGGACAAGGCCCGAGGAACGATGTGGGCAGCCAGGTGGGCTGCGTCGAGCGATGGGGGGCAAAGGTTAGCGATGCTTTTTTTATATAGATTGAGGCTTCTTGCTAGGTACAAGTATTGCTCGTGGTGCGGTGGCCATCACAAACGTCTCATTTGATGGGATACCATGGTTCGGTTCGCAGCTGTTAGCATAGGATACCTTGTTCAATTTTACCAGACTGGAATTTGAGAGAAGCAAGCTTGAAGATTTTCATTGGAAGGAATCTGCAAAGATGCTATCTAAAGAAAGCGAGTAGCATTATGCTACTGGGTGGCTCCACAAATCCAAAGAGTCACCTTTTCATTTTGAGAAGTTCTTTCACCCATTGAAACTTGAGGTGATAGACTAAAGTTGTTATTTATAAGATAGTTAGTTTTGTTAGTTCAAACTTTAAGGAAGGGATCTCTCCTATAGAGCTTTAATCTCTAGATATTTTTTATTTTTATTTTTAAGATTTTAAAGCTAAGTCTAGAACTTAAGGATGTAGAACTTTTGAAGTGAGTCTCCAATGAGGACCTCGAGTTTTTTTCTTAAAAAGAAGGTAAAACTTTAAATTAAAGAAAGTGAAAAGGTTACATAGACCCACAGGTAGGGGGAAGGTCACCGAGGCGCTAGAGTTTTAGGGCTTAAAACTTTAGAGCTTTTAAAGTGGGATTTACAACTTAGGGATCTAGAGTCTTAAATTTGTAAAGGGGGCTCTAGAGCTTAAGGATGTAGGATTTTTAAAGTGGGATCTAGAGCATACGCTCTAAAGCTTAAGGGTGCTTTTGTAATTCAATACTCCGTGCTTATGTTTTTTTTTTAATAAAAGTTTAAACATGTAGAGATTTGAAAGTGAGATCTAGACTTAGATCAAGGCCTAAAATTGATACCTTTTTTTTTGGTCAAAGGCTATTTTGCCTATCGAAACAAGTGCTTTAGAAAAACTTCATGTCATTTGATATGCTAGAATCTCGAAATTGCCTGTCATTTTTTGTGTTTATACCTTTGAATTCATGTTATATATAAAAAATTATATAAGTTGATCGTACTACCGAAAGCATATGAAAGGGGGCTTGGAAAATTGCAAGTCTCAAAAAGAAATTTCTACTATGCTTGGCAGGCCTTCTGATTTTTTACTTCTCAAAATAAACTTCCAATTTTTGTCACGGTGCTCTATCCTTGTGGAAATGGAGTAGAACGTAGACGAGCCATGGCAGTGGGCACTCTGCGCTTCCAATCGGCGTGCACGAGGTTTACCTCTTATGCTCCCGCCATAGGCCAGCGTCGCTTCTCGCCCACCTTGCCCTTGTACCGCCAAAGTCTGCACTTAGCAGCGTCTTTTTCTTGTAATGCCGCCCAGCAGCAAGTTCAGACCTCGAAAGAGAAGCAGCAGAAGCAGGAAACGCCCCCCCTTCAAAAGGCCCAGAAGAAGGGCCAGCAAGAAGGTGTAACTCCTCGCAGCCAGGACTTCAACATGTGGTACCTTGATGTCATTGCAGCCGCGGAGCTTGCAGACTATGGTCCTGTCCGAGGCACGATGGTTATCAGGCCCTATGGATATGCAATCTGGGAGGCTATACAGGTATTGCAGATTTCTTGCTGACATGTGATTGCTCTATATAGGCACACTTTTCACTTCGTTTTTCTTTGTCTTCATAGGATCGATGGGAGTGGCTTCATATGTTTCTATGTGCAATGTTTAAACAGTTTGGGCATTATTCATTATTGTTTTAGACGAGAAGCTTAGTGAGATAGTTATTTTGGTGTGTATCCCTTAAGTCGAGAAAATTTCAGTTCTGACTTTTTTTTTTCCAGAGTTATCTGGATGCAAAGTTCAAAGAAACAGGACATTCTAATATGTATTTTCCACAGGTAACGAGAGCTTTGAGTATGTTACTGTCAATTGTGAAGTTTGGCATTCAGAGCTTTTTGATACTTGTTATATGAGTCATATAATATACTCCTCAAATAATTGATTTCTTTTTTCATGGGTTTTGCAGTTCATTCCATATTCTTTTATTGAGAAAGAAGCTAGCCATGTTGAAGGGTTCAGTCCTGAGCTTGCAGTTGTCACGATTGGGGGTGGCAAGGAGCTGGAAGAGAAATTGGTGGTAAGTTATATAATTTCTTTTCAGTGTTCTTTTGAAACAAAACAAAGTCTCTTTCTTCCTCTTCCTCGACATTCAAACAATGCAGAGGTTGGCACTCAAAATGAAATCAGCTATGAGAAATGCTTAAATTTTTGTTTCAAACCTTGGTTGTCTGGGCAATAGTTCATAGACATAAATGCTCAAATGGGCGTGCATAGACACCTCGATGCACTTATGCACACTTATATTCGAGGTCCGACAGTAATTGTTAGTCAATTCATGCTGAAATTCGAGAAGTGTAAACAGACT
This sequence comes from Adiantum capillus-veneris, assembly GCF_014529385.1. Classification (NCBI taxonomy): domain Eukaryota; kingdom Viridiplantae; phylum Streptophyta; class Polypodiopsida; order Polypodiales; family Pteridaceae; genus Adiantum; species Adiantum capillus-veneris. The sequence goes on along the minus strand of NC_140940.1, from coordinate 52,247,902 downwards.
CGTCCTCTTACTTGTACCTTTTGTGAGGAACAGCCTCACAGTAAACATGAAGCAGATGACTCATTTACCTAGGTATTCTTACAATAAATATTTCATAGATTTGTCACATGACGTGTATATTGATGGTTTTCATGCTCTTAAAACATCCGTTTGGCATGTATAATCTCTTTTCGCTTTTATGGGAGATCAACGGCCTAGCTGTGATAGTTTATTGCAGACACAATATGTTGTCCTTTATGGTGCTGGTTTTCATGCACCGTGAGCCTTCTGTTGCTGATCACCGGCTTGATGATTTGTTGGGAAATGAGCTTAAGCATGGATTGGTGCAAGGCCTTGGTACTGTTGCCTGGCTCTACGCCTGACACCATAGTACCATGCATTCATGAGCTTTTGATAATAAGGGGGGTTTTGTGGAATGTTTCTGATATAGTGCAGCGGAAGTAGTGGTGACAAGGGAAAACGAGAGAGAGAGAGAGAGAGAGAGAGAGAGAGAGAGAGAGAGAGAGAGAGAGAGAGAGAGAGAGAGATGAAATGTTATATTAACGTCTTCACAAGGCCAAAATGACCTATGAGACCAATCTGTTACAAAATGGTGAATCTAATACCATGTTTGGGTACAAAAGAACTAGAACAAAGATACTACTACTAGAATCCATCCTCATCTGTACTCTGGATGTCTAGAGAGTATGGCTTGAATCCTCTGCTGTAGTCTCCGTCAATGCTGTGTAGCCCCTCTCCTCAATCGTGGCTGTCTGGATCTTCGCAGCACTAGTGCTCGGTCGATGAGAGTATCAGTAGTGGTCGAATGAGTGTGGGTCGAGCTCTACAGCGATGGCTGCTCCTCTGGTTGTCCCATATCTAGTGAAAAGAATCTGTAATTTGTCTCTCTGTCACAAACTGCTGACGTGTCACGTCAGTAAAGAGCATAGCCAAACTTCCGATCACGGCCGAGGGCCTAAACCCTAAGAAGAACAAGTAACATAAGAAAAAGTCGTACCAACTTATGGTGACCCCGTCTGATGGGGCCCCAGTGACATAAAAGAATTAAAATAAAACAGGACCCACACACACACACATCAAGACTATACGCAACCGACTGATGACGTGGCAGACCTGTACGGAGAGCCTGGATTTCGCGCTGATTGGCTGACGTGGCAAACTGTATGGATTTCCGCGTTTTGCATTGACTACTGACGTGGCAGTTGTACAGAATTCCGTGATTTACGTTGGTAGCTTTTTGGCATTGCTTTTGGACCAGAAGCTTTTGAGTTTGCAGGCTTTTCATGTAAACTGCTTTTGGGGCCTAGGGCCTTAAAATATGAGGCTATGGGCTCATTCTCTGGCATGCTTCCTGGAGAAGGTGCAGAGTCTAGAGTACTCGCTTGTACTGTGTTGATGCAATATAAAGAAAGACTGAAAGGGGCGCCAAGGTTTGGGGCCAATACTCTTTGGGGTGGAATTCCTCTTTGGGGTGGAATTCCACCACTCCGTGTCACGTGTCGTCTCTCTCTCTCTCTCTCTCTCTCTCAGTTCAGTTGTTATTGAAGTGCTAAAAGTATGTTCAATCTATTCTTTTCTATTGGCACGTGGTGCTCGTCTTGTGACAATGGTATCAGAGCATTAGGCGTGTGCTTTTTTGAAAGCATGCCGGTCCTACCAAAGAGCAGATAGAGCAAGATTGCACTTCCAAAGTTGTCACGTGACACATCTAACCCTATGTGCATGTGGACAAGCTACTTCATGACATGGGTTCAGTTCAGTCAGTCAAGCCTAGATTAGGAAGTGATCTAGCACTTTTGTGAGTCTATTCGCAGGCCGTGCATGTCCAGACACTTAGAGTAGATGCATATCCTCTGGTTGCACATAACATGATCATCAGATTTCCATCAGATTCCACATAAGCATTTTACAGTGCAAAAAACCTATTTTTCCTATTTTTGACATTTTTCACTCATTATTTTTAAGTGACTTTTGTTTGAAACTGGGTAGGGCAAATTCACTAAGCAAATATATATAGAAACCTAGAGCTAGCACTTTCTGGCAGAAGAGGTAGCAGGGACTTGACATCCAACAGTGCAGCTGCTCAGCAAGATCCCCTCGGGCAAGAGACTTAACGTTTTCAGCCAAGAACAGCCATCATTTTTCTCCATTGGAGATCAGCCCCAGCGTTTTGCATTGCAGACCAACCCGGTGATAGTAAGAAGACAGATCAACCCTAGCGTTAGCAAAGTCCACTGCAGACAACACATTTCCCTAGCGTTAGCAGATTCCCACCGCAAGATCAATTTTCAGCCCTAGCGATTTTGCATCAGCATGGCAGTCCAGCGTTTTGCAGATCTACCGCGATAGAACCCCCACAAGTACCATTGTTTTCAGTTTTCAGCACTTAGACACAACAGAACAAGTCCCGAATCTTGTAGATCTCACCTTCGTACAACAGACCCTCGCCGCACGGTCAGATTCCGCGAAATTTGCAGATTCAGCCCGGAAAACGCAGATTTCAGTATCTGCGTTTTCAGCGCGTCGTCGTTGCATCGTCGTGATCGACATGCAACGACGCAGCAGAACAAGTCCCGAACCTCGCAGACCTCACCTTCCTGCAGCAGACCCTCGCCGCACGGTTAGATCCCGCGAAATTTGCAGATTCAGCCCGAAAAACGCAGATTATAGTATTTGCGTTTTCAGTGCGTCGTCGTTGCATCGTCGTCATCGACATCGTCACCAACACAGAGTCAGAATTCAGCTGATAAAGGTTTGCAGATTTCAGTCCTTAGCATTTTTAGATTTCAGTCCGTCTCATCGTTGACATCGTCGTCAAGTCCAAAGCATTGTAGAGATTTGTGCAATCAATAGTAGACCGCTCTCGCCATAGAGAGTGGGACCTTCGGAGTAGGGTTTGACAACATTCTGGTGTCGTATTCTTCTCTCTCTCTCTCTCTCTCTCTCTCAGTCTCAGCACCTTCATTCACAGTGTTTATCCACTTTGTTTGTGATCACTTGCACTCTCTCACTAAAAAGGACAGAAGGCTCTCCCTTCCCTAAGTAAAAGGAACCTTGAGCACAGTTTGGAGCACTCATCTTGAGCAAAGTTCAACATTCACTTCCGTTGCACCTAACACATTGGTATCAGAGCTTTGGCAGTGTTCTGTATCACTCAAGGAAAGAACCACAATAAGTTTTTTTGCTTGTTGTCGCGCGTAATCCAAGTTCACTTGGGCGTGTCGCATCTTAATGGTGTTTTTGAAGAGTGATAGGAATCCCAAGAAAGAAGGGCTTGTCCAGCCTCTCCTTGTTTCTCCCGGCCAATCGACTTGAGGTGGGAAAAGGCAACCTTGGTGTGAGCGCAAGGCCGCGAAGGGGTGCGCCCACGGAAAAGAGAAGAGCTCGGGTGAAGAGAAGATGCTTCTCTAACACAGATTGCAAGCAAAAGAAGAACCTCAAGAACCTCAGGAATCTCAAGACCCTCAAGAACTCAAGAACCTAAGAACCCAAGACCCACAAGAACGCAAGTTCCTCGTGAACTTAAGAACCCACGACTTCAGTGGATGGTCATCATCCGAAGCGGAATGGATACTTCGCATGGAGGTGGTGAGCATGGGAGTAGCAAAGAAGAATTTTACCCACGAGTAGGTTTTTCCTTCCCTCCCCCTTCCCCATCTACGACAAGGATTGCACTAACTCCTATGAAGGCTTTCGACAAGATGATGATGGACAGGAAGTTAGAACGCGAAGCTAGAAAAGCAGAAATGGATCTCAAGCACAAAGAAAGAAGAGCTGAAATAGAGCGTGAACACGAAAAAAGAATGGCAGCCATAGAGCTCGAGCACGAGCAAGCACGCTTGGCGGCCAAATTGAGAAACCGACACATGCAAGAGTTGTTGCGACTCTTTTCTCAAGTGCAAGCACAGATGCAAGAGATTCGGGAAAATGAGACTCTCTCCGTCTCTTCTTCTCCCAAGCATGACACACATGATTTCCATGATTATGATAAGCATGATGATTTGAATGATAATGATAAGCATGATGATTTGCATGATCAAGATGTGATTATTCACGAGCATGATGATTTGCATGATAATGATGTGATTGTTCACAAGGATGATGGTTTAGTTGATACTTTGTCTAGTGAAGCTAACCTCATTGCAGATTCAATAGATCACGAAGAACCGATCTTGGCTCTTCGAGTCGAGGTCCCAAGAACCCTCAAAGAAAGTATTATGTGTTTGTATGATTAGTCAACACACATTGATCGAGTGTTTTATTTGTGATCGTTTCCTATATTTTAGTCAGCGTCTTTATGTGATCCCTTTTCATAGGCATGCCATATTGTACGTTGAGCACGATTCACTCATGAATGAACATAGATGTATGCGGATTTCTCATGAAAAGATGAAATGTTTGGATTCAAAGGAGTCACATTACATGTCTCTTCCTTGGCATGACACAGTAACAGAAAGAGCACAAGAAGGATTGAGCATCAAGCATGGGCATTTCCATTGTGATTTGCCAGAGTCGATAGATTTAGATCAGAAAGTCAAGATTCAACCCCATTGTTTGCGTGTGTTTGATGAATGGTTTGGCACTCCGTCACTTTGTTCATTTACATTGCATGCACAATCTTTAAAGAAGCCTAGAATTTTTCTAGTCACTTTACATGGAACGGGTATGTTCATGGTTTTGTGTTGGAAGTGGTTTCAGGAATTTTCATCCTCGAAGATTCTTGAAGAAGGTAGACGCATGACTCTAGAGTCTAGACGAAGTTGAAGCATTGAAGGAGCCTCATAAGAATTTGTCGCTTTCGGCGCGGCCCAAAGCAGCAAGCGTTGTTGACCTTTATGAAGTTCAAGTATCGCATGACCCAAGCATCAGAGTGGGCCGACGAAGAGTTCTTTCCAGGATTCCAGACCTTGTTGGCGATCTCCCTCGATGCCATACAGTTCGGTACCAGTACCTCACTTTGAAAAGGAGGGGATGTCACGTGACACATCTAACTCTATGTGCACGTGGACAAGCTACTTCATGACACGGGTTTAATTCAATCAGTCAAGCCTTGATTAGGAAGTGATTTGGCACTTTTGTGAGTCTGTTCGCAGACCGTGCATGTCCAGACACTTAGAGTAGATGCATATCCTCTGGTGCACACAGCATGATCATCAGATTTCCATCAGATTCCACAGAAGCATTTTTCAGTGCAGAAAACCTATTTTTCCTATTTTTGACATTTTTCACTTATTACTTTTAAGTGACTTTTGTTGGAAACTGTGTAGGGTAAATTCACTAAGCAAATATATATAGAAACCTAGCACTAGCACTTTCTGGCAGAAGAGGTAGCAGGACCTGACATCCAACAGTGCACCTTCTCAGCAAGACCCCCGGGCAGAAGACTTAGCGTTTTCAGCCAAGAACAGCTAGCGTTTTTCTCCATTGCAGATCAGCCCTAGCGTTTTGCTTTGCAGACCAACCCAGCGACAGTAAGAAGACAGATGTAACTAAGTCAGACTTTGTAAATAATTAATTTATTTACGAGAAAAGAATTATCTAATTAGTTGTGTGCACATCAGAATAGATTTAGCAGTTCTGGGGCCTCAGGTGCGCCCAAGTTTGGGCAAGTGCACCTCAGGGAGACCTTAGCAAAAAATACCCTGAAGCCCTAGCGATTGGGAAATCGGGTGTTCAGTGAAGGGGTAGATAGTAGCCTCAGATTTCAGGCTCAGAAAATTACGCGCGCTAGTGCAAGCACAGGAATGAGATGGGGTCCTTAGAATAATAACCCTAAGGCTTGATTATTTTACGGCCTTAGGATAAGTTAGTTAAAGTATTCTTAAATGATTTGCGCTGGACCAAATGGCCGGACAAGTGCGAACAAGAATGCCGGAGCAGTGTCGGTACGGCATTGCGCTGGGGAGCAGCTAACAATTTAATTGGTTGCATCTATGTGTGCAGTTGTGCACTTAATTGCACATTTCATTAACTAGCATAGGATTTTTAAAGTCAAAAGTTGAATGGTTTTTAAATTTTAAAGTAAGTGTGCCAAGTGGCACACTTTCCCATGCAATCTCTCTCTCTCTCTCTCACTCCCTCTCTTCATGCTAGCACCCCCCTTCTGGGAGGCTATAAGAGAGCAGCCCCTCCCCCTCTTGCCAGGTTGGCAGTGCACTACCCCTTCCCCCCCCCCCCCCCCCCCCCCCCCAAAGTTGACCATTCTCTACGTAGTGAAGATCTCCATTGAAGCTTGAGAGCAGCACCTTGTGGTGTATGTGGAGCCTCTGAGCACCCATCACCTAGAACAAGGCCTCTCATGGTTGCATGCAGCTTTGGGAGAAGTTTCATCGCGTAAAGTAGTAGAAAACTCTCTTTCTCCCTTGTCTAGCTGCTGCAAATTCCCTGTTTTCAGCCCCTAATCACTTGTATTAGGGTGAATTTCAGCAAAGTCTTAATAGAATCTCATTCCCCACTACCTACTCTACACATACACCAAGTTTGGAGCATTTCCATCGCGAAAAGGACCTCCAATTTGGCATCGGAACACGCTCAGGTAACAATTTCTGGGTATGTGCAGAAAATTACAGCAAGCGTGTGTGTGTGTTTTGCATGTTTCTGTGGTTGGTTAATTGTAGGAATGATTACGTCCAAAGTGGCACCGTTAGCGGAAGATAGACCCTCATTCGTGAGAGCTTCCGATGAGTTTTGTGGAAGGTAGACTCTCCCCTACGAGAGCTTCCCAAAATCTCGCAGAAGAGGATAGATCCTCTCAGTAGTCAGAGAGCAGTTCTTCTACTCTCTCAGTCAGAAGGAGAAAAAGGACAAGAAAGAATAGAGGACTGGCTTTCGCTCCGTTCCTGTGCTTGTAAAGATTCTCCCTTAGTAATAAAGATATTCTCTTTATGGGGGGGGACCAGCCCATCTTCTGGTCCCCAATGAAGTGTCATGCTTTCTCTCTCTCTCTCTCTCTATAATTCTCTTGAGTATTTGAAGTGCAGTTAAACGTCAGTTTACGCTTCCGTATTTTTGTGACAGTGGTATCAAAGCAAGGTCATCTCTCTTCCTTAAGGGATTGACGACTCTTGGCAGACTGCAGAAATGGGAGGACGCGAGATAGAGTTCTCTCTCCTTCAACAGCAGGTGGAAGAGTTGCAAAAAGCTCTCTCCCATCCATAAGTTCAAAAGATTCTCCATACTCTTGAGAAAGGGAAGGAGAAAATGCCAATGGGGTCGGGAGAAATCCCGCAGAACCCAAAGGTGCCAGAACCAAGGAGGATCCTTTGATTGGAACCTCCCGCATGCACGAGAGGCACAGGAAACCTCCAGAACGTCATGTGCGGTTTAACCCAAAGGTTCAAGAGCAGGATCCCCCTGGTTCCCCTCAGTTCTCTTTCATGAAGGATCTGGATGACATAGTTGCTCTGGAAGACATGTTCCTAGAAGATCCGTCGTAGCAAGAAGTGCATTCAAGGGAAAAGACTTCTGTCCATAAGGAGTCTAAGCATAGAAAGAAGGAGCATCATAAGAAGAAACACCACAGGCAGAAAACATTCAAGTCGGGAGACAAAGATGTGAAATTCGACACCTACAATGGGCGGCGTGATAATGACAAAGCGTTGGCTTTCATCCACCAATTCGAAGTTGCATTTGTTGAAGGGAATTTTAAAGAAAGATCCAAGCTTCGCCATGTCAGTATGTACCTGAAAGCACCGCCAGCAGTTGGTGGTTAACCCTTATCCTGGAAGATCGCAAACCCCAAGATTGGAATGCTTTCAAGGAGTTCTACGCACAGTTCCTTCCTCCAGACTATGAGGAAGAGGTAAAGAAAGAATGGGATCGACTTTCACAGTCGGAGAACGAAACTGTTCCACGCTATGTGGATAGGTTTTGGGACATTCTCTTGAAAGTCACTCCATTCGAGAAGATTGACGATTCGGAAAAGATGCGCAAGTTTGAAGCAGGATTGCATGAAGCCTTGCAAAAGGCTATGAAGCTTTACCCTCGAGGTAACTTGCAGATACTTATGGAATCAGCCCGCATAGCTGATGGAATACATGACAAGGGTACTCCCAGGAAGATGGAGCAAAGCACTTACCATGCCAAGCAGAAGGCTCTCCATGAGCAGCCTACCTCTACTTCTTTTTCTCAAAAGAAGAAAAGAACCGCCTCCGAAGTAGAAGCAAAGCCAAATCAGCCCAAGAAAGGGAGATATCTCTCTCCTGCTGAGTTGCGAACTTACATTAGTGAAGGAAGATGCTTCAAGTGTGGACAAGTTGGTCATATGAAGGGTGACTGTCCTACCAAACCTCCACAACCACCCTCTTCCAATGCAGTCCCAGATATACAGGGAAATACAACCAAGGATGGAAAAGAAAGAGCTCTTCTTAAAGCATGGGGTAGCATCAACAACCAACGGGCTCTCATTTTGTTTGACCCTGGCAGTACAGACAACTTCATCTCTACCAAGCTAGCTGATGACCTGAACTTGCAGCCCAACCGTTTTGGAGTTTCTATTCAAGCACAATTCGCTTTCAAAGGGCAGAACTCAAACTCTACTCCAATCATAGGGAAGTTGAATCTAAAGGTCGACGACTACAAAGATAAAGAGTCTTTCTTACTAGCTTCACTTGAAGGATGCGATGTTATCTTGGGAATGCCTTGGCACTACAAGATGCATCCCATTCCGGACTATGTTGAGAAAACCTTATCCTTTGCTCATAAAGGGAAGGAGTATCTTGTACTTGCAGATGAAGGTGATTGGCGTATTCCTATCGCCAATCACATTGCCATCAAGAAAGAAATGAAAAAGTGTGTTTCAGCGTACTTGATTTTTGCAAGAGAGAGAGATGTGTCTGTTTCACAACTTTCTTCCTCTTTAGAGCAAAAAAAGACTCAAGTTATTAGAAAGTTATAAAGATTGCTTTGCAGATGAACTTCCAAATGAACTCCCACCTTCGCGACCTGAGGATCATACAATTGATTTGATCCCAGGAAGTTCTCCTCCAAATCAGCCCCCTTATCGAGTTAGTCTAATGCAACAAGAGGAAGTTCTCAAGCAGATTAATGAACTTTTGGAGAAGGGCTTAATAAGGCCTAGTACTTCTCCATATTGTTCACCTGTCTTGCTAGTATAGAAAAAGGATGGCACATTCCGCATGTGCATAGATTATAGATCTCTAAACAAGATCACAATCAAGAATCGATTTCCAATGCCTCGGATTGACGACATTCTTGACAAGTTACAAGGAGCAAGTGTTTTCAGTCGTATAGACTTGAAGAGCGGTTATCATCAAATCCGCATAGCTCCTCAGGATGTGCATAAGACTTCATTTAGAACAACCTTCGGGTTGTATGAATTCTTAGTGATGCCTTTTGGACTCACTAATGCACCAGCCACATTCAACAGAATGATGGATAGAATCTTCCACTCATATAGAAGCTTCACAGGCGTTTTCTTTGATGACGTCTTAATCTTCTCAGAGACGGAAGACGAACACAATAAGCATCTCGCCTTAGTGTTTGAAGAATTACGCAAACACAAATTATTTGTGAATGCTAAGAAGAGTGAGTTCTTTCTAAAAGAAATCCACTATTTGGGCCATATAGTATCTCACAATCAGGTGAGAATGGACGCTGATAAGATTCAAGCAGTTGTAGAATGGCCTACGCCAACTACAGTACATGATGTACGAAGTTTCCTTGGCCTCTGTTCCTATTATCGGCGTTTCATTCGAGCTTTTGCCGCGATAGCAGGTCCCCTCCATGACCTGACAAAGAAGCGGATTCCATTCCATTGGGGGTCTGGACAAAAACAAGCTTTCGAAAAGCTCTAGTATCTACTCAGTCACGGACCTGTTCTCATCGTCCCTGATCTTCGCAAACCTTTCGAGGTATACTGCGATGCATCTGGAGATTGTGTAGGAGCAGTTTTGAACCAAGAGGGTCACGAGATAGCCTATGAAAGTCGGCGCCTTAAAGATACAGAGTTGCATGTCTCCATATACGAGAGAGAGCTAATGGCAGTAATTGATGCTCTTTCCATTTGGAAACACTATCTATTAGGAGCTGATTTTATTATCAAGACAGATCATCAAAGTCTTCGCTACTTTCTCACACAAAGAAAGTTATGAGAAAAGCAGATGAGATGGGCCAACTTTCTTTCAATGTCCATTTTCAGATTTTACATACTTCTGGAACGAAGAATGCAGTTGCAGATGCTCTCTCCAGGCGTCCAAAGATCAATGCACTAACAACAATTTATCATGAGGAACTAGAATCTCTCAGCGAGATGTATCCTCAAGATCCAGACTTCGCCACAATTTGGGCAGATCTTCAAGCTGGTCACTCAAAGCCACCTTATTCCATCAGGGATAATACACTCTATCGTCAACAAGCAATATGCATAGCTCAGCCCTTACGACAGAAGGTGATGGATGAAGTACATAATTCTCCTTATGCCGGGCATCGAGGAATTTCTTCCATCACTAGTACCCTCGAAAGGTATTTCTTTTGGCCAACATTCCATGCGGACATTGAAAAACATGTACGTGAGTGTTTAGTCTGCCAAAAAGTAAAATATGACAGACATAAAGTTTATGGCAAGCTTCAGCCGCTCCCTGTGCCTAACACGCCATGGGAAAGTATTGCCATGGATTTTATTACGGATCTTCCTCGATCCAAGAATGGAAATGATTACAATCTGGACTATAGTAGATAGATTTAGTAAGCAAGCACATTTTCTTCCAGTAAAGAAGACGATCAAAGCTGATCACATGGCTAGAATATTTTTAGCTCAGATTTTTAAACACCATGGATTGCCAAAGACTATTGTCAGCGATAGAGATCCCCGCATGACTAGTCTATTTTGGCAGGCATTGTTTGAAAGCTTGGGAACTAAGCTTGACTTTTCATCAGCTTATCATCCTCAAACAGATGGTCAAAGCAAAATCGCTAATGCCACTGTTTTAGATCTCCTCAAGTGCTATGTTTCGGAACGACAATCCGAAAGGGAACAGTACTTACCAATCGTTGAGTTTGCGTATAATAATACCATACATTCCTCAACTGGTAAAGCTCCCTTCGAAATTATTTATGGGAAGCCACTCTTACTTCCTATTATGGTGACCAAAGAAAACATCTTCTCCGCAGATGAATTTGTGTGCAATATTGATATTGTCCATCAACAAGTAAAGCAAGCGATTCTTCGTACTCAAGGGCAACAGAAGAGAAAACTCAACACTGCACTGAAGTGAATCTCAATCTGAAAAAGGACAATAGTCCTGCTTGGTTTGAGAAAGCTAGATTGAAAAGCGGGTCGGCAAAGGAAATTTGTCAAACTTTCCCATAGATTTTACGGCCCTTTCAAAATTACAGATAAAGTCAATGACGTGACTTCAATTGATTTGCCTTCTCACTGGCGCATCCACAATGCTTTTCATGTTAGTCTCCTCCGACCATATGTTGGACCTCCTCCAGTGGCGCCAGTACAAGAAGATCCTCCAAATTCGAAGATACTGAGGAAATCCTTCAACCTGAACAGAAATCCACCACTCGGAGAGACAACTCAAGTCGGGAGTCTACATCGAAAGTATTTAGTCAAGTTAAAGAATTACACTCCTTAGATGCAAAGTGGATGACTGAGTCCGATCTTAAGGACTACCCAGACATCTTGCACATTATGTTGATGCTCTACAGTTGAGGTCAACTGTTTAGAAACCAAGAGGGATGTAACTAAGTCAGACTTTGTAAAATAATTAATTAATTTACGAGAAAAGAATTATCAAATTAGTTGTGTGCACATCAGAATAGATTTAGCAGTTCTGGCCTCAGGTGCGCCCAAGTTGGGCCAGTGCACCTCAGGAGACCCTAGCAAAAAATACCCTGAAGCCCTAGCGATTGGGAAATCGGCCTTCAATGAAGGGGTATTATAGTAGCCTCAGATTTCAGGCTCAAAAAATTACGCGCCTAGTGCAAGCAGGAAGGAATGAGATGGGGTCCTTAGAATAATAACCCTAAGGCCTGATTATTTTACTGCCTTATGATAAGTTAGTTAAAGTATTCTTAAATGATTTGTGCTGGACCAAATGGCCGACAAACTGCGAACAGGTAATGCCAGAGCAGTGTCAGTACGGCATTGCGTTGGGGAGCAGCTAACAATTTAATTGGTTGCATCTATGTGTGCAGTTGTGCACTTAATTGCACATTTCATTAACTAGCATAGGATTTTTAAAGTCAAAAGTTGAATGTTTTTTAAATTTTAAAAGTAAGTGTGCCACTTGGCACACTTTCTCATGCAATCTCTCTCTCTCTCTCTCTTCATGCTAGCGCCCCCTATCTTCTGGGAGGCTATAAAGAGCAACCCACCCCCTCTTGCCAGGTTGCAGTGCACTACCCTCCCCACCCCCCCCCACCCCCTCCCCCCCCCCTAAGTTGACCATCCTCTACGCAGTGAAGCTCTCCATTGAAGCTTGAGAGCAGCACCTTGTGGTGTATGTGGAGCCTTTGAGCACCCATCACCTAGAACAAGGCCTCTCATGGTTGCATGCAGCTTTGGGAGAAGTTTCATCGCGTAAAGTAGTAGAAAACTCTCTTTCTCCCTTGTCTAGCTGCTGCAAATTCCCTGTTTTCAGCCCCTAATCACTTGTATTAGGGTGAATTTCAGCAAAGTCTTAATATATTCTCATTCCCCACTACCTACTCTACACATACACCAAGTTTGGAGCATTTTCCATCACGAAAAGGACCTCCAATTTGGCATCGGAATACGCTCAGTAACAATTTCTGGTTATGTGCAGAAAATTTACAGCAAGCGTGGTGTGTGTTTTGCATGTTTCTGTGGTTGGTTAATTGTAGGAATGATTACGTCCAAAGTGGCACCGTTAGCGGAAGATAGACCCTCATTCGTGAGAGCTTCCGATGAGTTTTGTGGAAGGTAGACTCTCCCCTACGAGAGCTTCCCAAAATCTCGCAGAAGAGGATAGATCCTCTCAGTAGTCAGAGAGCAGTTCTTCTACTCTCTCAGTCGGAAGTAGAAAAAGGACAAGAAAGAATAGAGGACGGGCTTTCGCCCCGTTCCTGTGCTTGTAAAGATTCTCCCTTAGTAATAAAGGTATTCTCTTTATGGGGGGGGGGACCAGCCCATCTTCTGGTCCCCAATGAAGTGTCAAGCTCTCTCTCTCTCTCTCTCTCTCTCTCTCTCTCTCTCTCTCTAATTCTCTTGAGTATTTGAAGTGCAATTAAACGTCAGTTTACGCTTCCGTATTTTTGTGACAACAGATCAGCCCTAGCGTTAGCAGAGTCCACAGCAGACAACAGATTTCCCTAGCGTTAGCAGATTCCCATCACAAGATCAGTTTTCAGCCCTAGCATTTTTGCATCAGCCTGGCAGTCCAGCGTTTTGCAGATCTACCGCGACGGAATCCCCACAAGTACCACGTTTTCAGTTTTCAGCACCTAGACACAACAGACAAGTCTCGAACCTCGCAGATCTCACCTTCCCGCAGTAGATCCTTGTTGCACGGTCACATCCCGCGAAATTTGCAGATTCAGCCCGAAAAACGCAGATTTCAGTATCTGACTACCATGGGTCTATATCTTGCACTTTCCTTTAAGGGTGAATCTGGGCTCATCCTGGATTCATCTAGGTATATTTTTTAGTCGTATAGCGGACATGCAGACTCCACATCGTGAAGTTTTCGTCCGAGTTACGACCAATTGATATTGTGCTAATTCTTTCTATCTTTTGTGGTGTGTATGTCTTATCAACTACCTTATTTTTGTGCTAATTTTCTCGATTTAATGCTTCTTTTAGTGCTAGGCTTCATTATGGCTGAGTTTGCCCTCGATCTTCGGAGTCATGACAAAAACTCAGTACACTGAACTTTGTGTTGATGTATGCTCATGTGTGTGTGTGTGTGTGTGTGTGGTGTGTGTTGTGTTTGGGAGCATATGTTAGTACCTAGTTCTACACCCACTATTGGGCACTGACGACGTTAGTGGGGATGTCGTGGTATTTAGTCAATACTATGCATGATGGAGCTGATGGTTATATTGTCTTGTGGGTGACTACCATGGGTCTATACCTTGCACTTTCCTTTAAGGGTGAATCTGGGCTCATCCTGGATTCATTTAGGTATATGTTATGTAGCTCTGTCTCTGGCCCTAGGTGGCAGAAGCGGCATATCCTGTTGTTTGTTGGTATCCCTCTGAATCTACCAATCTTAATCTCTAGCTGATGTGAGGATGTGCGTATCTGACCAATGGCACATCGCAAACCATGAGACATATGCGTGTCCATGTAGCTGGGTCGAAACACAAACCCATCTCCTATGAGGTGGAGAAGATGCTCTCTATAGAAAGCTATCTTCGTGCCCAAGTCCTGTGGCGGCTCTATCCATGTCCTCCTGGTATCCAGCTGGAGCAGGTCCATACGAATGAGTCTAGTAATCTCCACCCATGTAAGAGACATCGAGGGTGCTTGAAGAGAGTACTGGAAAGGGGGCAGCCTTCCCATGGTGAAGCCATGTGTCTGAAACCATGGTCATCTGTGCATACCAGCGTGAAGTGTCCCCCTGAAGAGCTAACTGTCTGGAAGACTCAAGGGCTAGTCTAGCATATCTATCTCTAGTAGTATCCCACAAGCTGTGCACAAAGGGACTGATTTGGTAAGCGCCTCAATCTCCATAGGAGGGGCAGCTAGCTCTACTCGAATGATAGCGTGAGGTACGGAGGCCTTGGCTCTGATCAGTCGAGAGATCATACATACCAAGGGCCTCTCCATACGTCTCCAATCATCCTGGCCTACTGAAGGTCCCCATATCTGCACCCCATACAACATAGCTGAGGCTACTAAAGTATCAAAGAGCCATAACTTTGTCCAGGGTTCCTGGAACTGAACCTGCGAACACATCCTCTCCAAGCCTCCCAAGGCCGCAAAAGCTCTAGTCAATCTAGTCTCTGCTGCACTCCCCAAAGAAAACCTCGGCCCAGTGAAGACAACCCCAAGGTAAGTGTATGCATCTGTATACTCTACAATCTTCTGACCATATGTGAAAGTCAGTGCTGATCTCCTGATCCAATGTGGTGTGGTGTTAAACACCATAACCTTGGCTTTATCAAGGTTTACAAACAATCCACTATCCTCTGCAAAACTGTGTAATGCATCCAACTGTCGGCTGCATACCCTCTGGTGAGTCAAAGATCAACACAATATCATCAGCATATAACAACAATGGGATCCATGTCCCTGCCAGCTGGGCACCTCTATCACCCTCTTTGTCAATGTAATCGGACACCTCATCAACATACATACCAAATAGAGTAGGAGACAATGGGCAACCGTGTTTCACCCCCCAATGATGGAGTGAACTAAATCAGATATCCCCTCCGGAGTGCGTACATGTCCCATCACTGATCTATATAGAGCCATAATCCCCCACATCTACACTATGGGCACCCCCATCTCTTGCAGTCTGTGCATATCGAGCTCTCGGTACCACGTCAAATGCTTTGCAGAAATCCACAAAGCTACAATAAATCCGTCTCCCATGTGACCTGCCCTCCTCAATGATGGCTCTGAGTGTCAAAATATGATTAAGAGTGGAGAAACCCCTCTTGAAACCGGCCTGGCCCTTTGCTCTAACCCTCAAGGCTCACCCTCTACCCAATTACTCAACTTTTGCTCAAGAATGGATGCAGTGCCCAACCATAATAGTGCAGTAATTCCTAGGCTCTGTAGGATCACCTGCTTTGAAGTTAGGCACAATAGTAGACAACCTCCAAGTCTCAGGTTGAACAACACTGCAAGAACCTCTACCAACATATCTCTAGCATGTGTAAAGTGCTCTGCTACTAGACCATCATGATCATATGCCGTGCTGGTCCTCATCTTGTTAATGGCTCCCTTTACCATCTCAGTGGTAAAGAAGGTACTTGTAGGTGGGCATGGCTCCGTAGGATCTGGAAGGGGGTTCTGTCCAGGAATTGTTTATAACGATGAGGCATACTTGCCCCACACATCAGGAAAAGTAATCACTAGGGGAGGGGAGTGCTCATGAAAGAATCGCCATGCCTCTCTTGAGTCTCTACTCAAGAACATCTAATACAAGTCTCGCTCCATCTGGGCCAAGTAAGCTCGTTTCTTCTGTTGCACAAGGCGTCGGAAAGCAATCCGAGATTGTCTAAGTGTTGACTCCTAAAAGAAGATCCCATCTAGTGTTTTGCACCAAGAACAGCCAGCGTTTCCTTCAATTTGCAGATCAGCCCAGCGTTTTGCACTTGCAGCAGCCTGGCGACAGCAGGATACAACAGATCAGCCCTAGCATTAGCAAATTCCCCCGCAGATAGCAGATCAGCCCTAGAGTTAGCAGACTCCACAGCGACAGATTCAGCCCTAGACTCAGTGTTTTCAGTTTTCAGTAGTCAGACATCGCAGAAGAAGTCCCGAACCTGGCAGATCTCACCTTCCCGCAGCAGTTCCTCGACGCATGGTGGGTCCATCGAAGTTTACAGTTTCAGCCCGGAAAACGCAGATTTCAGCATCTGCGTTTTCGGCCCGTCATCGTCGCATCG